>NC_067398.1:437312009-438621176 GCF_016432865.1 Antechinus flavipes
CTGGAGAGAAAGAATGATTTTGGGAAAAAACCAACATGCTTTCAACACCTCAATATGTTTTGATTTCCAGCTTGCCTCCCTGGAGACTGGGGAATTTCTCATTAGATGAGCGTTTTTTCCCCCTGTGGTCTGATTTTTCTTGTACAACATGATAAATATGGAAATATGTCTAAAAGGATTGCATATATTAACCTATATCAGATTGTTTCCTGTCTTAGGGAAGGGAAAAGAAGGAAGGGAGAAAGAAAAATTTAGAATACAAAGTTTTACAAAAATGATTATCTCTACATATATTTGAAAAAATAAAAATACCATTGAAAATAGAAAACTTTAATTCAGTTTCTAGAGAGTATGAATGATGGAAATGGGAATGTACAAATTCAGAAATAATATATAATAAGATAATTAGAGGTACTCAGGTCCAGACTATATAGTACTAGTACAACTAGATTGTACAACTTTCTTGTCTATGATATCCACATACTGCTTTTTGAGCTTCACGACATCTATGATCCTCTACACCCATGGTGAAGTGTGATTTTTCTTATGGCCTCAAATGGCTTCATCTTCTATCTCAAAATATCTCTTTAATTTAGGGTTTTCCTGTCCAATTTAGTCCTACAAACACAGACTCACTCTTCACTAAAAAGGAATGCTTTCAATGTGTGGGATTACACTCATATTATTGCTCAAATAACTAAAAATGTCTTTGTCCATCTACTTCAAAGAAGAGAAACTAAAAGTATCTACCACCATATTTAGTTCTCATCACCTCAAAAACAGAATACACCATTACTCCAAAAGTATACAAGGATGATGCTAGGCTATTAGAATTTCCAACACAACCTGTGACAATTTCTGAATTTCCTCACTGATAGCAAACTTTCATTCTTTGAGGAAAGATTTTGTTGTAATTTTTCTTCTGTCACCTTCCTTATTATTAGATACACTTTTTGTCACTGTCATTATGCTTGTTTTGATTAATGGCTGTTCCTTTATAATTTCTAATTTTTACCAGACTTGTTAGAATTGTGTATCAAATAGAAGTAAACAAATGTTGAGTGAATGCCTATTGGACTCTCCTACAATTAAAGTTTATGGACCCATGAGAATTATTTCAACTACCAATTAGTTTTTATTTCTAAGTGGCTGTATTCTAGTTTATTGAGGTTGCTTGATTCAAGCAATGATAGATAGATAGATAGATAGATAGATAGATAGATAGATAGATAGATAGATGTACACATGCAAATATATTTTAATCAGTTATAGCTTATATCCTCATGTTTGCATTTCACAATATTACATTTTCCTTTTACTTTAAAATAAAAACATTTACAAATATTTCCTTTTATTTTCAAAATAATTCTCTAATGCCCCCATTCCAAATACTACAAAGCCAGAAGAGCTAGACTGGAGAGCCTCAGAGAGACTTACTATTCTACATCTTAGCTATGTTTCCCAGAAATGCAAATTGAAGGTGAGATACCTGAAGTGAAAAGGCAAGGGACTTCCTTGCCAGGGCTTCTCTCTCCTGGGGTACATTTGCCTGCTCCACAAGCAATGCACCAACAACAGCCACATACTTAAGTCTACTTTCTCCATGGAAACATCTTTGATATCTCCAATCAGTCAGCAACTTTATTTTCCTTCAGGACTTAGAACTTGGCTTTCATACCCCTATATGTACTTAATGCATTAAATCATGTAGTATTCTATCTCACAATTACTACTGTGTCATTTCCACTTTGTATTCAATCATTTCAATCATGTTCAACTCTGCATGACCTTACTTAAGAGTTTTCTTGGCAAGGATACTGGAATGGTTTGCCATTTCCTTCTCCAGCTTATTTTGCAGATAAGGAAACTGAGGTAAACAAGATTAAGTGACTTGATCAGGGTCATACAGGTAATAAGTGTCTGAATCCAGATTTTTTTTGTCTTCCTGACTTCAGACTGACACTCTATTCACTATACCACTTAATCCCCTCATCTCTATTTACCACTCTATAAATTCCAGGGGCCACATTTTATTTAGATTTTGTACATCCCCACACCTAACATAGTGTTATGTATAGAGTGTTTACTCAATACTTTTTTTTAAGTGAAGCATAGTTGAAGATTTCCAAGTAGTTTGTCAAAAAGATCTTTGTGTAATATGAAACTTTTGTGAATGAGGATATAATTTAGACTGCAGAACATCTGCTTGTGTGCTAATAGGGATAAAAAGGAGAAGAGATATAGCTTTCAGTTTTTCAATGTTTAAATCTTCATAAGTACAAATTAACTCATTGATATTACACAAATATGAAGGAATACTGCTAGACAAATTCTGTTAATGATACAATCACATTTAGAATAGCATTTTTCACTTACTATGTTGGTTATAACACATTGATAACTTTAAAAATAAAAACCATAAAGTCTAACATATTGTTTTCACAAGTAATTTTTATTTATATAGATTTACCCTTACATATATTTACAAGGACTACGTTATAATTTTGAAACAAATTTACAAGCATGAATCAAATAAGAACTGAAAAAGAATGAGAATTACTAAAATGAGTACACTGAAACAATAATGTGTCCAAACAGACTGCAAATATTAATACAGCCTCCCAATTCTAAATCATACCCATGAAAACCTGGCCCAACAGCAATCACTGTTAATAATCTATATAATCTACTCTATATTTTGCCTAATTTAAAACATAAATGACATTAAAAGTCAATTTAAAGAATCTTTAAGTTTTTAAATTACTCAAGCGTAATTAGTATATCTACAGACTATATTGGAATTTGATCAAGGATGTACACACTCTTCTAAAGATTATCATATCCCAGACTTCTTTTAGTAGATATTCAAATACCTACATGTGAGTGTACTGACAAGTGTCACACACATATGCCCATGTACATATACATACATACTCTTAAGCCACTTGCAAACTGTTAAATGGCTTCTAACATTTCCACTCCTCAAGTGAAGTATGTGGATTCCTGCATGTCAGAGGTTCATGAACAGAATTTTTAGCAAATAAGGCCTAAAACAATGAAAAATAATCTTTGTATTATAGACCTCAGTATGTATATGAGGGGGGAGAGAAGGTGTAGGTGTGTATTAACCAAACTCCATTCAAAACATTTTTTATAGTTCGGCCTTAAGAAGCCCAAGCTGCCAGCTGTTTTATGTCATCTTCATCTTCTTTCCTCCTGGAAGATGCTATAGTTTAAAAAAAAAAAAAAAGATGTAAATCAGTGATTGATAAGCTGCTGCAAGGATCCAAAAAAAAGCCACACAAAAAAAATTTTAAGTACATATGTTCAAAAAAAGCTTATTAGTTATTTAGATACTTGTCAATCTTTAAGTAATCTCCAGTCCTTTACAATGGAATATGTTTAATATAGGTAGGATATGGGAAAGGTGGTATTTCTTAGGAAACCAATTAATTCCCAAGAGCTTTGCTAGAAGATTACCTGCTCGAGATCGATGTGAAGTAGATGGTACATTTGGCAGCCTACCAGGGTGTGATGGCAATGAGGTTGAGGGCACATTTGGAAGTCTGATATTTGTCATCTTCTTATTTAATTCCTCCTGCTCCAATTCTTCAAGTTCTGCCATCAGTTCATCCTAAGCCCAAGTGAAACAAAGAATAGCAGATTTAATGTCTCAAGAAGTGAGTTGGCTCATATACAATAACAGGAACATCTGCTTTCTAAATTGATATGTGAAAATTCAATGAGATGGAATTTTTATTTTAAAACGAAACTCTTCTTACAACATTGAACAATAATTAAAATGAATATTTTGTGGTTTTGCAAATTTGATGTAGTTAATCTTATGATACTCCAGTAAACAGCCATTCAAATCATTCATGCTAGAGGAACAGATAAACTCACTAGGTTATGGAAAGAGTTTGCACCTGCCTGATAATTTGTTCAGTGGACTACTTCTAACCTTCTATTTAGAAGAAACAATTATAGCAGGCCTGCTATTTGTAGAATGGAAAAGTCAAGTCAAATCCACAAGCATTAGCTATGTGCAAGCAGCTGTGTTGTTAAGTACTAGAGATACAAAGAAAAAAAAAGTCTGTTCTCAAGGAACTCACAGCTTAAAATCACAAAGACGGGTTCAAATCTTGTCTCTGACATAGTAACATGACTAAATTATCTCTCCTCTTTCTTTACTTGAAAAATAGAGTTAATAATGCCTTCCCTGATTATTTCATAAGGTTGTTATAAGGATTATATATAAGCTCTATGAATGTTCCCTATTATCTTCTGAAACTAATGATACATTTATCCTCATCATAACGTATGTAACACAATATTTGTATTCTGGGTGAGTTTGTTTGAAATTACAGCAGGTAGAGCAAAGGATGGTGGTATAAAGTATTATATGTCTAAGAAAAAAAAGGTTGTTCAACTAGCTATATCTCCAATGTTAATATAGTTCTAACCATGAACTTCAGCTCGGTACAGTTCAATCTAGAGTTTTTTTTTCTTCTAATACTGGCCAATATGACATAAAGTAATCCTAATGCACTCTGAGAAACAGGGTTAACTCTTAGGTGTGTATGTTCCTTTAATAAAGGTTTTAGATGGCCTAGGGACTGTCAGACTTAAATGGACTTCAGACTTGCTGTCTGGGGAAATCTATGGACCCTTTTCAAAGTCATGTTTTCAAATGTATAGAATAAAATGCATGGAATTGCAAAAGAAATCAATTACATCAAAATAAAGTTATTAAATTTTGCACAGTAACAGTAAGATTTTGTGATGATCAGCTATGATAGTCTTAGCTCTTCTCAGCAATACAGTGACAATTCCAATAGACTTTGGGTAGGAAAATGTCATCTGCATTGAGAGAAAGAACAATGGAGACTGAATGCAGATCAAAGCATACTATTTTCACCTTCTTTTTAGTTTGGTTTTGTTTCTGCTTTATGTGACTTTTCCCTTTTGTTCTAATTTTTCTTTCCCAACATGACTCATATAGAAATATGTTAAAAATAATTGTACAAATATAATCTATATAAGATTATTTGTTGTCATGGGGAGAAGGGAAGTAAGGGAAGGGGGGAAAAATTGGAACTCAAATATCTTATAAAAACAAATGTTGAAAACTATCTTTACATATGATTGGAAAAAACATGTACTATTAGAATAAAGAAAAGAAATATATTTGTTGGTTTCAAAAGCAAGGTCATGTATTCCTACAATGAGATTATAAGTTTGATCTAAATATATTACCAAAGAATTTCAGTATCCTTAGGGATGCATAATGTCCTAGATCTAATCCATTTAACTTAATGAAGTAAATCCTTCTGAAATGTCCCTAATCTAATCCAAAACACACTGATTTCAGCCAAAACTTCAAACACATATCTATTTGAATGGTTATTTGAAAAAAAAAAAAAAGCCTTTTGTTTAAAAAGGCATAAAATAAAAAAATGGTATAGACACTGGTGAAATATTGGAGCCTACATGTTTTGATAGTATTACTGCAAATGGCATATGGATGAACAACAGACAATACTTATAAGAAAAAGCAGAAGAGTTACTATTTTTTTCCATCAAAAATTACTTCAATGCTTTAATGATCTGTGACTTTGACAATGTACCCAATACAGATTCTACAGTATTTATTTGTTTGATTTCCTCTCCTTTCTCTTCTCCATTTTTTGGCTTCTCAGGCTTCCTTCAAGTCTTAGCTAAAGTCTAGCTTCAGCAAGAAGCCTTTCCCAGTCCTTCTCCTTAGTCCTAGATCCTTCCTTCTAAGATACCTTCAATTTATCCTGGACTTCTGGAGACACTATAATACACACACACACACACACACAAATATATGCACATATAGACACATACATATGGCATTGAAGTATATGTGTGTGTACACAATACATATGTGTATTTGGAACAGAATAAGTGAAATTTTATACTGTAGGGATACCACCATTTCTAATTATCATCTGTGTTTTTATACTAATTAGTTTTAATGGAACATGTTCATTAATAATACCATGCCACATTTATTTTGTTTCATAGTCTAAGAAAAAATAGCTTAACTCTCCAATTCATGATGCTGTTTAACTCTTGAGTCTCCTCTTGGTAGAGTGGCCTAATCTGCATTATGTTTTGTCCAAATGTTAAAGTACTCCTTTCCCCTTAATGGAGTTACTTAGGTTTCATTCACTAAAAGTCCTTAATTTATTTACATAAACACATCCTGATTTGCCCTGATTTTAAGAGTCAAACGCTTAATCTGGCTGTTTGCCAAAATATTTTTTTTCCTAATAAAATACTCCCTGGGATTGTTTTTTTTTCTCTCTTCCTTGCAAAAATAACTCTATAGAAATATGTTGATTTAACATAATAAGGCATAAAAAACAAAGATTTCATTTCAAAGTCAATTAATCTGGGTTCATCATCTGCCTCTGACATGTACTGGCTGTATGGGCTGTGTGACTTGCATGGGCAAGTCATGTCACTGAACATGGACAGGCAAGTCACTTAATTTCACAGTGCTTTAGGAAATTCTCTAAGACTGTAAGTTACAAAGCAGGTACCCATCTGCATTAGTAGAAGGAGTTTTTGTATTCAGAGTTCTTTTTACCAATGAAATTCCAAGTATAGTCCAAAAAAGAAAATTAAAAGTATGTTGAATTGATAAATAATTTAAATCAGAAATAATTTGCATACTCTGAATGTTGAAAAGGTTTCAGATGATAGAACTTTTGAAGCCATTGACATTTACAATGGATTCAGCTGTAATTTTCATTTTGTTGTGTTACTAACCTCATCAAAATCATCACCAAATCCAACTCGCTGAGAAAATGCTTCTGAGATTTCCTGGGCGATATCCTGCTGTTCTGTAATCTCTTGCATCAGATCATCTATTTTGTTAATGTCCCTAGGGAAATAATTTTTTATTGAAATATTTTGACTTTTCAATTTAAAATTATGAATTTAAACATAACTCTACATGAAAAAAATGAACCCATTTACTCTAAAGTCTTTGATATTTTGATATCTCTCCTGTGGTAAGAGCATATAAATAATGTTCATTTTTATAAAACCAACTTTTTAAACTATTTGAATTATAAAAGAAAAACTCTTTATGAACAATAAATCCTCCCAAATGGCCTCTGCATTTAGGTAATGAGGTCATATAAGGATTTAAGAAAGGAAAAAAAGGAAATTTTTTATGATAAAGATCAATTTATTTTGTAGTTAACACAAGGCAAGAAATCCTTTCTTTAGTTTGGTTGAAGAGAAAAAGCAGAGAAATTAAATATGAATCTTTTATGACATAACATCATTTGGGGAATTCAGTTTTTGTGGGGAGGGGATAGGGTTGAGGACTGTTGCTATAGGTTACCAAGTACCATTCCACTTAAGTGACATCATGAATGGTAGTTCTTGTAGTCATTACCAGGAAGCATCTACTAATAGAAACAGATGCAAGAGTGCAAGAAATGTCCTAGACAAGATACCTATCACTCAGTTACCTTAATTAATTGTATAGGCCTCTTAGTAGTCACTATGCCACTAGTAAGTTTACTACAGATGCTAAAGAGGCCATCTTTGGATCTATGACCTGGAGATCTGATGATCTCTGAATGATCTCAGCATTCATAATACTATATGGATCTATAGGTGGATCAGGACACATTATATGTTAAGAGCTTTCAAGTCTCTAGCTCCCCTACAAGGGACTTGACAACCTGAAGCCTGACAATTATCTACATGCTATGGCTACCAAATTAATTCTACATAACCCTAGATGTAAATCATGTACTTGGCAAACCTGAATAGGTCTAAAGATTTTTTAATTCAATTAACTGTATGTTAAAAGGAAATTATTATTCTTTTCATCTCAAAATTATAAAATGTTTGGGAATAACCATGGAAGCATGGGAGAAGGAGGCAGGAAGGGGATAATATTTGACTTAGGAAATGAATTAAAATATAGAGGGCAACCTAGAGCAATACTAAATTTGGACATCGTCAGGGAAGGAATGGAAGTTAGCTGTTGTCTATAATTGCAATATTTATCTTCTAATTATAGTATCTATTTTAGAATAAAGCATGCACTAATGTCATTAGAATATTCTGACTTTGATAAATAAGTAGAATGTTTTCTCCATGATTGTCAAAATGGCAAGTCAAACTGATTGTTAAAGAAGTTATCATGTCTAATCATGGGCAGATCCCAGCTTTCCCTTTTCTCTCCTCTTCTCCTATTTTGTGGTACCAGAAATATCTTCTCTAAGGTAATCTAAGTTTTTTTTTTACTCTGGACTCTCTCTCTCTAGCTCTCCTCTCCACCAAAATATGCTCTGAAAAAAAGGATATCACTCATATATATCCTAGTATGAAGTTAAATGTGTGTGTTTCTTTTTTCAATATTTAGATGTCAAAGCTTATCTGTAATCACAAAATGTTTCTGTCCCCACTTCCCATTGCTCAAAGTAATTTCTTTCAGCAAAAAAGTGTAGATTATTCCTGGCCTCTGAAATAAAACCATACACTAGGCAACTTTCTAACCCATTGAGGCATAATGGGAGCTCTGAAATCTGCTATTTTCCCCCTCCTAATAGAGTATTTAATTCAGGATGTACTGCATTGGGTTTATTGGAAAATATGTCAGATCACCTCAGCACAGATGTACTCCATTCTGCTTAAAATTAGCCACTTGTCCTCCCTAAGAATAATTTCCAGAGGAGGGAATGCTGGCTGGGAAAGAAATTCAAAACCACTCACATATTTTCATGAACTGCTTTCATAGCTTTTGCAGCAAAGCCCATGTTCCTCAACACTTCTGTGTTGGTATGGGAATTTTCCAGGGCTTCTCTCTGGAACTCAATGGTGGAAAGTGTGCCATCAATCTGAGTTAAGTGTTTCTCAAGCCTCTTCTTTCTCTTTAGTGCCTGTAATGCCGCTACATAAATAAAAAGTCAAGTTTAGAAAGCCAGAGGTGGATTTATCCATTCAAGAACTATGGATTGAGTGCTTACCCAGTGCCTAAGCACTGAGTGGATTCAGTAATCAGAGTATGAAGACATTTGGGGAAAAAAACTGAACTTTTTTCACCATAACTTCTATTTCAAAGGGAAAGGAACTAGAATTGTTGACATATTGGGATATGGGATTCTCAGATATGGAAATTCAATCTATCAGTGCAAGTCAGGACTCTCCAATAGAGTTACCTAGGAAACTGAAGGTGATATGACCCATCCAGGATCATATAGTCACTGTGTCAAAAGCAGACTGGAGTCATGTCTCTGGTTTTGAGATTGGATCTCTTTCTACTACACCTCTCACAATATTCCTCCATTTCACAGAACGATAGATTTAGAGTTGGAAAGTGCCTTAGAGGTCATCTAATGTAATTCAGTAATTTTGCAGATGAGGAAATTGAGGCTCAAAGAAGTTAATGACTCATCTCAGATAACACAAGTAGTAAATGTTGTTGCTGAGGTTCAAACCCAGCACTCTTTGCACCACACCATGCTTCCTCTTAGTCCCTGCCTTCATTCATGTTATTCTTGCAAAGAATTAGCAAATAAAAAGCATGAGGGAGCAAGTCTTTTTTTCCATAAAAGATCCAATGGAAAAGACACTTCATAGCTCATAGACTTTATCTTGGTTCCATTAATATGCATATTCCTTCCACAAATGCATATCACACACCTCCTTTGCGTTAGTAGACCATCTTTCTTGAGTTGCTAAAACCAAAAAATTTTTATCACCTGATAGCCAATATTTAGCTTCTCTGAAATTAGGTAGATTAGTATTTAGACAAGAGACAAGCTTGTAAACTTGGAATCTGTAGATTCCAAAGAATAGACTTTTCTTAGATGAGCCAAATAAAAGCTTTTTGTTGTTTTTTGTTGTTATTATTGGGATGATTTTCTTCATTAGGACTTCCCTAACCCAAGAAAATAAGTCTTGATTTTTTTTGAAGCCTTTATGCTTTAACTGGATATATCCAAGACTACAAATACAGAGAAGGATCAAAGGATCATAGGTTTAAATTCATAAGGATCTTTAGGGTCAAATTCAACCCTTTTCTTTTACACATGAGGGAGATTGAAGCACAGTAAGACTAAGTACCCTTAGTCCAAGGGTCACAATCTCTTGGGCAGAATTTGAGTCTAGGTATTTTAAATTTCAAGTGCAAGATCCTACCTCCTAGTTAGACTATAATAATGATAGGATATAACATATATATCAATATAATCATAGAATATAATAACAATCGGGGCAGCTAGATGGTGTAGAGGATAGAGCACTAGCCCTGAAGTCAGGAGAACCTGAGTTCAAATCTGGCCTATATGATCCTGGGCAAGTTACTTAATCCTAATTGCCTCAGAGAAAAAAAAAAAAACATAAAAATAACAATAGCATTTAAATAGTACTTATTTAAGGTTTACAAAGTTCTTTCCAAATAATATCTTATTTCATCTTCACAACAACCCTGGGAGTTGGGTGCTATTTGTTATGACAAAACTGAAGCAGGCAGAAATTAAGTGACTTGCCCAAGATCATAGCGTTAATAAGGATCTAAAAATTCAGGACTTTCTGGCTTCTCTCCACTGTGCCACTTTGGTGCTGTCACAAAAAGGACACCTAGAGCAGCACCCGATCCATCAACTACTGTTAGAAATCTTACAAGGTGTTAAGTCACTGGAATTGATAGAGACAATGCTTATGTACTTAGTACTTATTAGAGTTCACATCTTTTACACCTTTAAGATTCACACCTTTAAGAGAGCATATATAAGCTAGGAGCCTCAACCAGGATGCACTTCGGGAGATTTACAAGTCAGGATTCAGTCGAGGAGATTCACAAGTCTAACACAGAAGCCCACAAGCCCGCTCTTATAGGCAATTAGATTCATTCCATTTTCCACTTTGTGCTGATTGGAGGCTTTGGATTCGGAGGGAGCTAAAAGCTGAAGCTGGAAGAGATAAAGGACTAGCAGTAAGAGCTATCGGAACCAAGGAGAGAGATAGGCCTCTAAGAAAGCTAACCAGGATATTTTTGAAGGAAACAATAAAGGATTTGGACTTTAATCCCTAGCTGCATTTGGGGTGATTACACTGAACTGAAATGAAGGCTGCTCCCAGAAGCCCCCCCAAAAACCTGCTCCCAGAGAACATTAGATTTAAAAGAAGAACATTACAACTATGGCAGCAGCTGACACAAATTGGAACAGGGGAGAGCTACAACTAGGGATGGTGAATGATCCTGCAAGAGGTGATGTTTGTGTATTATAACACCATGTTCTTGTTCTCTCCCAAATTATTATTCCAAAACAACAACAACAACAACAACAACAATTAGGGAGTGCTCAGAAAATTCAAATGCTTTGTAGAGATTTGTGGGATTTTACCCTAGAGCAATTGTTCTTTTATCTCTGATGTCAGACACAAGGCTCCAATTAAGTGAAATGGATTAGAAAATAAAAAGTTGCTAACATGGAAGGTTCCAGGCAAAGAAGTTTCCAGAAAATTGAGAAATCAGGAGAAAGGGACATTTCCAAAGCAAAGATAGCTTGTTGCAAGAAAATTTAGGTCACCAAAATCAGAGGTTTTTAAGATTATCACACTGAGATCAACTATGATTAGACTTGGTTCTTCTCAGAGGTTCAGTGATTCAAGGCAATTCCAATAAACTTTGGATGGAAAACACCATCCACATCTAAAAAGAGAACTATGGAAACTGAATATAGATCAACACATACTATTTTAACCTTTTTGTCTTGTATTTTTCCCTTTGTGTTTTGATTTTCTCTCCCAACATAAAACAAATGGAAACATGTAAAAAATGAAAGTACATGTATAATAAAAAATTGTTTTTACATATAATGAAAAAATTAAAATAAAATAACAAAAAGTTGAGCTTAAAAAAAAGATTACCACATTTATTTAAGTAAGAAATATAGATATTGTATTAAAAACAAAAGGAAAAGATGCACTCTTTTCTCCCTCCCCCCCCCAAAAAAAAATTCTTTCTAGGAGATATTCTAGATTCCATTCAGACAAAATCCAGACCTAGATTTTTTTTATATTTATAAAAAATAATACATTGATCCAAGATTCTAGAATAGATATTTAAAAGGATAAATATAAATAAATATACTTATATAAATATTGAGCATATTTATATAAATAAAAAATCAGAAAATGGATACATAGACTCACAAGATCTTAGTATTATAAAGGATCTTAGAAGTCATTTACTTATCTAGCTTAACTTTCCACCCCTTCAAGAATTTCCTCTGTAGTATCTAACAGATGATCTTCAGATGAATATCTTTTGATTGAAACTAACAAGAATCCACATAATAAAGCTAGAATGAGAAGCCTGTGAGAAAACCTATGAGGTTGAAAAAGTCTATCTTCAAAGGTGCTCCTTTTTTCTTTTAACCCTTTCTTCCTTCCACTTCCTTGAAACCCTAAAGCTGAGCCCTTGCTCCTCTGGAACTTCCATCATTCCACTCTCTTGAGATCTACTCTTCCCAATAATGAATGCCCCATGTCCTTTTGGACCCCCTTTGCCCTATAAAAATTTAATGGTATTGTATACCATTCTCTTTAGACCTTGTTTTTGCCAATTTTAGCCACATTATTTACTCTTCAGTCTCACTTCCCTCATCTGTGTCTGATCTATCTATAACAAAATGCAATTTGGAAACTTTGGGACTTCCCTGTGTGGCACAAAAAAACAAACAAACAAAAAACCTGACAACTTAAAATGGAAAGTCAGTAATATAAACTAAATTATAACTTCACAAATTATAATAATCTACAAATCTACTCTTCTATAAACAGAATACTAATACTTATGCTTGAATCTAGAAAACAGAACTATATTAAGAGCATGTCAGTTTATATTTATTACCCCTAGCAGAGAGAGAAAGAATGCATTTGAATGACAAATATTTTGATTTACTACAAAGATAGACTATAGTGAAATTTCTGGTGCCTGAATGAGCTTAAAATATTTTAATTTTCCATTCTTTATAAACATGTCATAGAACTTTTTGGTTATTAATTAAATTTCCATATTTGCACCTTTGATATTTTGTGGCATGTCATGTTCAGCAATAATGGCATTGCAGTATAAATACAGTAGTCACTATCTATAAGCTTCCTTCCTTTAAGCTTAACAGAAAAGCAGCACTTCACTGCAGCAATTATCTAGAAAAGAAATGCAATATCTGTGTCAAACACCAGGTGGTGCTCTCTGAGTTTGTGACTGCTGACCCACAGTCCTAAACCTAAAGTTACAGCAATAGGTTCTTGGTGCCCCAGTTCTTCATGACAAGGAAGTCAAACATCTCCAAGGCAACTGAAGGAAACTAGGAATTCTAAGAGGCCCAAATGAGGAGGAAGAGAGCCTTAGAAAGATAGGGCACAACCAGTATAAAATCATAAAACAGAAAAAAATGGAGAGGATTTTGGAAAAATAGTGAAATAAGACAGGAAACACTGGGTTCTCCAAATTTCTCCAACAAATAAGATCAAATATCATCTCAAATTAAATTTTACACAGTAGAAATAATTAAAACTTTGGGTAAACTGCATACTTTTTGACCCAGCAATACTACTATTATGTCTGTATCCCAAGAAAACATTTAAAAAGGAATAAAGGACCTACGTGTGAAAAATATTGATAACAGTGCTTTTCACAGTGGCAAATTTTGGAAATTGAGGGGATGCCCATTAATTGGGGAATGGCTAAACAAGCTATGGTATATGAATGTAATGGAATACTACTGTACAATAAGAAATGATGAACAGGCTGACTTCAGAAAAACCTAAAAAGACTTGTATGAACTGATGCTAAGTGAAATGAGCAGAACCAGGGAGATATTGTGTGTAAAATCAGCAATGATTACAAAATAGTAATGATCAGCTATGATTGACCCAACTCTTCTCAGAAGCACAAAGATTCAAGACAAGTGCAAAGGATTCATGAAAGGAAATGCTATCTATAACCTGATTAAAAAAAAAAAAACTGATGGACTCTGAATATAGAATAAAGCATATTTTCCCACTTACTTTATTCTTTATTGTGACTTTCCTCTCTCCCTTTATCTGTTTCTTTTTTTTTCACAATTATGAGTAATATGGAAATATGTTTACATGATAGCACATGCATAAACTAAATCAAAATGCCTACCATTTTCAGAAGAGGGAAAGGGAAGGAGAGAGGGGAAAAAAATTTAGAACTCAAAATCTTGTAAAAATGAATACTAAAAATTTTCTTGAAAATGGGGGAAAAACATAAAATACTATTAAAGAAAAAAAGTTGGGATAAAATAGTTATCCTCCTAAGATAATTTGGGAGAACCTTAGGAAGTTTGGCCCAAATGAAGTCCAAATACTTTCAGGAGACTGCTAAATCAACAAACAGGAAGTCTGGTTGGGGGAAGGGGAGCAGCTGGGTCAGGAGGCAGCCTCAGCTTCAGAACTTTTACCTCATAGACTATGGGGATTGGATAGCTGAATAAGGGCAGATTGAAGGACCCTCTGCTATTGTGGGATGCTAGGCCCATTTGTACTGACAGGGTACAGTCCTGGACTGTGGGTGAGAAGGAGCAAGCACATGTAGAAGAGTAAAGGGGACCCTGCTGGGGAAGAACAGAATCTCTAGTTTTGGTTCCAGGGCAGAAGGGGAGAGCTGAAATTTTCAGTCATAACAGAGGCCACAGCGACCAAGTATGTTTGCAGTGACAGCATTATTGGAAATCCTACCAATGGTTCAATTCTTAGTATGACAATATAATATTAATTTCTCTCACTCCTCAGTGTCTCCTAATTGTCTACCAATCCCCTCCAGTCATCTCTCATCTGCACCTAATTATTCCCCAATTGCCTCCTCCAACAAGAAATCAGTACTTTAATTCGTTCATCTTGTTTTTTCATTCCCTGAAAACTATGTTAACTAGGAAAAGACAAAAGTTCTGGATTCTTGTCCAAGAGGTTTGAACCCAAAAGTTTGTTTTGAAAACTGCATGCACTGTTAAAGAAATCATTTAACTGGATGATACTTGGTTTCTTTATTTCGGTGAGCACTTCTCCCCCCCAAAAAAAAAATTCTGGCATAATTTATCAGAGATAAATGCATAGGTATATTTTAATGTCCAACATGACAGAAGTACCAAGCATTTTTATGCCATAACATAACAGAAATTCACTTTAATGTATCAAAGGATCTAAGGATACTATGGGCACTCCCTCCATTGGTCCAGATCATCATCTCCATGCCTTCTCATATTGTACAATTCTTTTTTTTCTCATTTGATTTTTTATTTTAATATTTTATTATTTTTTAATTACATGTAAAGATGGTTTTCAATATTAATTTTTCTAAGATTATGAGTTCTGATTTTTTTTTCTCCTTCTCTTCTCCCTCACTATGCTAGAAAGCAATCTCATATAGGTTATACATGTACATTCATTTTTAACATATTTCCTGAGTTTTGTTGGGAAATAAAAATAAGAACAAAAAAGAAAAATCACAAGAAAGAAAAAAAAACCTTAACTAAACACTAAACACTAAAAAAGTGTGTTTTAATCCACATTCAAGCTCCATAGTTCTCTGGATGCAGATAAAATTTCCCATTCAAAAGTTATTGGAATTGCCTTGGATCACTGAATTGTTGAGAAGAGTTAAATCTAGCATAGTTAATCATCACATAATCTTGCTGTTGCTGTATACAATGATCTCCTGGTTCTGCTCATTTCATTTAGCATCAGTTCATGTAACTCTTTCCAGGATTTCTGAAATCAGTCTCTTCATCATCTTTTATAGAACAATAGTATCCCATTACATTTATATACCATAACTTATTCAACCATTCCTCAGTTGAAAGACATCCACTCATTTTCCAATTTTTTGCCACCACAAACATTGCTGCTACAAATATTTTTGCCTCTTTTGAGATCTCTTTGGAATACAGTCCCAGGAGTGACTCTGCTTGGGTATAATTCTAAATTGCTCTCAGCAGTTCATGGAACCTATACAAAAACTGACTACATATTAGGACATAAATTTAATTTTTAAAATTTATTTATTATTAATTTATTTATTAATATTAATTTAAATAATTAATTTAATTAACAAATTAGGGCTTAAATTTAAATGCAGGAAGGCAGAAATAGTAAATGCTTTCTTTTCAGATGACGATGCAACAAAAACTACATTCAACAAAAAGTTAGGGGTAAATAGACCAAAAAGTAATTGGAAACTAAATAATCTCATCTTAAAGAATGATTGGGTGAAATAGCAAATTATAGACACAATCAATAATTTCACTCAAGATAATGACAACGATGAGACATCATAACAAAATTTGTGGGATGCAGCCAAAGAAGTAATAAGGGAAAGTTTTATATCCTTAGAGGCTTACTTGAATAAAATAGAGAAAGAGAAGATAAATGACTTGGGCTTGCAACTTAAAAAGCTAGAAAAAGACCAAATTTAAAACCTCCAATCAAATACTAAACTTGAAATTCTAAAATTAAAAGGAGAAATGAATAATATTGAAAAAAACTATCGAACTAATAAATAAAACTAAGAGTTGGTTTTATGAAAAAAACAATAAACTTGATAAACCTTTGGTAAATCTGATTAGAAAAAGGAGAGAGGAAAATCAAATTAGTAGTCTTTTTTTTTAAATTTTATTTTATTTAATAATAACTTTATATTGACAGAATCCATGCCAGGGTAATTTTTTTTACAACATTATCCCTTGCACTCGTTTCTGTTCCAATTTCCACATACACACACTCCCTCCACACCCTCCCCTAGATGGCAAGCAGTCCTATTTATGTTAGATATGTTGCAGTCTATCCTAGTTACAATATATGTTTGCAGAACTAAACAGTTCTCTTGTTGTACAGGGAGAATTGGATTCAGAAGGTAAAAATAACTCGGGAAGAAAAACAAAGATGCAGATAGTTCACATTCGTTTCCCAGTGTTCTTTCTTTGGGTGTAGCTGCTTCTGTCCATCATTTATCAATTGAAACTCAGTTAGGTCTCTTTGTCAAAGAAGTCCACTTCTATCAGCATACATCCTCATACAATATCGTTGTTGAAGTGTATAATGATCTCCTGGTTCTGCTCATTTCACTTAGCATCAGTTCATGTAAGTCTCACCAAGCCTCTCTGTATTCATCCTGCTGGTCATTTCTTATAGAACAATAATATTCCATAACATTCATATACCACAATTTACCCAGCCATTCTCCAATTGATGGGCATCCATTCAATTTCCAGTTTCTAGCCAAGTAGTCTTAAAAATGAAAAGGGAGAACTTTCCACCAATGAAGAGGAAATTAAAGAAATAATAAGGAGTTAGTTTGCCCAATTTTATGCCAATAAATTTGATAACCTAAGTGAAATGGATGACTACCTCCAAAAATATAGGCTTCCCAGATTAACAGAGGAGGAAATAAATTGCTTAAATAGTCCCATTTCAGAAAAAGAAATAGAACAAGTTATTAACTCCCTAAGAAAAAATCCCCAGAACCAGATGGATTTACATGTGAATTCTACCAAACATTTGAAGAACAATTAGCCCCAATGCTATATAAACTATTTGAAAACATAGGGAATGAAGGAGTCCTATCAAATTCCTTTTATGACAAAGACATGGTACTGATACCTAAACCAGGTAGGTTGAACACAGAGAAAGAAAATTATTGACCAATCTCTCTAATGAATATTGATGCTAAAAGCTTAAATAAGATGTTAGCAAAAAGACTACAGAAAATCATTCCCAGGATAATACACCATGATCAAGTAGGATTTATATCAGGAATGCAGGGCTGGTTCAATATTAGGAAAACTATATAATTGGCCATATTAATAACCAAATTAATAAAAACCATACGATCATCTCAATAGATACAGAAAAAGCATTTGATAAAATCCAACATCCATTCCTATTAAAAACACTTGAGAGTATAGGAATAAATGGACTTTTCCTTAAAATAGTCAGTAGCATCTATTTAAAACCATCAGTAAGCATCATATGTAATGGGGACAAACTGCAACCATTCCCAATAAGATCAGGAGTGAAACAAGGTTGCCCATTATCACCATTACTATTCAATATTGTATTAGAAATGCTAGCTTTGGCAATAAGAGTTGAGAAAGAGATTAAAGGAATTAGAATAGGTAATGAGGAAAACAAATTAACACTCTTTGCTGATGATATGATGGTATCCTTAGAGAACCCCAGAGATTCTTCTAAATAATCCACACCTTTAGCAAAGTTGCCGAATACAAAATAAACCCACATAAGTCATCAGCATTCTTATATATCACTAACAAAATTCAACAGTTAGAGTTATAAAGAGAAATTCCATTTAAAGTAACTACTGATCATATAAAATACTTAGGAATCTATCTGCCAAGGAAAATCATAAACTTTATGAGCAAAACTACAAAACACTTTCTACATAAATTAAGTCTGATCTAACCAATTGGAAAAATATTAAATGCTCTTGGATAGAGTGAGCACATATAATAAAGATGACAATACTACCTAAACTAATCTATTTATTTAGCACTATACTAACCAGACTTCCCCAAAATTATTTTAATGACCTAGAAAAAATAACAACAAAGTTAATATGGAAAAACAAAAGGTCAAGAATTTCAAGGGAATTAGTTGTACCAGATCTAAAATTATATTATAAAGCAGCAGCTGCCAAAACCATTTGGTATTGGCTAAGAAATAGACTAGCTGATTAGTGGAATAGGTTAGGTTAGGTTCAAAGGACAAAACAGACAATAACTTTAATAATCTAGTGTTTGACAAACCCAAAGACCCCAGTTTTGGGGATAAGAGCTCATTATCTAACAAAAATTGCTGGGAAAATTGGAAATTATTATGGCAGAAACTAGGCATTGAAACTTAACACCATATACCAAGATAAGGTCAAAATGGGTCCATGATCTAGGCATAAAGAATGAGATTATAAATAAATTAGAGGAACACAGGATAGTTTACCTCTCAAACCTGTGGAAAAGGAAGGAATTTATGACCAAAGAAGAATTAGAGATCATTATTAATCACAAAATAGAAAATTTTGATTATATCAAATTGAAAAGTTTTTGTACAACCAAAACTAATGCAGACAAGATTAGAAGGAAAGCAATAAACTGGGAAAACATTTTTACAGTCAAAGGTTCTGATAAAGGCCTCATCTCCAAAATATATAGAGAATTGACTCTAATTTATAAGAAATCAAGCCATTCTCCAATTGATAAATGGTCAAAGGATATGAATAAACAATTCTCAGATGAAGAAACTGAAACTATTTCTAGCTATATGAAAAGTTGCTCCAAGTCACTATTAATCAGAGAAATGCAAATTAAGACAACTCTGAGATACCACTACACACCTGTCAGATTGGCTAGAATGACAGGGAAAGATAATGGGGAATGTTGAAGGGGATGTGGGAAAACAGGGCTACTGATACATTGTTGGTGGAATTGTGAACACATCCAGCCATTCTGGAGAGCTATGTTCAAAAAGTTATCAAACTGCGTATACCCTTTGATCCAGCAGTGTTACTACTGGGCTTACATCCCAAAGAAATCTTAAAGAAGGGAAAGGGACCTGTATGTGCAAGAACATTTGTGGCAGGTCTCTTTGTAGTGGCCAGAAACTGGAAACTGAGTGGATGCCCATCAATTGGAGAATGGCTGAATAAATTGTGGTATGTGAATATTATGGAATATTATTGTTTGGTAAGAAATGACCAGCAGGATGATTTCAGAAAGGTCTAGAGAGACTTACATGAACTGATGCTAAGTGAAATGAGCAGGACCAAGATAAGGTCAAAATGGGTCCATGATCTAGGCATAAAGAATGAGATTATAAATAAATTAGAGGAACACAGGATAGTTTACCTCTCAAACCTGTGATCACTATGTACTTCAACAACAATACTATATGATGACCAATTCTGATGGACATGGCCATCTTCAGCAATGAGATGAACCAAATCAGTTCCAATGGAGCAGTAATGAACTGAACCAGCTACACCCAGTGAAAGAACTCTGGGAGATGACTAAGAACCATTACATTGAATTCCCAATCCCTATATTTTTGCCTGCCTGCCTGCGTTTTTTATTTCTTTCACAGGCTAATAGTACACTATTTCAAAGTCTGATTCTTGCTGTACAGCAAAATAACTATTAAGACATGTATACTTATAGTATATTTAATTTATATTTTAAAATATTTAACATGTATTGGTCAACCTGCTATTGGGGGGAGGGAATGGGGGAAAGGAGGGGAAAAAAGTGGGACAAAAGGTTTGGCAATTGTCAATGCTTAAAAATTGCCTATGCATATAACTTCTAAATAAAAAAGGTATAATTTTAAAAAAAAATGACCAGCAGGATGATTTCAGAATTTCAGAAAAGCCTGGAGAAACTTACATGAACTGATGCTGAGGGAAATGAGCAGGACCAGGAGATCACCATATACTTCAACAACAATACTATATGATGATCAATTCTGATGGACCTAGCCATCTTCAGCAACGAGATGAGCCAAATACAGCTCCAATAGAGCAGTAATGAATTGAACCAACTACACCTAGAAAGAACTCTGGGAGACGATTATGAACCGTTACATGAAATTCCCAATCCCTATATTTTTGTTAGCCTGCATTTCTGATTTCCTTCACAGGCTGATAGTACACGATTTCAAAGTCCGATTCTTTTTGTATAACAAAATAACCGTTTGGACATGTATATTTATATTGTATTTAATTTATATTTTAACATATTTAACATGTATTGGTCAACCTGCCATCTGGGGGAGGGGATGGGAGAAGGAAGGGAAAAACTGGAACAAAAGGTTTGGCAATTGTCAATGCTATAAAATTACCCATGCATATAACTTGTAAATAAAAAGCTATAATTAAAAAATAAAAAAAGAATAGCTGGATCAATTCACTGCTTTACCAACAATACATTAATGAACCAGTTTTGCCACATTCCCTCCAACATTTATCATTATATTTTCTATCACATTAGCCAATCTTAAAAATGTGAGCAGTATCTTGGAGTTGTTTTAATCTGCATTTCTCTAATCAATAGTGATTTAGAGTATTTTTTCATAAGATAGATGGTTTTAATTTCTTCATCTGAAAATTGTCTGTTCATATCATTTGACGATCAATTAGGGAATGACTTGATTCTTATAAATTTGTCTGTTTTCCATATATCTTAGAAACACTGACTTTAAATTTTTTCCCCTCAGTTTTCTGCTCCCCTTCTAATATTGGCTATATTGGTTTTGTTTGTGCAAAAATTTTTTCATTTAATGTAATCAAAATTATCCATTTTGTATTTCATAATGTTCTCTATTTCTTGTTTGGTCATAAATTTCTCCCTTCTCCAAAGGTTTGACAGGTAAACTATTCTTTACTCTTCTAGTCTGCTTATAGTATCACCTTTATGTTTAAATCATGTACCCATTTCCACCTTAATCTTGGTATAGAGTGTGAGATGTTGGTTTATGTGTAGTTTCTGCCATGCTATTTTCTAGTTACCAAGCAATTTTTGTCAAATAGTGAGATCTTATCCCAGAAACTGGAGTCTTTGGCTTTATCAAACAGTATCATCTTGTGCAATTCTTGTTCATATACTTTCATACATCCTCCGTTGAAATGCAACCTATCCCTCAATTAAAAATATGGACATTTGTTTTAGGGAGCACTTGGGGGCCATTAAAAACATGCAGTTACTCAGTGGAATAATGAGAAGACTACTAGACATATAGTCAGAGGACTTAGTTTCAAATCCATGTTCTGCAATTTATTATCTGTCTGACTTTGAGCAGGTGATTTATTTCCACATGCACAAAATAAGAACACTGGACAAGGTGACCTGTAAGGGCTTTTTAGCTCTACATCTACAGTCTTTTTTTTTTTTTAATCTTAGACCTGAAAAGAATTTTATGTATCTTGTCATCCATTTTTGCCATTTTACAAATAAGAAAACTTGGGCCTCCCAAAGTTAAATGGCCTGACTCAACATAAAACTCTTGTTTTCTCCAAAACAGATCTTTTCTTCTGTCTTTCCTTTTTTTTCTTTTCTTTTTTTTTCTTTAAATAACTTTTTATTGACAGAACCCATGCCAGGGTAATTTTTTATAGCATTATCCATTGTACTCACTTCTGTTCCGATTTTTCCCCTCCCTCCCTCTACCCCCTCCCTCAGATGGCAATCAGTCCTTTACATGTTGAATAGGTTACAGTATATCCTAGATACAATATATGTGTGTAGAACCGAACAGTTTTCTTGTTGCACAGAGAGAACTGGATTCAGAAGGTATAAATAACCTGGGAAGAAAAACAAAAATGCAAGCAGTTTATATTCATTTTCCAGTGTTCTTTCTTTGGGTATAGCTGCTTCTGTTCATCCTTGATCAATTGAAATACATCTACAGTCTTATAATTATATTTCACTCCATGTCTAGTTCCTTGTCCATCATTAATGTTTGTCATCAAAATATATATGTGTGTGT
The DNA here is from genome assembly GCF_016432865.1 of Antechinus flavipes. Lineage (NCBI taxonomy): Eukaryota > Metazoa > Chordata > Mammalia > Dasyuromorphia > Dasyuridae > Antechinus > Antechinus flavipes. Next base: position 437,334,591 of record NC_067398.1, read on the forward strand.
ATCTATGTAATATACATGTATATGTGCATATACATACATATAAAATACATACTGATGGATAAGTAAATAATAGAATCAGTAGAATAACAACAAAAAATAGAAATAGCAGAATCCTCTATTTTCTCTCATTAGACTGAATGAGTGACTATAAAGATGTAGTTATTTGTAGATTTGTGAAAATCAATCTTTTCCTATTTATATCTTTATAAAAATTTTCTCAATACATGTTTAGATCATTCTCATAAAGATGTTATAGGGATGGGAAAATAGGAAGATGGGTCAGTAGTTACCGATGCTTTCTCAGTCAGCTTTTTGTTGCAACTTATATCACAATTCCTGCAAAAACAAACTATATACACATCATTTAAAATAACTGAGAAGCTAAGGCTGTTACCTAACAAACACTGAGATACTGGTATATCATGCCATATACCTGATGTGGTACTTTAGAGATTTGGTCTGAGAATAATGTAATATCAGAATAAGCAGAGCTATTTTTCTGAAATTTAACCTTAGGGGGACTCTAGTACTTTGTAAATAATGGGCACTTCATAAATCACCAAATTAACAACAACAACAACAACCACCAAAAAAAAAAAAAAAAAAAAAAAAACACTCACTAAAAGGGAGAGAAAAAAATACACACCATAATTGAGGTAAGGAATATAGTGCCCCCTAGAGTCAAAGGCCAGGGTGATGAAAATAGAAGATTGGGAAGATACTCTTGGGGGAACAACAATAAATGGCATTTTAGTCATATATAGGCAAGCTTGGGAAAATAGAATCACAGTTGCAGAGAAGCTAAAAGCAGAATATGAAGACATGTTTCTTTATCTGAACCAATTCTAGTATAAATGTTATAATGAATTCAGTCAATCAACCAACCAATAATCATTAAGTTTCCACTATATGTTAGGCTTTGTGCTAAATGCCAGGGTTACAAAAACAAAAACAAAGCAGTCCTTGTACTCATTATAAGTACACATATAAGGAAATATAAACGCATTTTAAAAAGCAGACATTAATCTTGGAGGGGAAAGCACTAGCAGCTGGTTAGACTAGAAATTTGAATAAGGTAGAGTTTCAGCTAAGTGTTGGAGGAAACGAGGGTTTTCATGAGGAACAGCTAAAGAAAATGAGAACATTACAAATATGGGCACAACCTGTATAAAGACATGAAGAAAAATGACACAATAGGTATGAGGAATAACAAGTAGCTCTAAACAACTAGAAGCCCAGATTGTGAAAAAATTCAAATTTCTTTTTATTTTCAAAATATAGTTTTTAACATCCACCCTTGCAAAATCTTGTGTTCCAAATTTTTTTCTCCCTCTCTGTCCTCCACCCCCTCCCTTAGATGGCAAGTAATCCAATATATGTTAAATATATGTAAATCTTGTATATATATTTCCAAAATTATCATGCTGTACAAAAAAAAAAAATCAGATCAAAAAGAAAAAAATGAGGAAATAAAAACAAAAGGAAACAACAATAAAAAAGTTAAAATACTATGCTGTGGTCCACACTCAATCCCCATAAAACTCTCTCTGGTGCAGATGACTCTCTCCATTATAAGTCCAGTAGAACTGGCCTGAATCACCTCACTGCTGAAGAGAGCCACGTCCATTAGAATTGATCATCCTATAATCTTCTTGTTGCTCTGTAAAATGTTCTCTTAGTTTCACTCACTTCACTTAGCATCAGTGCATGTAAGTCTCTACAGGCCTTTCTGAAATCTCCTGCTAATTGTTTATTATAAATAAATGATTATATATAAAATAAATGATTACTGAGATAGTGTATTTTTTGAGATTTATTACTCTTTTTAGAAGTTTAGGTATAGAAATTCATTAGATTGTAAACTTTTTTAAGGCAAGGGCTATTTTTTTTGCTTCTTTTTGTAGTTATAGCATTTAGCACAGTACCTGACTCATAGTAGATAGGACTTAACAAAGTTTATTGATTAACTAAAAAGGAGAAGAGATATAAAAGGTTGAGGAAGATGCAAAAATCAGAAAGTTTGTTATTTTGGTTTTGTTTTGTTTTGTTTTGTTTTTTAGGATTTGGAAGATACGACAGTGACTGCAGGAAAGGAACCATTTGAGAGAACAAAGATGATATATAGAAAGGGAAATGTTTAGTGGAACAAGTTTTTGGAGAAAATGAATGAAGATGGTATCAAGGGCACAAATGAAACAGTTTGCCACTGAGAGAGGAAAACCAGTTCACTTTCTGAACACATGATTTTATCAGTGTGGGGAGTCTCTGATGAGTTTTTCTCCCAATGGATACTGGCATCTTCTCTGTAATTTATCATCTAAGAGAGTTGCCTGGTGCAGAGATATAAAAGACATATCCCACAACATTCCTAGGTACTGCTAGAGTCAGATTAAAATGCAATTGGCAAATATTTACAAAATAAATAAAACATAGTAAAATAGAATGTTGATACTGGGGACACCTAAGTGGCCCAGTGGATAGAGTGTTGGATTTAGAATCAGTAAGACCTGAGTTCAAATCTGGTCTCAAGACAAATCAGACTTAGCTTTGTGACCCTAGACAAGGTTTTCTCATCTGTAAAAGAAAATGAGAAACCACTCCAATATCTTTGACAAAGAAAACCCTAGATGGGATCACAAAGAGTTGCACACAATTGAAAAGCAACTGAACAATAACAGCAGCAATGTAAATATATGGTTTTCTAAGACAATATTCAGCCCACAGCGATCCTTATGTATAATTTTGTGGTCCCTATTTTGACACTACTAACCTGATGAATGAATGGATTAGGGACTTGTTCAGAATTAGTAAGCATATGATAAAGACAGGACTTGAATCCCAAAGTCAGCTCTCTCTCCCTCAAGTCATGCTGTCTCTCACCTGGTACATAATAAAGATTCATGAAATGTTAGTTGATTGGTTAATGGGTTTTTTTTTATTATTATTTTTTATTTTATGGCAGCAGCTATCTATAGAGTCAAGAATGTGAAGAGAAGGAAGTTGGAAAATGAGTGATGGTGTGTGGTGTAAAATAAAGGGATAGATGTTTGCAATAAGGGGCATGGAAAAGGTTGAGAGGAATGAGGCAGAAAGACAACTAGAACAAAAGATTCTGAACAGAGAAGTAAATTTCAGAGTTATTCTAAAACGCGGTGCATTGGAGGTTTTAGACAGTGATTGTCTAAATGTCTATGGATGATTAAGGAAGAGTGGTGATGACAGTCAGTGGAGTTGAGGAAATTGAAGAACTAGGAGTTCAGGTTATCAAAAGAGTTATTGATAAAAGGACTGAAAGCATCAAAGGCAAGGATAGGAGGAAAGCAAGAATGTGAGCCAGATGCTGAAATCATTAACAAAATGGAAAGATCAGTAGATGTCAGAGATAAGGATGTAGACAGAATAATATAATTGCACGATATGAACTTGAAAAGAGTAAAAAGCCGCTAAGTCATGGTGACAAAGCAAAAATCTGGAAGAGAAGCAAGAAAAATACTGTTTCCTTACCCCCGTAAGTTGAGGTGGGGACATGAGTTAAAGCACAGCCAACATTTCAAGTGTTCAAGGAATGTTCATTTAATTGAATTGTTAAAGTGAATGTGATATCTTCAGGGAAAAACCACTTTTCAGTTAATAATTACTTGTGAATGAATAAAAATGAATGATTGAGTATATGAGGATGATGTGCTGTCTTTCATATATAAGCTGATATTACTGATCCATCAGCAGTGTGACACATACTTTGAATTGTTTTTCCAGCAGTGATGAGAAATCAAATTTTAAAAGCCTTCCTGGAGCTGTATTCATCATAGACAACCAACCATCTAATTACGCACTTCTCTTGATGAGACAAAGAAGGAAATTTCAAAAGGGAATGTAATTCAAGCTGTCTGCTTGGTGTATTGCAATCTTCCAGTCTCCCATACAGGATATTTTCTAGAATGTTACTGGTCAGAGACATGAAGCTACTTGTTTAAACAAAGGGACTACTGTCTTTGCAAGAATGCAGGGAAGTCTTGACTCCTTGTCTACCCATGTAACAGCAGAGGTGTGTGTGTGCTTTTTTTAACCTCCAACAATAGTAGGAAGAACAATGTTCTTTATGCACTGGTACCATAAGAAACAAATGACTCTTTATTGTGATTCATTGCAGACCATTGCTGTAACTTAAGCTACAAAACAACATTTTAGTAACAATTAAAAGAGTGCTATATAAATAAATATGTTGTATAAGCACTAAGGGCTGTTAGTGTGGTGAGGCTTAAAATGCTTTTAGTTCAATGTTGCTCTACCATGAAGTAGGGCTATAATAAACACAACTGAGAATTGTAACAAAGAGATTATTTAAGAAGCCTTATTTGATTCAGGTTCCTTTGCTCATTTAACAAGATATGCTTCTCCAGGAGCAATAAATAAATAAATAAATAAACAAACAAACAAACAAACAAACAAACAAACAAACAAACAAATAAATAAATAAATAAATAAATAAATAAATAAATAAGGCTTCTGGTCAGTTTGTTTTGCATTTGTGATATTATGAATGTTATAAATATTAAATCATTAGTTTTCTTATAGGCAGAATACCGAGAACCATCATATGGCATAAATACAGATAGAACTGTTTTTAAATTGTGAAATGCAACATATCATTATTTACCTATAACTATGATAATTGAATCAGCTATAAAGGAAGATGCAGATCTACCACAAACTAGCTATGTGACCTTGAAACCTCTATGAGCTTTAGTGTCATCAACTGTAAAATGCTTTCTCCGAGGCAGCTAAGTGGCACAATGGATAACTGGGATTGGAATCAGAAAGCCCTAAATTCAAATCCTTAAAGAGACACTTTAAGATAATTTAAGAGACTGTATGATCTTAGAGAAATCATTTGATATCACTTAGACTCAATTTTCCTCTCTGTAAAATGAAGATCAGCTATTGTTAAGGATCAAATGAGAATCATTTCTAAATCACTTTGCAGACTCCAAAGTGCTAGAAAAATGCTTATTATTATTACTATTATCTAAAATCTGTGATGAAGAATGTTTGTGGCAGCCCTCTTTGTAGTGGCCAGAAACTGGAAACTGAGTGGATGCCATCAATTGGAGAATGGCTGAATAAATTGTGGTATATGAATATTATGGAATATTATTATTCAGTAAGAAATGACCAGCAACATGATTTCAGAAAGACCTGGAGAAACTTACATGAACTGATGCTGAGTGAAATGAGCAGGACCGGAGATCATTATATATTTCAACAACAATACTATATGATGATCAATTCTGATGGACCTGGCCATCTTCAACAATGAAATGAACCAGCTACACCCAGGGAAAGAACTCTGGGAGATGACTATGAACCACTACATAGAATTCCCAATCCCTCTATTTTTGTCCGCCTGCATTTTTGATTTTCTTCACAGGCTAATTGTATGCTATTTCAAAGTCCGACTCGTTTTGTACAGCAAATTAACTGTTTGGACATGTATACATATATTGTATTTAACTTATACTTTAACATATTTAACATATATTGGTCAATCTACCATCTGGGGGAAGGGGTGGGGGGAAAGAGGGAAAAAGTTGGAACAAAAGGATTTGCAAATGTCAATGCTGAAAAATCACCTATGCATATATCTTGTAAATAAAAAGCTATTAAAAATAATAAAAAAATAAAATAAAATCTGTGAGGAGATGAAATGCCAAAAATGAGGGTACCATGTAGAGTTCAATTAATAGGACAATGATTAAGATCATCATCTATATTTTCTCATTTTTCAAAAAGATCTTATTGTGGCTATAATGTTTCATTGGAAGATCTTTAATGCAAACTTTTAAAGAGTTTCAGAATTGGAAAGAATTGGAATTGGAAATGTCCATTAATCCAACCTATACCTAAAAAGGAATTCCTACTATACCTTGATCAAGTGGTCGTCCAGTAATGTCATTAAGGCTTTTGATGAGAAAAACTTACTTTTTCTCAAGTTATTTTATTCAACTTTAAGATAGCCCTAATTATTAAGTTTCTCTCACTTATCAAGTCTAAATTTACCTCTTATAACTTCAACTTATTGTCTTGGTCCTCATCCTTTCAAGGCCAAGGAGAATATGTCTAATTGTTTCTCAATGTAACAGTCCTTCAAATATCTGAATGTGGCCATCATGTTCCTCCTAAGACTTCTTTTTTTCCAATCTCTATTTCCTTCCTTCAAATAAAAGAAACCCATGTCATTCTGTTTCCTATCCTTTGTTCTTACCAAGCATTATGTTTGTGATATATTTTTTCTTACCCAGATTCACACTTCTATCTCGTTCCCTTTACATAAATAAAATGGCAACATGATATAGTTGATAAAGGATGCCATAAAAAGGTGGGGCTACAAATCAGTCAAAATTGGATTAAAGTCTTAATTATGACAAATAAATATGCCAGCTGTATGACTATAGGAAAGTTACTTCATCTCTCAGTGCCCTCAACAAACTTTCTAAAATAATCATTGCAAAGGATTTGTCAATTTCATCTCATCAGTAGAGAGAATTTCCATACTGGGAATTCTTCACACTGATTAACTCACAAGTATGAACAAAAAAAAAATTAATCAGTTTATATTAATAGTTTATTTTAGTTAACTATAATAAATTATAGTCAACTCAGTTAACTTCCTAAACATTGTTTTATTTTATAAATTATTAAAAAAAAAAAACATTTGCCCATGATTATATAATTATTTCACTGATGTTGAATGTTGTAGAATTTTTAAATGACATCCTTTTGCAAATTCTATGTTTCCATGACATTCCTGAGTTTTAAAAAATTTCTTTATTTGTTCAAGTCATTCAACAAGTATACAATGAGCTCCTATTGTAGAAAGAGCTTAGCATATACTAAAAGTACAAAGTACCAGGCATCAACTGGTAGCACAGTGGACCTGGAGTCCAGAAGACCTGAAATGAAATCCATCCTCAGACACTTGTCTCTCTGAAAAAGCCACTTAAACTTTTGTCTGTCTCAGTTTCCTCAACTGTACTATAAGAACAATAATACTACTTCCCTCCCAAGGTTGTTTTGAGAGCAAAAGGAGATAATTTTTGTAAACTGTTATATAAATATTAGCTATTATTCAAGGTCTTTGATGTCAAAGAATTTACAGTCATGATTCAAAGCACTTTTCTCTTCTTTCATTCTTCCATCATCCAAATTTACTAAATTTACTTGGTTTTACTAAGTAAACATAATGAATTTTCCTTCTAAATTGTACTCAGTCAACAAAGTAAATTCCTCAAGGTGTTGATGGGTCTAGTATGAATTATTAATAGCTAGATCAATTTAATCAGTTTCACTTTTTTAAAAATTGAAAATAGTTATTTGGCATCAGATAAAATAAGCAATCAGTTGAATTTTTCACTATTCAACAAGCAAGGCTATTTATCACCTCTAGAATTAAATACAAAGTCCTCTATTTAATATTCACAGCCCTTCATAACTTGTCCTCTTCCAGTATCACATCTCTCTTCATAATCACACTTACTTATCCGGTGATAATGGTTTCCCAGCTGTTCCATGAACAAAACACATCATTTTCCAGCTCCAGGTATTTTCTCCGGCTGTTCCTCATTCCTGTAATGTTATTCTTTATTGCTTTGACTGCCAAAGTTTCCTTCAAGACCCAAGTAAAATCCGACCTTCTATGAGAAGCTTTTCCCAATCCCTCTTAATTCTGCTGCCTTCTCCGTTAATCATTTCTTATTTATCATGTATATAGCATTTTTGAATATATTTGTGTTTGCTTCTTGTCTCTCCCATTAGAATGTGATCTGCGCTGAGGCAGGGACCATTATTCTGCCTGTATTTATATCTTATACTGACTGGTATATAGTAGATACTTAATAAATGCTTATAGATTGACTGATTACCATGCCTTCAAAAAAAATCAACAAAAGAATCTGCTTCTTTTCTATGAGCAGCCAAAACAAACAAACAAAAACATACTAGTGTTCCTGCAAATAAATCAACAACACATTAATCAAACAATACATTAATCAACAATTAATGATTCATCTTATCTTCATTTTCAAACATCTTCACATTTAAAATATGTTTCTTTCTACATATTATCATCATAAAATTATAGGTTGAGTGCTGTAGTGAGAAAAACTTTGGATTAGAAACTGAAATCCTGGGTTTTGGTGTTGATTTTGATCCCCCAGAATGCTGATTGACCTTGACCAAATCACCTAACCTTTCTAGACCTCAAGTTCTTCACCTGTAAATTGAAAAATGTACTAAATCATAGATGTCAAACATGCCACAGTTATCACTTAGCCCACAACATTTCTTATGCAACCTGAACCAGTTTAAAATGTAATTGGGAAATATTTAATAAAATAATAAAAATACAATAAAACATAGATAATATGAATATATTTTTTTCTAATATGTAGGGATCTTTCTAAGTATTTCAATGGTCATTTATCCTTGAGTTCTATTTGAGTACCACTGTACTAAATGTATTCTAAGCTCTCCTAAAAACTCTAACAAATGACTCTATGAGCAATCAAGCACAGCACTATGGTCAGCTGACATGGCAACATGAAGTCTCTTCCTCCAACCAATTTTGAAAGGATTTGCAATTCTTAGAAATTAATTTTAATTGGAAAAGCCTGGACAATTATAATGATTTGGGATTCAGAATGTGAACTAAAAAATCAAAATGAAAATGTCTGGATGGTCTACGAGCTAAAAAATGTTTATAATATAATAAAAATTAGAAACATTGTATGGATGATTATGGCAAAAACCTGTTTGTTGTAGCTAACACAAGCTTTGTGTTAAATCAATGTCTTTTGTCAGGACTCACAGATATATTGACATAAACTGCCCATATATTATATTTATAGAAAGAGTTTAAACAATTGTGCAAATATACCAGCCCTTGGATAAAGTCCTGTGGAAGAATTCTGCCATACTAAAAAATGAAACACCCACTTAAATTGGACAGGACAAAATATTCATTTGAAGACAAATAAAATAATTTTAAAGATGCATTTGAAAATTAAAAAAAAATTAGTTGTGTCTTCAAAATAATTCAAGTTTTGTTGGAATATACATTTTCCAAAGTGCCTGCCAAAGGTTTTATTGTATCATTTCACAGCTCCAATTCTATATTGAATACCTAACAAAGTATAAATCTCACTTCATTTGAAATGGGAAGATGACATTGAATTTTGTAATTTACATTAACCCATTATATTTAAAAGCAAAGGTCTTCAGTTTTCTGCAGAGCTGCTGCTACTGCTCTCCTTTTCTTCCTTCCTTTCTTCCATACAAGTTTCCTTCCTTCTCTTTTTCCCTCGCTTCCTCCTTCTTTCCCCTTTTCTTCTTTCCCTCCCTTCAGGTAGTCTTTTTCCTCAGAATACTAATTATATGCCCACTTCCACCCATTGATCCTTTACCTCACATCCCTCCACTATTCACACTCTATACTGAGATGGTCACCTCTACATTCCTCACATCAGCCTTTGACTACCAATCTCAAGATCCCATAACCTCTCCCAGGGCTTGCCTTTCTTCATGCTATTGTCACATCACCTTCACGCAAGTGTCTTCACAGCTTCTTCTCAAAGGTAGGGAAGGGAGTCCATTGGTAATCAGTTATTCATTTTTCCATGGATTTTAAAGGATGGACTTTGAATGGAAAATGACCTCCTTAGTTAAGCATGATTACACTAGACTAAGGTTGGCTATATTCAATCAATTAATTAATCAATAAGCATTTAAAACAGCTACCAAGGCAAGCATTGTGATAAACACTAGGAATACAAAGACAAAAACAAATCAGTCTCTCCTCCTTTAAGGAGCTTATTGGGAGAGACTTATACATGCATAAGTACCTAGGAAATATGCAAACCAGGGTTGGGGAATCTTTTTTCTGTAAGGGCCACTTGGATATTTATATCTATTGTGAGCCATACAAAATTAGCAACTTATAGAACTCAAGAAATGGAAGGCTGTTTAACTAGCTTTCAGTTCATCATTGCCTGCATTTGCTTTAGCAAATGATTTCATGGGTCTTGTATGGCCCATAGGCCAGATGTTCCCCAGCCCTGATGTAAACCATGGCATTGAATTTGCCCTAGGTGCTAGAATTCCTAGTTACAACTCTGCTTTAGAGTTATTTCACTGCTTGTTAACACCTCCAACAAAAGATTGTTGGGGAAAGCAGATAAAATTTAAATCACTGCTATTTTCTAAAAGGATTTGCTGAGGCAGATGTCTGAAACAGTCTATGATTGAGGGTCTTTTTAGACTTGTCTGTTTACTTCAATTACCCATGATAATTTCATCCTCCCACTCCTGTGGTTAATCAAGTTCAGGCTCATGCATGTCATAGGCACGGATACAGATACTGATCATGAGCAGGTTGGCTATAGGGTGATTAATTTTTCAGTCACAGAAACTGATGGAGATTATGGGCATAGAGAGGTTGTGATTTATATCAGTAAAGGACATACTCACATTAATGAAAACAAGTATCTTTGAAATACTGAAGCACCGATAGAAATGAAACATAATTCAGAATTCAGTTTCTTCCCCAGCCAGAGAATTGTGACAACTCAAAACCACAACTCTTTTTGTTCCCTTGCCAGTCTTTTTATGGCTAGTCAAATATTTTTCTTTTTTTTTTTTCTGTTACGATACATCTTACAAATGATCTCTGAAAGTACAAGTTGGTCCTTTACAAAAAACAAACAAAGTTTGAGTGTTTTTGAAAAGCACTAGCAACATTCAATCAATTAACAAACATTTAGTAAACATTTACTAAATACTATAAATGAACTAAGGTCCTGAGCTAAGCAATGGAGATACAAAGAAAAATCAAGAATAGCTCCAACACTGGAAGAGTCTATGTTCAAATGAGGGAGGAGGAATAATATGTATACAATTAGGTGTATATATATATATATATATATGAATATTGCTGGGGACATATCTACATTGCTCTCCTGTTTCAGAAAAGGATTTTTATTTGAAATACAAAGCATGTCAGCTGACCAGCTCACTTGAAATGAAATTTACACTTACATAGAGATACAAAACAGAAAAAAAAACATATAAACTTTTTACAACTATAAGATATATAGAAAAGTCTGGGGAAATACAATCCATTATTAAATAATAATAATAATAATGATGGTAGCTAACATCTCACTTACTATATCCCAGGCATTGGGCTAAGAACTTTCCAAATATTATCTCATTTGATTCTCATAATAACCCTCGGAGGTAGGTGTTATTATGATTCCCATTTTACAAAGAGAAAACTGAGGTAAACAAAGGGTCAAACAATTAGTGATATCTTCCTGACTCCAAGTCCAGAACTCCAACCAATGGATCACCTAACTGTCTCCATAATACTAATCCTGATTATTTTAAAATGTAACCCAAATCTGTGAAGGTACACTTAAGAAAAAGAAAGAGAGAGAGAGAGAGAGAGAGAGAGAGAAGAAAGAAAGAAAAAGAGAGAAAAAAATGAAGAGGGAAAAAAATTCCATAATGTTACTATATGCTCAGTTTTATGAACACTTAAAAAAGAAATGAGTGATCATTAAGAAACAGTATGAATTCAATAGGAAGTTAAACCGAACTAACCATTTCATTTTCTGATAAGAGCATAGTAGGTTGGGAGATTAACATAGTCATGTTATAGCTTAATTTTAAGAAAGCATTTAATAAATTATCAGATAAAGTTAAATACACAGATGTTTCATTTTAGTCTGGAGATGATCCTAAACTGCTACACATAGCTAAAAGCTATGTTAGTTTAAAACAAGCTCTGGCAGCTCCTACCAATCTTTAAAGGCTTTGAATATATCTCTATGTTTGTCATTTGAGTCAATGATTAAAGAATGCAAATAGTATTTTCTCACAAAACAGAACATTATTGGAGAAAATAAGCCTACAGAGGACTTCACACAATATCCAGTAAAGTCAAATCACAATAAGAATTTTCATAAACAAAGCCAAAATATGGATGGCAGTTTGCAAAATAAAACAGACCTGCCAGTATTTTTATAGTGATCTATATTTGTTGATAACTATTGGGAAACCACCATTTTGATACTCTTACCTCAATATCTGATATGCCATATTAGGATATACCAAAAGCCTTAGTGCCTTTAAAAACTAGGAATGCTTGATAATAATCTGAACAAATGTTTACAGGAAAAAAAAATCTATGTAAATATAGAATCTTTATTAGAACAAAAGACATATTAAATATCAGGGTTTTTTTTAAAGGAGCAAGATGACAATATACTATATTTGTTTAAAGGTACTTCTGATAATGTCACTTTATGCTTTAGACTGATTCTCATATCACTAGAATGTAGTCAAAACCTTATAACTTTAGAAGAATTTGTGAAAGCATGTGTTCTTTTTTTTTTTTTTTAAATAACTTTTTATTGACAGAATCCATGCCAGGGTAAGTTTTTACAGCATTATCCCTTGCACTCACTTCTGTTCCGATTTTTCCCCTCCCTCCCTCCACCCCCTCCCCCAGATGGCAAGCAGTCCTTTACATGTTAAATAGGTTACAGTATATCCTAGATACAATATATGTGTGCAGAACCAAACAGTTCTCTCGTTGCACAGGGAGAATTGGATTCAGAAGGTATAAATAACCCGGGAAGAAAAACAAAAATGCAAGCAGTTTATATTCATTTCCCAGTATTCTTTCTTTGGGTGTAGCTGCTTCTGTCCATCCTTGATCAATTGAAACTCAATTAGCTCTCTTTATCGAAGAGATCCACTTCCATCAGAATATATCCTCAAACAGTATCATTGTTGAGGTATATAACGATCTCCTGGTTCTGCTCATTTCACTTAGCATCAGTTCATGTAAGTCTCTCCAGTCTTCTCTGTATTCATCCTGTTGGTCATTTCTTACAGAACAATAATATTCCATAACATTCATATACCACAATTTACTCAACCATTCTCCAATTGATGGGCATCCATTCATTTTCCAGCTTCTAGCCACTACAAACAGGGCTGCCATGAACATTTTGATACATACAGGTCCCTTTCCCTTCTTTAGTATCTCTTTGGAGTACAAGCCCAGTAGAAACACTGCTGGATCAACGGGTATGCACAGTTTGATAACTTTTTGAGCATAGTTCCAAATTGCTCTCCAGAATGGCTGGATGTGTTCGCAATTCCACCAACAATGTATCAGTGTCCCTGTTTTCCCACATCCCCTCCAACATTCCGCATTGTGAAAGCATGTGTTCTGCTGACATTACTTTCAAGAACCTAGGGTCACCTCCATGTCTAGTGCAGCATTATAGCAGAGTTTTTATTGAAGAATTATTATTGCATAATGACCAAAAATAAAATTAATTTTGGAATACATAAATATAAAGATGTGTCCACATCAAGAGGAATAATCCATTATACTTTGTACTTTTCAGACCACCTGTGGAATATTCTGTCCAGTTCTAGGATTCATACAGTAAAAAGGAGAATGACAATACAAAAATGGTAAGAATAGAGCCCTATGGAGACTAGCTTTAAAATTTTTTTTCAGGAGGAGTATTTGAGGAGAAAAAAGATTTAGGCAGATCATGAGGAACTATATATCATGTGATAAAAAGAATACCAGTTCAAATCAAAAGATACCTGAGTTCAAATTAGTCTTTAAAATGGGAAATGTCATTTGTGGAAATATGTACAAAAGAACTGCACATGTTTACCATATATTGGGTTACTTGTCTAGAGAAGGGGTAGAAAGAAGGGGAAAAAAAAACAAAAAGAAAAACAAAACACAAGATTTTGCAAGTGTGAATGTTGAAAACTATCTTTGCATATATTTTGAAAATAAAAAGCTAATTTTTTTAATGGGGAATATGGAGCAGTTAGGTGATACAGTAGATAGAGCACCAGCTCTGAATTCAGGAGGACCTGAGTTCAAATCTGGCCTCAGACACTTAACACGTCCTAGCTATGTGACCCTGGGCAAGTCACTTGACCACAATTACCTCAGCAAAAAAAAAAAAAAAAAAAAAAAAAAGGGAAATATCATACTCATGGAACCTATCTCACAAATGTATTAGGAAAGTACTATATAGTTACTATAATAATGATGATAATAATAGCTAACATTTGTATAGCATTTATTTGGTGTTTTAATTATTTCATTTATTTTTATTATTTCATTTGATTCTCAAAACAATTCTGAGAGATAGGTGCTGTCACTGTCCCCATTTTATAGATGAGGAAACTGAAGCAAACAAAAGTAACTTACTCAGGTTCACATAATTAGTAAGTGTCCAAGTTGAGATTTGAACTCAGGTCTTCATGACTTCAGGTTCCATGTTTTAAATACTGAATCATCTAGTTACCTGCTTTCAAACACCATTGTTATTATTAATATTAATTGCCACAAAACAGCACTCATTCTGAAATTAAGAAAATAAGGTACAGATCCTCCCTTAAACTTTTGGCCTTTGTTTTGTCTTCCCAATACTTACCACAATGCTTAGTACATAGTAACTTCTTAATAAAAACCTTTTGACTCAATGCATTATTACTTGTAGTACTGAGCAAGTTATTTAACATCACTGGGTTTCAGTTTCCACATCTATAAAATGAAGAGGTTGGATAAACTCAGATTCCTCCAGCTGTAGCTCTATGGATCCTAGGAATACTAAGTACTTGAAAAACTATTCTGTCTAGAGAAATTAGTCTGCTCAGTCCCAGGGAATAAAACCAGATTTAGTAATGGGTAGATGCTACAGAGAGGCAAATTTTAGCTATTCAAAAAAACTGCCCGACAAAGATGTCCCTGTTCTTAGAGGTATTTAGGAAGGCATTGTGTGGTCAAGGGGATTGCTATTTTTGGGAAGTAAGACTTTGCTATGTGACTTTGAAGAGTCTACCTCTCCAAGTCTATTTCTAAATACTCAGCTATCTCTCATAAGGTAGTATAACCATAGGCATTGTACAAAAGATAACACAGCACATACTGTTATCATTGACATTTCAAATAAGAATGTCCAGATGAAGGATATTATTACCAGAAATTTCAATTGCCACAAAATAGTGGTATTAGATGAAAGGCAAGAAAGTATTAAATATCATCTCAGGAAGTAACACTAAGGGAATCTCTGACTACCTTAAATTCTTGAAAAAATTAATAAATCTTATGCCAATTTAGCTTTTTTCTCATAGAGTAATCTCTTGAACGCAACAGGGGATAGCATACATAGAATAGGGCAGCTAGTTGATTAAATGAAAATTATATATAATTGCCCTTTTAATGATGCTGATGATCACAACTGTTGTTGTATATGTGAGCATTTATTTCTGACTAAAAAAAAAAATTAGTCATGATGAACAATCATTTTCATGTTTTGGCTTGGTAATAAACTCATTCCAAACCAGGCTTTTCTTTATTTCAGCAGACACTAAACTCAAGTGCATCTTTAGGTTTCTGCTTCTGAAATAAAAAATGCATTTTAGCTATACCCAATGCTCCATATTTTCCCTTATCATCTCATTTAGTTGCAAAGTCACTCCCTTGCTAATCATAGTAACATATGCAATTAAAGCTATCCTGATTTGAGAATGTTGTTGTGAAAATGCTAGCAAATGCTTTGTTAGCAAAAATTTAGAGCATAGGAGGCAGTGTGGTACAATGAAGAGTGCTGTCTCTGTTTAGAAGACCTGGATTTTAGTTCTACCTCTGACACTAATTCTCTTACTCAAATCACTTAAACTTCCAGATCTTGTTTTCTCATCCATAAAATAAGGGATGAACTAGATAACCTCTGAAGTCTCATTCAACTCTAGATCCTGTGACACTTGGAGAAGACTAGTTTTCCCAATTTTTGGTCTTTAAAGAATAAGTCTACAACTTACCACTTGAAGAAGCAAAAGAAAAATCTGGTAAATATCAAATAAAGAATAGTAATTTGAGGATATATCAATATGTGTGTATATTATATATAATCCATATACTTTGCATTTGTCATATCATATGTGAATATTCTTCCTAGTTCTGAGAGTGATACTTTTAAGAGAGAAAATGTCCAGGAATAATGGTCAGGATGGTAACAGCTCTGGAATTTATATTATATACTAGTAAAAAAATTTGGGGTATTTGGTTGTGTTACTGCTGGATCTGTATTCCAAAGACATCATAAAAGAAGGCAAAGGACCCACATGTGCAAAAATTTTTGTAGCAGTGCTTTTTGTGGTAGCAAGGAATGGAAATTGAGTGGTTACAAATCAATTGGGGAATGGCTGAATAAGTTATGTTATTCGAATGTAATGGAATACTATTGTTCTATAAGAAATGATGAGCAAAGTGATTTTAGAAAAGCCTGGAAAGACTTATATGAACTAATGCTGAATGAACTGAGCAGAACTAGAACACCATAAACAGTAATAGCAAGATTATATGATGTTTTATATATAGTATATATAGATATTTTATATAAAGTATAAAACTTTAACATGTTTAAATGTATTGGTCTGCCTGCCAACTGGGAATGGAGGTGGGAGGAAGGAGGGGAAAAACTGGAACAAAAGATTTTGCAACTGTCAATGCTGAAAAATTACCCATGCATATATCTTGTAAATAAAAAGCTATAATAAAAAAAAAAGATTGTATGATGTTCAACTATGACAGACTTAGCTCTTCACAGCAATGTAGTGATCTAAGACAGTTCGATAGACTTGGAATGGAAAATGCCATCAACATCCAGGGAGAAAACCTTGGAGACTGAATGCAGATCAAAGTATACTATTTTCATCTTTTTTTTTGTTTGTTTTTTCTTTCTCATAGTTTTTCCTTTTTGTTTTGATGTTTCTTTCACAACATGACTAATAAGAAAATATGTTTTAAATGATTGTACATGTATAATCTATATCAAATATCTTGGGAAGGGAAAGGGAAGGAAGGGAAAAAGAAAAAAATAGAAATCAAAATCTTACAAAAGTGAATGTTGAAAACTACCTTTACATAATTGGAAAAATAAAATACTATTAAGTGGAAGAAAAGGGAATTTGGGATATTTGAAAAAAAGAGAAAATCATCTATCATGCAAAATAAGTACCAGAAGTAGTTTTTAAAAGCCATAGTTTTTGCTTTTGAAGATCTTAAAATTCACAAGAGATCCCTTGTCTCTTCAACACAAAGAGCTTTTCAATAATTTAGATGATCATAGATATATAATAGATAGACAAACATATATATAAGTAAGAAATAGGGGAGAATACAGAATTTTAGGGACACATAAAACTATTGTATATTAATACAGGGCAGCTAACTGTAGTCAGGAAAACTTATTTTCCTGAGTTCAAATCTGGTACTCTAGCCCTTTCTGTGTATCCCCAGTGCTTAGCACATATTAAAGAACAAATGCTTGTTGAATGATTGTCACCTCCCTTTGACTGCATTTTGCAAAGATCACTAAATTAGGAGTCTGAGGAACAGATTTCAAAAAACACCTCTAACAGCTGTGGGGTGATTATAGGGCAAGATACAACTTTTCTGGGTCTCAGTTTTCTTAACTACAAAATGAGGAAGTTTGACCAGATGGCTTCTGAGGTGTTTCTAACTCCAACTCTAACTCATTTCTAACTAATTGTGTGACCCTGAGCAAGTCACAAATTTTCCTTAATTTCCTCATCTATAAAATGAGCTACACTCATGGCAAACTATCCCAGTGTCTTTACCAAGAAAACCTCAAATAGGGTCACAAGGGTAGGACTCAACTGAAAAAACATATCAATACAGTTATTAATTATTAAGATAATATATACAAACAATATGAAACCAAGAGAATGCAGAGTAAAGGAGTAATCTTTCCTTCAGATAGTCATCATCAGTTAATACTGATATACTGGGGGAGAGGGGGAAAGAGAAGAAGAGAGGAAGAGGAAGAGGAGTTTCCCCAATAATCTAAGATGGAACTCTTGCTTTTGAATGTACTACTTTAATGCCTTTCAGCAAATATTTTCATGCACAAAAATAAAAATAGAATCCAATACTACAAGTGCTAAATATGCACCACAATATTGTGACAGCATGAGAGAGTGAAAATAGCAACATCATACAAAAAAAATGAAGTTTGACCTTAGTGCATATTCCAGTTCTTATTGCTCTACAAGACTAGGTAATAGTTACACAGGACCTTTTGGTGTGATTAGCAAATTCCACTGAGAAAATACAGTCTTTTCACATCTGGATCTATTGGGAAAAACTTGTTCTCCTTCTTCTCCCACCCCCCCCCCCAATCCCCAACAACAACACTTGCGTATGACTAAGGGATCTAAGTATGGGGATGCAAACATTAATAGTTTGATGGTGAGAACAGAATGATATAACATTGGCTCTGTTTCTAGCCCTGTCAGTGCCAAAGAAGAGAAATCTAGTAGTTCTAGCTGTCTCAATATGCAAAGTTATGTTAGTATATGGATCAAGTAATTTATTTTTTTCTGTAATAGTTTGTTAGATCTTAAGAAGCATCAAAAATTAAAGAACTTTTAAAACCAGTATTTACACACAGAGTCATAAAAGCCACTGTTCCTGCTCCTTACAAAACAGTTTAGTCTATGTGCTTTGCTAGTATTGGTTAAAAATTACATTAAAATATATTTTTGTAAAATTAGCATAATTATGAATCAAAACAGTCACATAAAATTCTACATATAAAAAATGTTCAGGATGAACAGAAAATATCTTTGTGAAGATACAATCATGAGCATACCACTTGCAGAGAAAAAGGCAAAAAGAAAAATCATTTGCGTTTCTCAGTGAGTCTCCTTACTTATCCCCAGCCTATACCGATGTTCTAGGGAGGTTGTTTAAACTACTTCATCACAAAGTATTTATTAAGCACCTACTATATGTTAAGCACTTGCTAGGGAATTGGGATACCAGGCAAGAAGTAAACCAGTTCAACGGAGGCTTGCAAAGCACAAAGAACTCAGAATATGATAGGCATACTAGGACATAATTGATTCAGAATTCCATACAAATTATAAAAAACAAAATAGGCACAGGCTTTTGAAAGTCACTATTTCTTGATAAGATCTTTACAGAAAAGTTTGCTAAAGGGCTCAAAGATGAAAGATGAATGGATAGGGCATATTCAAGTCTCAAGAATACAGTTTCATCTTTATACATAACAAGCATGTATTAAACATAGACTCAACTTCCCAGCAGATTTTCCCCCCTAACTATTAGGGTAGTCAGAAGAACCTAAAGAAATAGTTTAAATGACGTAGCTTGCTCAGACTCTGCGTCTAGGGCTCTGGCTCCTGGCCATTAGGGCTTGAAATACAGAGGTAAAGTGCTGGTCAGGAATTAGGTCAAGGTAGCTTCCACAGAGGGTTGAGACTCGAGCCCTACCTCGCTTATTCTGTGTCCCGTGCTTCTTGGCCAGGGCGAGTTCTTTCTGGATCCTGGTTTCCAAGTACTCTTGTTTCTTGCCCAGAATCTCCTCGGTCTCCCGGAGTCGGGCCAAGGCCTCCTGGGGGCTAGGAACGGCCTTGCCTTTGGAGGAATCTCCCCTTTTGAAAAACCTGCCCAACTTGCTCATAGTGGCGTCTTTGGGGACCCCAAGGCACTGAAAGAGGCGGGGAGAAAAAGAAAGAAGAAACTCCCAGCAGTCCCCGGGGCCACACCTGGAAAACAGGTGAATAAAATAGGTCCTCCCTCTCTGGGCTAGGCAGTGCAGTCCGAGCGCCTAGAAATCAACAAAGTATCATTGAGGAGTGAAACACACCTCTCGGGCACTTCCTGACCATCGGGTCCTGAGCCCCACCCCCGTCGTCCTGCTGTGCAGACTCCCAGTGCTGGGCTGAGCAGAAGGAAGGGCGTTTGAGGAATGTTGGAAATCAGTGCTGGTCTTCCTTTTGTGCTCCCGGAGAAAGACAGGTGATAAAGAGCCCCAAAAGAGGAGTCAAACTCCTCCTGCATCCTAAAACTCCTCCTCTAGAGGCTTATCCCAGGAGTTGTGAAAGAATGATGTAAAAGACACCATAAGAGCAGAGCAGGTATACATGCTTGTAGATATAGCTGTGCCTTCTTTTTGAGATGATCTTTTATTTACACTTTGGATGACTTATAAGCTCCTTAAGAGCAGAGAACTGGTTTCCCGCTTTATCCCCTAGCCCTATATATCCCCAGTGCTTAGCACATACTAAAGAACAGATGCTCGTTGAATGATTGTCACCCCCTCTTTGACTGCATTTTGCAAAGATCACTGAATTAGGAGTCTGAGGACCGGATTTCAAAAAACATCTCTAACAACTGTGGGGTGACAAAGGGCAAGACACTTAACTTTTCTGGGTCTCAGTTCTCCTAACTACAAAATAAGGAAGTTTGATCAGATGGCTTCTGAGGTATTTCTAACCCCAAATGTATGATCCCCCTATGTATGTAAATGAAAACTTTTTTTCTACCTCTATTCTCAAAGTATGTGTGTGTGTGTGTGTTTGTTTGTGTGCGCGCGCGCGCGCGCCCGCGTACCTGCGAGTGCCTGCGCAAAAATGACTTAGTATGTATAGAGTGAAACTTTTACCTTGAATGGGTTCTAATCCTTACCAACATGGATTTAGAATAAAATGGTAGTTTGTTTTCCTAGCAGCAGGACTTTGAGAAATGTTTAGTTAAAGTTGTGAAGGATTCTTAAACTTTCTAAAAAAAGGCTACAATGCTCTTCCCAGCTGAAGTTCAGTCTATTTTCCATCTATTATATGTATATAAATACACACACACACACACACACACATATATATTAAGAAGGGATAGAAATTTCCAGTAAGAGAGAAATTGTTTTGCTCTTACTTTATGATTCCCATCATCAAAGTCACAATCAATATTTGGTAACATGAAAGCCAAATTGACATAACTTGCAGACAAGAAGTGGTTCTGAAAAGTTATGTGATTTTGTTAGGATCATAGATGTAATACAACTGGAGAAAGCATGAGAGACTATTCTCTCTACAATCTCTTCATTTTTAAGACCTTTGAAAATTAAGTGATTTGCCAAATTCATATAGAGTAATTGACAGATGTGGGATTTGATCCCTAATCCTGACTGTAAAATAAGGGTTCTGTCCACTGCACTTTTCCTCCTGCTACCTCTTCAAACCCAGATCTTCTTTCTGATACTTTATCCAGTATATTGTGTTGATATGAAATAATCACAACTATCAAGAATAAATGTCCTGCCAGAACTTTAAATGCAACATTTCTAAAACTGTACTCATTGCCTCCTTCATGCTTATCTCCTACTAGTTTTCTAGCTAACATCTCCATTTCTATTGAGAACAACTGTGTTCTCAGTAACCCAGGCTCATAATCTCAGAACAATTTTTGACTCTTCACTCTTCTTTATTATATGTGTAAAAGTGGGGTCAAAACCACTCTTCTTATTTTAACCTTGATACCCTATATAGGGGAGAACGCGCCTCAATTAATAAACTACATGCTAAAAACAACAACAAAAACCCCTCAAAGTAAAATGAAGTTGCACAAGAAAGCATTGCCTTTTATAAATTCTATATTTCAATCAAATTGGTCTTTACTCCATTCCTTTTTCTGCTTTCTCTTCTTTCACTAATATCCCTTCTTAAAAGTTTCAATCACTCTTTTTGCACTTCTATTATTCTCCCTTGTACCACAGTTATTTATCTATATGACTTTATCCCATTTGGATTGTAAGTGCCTGAGGTAAGAATTGGGGATGGGATGAGGATAATCTAATTGAATCTCCTTGTCTAGCATAGGGCTTTGCATAGGCTAAGCACTTCACAAATTTTATAATTTATAATTAAATATATTGTTGGATTTATGTATTTTTAACATTGGATTAAAGTGATTAGAATCTCAAAAAACCATGGCAACCATCTCATCCAATTCCTTAGTTTCACAGTTGAGAAAATCGAAGCCCAGAGAAGTTGATGCTTTCTTAAGATTACTAACAGTCAGTAATAGGTCTATACTTTGAATCTAGATCACCTGACTTAAAATCCAGTACTTTTCCCTCTATACCACAAATGTGAATGTGGATAATCTCAAATACAAATAGTCTTTGTAGCCTCAAAGCCTAGTAGTCACTGATACATAATAGAAATTAAAATAAAAGCATATTGAATTGAATCCAGTCTTTCTTGGCCACTTCTTATATTTGTTTAATTTAGAATGTAAGTATACTGCCTTGAATTACTTTCTTTAAAAATTAGAAATTTTATTTTGTCTTCTTAATTATATTGTAAGCTCCTTAAGGGCAGGCACTATCATTTACTTCAATATCTCTTTAGCCTAGATTACTTAATAGATTACCAAACAGTTACCTAATGAGGGATAAAGGAGGCTTTTAATAAATACTTGTTGGTTTAAATATTTCAGGAGTGGTTATGAGGCAGCCTTGTTAGGGACATTAAAAATGGATTCACAAAAAGGTTAGATTTTAAAAAGAACTATACTAGTAATTGAAGTATTTCTTTATAGATCATTATGAGAAACAAAATAAGACCATCAGAGTAAATAATAGTTAAAATATTAAAAGTCTACCGCTTGAAGAGCGATTGTAAATGAAGATTAAAAGGTCTATGAAATTAAAATGAGTGAAAAAAAATTCAACTCCAGACTTCTCACATAGAGGCACCAACAGACAAAAGACTATACTTATAAGTCAGTGAATAAACCAAATACGTTTCATTGCTATTCCAGTAATGAAGGTGTAGAAAATAAACATTTTTTTTTAAATCAAGTGATTTACAAACTGAATGTCCCATTAATCTTCATTCAATAGTATAAGCCACAAATGTGGTTTCATAAAGCGTTCTCAGCAGCCAGTATATTTTTCAATTTCTAATCTCAATTGATCTCAACTAATAAGGAAGCTATTGTTTAGAAGAATGATCATCCTTGGTTTGATTTAGCATAGTTAAGATGGTAGGGAAATTGGAAAATTATAGATCTAATAAGAGACAACAGAAGTCAAGCTAATTGATACATTTATGCTGCCCTTTGAAATTGCATCAATTTTTAAAATGTCAAATGAACTCTAACCAAGTGAAGAAGAATCATTCTTTAAGCATGCCACAGGATTATAATCTAATAGTGATTTATCAAGCAGTTAAACATGTATGGGCACTTCTTCAGGAATGCATTTTTCAGTCTAAACCAAATATCCATGGAATTCACATAACTAATCACCATAGTGAGGGAAGAAGCAACAATTTTGGGGAAATAATTTTATAGCAACAAAGTATGGCAGATTAAAACTATTTTGCAAATTGGAAAAAAAAAAGTGTTCATTGCCTTGACCCATAAAAATGAAATGCTTAACATGCAGGAGTGTCTATCATGTTTTTTCTACATGTACTATATGCCTCATGTAGGCTTAAGAAGAAATCAAAGAATCTATTGTCTGTGAACTTTTTCATGCCACTTTGTTATTGTTATTGGGCGGCTGCTGCTGTTGTTCTTATTCAGTTCTGTCTGACTCTATGTGACTCTAATTGAAGTTTTCTTGGCAAAGATACTCAAGTAGTTTGCCATTTCCTTCTATATAAATGTGTATTCCCTTCCTTCCCTTCCCTTCTAACACACAGCTCCTTTCCCCTGTAGTAAGTACTTCCAGGCTATTCTTCTAGTTTCCCGGCTAATAATGGTGACACCATTACTTTCCCAGTCACTCACGCTTAAAACAGCATCACCATCAGAAACAGGGAAACTAGAAGAATAACTATCACAGCTAAATTGGAGAGGTAGGACTAGAGCAATGTCACATGCTAAGGAGTGGTGACAAATGCTGATGCAGAAAAGTTAAGGAGAATAGGAGTGGAGAAGTCATCAGATTTGGAAATTAAGGTCATTACTGACTTTGAAAATGGTAGCTTAATAATGATAAAAATAGAAATCAAGTGAAACAGAGGCAGAGAGTCTAGATTACAATAGAATTTTGATAGAATTTCACATTGAAAGCTGGAAAGGATGGTATAGATCATATATTACAACTCTTTTTATAAATGAAGCAACTCAAGTTCCGAGAGGCTATGTGTCACTTGTCCATGTTATATAGCTAAAATTTGAACTATGGTTGTCTAACTTCAATTCCAGCAAGATCTTTTACTTCAGAAGGGAAGGGTACATATAGGATCAAAGCTTAACATGGCAATAGGAGAAAGGAAAAGATTGTTTTTAATAAGAGATTCCAAGTATTCTAAGTAGTTAATTGCTTCCCTAAGCTTTCTCAAGGATAAGCTTGTCCAAAAAAATTAATTCTTTTTTATCTGCCTCTTCTGCAGAGGACTAGACTTTACTTTCAGGACTCAAGTGACCTCATTTATGGAATGTTCAAGTTGAAAAGGACCTGAAAGGTCATGTAGGTTAGCTCCATTTTATAACTGAAGAAACTGAAGCCCAGAGCAGTTAAAAAGTACACCCCAAGTCACACAGGCAACTCTGAGAATGAGCCATGTTGGTTTGAATTACCTGAATTACTCGGTGAAGGCTCTAGGTAAAGAGACATGAAAGACCTCCACTCAGACTAGTATGGGAATTAAGTTCCCACCAAGAGGGATAGATCCTTTACTCTTTCTTAACTAGAACACTGAGCTTAGAAATGAAAACAATGTCTCCAGTGATAGAGATATCAATATAGTGTCCCCAAGGACTGCAACTAAAACACTGAATTCATGAAGTCTTGGGATAGATCTCTTTGTTATATAATACTATCTTTTCATCCATCAACCTGTGTGCTGTGCTCTTTTAAAAAATACAAAATAACGAATTAGACTTGGGACTTTTTCTTTCCAGAGCTATAATCTATTCAAACAAAGATACATAATTAAATCAAGGATACATTTTGCATAGAGGTATTCACTGCAACTTCTCAGAATCTGCAAACTTCCAGTGCCTTTAGTTAAACAGAGACACATGCATCTTGGACCGCAACAGAGTTAGTTACATAAGGTGAGGTTACAACTAGGCTGGGGAAATAATAGGAGCTTGTCACAGGAGTCTTTTATACAGTTTATATCCCTTAGTAAAGCCTAATTATATGGATACAGCTGTTGTAGTTAGTGAGGCCAGCTGCATACTTTGAGGATTGAATTATTCTGTCAAGTTTCCAGTAGTAATTGTATGTGAACTTTAATGCCAAGAGCAGTGGATTATTTCATTGGATCACTCAGCTAAAATCACCTAGAGTAATCTGAATCTGTTTCTTCCACACTGGAGATACCACAGTGCTCTCTTTGTAAGCCATTAGAAACCACTAAAAGAGCCTGCTTTTTTGCAATTCAAGTCACAGTATGAACTTTAAAGTTTTGGGTAATTTAATCAGGAAAATAGTGTTTTCACCTTAGGAAATGTGATTTGTTCTAGTTAGTTTATGAATTAGAGCATTCTCTATCTTTAAAAACATGTTCTATAAATGTTTCTTAATTTATCTTACTCTTTCATTAAAAAAAAAAAAAAACTTGGAACATTATAAGATAAGAGTAAATAGACTTAGCTACACAATTGGTATTTCTTATTTTATCTATATTTCCCAACAATTCATTTAGCACCAATTTTGAAATCAGAGAGATATAAAGACTGTAAATGTACTGCATATAATATCTGCCATTATCTCAATTTCACTGAAATATCTATAATTGGTGTTACTGAACCAATTCAGAATCTAAATATGACAATTATGATGTGCTTTAGCATTACTGCCAAAGGTACCAAAACAGGTTAGCATATTTTTATGCTTGACTTCAGTTAAAAATATATATCATGAATAAGTAATCAAGATCAGAAAACAGAATATTTCCAGGAGATTAAATAATGACTGACTGGAAGATTCTTATTGATTTAGTCACATCTATTGAATACTAATATCCAGGAAATTTTGGAAATTAAGGATAATTACATAAAGGAAAGAGAAACTTCAGAACAACTAAGTCCCACAGAGACTCATAGCAACTAGATCCTGACACAGTACCTTGCATCAAGTCTGGGAAGATTGTTGGACTTTAAAATTATATGATATCAGTTGGTATCAGTCTTGTAAAGTCTTATCCTATTCCCATTCTTCATTTGGAAGAAGTGATTCAGAGTTCTTGGAGATTTTGCCAAAGGAAAACAGTCTTTAAAAAATTCCAAAGTCTTGATGATAAACTGAGAGTCTTTTATGTGTAGATCAGCCTAATTAAGTTCAGGTCTCTATGTGGTTTTGTTGTTGTTGTTTATTTTTTTACCTAAAGAACACTTCTGATCATTCCTCTACTCAATAAACTCCAATAGCTCCTTATTGCCTCCAAGATTAAAATTTTAAAATGATATTTGGCTCTTCATAATGTAACTCCTTTACCTTCCCAGTTTGTTTACATTTTATTCCTTACCATGCACTTTTTGATTCAATGATAAGCCTCCTTGTTGTTCCAAGAACAAGACACTATATGTCTTAGCTCCAGGCATTTTCTCTGGCTGCCTTCCATGCTCGGAATGTTCTCCCTTCTGACTACTGACTTCTCTGGATTTCCTTAAACCCAGCTAAAATCCTTTCTTTTACTGGAAGTTTTCCCCAACCTTTCTTAATTCTGTTCCCTTCTTTTAAAATTATTTCTTATTTATACTTTGTGTAGTTTGCTTTGCATATATTTATTTGCATTTTCTCTTCCCCATTAGACTGTATGTAAACTTCTTGAAGGTAGAAACTCATATGCCATTTTTGTATCCCTATCACTTAGCACAGTGTTTAGCACAAAGTAGGCACTCTATAAATGCATATTGATTAATTGACATAAACTCACAAAGACCATTTACTAAGGGGCAAAAAAACTAAGAAGTTCATAATCTTGCTGTATTTGGTCTTGGTCAGACCACATTGGCCAATTCTTTTCAGTTCCAGGCACCATACTTCAAAAAGAACATTGTTAAACTGTAGAATATCTTGAGGAAGACAATGAATATGGTAAAGATCCAAGGAATATTGTGGCCAAACTTCAGAATTTTCAGACTAAAGAAAAAATTTTACAAGCAGCCAGGAAAAAACAGTTCAAATACGGAGATGCCACAATAAGGGTCACACAAGATCTGGCTGCCTCGACATTAAAGGATGGAAGGGCCTGGAATCAGATTTTCCGAAAGGCAAAAGAGCTTAGAATGCAGCTAAGAATAAACTACCCAGGAATTAGGAGAGCTAATTTAGAGAAGAGAGATTTGAAAGAAAGGAGAGAAATGATACTGTCTTCAAATTATTTTAGAACCTGTCACATGAGACATTGGATTTATTCTCTTTGACCCAAGAAAACAGACCTAAAAGCAATTAGAAGAACCTGAAAAAGTCAAATTTAGAATTGATATAAGGAAAAACTTCCTAAGAATAAAATCCATCCAAAAATGTAATTTATGATGTTCCCCCTTACTGGAGTTCTTCAAAGGCCAGATAACCACTGATTGGATGAAGTATAATGGGGATTTTTGTTGTTGTTTTGAGTTATATCAAATCAATCTATCAATTAACAAGCATTTTGTTATCAACAAATGGTGATTTTTGATCATTTCATTTGTTTGACAAACTTGGCACTGGCTAGTGTTACATTTACTAAAAATCTTAGATACCTTAGCTTGTTCTTTTTTTAAAAAGAAATGTTATTGTTCAGTCATTCAGTTATCAAAATATTGGAAAACACTCTTTTCCAGCGTGACTTGAGTTTGGCATAACAACAATCCTTTGTAGGCACCTTCTGGACAAACTCAGCAACAACAAAAATGTAGAATTGTTTCTGATCACAAAACTCTACTCTGAATCAAATTTGTCACGATGTTGCTTTTATCCCTAATTGTCAGGGCTCTAATTACTGCATAGCCATAGGTATAAGTATATATGTACATTATGTGTGTTATATATATAGCCATAAATATTGAGGTCTCTTTATACTCTCATTCTGCCCCACTCCCTAGTGTGGAGGGGTGCTCTAGCACAAATGTCTTCCTTGCAAAGCCCTTTCCCTCACTTTAAATTAAAACTTGTTTAATGCCTGACTACTATCTCTAGCTTACTTTGTTCAGCTCTGACAACCCACAGATTTTAGGATTAGAAATTTAGGAAATTCCAGTACAATTGACACAGTCATTTCCAACTCTTTGTGACCCTGTGGATTGTCCATAGGATTTTTTTGGCAAAGATACTCAAGTAGTTTGCCATTTCCTTCCCCAGTTTTATGAAGAAATTAAGTGACTTTCTCAGGATCACACAGCTATTAAATGTCTGAGGTCATATTTGAACTCCAATTTTTCTGATCCCAAGCCCAGTGTTCTGTCCACTGTTCCATCTAGAGTTTCTTTATACCTTGGTCTAATTGAATTAGAAACTGAAATACAGTGAAAGGCACAAATCAAGAAACAGTCCCATATCTCCCATTCATCCAAGACATTTTATCAAAAAAATGGATTAATCAAAAATTTTTACTGATTTATTTGAATAGCTTAAATAACAAAACTGGAATCTGAACATGCCTCAGAAGACTTGAAGTAAGGGACAATGCTAAAAGAATGAAGAAGATAAATGCAAAGACCTAGACTTAGACTCAAAAAATTCATCTATATAACTAGAAAATTGTGATTCAGCTAGACAGTAATGTTGTTAAGATCCTGAATAACAGGGTGTGGTTGGCAGAGAAAGAATGAAATATTGATGGAATTGCTCTAAGGCAACAGAGATCAGTTTAACTTTATAGCCCCCACCTCACTGTGTCTAGCCAGGAAATGCAAGTTATATCAAACCCCTGAGGTTAAATTTCCCCTCTAAATCTGTCCATGTTTCATGCCATCTTTGCTGAATCTTTCTTGAGGTTATAGCCCATCACAACACTCTAGCTCATGATGTCTTTCTCCTCCTTCCCCCATGCCACATGTTATTTCTCCTCTCATCCCCCCAATGGGGAAGCAGTGTGCCATGTGGTATCTTACCTCTGTTCCTCCCACCATGCTTCATGGTGTTTCTCCTCTTCTCCCTCAAATGCCTCATGGGGCCTTTCTCCTTCTCATAGCTAGTTCTTTTTAGGATTTAGCCCACAAACTAAGGGCAAGCCCCGATCTCATGAGGTATTTCCTTTCTCCTACTTAATTGTGAGTTCCACTAGGGAACTTGTCTTTTCGAAACATCATTATTAAAACCCTTTTTCTTTTTTTCTTTTTTAGCATATATGAGGCATTAATATTTTATTTGTGGTATTTCTTAATACCCAGGATTGCATGTCCATAGTGACACAAGTAGCACAAGACTTTTTTTTTCTTTTTGTTTCTCATTTCTATTTTTTTTTTAAATTAAAGCTTTTTATTTACAAAACATAGGCATGGGTAATTTTTCAACTTGCAAAACTTTCTGTTCCAAATTTTCCCCTCCTTCCCTCCAACCCCTCCCCTAAATGGCAAGTAGTTCAATACATGTTAAATATGTTAAAATAATATTAAATCCAATATAGGTACACATAGCTTTACAGTTATCTTGTTGCACAAGAAAAATCGGATCAAGAAGGAAAAAAAAAACTGAGAAAGAAAACAAAATGCAAACAAATAACAGAAAGAGTGAAAATGCTATGTTGAGGTCCACACTCAAGTTACCATGGTCCTCTCTCTGGGTGTAGATGGTTCTCTTCATCACTGAGCAATTGGAACTGGTTTGAATCATTGTTGAAGGAAGCCATGTCCATCAGAATTGATCATCATATAATCTTGTTGTTGCTGTGTATAATGATCTCCTGGTCCTGCTCATTTCACTTAGCATCAGTTCATGTAAGTCTCTCCAAGCCTCTCTGTATTCATCCTGCTTGTCATTTCTTACAGAACAATAATATTCTATAACATTCATATACCATAATTTATTTAACCATTTTCCAATTAATGGGCATCCCTTCAGTTTCCAGTAAAATCTCTTTTCTTGCTATGTAATCTCCTAACTCTGTTTCTTATTAACCACTCTTGGTGTATATTCTCTCTTCATTTTATCTGTAACCTCTTCTAAACAAACCTACCTTTTGCCAAGGAGAATGGCCACTATAAATTCTTCATATGACCAAACCTCAACAACTGGTGTCTGCATCAACTTCAACATTTGGTGCTCACTTTTCATTCACATCCTGCAGTAGCCCACAAAGAGGGCTTTAGTGAACTGCATGCTCATATGGACCAATTCTGAAAAGTGGTAATCCCAAAATGACCATGTTAGGCTTCTACTTTAATATCTAACATGCAGATAGAGATGATAGTACTGCTAAACTGTACTCCTAGTCAGACTACATCAGCTCTGGGTTCACATTAAGGTGCCACATTTTAGGAAGGATATTGATATGCTTGTGTGTACAGATCAGTAAAAATAGGGATTGAACAAGTGATTTCAAAGGAACTTCCAAATGAGAATATTTCCACTACCAGTGCAGGTCAGTCCCTCCCCTCTGAAACTCAGTCTTAGACTAAATCCCTACCACCGCTTCATGCCAGAGATGAGACAATATAAAGAGGAAGATAATTAACACCATCTGAAAGAACTGAAGATATTTAGCCTACAAAAGTCTGAAAGAAACTCATGTGAATTGAGAGTCAGAAGAGATCTTCATGTTCATATTCTTGAAACACCATAGGGGATTTCAAATTTGACCACTCTTTAATTCCTCCCACTTGATGTACAGGACAGGCTGAATTCCTCTCGTCTCTGACCTTCATCTTCCATCCGATTCATATTCCTATTATTTGAGTGTGATGAGGAATGTACTGATTAAAACTAATTCCGATGGAAGGGAAAGCAGCCAGTAGAAAAATATGAATAATAGTGTCGATGCCTACTTCCTGTGTTTCCAGTTGGCTTTTAAAGGGTCTGTCTCTCTCCTCAAATATTCCTAAAACACTACCCCAGTTGCTCTGTTTTTTGCACTTCATTACCTTATCCTCCTCCAAGACTCCTTATGCCCTGCTACTGTCCCTCATCACTATCCCATAGAAGGCTGGGGCCATGTACTCCAAACTCTCAAGGAGGGTTTGCAGCTACAATCCGGCTGCACTACTTATGGATTTTCCTAACTTCATTTCCTGTCCTAAGGTACCTTCTCTCCTCCCTACTTTTCACCTTCCTTTTGTGTTGTCTTCCCTCATTGATTTGTAAACTCCTTGAGAGCAACGACGGTAAATTGGTCCCAACACCATTTTTCCAGATGTGGAATTCTATTGTCTATTTCCTAGTTTTGCAAATCATTTTAGGTAAAAGTCTACGTATACATAGTGAAAGTAGGAGAAATAGCCTAAATGGCAGATCACAGATTTACAGCAGGAAACGCTCTCGGAAAGCCAATTAATTAGTCCAGCTCGTTCCTTTTAAGGAAGAGATGGCATTTGAAAACAGATCCTGGATCTAATCTGACTCTAAAGCCCGTGCTTTTTTCCTCCGTATCGCAGGTGATGGTCCGCACTCCCATTTGTCTGCGGTAAAGAAGGAGGGCAGGATCCGAAGATTTCTGGTAGGATGTGTGATGCTAAATAAATCGTTTCAAGGTATGAGGTCAGATTAAATGCCGGTGCAAACCGACGCTCCCACAAAGTCAAAGTCCGTCCCAAGGGTACGTTCTCCAGCCGCGCCAAGTCGTCCTGCACATGTGCACCGCCTATATTCAGAAGCCACCTCATTCTATTTTCAAGCCTGGAAACAGGCTCTTCTTGCTCCCTCCTACTCTACCTCCCAGCCACAATCACTTAAATTCTACCAAACACAGTAGCAGCCGGAAAATGCCACAATCCCAGAAAGCACCGCGCGCCTCAGTACTTCCGGCCTAATCTCTTTCTTCCCCTCAGTCCATTCAGCTTTGCAGGCCGCCGTGAGAGTACTGATGGCCGAGTTGGACATTGGAAAGCACTGCCAGGTGGAGCACTGCCGGCAGAAAGGTGACTCCGGAGGGTTTTAGGAAGCAACTTAAGCCTCCTCTTGGCGTCTCGGGGTATTTGGAAGGGAAGAGAAAGAAAGGGTCAGAGTAGCAAAGAAGGCCGAGCTGAGCGGATGGGCAGGGCGTGCGAGGGGGCGGGGCTTGGCTGGAGGGGCGGGGACGCGCCGCCCGGCTTGTGGTGGCTTGGCTCCAAAGCCAGTATGTTTGGGGTTCCTGCTGAGGAGCAACCTGCAGCTTTCTTGCTACCGTCTCAGACGCAACTGGCCTCGGCCTTACGGCGTTTCTCGGTGAAAACGGACTACTGGGTCACTTTACATTGTTCCCCATTTTTCTTCAGTCAAGCCGACAGTGGTGCTGGTATAGTGAAAATAGCAGAGGCGTGCAAATGCCCATTCTGGGTTACTTCTTCAGTTGGGACGCTAGCCAGCAGCTTGAGCTCTGGGCTTCAGTTTCCACATCTGTAAAGATAGAGTTTGGGCCCAGAATCCTTAGCCCTTCTTGTGTCAAGGACACATTGACAGCCTGGTGAAGCCTATGAGCTTTCTCAGAATTGCGATTAAGTACATAGAACAAAATACACAACACTACAAAGGAAATATTGGAGTATTTCTATCAAAATATATTTTAAAATTTACATACCCTCGTTTAAGAACCCTAAGTTAGATGATCTTTAGGGTCTTCTAAGTCACATTGTTTGTGTCTGTAGAAGTAGCTGCGCATTTGTAGAGCTAAGTAATAGAGCTAACCTTATTAGATCGTGGCACTATAGCACAGGACAAGCAATCTGCTTAACATTTTTACATCTTTATGATATATTTATCTATTTTAATAATATCTGGTGTTTCTATAGTTACCAATTGAAGGTTTAAAAAACACTTTACAAATAAAATTTTGGTTTATCCTCACATAAACACTGACAGGTAAGTGCTCTTATCCCCTTTTTTGTGGATGAGGAAACTGAGGCAAATAATGCTAAGCATCTTGTCGGGGGATGTATGGTTTTATCCCTTTAAAACTACTATAGTCAATCTGCTTTTGGTTTAGAAGAAATAGTGACCTAGATTTATTAACATGAAAATTTTGTCATCACAACACTGCTAAGGTATAAATTTCCTTGTTAGGGGAAGATTCACAGCTAACTCATACTGAATTCTTCACATTGTATTATAACAAAGACGTCTAAGTGAAGTAGTTTAATGAAAAATGTTGTACCAGGAATTAGACTTTGATGGCAACATCAAAGTTACAAAGAGTATATGAATTTTTGCCAGCTACAATCCTTTGAATTTCAGAGAACTCACACTTAGTACTGAGAACTAGGTTTCCCTCACACATGTAGTAGCATTTCTATTTATACTCTTATTTTATTAATCTAAAATTAACACTTTTTTAGTATCCCTTTTCCTGTCTTTCCTAGGACATTCTTCAAAGAATCATAATATGTTAAAAATGGAAGGGATCTTAGAGATCATCTGGCCCAACCCCTTCATTTTCCAGGTGAGGAATCTGAAGCCTGGAAAAGTTAAGTATATAAGGTACTACAGCTAATAGAGGGAGAACTGGGACTATAAATTCAGATATTTGGAATTTTTTGTTTTTTCTACTATAGCATAAGATCTTTATACCATTTCTCCCTATTTGACATACCCTATGACTATAGGCAACAGTAGCATTTAAATCCAATTTACTAATGCTCTCATCCTCATTTTGTATAAAATGACTGTTTTAGCTAAATGTTTTATTTTGTTGTGCTCTTTATGGGGCAGTTCCTTGAAATAGACTAATTTTGTTAGGTGATATATAAATACTGGTTTCTATTCACTTATTTTTTGAGAAAGTGTTAATCAGTAATCTCTTTTCTATTCACTTAGATACATTGTAGAATGAGGTTCTTTCAAATAAGTTGTAGCTTCTACCTCTCTTTCAAATGAAGTACAGAAGTACATTCCTTTTGTAAATATATCTGGAGTTATTTGTCCATACTCTTAATTAAGTATGAGGCACAGGAAAAGTATTTAAAGGAATGACATATTGTAGACAGAGCAACATGTCATTAATTGTCTATTGCATAATCTTGGAATAGACATTTACCTTGTATGGAATTACAAAAATTCACCTCATATCTCAGTTTATGAAGTAGTTCTCAACATTAAGGAAACATGTGTAATATATATCCAAGAATTAACTCTATAAACTATTCATCCAACTACATATCATTATCTGACAATAGGCAAAGAAGCATGGCTGTTTCTAGGAACTGCCATCCCTCTTATTAAAAACTGAAGTGGGAATCAAAGTTTCCATTGTTTTACTTGTAAAAGTGGTTATCCCAGCCTCTCCCCTTCTGAGGGAAAGGATCATAAGGCTTTCTTGCTCAGAACCTATTGCCTTGGAATCTAAAACACCACTCAGCAGCTCTACCAACTTAACTTTAGCCACCACAGCAGTATTACAGCTTTCCATTACCATTTCTAGTTCAGGCAGGTGTGGGGCTTTGTTCTCTCTAAGGTTCTTTTCCTTTACCTTCTCTTTGGACTCTCTATTACTGTACTTGCTGAGGAGATGAGGCTTCAGCATTGGACTTAATGAATTGTATTTAGAGGTTTATTTGTTCTGTAACCTACTGCCTAGTTTAATAGGCTGATCCCACCCTCACAAGGTAAACCAAAGGCATCTCTTGTCCTTATCCCAAGTCCCAGAATCTCTATAGGTCCTTTAAAAATTTTTTTTAAGGAGAGAACAGATGAATGTCAGCCTTAAACATCATGGATTTCATGAGAATAGGAGTTCCAGCCAATTGGCACTGCCCCTGTCCTATGACAAGTAAAGATTTATATTTTCCTCTTTTATTAGTCCTTGTGATTCAGAGTTACCAATAGCCAAGGCAAGCCATATTCTCTCTACTACTCCACTTTCATCTCCAAATCTACCTTTACTGTTCTTCACTCCTCATTACATTGTTGTATCCTTTGGAACATCTATTATTTACTCTTTTCCCTTCATCCTAACCTCTTTTCACATTTTTTAACATCTATTTGCAAGCACAGAAAGCTAGCTCCCTCTAGAGGACACAGCATTCCTGACTTATCCTTTCCAGTGGTTAATATCATTTTTCCCCCTTTCCCCAACACTGAGCCAGAAACAGGCAGGCTTCCAGTTCCCTCTTTGCCATTTCCAGACTTTTTGCCTACTGCCATCACTTAGCAGCTTTTCATTTGAGATTTCTTCTATTTTTCTGTATTCTATCAATTTCATTTTTGTCATCTAAAGGCCTTCAAATTTTTCTCTTTTGTAAATTTGCATGCCATATTTTTCATTTTAATTTTTGTAATTTGTCATTAGTTTTGATCTTTACTCCAGAAAATTAGTTGTGTTTTTCTGATAGTTCATTTAGAAATTATTGCCAACTTTAGAAACCAGTTCCCTGTCAAAACAATCATTTTTCTTTTTTGTGATGTGATTTGGTGCCTGTTCTTTTCTTGAAGGTATTCATGAAATAAGTCAGTAAGCATTTATGAAGCACTTACTGTGTTTTAAACATTTTACTAGGTGATAGGGATACAGAGAGGGGGAAAAAATGTCCCTGAACTTAAAAAGCTCATAGTCTCCTGGGAGAGAAATCATGAACACAGCTATCTCCAAACACATATAGATAGGATAATTTGGAGATTGTTTCAGCGGAAAGGCCCTAAGGATGTGGAGGACTGGGAAAGGCTTCTTGTAGAAGATATACTGTAGAAGCTGAAACTTAAAGGAAACCAGGAGAGGAGTTAAGCGAGAGACTCCCAACCATGAGGCTCTTGGCCTCTTGTTTCTTAGTTTTGTGCTACTTTATAAAACGTTTGATGAGACTTTCTATAATTTTGCCAGGAATAGAAGTTAAGAATCCTGACCTATAGTTTGCAGAATCCATTTTCTTAATTTTTTCTTTTATCCTTTAATCTTGTAAAAGTTATTATTTGTTTCAATCCAAAGGCCATTCTCTTTGGCAAAGAAAAAAAGAGAAAGAAACAAAATAAGAATCAAGAAGTTTATCCTTGTTTCTAGTATTCTTATCATCCCAACCAACAGACAGTAGTCCTGGCTCTTCACTAATTCTCTAATGCAGTTCAAACAAATCTGAAAAGCTTTTTATTATCTTTAACAATTTACCTCCACTCATACTGAGCATTCCTACTATCATTCTTACTGTACTATGCCATGCGTTAGTATTTATCCTCTTCTCTACTCTTGCTTTAATCTTCTTTTCAAGTGTTTGTTTGTTTGTTTGTTTTTTTGCTTTTTATATCTTAGTTTATCATAAAAGTATCTCTGTGATGTAGGAAAGAGACACATAATTACTATTTTCCTTTTATAATTGAGACACATAGCAGTTTATTGAATTATCAGGAAAATCATACCAGAAAATTAAAAAGCAGATCAGGAAATAAAACTTAGAACGTCTGACTTCTCATTCATTCTTCTTAGTGCAAAGACATTTAATTTCTAATAGTTCCAATTACATTATCTTCTTTTCACAAGTTTCATGTGATTGTATCATATATAGCATGATCTGCCTACAAAGAAATATTACTTTTTTTTTAAGTTTTCATAAGATAACAAAATAAAACCATGTTCTGCGAAGTTAAATATCTTTTTTTTTTAATTTTAGATTTTCTTCCATTTGTGTGTGATGGCTGTTCAGGAATATTTTGGTAAGGTTTATTAGCAGTATTTTATAAAATGGAGGATTAGTGTCAAGATCTCCATCAGGATCTGTCTTACTGATAAAATGGAGATCATTTTTTAAATAAGGTAGTTGTGCTTTGTGGCTATCATTTAATATTCATTATAACATTTATTGGAATAAAACTTACTCATGGATTTGTACTTCCACATATGAACTACTAACCTATCTGAGGTTCTAACACCAGTTAAATGTGTGAATTGCAGTCACACACAGAGAATCAATGATAATTAATAATCCTTATATTGTACAAAACTGATGGCCCCAAGTGGGCAGTTTATGACGATTGTCATTATAATCAAAACAAAACCTGGGCTATCTAATCTCTCCAGTGATCTAAAGAACATATTTTGGTGTACAAAGCAAAACTTTACAATTGACGGGAGTATTTTGAAAATATTTTTTGGTTATCATATTATATAATAATATATTAAATAAAACCTTGATGGAACTTAGTTTTCAGGAAAGGATTATTGGAAGGCAAGATACAATTTGGTGGATAGATTGTTTTCCAATTAAATTACCTTAATTTTAGATAGCCATCAATCTAGAAGTAACATACTATGGAATGCTTTATTATTGAGTTTTATATTTTTCTGTTAATGGTTTTTGAGAAATGACAAAAATTAGAAGCTTTGTAATATTTGTGAACTATTCTTCACTAGTGAATGGTATATGAATGTTCTTTTACCCCCATGCAGTTTTCTGTCTGTGACTACCGTCTAGATTTTTGTCTAGAATTAAAATGTAAAAGCAGAGTACATGCTAATGAAGCCAATAAAAGAAGATATTTGCAAAGTTTAAACCCTAAATTAGAATACCATAAGGCATACAAATGAGAGGCGACATATAATGGTCAATTTTTGCTGTAAATATTAAGAAGAGAGGCATGATCTTGATTTTGAAACTAGGAGGACCTGGGTTTAAATCCCGTCTCTGACATATACCAGCATTGTGACCCTGAGTAAGTCATTTAATCTCTTAGTGTTTTCAATAGTTAAAAGACAAGGGATAAAATTCTGAAAAGATGGTAGAATAGATCAGAAAATCTGAGCTTTCCAGATTTCCCCCACAACCAAGACAAAATAGAGCTCAAGGTAAATGGGGGGGTCAACAAAAATAAATAAGAATTGGGGCAAAAGGGTTGGAGAAGATCCTCCTAAATAAAAATCCCAGGATGGAGATTTATCCAATGAAAGTGTACACTTTCAGGCTAGCATCAAAGCAGCAAGAGGCAACCCTGGGACCAGCGGGTTAGAAGGTAGTCTAGAGCTCAACCACAGAGTATTTTCACTTTTAGGACAGTGATGGGTGTCAGGTTTCTGAGTAGGAAAAGATTGAGGGAACTTTTGCTGGTAAGGGACAATAAGCCCAGTTGTGCTACTGCCTGTGGGCATTTATAGGAGGGAGGAGTAAAAAGGTAGCTTGATACAAATAATACAAGAAATAATTAAAGAAAATTGCTCTGAAGTTTTAAAACAAGAGGGGAGAGTAGAAATAGAAAAAAATTCATCAATCACTACTTGAAAGAAATGCTACAAGGAAAACCTATAGGATAATATAGCCATATTTTGAAATCCCCAGCTTAAAGAAGAAATATTTATAAGAACAAGGAAAAAAAATTCAAATATGGTGGAGCCATAATTAGATTCACCCACCTCTCCCCCCCCCCCCCAAAAAAAAAAAAAAAAAAAAAAGGAAAATTAGATTCATGAGCAAAAGAACTATGGTTGCAGCTGAAAAAAAATCCAGGAAAGGTTAGCATAATTCTGAATTAAAAAAAAAAAAAAAAAAAAAAGGTATTCAGTGAATTCCCAGATTTTCAGGATTTTGTTACACACACACACAAAAAAAAAAAAACCCAAAAACCTGAACTTAATAGAAAATTTAGTATACAAGATCCAAGAGAAATAGAATGTAAACATAAAGTCTACTTATAAGAAACTCATTAAGGACAGAATATTTACTTTTTATACATGGAAATGTAAATTCATTAGAAATTGAATACTAAGAAATTTAGAATTTAGTGTGATGTGAGTCGAAAAAGCAAAATCATGTAGAAAAAAGTAAAAAGTATCTTATACAAATGAGGTATGAGAGAAAGATGGCATAGGAAGGTTGGTAGTTCTGGAAATTGCTCTTTTCAGGAATGTGTTAAAGAGAGAACAATACATATATATTTAGAAAGATATAAAAGTTTTCTAAATTCAGAAAGAACTAAAAGCAAGAAAATAGGGAAGGGAGAGAAGATTTTTAGAGGGAACCCTACTCACATCAGATCTGGATTAAAGAGAACAACATGCATTTAGGGAGAAATATGTCTTAACGGGAAAGGGATAAAGAGTGAAGAATATATGTGTGTGTGTGTGTGTGTGTGTGTGTGTATAAATATATATGTATGCACACACTCACACATTCTTCCACATTCAGATAGGAAAAAAGGCAAGGAGAGTCTAAAGGAGAGATTCATAGTGATTGGGTATGGGAAAGTAGGTTAAGTGATAGGACAAGGTAATAGGTAGAAGTAAAGTAGAGAAGTTACGAGGGATAGAAAATAAGAGATACACACAAAGTAAAGATCAGGAGTAGAATTTATTAGGTTAAAAAAATGGGTAGTAATCATGATCTCAGACAAAGCTGAAGTTAAACTTAAAAAGAGAAAAATAGGGAAACTTCACTGTATGTCAGCCATATCAGTATTGTTTTAGACTGTTTAAAATAACTAGACTGTAAGGTTGGAATATTGCTATGATGTAGGAAATGGTGAGTTAATGGATGTTATCTAAGAAGATGCATATGAATGTATGTATGATATGATTTTATATATATAAATTGTATGTTTTTGTGTGTGCTTCCCCCTTAATTTTAACCTTTAGCCTTTTGGGGGGAAGGCAGTGGAGAAGGCAAAAAAAAAGAATAAAGTAAAAAGTACACATCAGAGAATAAAAGGAAACTTAAAAGGAAACAGAAAAGATGGACAGCTTTGAACACAATGTATAGTATTTATTATATAGACTTTCTTGAGATGGAAATGTATTTTATATTTTGAATCCTCAGGTTCTGTATACATAGCAATGTGTTTTTTTTTTTTTTTTTTTTTTTTTACCTATTTTATATTTAAGTTTTAAGTTAAAAAAAAAAAACAAGATACTGGCCTGCAGTGGTCAGAGGATATTCCATTTACTAGTGAAATCATAAGACCAGTTCCTGGCTCTACTATTAAGATACCATTATTTTGTTTTCAATTTTTTACAAAAAAAAGACAATATAGGAGAGTTGAAGTTGACCATTAATTATATAATAGAGAATATATTTCACATAGAATTTCACATATAATTTATAAATTATATAATACAAATTTATATAGCCTTGAGACTATTATACATCAAAGGTAGCAACCTTGCACTTGCAAAAATCCCAAATAGGGCCCAAACTACACTAAAATATAATTGAGAAACATTTGACAAAATAAATAAAAATTCAGCACAGCATAAATAATATTATTTTGTGGTTTTCAAAGTCATTATGAACTTGTAGGGATCTGTTTCCATTTTGATTTTGACACTACTGCTACATATGGTAAAAGCAAAATAAATGCAAAATATCTTTAAAAATAATGTTAAATGCTTAAAATTGTGTTTTCTGATTTTCTTTTGTTTTGGTTTTGGTTTAAGTCTTGAACACAGAAGCAGGGAATCTCATGGCTGTTCTGAGGTATGGATAAGTATGTTAACTATTTTCCCATAATCCATTTTAAAACATTCTTATATTTCTATTTAAGGTATGAATATTAACTTTTTTTTAAATAAAAAGGCTGGAAAATAATTAGGGGATTAGGAATTATAATCTTTTTTTCCCCCAACACTAAATAAAATTTGGCCAGATAAAGATATATGTGAAAAACTGACTTTCTCTGACCTTTATTTTTCTTCTGATATTCATTTTAAGAAAGGTTAATCTTTTATATGTTGGCATATACAGTTTTTTGTTTTGTATATGTACAAATTAAAGAGTCCAGCTTTAAAAATAGAGCATTTCAAAGTTGGAAAGAACCTTAAATATCATCTGGTGAAACCCATCATTTTCAGATGAGGAAATTGAAACTTAGAGAAGTAACTTGACTAAGCCAAAGTCACATAGTGGCAGAGTTGATCAGAACCAAGATCACAAGACTTTTTTTCAGGACTTTTTATACTGTGTCATGCTGCATGTCTGCCTAAAGATTTGGGCCCTGTGTTTACCTTTGACAAGGTCCACAAGAAAACAATGGTTTTTTATTGACTCGTATTTATACAGATTTTTTTTCTCCCTTGCTGGAGCCCAACAGCAGGATACTGTGAAAAATTACAAGGAAGTAAATTGATAGAAATTGTTTTAGTCTCTATATAAATATCAATATCTGCTGGGTGTGTAATGATTTAACTTATTAGATGTAAAAAGATCTGTCTTCTAAGAATTAAAATAAAAAATATAAAATAAGCATATAAATATGATGTTGACAAAAAGATGATATTTATAAAAATAATAAAGCTATTGCTATAAGTATCTCTTCAAAACGGATTTAAATAAAATCTTATTTTCTATCTTTGTGAATTATGAGAACATTTTTTCCCTCTCTGTATTTCTAGTTGAACATAAAAAGTGAGAGACTGAAGACTGATGACCATTCATCTTACTCATGTTCATACAAAGATTGCAGTGGAAAAGAGCTTGTGCCGGTGTTATGTCCCTTCTGTGAGAAGAATTTTTGCCTGAGGTGATATTTGAACCATTCAAAGATTGCAGGTATTTTTAGATTCTGTGCAAGTTTATGAAATCCAACAGTGTCTGCTTTTCTGTTTTGTGTAGACACCGGCACCAGTCAGACCATGAATGTGAAAAACTGGAAGTTCCTCAGGCTCGAATGGCTGTCACACAGCAGCTTATTAAAGATATTATAGGTAAGATCTAAAGTATTTGATTATGTTGATTTCCTTTACTTTGTATGGTCTGCTGGTTTCAAAGCTCTTGCTTGCTTCGGAAATCTGCTCCAGAGATATTCAAAAAGCTTTTGTTAAGCACTAGCAGAAAAGCAAAAACACTTGTTTATACTGTCATGGTGCTGATATTTTAGTGTGGAAAGTCAATATGCAAATACAACTTATATCTTAACAGGATATGCATTGTAAGTGGAAGGTGATTTCAGGAGGGGAATGGCCTGCCGCAGAAGGTAGAACTAAGCTAAGTTATGAACAATGAAAGCCAAAAGGCAGAGGTGAAGAGGGAGAATTGGGAAATGTAGTGTCTGTTGAGGAATAGCAAGGAGGCTAGAGGTGGGATAGGAAGGGAAGGGAATGTGAAGGGAATGTTAAGTATGATATAAGAAGACTAGAAAATGGGAAGGGATTAAGTTGTGAAAAGCTTTGAAAGTCAGAGGAGTTTATAGCTGATCTTGTAGGTATTAAGGAGCCACTAGGTTTACTGAATATGGGCTGCACACCTGTATTTTATTAAAACATCTTTATTAAGACAGCTAAATGAACTAGAGTGGAGAGTGACTAGAAGCAGGGAGACCAACCAACTTACTATTGCAATAGTCCAGATGTGAGTGACAAGGGCTTATACTTTGTAACAGTTGTGTTATAAGAGAAAAAGAAGTGTATATGAAAGATTTGGCTCAAATGCCAACTTCTTCCTGAGCCCTTTCCTGGTCATCCCAATTGCTAATACTTTCCCCTGAGGTTACCTTGTATCTGTTTTATTTATACTTATATATATTTTTGACTCTCTCTCTCTCTAATGGGAGCTTCCTGTTAAAAACTTTCTTCTTTTTATCCCCATGAGCTAGTAAAATGCTGGCACTTTTGGAATGCTTAATTAAATGCTTGTTAATTTATTGGTTGAAGAACCATCACCAGGTGGTTCTTAAAAGTGGGACTTCTGATTCAAAATTGCATGAATTATCCTTTTCATGTTATCTGTTATGAATTGCTTAGTTTGGTTGAAATTCCATTCATGGAATTTGAGAATTGGAGGGACCTCAGTGTTTTAGATGGCGGTTGAAATTACTTTTAGCTCTCAATTTCTGTTACATGGGACTAAAGATACTACTGTGAGAAGAGATTGGATTTAGAATCAGAAAACCAGGTTTCAAATCCCAACTCTGTTCTTTAGGTCTTTTGTGATCTTGGATAAATCATTTTGCTTCCAGGAGCTTTATTTCCTCATCTCTAAAATGAGAGTTGGACAGGATAACCTTTGAGATTCCTCTCAATTCTAAACATATAATCCTGTCATCTCTGTTTGAGATGCCATTGTGAAGACCATACAACCCTGACCCTAACTCTTAATCCCTAAACATTTGCCTTCCAGAATCCATTAATCACAAATGGAATAGGTGAAAAATATGGATGAGTCATACTGAAAGAGAAGGATGAGGATGATAATGATAATCCTCATCATAATGGTATTTATGTTGTGCTTTAATTTTGCAAACCACTTTACAAATATTATCTCATTTTATCTTCAGAGTAATCTTGGGAGGTAAGTGCTATTATATCCATTTTATAGATGAGGATACTGAAACGGTGAAGTTAAGTGACTTAGTCAGGATCACACAACTAATGAGTTTCTGAGGCCATATTTTAACTCCAGCTCTTTCTGACTCCAGATCTAGCACTCTGTGCACTGTAAAGATATGGCATTTTTAAGTAAAGTATATATTTTCTTTATTTTTCTCATGTTTCTAAAAATGGATCATACTCTTTTGAAGTGAAAAAAGGTATATTAGAATTCATTCAGTCCCCTTATTTTATGAGTAAGGAAATTGAGAATCTAAGATATTAAGTAGTTTGCACATGGGCAGTAAAGAAGCCAAGTTAGCTGTACCAGATCTAAAATTATATTATAGCGCAGCAGTTACCAAAACCATTTGGTATTGGCTAAGGAATAGATTAGTTTATCAGTGGGATAGGTTAGGTTCAAAGGACAAAACAGTCAATAACTATAGCAACCTAGTGTTTGACAAACCCAAAGACCCCAGCTTTTGGAATAAGAACTTACTGTTTGACAAACATTGCTAGGATAATTGGAAACTAGTATGGCAGAAACTAGGCATCGACCCACACTTAACATCTTACT
Organism: Antechinus flavipes; assembly: GCF_016432865.1. Lineage (NCBI taxonomy): Eukaryota > Metazoa > Chordata > Mammalia > Dasyuromorphia > Dasyuridae > Antechinus > Antechinus flavipes. The sequence continues at coordinate 437,378,389 of NC_067398.1, forward strand.
CCAAGATAAGGTCAAAATGGGTTCATGATCTAAACATAAAGATTATAAATAAATTAGAGGAACACAGGATAGTTTACCTCTCAGACCTGTGGAAGAGGAAGGAATTTATGACCAGAGAAGAACTAGAGATCATTACTGATCACAAAATAGAAAATTTTGATTATATCAAACTGAAAAGTTTTTGTACAAACAAAACTAATGCAGACAAGATTAGAAGGGAAGCAATAATCTGGGAAAATATTTTTACAGTCAAAGGTTCTGATAAAGGCCTCTTTTCCAAAATATATAGAAAATTGACTCTAATTTATAAGAAATCAAGCCATTCTCCAATTGATAAATGGTCAAAGGATATGAACAGACAATTCTCAGATGAAGAAATTAAAACTATTTATAGCCATATGAAAATATGCTCCAAGTCATTATTAATCAGAGAAATGCAAATTAAGACAACTCTGAGATACCAGTACACACTTGTCAGATTGGCTAGAATGACAGGGAAAGATAATGCGGAATGTTGGAGGGGATGTGGGAAAACAGGGACACTGATACATTGTTGGTGGAATTGTGAACACATCCAGCCATTCTGGAGAGCAATTTGGAATTATGCTCAAAAAGTTATCAAACTGTGCATACCCTTTGATCCTGTAGTGTTACTACTGGGCTTATACCAAAGAGATCAAAAGAAGGGAAAGGGATCTGTATATGCAAGAATGTTTGTGGCAGGTCTCTTTGTAGTGTCCAGAAACTGGAAACTGAGTAGATGCCCATCAATTGGAGAATGGCTGAATAAATTGTGGTATATGAATATTATGGAATATTATTGTTTGGTAAGAAATGACCAACAAGATGATTTCAGAAAGGCCTGGAGAGACTTACATGAACTGATGCTGAGTGAAATGAGTAGGGCCAGGAGATTATTATATACTTCAACAGCAATACGATATGATGACCAATTCTAATGGACCTGGCCATCCTCAACAATGAGATGAACCAAACCAGTTCCAATGGAGCAATAATGAACTGAACCAGCTATGCCCAGTGAAAGAACTCTGGGAGATGACTAAGAACCATTACATTGAATTCCCAATCCCTATATTTTTGCCTGCCAGCATTTTTGATTTCCTTCACAGGCTAATTGTACAATATTTCAGAGTCCGATTCTTTTTGTACAGCAAAATAACGGTTTGGTCATGTATATTTATTGTGTATCTAATTTATACTTTAATATATTTAATATCTACTGATCATCCTGCCATCTAGGGGAGGGGGTGGAGGGTAGGAGGGGAAAAATTGGAACAAAAGGTTTGGCAATTGTCAAAGCTATAAAATTATCCACACATATAACTTGTAAATAAAAGGCTATGCAAAATTGCAAAATCTCTGCTTTATGCAAACTCTCCTGTTATTTCTGCGCAAGGTGATGAAGGTTTCAATAGAAATTTTCCTCAGAGGTAAGTTATGGCCTCATCACCTGCACCACCTGCCTAGTAAATATAGAATCTTTAAACTCTAAAAAGATATTATAGACTATTTTTGGGTGATTCTTAGTGTTTTAATTTATTGTGAAGAACTTGTAGTAGAACTAGAAAATATAGCCTATGATAATTTCAATAGGTACAAATTTTCTTATTTTTCAGATTCTAAAAAAGGCGCTGCAGTAAGTAAAGGGCGCAGAGGTGCAAGGAGCAGTGAAACTGCAGCAAAGGTTGCACTGATGAAATTAAAAATGCATGCTGATGGAGATAACTCTTTGCCACAGGTTGGACTTAGATATTTTTAAAATGTGTGTGTTACTGCATTACAGCAAATTTTAGGATCTTACTAGACTTTAGAGCTCTATGTATGTGTACTCAGCATATGTGTGTGGATAAGTAAGAGAGATGTCCATATTTAACCACATTAGAGTTTTATTTTTCTGTTGTTTAAAGTAAATGGTCCTATTTCTAGGTCTTGAACTTTTTTGTTAAATGGATTTTTGTTGTAGCAATAATTAACTTTTACATATAGACATTTCTTTATGATTAGAAGTCAAAAGACTTCATCTACTACAGATGAGGGAAGAAGCAGGAGTTTATAGGTGGCCTGGAAATCAAGAGTTTGAATCTATATTTTACTTTTAATTCTCTCTATATTTGGACAAATCATGAAACTTCTCTAGACTTCATTTACCCCACTAAAAGCAATAGGAGTTATATTATGATTTCTGAGGTTCTTTTCAGTATGAGTATTCTATGGCCCTTCCTTAGGGTATAGATATAGATAATTCCCACAGAGCTAGTTACAAAGTGAATTTCTATAAAGTGAACCCTACTTCTCCTCTATTAACCTTTTTAGAATCAAAAATGAGTTCTAACATAAATTATCCTTTGGATGAAATGAAAGTTGTTAGCTCACATTTTTTGTTGTGGTTTTTGCTCTGGAAGGAGAGATGTCATCTTTTATTCAGAATGATTTTAGTAAGGACACATTAATTCCCAGTATTTCTCTGCTGAAAACCTAATAATCGCTAACAAAAGTCCTTGGGTATGTTGATTAATACCTTCCCTTTTATATTGGGGTTCACCTAGCTATTATACTGTCTCTCTTTTTTTTCCCTCATTGGCTTCAAAAAAACTATTCCTCTTACTTAAAAAGTAGTATTCTCTTGGCCAAAGAAAATGCATTTTGAGTTGTTTTTTTTTTTTTAACTTTATTTTTGCAGACAGAAAGAATTTATTTTCAAGTGTTCTTACCTAAAGGGAGCAAGGAGAAAAGCAAGCCTATGTTCTTTTGTTGTAAATGGAGTATTGGAAAGGTGGTGGATTTTGCAGCTTCATTAGCCAATCTTAAAAATGAGAACAACAAAGCAACAGCTAAGGTAGTATTAACTAATTTGTAATAATTGTCTTGTGAAAATTAGTAGATTATTTTCTTCAAAGTGTGATTGCTAATTGTTTTCTTATTGTCTCTTTTACAGAAATTAAGATTGTGTAACATTGCAACAGGAGAAGCCTTACCTTCAGATCAATCTTTGGACACATATATTACCAAGGAAGATTGTCCTTTATATAATGGTGGAAATATAATTTTAGAATATCTTAATAATGAAGAGCAATTTTTGGAAAATGCTGATTCTTACTTAAAATAGCCATTCAAGGACAACCCATAATCATTAGGAAAACAATATTCTTAAATTAATTTATTAAATATTAAAACTATGTACTCTTAAAAAAAAGATGCTTTAAGCTTAGTTTGACTCTGATAATGATACACTGTGTAATAGAGTTTTATATAAAATATTTTTGTAGGCATGATGAAAGTAAGTTTGGGGCTGAAAACTGTGTTTCAGCAAATTCAAGTTTTAAGCATCATTACATATATATATATATGTATACACACACACACACACACACACATAGCAATTAGATCATGTTTGGTAATGGAGAGTAATTCTTTATCTAAAACTTCATCACCAGAAGTACTAATAAAAGAGAAGACATAGGAACAATAACTATAAACAATAAAGTTTGCAAAGTGTTTTATAATATGCTACCATATCTGAATCTTACAATAGCACTGTTGGGTCAGGTTGAGGGTAATAGGAATGCCAAATATTGGGGATGGGGAAGACATTCCTGTACAAAATCTTGATCTAATTAGTTTTGACTTTAAGAAGGAATAACTTAATCACTCAGTTGAGTTTAAAATTTTATTTAACCCTAAAAGAAGGAGGAGGAGAAAGAAGACAAGAAAAGGGAGGGATAGGATAGAAGGAATGGCAGAAACACTAGGGAAAAAAGTAAGAGAAGGGAGGAAGGATTGATAGAATATAAGGTAGTGTGTGGAATAGGTTAAAAAAAAATACGACTAAGGACAGAGTAGAAAAATGATAAAAATCTATGCAGGGGAGAAAATAGGATGTTGAGAAATAGAGAGCTGGTCATCATAACTGCTAACGTGAAGGGGATGAACTCTGCCATAAAATAGAAGCAAGTAGCAAAGTGGGTTAAAAAAACAGAATCCTACAATATGTTGTTTACAAGAAACACACTTGACACAAAAAGACACATACAGAGTAAAGGTAAAAGGCTAGAACAGAATTTATGCTTTGGTTGAAGTAAAAAAAGCTGGGGTGGCAATTCTGATCTCAGATAAAGCAAAAGTAAAAATAGATCTTTAAGAGATAAGGAGAGAAAGTACATATTGATAAAGGGTACCATAAATAATGAAGTAGTAACAATATCAAATGTGTAGATACCAAATGGTAGAGCATGCAGATTCCTAGAAAGATTTTAGGCTAATTATAGGAAGAAATATAAAACTATTCTAGTAGGGGAACTCAAATTGTCCTCTCTCAGAATCAGACAATTCTAACCATAAAATAAACAAGAAAGAAAGTAGGGAGGTTAATAGGATTTTAGAAAACCTAGATGTGATAGACCTCTGGAGAAAATGGAATAGGAACTTAAAGGAATTTTTTTCTCAGCAGTATGTGGAAGCTACATAAAAATCATGTATTAGGGCATAAAAAAATCTCAATCAAATTCAGAAAGGCAGAAATAGTAAATGCTTCCTTTTCAGATCATCATGCAATAAAAATTATATTCAAAGAGCCAGGAAAAGGTAGGTTAAAAACCAAGTGGAAATTAAATAATCTGATTCTAAAGAACTAGTGGGTCAAACAAGAAATCACTGAAATAATCCATAATTTCATCTAAGAAAATGACAATGAGACAACATACCAAAACTTATGGGATGCAGCCAAAGCATCTTAGGGGAATTTTTATATCTCTAAATAGCTACATAAATAAAATAAAGAAGAGATCAATGAATTAAACATACAACTGAAAAAGAGAACAAATTAAAAATAGCAATTTAGACATTTTGAAAAGGATTAATAAAATAGAAACTAAGAAAATTATTGAGCTAATTCTTAGTTTTATGAAAAATCTAACAGATAAACCTTTGCTTAATTTGATCAGAAAAATGAAAAAAAAAAAATCAGAAATGAAAGGGGATAACATCAATGAAAAAGAAATTAAATAATTAGGAGATATTTTTTCCAACTCTAGCAGCAAGTCTGACGATCTAACTGAAGTGCATGAATATTTACAAAAATATAAACTGCTCAGGTTCACAGAACAGGAAATAAAATACTTAAAACAGTCCCTTTACAGGGAAAAAAAATTGAACAAGTCATCAATGAACTCTCTAAGAAAAAAATCTCTAGGGCCAGATGGATTCACAAATGAAGTCTACCAAACATTTAAAGAACAATTAAATCCAATACTATGTAAATTATTTGGAAAAATAGGTAAAAAAGGAGTATGGCCAAATTCCTTCTATGATACAACTATGGGACTGATACCTAAACCAGGAAGGACCAAAACAGCAAGAAAACTACAGACTAATCTTCCTTGTGAATATTGATGCAAAGATTTTAAATAAAATAATTAGCAACTAGAAAAAGGAATAATGGCACTGAATGTAAATCAACACATACTTTGTTCACTTCTTTTTTTCTGTTTTTTTAAAAATCTTTCCCGTGGTTTTTCCCTTTTACTCTGATTTTTCTCTTCTAACATAATTCATAAAACAGTGTATATTAAAAATAAACAAAAAAATTCCAAATGAGGGTTGTGAAAAAGTGGTTGAACAACAAAAACATTCTCTATGAAGAATCTTGCAAAGCTGCCTGTAGCAGAGTCTGCATTTATTTATGTTTAAAAAGATATATTTATGTGGCTCAGTTTAAATATCCACACTGATGAAATCACAGATCTTTGAAATGTGTTCTAAATATCCATTCAAATTTATGCTGATATCAAATTATTTCATATAGACATTGAGCAGTTGAAAATAGTTGACTAAGGCCTAGGGATCTTCATAGATCCAGATTCATTCCAATTTGATAGTTAAGAATTCAAGTCCAGGGGAGGGAATAGACTCTTCACTTTTTGGCTAGTTGCCCTTTACCTAGAAGATTGTGGGGAAATCTTTAAAACAAATCTTAGCTATTGCTCAGATATAACTCCCCCACCCCCAATGTGACAAGGCAGAGTGGTGTGGTCTGGAGTATTCAATGTGTCAATTGCAAATTTATAATATCTTAGGCACTATTAAAAGAGGTCCCCTTCCTAGAAGGGAAAAGGGTGAGTTCTAGAAAAGGTACAGTACTTGCTAAATCTAGAATAGTATATGCCAAGTTCAAATTCTGGCTTTGCTACTTACTACTTTCTTATCTGGCTCTGATATGACTTGACTGTTTAATCTCTTTAGGACTTAGTTTCCTCATTTTTCTTTTTACAAACAGAGATTAAACTAAACGATCTCTTAAGGTATATTCCAACTCTAAATTTTGAACATAAGAATTTTGAAGTTATTGATGAGTCTCATGACAAGAGCAAAGATTCTAGCACAGAACTTGCTGTAAGAAGAGGGATAGTTTTGCAGAGGGAATGAATGAAAAGTGGAAGAAAGAGTTGTGATTCTTTAGTGTTGAGATGGCAGAAGAGAAAGTAGCAGAACAGAGGCATTGGATAAATGATGATGAGTTGTTAATAAGTATTAGCAATAGTGAGTGAACAGAGAGAGAAAATTCCCTCTGGAAGTAGTAATGAGTAGGGAAGAGGACATCCTATGATCTTTCATGTGTCATCTTTGAAACTGGAATAGCTATTTATAAAAATACCTTGCTAAATTCATAAGAGGCAATCCTGAGATGGATGTGGGCTTGGTCATGACTGCTTATATTGGAAATGTTTTCTGTTGCTTTAGATTTGATCAGTATTCTCACCAAGGGTGCCTTAATGAAAAATTGTTAAAATTATCCAGTTATGCTGGCTTTCTGGTTTCTTAGTTGCATACCTAATTTTTTGACTTATTTCTTCTTTCTTTTGCTTGTAAATGTATTTAGAGGTCTACATTCCCCCCTAAGATTAACCATTTCTATGCACCTCATAAAGTTTTGGTATGTTATTTCTTTGTTATTTTCTTTGATTAAATTTTCTATTGTTTCTGCAGTTTGTTCTTTGACCCATACAATTGTTATTTAGTTTCTAGTTAAATTTTATTTCTTCACTTAAAAGTCATTTATTGAGTATAATTTTTATTGTGTTATAGTCAAAAATATGTTCAATATTTCTGCTTTTCTTTATAAGGATTTTAAGGAAATTATATTCACTGAGATTGTTACATCATGAAAAAAAAAAAAAAAACACCAACTAGAATTCCTAAAGCACTGCTTTCTTTCACTTAACAAATGATTTCAAGTTAAACAGGTTATGTAACTAGATAACCTTGTGTTTACTTGAAGAACCCAAGTGACATTATTCTCCTCCCTTTTGCTGAACTTTGATCCCGGAAAAACAATTCATTATTTATTCCAACTTAAAGCAACCAGAAATTGGAATACTGGAAATGATAAAATTCTTTCTTAAATCAGAGCCAATTTTTCTGCTCTGATAGCTACAGAGAATATGTTTTCTAAAATGATTATGAAACTTTTCATTTTGCAAATCTTGGGTATGTCCCTGGGTGAAGTACAGAAACCATTTGTTCATTTTCTGAGTCTAAACAAGACCGAAGTCCTATTTTACACGAAGACAGAAGAAGCATTGATTGTAAAATCAAACTACAAGAGCAATGAGCCAAACAGAAGCTATCTTTCTGTAGATTTAAAAGACCTGGAAGTGGCACAAGTGGTGAACGTGACCAAGACATCTTCGGAGGTTACAAACTTTAAAATAAACCTACTGACAAAGAAAGCAGGTGAGACAAGTTTAACCATTCAACTGTGGGATTTTGTAGGTGGGCAAGATAGACTCATTGAGGAGATAAAGGATATCCGAATCAAGGTGATCTTCAAACAGAAAATAGAGACTCTTCTAAAGGCACCTTTGCATTTTGACAATTATGCTCTACTGCTGATTTTGCCAATAATATTAATTAATAAATTTGCATTTGGGTGCAAGATTGAAATGGAAACACTCCAGATTGCATGGAAGAAACCTTTACCAATACTTCTTGGTGCAGCTATCCAATTTTTTGTCATGCCGCTTTGTGGATTTATTTTTACTAGAGTTTTGGCACTATCCCAGACTCTCTCTTTTGGATTTGTTATGACTTGTACCTGTCCTGGAGGAGGAGGAGGCTATCTCTTTGCCCTGCTTCTGGAAGGTGATATCACTTTGGCCATTGTAATGACTTGTGTTTCAACATTATTAGCACTGATAATGATGCCTCTAAATTCGTATATTTATAGTAGAATGTTGAGACTGCATGGTTCACTTCATATCCCTGTTTCTAAAATCATGACAACCCTTCTTTTCATAGTTATACCAATATCGGGAGGCATAATCATTAAGCGGAAAGTACCTAAATGGGCAAACTACTTGGAGAAAATAATTAAACCTTTTAGTTTTGTGTTAATATCTGTGGGGATATATTTGAGTTTCAAGATGGGATTCATATTTACAAAAACAATTAACTTGAAGGTATTTTTCCTGGGACTATTAGTTCCTGCTTTGGGTTTGTTGTTTGGATACTCTTTTTCTAAAATGTTTATGTTGCCTCTTCCAGTTTGCAAAACAGTTGCTATTGAAGGTGGGGCATTAAATAGTTTCTTAGCACTAGCCATTATTCAGCTTTCTTTTCCACAACACAAGGCAGATTCAGCATCAGTTGCCCCTTTTACAGTAGCCATGTGTTTTGGCTGTGAAATGCTATTTATGATTCTGTTATATAAAGCTAAAAAATATTACAGTTCTAAATGTAGAGGATGAAAAGCTAAAATCTCTTGTCTAATAAATTCTTACACTCAACTTACAAGTATTTATTTAGCACCTGTCATATATTAGACTCTGAAGGGAATAAAATTTAATAACAGAAACAGTTCTAGCCTTTGAGAATCTTTCAGTCTAATTTAAAGATAAAAGAAAGATAAGTTACACAACATAATCCAAATGATAAATATTAAATACCTAGAATAGTGGGTAAAGGTTAAGTGACTAGAGGAAGATGAAATTCTATAAGATTTCAGATGCAGAATAGACTCTTCCAGTTACGTTTACCATAATTTAAAAAAAGCTTAACCCAAACAAACAAACAAAAAGCCATAGAGTGACATGGAAAGCAACTTAGTAATATACAACTGGATAACCCAGTTGAATATTAGCCTAGATAATAGCTTTTCTTCCAGGTCAGATGGTCTTGAAAGGATAACCAGAAAGATGATGCTTGAGCTGGATGCTTTTTATTTTCATCTTCATCAAAAGAAAGAAAGAATATTTTAAAAATTTTGTATAACTCAATCTTGAATCCCTTTTTTTTACCCTAAGTACCTACTATGCAAACATTTATATAGCACTTTAAATTTGTAAAGCACTTTATAAGTATTGTTTCATTTTATCTTCATAATAGCTATAGGTGATAGGTGATATTGTTTTAATTTTAGAGAAAGCTGAGGCAAGCAGAGGTTGATCGGCCCAAGATCATCCAGCCAAGTGTCTGAGAGCAGATCTAAAATTAGGTCTTCCTGACAACAGGTCCAGTACTATATATATTGAGTTACATGCTAACTAAATGAAAAATGTGCACCTGAATTTCTATGCATTGCATACATAATTCATTTTTTACCTCAAAACTAACTCGTTTTTCCCCTTTGTTATGTTTAGAAATGGTGCTGACTATTCTTTGTCATCTAGATTTAGACATTTGCAGTTTAGACATTATTCTTGCCTTTTCCCTTTTCCTCGCTATTTCCATATTCAATCTACCTACAAATCCTGTAGCTTTTAGCACTGTGACATTTCCCATGGTCACTTTTTTCCTTTTTTATTTCCATGTTCATCACCACTCTACTTTCTGTCTTTATTACACTTCACTCGGCTACAATTCAATAGCCTCCTACACATTTCTGCCAAGCTAATCTTGCTAAGTTATGATATCTGATTGATATAGTGCAGCCTTTAGGAAGGATATAGCAATAACCTAAAGCTACCTGGACTTGGGAGTGATGTAGGTAGAAATGATGTATTTCTTCCCTTAGGCTTTCCTGTCCCAGTTTACTCTATATGACCAGGATTCTAAGGCCACCAATATTGCTGTCACATAATATACTGTTGGTCAATAACAGAGTTTCTGAAACTAATGAGCAACAATAATGACTTAAAGTTAATGCAGGTATAGAACAAAATTGGGTGTCTGCTACTTAACTTAGTGCCTTTCCAGGCCTAAAACATATCTCTGGGAAGATTCCCTTCTTCTTTTCTCTTCCCCATGAGATCTGTTCTGAGTACTATGGATATTGCATCTCTGTGCAAAGTTGGAACCAAACTCTCATTTTCAATTCTACCTCTAAGCTGTAAAATTAGCATATCAGAGACATGTAGCACCTGGTTTCTCTAACATTTCTGTGTAAATTTACTTTCTTGCTCCTGGTTCATTGTTAACTTCTTTTGGAATTTAGCTCACTTTAATTCTAATAAACTTTACCCCTTGATTTGGAGATGGGCATGAGTCTGCAAATTCTTTTGAGATACCTTGTGATAACTTGTGTAAAACCTCAACATAGGAAAAAGAAATAAGGTGGATTCTGAGAGACTTTGAATGTCAGATAAAGGATTTCATTTCTAATTTTTAACAGGATATAAAACCATTGGACTTTATTGAATAATCAGTCAGTAGCACTGGGCTATGGGCTAGGCATTGTGCTAAGCACTGGGGATACAAAAAAGGCAAAAGACAGTTCTCACCCTCAAGGAGCTCACAATATAATGTGGGGGAGGGGTTTGTCCTAGGAAGATCACTTTGATAACTGAATGACAGATGGATTGAAGTGGGGAGAGACTTGTGGTAGGCAGACAAAAAAGCAGGCTACAGCAATAGTCCAGCTGTGTGTTGGTGAGGACTTGTATCAGGGTGAAAGAATGTCAAAGTAGAGAAGGGGGCATATTCCATAAGGGGCATAAGGTAAAATCAACATATTTTGGCAACATGTTGGATATTGGATGTAAGGTTAAAAGAAAATTAATTTTCAAGTCTGAATAACTGGAAGAACTGGAAGAATGGTGGCATTCTCAATTACAACAAAGAAGCCAGGAAGAAGAAAGGTTTTTTTGGGGAAAATAATGAATTCAGTTTGAGACATGTCAATTTTAAGATGTTCACAGGATATCCAATTCAAGATATTTAATAAGTAGTCAGAGATGTTTAATTAAGGGTAAAAAGAGAGGTTAGGGCTAGACAAGCCCTAAATCTGGGAATCATCTGCATAGAGATGATAATTGAATGCAAGTGTTGAAGTGGAAGACACCCCCAAAATGTTAGGGTCCCTAGGTATGGTGATAGAATTTGCAAACTCAGTTTGTATCTAAGTGAAGAGGCAAGATTTTTTTGTTTGTTTGTTTTTTGGGGTTTTTTTTTTTTTTTTTTTGCATTGCTAACAGTGGGCAAGTTCCAAAAGTTAGAAAGAACCAGGGGCGAGAAAGATAAATTTATAGAAAAAAGTTAGAGAAACCAGTAGCTTTATGTTAATGATGTTTTATGATTTAGAGATAGAATTGAGGAATAGTTTGGTTTTGCTATTGTGTGCAGGCTTAATACCATAATTCTCTGGCCAGAGCTCATGGGGTGGTAAGGTAGAAGTAGGGGTGGGGAAGTAAGGGGTGGAGGTGAAGGAATAGGAGTGGGAGAACCTTCCAGAGGCATTTTTTAAGCCTGAAATGCCACAAAGTCAAGTGGCAGATACCCAATTTTGTTTTGTGTTTGCAAGAACTTTAAGCACCTCATTATTGTTGCTCATTAGTTTCAGAAACCCCATTATCACAGGCCAAGTTGCTATCTGACAGCCAGCAATATTTGTGGCTTTAGCATATAGAATTAACTGGGGTAGGATAGCCTAAGGAAAAATATATGTCATTTCTACCTACATCACTCTTAAGGTCAATTGGCCTTATTGGTTATTGCTACATCCTTCCTAAGAGCTGAACCACATCAATAGGAGCTAATGAGATCACTAAGTGAAGTAATATAAAGGGAGAAGAAAGGTGGCAAAGAATAAAGACTGAGGATTCGTTAGTATTTAGTGAAGATGATCTGGAGGAAGTTTCAGCAAAGGGGACTAGGAGGACTGGTTAGATACATCAAGAGAAGAATCAGGAGAAACTAGGGTAATGAAGACCTAGATAAGGTATCAGGGAGAAGAGAATGATCATCAGTGTCAAAGGCTTCAATGCCGAGAAGTCAAAAAGATTGAATATTGAAAAGGGGCCATTAGATTTGTCAATTAGATTCTTAAAGACTTTGGAGAGAGGAGGTTCAATTGAATGAATGCACAGAAATACAGGTTTATGCAAAGATAAGTAAATTAGGAGGAGATTATTCATCTTCTGAAAAGGATTACTAGTTTGCTTTATGGTATTCAACATGAAATTTCTTTAAATTGGGAAAATCTAATTACCATTAAGATTAATCTTTTCTGTTCCTTTCAGCTCTGTATTATATTATTTTTGTGTAAAGAATTTATACTCACATTATATCTCTTAACTTCATGTTATGTTCATTGGCTGTCCTCCCTATCTGGAATAATGCTCTCTTCCTCATCACAGCTTCCTGGCTTCCCTCAGGTCTCAGCTCATCTCCTATCTTCCGCAGGAGTTTTTTTTTTGGTCATCCTTAAACCTAACTCTCCATTGTGTTCTCTCTGAATTAACTTTCATTTACTTTGTGCCTATAGCTGTTTGCATGATGTCTCCCCCCACTAGAATACAAATTCTTTTGATGACAGGGACTGTTTTTTGCTTTTTGTGTGTCCTTAGCCTCTTAACACAGTTCTTGGCACTCTTAACACAGCACTTGTTGATTGAGCATACCCAAGTTGATATATTAGAAATACTAAATTTTGAGCCAGAAAACCTGGATTCCAGTTTAGACTGTACCATATTTAAATTACATCTCTGGTTCCATTTCCTTCCTAATAAAGTGAGGATGGACTAAATGGTCATTAATAATATTCTAAATGGGTATTGAATGAAGCACTGCCATCATCCTGAATAGATCAACAAACCAGGTGGCTATTTATAATTATGTACACTAGAGTAATTTTCTACATTATGAAGCAGTTGAATTATATAAGGATTGAATTTAAGACTTCAAAATATTTTTTAAAAATTTTATATTCTTTTATTGATGTATCATAGTAGCTTACTTACAACAGAGATTTGTAAATTAAATGGGAATACACTTGGTTAAGTCACTATTGAGTGTGTGCTCACAGACCCATAGAATTTTGAGATATTCTTTGTGATTAATGGCATAAAATATACTTAATGAATCAATTTTATGCAATTTATTTTACATAGTCAAGATTTATGGCACAAATGAAGGCAGTCATGTGATTTCATGAGGTTCTATCTAGCATATCAGGGTAAAGAAATTACTACAAGTATTTAACTGATTAGACACAGAGGGAATCTTCCCTAACTTGCATCTGTGGAAGGGACACCCACATAGATACTTCAAATTTGTTTCCATAAAATTTTAATAAAAAGAGTAAAGTGAGGCAGACCTTCACTTATTAGCAGGGGCACATTACCTATCAATAAATAGGTCCATGCCTCCATTTATGCCACAGATCTTGAACGAGTGGACAGTTCCTCTTATGTAGGTTTTTGGGGAGTATAAAACAACAGAACAGGACAGATAACATCATGGAATTAAGAATGGTATGACTGGTTACAGAGCTGAGGTATAGGGAACAATATGATTATTTGGAGGTTTGGTAACTGGAGCCTGCAATCACATACTACCACCCCTTTTGGTTCTTACGAGCACTTTGAATCCCCATGAAAGAATAGCTCATAATTTGGTATAGTAAACTACACATCTTTGAAAGATAACTTGGTGGAATAAAGATATCAGGCCTACAGTCCCTTGCTTTCTCATATATTCTCCAAGGTCCATTAAAATTCCTTGAGGCAAAAAATTTGGATTTTTACATTTCTCCTCTTACAGGCCAGCTCAACAGTGAACTAAATTCAGAGACAAAGAACCATGACTTAAGCAGTTACAGGACAAAATCAAATACAGCTATTCCTTCCACATTGTGACTCTTCCCATGGTGATTCTGCTATCTTACCCATCAGCATAAGAAATTAAATAGAAATATTGGGGAATTTTTGTGGAAGCCACAGACAATATATAAAGGACAGCAGACAATACACAAAAAGTTTAGAAACTCAGAATAAAATGCATGTATAGTATTGTATAATATGAATATATTTTACCTTTTAATATAATTATAATTCTGACTTTTTAAATCTGGTATGGAGGGCCAAAAAATTTTTATGTAGATTTTCCAGATTGAAGGGGCATCCATACTCCTAACACCCCAATCCCCCAAAGTAAGAGAGATAGCTTTACTTGTAAATAGATTCAATTAAAAAAAATATTGTAGGATCAGTCTTGATCTTTTCAGAACTGTCTCCAATCTCCCATCTGTAAAAATAATTAAACAACTTTAGGAATCTCAGGGATAATACTAGGGAAATACATATCCATTTTGTGTTTAAATTAGATTTCCTTTTATATATAGTATTATATGAAGATGAAATGTGATATAGTAGAAATAGTGCTCATCTTGGGATCATAACAGTTTAGTAGGGTTCAAATTCTGCCTGACATTCAATGCTGATATGACCATAACCCCTCTGACATATATTCACTACAGATGATGAATTATTGCCAGAATTGAATAGAAGGGGAAAGGGCTGAAATGCATTTCAGAAACTATACAGCATTTTCAATAATGCTATGATGTTCCTTGCCACAAAAGTACATTTGTTTAATACTAGTATATTCTCAATAATACTGTATCTCTATGAATCATTCAACACTACAATTCCATAAAAATCAAAAGTATAGGTGACTTTAAGGGAAATAAACAGAAAAACATAATGGGTTTCTGAATAGGCTGAAGATGATCAATGATGATTTGGTCTCCAAAAATTCGATAAAACACATCAAGTATGTATATGACTTAAAGTAGGTAATGTGGTACAGTAGAAAGATCAATGATTTGGAATCAGAGGACTTAAATTTGAAACTCTGGCTTTGCCATTTACTACCCCAGTGACACTGGGCAGCTAAATTAGCTTCCGTTTGTTTTTGTGAAAAATGTTAGTTTTGGGCTAGGTCACCTCTGTCATCCCTTCCAGCTACAAACTTATGGCCCCATAAAAAAGGCGGTAGACAAATCAGGTACCAATAGATCAAAAGTCCAAAAGCAATACTAATATCTACAAAAAGAACTAAAAGGACCTTGGTATGTTACGAGATTCTCTGTGGGCCATTTACAGAAAGGAAGAGGGGAGAAAACATAGAATGAGAAGCTCCATATGGATGGTAATCTTTATTAATAAAGTTGTATTCTCAGAATTAGTAAGCAGTTTATAGGGAGGAACCAATTGATATCACACTGGGAGGCTTAAAAAAAAGAAAAAGACCAAACACACACAAAAAAGAGGCTCATTTGCTACTCTCTCATAAGGTCCTGTTTACGACTAAAGTTTAGGCATGGAGTTTAGAAAAGTAAATATAAAGTACTATCTATTGACGTGTCTCCTTGATTCCAGGAACAGATTTCATTTCCAGCACGCAGCTATGATAACTAATGGCAATAGGTGATATTACTATCTCCATTTCATACGGGTTCACTGAGGAAACTAGCGGTGAAGGGACTTGCTCAGTGTCACCTGTAGTAAGTAAATAGCAGGTGAATTCGAGCTGAATCTTCTGGAAGTAAGAGCAAGAGGTTCATGGGGGAGAACGTGACAGAGGGAGGGGACAGATTAAGGACGACCCAAGGAGTAAGGAAGAAAGTAAAGAAAGGGAGATGGAAAAGAGGCCAAGGGAGAAGCCAGCCGGAGCGGGCTGCACGACCTGCCCTCAAGCATTCTTCGCATGCCTCGGGCCCCCATGGGCCTCAGGAACATTCCAGGAGAAAGGCGGGACTTCCTGCCCAAAGATGAACGGCTTCCGATCCGGAAAAAGAGATTCTAACGGCTTTAAAGAGCCTGGTCTGGAGCTTGCGACTGGAAGGTGAGCTCGGGGCTGTCTTCGCCCCCTCCACCCCCACCCCCACTTCTTCGGTGCCCTACCCTTTCTATCCCGCCTCCGCCCCCGCAACTCCGCCTCACGCGGCATAAGGACCCCCTTGGTTCCTCTTTTTTCTCCCCCGCCTCTAGCCCACTCTCGGGGATGCGGGGCTATGGTGGCGGCCCTATTCTGGCACCTGCGCACTGGGGCTGGGCAGGGCGCTGCCCGGGCTGTGTGAGATGCGGGGAGGAGGGCGTGACGTCTGGATCCCAGCGAAAAGCGGTCCTGGCCCGCGGTGATTGAGGGTTTGGGAATGAAGGGGGAGGGGGAACTCTGCAGGGGTGGGGATGGGGAGGAGGGAGATAGATCGCACTACAGTCAGGCCCCTCTCCCCCACTTGCTGTCCTGTCCCACCTTTCTGACATCATTCTTCTAATCCCGGGTACCCTTCCCTGTGCCTTTAGCGCCCCTCTCCCCCACTTTTGCTGCCCTGTCCCACCTTTCTGACATCATTCTTCTAATCCCGGGTACCCTTCCCTGTGCCTTTACCCTTGGGGAGAGGATGACCCAGACTCCATAACCTCGGCTTCCCAGGAATCCTCGCTCTCTTCTCCACCCTCTGGAAATATTGTGGAAAGGTCTTTCTAGTCATTATTTTAGGTCGATTTCTTTGTCTGCAGATTTTTTTTTTTTAAACCTTTTTAAACCTATGTGATTTTAGACAACCTCAGTCTCCCTGGGCCTCCGTTCCCTGCAGTGTTTAAAGTTGACCTTTAGGTTTTGTCTTTGTACACTGTTTCCTGCATACAGAAAGAATTTAATAAATGCTTGTTAAGTTATTGAATCTTGTGTCTTAATTGAGAAACAGCCATTTCATTTATTTAGTGATATTTATTGAGCATCCCCATCATGCCAGTCATAGGACTGAGTGTAATGGCTTGTGGGTACTGGGAGAGACAGACCTGGTGCCTGCAGCAGAATCCTGATTCTTCTATTTATTACCTGTATACTCTTGGCAAAATCTCTGACTCTCAGGTAGAATGGTTCGGACTAAGGGCTCTTTCTGCTTTAAGTAAAGTGACACTTTGATTTAAAATGAAATATATAATCCCTGCCCTCAAAGAGTTTCTGTAATAGTAAGAGAAAGATACATAAATATAATGTGATGTATAATGTAGCAACTGTAGATATCTTTAAAAATGTCCAAACAAAATTCACAGTCTTTCCCTCTTCTCTACCCCTTCACCATAATTCTGTTTTTCTAAAGATAATACCATCCAGCCTTCTACTCATGCATGTTTGTAACCCTTCATCCACAGCTCTCTTCTTCCCTGAGACACTTTATTTCTATTTCATCGGTTACTAAGCCTTGTTATTTCTGTATCCATAACATTTCTTGTATATTTGCATTTTGTTAAGGCTCAACTGGATTAAAATTTTTTTTTAATTTTCTTTTATTACAAATTTAATAAGAATGGTTGATTGTCCTATGGTTGGTTGTCTATTGTTCTGAAAGAGAATCAGATTGACATCACTATGTTAAGAGTCAAGTTACAGTGTGTTAGACTGTGGCTGATCAGGTCAATCTGAGTTCAGAATGCCCTGCCATAGATCAGACACAATAGTCCCTATGAACATTTGGACGGTTTCCTTTGAGCTAATTCAATCCTGCAAACTTATAAACATTACAAACTTAAGAATATTGAACCTTTCAGTATATGGAAAAGAGGATTGTATATATGAAATTGAACTTAGATTACAGAGTTTGACTTAAAAGTTTATTAGGTTTAACATAATAGTAACAAAGCAGGTTTGCTTTTCTCTGTCTTCTGAAATAATTTCTGCTCATTTATTATTTAAGCATTTCAGTGGTATTTTTATTTTCTTTCCTTTTTTTTTTTTTTTTTTTGCTTCACTTTGCTAGTCCTCCAATTATTATACTCCACTCCCAACTTCTTACATTTTCCTTCTTCCTTGGAGTATTCAAACAGTTTCCATTGGACCTCAGACTTCTATAATCTCTCAACTTCAATATATTCATCCCCATAGCTGTCAAATATTTCTAAAGCACAAGTCTAATGACCATGTTACTTTTCAATAACTGACTTTTGCTTCTAATATAGAGATTGTTTTTCAGATTTCCATTTAAAACTTTTTACAATCAGGCTCCAGTCTTTATTTCTAGGCTTAATGAACATTACTTCTTCCTAAGACATCTACATTCCAGCCAAACTGATTTATGTGCATACTATTCCTTGAATTTGGTATTCCATCTCCTACCACCATCTCTTGTACAGATTATCTCCTTTCCTTAGAAAGGAGGTAATTCTTTCCTCACTTTTGCCTCTTTCTGTGAGTGAATGGTCTTGTGCTACCTCTTCAAAGATGACTTACCTGATTATGTTGGTTATTCATGTTTTGTATCATCTGTGTACTTGTTTTGTTGCTCTATTGTCCCAGTAGTTCCCCCTATATAGGGGGGAACTACATATTTTTCATTTTGCTTTTGCATTTTTAGCATATGACAGTGAATTTTCTCTTTTGGTTGGTACTTAACAAATAACTCCTAGATTGTTGTTGGTATTGCAATAGAAGAGGTATATAAACTGTGTAGAAGTTGAAAGAGAAAAGGAAGATAATTTTTGGTAAAGAAGAATCAGAAAGGCTTCAAGAAGTTATTTGAGTTAGATATGGGAGAAGATAAAATTAGTATTGTTTTGTCTTTTCAAATGGCTTCAGATTTTATCCTTTACCTACCATTTTAAATCACAAATATTTTTTTTCAAAAATGATTTTTTAAAACAAAATTTTGCTTTTTTAATTCATCTAGGATGTAACTAATGGTGATTCTTGTTTTTTGTTTTGTTTTGCATTTTATTGTGGAATTCTGCCTCTGTATCCAGCAGGTGTAAGTAAATATGCTTAGATTTATGGTATTAGTTTTCTGTTGTGAAGATTTTTTAAATGGAAATGTTTGCATTGTTCATCACAATTACACTTAGGTTTTTCATGAAGAAATCCAAATATAAAACTAATACATCTTGAGTCATTACTTGGCAATGATTAATTGAAAATTTCTTGGTAATTTTGTCTTATAGTTTCTTCAAATATTTTGATCACTTTAAAAAGAGATTTCTATGGAGTTCTTATAGTTAAATTCAATTATGCCTCAAAATATTTGTCTTTCAAAAAAAAATTTGTCTTTCATTCTTTTTTTCTTATTTGAGAACCCACAGATATCTCTTCTTTGATTTTAGCTTTCCCATTCTTAAAATTTTATTTAAAATATTCTTAAAATTTTATTTTTTTCAGGTAAAGAAAGCTTTTATTGATCTTTTATCTTGACAAATCCTGAATATTTTTGGTCTCAACAAATTAGATCAAATATAATGTTCAATAGGAGGGAGGAATCTTTAAAATAATAATTAACTGTTGTTGTCAAATTTTTCTTTTCCTATAATGAATTGTTTCTTTTGAGACCACTGCAATTGATATTGCTCTCAAATATAGCAGGAGTTTTTCTTTTCTTTACTCATATTTACAAATAAAGGCATTTCATATGCTGGTATGTTTGACATATCCAAGTTGTATATATGCATAATACAAATGTAATCTTTTTCAGATCTCCACCAATAATACCAAAAATAGTATTTATATTAACGTTTAGAGGAAGGTCTGTGTTTTAAACATTTTAGAATTCTCTTATGGGAGATTCCATCCATGTAGTCTAGAAGCTAAAGGTTGACTTTGATTTTTGGATGAATGATGATCTTGAACAAGGTTATTTAGATCTGTTTGAGCTACTAAATATATAGCTGAGAATATTTATTCCTGAGGATCATTTTACTAATCTCTTGTTCATATTGTTACAATGTAAATCAAGATTCATCCAAATTCTGAGTTTCTAATTATTAAAAT
Source organism: Antechinus flavipes (assembly GCF_016432865.1). Taxonomy (NCBI): domain Eukaryota; kingdom Metazoa; phylum Chordata; class Mammalia; order Dasyuromorphia; family Dasyuridae; genus Antechinus; species Antechinus flavipes. The sequence goes on from NC_067398.1 coordinate 437,398,381, forward strand.
CTATCTCAGGTGATGGTAGATTTGGATGTTGAATAGTATATTTAGATTTGTTAGTAATCCCTAATATACTTGTTAAGCAAAAATTGAATTTTTCTTTTCTGTTCTCTCCAAATTATAGGAACTGCAAGGAACATGTGAGGAGATCCATGTATCCCACCAGTTAGTCTAATAGTACAAGTGAGGGGCCCAAGGCTTATAGAAATTAATTTTAAAACCAAAATAGGGTTAATATGTTTTCTTAACTAGATCAGTAAATTTTTTTCTCTGCTATTTATGAATTGGATCATAACAAAAATTGTTTAAGTGTTTGACATATGCAAGAGGCATACTGAGTATTTAAATAATTTCACATCAACATCAACCATGCACTTGAGAAAAAGAAATGATAAAGATATTTACCAAATGATATCTGGCATATAACCGACAGAACTTTTTGAATAATAAGTTTCAGTACATGTCTGAACATCTCAGCTTTCTTGCCAACTAGCATATAAACTGGTATTTTACATGACAAGCAAGAATAAGCCAACTACATAGTGATTTCTTATTATTCTCCCCAAGCAAACTGTACTTTATCACCTTATAGTATATAATATGTAAATTTTTACCTGTCACTTAATAATTGGGGCTTAGAAAAATTCCATTTGCATTTTTGATTCAGCATAAAAAATACATATAAAATGCAAAAAATTTCCATGTGACAAAATATGTGTTTAACATTTAAGTAGTCATTTAAGTTCTACTTGAAGACCTCTGGTAACAAAAGATCCATCATCGAGAGGCAAGCCATTTCATTTTTGGTGAGCTCTAATTTGGAGGACATTTTTCCTTGTATTGAGCCTAAATTGACTTCTTGATAACTTTTTCCCATTGTTCCTGATTCTGGATTCTAGATTCAAGAAAAAAAAGTTTAATGCTAATGGTTGACATACCTACAAATACATGAACTTAACTTTTATCTGCAAACTACACATTACGTGTCCTTCAATCAAATTTCATGGCATAATGTGAAAGTTCATTATCATCCATATAATGCTTTTCACATTTTTCAGTTTGCTGAAGACCTTCCTAAAATGAAACAGAGTAGAAGAGAGTAGTCCAAATGTGATCTGACTAGAACAGATTGCAAGCAAATTTAATCTTCAAAGTTCTTTTGTTAATTTAGCCTATGATAATAGTTTTTTGGCAACTGTGTCATATTGTTAGCTCCTTTGAACTTAAAATAAAATCCCCAGGTTTTCTGTTTCATACAAATTGTTACCCCTTCATACCATCCCAATCTTAGATTTGTACAGATGATTTTTTAAAACAAAGTATAGGATTTTATGCACATCTGTTAAATTTCATTTTGGTAGAATCTTAATCTGTTTCCTTTTCTCACCTTACTTGAGATCTATTTAAGTCCTAGCTTTGTGTTATTTGTCAGATTTTTTTTTTTTAAACATGCCATCTATGCCTTCATTACCTGTTACTTATAGAAATGTAGAGCAGGATTGTAATGGGCTGAGGCTTGAGTTGATGCACTGAGGTCCCAAGCACATAAGGCTAAATAGTAATTGGACCATACTCTTATTAATATATGAGCTTGGAGAAAGAATAGGACCAAGAAAAGAACCCTAGAAGCACCTGCCTATTAGTGTTTATTCTTTGGATCTGATCATAGAACAATTTCTGAAATTACCTAAAAACAACAGTTTCGCACATACTTCTTCTTGTCCATATGTTAAGTAGTACAGATTTTGTATGCAGAAATTTTGGCAAGATATTTATCAATATCTTTGTCATTCCTCTCAACTACTGATCAAATTATCCTTTTAAAAAGGGGAATTGGGGTTAGTTTGGCATAAACTGTTCTTGATAAATCTGTGCTACTTCTACAGGGAAAGTCAGCTCAGGAGGGATATGAGTCTCCTAACAGTGAAATTTTGAAGACAAACGCAAACAATTCTTCTCAGGAAGAAAAAACAGGAGTTGTTTGGAGAGACTTTTGTGGATGCCCAGGGAATTCACCAACCAACTTGCATATTAATAAAGATTTATACAGAAGAGGGAAGCAAGGGAAGGTAATAGAGGATTGCTAAAACATTATAAAATATTGTTGTAAGAATAGTGCAGAAATGCTAAAGCTCTGAATGACCTGAGGCTATTAATGAAAATTTAAAAAAAATTAGGTTTTTAAAAAAATGTATATTTTATCTATATTGATAAAAAGTAGATCAAGGAAGAAAGTAGACTATTTTTAGATGTAGATGGCCAACAAAGAGAAGGTAGTTCTTATATTGGTTTTGTTTTCTCTGCGAAATACAAAGGACTTTGGATTGGAAAAGACAAAACAAATAGATTAATGAGGAATTGGTGTCCAAGATAAATAAGAAGCAATTAGAGATCTCTTATATACCTTTGTTGAATTCATATCCTGTTGTCCAAATGAACTGTGTTCTTTGGTACTGAAAGAAATGAAGACTATGATTGTGGAATGTGAAGACTGCGTTAGCACCCTGGATACTTTAAAATCAGCCGGAGTCAGGGTAAGCGAAAGTCCTTGATTTTTATTCTTTATCGAAGGGAAAGAAGAGCTCGGGGACACAAGAATCTCTTCTTTCTTCTCCCCATCCGAGCTACCTTGCTCACTAGTCCTACTCCACCCTCTAAATCCTGCCTCAATCTCTCTATAAGCCAAACAGTTCAAACCTGCACAGAGTAATGGGCAAGGCCATTCTTTCTCCAAGCATATGCTAATAGAGTATTGTCCAATTGGTAGTTAGCCTTAAGTGCCCGGACCTCAGTGCATCAACTCAGTTTCAGCCCATTACAGTGGAATTTATCAGTGGTATTTGAAAGATGGAAAAAAAGACAAAATGATATGATTCCAAAAAAAGGAAGAAAATAGTCTGCAAAATAAGTCAAACTCACTTATTCTATCCTTACCCCTTTTTGCTTAGGAATGATAATCGTATCTAAAGAATGTAGTTATTTTTTCCTTGCAGAATACCTGTGATTTAGGTGAAAACTTCCCCTAGTACCACTCCTTAAACCTTCTTGCCCATCTATGTCAATCCTACCAATAAATTCTTTTGTCAGTCTGCTCTCTTTCATTCATTGTACCTTATTGGAAACCTTATTGTGTTGTTAACCAACTACTTTTTATATTGCACCTTTTCCTCTATCTTGTCTTCCTGGTATCATAGAAATCTGACCTTATCCAGAAGACAGTCCCTGATTATTGAGTTATTACATGCACTCTCTCTTGTGTCTCTTGACATATTGGACCAAGAGGAGGAGGAACATGCTTTTTACTCCTTATTGCCTCTTCCAGTTCCCCTTACCTACCACCACCATTTAGCAATCCCTTATGTGTAGATCATCATAATCAGATCTGATGGCTGTCATTTCTCTTTTTTTCTCAAGGAATTTGATACGTAGCTCAGTCTTCCTCTAGTTTGGAACAATCCTTTTTTTGTCCATACATGTTATCTCCTTAGAAATATTTTTGTTTCCTAGTTAATTAGTATGTTTGACTCCTGTGACTTATCTGTACATTCCCTGCTCTTCAGATACTCAGCCATAACTCACACCCTTGATCTCGTCTTCTATAGGTGTACTACCACATTCCATAACTATGAAATCCTTTTCTCTGACCATAAACCATCCTGCCAATTCTCCCAAATACCAGACCACAGTAATCTTCAATCATTTCACCTTTCCCTGCTTTCTTAGGCCATTAACTTATTCTCAGGCCTTTCTTCTCTTCTTTGAAATCTTGATTCTACAGTTCAGCTATATGCTATCTTAAATACTATCTAATTGCTTGTTATCTTGCTTTATCACCATTTGTCCACTTCCAAACCCCAACCCTAGATTAATCTACTATTACTTATTTGCTTCTTTTTTCAGTAGTGCCAAATGCTGTTGGAGGAAGTCTTACAAATCATATTAAGAAGGTCTACTCCACATTTATCCTCCTTCAGACATTTAACAAGTGTATGACCCTCTCTTTGATCTCCCTTTCATTATATCTTAAAATGGGGATAATAATAATGTTATCTCACAGGGTTATTATAAGAATTAAGTGAAATAATGTATGTAAAGCACTTAACAAAAGGAACTCAGGTTAGCAGAGAGGATTAAGATTTGAGAGATGTGACAGTTGAAACAAGATTTGATAATTCTTTGGATGTGTAAGGTGAAGTAGAGTGAGTAGACAAGGATACATACTCAGGCTATACATCTACGAAATTGGCAGAATGGTGGTACATTTTTTTAGAAACAGAAGTTTGGAAGAGGGAATAAGTTTTAAGGAAAAGAACATGTTCTGCTTTAGATAGTTTGAGATATCTTTGGGACATCTAATTTGAAATGTAGAGGTATTTTTGATGCAGGAATGAAGTTCAGGGGAGATGTATATAGGACTGAATATACAGATCTGTTGATTCATCTCCATAGAGTTCCTTCCCTTCCTCCCTCAAGTAGAAGTTTGATATTTTAGTGTCCTTATACCTATCCTGTCAGATGTATTATAGTAGAGATTTCTTTATGGTATGGGTTAGACAAGATGACTCCTGAAATTCCTTCCTCTTCTAAAATTCTGATCTGTGGTTATTCTAAATACCTAATAACTATCCCTTTAATAAAATGTTCTTGAATTTTGCTGGGAATCAAAGCCAAGCTCACTGGCTAATTGATTGCAGTCTCATCCATTCCCCTAAGTTTGAAGGTTGAAGAAAAGGTTTAAGCAAAGAAGCAGAGCCAAAGCAATATAGGTTTCTTTAGATAGTGAGTAGTGAGTTCAATGTGGTTAAAATATGGACTATAGGGTATAGTAGGAGACAAGGAAGGCCCAAAAGGTAGATTGGAGCTAGAATAGATTATGAAGAGTCATGAAGTGCTATAGGATGTTTATATTATAACATAGACAAGAACAATTTTGTTAGCCTTCTCTCTGCTTTAACTCAAGTTTCTCCCCCCACCCCCTTTTCTTTCTGCAATTTGAGGACCATTGTAACAATTTTAACCATGTGTGATTTATATTCACTCTTTAGACAGAAATATTATGCTTATAATCCTATTCATAGAAAATTACACATAAGAGAAGATTCCTACATTTTTGGAACAACCTGACAGTTCTACCATAAATCAGAAATATTATAAAAATTCATTGTATTAGATGATGTTTTAAAATTTTAGTTATCTTTTTGTTAGTTATTTTTAGATTCTTCAGAATTTCACCTTGGAAAAGTCAATAGAAAGACCTTATAGAGGATCTATAACATAGACATTACTTTCATAAGCTCCTTTTTTGCTTTATTCATACTCTATTTGATCCTATTCCCTTTATTTTCTTGTATTCTCAGCTTAGACCTCATAGATTTTTTTTTTTTTTTTTGCTTTTCTTTCATTTCTTACATCACAGGTGATATTAAACTTGAAGCTCCGCAAAATTTTCAAGTGTGGCTGAAAACTATTAAAATGTAATTAAGAAATAACTAACAAAATAAATGAAAATACAGTATGACAATGGATAATGTTAATTTGTGGTTTTCTAAATCAGTTTGCAGCCAGGAATCCATTTGTTTTTGAGTTTGATTCCATTAATATTTATACCTTTATACTATTTATTGAATCTCTATTTTCTTTCATTCCCTGTTCTCTGGCATCTTTTGATCAGACAACAAATCAAAAAAGAAACTTTTTGCTGGCATTGGGCTCAAAACCTGATGCTATCTGGCAACTTCATTGCCCAAATATAATTCTGGGTTACAATTCCAGAGTGGAAAGGTAGCTACAGGGCAACAGGAACCTTCATTCTAATTCTAGGTCCTTGAGGAATGCTAGTGCCTGTGGCTATAGATAAACAGGGGCTCTTCCTTGGTAAGGACCAGAGTGGAGACCAGGAAAGAAAAATCACATATCTCCCTGGAACATACCACCTTGAAAACACTGAAAACTTACAGACCCTGATAACTAGCTCTGAAAATAGTATAATGAAAAAGTCTGAAGCTTGGTGCCTTTTTCTCTGTAAGTAAGTAAAGTCAAACTTAACAAAGTTCAGTCAAGAAATAAACTAGGAAAATAAGCAACAACCACAAAAGAACCTGACTATAAAAAAACTACTGCAGTCACAAAGAAAACCAAGACACAAATTCAGAAAACAAGAAAACAGCTGCCAACAAAATCAGAAATTCAAGGAAATTATTAAAAGAGAATTAACAGTTTGACAAAAGAGGCACCAAAAAACAGTAAGAAAATAATATCTTAAGAAGCACAATTGGCTATTTCAAACATAAAAGGACAAAAATTCACTAAATAAAAGAACTTCAAAAAGATTTGGGCATGTGAAAGTAATGATTGTATGAGAAATAATAAAACAAGTTAAAAGAATGAAAAATAGATGAAAAAGTGAAATGTCATTGAAAAAAATAATCTGGAAAATAGCTTAAGGATACATAATTTAAGAATTGTTGGACTACCTAAAAGCTGATCAAGGGAAAATGCATAGTTGTTATATTTCAAGAAATTATGAAGAACTGCCCCATAATTTTAGAAAGAGAAGGTAAGATAGAAATGGAAAGAATCCACTGATTAGTGTCTGAAAGAGATTCCAAAATGAAAATCCCTGGGAAAATTATAGCCAAATTCCAGAGCTCCCATATCAAGGAGAAAATATTTCAAGTAGCCAGAAAGAAATCATTTAAATATCATAGAACCACAGTCAGGATCATTCAGTATTTAGCCCTTCTTGTGTTAAAGAAGTTAGAATATGAATATGAATAGAATATGAAGAGTTAGAATATGATACTCTAGAAAGCAAAGGAGCTGAGATTATAAGCAAGAATAACCTAGCCAACAAAATTGAGTATAATCCTTCTGATGAAATTTTAAAAAATCATTTAATGAAATAGAGGGCTTTCAAGTGTTTCTGATAAGAACAGAGCTGAATAGAAAATTTGACATTCAAACACAAGACTCCACAGAATCATAAAAAGGTAAACATGAAAAAGGTCACTAAGATTTTAATAAGGTTAAACTATAATCCTATATAAAAACTTTATCATCAGGGTAGTTATAAGAAGTTCACATAGAGGACACAAGTGTTAGTTGATTATATTGAAAAAAAAAATGGAATGAGAAAGAGATTTACTGGGACATGGGAGAAGGGAGAGGAAGAATGGGGAAAATTATCTCACTCTTCCTGTACAAGGAAGAGCTTTAATGGGCAGGGGGAATACTTGGAGGAGATGGGGGGGAGTGTCTGGATCTGTTCACAGGAGGACTTTGGTACCAGTCCGAACCCTGATCATGGATGAGGAATGAAGAGATGGGACTCAAGAGGATAGTCAAGTAGGAGTCCATTTATTCAAAGAGACCCTCAGTCTTACATACCATATACTCATATAATACAAATACATAATTATAGGGTACTGCACATGTGCAACTACATAAACAATTTGCTTTTGTGTGCAAATGTTTCCTTGCTATGTCAGTATAGTACGTGCCAAGGTGCATGTCTGCATACTCTGCTCCAAGTACAACAGAGGTTGTCATGCCCCTGACTTCACAGAAAGACTGAGATGCCTTACAGGGTATGGGGAGCTAAACCAGACACAACCAGATGGTTGTTCCTTACTGGACTAAAGAGTCTTATACCTCACCTGGGGTTCCGCAATATCTGTGGCCTTCAACAGGGCAACACTTGAACTTCACTGAAATGAGAATTGACTGAAAGAAGGAGAGTAGTAACAAAAGAGAGATTGGATTAGGAATGGCAATAGAAACAAAACATACTTGAGGAGGTTTAGGGTAATAACAGGATAGGTAGAATTGGATCTAGAGAAATACACTATTAGTAATCATAATTATGAATGTGAATGGGACAAACTCATCTCTAAAATGGAAGAGAATAACAGAATGGCTTAAAAACCATAACTAATATATTTGATACAAAAGGACATCTAGTTAAAATAAGAGGCTGATGCTGACTCAGACTTCAACTGAAGTAAAATAAAGCAGGGGATAGCAATCATGATCTCAGCAAAACAAAAAGACCTAGTTAAGAAACCAATCAGAGAAACTATATCACTCAAAAATACACAATGAAGTAATATCAGTAATATTTACCAAAATAGGTATCTAAAGAAGAAATTTAAAAAGAGGTACAGTAAAAAATAGTGAAACTATATACTATTTGCTACCCTTATTCCCAGAAATAGATAAATCTAACCATAAAATAAGAAATTGAAGAGATCCATAGAATTTTAGAGAAATTAAATGATAAACCTTTGGAAAAATTTGAGTAAGAATAGAAATGAGTATATATTTTTTTCCTTACCTATACATGGCATCTTCACAAAAACTGACTATTAGAGCATAAAAACTTAAGAGATACAGAAAAGCAGAAATTTTAAATGTACTCTCTTTAGACCATAAGTACAAGAAAAAGTACATTTAGTAAAGGACCCTGGAAGCATAGTTAAAAAAAAAAAAACCACCAACTCTGAGGTACCACCTTACATCTATCAGATAAGCTAATACAACAGAAAAGGAAAATTATAAGTATTGGAGGGTATGTGGAAAAAAATGGAACATTAATGAACTGTTGGAATTGTAAACGGATCTGACCCATTCTGAAGAGCAATTTGGAACTATGTCCAAAGTGCTGTACATATACTTTGGCCCAACAATACTATTTAAATCTATATCCCAAAGATTAAAAAAGGTGGGGGAGAACCTTTTTGTATAAAAATATTTATAGCTGCTCTTTTTGTGGTGGCAAAGAATTAGAAACAGATGTTAATCCACTAGAGAATAGTTACATAAGTTGTAGTATATGATTGTAATGGAGTATTACTATAAGAAATGACAAGCAGGATTTCAGAAAAACCTGGAATGACTTATATGGAACTGATGTAAACTGTGTAACTATGATACACATAATAACAGCAATATTATGTGGTGATCAACTGTGAATGATTTAGTTTAGTATTTCAGCAATATAATGATCCAGGACATTTCTAAAAGACTCATGATGAAAAATGCTATCTATCTTCAGAGAAAGAACTGATAACAGTCTGAGTGCAAATTGAAGCATGCTATTTTTCACTTTCTTTAGTTTTTTTTTTCACTTTTTTGTGTGTTTTTTTCCTTACACAGGATGAGTATTATGGAAACATGTTTCTTAGATTGTACATATATAACCAATTTCAAATTGCTTACTGTCTCAGGGCAAGGAGTAAAGATAAAGTGGGAGAAAATTTGGAACTCAAAATTTTAAACAATGTTAAACATTATTTTTACATATAATTTGGAAAAAATAAAATGTTATTCAAAAAATTTAATTGGATATTAAATTTAACCCTAAAAAATAAAATAGTAAAGTAGATAAATACTATTGACTAATTTGAATTAAAAAAAGAAAACCATGTTTACTAGTATCAAAAATGAAAAGTGGAATGAACCACCAAAGAAGATGAAATGTCCAGTTATATGCCAATAAAACTGAGTAAGTGAAATGGGAAATCACTCTGCAGATGATATAATGATATACTTATAAAGAACTCTAGAGAATCAACCAAAAATGTAGCCGAAGCAAGTGACAACTTTAGCAAAGTTTCAGGAGATAAAATAAATTCACATTAATCATTAGCATCTCAATATTATCAACACAACCCAGCAAGAAGAGATAGAAAATTTCTAATTAAAATACTTGAGACTTGACCTGCCAAGACAAAATCAGATGCTCTGAACACAATTACAAAACATTTCCCATAGAGACAGTTTTAAATAACTGGGAAAGTGTTAATTACACATAGGTAAGCTGAACCAATGGGATAAAAATGACAGTTTTACCCAAACTTGTTTATTTATTCATTGCCACATTAAACTATCAAAGAATTGTTTTGAAGATCTCCAAAAAAATAACTATTTACCTTGGAAGAGCAAAAGGTCAAGACTATCAAAGGAATCAATTAAATCCCCCCCCCAAAAAAAACACCCCAAACCAAAACAAAAAACATGAAGGAAGGTGGCCTAATAGTATCAGATTGCAAAGCCAAACAATCTGGTATTGGCTAAGAAATAGAGTGGTAGATCAATGGACTATATTAGATATATTTACTATAGAATAGTTAGTAATCTAGTGTTTGATAAACCTAAAGATTCAAGCTTTTTGGGAAATAATTCACTTTTTGAAAAAGATCACTGGGTAAACTGAAAAGCAATCTGGCAAAAGGAGACATAGACTAACATCTTACTTCATATAGCAAAATAAGGTCAAAATGGGTACATGATTTAGACACAAAAAGTGACATGAGCAAATTAGGGGAGCATGGAAAATTTAACCTGGCAGATCTGTGGTTATCCACAGTGAATGACCAAAAAAGGTGTGATAATTCAAAGCATAATGGATAATTTTGATTATGTGAAAATAAAAAGGTTTTGCACAAAAAATCATTGCAGCCAAAATTAAGAGAAAAGTAGGAAACTGGTAAATAATTTTTACAGGAAGTTTCTCTAGTAAAAGCTATTTGATAAATGGTCAAATAATATGACTAGGCAGTTTTTAGAAGAAATCAAAGTTAATTATAGCCCATATGAAAAAGTGTTTTCCTACTTCACATTTTTCACATTGACTAATATGACACAAAAAGAAAATGACAGATGTGGAAAACCAGGGACACTAATACACTATTTGAATTATGAATTGGTTCAACCATTTTAAGGGAACAATATAGCCCAAAGGGCTATAAAATTATGCATACCTTTTGACCCAGCACTACCTAGATCTGTATCCCAAAGAGATTGAAAGGAAAAGGAAAAGAACTATGTACAAAAATATTTATTTCAGCTCTTTTTGTGCAAAGGATTGGAAATTGAAGGAATGCCTATCAATTGGAGAACGACAGGATAAGTTGTGCCATATGATTTTGATGGAATACTATTTTACTATAAGGAATGATGAACTAGATGATTTTGGGGGGAAAAACAGAAAGACTTGTATGAACTGATGGAAAATGAAGTGAGCAGAACCAGGAGATCATTGTACATAGTAATAGCAATATTGTATTGATGAACAACTGAAAGATTTATCTGCTCTGATCAATATTATGAACCAAGACAATCACAAAGGATTCATTTTGAAAAATGCTATCCACATCTAAAAAGAAAACTTGGAAGTATTTTTTTACTTTTAAAATATTTCTTGTTTGGGGGGATAATATGGTTAATATAGAGATATATTTTGCATGATTTCATGTTTACAATTTGTATTGTTCACCTTTTCAATGGCTGAGGGAGGGGCTGGATGAAAGGAGAAAATTTGAAATTCAAAATTTAAAAAAGAAACGTAAAAATAAATAATAAATTTAGGTGAAATCTTAATAAGCCCTTGAAATTGATCAAGCATCATGGGATTTGGGTTCTGAATCCAATTCTCCCTGTGCAACAAGAGAATTGTTCGATTCTGCATACATATATTGTAACTAGGATATATTGCAACATATTTAACATATATAGGACTGCCTGCCATCTAAGGGAGAGGGTGGAGGGAGAAAGGGGAAAAATCGGAACAGAAGTTAGTACAAGGGATAATGTTGTAAAAAATTACTCTGGCATGGGTTCTGTCAATAAAAAGTTATTATAAAAATAAAAATAGAAATAAAAAAAGCATCATGGGATTAATAAGTATTTTCACTTTGCCCCATCCTAGTAAGTCACTCTACTTCTCTGTGTAATTACATTTTAAAATTTGGGGGTTGGAATATGTAATCTTTGAAATTACATGAATACAGAAGGTATCTTAAAATTTTATGAATTCCTAAATGAAGAAGGTAGTGACTCTGAACTTTTCAACAACATATTCTTCAGCTAGGATTAGGACTTTTGGGAATTTGTAGCTATCTTACATAATATCTTTAAATACATATAGGAGAAAATGGCCGATCCTTGGCAAGAATGCATGGATTATGCAATAACTCTCGCAAGAAAAGCTGGAGAGGTAAGTTGGGTTATATATACATTGATGGGTACACAATATATGTTGCTATTTTAAATGAGATTTTAAAAAATTAATGAAATTCATTTTTCTTTTGACTAAATATCACTTTTTAATTCAAAGAAATAATCCTTTCTCTCCTGGATTAAAATACTACTACTATAATAATGAAAAGATGACAGAATTGAGTCTAAAGTTCAGTATCTAAAACTGAACATGAATTTATGATATTGTAAAGAGTCTTGGAAAAAGCTTAGATTATAATCAGATGATATGACTTTTTAGTTTTACTTCTTCTGCTAATTAGCTGTGTGCCTTGATAAATTACTCTTTTCTTTAGACCTTGCTTTTGTTACTTATAAAATGAGGGAAGTGGTCAGCTTATCTTTAAAGTAGTCCTTCCAGCTACAACCTTCCTTCCATTATCTCTGAAGGATAATTTAATGTAATTTAAGGTAGATTATAGTAGATATTATTGAGTAGTAATTTCATGTTTCATACCATTTGTGTTTTTTTCTGGTAATTGTTCTTTTTTTTTTCAATGAGTTTACTCAAAACAATCTCTTTAGATGATTCGGGAAGCTTTAAAAAAAGAGATGGCTGTCATGATGAAGAGTTCTCCAGCAGATCTGGTTACAGCCACTGACCAAAAAGTTGAAAAAATGATGCTTTCTGCCATAAGAGAGAAGTTTCCTTCTCACAGGTATTTTTTTTTTTTCAATTTCAAGTATTGAAATACAGAGTATAAATACTGTAGAAATAGAAACAGGTGGAGTCATAATTAAATTCATTGGAATTTTTTTTTAGTTGTAGAGACCTCTGATAAGGAAGTTCCTTGTGCTAAGGCAAATTGGAAGCTACTTTGCCACTTATACTCCTAGAGTGTTGCTTGAGGTATTGAGTGGTTAAATGATCTACCCAGAGCCACATACCTAGAATTGGGAGAGGTGGGATTTGAATCCAGGTCACCTTGACTTGTAGGCCAGCTTTCTATCCATTAGGCTGGATGGCCTCTCTTTTGAAACTTCACTATCATATTTGCAATGGAACTTAATTAGTATAAGATCAGACTGTCTATTTTTGGCCCATGAAAGAAACTGGAAGGGTGATATAGATAAATGGAGGTTTTGTGTAGGAGTAAAGAAAATAACAACTCAAATACTGGCTGAAAAGCACTCAGGAAAGAAGGAGAAGTTGAAACTACTAGTGAGGAAGGAGGTGAGTTTCAAATCAAGGTAGGAAGACTTTCATGCTGTAGATAAAAGAGATTGACTTTATGAGGAGGAGAGAGGAAAAAACCCAGTTATACCTGTACAAGTAATTCAAGCTTTGGTTTCCTTTACCAGTGTTTATTCTTAGTGGTAATCACAGCCTTTTTGCATGAACAACAGCTATATCTTTAGCTATCAATTAGCAGACATTTATTAAATGCTTATTATGTTCTAGGCATGCTTAGTACAAAATGGGAAATGAATCTAGTAGCAACTGCAAAGAAGAGCTTTAAGAAAGGATTATAGAGTTAGACCTGGAGGAGATCTGAGAAGCCTCTGGTCCAACTACCTCACTTTAAAGATGAGGGAACTTGAGACCAGAAGTGAAGTGATGTGCCCAGGATAATTATATTAATTAGCTACATAATTCAGTCCCCAGATTCTTCATGGCACTTTGCCTTTGTATTTGTATTTGTATTTATCTAAGTTTTCCCCCTTTTACTAATGTTGATTTCGATCATTATATCCTGTCCTTATGTCACCATAAGGTAACCCTGCACCAGGTCTGCTCCAGGCAGAGAGAATGCTGCTGAAGTGAACTGAAATAGAAAAGAAAAGGAAGGTTTATAAAAGGGCAAAGACCCCACTGACTTGAGGATATGTGTTTATTTACATAAGATGCCTCTTTAATTTAGACAGATCCAGGCCAGGTACATATGCATAGTACCTTGAATGGTTGGTTTGATATCATACTGATTCTTATTCCTGTATTTTTGATGTTCTTTATGTTTTTATCTTTGTATCCAATGCACTTTTCAGTTTCTTGAACTCTGACTCCTACTAACTTTGCATTTATATTAAGTCCTATTAACTGTTTAAGAACTTGGATCTGCATGGAATTGGATCTGTGTTCTTATAGATCTCCAACAGCAGAGGAGAATGATGAATATGGGATTAGAGGAATTGGGTTCAAAATTCCAAGGAAAAAAAATTTACATCCAGTGTTTCTGAAAAGGCCTCATTTCTAAAATATATAGAGAATTGACTTAAGTTTATAAGAATACAAACTATTCCCCAATTGATAAATGGTCAAAAGAGGATTTGAACAGACAGTTTTCAAATGAAGAAATTAAAGCCATCTATTGTCATATGAAAAACTGCTCTAAATCACTATTGATTAGAAAAATTAAAATTAAGACAATTCTGAGGTACCATTTCACACCTCTCAGATTGGCTAAGATAATTGAAAAAGATATTGATAAATGTGGGAGGGGATGTGGGAAACTAAGGGTAGTCCTTTGGGCATAGTCACAAATTATTCTCCAGAATGGTTGGATCAGTTCAAAACTTCATCAACAATACATTACTGTTCTTGGTTTTTTCTTGTGGGTTTTGATTTCTTTTACCTCTTGATCTGATTTTTCTTGTGCAGCATGACAAATATGGAAATATGTTCAGGAAATTGCTTGCTGCCTATGCGGGGAGGGAGGAGGGAGAAAAATTTAAAGTACAAGGTTTTGCAAAGGTGAATGCTGAAAACTAATTTTGCATGTATTTTGGAAAAATAAAAATTTATTTTCAAAAATTCTAGCTTTGCTACTATAACCTGTTTGGCAGTAGGCAAGTCAACTCTCAGGCTTTCATTTATTCATTCTAAAATTAACATGTTGAACTAGTTGCCAATTGCAATTCTAAATCTGTAATTCTGAGTTTGTGAGATTTTGTGAGAGTAGACTGCTGAGTTTGTGTAATGTCTTTAAAAAAATTAAAGTAAAATGAACTTGGTAACATTTGGTATTCTTATCCTTTAGTTTCATTGGTGAAGAATCAGTGGCTGCTGGGGAATACAGTGTCTTGACTGATAATCCCACATGGATAATTGATCCTATTGACGGAACTACTAATTTTGTTCATAGGTATGTACCAGTCCAATAATACTACTATCAATACAATGAAAAAAATTTTTACCATGTTTTGTAAGAATCAAATGAATTAATGAGTATAAAGGGCTTTGTAAGCATAGGTTCTATATAATGTTAGCTTTTTTTTGTCATTGTTATTAATTCTTTTTCGTGCTGAATGCTATTGGGGTTTTTGTTTTGGGATTCTAAAACTTTTAACATTTCACCATGTAGAAAAATCATTGTCCTACTCACACTTCTTCAAAAAATAGTTAACTTTTACAAAATAATATTTAGGGTTGTTTTTAATAAATACTATTTGACTTTCTCAATCAGGAATCAGGAATGTAGTTATTAGGGTTATAAACTAATTCTATTTGTCACCAAATTGTCCCTTGGCTAGCTTATATTCCTTTGTAGAACCAAATGAAAATTTAAATATTGAACAAATTAGGGGATTATAATGCATATGAGGAAAAGGATAGTCAGAAGAGACACAAAATCTGAAAAGAATAGGGAGTTAGTATAGATTAGAAAGAATAGTAAAGAAAAGGATTTCAGGGAAATATAACCAATTACCATTAGATAATAATAAGATTAATATTAAATGAATAGTTCTTTTTGTTGTTTCTTTCTTTCTTTTTTTTTTTTAATGGAGATCAGACACTTATACTAAAAAGAGCATTGACTCAGGCATCAAGAAAACTGGATTAAATTCTCTGGCAGTTATTATCTATGTGACTTGGGCAAGTAGCTTAGCTTCCATGGACTTTAGTTTCATTTTTGTAAAATGGGAAGTTGGACTTGATGGCCTTTTGAGATACATAAGGTCCACAGTAGTTTTAGATCTATGATCTTTGTCATTGTCTCTCATCTCTCTTTACCTACACATACAAGATAGGGGTTGTCTTGAGTCTGTCCTGGCCCTTTCACTTATTGTCTATATGACCTTTGGCAAGTCATTCATCTCACAGAGTCTTAGTTTCCTCATTTATAAAAAGCAAGCTTTTGTTGTTCCTTCTGACCCTAAATATATAAACAATAAATAGCTTCAAAGGAGAAAGTATTTCCTGATCCTTTTTGTAATGCTTGGTAATACCTATGACCACACATGTGCTAAAGCCAGTTTCTTTTGATTCTTTACAGCTTATTGTTATGTTTTCATTGTGATCATTTACACCTCAAAAATTGGCAGGTGTTACAGCTCTAGGCTTAATTACATTGATAGACTTAAGAAAGTAATGGAGAAAATGTCAAACTTAAAAGAATAATCATATATCTCCTCTACATCCAAAGAGGGCTAATTATTAAGATTTACCAGCACAGCTCTGTCCTCCCGTCTTCTCCCATCTTCTCTGTTGAACTCCTTACTTTTCACATGTGATCCAATTCTAACTTTTAATTAGTGCTCTTGCTTTCTGGATCTTGTCTCTCTCCTAAGATAGTAGTTGATGTCTGTCCATAGTTGTCATTTTCTTTTTGGCCTGTTCTCTGATATCATCAGTGTTGGACTCTTTCCACTAATGTAGGTCAACAATTTTTTGAAATTTAGTCTTAGAGAATTTCCTGGGAATACTGAAAGATTAAATGACTTGCCTTTGGTTATATACTTGTGTGCCAGAGGTAGATTTTGAACCCAGTCTTTCCTGACTCTACTGCCTATCATAGAGATGACTATGGAATCCTAAATAGCTAATTCTGATTTTTGTTACTGCTCCTCCCAGAAGTGGCACTTTAGTTCAACAAACAACTTCTTCAACAAAATTCAATATTAATCTAAATCTCAGTTATATTAAATAATAAATGCCTTTATTGGTATTGAATAATAGTATTGTGGCTTTGCTAGAATGTAAAGAAATCTTTTGTTTTGAGATTTAAAATTACAAAAAAGCTAGTATTTTCCCCTCCTAATAGTTTAAAGGGATTCTGAAAATAATTTAGTCATAGTGGCAATGTACTTGTCAACTTGTTCAAATCAAGTCAGCAAACATTTATTAAGTATTCTGTTGTGCATCAGACACTATGTTAAAACCTGGGGATACAAAGAAAGGCAAAAAGTAGTTCCCATTTTCAAGGCACTCTTGACTAATGAGGGAAACAACATGCAAACACCTATGTACAAATGATACATATAGAATAAATTGGGAAAAGACACTAAGGTAAGAAGGATTGAAAAAGGCTTCTTACAGAAGATAGAACTTTATTTGAGTCCTAAAGGAATCCAGGAAAGCCAAGAAGCAGAGATGAAGAGGAAGAGCATTCTAGGCCTGGGGGTTAGACAGTGAAAATTCCCAGAATCAGGAGATGAGTGTCACTAGATTGCATAGTA
This sequence comes from Antechinus flavipes, assembly GCF_016432865.1. NCBI lineage: Eukaryota > Metazoa > Chordata > Mammalia > Dasyuromorphia > Dasyuridae > Antechinus > Antechinus flavipes. Next base: position 437,415,808 of record NC_067398.1, read on the forward strand.
TAGAGGTGTAGGGGAGGGAAGGGAGTAAGATATAAGAAGACTGGAAATTTGGGTGCCATATTCTGAAGCTCTTTAAAAGTGAAACAGATTATTTTACATTTGCTCCAGGAAGGAGCCACAGGAATTTATTGAATAGAAGAATGTCATGGTCAGATGTGTACTTTAGAATAATCAATTTGACAGTTGAATGGAGGAAGAATTAATTGATTTAGAAAGACATTTAAAGTAAGGAGACCAATTAGCAGGCTATTGCAGATAGTCAAGTGTGAAGTGATATTGTAAAGTAATTGCAGTATCAGAAGAGAGAAGAGATGTTAGAAGAGATGTTAGATGTTAGAAATGTTAAAGGCACTTATTAAACCTTTAAGACTTAATAGAACAAGATTTGACACTTGATGGCATATGGTGTGAGAGAGAGTGAGAAGTTAAGAATGATACCTAGGTTGTCAGTTTGGATACCTGGAAGATGATGGTACTCTTGACAGTAATAGGGAAATTGGAAAGAGGGGAGGATTTGGAGTGAAAGATTACTTCAGTTTTGGACATGTAGAGTTCAGGATACTTATGAATAGACATCCAATTCAACATGTCTAATAAGCAGTTGGAGATGTGAACCTGGAGGTCAATAGAAGGATAGGATTATACATGTAGATCTGAAAATCATCTGCCCAGGGACAATAATTGAGTCTATCACTACTGCTGAGCTCATCAAGTGAAATAGTATATATAGAGAGAACAGACATATCTTCCTCATATACATATACCCTGGGGGATTATCTGTCTTTATCTGATGTAATCCAGCTCCTGCTTCTTGCCTTCATACAGGGCATACTTCTATACCATACTTCCTTTTACAAAGAAAAACTTTTAACCTCTTCTTCCTTTAATGATGTAAATGTTTTTATCCACCAAATTCAGAATTGGCTAATAAAAGATTAACATTATTCTTCTATGAGAGAAGAAAGCAGGCTTTAGTTGCAAAACCAAAAGATCATTTATTATTATTTTTAAAGTGTTTTATTGATAATAATTTATCTTTTTATCACTGTCTTTTGGGGGGGGGGTGTTTCTTTCTTCACCTATTACAATCCGAATTGTCATTACAAAGAAAAACAGTTAAATAAGAAATATTAGTATTTAGTCAATAGTCAATCAAACAAGTCTTTACCATGTGGCAAGCATGATGCTAAATAATGAAGATACTTATAGAAAAAAAATACAGTCTCTACTCAAGGAGTTTACATTCTAATAGAGGAATAAACATAAAAGTAATCTGAAAGGAGAGGAAGGTCTGGAAGGCAAAGGTTTTCCCAATCAGAGGTAGATACACTGGGGTGGAGGTATTTCTGATGTGTGGATTCCAGGGCTGTAGGTGAGGATTCAGGATGAAGTGCTGAGGCTTGGTAGAATTCCCACTTGACTCTATATAATATTCTCTTGGTAATTTTCTGCCTCTCTGTTGTGAGGAGGGTGGTATCTTTCATTACCTGTTCTCCTAAACCATCATTTTTTTTCTTCAGCTAAGCAATAAACATTTATTAAGCACTTACTAAATGTTAGGCATTCCTGAGCACTAGATACAAAAAGAGGCAAAAGAAAGTTCCTTCCTTCAAGAAGTTTTCAGTGTAACAAGAGAGACAACAAGGTTACAAATATGTACAAAAAAAGCTATAAATAGGATAAAAAGAAAATAATTAAAAGAGAGAAGACATTGGAATTAAGAAGTATTAGGGAAGGCTTTCTGTAGAAGGTAGCTCTTTACTTAGTAAGGAAGGAAGGGAGATAAGTAGTTGGAGGTGAGGGAAATCATTCTAGGACAGCCAGAGGAAAATGCTTGGAACTACAAGATGTAATATTTTTGTCAAATATCCAGAAGATCAGGATCATTAGATGGAAGAATACTTGTTGGGTAGGAAGGTATAAGAAGATTGGAAAAGTAGGATGAGGTTAAATTATGAAGGGGTTTGAATGCCCAGAGCATTCTGCATTTGCTCCTGTAGGCAGTAGAGAGACTAGAGTTTATTGAGTGGGAGAGAGGATAACATGATCGGATCTGAACTTGAGAAAAATCATTTTAGTGACAGAATGGAGGATAAATTGGATGGAGGGAGGCAGATCCACCAGCAGGCTATTATGCTAATGCAGTTGTGAGGTGATGAGGGCCAGCGGTAGAGTCTCGGCAATGTATGAGTGAGAAAGGGACATATTCGAGAAATATTCAAGAGGTGAAATTGACAGACCTTGGCAACTGCTTGGATACGGAGGGATGAGAGTTGGTGACTCCTAGGTTGTGAGCCTGAGGATCTGTCAGAATAGTAGTGCCCTTTAAAGGGAAATTAATACATTGCGGGGAGGTTTAGGTTGAAAGATAATGAGTTCATTTTAGATATAAAGAGTTTAAGATATCTACTGGACATCTAGTTTGAGAAGTCTGAAAAGAAGTTAGAGATGTGAGATTGGAGATGAGAAGAAAGATTGGGGCAGGAAAGATCGATTTGAGAATCATCTGCATGAATATGATAATCCATGGGTCTTAATAAGATCACCAAGTGAAGGATCACCAAGACAAGGACCCAGGACAGGATGAAGTGGGAAATCTATATTTAGAGGCAATGATCTGGATGAGGATCCAGCAAAGAAAACTGGGAAAGAGCAGTCTGATAGATAGGAGAAAACCAGGGAAGAGAAGTCATTAATAGAGTCAAAAACTACAGAGAAGTCAGGGAAAATGAAGATTGAGAAAAGACTATTGTATCTGAAAACTATGAGAATTACCTTGGAGAGCAGTTTAAGTGGAAGGATAACATTGGAAGCCAGATTATAATGTGTTAAAAAGAGAATGAGAGAAAAGTGGAGGCACTTATTGTAGGTGGCTTTTTTGAGGAGTTCATTTATAATGGGCAGAAGAGATAAAGGACGATAGTTAAAAGGGGTAGAAGGATCAAATGAGAGTTATTTTTTTTTTTCAGGATAGGGGAGTTATGAGCATGTTTACAGGCTGTAGAAAATCAGCCAGACAGGGAAAAACTGAACATGTGAAAGATTGGAAATGACAAAAGGGGCAGTCTGTTGAAGGAAAGGAGATAGAGTGGGATCACTTGAGTAAGTAGAGGTGTTAATATTAGTAAGAAGTAAATCCACTTCTTAAAGGAAGAGTTAATAGGACAACCTTTCTGAGTGATAGGAGATAAGGAAGAGGGAGTTTTGGTGAATGGCCTTAATTTTTTCTATAAAATATGAGACAAGTTTTCAGCTGAGAGTGATAAAGTGATATTTAGTGATATTTTCTGTTACTTTAAAAAAAAAAACTTTTAAAAAAGTTTTGTTTTGGGTTACATTTTAAGTTTCAGCTTCCTCCCTCCCTTCTTCTGCACTTTGCCCTAGAGAAGATCATATGCATACTTCTTCTGATCAGTTATTTCTCTGGAGGATTTGAACTCAGGTCCTCCTGACTTCAGGACTGGTGCTTTATCCACTGTACTACCTAGCTCCCTACTTCACCCTCCCCCTCACTTAATTCTTAAAACAACATTGCTGCTCCTATATACAATGTTATCTTGGTTCTATATGCTTACTTCATTTTTCATTATTTTATTCAAATCTTCCCATACATTTTAAAATCAGCTTTGTTATTTTAATTTCTTAGCAATCTATCAGTCATATAGCACAATTTGGTGAGCCATTTCCCAAACTATGGGCATCCCACCTCAAAGAGAACTGGTATAAATATTTTGCTCTGATCATCTGGGGAGATAAGCCTGAGTAGTATTATTGCATCAAAAGATATGCATAATTTTATAATTTTTTATACATATTGCACATTGCTCTTCAAAATGATCACATAAATTTACAGTTCTACCAGTAGTTTATTAGTGTACTACTTTTTACATATCTCTTCCACTGTTTGCCATTTTCCTTTTCTATCATTTTAAGCTATCTATTAGGTGTCAGATATTTTAAAGTTTTAATTTGCATTTCTTTAACTAATAATGATTATATATAGCTTTGATTTCTTTTTCCAAAAGTTGCCTGTTCATATCCTTTAATCACTTATCAACTAGGGAATGACAGTGACTCATTCTTATAAATTTGACAGAGTTCCCTATATGGTAGAACTTTATCTGAAAAATTGTTTACAAAATTCCTTTCCTCCCTTCAATTTTTGCTTTCCTTTTAATCTTGGCTACGTTAGTTTTATTTGTACAAAACCTTAAAAACCCTTTTTAATTTAATGTAATCAGACTTAATCATTTTATTTCTCATAGTGCTTTCTATCTTTTAAATCTAGTAATATTTTCCATTGGTCACTTTAAAAAATTTTTCAGTACTATTTTATTTTTCTAAATAGTATAGATAGCTTTCATTCTTAATTTTTGTATAACTTTGTGTTCCAAATTTTTCTCCCTTTATCCCTTACCTCCCCCTTCTCCAAGAGAGCACATAATTTGATGTATATTAAATATGTGCAGTTCTTTTAAACATAATTCCATATTTTTCATGTTGTGCAAGAAAAATTGGATCAAAAGAGAAAAATCATGAGAAAGAAAAAAAAAAACAACAAACAAAATAGATGAAAATGCTATGTTTCGATTCATATTCAGTCTCCATAGTTTTCTCTCTGGAAACAAACAGTATGTTCCATCCTAAGTCTGTTGGAATTGCCTTGAATCTTATCAGTAATTCGGGCTTATACCCCAAAGAGATACTAAAGAAGGGAAAGGACCTATATGTGCCAAAATGTTTGTGGCAGCCCTGTTTGTAGTGGCTAGAAGCTGGAAAATGAGTGGATGCCCATTAATTGAGTTGAGTAAGAATGGTTGAGTAAATTGTGGTATATGAACGTTATGGAATATTATTGTTCTGTAAGAAATGACCAGCAGGATGAATACAGAGAGGACTGGAGAGATTTACATGAACTGATGCTAAGTGAAATGAGCAGAAGCAGGAGATCATTATATACTGTATGAGGATGTATTCTAATGGAAGTGAATAAAGAGATCTAATTCAGTTTCAATTGATCAAGGATGGACAGAAGCAGCTACACCCAAAGAAAGAACACTGGGAAATGAATATAATGAATATAAACTGCTTGCATTTTTGTTTTTCTTCCCGGGTTATTTATGCCTTCTGAATCCAATTCTCCCTGTGCAACAAGAGAACTGTTCGGTTCTGCACACATATATTGTAACTAGGATATACTGTAACTTATTTAATATGTATAGGACTGCTTGCCATCGGAACAGAAGTGAGTATAAGGGATAATGTTGTAAAAAATTACCCTGGCATGGGTTCTGTCAATAAAAAGTTATTTAAAAATTAAAAAAAAAAGAAAAAGAAAAAAAAGAATCTTATCAGTAATTCTTTTTTTTTTTTTGTTTTGAACTTACCAATGATCATTTTCACATATAAAGAAACAAAAAAGAGTATTGGATATGGAATTGTGAATCTCCATTGTGATCAGCCATTAACAGATTTAAAAGGTAGTTCTCAAGCTGCCTCCTCTCCTGGAATTTCTTTCATTCTCTTTTGTAAATTTGAAATATATTCTATTGATTTTTTTTCTTTCTTTTTCTTTTGAAATCATTATTATTGCCCCCCTTTTTTCCTCCTCAAAATCTAAAAGCTCTTCTTTGTGATAGATAAGTACAATCAGGTAAATGGAATCTGTACTTTAGACATCTCTAAAAATGTATATTTCATTCTTTATCTCTAGTTCATCACCTCTCTATTTATACTTAATATACTTAATATACATCATCTTGAAGATTCTTGGAAAGAATTAATTTTTAATAATTCAATTGTCCTGACAAAGAGAAAGTAGCTTTTAATTTGAAATAAAGTCAGAATAGTTCAAAACTCTATTTATTTATGAGAAATGTTTATTAAGTCATTTAAAAATAAAACTAAAAGATTATTGTATCATATTAGTTTTTCTTCTGTAGAAAAAAGCACATAATATTTTGCCTTTTTTCCATATTATTTGAAGCTGTCAGTATAGAATTGTGCATAGCTTTGCAAACGGGTCTGATCAAAAAAAACTTATTTATTTGGAATATTTGTTATCTTTCTTGTTTTTTTTTTTTTTAAAGATTTCCATTTGTAGCTGTTTCCATTGGCTTTGTTGTGGGGAAAAAGGTATGTAGGTATTTAAAATTTATAGGCATTGAAATCTGTCTTGAATTATGAAATATTATTTTCTTGGAAAAAGATTTCTGAGTTTCACTGTAATTGGTTAATGTATATATATAAACAATATACATACCTAGTATTGTACATGAAAATAATTATTAATTATTATTACATATCTTTGCAATGAATAAAATTAGAATTAGCCTTCAAATATTTTAATAACTTCCAAGAAAAATGTGTGGACTTTTTGCTTAGTCTAAACCTGTTTATTTGATTTTGTAAATGTGGGTTCTTTAAATAAAGATAAAGAGGGATTGACTGCAGATGTGATTTGATAGATTTTGAATAAATATAAAGGCTTTCCTGACAAGGAAGTATTATGAAACAACAGAATTAACTTTTACATTAGGCTTTTTCACCAGATTAATCTACAGATATTCATTGGGTACCTGTTACCTGCAAAGTATAATGAGCATATAAAAAAAATGGAAGACTCTAGCTCCTGCTTACCAGGAATTTACATTAAGTGAGGAGATAAAAATATATATATATATATATATATATGTGTGTGTGTGTGTGTGTGTGTGTGTGTGTGTGTGTGTGTGTAAGTATATACTTACACGTGTAAGTATATATATATACTTACACACACACACACACACATATATATATATATATATATGTTTATGTTCAAATATAAGACACCGTGTTATAAAAAAGGACAAGAGATGGTAGATACAAGAATTCAGATGGAGGAGAATTTGTCTGGGATAATTAAGGAAGACGTCATTGAGGAGATGCTATTTGAACTGTATAGGATTTGTGCATAGTTAGAAGTGGGGACAATATTGAAGAAACAGAAAATAAATTAGGAACAAGGGCACAAAGTTGGAAAAATAAAATGTATGTTCACAAATGTTGGGACTACTAGAATGGTTTGGTTGAATGAAGAATTTGTATAGAGGACTAATGAAAGACAAAAGGAAGAGAAAGTAGGCAGAATAGAATGGGCATTAGAAGGGATCTTAGAGGTCATCTAGTCCTTCAATTTATATACAAAGAAACTAAAATTTCAGAGTTGTTTAGCGGTTTACCCCTTGACAGAGCTGAGATTTGAATCTAGGTCCTTTGACTCCAATTTTACTGTGTTTAACCATATATACTACACTGCTTCTTTTAACTTGGAGCCATATTAGAAAGGATCTTGAATGCTAAATTAAGGACTTTGGGATTTATATTCTGAGAATGAGAAACTGTTGTAGTTTTCAACAAGGAAGTGACATGAGCAAATTAATATTTATTGTGGTAGTAATAAGCAGCATAAATTGGTGAGGTGATCCCTTATCAATCTATGTACAGATCATTACAAATAATTGCTATCAGGCCCCCTTCTATTTATTTCATTTAGATTATAAACTCCTAACAGTGGATACTGCCTTAGAATTTCTTTTTATTCTCTTCATAATCTAGCATAGATAGTACTTTTGTCAGTTAAGTGAATTTTTATTACGTTTTTACTATATATTAGGCATTGTGCTAATATATAGAGGAGAGAAGGAGGGAGAGTGAGACACAAAAAACAAGAAGCTTCCATTCAAATGACAGAGACCACATACAAATAGTAAACTCTCAATGAGATTGCACTGACTGATTATTAGTAATGAAAGGCCTTTAGAGTTTTCTTAAATCATGGCCAACTCTTACATATAAATGTTTGGTTTTAGGTAGGAAGTGTGAAGAAAGCTTCAGGAAATTTCTATAATAATTAGTTTGAGCCAGGAAGGGTATAATATAAGAAGATGCGTGGGGCCTAAACTTCCAATTTAGAATCACAGATGACTTCCGGTTAAGATGGCGGAGAGGAGGCTCACAGTTGCATAAGCTCCGCGCTTTCTCTCACTATCCACTTCATTACAAGCCTCTGAATCAATGCTTGACTGAAAAAAACCCACAAATAGTTACCAAGAGAAGCCATCCTTGAGATCCGCCAAGAAAGGTCTGTCTTTACTGGAGGGCTGGGGCGGTTTTAGATCGGGCGCAGGCGGCGGGCAGCGGCAGTGAGGGCACAGGAGCAGACTGGAGAGGGGGTGGAGAGTGATCGTAGCCGTCTCTGCGGGGAGAGCTTCGCTACAGGTTTGGAACCTGCAGCAAGTCAACAGCCCAGCAGAGAAGCTAAAAACACCGGGGCTGAAAAACACAACCGCAAACAGCTGGAGTCTCTCAGGACCTGGCCGCCCCCCCTTCCCCCCCTCAGTGACTCAGCACGCTTTGGGATCTCAGAGCGCAGGCGCAGCACAGTCCTGCTAGTGCCTCACTGCTGCCCCCTGCAGTCTGTAGAAGAAGCTCGATAACACACCCAGCCCCCCCCCAAAGAAAGACTCCAGTTTTTTCTGTTTTTCTTTGGTAGTTTGTCTCTGATTAATAGACAGAATGAGCAAGAAGCTGAAGAGGACTTTAACCCTTGACAGCTTCTACACAGATAGAGAGCAGACTCTAAATCCTGAGGAGACTAAAAACAGGCAGTCCCCAGGTGATTCCCCAAAGGAGGAGATCGTCTGTTCCTCAGCACAGATGAACCTCATAGAAGTGATTAAAAAGGCTCTCACAAGGGAGCTAGAAGAAAAATGGGGAAAGCAGAGTGAGGCTTGGCAAAAGGAGAAGGAAGCTTGGGAAAAGGAGAGGGAGGCTTGGCAAAAGAGCCTGGAGAAGTCAGTTAAAGAGAGAGTGGATAAAGAAGTAAAATCCTTGAAAAATAGGATTAGTGAACTGGAAACAGAAAACAGCTCTCTAAAAAACAAAATTGGCGAAATGGAAAAAAATTCCACAGAACAAAAGAACTCAATTAGACAATTAGAGAAAGATTTTAAAAAAGTGAGTGAAGAGAATACTTCACTGAAAATCAGAATTGAACAAGTGGAATTGAATGACTCTAGGAGACAAGAAGAATCAGTCAAGCAAATCCAAAAAAATCAAACAATGGAGAAAAATGTGAAATACCTTCTGGGGAAGACAACAGACCTGGAAAACAGATCCAGGAGAGACAATCTGAGAATCATTGGACTCCCAGAAAAACATGATGAAAAAAAGAGCCTGGACACTGTCTTCCAGGAAATTATCAAAGAGAACTGCCCAGAAGTCATAGGAACAGAGGAAAAAATAAACATTGAAAGGATTCATCGATCACCCACTGAAAGGGATCCTAAAATCAAAACACCAAGGAATATAGTGGCCAAATGCCAGAACCCTCAGATGAAAGAAAAAATATTGCAAGCGGCTAGAAAAACCCAATTCAAGTATCAAGGAGCCACAATAAGGATCACCCAGGATCTGGCAGCATCCACATTAAAAGATCGAAGGGCCTGGAATATGATATTCCGAAAGGCTAAGGAACTTGGTATGCAACCAAAAATAACTTACCCAGCGAGAATGAGCATCTTTTTCCAGGGAAGAAGATGGACATTCAACGAAGTAAGCGAATTTCATCTATTTCTGATGAAAAAACCAGAACTTAACAAAAAGTTTGATCTACAAATATAGAACTCAAGAGAAATCTAAAAAGGTAAAGATTAATCTTGGGAACTATATTTTGACTATATAGATGTATAAAGAATACATGTATACCTTGTTCTAGAAATTGATGTGGAAAGGACATTGTACCAGAAAAAGGGTAAAGTGGGGGTAGTACATCTCATGAAGAGGCATAGGAAACCTATTATATCTGAGAGAAAGAATGGAGGGGGATGAATATAGTGGGTATCTTACTGCCTTCAGAATTGGCTTTAAGTGAAAAATCTTAAGACATATTCAATCTATGGTGAAACTTCTCCCATCTCATTGAAAAGTGAGAAGGGAAAAGTGGAAAGGGAAGGAATAAGCTAAGCGGAAGGGAATACGGGAACTGGGAGGGAAAGGGGTAAGATAGGGGGAGGAACTCTAAGGCGGGGGGAGGGACACTAAAAAGGGAGGGCTGTGAGAAGCAAGGGGTGCTCACAAGCTTAATACTTGGAAGGGGGGAAAGGGGAAAGAAGGGAGGAAAGCATAAACCGGGGTTAACAAGATGGCAAGTAATACAGAATTGGTCATTCTAACCATAAACGTGAACGGGGTAAACTCCCCCATAAAGAGGAAGCGGTTAGCAGAATGGATTAAAAGCCAGAATCCTACAATATGTTGTTTACAGGAAACACACCTGAAGCGGGGAGATACATGCAGGTTAAAGGTAAAAGGTTGGAGCAAAATCTACTATGCTTCAGGTGAAGTCAAAAAAGCAGGGGTAGCCATCCTGATCTCAGATCAAGCTAAAGCAAAAATTGACCTAATTAAAAGAGATAAGGAAGGACACTATATCTTGCTAAAGGGTAGCATGGATAATGAAGCACTATCTATATTAAACATATATGCACCAAGTGGGGTAGCATCTAAATTCTTAAAAGAGAAACTAAGAGAGCTGCAAGAAGAAATAGACAGTAAAACTATAATAGTGGGAGATCTTAACCTTGCACTCTCAGAATTAGATAAATCAAACCAGAAAATAAATAAGAAAGAAGTCAAAGAGGTAAACAGAATACTAGAAAAGCTAGATATGATAGATCTCTGGAGAAAATGTAATGGAGACAGAAAGGAATACACTTTCTTTTCAGCAGTTCATGGAACCTATACAAAAATTGACCATATATTAGGACATAAAAACCTCAAACTCAAATGTAGTAAGGCAGAAATAGTAAATGCATCCTTTTCAGACCACGATGCAATGAAAATTACATTCAACAAAAAAGCAGGGGAAGTAGACCAAAAAATAATTGGAAACTAAATAATCTCATACTAAAGAATGATTGGGTAAAACAGCAAATCATAGACATAATTAATAACTTCACCCAAGAAAACGATAATAATGAGACATCATACCAAAATGTATGGGATGCAGCCAAAGCGGTAATAAGGGGAAATTTCATATCTCTAGAGGCCTATTTGTATAAAATAGAGAAAGAGAAGGTCAATGAATTGGGTTTGCAATTAAAAATGCTAGAAAAGGAACAAATTAAAAACCCCCAGTCAAACACTAAACTTGAAATTCTAAAAGTAAAAGGTGAGATCAATAAAATTGAAAGTAAAAAAACTATTGAATTGATTAATAAAACTAAGAGTTGGTTCTATGAAAAAACCAACAAAATAGACAAACCCTTAGTAAATCTGATTAAAAAAAGAAAGAGGAAAATCAAATTGTTAGTCTTAAAAATGAAAAGGGAGAACTCACCACTAACGAAGAGGAAATTAGAGCAATAATTAGGAGTTACTTTGCCCAACTTTATGCCAATAAATTCGACAACTTAAATGAAATAGAAAAATACCTCCAAAAATACAGCTTGCCCAAACTAACAGAGGAAGAAGTAAATATCCTAAACAGTCCCATCTCAGAAAAAGAAATAGAACAAACTATCAATCAACTCCCTAAGAAAAAATCCCCAGGACCAGATGGATTTACATGTGAATTCTACCAAACATTTAAAGAACAATTAACTCCAATGTTATATAAACTATTTGAAAAAATAGGGATTGAAGGAGTCCTACCAAACTCCTTTTATGACACAGATATGGTACTGATACCTAAACCAGGTAGGCTGAAAACAGAGAAAGAAAATTATAGACCAATCTCCCTAATGAATATTGATGCTAAAATCTTAAATAAAATATTAGCAAAAAGATTCCAGAAAATTGTCACCAGGATAATACACTATGACCAAGTAGGATTTATACCAGGAATGCAGGGCTGGTTCAATATTAGGAAAACTATTAGCATAATTGACTATATCAATAACCAAACAAACAAAAACCACATGATCATCTCAATAGATGCAGAAAAAGCATTTGATAAAATCCAACATCCATTCCTAATAAAAACACTTGAGAGCATAGGAATAAATGGACTTTTCCTTAAAATAGTCAGGAGCATATATTTAAAACCATCAGTAAGCATCATATGCAATGGGGAAAAACTGGAACCTTTCCCAATAAGATCTGGAGTGAAGCAAGGTTGCCCACTATCACCATTATTATTTAATATCGTATTAGAAACACTAGCCTCGGCAATAAGAGTTGAGAAAGATATAAAAGGAATTAGAGTAGGCAATGAGGAAACCATACTATCACTCTTTGCAGATGATATGATGGTATACCTAGAGAACCCCAGAGATTCTACCAAAAAGCTATTGGAAATAATTCATAATTTTAGCAAAGTAGCTGGCTACAAAATAAATCCCCATAAATCCTCAGCATTTTTATACATCACCAACAAAACCCAACAGCAAGAGATACAAAGAGAAATTCCATTCAGAATAACTGTTGATACCATAAAATATTTGGGAATCTATCTACCAAAGGAAAGTCAGGAATTATATGAGCAAAATTATAAAAAAGTCTCCACACAAATAAAGGCAGACTTAAATAATTGGAAAAATATTAAGTGCTCTTGGATCGGCCGAGCAAACATAATAAAGATGACAATACTCCCTAAACTAATCTATTTATTTAGTGCTATACCAATCAGACTTCCAAGAAAATACTTTATTGATCTAGAAAAAATAACAACAAAATTCATATGGAACAATAAAAAGTCGAGAATCTCAAGGGAATTAATGAAAAAAAAATCAAATGAAGGTGGCCTAGCTGTACCTGATCTAAAATTATATTATAAAGCAGCAGTCACCAAAACCATTTGGTATTGGCTAAGAAATAGATTAGTGGATCAGTGGAAAAGGCTAGGCTCACAAGACAGAATAGTCAATTATAGCAATCTAGTGTTTGACAAACCCAAAGCCCCTAACTTCTGGGAAAAGAATTCATTATTTGATAAAAACTGCTGGGATAATTGGAAATTAGTATGGCAGAAATTAGGCATGGACCCACACTTAACACCATATACCAAGATAAGATCAAAATGGGTCTATGACCTAGGCATAAAGAACGAGATTATAAATAAATTAGAGGAACATAGAATAGTTTATCTCTCAGACTTGTGGAGGAGAAAGAAATTTGTGACCAAAGATGAACTAGAGACCATTACTGATCACAGAATAGAAAATTTCGATTACATCAAATTAAAAAGCCTTTGTACAAATAAAACTAATGCAAACAAGATTAGAAGGGAAGCAACAAACTGGGAAAACATTTTCACAGTTAAAGGTTCTGATAAAGGCCTCATTTCCAAAATATATAGAGAACTGACTCAAATTTATAAGAAATCAAGCCATTCTCCAATTGATAAATGGTCAAAGGATATGAACAGACAATTTTCAGAGGATGAGATTGAAACTATTACCACTCATATGAAAGAGTGTTCCAAATCATTATTGATCAGAGAAATGCAAATTAAGACAACTCTGAGATACCACTACACACCTGTCAGATTGGCTAAGATGACAGGAAAAAATAATGATGAATGTTGGAGGGGATGCGGGAAAACTGGGACACTAATGCATTGTTGGTGGAGTTGTGAACGAATCCAACCATTCTGGAGAGCAATCTGGAATTATGCCCAAAAAATTATCAAAATGTGCATATCCTTTGATCCAGCAGTGTTTCTATTGGGCTTATATCCCAAAGAAATACTAAAGAAGGGAAAGGGACCTGTATGTGCCAAAATGTTTGTAGCAGCCCTGTTTGTAGTGGCTAGAAACTGGAAAATGAATGGATGCCCATCAATTGGAGAATGGCTGGGTAAATTGTGGTATATGAATGTTATGGAATATTATTGTTCTGTAAGAAATGACCAGCAGGATGAATACAGAGAGGCTTGGAGAGACCTACATGAACTGATGCTAAGTGAAATGAGCAGAACCAGGAGATCATTATACACTTCGACAACGATATTGTATGAGGACATATTTTGATGGAAGTGGATTTCTTTGACAAAGAGACCTGAGTTTCAATTGATAAATGACGGACAAAAGCAGCTACACCCAAAGAAAGAACACTGGGAAACGAATGTGAACTATCTGCATTTTTGTTTTTCTTCCCGGATTATTTATACCTTCTGAATCCAATTCTCCCTACGCAACAAGAGAACTGTTCGGTTCTGCAAACATATATTGTATCTAGGATATACTGCAACATATCCAACATATAAAGGACTGCTTGCCATCTAGGGGAGGGGGTGGAGGGAGGGAGGGGAAAAAAAAATCGGAACAGAAATGAGTGTCAATATAATGTAATTATTAAATAAAAAGAATAGGTGTTTTAAAAAAAAAAAAGGAAAAAAAAAAAAAAAAGGAAAAAAAAAAAAGGAATAATGTTGTAAAAATTACCCTTACCCTGGCATGGGTTCTATCAATAAAAAGTTATTAAAAAAAAAAAAAAAAAAAAAAACTATGCAAACTGAATGTAAATCAACACATGCTATGTTCACTTCTTTTTTTTTTTCTGATTTTTTTTCCTTCTCTCATGGTTTTTCCCTTTTGCTCTGACTTATTTTCTCCCAACATGATTCATAAAGCATTAAAAATCAATAAATAATTAAAATTATCTATGCATATATTTTAAAAATAAAAAGCTTTGTAGAATCACAGATAAGAGAAGACCTTCCCTCATAAACTTTTCAGTTTATAGGAAGTGAAGGGACAGAAAGTAAGAGAAGGAGGTAGGATCCAGGAGAGGACAACTTTCTAGAAAGGTGGAAAGGAACTTTGGAATAGTTTGGAGGGTTTAAATTTTATTTTCATATTTGGGACTAAATGACCTAAAGATCTTTTCATACTGACACTTTTTTAGAAATCTATATTTTAAATATTCAAGAGAGAAGTCATTTAACCAAATTATTTTATTTAAGTGAGCATATGGCAGCATGGAGTAGTGAATGAAATGCTGTGGTTAGAGTGAAAAAGACCATAGTTAAAGTCCTTCCTTTAACATTCTGCCTGTGTAATCCTGGCCAAATCATGTAACCTCTTGGTTTTCTAAACAGTACCCCTTATTCAGAATTGACAGAAGTTTTCTTTTATATGTGCATATAATTTTTATATATATATATATATATACATTATATATAATTTTCCTAAATATTTCCTAATTACCATGGAAAAAATTTCCACGTTTATTTAAAAAAAAATTTAATTCCAAGTTTTCTTTATCCCTCCTGTCTCTCTCCCCTTCTTGAAAAGAGAAGCAATTTATATTGATTATTTTAGCCATATTGCAAAAGAAAATTCAGCCAAAAAATACTTGAGAAAAATAAAATAAATAAAAGCTGCAGTTTTCTATACCAATGTATTCATTGGTCCAGTTACCAAAATAATTATATGTAAATATATTCTCTTGCTTACATAACAAGAATAATATACACTGAGCCTAGTATTATACTTTTATAATTGTTTCTCTTCTGTAGATGGAATTTGGAGTTGTATACAGTTGTGTAGAAGATAAAATGTATACTGGCAGGAGAGGAAAAGGGGCTTTTTGCAATGATCAAAAACTTCAGGTATCAGGACAAGAAGGTAAGTTTATTAAGTAAATTTTGGTGATAGAAAATAGATGATTGTGAATTATTCAGAAAGCTTTGAATTACTTTTATTATAATATTTTGGATTCTTCAAATGATACAGCCCAATAAACATTAGTGTAACTATGTACAAGATTTTGCTAGAAGCTAGGAATAAAAAAAATGAAAGTGACAGGATCCCTGTCCACAAGAAACTTCTAGAGTCTAATGAGGAAAAAAGATGTACATATACCTAGTTGTATATTTATATATGCAAAGAAATTAATATATATGTAAATATATATACATATAACTAAATACAATACAGGATAAAATGTTATAAAGGCAAAGCAAAGATCTAGACAAAGTACTATAAAAAATTCACAAGGGAAAAATTAGTTTTGATTAGTGAAATTAGTGTATATATATATATATATATATATATACACATACATACATACACTGAAGACTCAGTAAACAGGCATTTATCAGGCACCTATTATGTATTAGCCATTCGGTTTAATTCTGGGGGAAATAAAAATAATGCTGAAACTGATGTGACAGTACCTGATGTGGGATTATAAGAATTCCAGTCAAAGTCTGGCAAAGATATGGAAGGTGCATTCAATTCATCAGCACTGAACTGTGTGAATATGTGGAAGGGGATACTGTGTAGTACAAGATTATTGTTTTCCTTCCAGTGTTTTGGTATTTTTTTTTCCTATTTCTAGTTATGCCTCAGCCTTTAATACCCATCATGGAAAGAGAGAAAGAAAATATGATTTGGAATTGTTCCATTCTATACAATACAACAGCAGTGCAGTGCAAAAACATTGGTTTTGAAGTCCAAATCCTAACTCTGTAGTTTGTGTGACCTTGGACAAACTACTTTATTTCTCCGGGCATCAGTTTTCTCATTTCTAAAATGAAGGAATTAGGACAAATTATGAATGCCGTTCTATTTTTGAAGGTTTTTCATTAATTATAAGTTTTCTACTTAGTCTCATAAAATATACCAAAAGTGTTAGGGCAATTTTAAATTTTAATATGCACAGTTTCCAAGCACTGGGATAACTAGTACCTGATGAAGTAGAAACAGTCAAGCATCTAAACTTTTGTATTGATTTCAGTTGAGTTATCCCAAGAACAAAAAGCCTGTGCCAATTATAGAGATAACTGTAATTAAGAGGCAAACCAAAGGGTTTAGCATGCTTGTAATTGTTATATGGGTGATGCTTGCTCATTTCCCATGGAGTCCAAGAAAATCCTAGATTAACCTAAACACTGCCTGTAGTATGGTTGGTTGGATATTCTGTTACTTGAGTACATGATCTTGCATGACATTTTCTTTAGCTAACTTTATCAATGGTAGGAAAGTATATTTCTTTTTGCAGAATTAATTTCCACATATTTGTTATTTAAAACACTCTAGTTTGATACATTGATATTGTTTTATATAAATATATAGATCTAGAAATATTGAACACAAATCCAATCTTACATGTAAAATGTCATTATCCTAGCCTTTGTAGCACATGATATTCCATAAGGTGATGGATGTCCTCTATATTGTTAGTTAGTTCTCTGTTGTTAAAAACAAAAATTTATAGGCTGAAATTCAAGCCTATTTGATGGAAAAAAAGTGTAATGGGTCATGATTTAGTCTGAATTTTAAATGGAAAGTTGTGTTTTGTTCCAAGTTAAAAATACTGAAATTTCAAGTGTTTAATGTCAATCTGTTTTTCTTCTTTTTAGATATTACTAAGTCACTTTTAGTGACAGAATTGGGATCTAGCCGAGAACCAGAGATTGTAAAAATTATTCTTTCAAATATGGAGAGGCTACTTTGTATTCCTATTCATGGGTAAATTGTTATCATCTTCTGATGAAAACTTCAGAGAATTCTAATATTTTATAATAAAAGTTTTTTTTTCCCCTCAGAAATTGTAAATCTCAAATATAGTAAAGGTTAAAATGTGGTTTAATCCTTATTCAGTCATCTTAGAATGTTCATGTGGAGAAAAAGCTTAAAAACTAATAGTTGAAGAGTGACAGAATTTTTCCTTGAATATTTCAAAGACAAAAAGTGTTAAAAATATTATTTCAAGTAAATTTCGGTTTTATTTGGGATTCGGGGCTCTTGAAATTTAATATAAGAAGTGGCTTTAAGAAAACCAAATATTTCATTCATTATGATTCCTGATAACTTCTTCAGAGTTGATGTAAAAATAAAATTATTGAATAATTACAGGTTTACATGATTGTTAATTGTTTCCAATTTTGAGATCATCTGGTCCAGGATTGAATTCACTCTTCATGTTTGTTTTAAATATAGAAACTTGTTTATTTTCACAATTACTATTCAAGTGGTTGTTTATCTTTAAGATTAGATCATCTGATTACATATTCGTTTGGAGATAATTTACTTTGAATGATTGCTAGTTCAGTGGAAACTGTAAGTCTTGTTTTTAGATCTTTGAACTATTTCAGATCATGAGTATTATAAATAAGGCAACTAAAGCTTAGAGAATTAGTTACAGGGAAAGATCACATCCCTGGACATAAGTTTTCTTATCTTTAAAATAGTAGTAACAATAAAATGGTCTACCCCATCAGATTCTTGTGAGGAAAGAATTTTGTAAAGTATACAGAACTATGTAATTGTGCATTATTACTGTGATTATTATATGAAATTTCTTTTAGAAATTGGGAAATTCAAAATTATGACTTCTGTAGCTATTTTGCTTTGATTGCATAGTGTTATAAAACAGCAAAATATTTCTGTTCCTAACTTTTTACACACAAGTATGAATTTTGGGACCACAGAAAAGTAGCATGATTGTTTGGCTTTAGTGCTTGGATTTGTTTTAAAAAGTAGCATTCTCACTCTGCTGCATCTTTTGGTGCAGCAATCTTTCTGAAGCATATTTAAAATTGGAGAATCTCAACAATTAAAAACTGGCCATACTGTCTCTCTGAAATCTGACTTAGTGTATATCTTTTGGAGTTGATTTATAAGACTGTTGATTTGTTTTGAGTTTATAGACTACTAAAACTCCTTATCTTTTTCATTTTTATGGCTATCTAGTTATAACTCCCCTATGTTATCGCTTATATCAATTACATATTAATAATATTATATATTGCTTTTTTAAAAAAAGTTCAATTATGACCAAAAAAATCATTATTCAATTTTATCTTTCTAATTTTCATCCAGTCTTCCAATGTAGTCTCTTAAGATCTTTTGGGAACTTGACTCTAATGTCAGATATGTTAATGATCCCTTTTAGGCTTGGGTCATATAAAAATATGTTAAGTAGACATTTATGATTTTATCCAAGTCATTGTTTAAAATATTAAAAACTATAGATCTCTAAGGAACTCTAATTTTAGAGACCTCATAAGAGCAAGTAATAACTATTCTTTTCCACTGGGCTATTCATTCAGTTCCAGGTAAACCTGTTTGTACTGTTGTAGCCCATATGACTTATTCTTATTCAGAAGGATAACTTAAGAGATAGCTAAATGCTTGGCTAAAATCTAGTTAAAATCTAAATGACTTCATTCTGGGGTGACCTGTTGTTGATGAATCACTTTCTAGATGGACACTAAATACCCATAAATACATAACCTTTGAGAATTTGGAAGATGGTTTAATTGGCCATCTAGTAGCTATATAGTAAATATATTATATATATATATATATATATATCCCTCCTATAGCATATCTGATAAGGTATCTGTTCTTAAAAGTGAGTAAACTTTCTATTTCTTGAGGCAATCCATCCTACTTCCTGAACAATTCTAATTTTGAGAAAACCTTTCCTACTATCAAACCTAAATTTATTTCTTTGGCAGTTTTATCTTTGGCCTCTGGTTCTGCTCTTTGAAATAGGATGAGTCTAATCCTTCTCTATAACATTCCTTAATTAGAGCTACCATTTCTTTTCTAAGTATTCTGTTTTCCATGTTGAACATCCCTAGTTTTTTAATCTGACCCTCCAATGACATGGGCTCAAAGTCCTTCAGCTTTTAGTTGCCCTTCTCTGGATTATCTCTGGAATGTTTTTCTTAAATTAGTCCAGAAATGAAAATAATATTCCAAATGAAGTCTGATAAGAACCTATTGTAATGGTATTATTATCTTCCTGGTGCTGGAAGCTGTACTTTTCTTAATATTGCCCAAGATAGCATTAGTTTTGGGGGTTATTTTTGGCTACCCTTTCACGTTGCTGATTTATATTGAACCTTCACTAAACTTCCCAAATCTTTTTTCAGGACTGTTGTCTGACCACAACTTCTCTATCTTATATTTATGGATTTAATTTTTTTGGATCCAAACATAAGACTACATTTTTCCCTATTGAATTTTATCTTATTAAAGTCAAGCCAGTCCTAGGATCTATCAGGGTTTTTATTGTTGTTGTTGTTTGCTGTTTTTTTTTTTTTTTTTTTTTAAGAATCTGTGTCTCACTGTCTAGTTGATTATCTATCTTCTTCTACCTTTATTATTTACAAATTTTAAGCTTATACAATCTGTGCCTTTATTTAAGTCATTAATAAATGTTAAACACTGCAGGGCCAAGCACAGATAATCCCCACTAGAGATTCTGATATGTTGACATTGACTTTGAACTAATCTATCTGATTTTGAATCACTTTAGTCTCTTCAGATAAATCCTAGTTTTCTTCCTTATTGCTTCCCTTTGAATCTTCTCTATTCTTCAGCATCCCATCTCTTCTGAGATAATTTCCCCTATAGAATTTTAGTTAATGGGATTCCATACATCTTTTTTCAGAATCCTTTGAAATCTTCTTTTCCAATTTAAGGTATATTAGGCTATGCTGATTTTCACCCTAGCACTAGCTCCTCTCTGTTATTGAAAATCATATTCAGAATAAAATTTTTCTTGTTGTTCTACTTTTTTCAAGAATAAAATTATCATTAAGTGAAGATTTTTTCATTTTGTTCTGCTTTTTGCAGAGATGTCTTCTTAATTGAACAGGCTCATCACTCTTTGTGCCTAGACTTGTGATCGACTTCCCAGAGCCCTCATCTATTTCCCCTTTTTGGTGGGAAATAAAGTCAGTTTTGTGTTTCCCTCAATTGACCTTCAACCAAATATTCTTTGCCATGTTTTCCCACTTTAAGTCATGTTTTGCCAAATGTGTTTATCTTCTTAATATATTGTTTTTATCCTTCTTTTTATCTGTTCTATTTCTTTTGACTAAGGCAGCACTTTCATTTAATAAACTTTTACTACTATGTGCCAAGCACTCTGATAATTATTAAGGATATGTGTAAGAAAAAGAGACAGTCCTCTCCTTCAAGGAATTTATAGTTTACTGAGGGCAACAAAAGAAAAATGAAAAGAGAGGAAGGAAACTAGGGGGTACCAATGCTAGGTTCTGTGGAGTTGAAACCAAGTAAAGTCAGTGATGAAAAATGGAAAGTTACTTGGAAAATTTTGAATCCTAAGGAAAATTTTGGAACTTAGGGTTTCTTACTTCATCCTCTAACTCTGTAGTGAGAGGGAGCTAAGGTAGTATGAGTATTAAAAACTGAGTCATTCTGTATGGTGTAAAGTGATCAACTTTTTCTGGAAATATAATGATCTCTGGAGTTGCTTTTGGAAAAGGTAACTTTTAAATTGTGATCTATGGACCCCATCCCCAAAATCTTTTGGTGGGAGTGAGGTGTACATGAAGTCAAAATATTTTAATAATTATAGCTATGTGTTATTTATACCTAGTAAAATAGTCATCTCTTTTCCAGCTTTCAAACATGTGTATAAATATTTGGAAGAAATACATATGATATACATATTTCTGAGGCTGGATTTTCTATATAGACTTCAGCCAAAACAATGTATTACAGTAGATTGAATCAATAGCAAATGAGAATCCAATTGTGTTCTATTAAACCAGGCATTAAAGAGATTTATAAAAATATGCAAAACATATTTGCAAATATGCGAAAAAAATTTGCAAAACAAGGCCACTGTTCTCACTAGTTTTTTTAAATAAATATTTTAATAAAATATATTTTCATATTGACATGTAAATTGAATTTGTTGTTTATAAGTGAATTAATAAATATTTTTTAAATTTGTCAATTTAGTTTCTAACGTGGTAAATATCTATAAACATAACTTATATAAACAAAAACTCTTTGGATCTTCAATAATTTTTAGGAGTGTAAATGGATCAGGAGAGCAAAAACTTGCTACTAGAATTGGAAACTATTTGAATTAGATATATTAATCTTGTGTCAAAATCCAAACATAAATTTCATCCCATTAACATAAGAGTTCAAATTTGCCTTTTTTTTTTTTTTAAGGCTTCTAGTTCCTCTGTATTTTCCCAAATTTTGGGCAATTGTATATAGACATTTGGGCATTTGATACTTTCGATAAATTCTAGAATTTTGCCAGGAATTCAAGACAAATTTACATTTTGTAGATTCCACTTGTACCCCGTCCATTCCTGCCCTGCTTTTTTAAAATGGTAGATTTGCCTTTCTTCTAGCCTACATTTTAAAAAAATGAAACAAAGCTGTATTTTGTTGCTGCTTTTGCTATTTTATCTTTAATCTCTTTATTTTTAGAGTAATGCTACAATTCAGTCAAGGATGACTGATCCTGATACTGTGTTGCTTTTTAAAGTTTATATATTTTTTAAAAATTACAAACCAAAGATTTTCAGTGTCTAAAGTACTGATATTTTAAATAATCCAAGATCATATTTATGTTTTATTATATAATTGTATATTATATGTTTACTGTTAGTGTTTCTCATGTATCATAAATGAGCTAATCATTTCATGTTTGACAAAACCAAAAGCATGTGACAACTGAATCTTATTGTTATATTACTATTATTGGGATTAAAAAAAAATTTAAATCATTCATCTTAGCAATATTGTCTCATTGGTTAATGTTAATATTACTAATACTAATAATAAACCACTCTAGTGATAAACTATATTAAATAATTTAGTTTTGTTAGAGTCAATTTTTTAAATTATTTTTGTAGAATATATGTATAAGATCAAGAAATGACACTATTAATCTTTTTTGATATATTAGCCTTAATTATCCCATAGATTAATGGATAATAGCTATTTTAAGTGGCACTCTATAAAGTGATTGAAAACAGCAAGAAGTTCCAAGTAACTTTCCATTTTCTGTCATTGGCTTTACTTGGTTTCAACACCACAGAACCCAGCATTGGGACCCTCTGGTTTCCTCCCTCTCTTTTCAACTTTCTTTTGTTTGCTCATAGTAAACTATAAGTTCCTTGAGGGTAAGGATTTTTCTTATATATATCCTTAACATTTATCAGAATACCTGGCTCATAATAGGAAAAGTTTATTAAAGGGGATTGCTGCCTTAGTCATTAAAAAAAAATGTAATTAAAAAAGAATTTGTTATTAGGAGGTAAAACTTAACAATGATCTGCCTTATAGAGGTATCTAAGGATGTTTTAGTCTACTATAGTAGAAATTATGGGACAGTTAAATGTGGCAGTGAATAAAGCACAAGGTCTGGAATCAGGGAGGCCTGATTTCAAATCCAGACTCAGACACTGTGTGACCATGGGCAAGTCACTTAACCCTGTTTGCCCGTTTCTTCACCTGTAAAGTGAGTTGGAGAAGGAAATGGCAAACTACTCTAGTATCTTTGCTAAGAAAATCCCAAATGGGCTCTTAGTAAATTTTGTTTAAAATATTGTCTTTTAGGATAAGAGGTGTTGGTACAGCAGCAATAAATATGTGCCTTGTTGCAAGTGGAGGAGCAGATGCATATTATGAAATGGGCATTCACTGCTGGGATATGGCAGGAGCTGGTGTAATCATTACTGAAGCTGGTGGAGTGCTTTTGGATGTAACAGGTAAATCATATGGTGATGGAGAACGTTTAGTCTGTTTTCTAAGTCTCCTTCTGAAATTTACTAATTTTAATTAAGTGCTTAATAATTGCTTGTTGACTGACTCTGCTTTTACCTTAGTGAAATCTATAATTGTTCACAAAAAATGAAAATAACAAAAAGTGTTATGGAGGCAAATAATGTCTCTGAATTGATTCACTGATATTTGTTTATGTTTCTCAGAGTGAGTGTCAGTAGCCCAGATTAATTCCATTGGGGGTCATAGAGACTTGTTATTTCCCAAAGCACTTTGGAGTGAATAGTTGCTTATTCAGATAGTTTTATCTGAATTTGGTGAACAGAACTTTTTCACCTGTCTTGCTTCTCTTTTCTTTCTAGTTTAAGATTTGTTTTGCATAAAGAAAGAACAATAAAAGTCAAACAATTATTTGACCTAAAAAGCTGTGAATTTTTTTGAAAAAATTACATGGTGATATGGCTCAAGGTAGCTAAGAGGTCAGGGAAAAGAATCAGCAAGAGAATAAAAGGGTTGTAGATAGAAAGATGTGGAGGTTTAACTATCAGATATATTTCCTTGTACACCTAGGGGATGAGAACATTGTATAAATTTCTTTTCCAGACTTTGGAATGAAATATTTACAGGGCATTTGTTTATACCAGATAAAATAAACAAACCTTGGAATCCTATTTATCTAATACTAGCATTTAAGCATCTTAGGAAGGTATACTTTTTTTTTTCTAAAATTTAGGCATAGAACACTGTGTAACTGATTGTACTTTATGTATCCTGATATTATTTTGAGCCCTCCTATACTGCATGTGATTCATTGATGTGCTTGATTTTGATTTTAGGGGGTCCTTTTGACTTAATGTCACGAAGAGTAATTGCTGCAAGCAGCAGAGCCTTGGCAGAAAGAATTGCCAAAGAAATCCAGCTAATACCTCTTCAGAGAGATGATGAAGAATAATTGAAATGGTTTGAGTGCATAATTTAATCACAAACGACTTTTCCCCACATCACATACTGGGGAAGGCAAATCATTCAAATCCAACTGCAAATTGAACTTGAATGAGTAATGCCTCTTTCAAAGTATAAGGTTGATTTTAAACTGTCTTTGATTTCAAGATTATAAAAATTAGAATTTACTTACTTGGCAAAGTACAGAAAAGTATTCTTTTAACTTCTTTTAATGGTTTTAATGAGGGAGGAATATATGGAGGGGAGGAGGAAGAACTCCAAAATAAATATGGCTCATAAAATAATCACTGTCCAATTACTTGTGAGTTGAAATAGTCATGGAGGAACTTCAGAAAATATGGTTTTCAGAATATCCTATTAACTTGATATTTTCATACTGATGTGCCCTTAAGTTAAAAATAAATAAACTTCTATAGGAAGAAAATCTTAGGGCTTCAAAAGCCATATTTTATTGAATTATAAGATTGGAAAACTAACTTCTTCCTTAGATAATAATGTCTTATGCAACTTGGGTCTTAAATCTTATTTTGAAAACAGCAATTCAAGTGTCAGAATAATTTTTGTAAGGATTCAGGTGAATAGACTTTATTTGGTACCAAAGTCTAATTATTATTAAGGAAAATTTGCTCAGTGGCTAGATGTTTATCATTCTATATAATCATATTCTACATTTAGTGACATTTGAAATTAATACGGTTTTTGTGACTACTTAATAATTGTGCCAGTCATAGGGAGAATTTATTTTAAACTGTTTGTTGACTATCCTATTGCAGATTGCCAGGAGAAGACTATATTTAAAGGATGTCAAAATAAGCAATGAAAAATCCCTTGGACTAAATATTTGATGCCATTTTTATCTTCCAAAGAGTCTTTTATCCAGTTTGACTGATTCCAATAATATTGATTGTTTTTGTAAACATTCCAATGCAAATAAGAGTACACTCACACTGACTTCGTTGGTATACTCCAAAGTAGCACTATTCTACTTCCAGCAAACTTTCCTCAGCAGTTTTTGGCTTCTTTCTTCCACCATACAAAGGAAAATTGCACTGATTGATAGATATTTTAAAAGAATTAATTTATTCAAGGCCATAAGCTGAAATGTAAATGAAACATAAAAGCTTTGTGTTGTTAATGTGTTTCATATTTGGTGAAATTAAAAATGTTTAAAAGTGTTAAAAATGTTCAAGTTAGGGAATTATATTCATTGTCTTGTATGTTGAATAGGTGATACTGAAAGTATAAGTATTACAATTATTGTACTTGTACAGTTGACTAGTATAAGTACCTAAAATATCATGTACTATATTACTGCAAGATGAATTTGGTTTTTTTATTTAATTTAGTTTGTTTTAGCTAAAATATTACATATGTGGAAGAAATAAAAAATGCTGATATTTAAATTCAACAGTGAGTTCTGTGACATTTATTTGCATAAGAAATTGTTAGATTCTTGGGATACAAAGACAAAAGCCAGTCTCTGTCCTTAAAGAAATTATTAAAAGATATATTCAGATTTTAACAAGAGTTTTAAAAAATAATTTAATGTAAATATTTTGAACTTTGCAGCTAATGAGATCGAAACTACAATCTTTTCTCTATAATACTGCTCTTTTTTGTAATCCTGTTTTCTCCATTATGCTATTGGCATACACATGTTTGGTCTACCATCAACTAGCCCACCATTTTCTTCCACTTAAACATTTTTATGCTAATAAATAGTTTCTCTTTTGGCGAACATTAAGCTTACACTTTAAAAGTTAAAAACACTCAACAATTTAGCTGTAAAATAATGACTTATGTGTTTTTTGAAATAACAGTTTTTAAATCATTGTTTGGTTATTGAAACTTTAGGAAAATCAGTGATGACTAAGACTTAACAAAAATATTTATCAATGATATTTATGTGTAGCTATGTATAAATCCATAATCCTTATAATGAAAAATTGGACTTTGTGTTTTTTCAAAATCTGCAACCTTATAAAGCCACACTAGGAAAGTATTTTTATTTGAAAGAATTAGTTTTTACATCCAAGCACTTAGAAGCAAGTGCAGTCTAGCCTACCCTCTTTTAGCTGTTCACTATTTGATGCCTACTTTAGCTCACTCAACTGCAATATCTGTCCAATTATATGTGCTAGTATATTAACTCTTTTGAAAGTAAACCACAGGAGAATGGAAAGATATGTGGTGAACACAACTTGATTTCATTGTCCATTGATGTGCTGTGACAGATGTGGTGTCAGGGATATCATCAAAGAAATGTATATTTGGATAAAGAAATATCGTTTATATGTTGAGAATAAGGGATATGGACAGCCTGAGTGCTGCATAAATATATCAAAATGTAAAAAGACAAAGAAAAGTGTTCAGCATGTTTGATAGATCCCTTGTGGAGGGTCTATGGGAGAACAAATTATTACAGGTGAAAATGTATTGAAGATTTTTAATCTGTATCAAAAAAGGAAGTGCTGATATTAATAAGATCACAGATTAGTTGAAGTGTGAAAAAAGCACGGATAAATTTTACTACTGATTTTCATGGGAGCCTTGACCTGTACCATTTCTGTCTCTTACAAGTTGACAACTCTTTGTTCAGTCTATTTTTTTTTTTCAGAGGCTCACTATATTGATACTGATCATACTGCAGAAACTCTTGACTTAGCACTCTGCAACTCAGAACTCTGGAACACAAGTGGATTACAGGATTCAACCTGGTTTACAAATTTGCATCTGCAACTACAAATATGCATGTCTATAGCCAAACAAGATCTAGAGAGTTTTTTTTCTTTTAATCATGATATATGGAAAAAATAGAAAGGACTTTAAATTTTTACAATGCTGTTCTAGTATTTCCTTTTATTATTGCCATGTAGGAATATCTCTTGCATCATTTCTAGTTTCATTTGTTGTTCTTGAGTCAGATGTGTCCAATTTGTGAGCCCCTTAGTTTTCTTGGCAAAGATACTGGAGACAAAGATAGTAAAATGATTGGCTGTTTCCTTCTCCAGCTCATTTTATGGATGAGGAAACTGAGGCAAACAGGATTAAGTGACTTGCCCAGGGTCACATAATTAGTGTCTGGGACTGGATTTGAATTTTGATCTCTTTGACTTCAAGTCAGGTGCTTTATTCACTGTACCATCTAGCTGTCCTGTCATTTCTACTACAGAAGGCTAAAAACATCTTTAAATCTGTCTATAATGCAGATTATTGTTGAGTTTTACTCTGCTAAAAACAAATTATTTTTTCAATTACTTTTTTTCAGTCATTAACATTTTTTCTTCTCTACTTCCCCCTTTGCGAATAAAAGGAAAACAAAACCTCAGTTACTAACTTGTAATCAGGCAAACCATATTTTCTCATTTGTCCAAAAGGAAATGCATAAATGCATAAATATACAAATGAATTTAATCTGAACTTTGTGTGTTTCATTTCAGGAGGTGGGTAACATATTTCTTCATGAGTCCTCTGGAATTGTGGTTCATCTTTACAGTGATCAGGGCAGGTAGGGGGCAACAGTAGCTAGGGTGCTAAGCCTGGAGTCAGAAAGACTCATCTTCCAGAGTTCAAATCTGGCCTCCGACACTAACTGTGTGACCTTGAGCAAGTCGTTTAATCCTGTTTACTTCTGTTCCTCATTTGTAAAATGAACTAGAAAGGAAATGGCCAGTCACTTTAGTATCTTTGCTAAGAAAACCTCAAAAAAACTCACAAAGAGTTGGACAACTAACATGACTGAACAACAACATCATGGTAATCAGAGTTTTTACTTCTTTCATAGTTATTTGTCAGTTATTTGTCTTTACAATATTGTTGCCAAAGTATAAATTGTTCTCCTGTTTTGTTAACTCTACATTAGTGCATACACATTTTCCCAAGTCTCTCTGCTCTGTCATTTTGTCATTTCTTAGCACAGTTGTATTCTATTACATTTAAATACCATAACTTGTTTATCCATGTGCACTTGATGCGAACTCCCTCAGATTCCTGTTTTTTATCATCTCAAAAAGAGCTATACATGTTTTTGTGCATGATTATGCTTAGAAATTGTTTTTCTTAGGACTAAAATTTGGACAAAATCTTATTGTTCAGTCATTCCAGTCGTGTCTGAATCTTCATGACCCCATAGGATTTTTTTTTTTTTTTGGCAGATATCTGGGTGATTTTCCATGTCCTTTTCCAACTTATTTTATAGATGAGGAAACTGAGGCAAATAGACCAGAGACTTGTCTAGAATCTGAACTCAGGTCTACCTGTCTCCAGACTTATCATTCCTCTTCTCCCTTCTTTCTTTTTCCTCCTGTTTCCTTGCTGAGTGAAATGCATTTTTCTGCCCAGCTCTGTTCATATGTATATTTTTCCCTCTGACCAGCTCAAGAGAGTGCAATTCAGGTGTTAGCCATTACCTCACTTCCTTTTTTGTGCCTACTTCTACTTGTGCACTTCATCACATTAACAAGATATCCCTCCCAGGTTAACCTCATCACCCAGCTAACTCAAGCTTTAATTAACACCTCCCTCGGCCTCTTTTTGCCTCTGATTGGAGGACTAGAGGATGGACTACCAAACTCCTTTTATAGAGGAAAGAAATTGGACTTGTCAGCTTTACTGTTCTGTCTGATTTCAGCTGTCCCATGGTGAATACCTCATCTCCTCTTCTCCATCCCTTTCTACCTCCTTTTGTGTGTTGTCTCCCCGCTTAGGTTGGAAGCTTCTTGAGGGAAGGGACTCTTTTCCCTGTGTTTAACATAGTGTCTAACACATAGTTGGCACATAAAATGATAATTGGATTGGACCAATTTTTTTTTTTTAATTAATGGTATCCTTAGCTCTTAGCACAGTGCCTGACATGTAGTAGGTGCTCAATAAATTTGAATTGGACTGAATTAGACAAGATAATTTTCCTTCATCTTCCTTTCCTTTCCTTACCTAGTATATTCCCCTTCTCTCTTTGCTTTCCTTTAAGATCAGCAATTCAGGCCTTCTATTTAAATGGCTCTCTCTGTGATTCCTAAAATAATAGGATTCAGAGAAGAATATGTATTGTCTCTCCATTTTTATGTAAGCAGTTTATTCTCATTTAGTCCTTTATAATTGTTCATTCATGTTTGCTTTTTTATATTTCTTTTAACTTCCATGTTTGAACTTCAAAGTTATTATGCAGCTCTGGTCTTTATATTAGAAATGCTTAGAAATCCTCTAAAATTTCAATAAAAGTTCATATTTTCCCTTGTAGGAATCTACTCAGTTTTGAAAGATAAGTTATTCTTGTTTGTAAGCCTGTGTCCTTTGCTTTTGGAATTTTATTCCAAGCTCTGCTCCTTTAAAGTGGTGATGGCTAAATTATGTTATTATAATCCTGACTGTGGTTTTTTTTGGTACTCGAATTCTTATTATTTATAGTAATTTTTCTTTGACTTCAAAGCTCTTTCAGTAGATGACAATTGGATTTTTTCTATTTTTATTTTGTGTAATGGGCCAGAACTCTGAAACCAGGATTCTTACAAGGTATTAACTAAGTGGAATTGATAAGACAATGGTTATCTAGTTTAGCATGGTGATTAATAGTTCTCTAGTTCAGTATGATTGAATTAATCTTATAACAAATAATGGTTCCTAGTGATATAATGATTGGCTTATACGCAGTATGATAAATGAATTTAATTATAATAGAGTATTTAAGAGGCTAAAGTCAGACCTAGAAGGAGACTGAAACAGACTGAGGGAAGACAGAGCCTGGAGCACAAGCTCCTGGACTCAGGGAGACTTCAAGACAGTCATGGTAGTCCTCCTGCCTCCCTCCCACAAACCACAACACATTCTGGAGGACCTCTAGAAAGCTGGCCCAGGCCCCAGGCAAGGAAATAGACTGTGAAGCAGATAATAAAGAATTTGGACTTTATCCTTGGCTATTCTTGTGATTACTCTGCTGAAAGGAAGGCTAGTCCAAAGACCTCCAGAAAACCAACCAGAACACTACAATTTTACCTTTTGGTTCTAAGAAATCTGAACAATTTTCTTTTAATATTTCTTAAAATGTGTTGAAATTCTTCTTGGTTCCGTGATTTAATTTTTTTTCTCCTTAACCTCTTTTCTAGGTAAGTTGTATTTTCTGAGACACTTTTTATTTTCTTCTATTTTGGGGGTTTTCTTTTTGTTTTAATATTTCTTGTTCCTTCCTGGTATCATTATTTTTGTTTTGTATTTGATTCATTCTAATTTTCAGGGATTTGGTGCTTAAACAAGATTTTTTTTTCTTCTGCCAAAATGTTAATTCCCTTTCCACTTATTTTCCTTATACTTCATGTTTCTTTTTCATTTTACCCCTCTAGTACTCTCATTTCATTTATAAAAGCAATTTAAAACTTTAAAAAAAATTGCTTCAGTTGTTCTAGGAATTCTAATTAAATATGTATCTGAAGTAAGTTTTTCTTTGAGATTTTTGCTTGGAAATATTTTGCAGTCATTTTCTTCTGGATTTCTGTTTTGAGCATCCTTATCATAATTAATAGCTTTTTTTGTGGTGAAAGTTTTTTGTTTAGTCATTCTTTCATGACTTTCTGAATTCATACTTGATGTTACTGTCAGATTCTGAGTACTTTTGGAAAAAAAAGTCAGGACCTGAGTGCTGTGTTATTCTATTACTTCAGAGACAAGCTTGCATTGGGGCACTGACAATCTTTTGGTGACTATTTCCCAAAATGACCTTCTTCAGGATAAAATTTAATTGCTGTCCCTCTAGTCTTAGCTCTGCAAGTTCAAAATAAAATTTAATTGCTGTCCCCCTAGTCTTAGCTCTGCAAGTTCCTGACTTGGCTTTGGATCTGAGCAACAGTAACTTGCTGCTAGACTTAGCCACTATTAGCCAGTTGACAAGTTTTGAGTCAGAGTAACATAATTGTAGACTTCTGTTTAACCTGAGGTTTCCTGACTGATTATTCCTCTTCAGGTTTCAGACTAAAAGCTAGAATTGAGAACTTTATCTGCTTCTAGGGTTCCAAACACTGTAGCTGCTGATTGCTGAATTTGCTCCTCAGTATAACACTTAGAACTTCTAACCACTCCCTACTCCAGAATGGCATTCCTGAGTGCAGGTGTTCTTTTCAGTAGGCCCCTTGGATCTATGATCTGGTCAAAGATTCCAAATCCTAAATGTCCACAGATATCTCTGCTGACTTATGTTGACCTGGGTTTCATGAATTTTCTAGATCTGTTTGGAGGACTGTGTGTATGTTTACCAATATTTCTTCTCTTCTGTTATTTTATTACAAAATTTTAATAAAGTTTTTCACATTCACTCCTGGCTTCAGAGAATTTGATTTCATTTTTATTACAATATGCTCTTGTATTTAGAGAGATAGAATTTAGAAGGGGAATAGTATCAGAAGCTAAAGAGTAAGAAAGTACAAGATTTAAGCTCCAGTTGATTGTGAGTAAGTGAATCAAGTTGAATTTTTCATGCTAATGGAAATGTCAACATAGGCAATACAAAATGGTGTTTAACCTATCAGTGCTGTCTTTACTAGCACTTTTGGTTTTCTTTGACTTTACTTCACACCCACAATTCCTGGGCCAAGTTTAGTGCCCTTTATAACTATTGTCTAAAAATGAACACCTAGAATCAGGAAGTTGTTCAGGCATTTTTCAGTTGTGTTTGACTTCATGACCCCATTGGGGTTTTTTTTTTTGACAAAGACATTTGAGTGGTGTGACATTTCCTTCTCTAGCACACTGTACAGATGAGGAGATTGAGGCAAACTGGGTTAAGTGATTTGCCCAGGGTCACACAGTTAGTAACTGAGTGTTTGAGGCCACATTTGAATTCCAGAAGATGAGTCCTGACTCCAGGTCCGGTCACAGGTGATTCTGTACCACTTAGAAAAAGAAGATCTAAGTTAAAATCGGCCTCAAACACTTAATAACTATGTGACCCTGAACAAGCCACATTGTTTGCCTGTTTCCTCAGCTGTAAAGTGGGGATAGTAAGGGTCAAATGAGATGATAATTGTAAAGTGCTTAGCATAATACCTTGCACATACTTATCTGTTCCCCCATAGTAATTAACAATAGCAGTCTTATTTGTGTTTTACCACAACTCTCTGAGCTATAATTGAGCCACAGTTATTACTGTTTCCAACTTGCTAATGAGCAAACTGAGAATAAGAAAAGTAGAGTCATTTGTTCATGTCTCCCAATTTTAAGCATCCAAGGTGAGATCTGAACTGAGATCTTCTCACTCCAAGTCAAGCACTCTATCCACTCCTTAGGCAAGACAGAGGAAGTATTCTTGGTGGATAGGGACCCTGGCACCCAGCTGGCCAGTGGGAAATTACACCATTTGGTTATTTTGAAGAGGAATACAAATCTGCTAAAAATGTCTTCCTCTATAAACTGTCTCTTATATGTTGCATTTTAATTTTTACCCTAATTTCACATATTACTTAATTCTTAAGTTTTTTTTTCTTTCAGATTTACAATGAAGCCTCTTTTTTTTTTTTTTTTTTTTAAGATATGTCATACTTCAAGGTGTTTTCTGCTTTGCCACATAGGTAGGTTGAGAAAATCAGGTGGTGGCTGCTCCAAATTATTTTTCATTTCTGTTCTTGAACACTAGGTGGCAGACCACACATAAATAACAGAATGAAGTTCTATTCTGGAGACATTTTTTCCCCCAGTTTTTTTAATATGAGATTAACAGTTAATATATTTACAAAATGCTCATTATTCATTCATTCATTGAAAAATATAGAATCCAATTGAATTATATCTTGGATTGATATGGACCAAATCAGATATGCTCAAATAACTAGAAAATAGAAAATTGTTTCTTTAATACCAACTTTAAAATAGGATTCCTCCATAGTTAGATATACAAAACAATTGATTGCTATATCTTTATCTAGGATTTTCCCACTCAATATTTCTATATTAGTTTCTTAATAAAGAACTTACAAGTGTCCTCTAGTTTAAATGATTAAAATGAACATATTAAGAAGAATTGCGTTCTCTACAATTGAGAGGTTGCTTAGGTAATGGTTTCTTTTATGTGTCTATACCATGTGTTTCAAATAGATAATAATTACTCACTTTATATTGTATTTTTAACATTTCCAATGTTTTTTTACAATAAAACTGAAAAGTAATTGTGATTAGTTTTTTTATACTTAATGATATTATTTCCAGGTCACATGTCTTATTCTCATTTTATGAAAAAATAAACTGATTATCTACAAGCTTGTGTCTTGTCAAGTATGACTTAGTATCTCTAAACCTAGTTTTTCCATCTTCTCTTTTGGATAGAGAATAATATTGGGTAATATAAAATCAAGAGTTAAATTGTGTAGTATGGGCCACAAGCATTTTATTTATTTATTTTTAAAGTGATTTAATCACTTTTTTTATTATACCTTTTTCTTTACAAGTTATATGCATGAGTAATTTTACAGCATTGACAATTGCCAAATCTTTTGTTCCAATTTTTCCCCTCCTTTCCCCCACCTCCTTCCCCAGATGGCAGGTTGACAAATACATGTTAAATAGGCTACAAGTATTTTAAAAGAAAGATAGAGAGAAATTAAGATAGCTGGGAATGGTAAAACAGGATAAATGTAGAAAGTAAGCTAAAAGGTTCTAAGCCACACTGGGTTATTTGGGCCAAAATATTTCTCATCTCCTTTAATGGCTTCAATTCAATAAATATTTATAAAAGCACCTACTATTTGGAGAATTTTGTACTAGTTATAAGAGGAAACGCCTTGTTTAAAAGACACATTCCCCTCATGGAGTTTACAATCCAACATAGAATATAGTATGTGTACAAATAACTACGATATGGGATTTGATATAGGGCAGAAAATAAGGAAGGAGAAACAGAACTTAAACCACTTTAAATCAGATATTCCAGCATCTTTATGGATTATCTGCCAAATCATTCCAAGTAGCAAATCAAAATAAATTTTAAGCCTCCCTAGTTGAGATATGCTTACCGTGATGATATTCCTTTGATAAAACTTGGTCAAAATGAAACCTGGTGCAGGTGATTGAGTTAGACAGTTTGCTACACTCTATACACTGTTCTTAAAAAAAAAAATCAGTTCTCTCAGGTCCTTAATCAACAAATAGGCTGTTAATTCAGATTGGGGATATACAAATACTATTGATGATTTTCCAATTTACCATCTCAAAATGTATTGGCAGATCCAACAACAGACTACTTTGGCTCCTGCAGCCCTTCTCTTCTTTTCTGCAGTGGTTATTTGATTTGTTAGCCTACTTGCAAATGGTTTGAAGTCTTCATTTTAGTCTTAGCATATATATGCTAATAGTTGGTACATCATTAATAAGAATAGAAATAATGACAGGAACCATATTTCATCCCTTCAGCAATCCAAATTAATTTTCAAATAACTATTTCTTTAATTGCAGATAAACTTATTCATTCCTTCATGGGCTATTGATATCTATCAGTAAAAATAACTTTAACACCTCCTTGAGGAGTCTCTAGACCATAATCTAACTGATATATCCAACTTGGGAGTCAGGTTTTTCAAGGGTTTTTTGTGTAAAAATTAAAATAGAAATGGTACAATTGGTTTTGAACTTTCAAGATGGGATGTTGACAGTTTTGAATGTAATTTGTGAGGAAAAAAAAATCTGTGTGAGATGTAGTGAAAGGCAAGAAAAGAACAGGAAGCCATTTGGTACACTTTCTGTGGCACAATCTCACAGAGAAATTGAAGCCATGGAGAGGATAACTTACAGTTATTATATAGGTTTTGATTTGTATTAGTCAAATCTCAAAGATTCTTGCACTTTATGTAGAGATAGCCTGAAAGAATAGAGATTGATAGTTCTTCCTCAAAAAAAAAAAAAAATCCAAACACATCCACAGGGCCAAGAGATTTACTCCAGCAGCTGTGGGTAAAGACATTTAGCTTTCCTGTTTGCCCAACCCAAGCACTGAAAGGTGATTGAGAGAGAAACATGTTTTAATACTGCCTCATTACCTTTGCAATTACCTGTACAAATCTGCAACCTAAATAGACAAATATATTTACAGTTAGAAGTACTCCAAGCTGCAGGATGACTGTTTCAATATTTACTGGTCTATGATTGGCAACTTATTAGCTTGTTAATGCACAGGTACTGGTAATGACATTCAAACACATCAACAGAGAAAGGTTAATAGACTTGTTGAAGAGATACTGGGCTCAGCCTCCTTTGGTTACCTTCAGATAATGAGAGATGATAGGTAATACATAAGGTAATGATTTCAGTAGAACAGATTAAGAAAATGAAGCTGGTGGTAACTGAGTTCCATGGAGTAGCAATCAATCCTTTTCAACTTCTTAGATACATGCAGTAGGTGAGCCTGAGCAATAAATCTGAAGGCAGAAAAGGCCCACTCTAGTCATAAAAGTACAAAACTGAGGTTTACCTAGTTCAAAAGAGATTTAGCTTTTTTTTTTTTTTTAAATAACTTCCCCCTTTGTTCTCTAAGTATATACATTTTTTTGCTCTGAGTGAATACAAAAGTTAGGAAAGAGTTTTGGGGAAATAATAAGCATTTTATATAAAATTTTTTTTCCTCTAAAAATCTTATTTTCCTCCTATTACACATAAAAACAATTTTTAGTAGTTGTTTCTTAAAACATTGAGGTCTAAATTCTCTCCTCCTTTCTCATTTAGAAGAAAAGCAATTTGTTATAGGTTATATATGTGAATTCCTGCAAAGCATATGTCCATATTAGTCAAATTGTTAAAGGAAATACAGACCAAACAACAACAATAATTAAAAGAAACTAAAAAAAAAAAGTATGCTTCTATTTTGATGCATTCAGATTCCATCAGTTCTTTCTTTGAAGACAGATAGCATTTTTTTTTATTATCATTAGTCCTTTGAAATTGTCTTGGATCACTGTATTGCTGGGGGTCCTCAAACTACGGCCACGGGCCAGATGCGGCAGCTGAGGATGTTTATCCCCCTCATCCAGGGCTATGAAGTTTCTTTATTTAAAGGCCCACAAAGCAAAGTTTTTATTTTTACTATAGTCCAGCCCTCCAACAGTCTGAGGGACAGTGAACTGGCCCCCTATTTAAAAAGTTTGAGGACCCTTGCTACACTATTCTCTTGATTCTGCTCAGTTCACTTTGCATTAGTTCATGTAAGTCTTTCCAGTTTTTCTGAAATCATCCTGCTCATCATTTCTTATGGCACAATAGTATTTCATCAATTTCATATAACACAATTTGTTTAGTCATTCCCCAATTGATGTATATCCCCTCATTTCTAATTCTTTGCCACCACTAAAAGAGCTGCTATAACTATTTTTGTACAAATAAACTATTTTCTTTTCCTTTCCTTTTTTTTTCCTTTGGGCTAAAGTCCTGCTAGCCTAATATTGCTAGATCAAAGGATGTGCATTGTTTTATAGTCCTTTGGTCATACTTCCAAATTTCTCTTCAGAAAGATTGAATCAGTTTGCAACTCCATCAACAATGCAAATATTAGTGTCTCAACTGCCTCACATACCCTCTAACATTTGTCATTTTCTTTTTCTGTCTAATAAATAGCCAATCTGACAGGTGTGGGGTGGTATCTCAGAATTGTTTTAATTTGCACTTCTCTAATCATTAGTAATTAAGAGCATTTTTTATATGATTATAGATAGCTTTGATTACTTTGTCTGAAAAATACTTTATTCATATCCTTTATTTATCATTTGAGGAATAACTTATTTTTTTTAATAAATTTGACTCAGTAAGATATTACTTCTTTATGAACTCAAAGGTTATGATAACATAAATAGACTCTAGGATCACTTTAAACCCAGATTATTTTCTTTTTTTCTTTTCTTTTCTTTTTTTATTATAGTTTTTTATTTACAAGTTATATGCATGAGTAATTTTACAGCATTGACAATTGCCAAACCTTTTTTCCAATTTTTCCTCTCCTTTCCCCCATCCCCTCTCCCAGATGGCAGGTTGACCAGTACATGTTAAATATGTTAAGGTATAAATTAAATACAATATAACTATACATGTCCAAACAGTTATTTTGCTGTACAAAAAGAATTGGACTTTAAAATAGTGTGCTATTAGCCTGTGAAGGAAATCAAAAATGCAAGTGGACAAAAATATAGGGATTGGTAATTCTATGTAATGATTCATAGTCATCTCCCAGAGTTCTTTTGCTGGGTGTAGCTGATTCAATTCATTACTGCTCTATTGGAACTGATTTGATTCATCTCATTACTGAAGATGGCCAGGTCCTTTAGAATTGATCATCATATAGTCTTGTTGTTGAAGTATATAATGATCTCCTGGTCCAGCTCATTTCACTCAGCATCAGTTCATGTAAATCTCTCCAGACTTTTCTGAAATCATCCTGCTGGTCATTTCTTACCGAACAATAATATTCCATAATATTCATATACCACAATTTATTCAGCCATTCTCCATTTGATGGGCATCCACTCAGTTTCTAGTTTCTGGCCATTACAAAGAGACCTGCCACAAGCATTCTTGCAAATACAGGTTCCTTTCCCTTATTTAAGGTTTCTTTGAAACCCAGATTATTTTCATCCACGCTAGAGGGAAATGGGGATTTCTCCTTTTTTTAAACATTCCAGTTGACAATAATGCCCTTGAGAAAAGATAAGCAAATGCAACTGTCTCCTTTCAATGAAGAGCTAAGAACAGTTAGAGCCAGGAATGTTGCATATACTCTCAGACAATGTTAATGTGTTAGTTATTTTTGTTTAACTCTGTCCCCTCTATATTTGGGGATTATGCACAGGGTAAGTGAGGGAGAAGAGAGATTTGACTAATGTAAAAGCAAAAGACATTAGCAAAACAAACAAAAACATGTTGGACCTCCATCAACCAATCCTTCTGGTCAAGATGCTGTTAATAAAGTAAAATGATCCACAAACTGATTAGCAAAAGAAATGCTTAATTGATAGTAATTGATAATGCCTCGGAAAGAACAGGGAATCCAGGCATAAAGAGCAGCAGAAGCTTTGTGTTTAGAAACTGACTTATGATTTAATTCCCAAACTTTTGAACAAATGCTAAATAAATGAAACAACTGCTTTCCTGCCAATTTTAACCACTAGAGGGGGTCTGTTCACAAGAATGAAGGATAATTCTGTGAATATGTAATAATTGTTAACATTTAAGCAAACATTATTTACTGAGGAAGGGAACTTCGTTTCCCTAAGGTAAGACCAAACCTGATTAATTTATTAGAGTTCTTTCAGGCAGTAAATAAACTTTAGACAAGGTTAGGGAGCAGAGGAGGCAATCTGTATTTACCAAAAGATTTTGAAAAGGAGCCTCATTGGAGGATTATTAATATTTATTTTAATGGATATAGGACTTAGAATAAGAGCTAGGGCATCCCCCAAACCTCACACTAAACCTAAGAGATAATAACCTAGCTGCACTGGAAAAAACTGAGTTATCCCTGAAATTCCTTCAATTGGTCAGCCTTTTAACTGCTGAATTAGATACTTTGGAAGATTTCCTAGACAGAATATTGCCTCTATTTCCCTCACTTTCCATTCCGTCTCCTGTAATTTGGCTTTTGATTTCACCACTCTCCTGAAACATCTTTCTTCAGTGTTATCATGGGACCTTCTAACTGCTAAATCCAATTACTTCCTTCAAGCTTCATTCTATTTGACCTCTCAACATATTTTGATATTCTTAAACATTATCTTC
Source organism: Antechinus flavipes (assembly GCF_016432865.1). NCBI lineage: Eukaryota > Metazoa > Chordata > Mammalia > Dasyuromorphia > Dasyuridae > Antechinus > Antechinus flavipes. Next base: position 437,455,002 of record NC_067398.1, read on the forward strand.
TCTTAGCTCCTGTGACATTCACCAAATTCTACTTCTTCCTCTTTTTGCTTGATTGTTTCTCTTTCATATCCTTTCATGTGTTATTAATCATTTTTTACCTAAGGTAGTGTCCTATAGGCATCCTGGACCTACTTCCCTTTTTACTCTATAACTTACCTTCAGAAGTCTCATCATTGAACGTTTGGATTCAATTATCCCCAAGAAGAAGATTCTCAAATCATATATTCTTCTTTAATCTTTTTCTTATATTCCACCCTGATATGGACTATTGCATGATAGACATATCCATTTGGATATCAGCACCCTAAATATATCATGTCCAAAAAGGAAACTGATTATTTTACCTTCCCAAACTTCCTCTCCATCCAAACCTATTTCTAATTGCATATACCATTCTCTTTCCAGTTAACAAAGTTCATATTTTCCTTGTATCTGTTCCTATTTTTCTTATTCTGAATATGATTGCCAAATTTTGTTGAGTCCGCAGAATCTCTTGAAATTATCTTTTTTTTTCTCCTATTTATAGTTTTACCAGCTAATTTTAGACCCTCACTGTCTGTATAAAAGAGGAATAATTAAATTATTATTTTTTAATTAAAGCTTTTTATTTTCAAAACATATGCATGGATAATTTTCCAACATTGACCCTTGCAAAATCTTGTATTCCAAATTTTTTTAATGTTAAAATATGTTAAATCCAATATATATATATATATATATTTATACAATTATCTTGCTGCACAAGAAAAATCAGATCAAAAAGGAAAAAAATGAGAAAGAAAACAAAATACAGAAACAACAAAAAGAGTGAAAATGCTATGTTGTGAGCCATACTCAGTTTCCACAGTCTTCTCTCTACGTATCGATGACTCATTTCATCACAAGATCATTGGAACTGATCTCAGTCGAAATAATTACTTTTTAAAGATAAATTTCCATGATGGTGTTACCTTCATGGAAGCAAATCTTAGGGTCTTTGACTTCATCTCTCTAAATTATATGAGTTTGATGGTTTTACTTCACTGAGACGGTTGAGAAGATCTCAAAGGCTGGGTATTCCTGGAACCGTTCATACATCTTAGAGGATATGATTAATTTTAACTTTCTACATATGGTTTGATTGACCCACACATTTGTGGTTTAGAACTACAAGAATAAAGACTCCCTTTATACTGGACCTATAAAAGAACCAAGTGGAAGTACCATAGGTAGATTGACAACACAGAATAAATTGAGACCAGATACTAGGAGAGTGTGAGTGCTTGGAATGGAGAAATAGGCACATTAGCTAAATCCCAAAAATCACTTCCCTTATTCCCAGAGATTGCCCCCATGCAGAGGATTTTATAAGTTTTGATAAGACTAAGTATAATACAGAATTGCTGTGAATCTTTATTCAATTACTAGAAATCTTATCAATGTATTTCTAAGTCAAAGATCTTCTCAAGTTCAATTAATAATAAAATTAAATGGAGTAAGTATATAGGGTACTAAACTTGGAGACAGAAAGACTTGAGTTCAGATTCTGCTTTTGACATCTTACTAGCTGGGTAATCTTAAGTAATGAACTTAACCTCTTTCTGATTCATTTTTCTCATCTGTAAAATAAGATTTCATTTAATAACTACTAAGGCCTCCTCCACTCTTTGACCTTATTATGCTGTAATTTACAGAAATAGCTACCAAACTCTCTTCCTAAAACTCAAAATTGAACACAGATGGAAATTTGTGACCTTAAACTTTTCTAGTCATCTTCTGCTTTCTCTTTCCATCATTAGTACCTCAGACAGGAATTAAAGATTATTGGCAATGGTAGTAGGTAAGCCAATCTTTTTGGAGCACATCTTTAATTTGTACATCCTAAGATATTGAGAGGCAATATAGCTTAATAGAGAGTGCTGGATCTAAAGGTGGAGTTTTAAGTTCTGTTTCTGATACTATCTAATCATAAATAAGTCATAGAATCTCTATGTCCTTTTTTTAAAAAAAATAGGAATAATACCAAATAAACAACTTCATAGGATTAATATGAGAATCAAAAGGGATAATGTATGTAAAGGATTTTTGTAAACTTAAAAAGCTTTATGAATGTCAGTTGTTTTTATAGTAAGAATAGGCAAATGATAGAGATTAGAGAGTGAAGTTATAGGACAATATAATGGCATGGCTTTTTCTGAAACAATGCATTATTTATTATGCTTCCAGAGTAGGAGATAGAAAGTAGGGATAGTAAGGAAGTACATAAAAGCATGGCAAAAGAATGACATAGTCAAGTGTATAGAGCCAATTACAAGTAGTGAAGCAATTAGTGTGGCCATGAAGTAGGAACTAGAGTTCTACTTGTAAGGGTTCAAGGGCAAGAAAAGCAGCCGGGCTGGGTATAAAGATGAATGAATGTGAATGTAATAAACTTATTCATATGATGAAAAAAAGTAGTAGTAGCAAAATCCAACAATGTTATTCACATATCTGAGGGATACAGTTTTATACAATTAAAATGAGGGATTGAAACAAAATCATGATCTTAGAAAAGACAATAGTAAAAGTAGATGTATTTAAGATAAATAAGCATTATATTTAGTATTAATGTTATATTTGAAGATTTTATTATTTAGCTCTTTGTCATGTCTGACTCTTTATACCAAAACATAATTTCAATGTTTTTGAGTGTCAATGTTGTTGAAACAGTGACTGTTTCAGTGTCATTGGAATAATTTCATAGTTTTAGAACCCCTCTTCACCAACATAAAAATGGCTTAGAATCTAATAATTAAGATAAAAACTAATCAAATTACTTTTACTATGTAGATATAAAAACTATAATAGTTATGGATCTTGATGTTCCCCTTTCAGAGTTAAATAGATCCCAAAAAATCAAGAAAGAAGAAAGAAACTAGAATTGAATTTTAGAAAGATTAGCTACATAAAATCTTTTGTGTACAATGAATGGAAATTAAAAAGAAGATACTATTCTTGGTTGTATAGTATGCATTGTATAGGTGCTGGGGTTTAGCTTCATAAACAATTGTAAAAGAAAAAGAATTTGATATATTTTTGCTGCTCAGAAATACAATATAATTATAAATAATAAACGACTTTTGAAAAAAAATTAGTTTACATGGAGAATAGATAATATATTCCTAAAGAATATGTAGGTTAAAGAACAATAATTTGAGACAACAGATAATTTCATCAAAAAAATGACAATGAGACAATATACCAAAATTTTTGGGATATAGTCAAAGCAGTCATTAGAGGAATATGTTTACCTTTAAACATTAATGGAAAAAAAAACCAAACAAACAATTATTCAATGAATTGACCATGCTACTTAAAAAAAAGGTAGAAAACCCAAATATAAAAACATAAATAAAATATTAAAATAAGAATTTTAAAAACCAAATTAAGAGACAAATTGAAAACAAGTAAAACATTTAATTATATGTAGAACTAAAATTGCTTGAAAAAATGAATAAAATAGATTAAAATATTCAATAACTTGATACAAAAGAGGAAACCAAATTACTATACTTAAAAGTGAAAAAGAGAATTCACAACAGATGAAGAAATAACAAAATTATTAGAAAATATTTTGATCAATTATAGGCCAACAAAACTGACAGCTTAAAATGGATAAATATTTCCAAAAACATAAAAGTCATTTTTTAAAAAATAATTTTTTATTGACAGAACCCATGCCAGAGTAATTTTTTACAACATTATCCCTTGTACTCACTTCTGTTCTGATTTTTCCTCTCCCTCCCTCCACCCCCTCCCCCAGATGGCAAGCAGTCCTTTACATGTTAAATAGGTTACAGTATTCTAGATACAATATATGTGTGCAGAACCGAACAGTTCTCTTGTTGCACAGGGAGAATTGGATTCAGAAGGTATAAATAACTCGGGAAGAAAAACAAAAATGCAAGCAGTTTATATTCATTTCCCAGTGTTCTTTCTTTGGGTGTAGTTGCTTCTGTCCATCCTTGATTAATTGAAACTCAATTAGCTCTCTTTATCGAAGAGATCCACTTCCATCAGAATACATCCTCATACAGTATCGTTGTTGAGGTATATAATGATCTCCTGGTTCTGCTCATTTCACTTAGCATCAGTTCATGTATGTCTCGCCAGTCCTCTTTGTATTCAAACTACTGGTCATTCCTTACAGAACAATAATATTCCATAACGTTCATATACCACAATTTACCCAGCCATTCTCCAATTGATGGGCATCCATTCATGTTCCAGCTTCTAGCCACTACAAACAGGGCTGCCACAAACATTTTGACACATACAGGTCCCTTTCCCTTCTTTAGTATCTCTTTGGGGTACAAGCCCAGTAGAAAAACTGCTGGATCAAAGGGTATGCACAGTTTGATAACTTTTTGAGCGTAGTTCCAAATTGCTCTCCAGAGTGGCTGGATGTGTTCACAATTCCACCAACAATGTATCAGTGTCCCTGTTTTCCCACATCCCCTCCAACATTCCCCATTATCTTTCCCTGTCATTCTAGCCAATCTGACAGGTGTGTAGTGGTATCTCAGAGTTGTCTTAATTTGCATTTCTTTGATTAATAATGACTTGGAGCATATTTTCATATGGCTATAAATAGTTTTAATTTCTTCATCTGAGAATTGTCTGTTCATACCCTTTGACCATTTATCAATTGGAGATTTCTTATAAATTAGAGTCAATTCTCTATATATTTTGGCAATGAGGCCTTTATCAGAACCTTTGACTGTAAAAATGTTTTCCCAGTTTATGTTTTCCTTCTAATCTTGTCTGCATTAGTTTTGTTTGTACAAAAACTTTTCAATTTGATATAATCAAAATTTTCTATTTTGTGGTCAATAGTGATCTCTAGTTCTTTGGTCATAAATTCCTTCCTCTTCCACAGGTCTGAGAGGTAAACTATGCTATGCTCTTCCAATTTATTTATAATCTCATTCTTTATGCCGAGGTCATGAACCCATTTTGACCTTATCTTGGTGTACAGTGTTAAGTGTGGGTCAATGCCTAGTTTCTGCCATACTAATTTCCAATTTTCCCAGCAATTTTTGTCACATAATGTGTTCTTATCTCAAAACTGGGGTCTTTGGGTTTGTCAAACACTAGATTATTAAAGTTATTAGCTGTTTTGTCCTTTGAACCTAACCTATTCTATTTATCAACTAGTCTATTTCTTAGCCAATACTAGATGGAAAAACATAAAAGTCATTAACAGAAGAAAATAAAATTAAGTATTTACTATGTGGCAAATACTATGCTAAACACTAAACAAATGTTATGTCATTTGATCTTCATAAGAACCCTGTGAAGTAGATGCTATTATTAGTCCCATTTTAAAGTTGTAGAAATTGAGACATACAGATTAAATGATTTGCCCAAATACCCATTTAATAGATGTTTAAGGTAGCAGATCTTCCTGACTCCAGGTCTAGTATCCTAAATAAATAATTACAATAACCCAATCTCAGAAAAAGAAATTGATTAGGCCATATCAATAAATTCTCCCAAAGGAGAAAACAAATGTACAAATTTGTACAGATGGGTGTACAAATGAATTCTATTAATTATCCCTCAAAACAATTATGTTCAATGTTATATAAAATGTTTGGAAAAAATAGAGAGGGAAGATATTGTGCCAATCTGTTTCTATGGGACAAATATAGTCCCTATATCTAAAACAGGTAAAATCAGTAAAACAGAGAAGGAAAACTACAGATCAATATTTCTAATGAATACCAGTGCAAAAACATTGAATAAAATATTAGCAAAGAATTACAAAAACTATTTTAAATTAGAATGAGATTGGATTCATACTAATAATTAATGCATTGTTGATTCAATATCCAGAAAACAAAAATCATAAAAGACCATGTTAACAAAAAACATAATTATTTCACATGATGCTGAAAAATTTTTACATAAAATACAATATCTGTTTATATTTAAAAATTTAAACATATTGAAGTAAATGATCCTTTTCTCATTATGATAGTGTCTGTCTAAAATCAAGAGCTTATAATATTAAAAAAAGATTTCTTTTTGAAGATATATGAATTTCTTAGATAACTCTAATGGTTCAACTACAATTAATTGAAGCTATTAATAATTTCTTCAAAGTAGCAAAGTAGAATAACTCTCCCAAGAAATCTCCAGATTTTTTGCATATTCTCAACAAAACCAAAAGAAGAGAGAATAAGATATTCTCTTCAGAATATATAAGATACGTAGAAATCTATTTAATAAAACATGCCCATGAATGATATAGCATTAATTCAACTTACAAAACATCCTTTACAAAAATAAAGAAGACTCAAATAATTTGAAAGATATTAATTGTTCATAACTGTGCCGTGCAAATGTAAGAGAAGTATCCCAAATCTCTCAGTTGAAATTAATGCAACAAAAATGATTTGTTATATATTTTTAGATGAGAACCACTCTTATTCTGAGTTAACAGAGTCAAATGTGTAAAATAGTTGTGAACAGGTCCTATTGATTCAATAAATTAATTATATATAAATATATAGAAAGCACATGCAAAATAGGTCAAAAAAAGGCCAAGTGATTCTCTCTCAAAAGGGTGGCAAGCTCTACCCTATGAGAGCTTGTCCTGCTAATGTATTGCTGTATTCCAAATCAGGGTTCTTTGTTTTAGCCAAATCTCAGAGGATATGATTGGTTCTCTGCAGCCAGCTGTAAGATAATTCCTATATGACATTGGCTTTCATTTGATTGTTACCATGTTTATACCTTTGGTTATTTGGATCAGTAAAGCTGTCTGATCCTTCACAACTACCCTACTCATTTGATTGAATAAATAAATCAAGCTAAGAGAGGTGGGAAGGAAGGGCAATCGCTTTCACTAGGGTCAATCAATTAATTATCTCTCTGACCAATCAGGAATCACTTACCTGAAGTCTCCTATCAGCTTCTTACCTGTAAGGGAAGATGGAACCCTTTTGTCAGCCCCTCTGTTATATTCCTTCAGCTCCCCTGCTACAGAGGCTGTGGCTGCTCAAAGAAAAGCCTACAGAATCTCTGTGAAGGATCTTTTGTTTAAAATATCAGAGCTCCTCAAATCTCCTCAAACAAATGGATCATCTTATAAAATTATACATCAGTCTCCAAAGATTTTATGTAATTTCTTTTAGCTTAGGTACACAACCTACTTTGTAGTTTGAATACTTCAGCATCATGGTTAATCTCTAGTGCCCTTGAAGCTATGTTTCTTTACACTCATATTTCCCAATTTTTTTAATTACAGAAAATATATTTTCTAGTTTTTGTAACTTTAAATTTTTCACAATTTTTTTCATTATTAATAAAGCTATCCAAGTCCTCAAATCTATACCTCATATCAGATCATTTTCTTCCCAAAATTGTCCAAATCAGTTCAAAATGGTTCTATTTAGGAGTATATATATGAAAAGAAAGTTTTTTTTCTATTCAAATTGCATATCACAATATTCATCTGTACTAGTATCATTGACAAACTTAAATTTATTCTTTACACAGTAAGACTATTCTTTTCATCATTAACTGATTCTTATGAAAAGGATATTAAAGAGATGGCATATCTTTCAAAAGCATCACTAGCAGAATATTTCAGTGACATACCAAAAGAAGCAATATAAGTGAAGTATAAAGCAAGTAATCCTAAATTGTTAAGCAACAGAGCACAGCAAGTTTAACAAAGCAAATCTAACTAATTATATAACAATAACAAGAATGCCATTTGTCCAGACAGTCAATTGGATGGATAAATCATAGAGTTCATCAAACTGGTATATCCATTTTGGAAAAATACTGCAAATGGATAATAATCTGGGTCTAGTATATGTTTGAGGTATAATTGAAAACATTAAAAAAAAACCCTATTTAAATATGAAAGCTTTTGGTGCATAGATAATAAATGATCAAACATCCTTCTGTATTTCAGGAAAGCTGAATTTTCTTTATCTGAAGTCACTTATCTTCCTTCTCTCTTTTCACAGGCTCTGCATTAGACTATGAGCTCCTTGAGAGCAGGTATAGTTTTTTGCCCTTTTTTTTTCTTCTAATTTTAATGCTTAGCACTACATGCTGGTACATGGTAAACGATTAATAAATATTTATTGACTTGACTTGTTGACTGTGGCTAATTCTAGCCACAGTTGTTTAAGCTTAATATCTTCCAGTGATTTTCCTTTGGCAAGTTAGGTTTTTGGATTGTTTTTCTTAGAATAGTGATGGCCTCTATCCTAAGACAGATATATATTATACAGAACTGATAAATTCTAGGTTAGGAGAGTCTAAATAAGATTGTTCTAACCAAGACATGATGAAAACTTCACAACATATTTTCACGATGAAGATAAAGAAAATGAATGTCTAAGAAAATGAATTATCAGAAAAACTGTTAGCTTAAAAAAATTTCTTTAAAACACCAAAAATTATTTTTCTCTTTTAGTCCTCCAAATCCTAACTTGTTCTACTTATTTTCAGGAGAGGATTTGACAGCATTATCAACTCAAAATGAGTATGATTACTTCAGAATGTAATGTGAATGAAAAGTGTTTCTCTTGTGCTGACAAGAAAAGGGATCTGAATACATCAGATACCTCAAATTTTTATGAGCTATAATCCTCTAAAGTTCTAAACTAGTGCCCACACATCTCATCTATTGCCAAAGTTTTTAAGTTTTGTGGGTGTTTTTTCCTATAGAATAATTCTGAGATAATCCCCATCCCCTGGATTAAGCCATAGGCTTCAAGTAGGTACTGGTTACTATATTTTTGGCCAATTAAAATCTCATACTCTTTCTTTCTTTCATGCCAGAAATGTCTTTTTTATTTATTATTTTAAATTCCTATATAATCTCCCCTTTTGAAATACTTGGAATGACCTTTCCCTCCTGACATTTATCAAGCTTCCAAGTTTCCACTTCATCTGAGAATTCTTCATTGACTAATTTTGAAGAGAGGAGACCAACTGAAATGATTAGACAGTATATTACAGAGCATACGATGCTAGAATTTGAAGACCTAGATTCAAATCCCTCTTCTAATCCTTTCTGGCTGGGTGGTTGTAGACATGCCATTTAATTTCCCTGACCCTCTGATTCTCTGATCCTCAATTCATCATAATAATTTCTTTTAGTACTTACCTCATAGATTTACTATAAGGATCTAATGGAAATCTATGTAAGGCATTTTGTAAATTTTTAAGTGCTAAATAAGTATCAGATATTATTGTTATTAAATCCCATGACTCTTTTTGTATTTGCTATGTCAATAATTTTAACTTTGCTTTTGCTTGCAAATATGTATATATTCACTTCTCATTAATTTTTTCTTTTTTTAATTAAAGCTTTTTATTTTCATAACATAGTCATGGATAATTTTTCAACATTAACCCTTGCAAAACCTTGCAAAAATGAGAAAGAAAATAAAATGCAAACAAACAACAACAAAAAGAGTGAAAATGCTATGTTGTGATCCACACTCAGTTCTCACAGTTCTCTCTCTAGGTGTAAATGGCTCTCTTCATCACAAGATCATTGGAACTGGCCTGAATCATCTCATTGTTGAAAAGAGCCACATCCATCAGATCATTAAATTTTTCATTATTCATTAGTTTGTATATTTTCTTTTATTTATAAATTTTTCAATTAACATCTTTTCTTTCACCCTTTTCCCTGAAAACAAAACCAAAGCAAAGCCACTGTTACAAATATTCATACTCAAATAAAAGAAAGTGTCTATATGCTTTTCTATCTTCCTTCAATTTTTAACAAATCACTTCAAGCCCATTTTTAGCCTTAATCATGATAGCATGGTGCAAAATACATTGTGTTATACTCCAAGTGGTTGACTGCAGTTATCTAGTTCTAAGTGGTAATCACATTGCCTTCTACACAGTGGGCACTTAAGAAAGATTTGTTAAATGGAAGAGACCACTGGGCTGGTTGTAAGGGTGATCTAATTCATGAATATGAAATTAACCAGAAAGTCCTGTCCCAATTAAACATTCAGGCAAGCCAAAATGCATCAGTCAGAAATGTGGCCAAGGTTGGAAATGAGAGGAGTTGGCAGGAACACTCCTACACTGGAACATCATGAAGCTTCAATAGGACCTTAGCCTTGATTAATACTGGGGTCATATTATCTGGCCTTGCAACAGAAATTGGATGGAGAGAAAGTTTTTTCTCCTTGAAAACAGCTTCATGTTCTTACCACATGAGATGGTAAGGTGATTTTAAAATGATTCCCCCTTCTAAACTATGGTGATTTTGTTTGTTTGTATTTTAGGGACTGACAACTTGATTCAGCTTTTCTCTTGACTAAGTAAAATAGCATATTCTTAATTTGAGGATCCTCCCTTATTATTTTCTTTTCTTTTCGCTCATTTTAGTAATAGTGCTAAATTCAACTTGGTTTGCAATTGTTTCATTTGGTTCTGGAGAAGGAAGCTGTAAAATTAATGTCACAAATCTACTGGGACATCATTAGTTTCTTTAATGTTCCACTGGGGAGTGCTTTGGCCTCAAAGAATATGACTTCCCTTTTTTGCTAAGAACTCTCCCCTCACAAATAAAACAGTGATCTGGACAATAAAAGGAAGTCTACCATATTTTGCTACAAATGTTCTGAGCAAGACCAGCGGGCTCTATATTGAGAATATATTGAAATAGTTTCTGGGAAATGATACATTTTGTCTGTTTTGACTATAAAGTCCTTAAGAGCAGAGATTATGTTTGTTCCATTTCTTGATTACTTTTTAATGATGATATCACCATAGTAGATTCTTAATAAATACTTGTCTAGTGGAATTGAACTGAATGAAAGGTCCAATAGGATACTCAATGGTCTATAATTTGGCTACTATGGTTCTAATACAGACAAAATATCAATATTCAGTATGATTCTGGTTAAGATGCTTAGCATCTCTCTGGCTTCATTTTCATGAGAATAGTCCTACCATTTGTGAAGAACTTTAGTTATGACTTTTAGACATGGTAAATATCAAATATTATAGCAGGTGCTTTTCTCTTCTCTTATTCAAGCTTAAATAATATATCTCCAATTTACACAGTTTCTGGAAAACTACTAAATCACAAAATGATTGAACAGGAAGGGACACAAAAGATCATCTATTGTAATTTGAATCAAGTCAAGAAGCATTTATTTATTACCTACTATGTTCTAAGTATTGTGCAAATTGTTGAAAATACAAATAAGGGAGAAAAATGAAGGAAGGAAGGAAAGGAGGAAGGAAAAAAGAGCCAAGGAAAAAAGGAAAGAGAGAAAAAAAGAGAGAGGGATAGAAGAAAGTAAGAACAGAACAAAAAGGAAATCTCCCAAAACATCCCCAACACAAAAAATATCAAAAACAAAACAGTTATCAAAAAACTCAGTCTAATAGAAATGACATATACACAAATATGTTCAAATAAGATATATACAAGATAAGCTGAAGATAATCAGGAGATACTAGCATTATGGAGGATTGGAAAAGACCTTATAGAATATAAGTTTTTGGCTGGGGCCTAATGTAAGTCAGATAAGTCAGGACTTGAAGATGAGGAGGGAGAGAATCCCAGTAATAGGGGAGACAGTCAGTGAAAATTCCCAAAATTAGGGGATGGAGTGTAACATGTGAACAACCATACAGAGGCTAATGTCACTGGACCTTTATATAGTGTATGGGTGGGAGTAACATATAAAAAGACCAGAAAGGTAGGAAAATTATAAAAAGCTTTAAAGGGAAAAATAGAGGAGTTTATATTTGATGCTGGAGGTAATAGGAAACCTCTGATGTTTATTAAATAGGAGGGCAACTTCATTTTATATTTGATGAAACTAACATCTATTTCAGTTATATTTAATGCCTTATTAGAAATCTAGTAACATTTAGTAAAGTTAATATCTTATTTCTATGTCAAAGTTAAAGAAAGTCAAGCCAAAGTCATACTGCAAATCATTTAGAAGTCTGAAGAATTTTAGTCTTGTGTACATCAGTGAAAACCATGTTACCTGAATGATCTTCCTTTTATTAAGATGCCACTGTTTATTGTATGTGATTTTTAAATTTTTAGATCAGTTTTAAAACTCTATGTAGTAAATAAACAACAATATAGTTAAGGATCAAGATATGGCAGTCCTCAGAGCTGTCCTTTATGAAGATGATAGAAAACAATTTACAGAGATGGAAGCAGGAATGGGGAGACAGGAAGAATCTCACTGAGTCACTTGTGTTTGTTTCCATCACCCACTCTCTGAACAAAAGACAGATTTTTAAAAACTAAACTAAGAGTGTGATTTTGGCACAAATCATGAGCTGGGTTGATGAGATGAATGTTAAAGGGTAAGAATGGGGCTTGAAAATTCAAAAATAAGGATTTCGGGGGTTTTCATCCCCTTAAAGTATTTATAAATGTTCAAAGTGAGCAAAACATTATTTTTTCCCAGACAGAATTTGAAGCCGAGAATCTGAGTTCAAATTCTGATTTTTACATTTCCTTCCTGTGTGATCTTGCACAAATAATTTAATCTCTCTGAGCTTCAGTTTCTTTATCTGTACAATTAGGGTTTAGATTAGATGACTTGTAAGGTCCTGTCTAGGCTGAAATCTTTGATCCTATTATTATTTTTGCAGCTGTTGCTACCATTGATTAATTCCTTGCTATTATCATTAATTTGTTCATGGACAACACCTGGACCTGAGATAAGGGAGTTAACAGGATAAACTAGTTCTAAGAATGATTCCTTCCAATCTAGCCTTAATACATAGAAGTAATTAAATTATTAAAAATTTGTCATTCATTTTTTAATTTTTTGGTTTAGCCCTTTGTCATGTTTCAGACTTATATGTATATGTAAGACTTTATACATTATGTATATTATGATTATGAAAATATATATGTATTGTTATTATGAAAAATATTACACATTTCCCCATTAAAATGATTAAAAGTGATACTGATGGAGACTTCCCATTTTAATTTCTATATAACAACTTATGCATATATACCAAAGAATGGTACTGTCTATTGTCTTTCACAGACGGATTGAAATTATATGCTATATTTGGTGATATCCTTAAGTGATATCTTGTTGTTGTTGTTGTTTTTCAGATAGATTTATGGTTACTTCAAGTTCTTTTATTATTTATATAATGATATAAGGAAAAAAGACAGTTTTTTTGTGTCTTATATTTTACATTATAAATAGTAAATAATGTGAATTAGTACTTTTTTTTTTGATAGGTTACACTAGAAATGTAGATTGAAGGAATGCTACAAATAAATATATCTGGACTTCACCAAAGCATTTGAAAATTCTCATGATATCATTGTGGATATAATGAGAAAATATAGCTAGATTGATAATATAATTACATGGAATCATAGCAGCACGAGCAATCATATGTAAAATATTGTGTAATGGATCACTATCAATCTAGAGGGAGTTGTGGAAAAGAATTGCATCCTTGATGCTATCATAAGCAATATTTTTTTTGTTTGTTTTTCTCAGCAACTTGAATAGAGATATTGGTGAGATACATATTAAATCTGAAGATGATATAAAATTCAGAGGGATGACTAATGCAATAGATGACAGAATTAGGTTTTAAAAAATTAAAATGAGGAAACCAGACTAAAGTAAACTTGTAAAAAAAACCATAATGTTTAGTATTTAGATTTAAAACATAAATTATATGTATAGGTTAAACTAGATTAGATGTGATAGGAATTTGTTGGAAAAAACTGAAGGGGCTTTAGATTAACAAAATATGAATTAATATATACAGTATGTTTATTGTTTTAAAATAATGCAACTTTCAAGCAAAAAAGAAAGAAGAAAAAAACGGAGCTAAGTAAGAATTTTGGAATATAAACATAAGATTTCAGAGATCTTATGAGGAAGTATGTAGCCCACCTCTTGAAAAAGATAGGATGGATATAGAGAGTACAAACATTTTTGGCTATGGTCATTATATAGATTCATTTTACTTGACTATTATTTGTAATGAAGACTTTTTTTCTTTTTACTCTCCATTAGTGGAGGAAAGGAGATTATAGATAAGGAAGAGGTTAGCAAAAGTAATACCAAACAAGACCAATTTAACATAAAAAGACCCCAAAATACAGTGCTCACTTTGGTAACACATACTAAAAATGGAGCAGCATAGAGAAGATTAACATGGCCCCAGCACAAGGATGACATTCACATTTATAAAGTGTTCTTTTAAAAAAAATCTCACAAAGAATTTAAGGAAATTCAGAATGAAGTACAGTTTTGAAAATTATGTGTAGAATTTATCATCTATTTAAAATGCTAATGCAACTTGGGCTATATTGATAGGATAGGTTCTAAATCAAGAGAAGTGTTAGAGCACTATTCATACAACATTTGGTTTATTTTATTTAGTTATGAGTTCCCTATTTCAAGGCATAAATTAAAAAACTAGAACTTTGTCAAAAGAAGACAATGAGGATGAAAATGACTCAAAACCATGTTATCATCTAAGGAATGGTTGAATAAATTGGGAATGTTTAGCCAGGAGAAGACTATTATAGGTGACTTCAAATATTTAGGATGACGTTAGAAGACACATTCTAAGAAGCTACAGAGATTCAATTAGGAACATATATGTGATGACCGCTTTAGTACCCTGAATACCTTAGAATCATCCGGAGTCAGGATAAGCAAAAGTCCTTGGTCTTTATTCTTGGTCTTTAAGGATAGGATTGAATTGGATAGATGCAGAATCTCCACAACCTCTCCTTTTTGTCTCCCGCCCAGAAGTGACCCTGGCTAGTCTTACTCCATCCCCTAGTTCCTCCTACAATTCTCTGTATACACTAATTATCGAGACAGCATAGGATAGTGGGAAGGGCCATTTTCCAAGCATATGCTTATAGAGTATTGTCCAATCAATAATTAGCCTTAAGTGCTTGGTTGTCCAACTTCAGTGCATTGACTCAAGAGTTTCAACCCTTTACACATATGGAAGGAAATTATGAGATGAATTCTAATTTAACATAAAGAAAAAAAAAGTATTTTCAAACAATAAAAGCTTCCCAATTGAATTGACTACCCTTATTAAACAGCGAATGATCCATTTGCCAGTAATTAGTATTTACTTTGTTTATATTTTCCATTTATTTATTTGCACATCTAAGTGCTTCTCTGCAATAGAATGTAGGCTCCTTTAGATGGAGACTATTTCATTTTTGCCTTTGTATCTTTATGCCTAGCACAGTGCTTAATACATAGTAGACACTTCATAAATACTTGAAAGCTTCATTGAAGCAAAATGCAGATTATAAAAATGTTTTAGAGGAGATTCAGGAGTTTTTATTAATTTGTTTCCTAAAATATTTGGACTTTATGAAAAAATTAGGTTTTTTTAAACTCTGAACTATTAATATTTAGTCTCTATACTATTCAAGACTATCCTACATTATATACAATATATGACATTGCATATCATACATACATAGCCCTTTCTTCCTGGCTGGTAGTCAGGAATGTGAAGATTTGACAATGTCTCTGTGTTTTATGCTATTTCTTTTTAGTTACCTATATACTTCTAAAAGTCTTAGAAAAGCCATTTCTTTCAGCAACTCTTAAATCAAGGTATTTCCTAGACTGTTAATCAGTCAGCCAGCCCTTCTGAAGGACTATAGTCTCCCTCATGGTGTTTACTTTTTATAGATGGATTTAAGAAGAATACTTTAATTTAAGATATATGAAGAGAGATTTGTCTTGTTTTAGCTGCAGAATCACCATCAAAAGCTCTCGGATTTTGGAGGAATCTCAGAAGCAGTATAGTATAACATTTGGTAAACTACACATTTGTTGGTAGGTACTAATGAAGCCTCCACTTGGGCAACTTGCTTTGTGGGGCAATTCATTCCACTAATTGTTAGGAAGGTTTTTCTTTTATGGAATCTAATAATTTCTCTTTGACATTTCCCTCCCACTGCTTCTAGTTTTACCTTATGATACCAAAGAGAATGAGCCTGTTCCTTTTTCCATATGGTCATCCTTAGATAAATTAAAAATGCTATTGTTGTATTCCTAATTTGGAGCTAGAAAGGAAAACCCTCTCCCCTTTTAATCCCAGAGTGAGAAACTAAGACTCAGAGAAGTAAAGTATTTTTTTCTCCAAGGTAAAAATCACCAAATCTTTTAGATATGACTTCCACTTTCTTAATCATCCTTGGGTTCTCTTCTCTGGTTATATACTCATTGGCCAATGTTTTCCCTAAAATGTAGTACCTGGAATGGGAATCGAATATTTTGATTTTGGTTTGAGTAGGTATTGAATACAGCAGGAATATTATCTCCCTTTCTTGGAGCTGTTCCATCAATCAGTCATTTTTGACTCTTCATGGCCTTGATGACTCTACTGAACACTGCCATGGTTTGTCATTTCCTTCTCCAGGAGATTAAAGTTATATATTAAGTGACCTGACAAGGGTCACACAATATCTGAGGCTAGATTTGAACTGAGGTCTTCCTGACTCCAGGTCCACCACCTTATCTACTGAGTTAATCAGTCTTACTGCTTCTGGGTACTTTGGCTTAATTCAGCCTAAAATCACATTAGCATTTTTTAGCTACCATCTCCCACTGTTGCCTCAAATTGAGTATGGAGGACTACCTGCACTTTTTTTCACATGAAGTACTCTCTAGACAAAACTATTCAGTCCTATACTTGTGTGGATTGTTTATCTTTTTGAATTTTTAATATTAGCTGTTCTCTTAGCCAGCTGAGATCTTTTTGGATACAGTTTCTATTGTTTGATATATTGCCTATTCCTCCCAACTTTGTATCATTTATAGATTGGATAAGCATGCCATATATGTTTTTTAGCTATGTTAAAAACATTTTGTTTATGCTCCTTTTAAAAAAGACCATAGTCCCTTCATAATGTTATTCCCAATCTCAAATAATATCCTCCCTTACCTTTCCATGTTTTTTTTTTTCAAAGCATGATAAAATTTTGAATAGAACAGGTACAGAATAGATCCATGTGGAACTCTTTTAGAAAGCTCTGTAAGAGTTGACATTGTCCATGGTTGCAATGGAACCAACATTTGTGAACATTTCCAAAAAAAAAAAAATCCCATTCTCCCATTCTGCTCCCTTGTTACTACTTAAAGATAGCTATGGAAGATATTGATTCAATCTATAATCATAGAACAATTTTTCTCTGTGTTAAGCTAATGAGCCCACAAAGAATCAGATTTTTGCTTTGTTATGTGTCCTCACCAGAGGACCTAAATGGAAAAGGTAAGAGATGACTATACCTAAGAAGCCCATAATTTAGCTGGAGACAAAATATATGCTTACCTGAAGAAGACTTAGGTACATTTAAAAGCCAAGAAGTGATAATCTACTTATTGCTTGTTACTTTGAGCCATGACAGCATTCTGCTAGAATAGCCATTTTCAATGGTACAAATATAAGGATTCTATCTATATTACTAGACAACAAATATAAAGGAAGTTTTCTCTGCTTTATATGCTACTTTTATTCTTCATCTGAGTGGGGGGGGGAGAATTTTTCATTATAAGACTCTTTTAAAAATATATACTTCTCATTCTAAGGCTCATAAATTGGATCCCCAAATCAAAAGCTTTCACTTCAGAGTTTTCTTCCAGTAAAATATTATCTGCCTAAGGACAGAGATTAGTTTATTTTTGTCTTTGTATCTCCAGAATCTAATATAGCACCTTGCAAAGGATAGGTGCTTAATAGTTGATTGCTAACATAATGCTGAGGCAAGCATTTCCCTTTCTTTTTGGTTCATTTTTGCTTCCTTCCTTTTGTAGGAGTTTTGAATGAAAAGGTGTATTCCTCAATTCTTTATTTTCCTCTTTTTTCCAGTTCACAGACAGATATCTTGAGCAGATAAGGGAAGGCACTATGTGGACTCTTCTACCTATAGAATCGAGTTTTCCAACTTGCTTCATGATGCAACGTCATAGTTAAGTATGAACTAAGATCAACATCACATCTAACTGTCATCAATGTGATATGATTAGTTTAGTACTAGGCACAACCCAATTAATAAGCCACACTAACAAGAACCTATTTGATGATCATCTCAGTTTCTGCTAAAGTTCTGTCTTGTCAAAACAGCATTTAAAAAATTGACACATGGGCAAGAATGTCAATAGTGTTGACAAAAGCAAAAGGTTACTTTAGTCTACTCAATCTAACAATTTTTTTTCTAGTAGGTAGACACCTAAGTTAATAGACGGCAGCAAGGTGATTCATTTTTCAATTTTTGGTCTCAATTTAAGTTTCTACCTTCCTTCTATCTTTAGTCATTTAACATTTCTGAGTCTTTCTACTTTCAGTCTTTTAGTATTTCTGAATCTTAGTTTCTAAACATCTAAAGATGTACTAGATTCCAGCTTCTTAAACTGTGGCTTGTGACCCAATAGAGGTCTCATAATTGAATATGGGGATCATCAAGTTATGATTTATTATCAGTAAATATTTGATTTGTATACTTATATATATGGGTCATGTATATCTGGATCATGTAGAAATTTTTTGGGCAAAAAGAGGTTGCAAAGGGAAAAATTTCCTGCCATTATTTACTCTGCCATCTTGGCTCACTTTCATCAAGTGGAAAAAGTTTAAGAAGCCCTGGACTTGATTTACTCATAAGCCTTATTAGGCTTTTCTAGTTCTCAATCCTATGAGCCTATCTACTTGAATAAATAAAGAAACATAAGAGTTCAATTTGAAAAGAGACTCCAAAGTCAATGTACACTTTGGTATTCAATGACTTTGATAGGTAAATGAGATTGAAAGAAACAATGAAAATTATGTTGAAAAATAAAGTTCAGGATCAAAAAATGAAAGAGCCAAAAACTAAAAAATCAGATTACTCAGAAATTTCATAATTATATCATGAATACTTTTTTCATTATCCATAACATTGCCTGACACATAGTAGATGCTAGAAATGCTTGATGACTGATTTATTCATTCAAGACTAGCTCTGAATATGACAGACACTGAAGACAAGAAGCAATAATGAATGGACTATTCTCTAATAGACAATAAAAAGTTGATTTGGTCACTTCAGAATATACTCTACATGTATATGTAGTTAGTTTAACAATTGGTTAGTGCATGCATAGATCAAAGTATAGATTTGTTAATTGCTGAACATAGACACTAAATTAGAGAAAAAACTAAAGATCAGAAAGTACTACACATATACGTGTATATGTATATCTATGTGTATATATACACACATACACACATACTATAGAAAGTATTCTCTCTCTCCAGAGAGAATATATGTATATATGTATGTGTATGTTTATATAGACATATATATATAAATATACATAAATATATCTGTGTGTATATGTATGTATATATTTAATCACAGCCTTATTTTTTAAAATAATCTATCAACTTTGAAAGCATTATTGTGGTTGTTCAGTCATTTCAGTTGTATCCTACTCTTCATTTCATCTGGGGTTTTCTAGGCAACAATACTGGAGTGGTTTGTCATTTCCTTTTCCAGCTCATTTTGTAGACAAGGAAACTGAGGCAAACAAAGGTAAGTGATTTGTCCAGGATCACACAGCTGGTAGCATCTGAGGCTGAATTTGGCTTCAGGTCATACTGATGCCAAGTCTAGTTCTCTGTCCTCTACCTAACTGGCCCAACTTTGAAAATAGCTAATGAATAAGCACAAAGATATTGATTTTGATCATAATAATTTTCTAGAGGAGTTGAACCTATCCAAAACAACTGCCACAGCTAGGATGCCAGAATTCAGATATGATCTTGACCAGCACTCTCTTTATTGTGTCTAAGTTTATTTATAGACAATACAGAAAGAAAGGAGAAGATATTTTGCACAATAATACCCATCATTATTGTGAAAATAAGTGAAGAAGAAGACTGTGAAAAGAAGTCAAGAAGAAAATTAATTTGCAGAAAATTTGGTCTGAGATCCAGTTTGGACACTTAATGGATCTGCAACCTTTTTGATATGCATATCCTTGCCAACAATCCATATTATAACCCATCCAGATGAGCCAAATCATTCCAAGACTATTTAGAGATGAAGGGACCTCAATGGTCACCTCCGCATGATCCTTTTTATACTCCAGAATACCCTACTGATTGCTTGTTGCATGTGATTTGTGGTAAATGAAGCAGTATAAATCTGACTGAGTTCTCTTAATTTGACTTTCTAGCTCTTGTTTTCATGAAATCTCTGTTTCTGCTCTCATTTTTAAAGACCATGTCTAAAGGTACAACCAGTACATGAAATGGTCACAGCTCAGTTAGTAATCCTCAATGTGATGTTAATAGGCAATTCAGGTAAAAACAAATATTTTGGATCTCAACAAATAGATAGAAGGTTAAAACAAAATCCTCATCAAGAGGCAAAAAGAATGTTTTCCTTTTGTAGAGAGAGACATAAATAATGGAAGCCCAAAATCCTCATCTGTGGGAGACAATCTGCAGGAAACCTAGAACAACTTCTGACAAATCTACAACATGAATTTTAGCTATTTTGCCATAGTCCACACACATTTCTGAATGCTACTTCTTAGGAAAAGCACTGATAAACTTAAATATGACCTGAGGAGGAACTATATTGACTAGGGGATTGGAGATCATATCTTACAAAGATAGACTGAAGGAATTAGAGTTATTTGTCTTCCAGTAGAAAAAGCTCAGGGGGAATATGATTTTGGGAAGAATATTTCTTGAAATATTTGAAAAGCTGCCATGTGGAAGGGAGCAAAGGAGACCAGATTTGTTTAGCTTTTTTTCTCCAGAGGGTATAAGGAGCAATGGGACAATTTTTAGAGAGACCGACTTTGGCTTGATGTGAGGAAAAGAATCCTCATAATTTTGTTCTTGTTGTTCAATGATTTCAGTCACATATCACTCGGTGACCCTATTTGGGGTTTTTATGGCAAAGATGCTGTAACATTTTGTCATTTTTCTCTCTACCTTATTTTATAGAAGTAATTGAGGCAAACAGGATTAAGTGACTTGCCCAGGATCACACAGCTAGCAAGTGTCTGATGCCAAATCTAAACTCAGGAAGATGTTTTCCTGACTTCCAGCCTGGCACCCTATCCATAGTGCCACCCAGTTAATTGACCATCCCAATAATTGGTGCTATGTTAAAAAATGGAATCTGTTACTTCAAGAAGTAGGATGTGTTCTTCCTTGCTAAATAAGGTTTTCAAATAAAGGTTGGGTAATCACTTGTCCTGGATAGAAAGGATTCTTGGTCAGGTTGAACTCTGAGGAATCTTGCAACTCAAATATTATTGTCTACACCTTTGTAAGTGCCAGTTATATATAAAATTAGAGAAATTTGAAAAAGACAAAATAAACTTTCATAAAAGGATTCACACAATATGGAGGACTTAACTTAGTAAAATAAGAGGTGGGGGTAATAGAAGACAGAGCACTGGACTTTGAGCCAAGGGACTGTGTGAACACAGACAAATAATCTAACCTCTCCGAGTCTCAGGCAATTTTATAAAATTATTTTATAGACAATCATGATATGCATGAGTAGGATGATGATATTTTATATCCTTGTAATATTGATGTTGTGTGTCTTCCTGTGTTTTTAACCTTATTTTAAACTTATTGGATTTGGGTAGGACTAGGTGTTTTATAAAAATGTTTTTTGATTATGAAATTACTGGCTTACTAACTATAATATCTTCCTGGATATGTATGTATGAATGAATTTATTAAGTACTTATGGCAAAACACTGTGCTTAGCATTAGGAATACCATACCTTACTCAACAAAGCTCCTCAAGTCTCATGGGAAATTTTGATCTCATATCAATGCTGTCGAGAGAAATGGAATCAGAGATTTTTATTCAAATCCAGCTTTTAATAATTATTACTTTTGGGACATAGAGTAAATCTCTTTTCCTCGCTGGGCCTTAGGTTTCTTACCTGTAAAACAAGACAATTCAATTTGATGGCCAAAGGTCCAAACACAGACAACTCTAAATCTAAGTCTTGATGATATCAGAGACAATATGATTCCAAGACAAGGGGGGAAATTCCTTCCACTTTCCTCTGTGGGTTGTCTGTTTTCATTTTCTTTTCAAAGCATTAATTCCAAATTCTATCAGGTTTTCAGTCATTTGGAAGATGCCTGTTCCTATGCTGTAGTATGGCTGGGAGTAGAGTTTTTCAGTCCTATTGGCAGCAAAGCGAGATATGGGGGTTTGCGTTTACATTCTCCCATGATTATTAAACAAGCTAATGACAATTTATCATCTAATTTCCCTTAATGTCATTTTTGTGTCATTGAGAACACTCTAGTACAAAGCTAGATAGGCCAAGAGGCCTCTTCTCCATTAGTCTACACTCTATTAATTTCTGTCTTTGAAGAATGTATAATTTAGTGAAAATACGGGTGAAGAGAAGAACCATTTAAAAAAAATGTCTTTAGCACCTAGCATAGTCCTTTGCATATAGTGAGCACTTAGTATTATTGACAGATATAGCTGGGAATAAATACAGAGAATAAGCACAAAGAAAATAGACCAGCAAGTACCAAACAGAACAGCTCTAAGGAAATACAATGGAGATTCCTTGGAATACTTTCCTTCATGTTTTTGATTCATAAGGTCCTATACATGCCCTGTTCTTAAGAAAGACACATTATGATCAACTATGATAGACTCTTGTCAGCAATATAATGATCCAAGACAATTACAAAAGACTCATGATGAGAAATACTATCCATATGCAGAGTATGTGATTGAAGCATATTTTTTTCAATTTTTTTCATAGTTTCCCCCTTTCTTTCATATTGTTTCCTTCATAAAATGAGTAAACGTAGAAATATCTTTAATATGATTGCACGTGTATAACTTAGATTTCTTTCTATCGTTGAGAGGGAATAAGAGAATAAAGGAGAAAAATGAAACTCAATATCTTATAAAAATGAATCTTGAAAAATGTCTTTACATGTAATTGGAAAAAATAGAATATTATTTACATTTTTAAAAAACTAAAAAAAAAACAAAAACCCACATTATCTTCTTGTTCAGCTTCTGGGAAGTTCAGGAAATTCTTCACATATGGACAACCTTTTTTTTTTCTTTCTCTATAGCCATTAATGGTTTAAGGATTTGTTTGATTATGATTTTTATGACAAGTCTATTGTAGAAGAAATTTCAAAAGCTTAGTGCCTCATACTTTCATGTACTAGAAGGCAAATGACAACCAATTCAGACACATAGATGGTTAGTGAGTACAGCTTTCTCTGATTTTTCTGTTCTTGTGAAGAATCCTTGGTGTTATGAGTGAAGATGGCTTGAGGAAGAAACAATTATTGTTGGAGGTAATCCTGATGATGGGTAGAGGAAGCCTTCATGCAACTAAGTTTTCAAAGGTCTTAGAAATTTCTGAAGAGCAGGTTAGATAACCCTTAAATATTTCTCCAGAAGCCCCTCTCTATGAGACAATCCCTCATTAGGTCTTCTCCTTTGGATACGTTCCTTATTGGCTCATGCTAACTGCATTGGTATTTTTTGTTTAGCCTTACTTTACCCTAACTCAGATTCCAACCTACAACTCTCTTCATTTCCAAGTAGAATAAAGTCAGTATCACTTAGAGCAAGTCTTAATCCTCAAACTACAGGAAAGAGTAAATCAAGAATTTGTTTATTCGTTTTTGAGAATGTGGTAGGAGAAAACAAGGGAGGAGAAAGTAGTAAAGGAGAAATTTAAGAGCACTGATTCACTTTCTCTTTGAGAAAATCACTTTCATTTTTTTGCCTTTGTGTCCCCAGAACCTTAGCAGTGCAGACCTTCCACAAAACAGGTACTTAATCAGTGCTTATTGAATTGAAAGACAAATTGGAGCTAGGTTGAAAAGCAGGAATGGAACCATACAGCAAGGAAAACACCAAGAGAGTCCCTTCTTGTCACATGTCTATTGTCCTCTGAGCTGATGCCCAGGAGAGAATTGCCTAGGAGAAAAGGGTGAATTAGGGAATATGCTGCTATGGATTGTGATACAAAGGCATAAATGAGTAGTTTTTAGTAAAGTGGCCATTATGGCCAAGAGTATCTCAAAACTCAAATAACAAAAAGAATTAATTTATCTCTAAATTTTTAAGAACTTTTTATATTCTTGTGGGACAATTGGGAACACTTACTTCTTTCCTCTGACCAGTCTTACATATTAATACCACTATCTATGCAGCAATAGAATTCAAATGAAGGGAAAATTTTTGTTAGTCTTTCCTTGAGAAAGATCAGATGCCAGTTAATGACAGGTATTAATTTATCTTTCCTCTTTAGTTGGGAAATGACACCAGGGAAAACCAGTAGGCTATGTGTCATAAGAACTATTTGTGGTTGTTGTTTGATAGGGGCAGCTCTCATGTAATCTTTATGTCCATTTGGCCTAAAGGAAAACTTTGCAATCCCAACCTGCTGTGTCCCAATGGCTTCCATTTGGCATTTAAAAATCACTGTTCCCTAGAACCAACTTCTAATTATCTACATTAATCAGAGCCTTCTATACCTTTTATGTGGTCAAACCCTAGGTTATCATCAATCTGGGCCATGTGGACAGAGGTCAGGGCTGAACAGAAAGGGGAAGAGCTTAGCATGTATCTGACCATGCCCAATTCCAGAATTAAATGCAAATGATCTTTTAAATATCTACTATCTTAAAATTTTAACATTTGTTTATAATTTAAATATCTACTCTAGCTATAATCAATCTCTTTTTCTCCATTTATTGGCAAGGAAAACCAAAAGTTTACTACAACAAAATGATCAATTCAATGGCTCTAGTACCAACTAGTTGGGTGATTTGGGGTAAGTTAGCATCCTGAAGCCTCAGTTTTTTCCCTTGTAAGATGAATGTAATGAAAGTTTACTTGTTTACCTAGAATCATGGAGTTTTAAAAATGCAAGTGAGTCTAGAGCTAACCTTATAAAATATCATTTTACAGATAAAGAAACTGAGGCCCAACATGAGGAGATAACCTTCATAGGGTCACATAGACATCAATTTAAAAAAAATTTTTCCACTTTAAGAATTGTTTAGTATCATGTATATAGTCTCAGAATGCAGACTTACTTTCAACTTGAGGTCCCATATAGACAAATAAACTTTCCTATTGCTCTTTTTTTAAATTTATTATTTTTATTATAGCTTTTTATTTACAAGATAAGATAAGATTGCATGGGCAATTTTTCAGCATTGAAAATTGCAAAACCTTTTGTTTCAATTTTCCCCCTCCTTCCCCCCCACCTCTTCCTCAGATGGCAGGTTGACCAATACATGTTAAATATATTAAAGTATAAGTTAAATACAATATATCACATAGACATTGATAAGTTTGAATCCAGATTCAAAACCAGATCACTTAAGATCAAACCTCTTTTTTAAACTAAACCAGCATTTTGGTTTACTATTCTTCATGTAATATAGTTTCTAGATCCTTTACTATCTCTGTAGCCAGCTTTCTCCCCCTCTCCTTCCTCTCCCTCTTTCTAGTATTTATTGATGTAGCCTAAGTTTGTATTGACTTTTGCAGCTGCCATGACATATCAGTGGCTCCAATTTAGCTTGCAGTTATCTAAGGTCTCTGTCATTTTTCCATGTCCTGCAGTCTAGCTAGGGTCACACAGCTAAGAAGTATTAAGTGTCTGAGGCTGGATTATAACTCAGGTCTTCCTGACTTCAGGGCTGGTACTCTATCCACTGTATCATCTAGCTGCCCCTTATTTCATTCTTTTTTTTTTTTTTCTTTTTAAAGGTGTTGACATTGAGTTCATTAGGTTATAGTTTGTGAAAGCTAGTTTCCCTTTTATGAAAGTTGAGCAATATGCTCATCTCTAGTCTGTTGGTAATTCTTAAGAGTTCCATGATTTTTAAAAAAGATTATCAATACTGCATGATCATACACTAAAGTCATTTTAATATCCTGGCATATAATTGCTACCTTTTAAAATCTTGATTCTTGATATTGAATATATTTAAATCAGCCACGGTCTCTCTGACCATCTCTTCATTTATCAAATATTTCCATTTCCTCTTTGCCAACTCTGTTAGTCCTTTTCTAGTAAGAATATCATTGAGCTTCCTAGCCTGGTATTTTTGGTCCTTTGCAATCTGATTTTCACCTGCTTTACCATGGTAATATGAATAGTCAGCTTTTATCTAACTCTTTAAGTTTATGGAACACTTTTCATTCATTATCTCATTAGATACTTAACTTCACACCATTTTAAAAAATACATTCTTTGTTCCAGCCAAATTGGACAAATTGCATTTGTCATGTAAGAGTGCCCTTCTCCCTCATCTAAAAGCTTAGTCTTTCTTTAGATGTCCCCACTTCCAAGGAGTCTTCATTAATACCTTAAGGTTTTAATGCTACTCTTCCAGTTTTTCTTGGACTAGACTGTATTTAGGCACATATTTTATCTTCTCCACTTCTCAATAGAATATAAGCCTTTTGAGGATAGAGGATATCTTGCTTTTGTTTTTCTTTCCCCAGGTCCATTACAGTGCTGTACACAAACCAGGTCGTTAACTATTTGTTTAAGTGAATTGATGGTACTTTACCTGAGACAGATAGGTGTTATGATGGTAGCTTGGTATAGTGGATACAGGAATACCTGAGTTTTAATCCTGCTTTAGCTCTTATAAGCCATGTAACCCTGGACAAATCATTTAACTTCTCTGTGTCTTGGGTGTTTCAACTGTAAAATAGGGAAAATCATACCACCTACCTACCAGGATTTCTTTGAGGATAAAATAAGTTTATAAAGTGCTTTGCAAACTTTAAAGTGCTGTGTAAATGCTAATTTTACTGTTATTGTTGTTTTGTCTAGAATCCTGAGGAAATCACTAGCTAAGCAGATTTTGGTCAATAGGTATGTTACAGCATCATTTAGCAAATGGCTTAAAGAATGATATTTGACTTATAGTAGAAATTGATGATGATAGGTAGAAGATATAGTTAACAGAGCTAGGATTCTTAAGGAGATTCCATGTTAGCTGGTCAAAGAAAGAAAAAAAGCAGATAGAGTAAATGAATGTGACAAAATTTAGTAATGGAAGTTCTAAGAGAAGGTGAGTCAAGGCGACGAGTCAGGAGATAGTTTACTTTTTGGAAACAAGATATTTCAACAGTGGTCTCTTATCAAGTGAGTATCTTTGAATGCTTCCCAGAAATTATTCTACCTTGTCAGCATAGGATCTTAAAGGAAGTCTTCAGTTCCTGGGGGGAAAATAGGATGCATCACCAAAGAAATAGTTTGTTAATACTTAGTTAAATAATAATCAGGAAGAACTAGTATGAGTTCAAGAACAGGTCATATTGATCTAAATTGAGAGCAATTTAGAACTATGCCCAAAAGGTTGTAAAATTGTGCATACCTTTTGATCCAGCAGTATCTCTTCCGGGTCTTTATACCAAAGAGATCATGAAAGAGGGAATAGGACCCACATGCAAAAAATGTTTGTAGCAGCCCTTTTTAGAGTGGCAAGGAAGTAGAAATTGTGTATGTCCATTAGTTGATTATTATTATTTATTTAATATTACTATTATTATTATATTGTAATATGATATAATTATATAGTCCTACATACAAATATATAATTATAATATTAGATTAATAGATTTGGAAATGATGTAGACATAGTAGTGTTCCTGGATTTCAGAAAGACAAAAACCTCTTCTGATAGCTTTGAGAACAAGATAGAGAGTTGTGGGCAAGATAATAGTAAATTTAGGTAAATGACCAGACCCAAAGAATAAAAATCAGTAGATAAATGTCACTCAGTAGGGAGATCTTTAATAGAATGTACTAGTGATCTATCTTTGGCCTTATTTTAGTCAATATCACTAAGTTATTTGTATGAAGGTATATATAGTATACGCCATGTCAAATCATTTGATGATACAAAACTGAGAAAAATATCCAACCCCTTAGATGACAAAGTCAAAATCCAAAAAGTATTCAACAGGATTGAACAATAGGCTAAATTTAATAAATGAAATTCAATGAAGAAAAATATAAAGTTTTATACTTTGGTTAAAAAAATCAACTATACAAATGAAGGTTGAAGATAGCTAGACAAAAAATGTGTGTAAAAAAATATGAGAAGTTTTAAAATAAATTTTTAGCTCTACTTCAAACTCAAAAGGAGTCAACAGTATTTTATGAGAACCAAAAAAGTTAATGAAAGTTCCAAAAATAAAATCATAGAATTAAGGACCAGACAGTTTATATTCTGTCTGATCATAATAAGAAATGAAATAATATGCTGCTAGGAAGAATATTGACTACTCAAGTCCTTCTAGGAAGAGGATGAGGATGTTAAAAGGATTTGAAATTGTGTTGAGTAATGAGTGAAAAAACTAGGAAGGTTAAGCCTGGAGAATAAAAGAGAATGGGGTTGTGTTAACTGTCTTCAAGTATTTGAAAGATTCTCATTTGGATATGGTTATGATAGATGTGAATGAAGTACAATAGAACTAACTAATAGTTCTGAAGAACAGGAATAAAGTCTATTATAAAAAATTATATGACAGAAAGAGAAGATGGACTTGTCACATGGCAAGAGCAAAAGATGGATAACTAGAATTCTACACTAGTACCCTCTTCATTTTGAGAGAAAGAAAGGCTTTCAGTACTTTGGGTAGCAAAATTTCAGGATATGGATGAGAGACATAAAAGAAGGAAAGGCATGCATGGATGGCAATCAACCTTGTTGGAAGAAACCCCTGAATGGATGAAATCACAAAATCCATTTGAGTATTGAATCATTTAGAGAAGGGATAAGATTTGTTTAGCTTGTCCCTAGATGGGGAAAGAACTAAGAGTGTTGGATGGAAATTAGAGTGAAGTCTGATTCATTAGAAGGAAAAACTTGCTAGCATTATATAGAATCTATTCAAATGTATGTGAAGTATTTTATAAAACAATGGGTTTCCCATCACTAGAAGTCTTTATGTGTAACAGTTTGTCATAGTTGTTCCTCCTCAGATACCAATTTAGATAAGATTTCTTATTCTATGATATGCACTTCCTTCTTTGAATCATTTTAGATCTTATCATCTTTCCCACACAATCTCACAATAGAGGATATATGTATATGTATATATATACATATATGTGTGTGTATGTATTACATCAATTCTGAAATCCAATTGTGTTACATTTCTTGATTTTTACTTTAGTTGTATTTTGTTTCTGCAACTGGATTATAACATCTTGGAAGGCCGAGAAGTTTTATTCCAATTCTTTTCCCCCCACACGTTATATCTAGCACAGTGCCACCAATAAGTGCTTAATAAACATTTATTTGTGGAGCTGTCATTTAGAAGAGGTATTAATTTTGATTTGCTTCTCTCAGAGAGCAGAACTATGAAGTAATAGATTCAAACTAAAGATGGGAAGATTATGTCGATATAAGAAAACATTTCTCCCCAGTTAAAATTGCCCCAAAATGCAATAGACTGCCTTGGCTAATCTTGGATATTCATCATGGGAACTCTGTAAGCATAGGGTATGTGACCATCTATCTGGGTTATTGTTGAAGGAATTTATGCTTAGGTATCAGTAGGATTGGATGATCTCTATCTCTCTATTTTGATAGTTTGTGATCTTGTGCTAACAATTCTGTAGGATTTCATATAAGTACAATAGAATAAAATAGACCTTGAATCCTTAAAGGCTTTAACACTCTCAAATCTGTTAGGACTTAACATCCTTGAAATGTTGATATTGCATTATAGTGAAAGGTCTGTGACTTCCTCCATGTGAGTAGATACACATTACCATCTCTCTGTGTTCTACTATGTGCTTTCATACATAGTAGTCACCTTCATAGGTGACAATAGACAGAAATAGTCACTTCTTGGTGGTAAACCTTCTGGGTGATAAGCCTCTTCAAGATCATGGGATGATGATAGCTCTTCATTGTTAGACTTCTGCATAAATCTTTTCATTTTGGCAGAACATCTTAGAGCTTCAGTTCCTTTGGCACAATGTATGTTCACTTCCAAGTCACTAAAAGGTATAGGAGCAAGATTTTAGTAGAGGAAAAATATTTTCAATGTCTAATTTTGATGGTATCTTTTGGATGCCATTTTGAGTTCTGTCTCACTGTGTACTCTCCCCACATTGTTATAATGTGAAAGCCATAGAACAGAGCCAAATATGAAGCAATAATTGACAGTGTACAATGTGTCTGACAGTAACTACTGAGGATAAAAAGAACTGAAACTATTACACTCAATAAAATAAATGTGGAGTACCTGATGAAATTTGTAGGAAGTCAAATGAAGTCATTTGGCCCTAGGCTTTGCTTGTAACATCCTGCTCTAGGTAATGATGTATACTTTCTTAGAAGGTATGCCTATGAAAAAATACCTTTGAATTTTCTTTTGCTTCCACTATTTACTATTTCTTGTGCATTTGTCATGATGAAACAAGCTTTTGACTGATCACAAAAAGAAATGCAGTCAATTCGCCAAGATGTCATCTGAAAAAGATTTGATTCTTTTTGTTCCTAAATGACTTCTCATATTTGGTTCATATTCCTCCATGTTTTTAGAATGAACCACTGGATCATGTGGAACCTGAATCTAGTGCTTTCTGATTTTGATCTCTTTGTCTTATCCCTTTGTCCCATTATTTAGAGCAGTAGCAAGAAAGAGAAAGTTTTTTATACCTTTCATTAGGAAATCTTGGAAAATGAGATAGTTGCTTTTTAAACGAAAGGCCTGAAAAGAATGACTGTATGAATAAGTAAAGATGGCCTAAGTACAAATGTTTATTGGATGGCCATTTTGATTTTATTTCAAAAATGTATATATATAGCCTTAGTTGAATGGGTTACAAGAGGACTGTGAAAGTACTGTCAATCAAGTAGTGATCTGTGAATATAGGTAGATAGTGGTATGTGCTTTGTAGAATTAATGATACTCAGAAACAGAAAGATAGGACACAGAGGATACCAATCCCATAATCTCTGGTTGAATTCCTATGATGGAAAATACTATAAATGAAAATGCTACAATTTAATCTGCCTAAAGCACATTATAAAGTAGATACAATATTCTGTTTGGCCTTAAAAATCCTTTATAACCTAGCCATTTCCTTCCTTTTCAGTCTTCTTACATCCTACCTCCCAATATGTACCCTTCAATCCAATGATACTAGCCTCCTGACTGTTTCATGAGCAAGATACTTCAATTCTCAGCTTCAGAAATTTTCTCTTACTACCCCAATTCCTGGAATGCTCTCCCTTTTCCATCCCTTCTATTGATTTCTCTGGCTTCCTTTAAGTCCCAACTAAAAATTTTTTTTTCAGGAAGAACTTTCCTAAACGCTCTTAATTCTGAAGCCTTTCCTCGATTAATTATTTCCTTTTTATTCTGTATATGGATTGTTTTTTGTGTATGTTTTTGTTTATATGTTGACTTCTTCATTAGACTCCTGAAAGGCAGAGATTATCTTTGGTCATTTGTGTGTCCCTAGCACTTAGCAGAGAACCTGACACATATTAATAAATGTTTATTGATTGATTAATTGATATATCACTGTTTGGCCTTTCCCTAATCAAAAGGAAAATACTTTGTTTTGATTCTTTGCTCTCATAAAAGATTCTGTTATAAATATTTTGGCATATATAGGAACTTTCTTCTTTACAGTGACTTCCTTGGGTTATTAGCCCAGGCATGGAGTGTAGTTCAAAAGGTATGGACATTTTAGTTAATTTGCTTGATTCCAAATTGCTTTATGAAATGATTATACCATTTCATAGCTCCACCAATGATATATTAGTGTGTCTATCATCCCCTAAGCCATCAAAAAACTTACTATTGCCATTTTTTGGTGGGCAAGAGTGAAACCTCATGGTTATTTTGATTTATGTTTTTCTTATTATCGGTAGTTTGGAGCATTTTTTCATGTAGTTGTAAATACTTTGCAATCCTTTTGAAAATATTCTTTGGCTAATTATCTTATGGGGAATGACTATAGCTTTACATATACATGTTAATTGCTTACATATCTTGATATAAAATTTGATACAAAGATTATTTTTATCATTTATCCACTTCTTTTCTTGTCTTAGATACATTAATTTTGTCTATGAAGCTTTTCAATTTCATATAATCCAAGTTATCTATTTAATCTTTGTTATTGCCTCTATTTCTTATTTGATTAAGACTACATCTCCTCCCTATACCTATGAGAGATTTATGATTTATTTCTCTTGATTTTTAAGGTCATATATCTATTTAGAGGAACATTTTGTGAAATATGGAGGAAGGTGCTAGTCTAAGCACTTATTTCCTTCTCCAGTCCATTTTATAGATAAGGAATTAAGGCAAACAGGTTAATTGACTTGTTCAAGGTCATACAACTTGTAAATGTCTGAGGCCAAATTTGAACTCAGGAAGATGAGTCTTATTGATTTTAGGCCTAGCACTCTAATCACTATGTCCCTTAGCTATCTTATAGGAATCTGCCTTAGCAACCATCTAATTTAACCTATATCTCAAAAAGAATCATTTCTACAATATAACAGACAAGTTGTCATCTAGCCTTGGTTTATAGATTGTTAATGAATGGGAATAATGAAAAGGTATGCTTTTGCATAATTCTAATTGTTAGAAAGTTTTTTTGTGTGTTCGTTTTTGTTTTTGATATAGAGCCTAAATCTGTTTCTTGATTCCACCCATTATTCCTAATAATAATAATGGCTAATATTTCTGTAGTACTTTGAGATATATAATGCCCTTTATAGTTTTAACTCATTTTATCTTCACAATAATCCTAAAAGATAGTTGAATTTATTATTCTTATTTTATTGATGAAGAAACAGAGGCACAGTAAAGTTAAGTAGTTTGCCCAAGATCAGAAAGTGTCTGACATCTGATCTGAACTTATCTTTCTGACTCCAGGCCTAGTACTCTATCCACTATATCATTTAATTGACCTTTGGGACCAATAGGACATTAGTGCCTCTTTTATAATCCTTCAAATACTTGAAGGTGCCGTTAAATTCAGTCTCCACATTTTATCATGTGTAAATTCTACTCATTCTTACCTCCATGCTTTTTCATGGCTTTATCTCATCCGCTAGTTCAAATGCTACTTACCCTCCAAAGGTCAGCTCAAATTCTATTTCCTCCATGAAGCTTGATCCATTTAATAAATCTGACCACTGACCTTTTAGAAATTTGAATTGCATTTATTGGCAGTACCATACAATACTTATTCTCTAATGTTTCCAATGTGTGTACTTTGTCTCCCCAAAATGGATCAAAACTCCTTTAGGGAGAGGAGTCATTATAATAACTGGAATTTATAAAGTATTTAAAGCTCTTTGTATGCAGAATCTCATTTGAGCCTCATGATAATCCCTGAAAGATAGATAGCTGTCTGAAAAGCTTTACTTTCTTATCTCTCTTTCCCATTCTTTCAAGTCTCAGAGAAAATCTCACCTTCTAAAGGAAGCCTGTCTAAATCCCTTAGTTCTTGTGTTTTTTCCCTCGATATTTATGTCTAATTAATTTTGTATAGCTTATTTGTTTTCATGTTTTCTCCCTCTTAGATTGTGAATTCCTTGATGACAGGGACTGTCTTTTAATCCCTAGTAGTTAATTTAGTTCTTGGCATAGGGTCGGTGCTGAATTAAATACATATTGACTGACAGATTGACTATTATTCTTATTTTACAGATGAGAAAACTAAGGTTTGGAGAGATTATCTCAGTCATCCAAATAGTAAGTATCAAAAACAAAGTCTGAACCCTGCTCTTCCTGATTCCAGGCCCAGCAAATGATAGTCATGGTCTCCAAGGCATTTCCTTTAGAATCTCCACATCCTGATTATAATGTTGAAATAAATAGCAGGGACTTAATAAATTGTTGCTGAAATGATCAATTCCACACACTTTTTTTTTTGAAAGGCAATTGGATTAAGTGACTTGTTCAAAGTCACATAGCTAGTAAGTGATAAGTATATGAGGTGGGATTTGAACTTGGAAGTCCTGACTCCAAGACTGATGCTCTATTCACTGTGCAATCTGGCTGCCCTTCCTTTCCCCCCAACCTCCAGAGACACACTCTTAAAGTTTGAAATAAGGAATTGCCAAATTGTCTTGGAAAATTCTTCCAATGTTCCCAGAGCAAACAGGAATGCAGTGACATGCAAGAGTCCTTTGGAACATTAACTAAATGGATCTCAAAAGTTAATAAGCAAAACATTTTAAATTATATAACTCAATGAAAACATCACTGTATTGTTACCCAACAAGAAGAATGTGAATGTTAGTGCATTCTTTTCTATTATCAAGAAAAAAAGAACTCATAAATTCTATTTTTTTCATGTTCTTATTGCTATTTTTGTCAAATGGTTGGAAAAGGCTGACTTTGCATTGTAATATTGACACACCTAGGTATGACTTCAGGTTGGCATCAATTCCCAGTTAAGCTAATTAAGGTCCTTGTGGGAATCTGAATTGCAAAAGTAACCTCTCAATAAGTACTCCTCTGCCACTAAGGAACTGGTAAAGTGGAGGTGGTACTGCCAAGTAATTAACTCATTACACTGAAACCCTACCTCATGAATTATGCTGAAATCTTCTGACATCTTTGTATTTCTCTGCTTCCTCATCTATATAACAGGAATAACAATAAAAGTAGGTCAGATTCTGCTAGATCTCAAATCTAAAATCTTTGACAGGAGAGAACCTCAATTGAAGATCCTAATTTTGGGCAGAGTTTGCTGAGTGAACTTTTTGCAATAATAGAGGAATAGGGGTGTAGCTTAACTAACAATTTAAACTTTCCTTTCAAATATTTTCCCTTCTAGAGTTAAAAGGTCTTCTCTCTGAAAATTTAGGATCATGATTAAGAACAAACTCACAATATACCCCCAAATCATCTAATTTTTCAGTTTGTCACAGGGAAAATAAAACTGGTTAGGCAATCTGAGTTGGTTTTGTGCTAGCAGAGTAAGCAGGTACCTATAGATATGAACTGAGAAAAACTCAGAAAAACTCTGTTCCCAGAAATCCTCTCTCTACCCCATGTACTGTGTGGTTCAGAAATGGCGAGGGATCACCATTTTAATAAAAATAGCTGAAGAGATCTCTAGAAGCAAAGCAAAGATTATTATACATTTTCAAGAGAAGGGCATCCCACCCATCGAGCAGACAATGGAAGAGAGGAAGCCCCATGGGGGGCAGGGTCAACACTTTTAATCCCTAAAGCAAATACCCGCTCCTACCACTGACCCTCATCCTTACTGGCTGAGGATCTTACATTCTAAACTCGGGAACTACCCAAGAAATTGAACTTGACCATTAAGTACATAGTTGCCCATATTTGATTAAAATAGGGAAACGCTGATGTCAGGATAGCAGGAAGGGGACTTAGATATGCCCTTGACTCAATCTTCAAAGTCCTTCAGGCCTACACAAACTCTGAAATAGATGAAGCCTTACTTGATTTTCACAACTGTCTTGAAAGATCTCAGCTCATCTCGTTCAGTACCAAAGCACCTGAAGCTCCACATATGCTTTTCTTTGGGTTTTTATTCCTGCTGATTCTCTTTAAAATTGTAACATATCCCACAGAAGAGGAGGAAAAATGCACCTTCTCCTTTTTTAGAAAAAGGGAGAAATGACTGGAATATTGCAGAGTCTGTTCACAAATGACTGATATGTTGGTTGATTTTGATAAATTGTGTTTTCTTTTCTTGATCCTCTTAAAATGTTACAGGAGATGATTTTTCTAGATAGGGAATTAAGGAAGAATATATTTGTTAGAAATGGTGATATAAGAACAAAAGATCAATAAAAACATTGGTTTCCTCCCCCACGCCACCCACTCCTTTTAATCAATGTCTCTCTTTTTTCCAGGAGGCAATTGGGGTTAAGTGACTTGCCCAGGGTCACACGGCTAGGCAGGGTAAGTGTCTGAGGTCAAATTTGAATTCAGGTCCTCCTGACTTAAGGGCTGGTACTCTATCCACTATACTACCTAGCTGCCCCTTAAGCAATTTCTTCTGAGAGATTTTAATAATTTAAAATAATTTACACTTTGATGTAGCCCCAAATCCTATTTGGGGGCTAATGTTGGTACTTGATCTAGGTCTAGCTTCATAGAATGTTCTGTTCACTTAGAAGAAACCAAAGTAATTTCACTCTTTATAAACATCAAGGATCCTTTCTGCATTATTTCCAACAAGCTATCTGGCTTCACCATGAATATCAGGAACATTTTGATGAAGACCTCATAGAAAAGACTAAATAATCTTAAGTTCTTACTAGAGTTTTATATACGACTCATTGCATATTTGGATAACTATAATTATTAGGAAACCTTTTCCTATCTTGAGCTGATATCTGCCTCCTGACATTTCCACCTACTGGTTCTAGTCCTACTCATGGGAGCCAAGAACAATAAGACTAATCTTCCACAGGTGAATGCGCTAAATGTTTGAAGATTGCAATCAAAATGTTTGAGGACAAGCAATTCAATTACTAAAGTACTGATGGAAAACCAGTTCATCTTCTTTCCCTTACTCAGATTCTATGGCATGAGGAGGGGCAAAAGTTTAGGAGCAGCAGAGAGTGGTAGATAGAAGGTTGGTTTGAGTAATGGGAAGGTCTAGATTCTGTAGGTAAAGAAATTTATAAGCCTTAAAGTGTTACGTAGATGAATTATTATTGTTGCTATTGTTTTATTTTTATTGTGGATGTGTGATTTTACTGGTGTAAGGATATTATATTTATGAAATCACATGGCATTGTTCTCAAATATGAGCTATTATTTTCCATTGGAAATTAGGAACTATTTTATATTTGCTTTTGAATCTCCAGTGCTTAACATATTTACTTACCTAATGAACATTTGTTTAATTTAGTTGATAATGAAATTGACCAACATATTGAAGACAGAGATTAAAGTAATTAGAAATCTTTTTTATATAATATTTTAATACTTGTCAAAGCATCTTCCCAATCATTAACATAGATGACCCTCATGATAGCCCAATGAAGTGGTAGAGCAACAAGATAAAATGCAGGAATTTTTTTTCTGAAGGAGACTGAGAAAGAATATGGATTGTAAGATTTAAATCATTGTGGGAGCATCTTTTAAATGCTTAATTAAAAGGTTGAGATTAGGAAAGAGTGAATGAAGTTAGAACAGGAAATTAATGAGAGAATTATGAGAAAGGGAGAAGTTGCAGATCACAAAGAGAATGACTTACTAGATGTTATTCTAAATTCCTAATTGACAAATGATCAAAGGATATGAGGTAGCTCTTTTCCCCCACGATGTATTTTTATTTATTTTGTTAAGTATTTTCTAATAACTTGTAAAATTTTATTTTTAATTCCAAATTCTTTCTCCTTCCTGTCCTCCCCTCCTTGAGAAGGCAAGCACTTTGGTATCAATTATACATGTGAAGTCATGAAAAACTTATTTATTTATTAGCCATGATGTAAAAGAAGACATAGACAAAAAATAAAGAAATTTTAAAAAATGTGCTTCAACTTGTATTCAGAGTTCATCAGTTCTCCTTCTGGAGGTGGATTGCATTTTTCATCATGAGTCCTTTGGAATTGTCTTGGATCATTGTTTCTGGAGCAGCTAATCAGAGCAGTTTATCATTGTTATGACATTGTTGTTACTATGTACCTTGTTCTCCTAATTTTGCTCACTTTATTCTGTATCAACTCATTTAATACTTCCTAGGTATTTCTTAAACTATATTGCTCATCATTTCTTATAGCACAATAGTATTCTATTACAATCATATGCCTCAACTCATTCAGCTTTCCCCTAATTGATGGGCATCCCCTTAGTTTTCAATTCTTTGCCATTACAAAAAAGAATTGTTATAAATATTTTTGTATAAATAGGTTCTTTCCCTTTTCCTTTTCCTTTTATTTTTTTAGAATACAGACCTAGTAGTGGTATTGCTAGGTAGAAGAGAATGGATAGTTTTATAGCCCTTTGGACATAGTTTCAAATCGTTCTCCAGAATGGTTGAACAAATTCATAAGATGAGGTAGTTTTTAAGAGAAAGAATCTAAGCCATCAATAGTTATGTTAAAAAAAATTCTAGAAAGAAAGAAAGAAAAGGAAAGGAAAAGGATGAAAAATGAAAAAAAAAATCAAACCACTAAGAATTAGAGGAATACATATTAAAACAACTCTGAAGTTCTACCATATACCCATTAATTAGACTGGAAAAATGGACAAAATGGGGAAATGACAAATATTGGAGGGGCATCTGGAAAATTAGCTTATTGATTCAGTGTTGGTGAATGTGTTGTGAATTTGTGAATTTGTGAGGAGATATTGGAAAGCAATTTGGAACTATGCCCAAAAGTTAATAAATTCTTTGATCCACTACTAAACCTGTTCCACAAAAAAAAAAAAAAAAAAAAAAAATTAAGAAAGTAATTAATGTGCTACATGGGTGTGCATGCGTGTGTAAGCACATGCACATGCACACACACACACACATACACATATACACATCCCATTTTGACTAGTTTTTTTTGTAGAGACAAAGAGTTCGGAACTAAAGGATTGCCTATCAGCTGGGGAATAGCTGGACAAATTATGGCTGTTAATGTAATGAAATACTATTGTGTTGAAAGAGATGGAGAAGAAGCAGTTTCAGATAAGCTTGTGAAGACTTGTAGGAATTGATGCAGAATGAAGTGAGCAGATTCTGGTAATGAATTTTTACTGTAACATCAACATTATAAAAATGAATGATTTTGAAATACTCAAGAACTGTAATCAACATAATAATCAGTCATCTTTCCAGAACACTGATAAACAGGATATCTACGTCTTGACATAAAGATGATGAAATAATATGTATAATGGGATACAGAGTTTTGGACCAATATGAGAATTTTTTTTTTATTTGGCTAAGCTTTTTTTTTTTTTTTAAGGTGGTCTACTTTTCTTTTTTCTTTTTTAAGAAGAAAGGAAGGAGAAGAAATAAATGCTTGATTATTTTTTAAAAGAAATATGAAAAACAAAGAAATTCACTCAAAATAAGATTATTACAATGCTAAATAAGCAAGAGGTGATTAAGTCTAGAACTAGTAAGGCAACTGTGTGAATAGAGTGAAAGGGACAAAGGTGAAAAATGTTATGGAGATAAAATTGACAGGGCTTTGTAATTAATTGCATATTATGGGGGATTAGGGAGAGAAAAGAGTTAAAAAAATGACTTTGAAGTTTCAGATTTGGGTTGTTTTGTAGTACCCTCTAATTTAACAAGATTAGTTGATGTTATTGTATTCAGTAGGATTAAAGGAGTTTGTGGGAAAGTGTTTTTGGAGAAAAGATAATAAGTTCAGTTTTGGACATGCTTTATTTGAGGTATTAACAGGATATATATGGATATAATAGGAGTTCAGGAGAGACATTAGAGCTGGATTTATAGTTGGGAAAAATTCAATTAAACAATATTTATTCAATGCCTACATAAAATGAATAGGATGAGATCAGCAAGGGCAAGAATATAAAACAAGGGATCATTGCTAATAGAAGAGGTGGAGAATAGAGAAGTTAATCAGGGAAGTCTTGCTAAAGGGAGTGGCATAGGAGTTAATTTTACATAAATATAGCATATGAATGATATCACTGCTTGCTTCTGATACATACTACTTGTGTGATTTTGGAGGAAGTCTCTTAATATTCTCAGGCCCAGGTGTCCTAATCTAAAAATTAAGGGGTAAATTTAGAAAATCTATGAAATGCCTTGTAGCTCTACATCTAAGATTTTTTTCACTTTGACCATGGGATATGAGATTTAATCAGCTTTCTTTTCTAAAATCCAAACTCTCAACAACTGCTGACAATGCTAAATATTGGCTATCATTTTTTAAAGCACTTCCTTTGGGCAGCTAGGTGGCGCAGTGGATAGAGCACCAGCCCTGAAGTCAGGAGGACCCGAATTCAAGTCTGATCTCAGACACTGTCTATCTGTGTAACCCTGGGCAAGTCATTTAACCCCAATTGCCTCAGCAAAAAAAAAAAAAAAAAAAAAAAAAAAAAAAAACCACTTCCTTAGTACTTGGTGCTCTTAATAAAAGTTTCAATCCTTACAGCCTGTTGGGGTTACTACAGTTCATTATCCCCTAGCCTAATACCTACATGAGATTAAACAATTTTCATCCATGGGAGTCACTATCACAAAATCAGTGTGAGGTGAAATATTCTAGCAGGACAGAATATTGCCCAAACATGTTGAAGAACAACTATATTTAATTGTTCCTGGAACAATTTATGCAATGTCATCATTCGCTTTCAATATATCAGTTAAAGGAATATAGCCGAAAGGGAGTACATTTGCATTTATTACATTCTGCCTAAATGAAGGAACAGATAACCATCCCTGGTATGACTATAGAACTATAGAGAGAGATCCTGGGATCTCTAGGACCTCTGGTGAGATGAAACAGAATACCAATAGCATTGGGTGTGGCTTTAATTTTGCTTTGATGCCAAATGCTGGTGAGATTTTCCCGAAGTTTTTTTGAAATTTTCTCAACCTTTTTACTTCCAATCCTTCAACTTAGTTTAAAAATATGACAAATAATTTTTGGTATTGGACAGTGAGGGATAATGGACTTTGATTCTGCTTTTTACAGATTATAGTTTACTTTTTTATATGTGGTATTTAATACAAGGGAATGCTATAAGATGAGAGGAGTGTGGACCCTATCCCTACTGGATTTCTGTTAAATGCTTTCCTTAGTTTCCTGTCTTCATAGCTTTGATACTATTATTATTATAACTCTTGCAAAATATTGATTCCACCTTGATCTTGATAAAAATAGGAACAAAATACTTTTTCTTCTCTTACAGGAGGTTGGAAGTTTGCAA
This sequence comes from Antechinus flavipes, assembly GCF_016432865.1. Classification (NCBI taxonomy): domain Eukaryota; kingdom Metazoa; phylum Chordata; class Mammalia; order Dasyuromorphia; family Dasyuridae; genus Antechinus; species Antechinus flavipes. The sequence continues at coordinate 437,495,962 of NC_067398.1, forward strand.
AAGTTATGTTTATTAAGAAACTAAGATGATCGTGCCACATTCAGATAAACAAAAATCCAGAAATGGGTATATGTTTATAGGTAAGCTGCTACCTACATTTCACTAAAATCTAGCCAAAATTATTGTTTCAGTTGAGCTTTACTTCAACCTTTATCTTTACCTTTAGTTCAGCAATCTTTTGTTCATCTCTTATTGATAACTTAGAAAATGTATCTCAGAATTTGCTTCAAATATATTTTTTTAAGTATTCAAAAATCACATACAGGATAGTTGAGAGCTAGTCATGTGAAAGTGATTTCTTAGAAATGGGATAACTGTCTGGAAGGTCAATAAGAGTCAATAGTTTTACTTGCCTGTCAGAAAAAGGCTTACATGATCTTAGGCACAAAGGCAGCTGGATAATGCAGTTACTTTCAACCTAGAGATATGAATTCAAATCCGTCTCAAACACTTGTCATCCTGGGCAAGATATAAACCTCTATTTCCCTCAATTTCCATTGTGGTAATATAGAGATAATAATTGCACCTAGCTTGAAAGATTATTGTGAGGATCAAATGAGATATCTGTAAAAAGCACTTAGTAGAGTATCTGACACATAGTAGACCCTATATAAATGTTAATTTCCTTCCCTTTTTCTTCTCATAGATAACATTAGTATTTATAAAGTGTTTAGTTCGAAGTAGATCACTTCATTCCTTTTCTCCATGTTAGATCATGTCTGCAAAATGGTGTTTAGTGCTGGTTACACATTTTAGGCAATTGAATTAGGATCACAATTTCAGAACTGGAAAGGACTTGTGTTTTTGTTTTTGTTTTTGTTTTTGTTTTTAATAATAATAAGCACAAAGATAGTGACTAGGACTGGAATCTGTAATTTTTCTTACATAGGGAACTCTCTTATAATGCAATTCCCTCTCCCACAGCAGGTTACCACCACCTCACTTGCATTTTTATAGAGTTGACTAGAACACTGACAAATTAATAAAAATGGCTGGCATTACAAAGCATTTTAGTTTGCAAAGTGCCTCACCAAATTATCTCAGTTGTTCTTCACAACATCACAACCATCTGGTGAGGTTAAGTGATTTCCCTGGGTAATAGGTCATTGTTGTTCAATCCTTAGTTCTCAAAACTGACCTTGACATCAGGGAGATTATGCCTTAATCTGAAAATGAATTGGATTTAAGTGGGAGAGAGCTGTCCAAGGTCACTTGCCTCACTTTCTCCTCCAGGGCCATCCAGGCCCAAAGATAAGATATAGACCAGAATGATTGAAGATGTCTCCAGATGCCGTGGGAGACCTTGGCCCTTTTAAGCTAAGATCTTTAATATGTTTCAGTTTGACTGAGCCAACCATCCATTCAGTGATTAAGGCGAGGTAAGAAAAGAAATGAGGCAAAAAATAGCCTTTTTTTACTCAAAGGGGAAAAAAAAAGGATCAATCCAGGAGGGGAAGACCCTTAGGGTTGCTGGTCAAAACCAACAATTAACTCTGAGGCTATCAGGGACAAAACAAGACTAAGCCTCTTGGTCTGGGACCTTTTATTGAGTAAGTGTTTTGGTTTTAAGGCATGATCCTTAAGAAAGAAATCTAGCCCATAAGAATTAAGAAAGAAAGCAAGGAAGGAAGGAACAAAGGAAGGAAGGAAAGAAGGAAGGGAGAAAGGCAATTGGTCCTTCACTATCGAAGATAACCATGACTCAGGGAGGTGATGCCATGACATGAAAGCCATTTGAATCTGAGTGAGGGAGGGTAACAGTCATTATGTGTCTGAGGTAGTACAGGAACTTGGATCTTTCTGGTCATAAGGCTGGGTCTCTATTATGTTATTTCCAAGCAGTAGGAGTAAGAGTGGTAGTGTAGAGTCTCGGGATCCCTTCTTCAGTAGGAGTAGAAGTAGAAGTAGTAGGAGCAGCAGCAGTAGCAGTAGCAGTGATGGTGGCAGTAGTAGCAGAAATAATAATAGCTGTGGAGTAACATTGTAAAGTGTGGTAAAAAGTCATCATTGTTTAGTCATTTTCAATCATGTCTGACTCTTTGTGACACCATGTGGGGTTTTCTTACCAAAGATATTGTAGTGATTTGCCATTTCCTTATTTAGCTCATTTTACAGATGAGGAAACTGAGGTAAATAGGTTAAATGATTTGCCCACAATCACACAGCTAGTAAGTCTCTGAGGCCAGATTCGAACTTAGGAAGATAAGTCTCCCTGACTCCAGGGCCTGTCACTCTATCCCACTTAGCTGACCTAAAAGTAATAGTAGTAGCAGTAGTAATAGTGGTAGCAGTAGTAGCAGCAGCAGCAGCAGCAACAACAGTAAGAGCATAATGACTATTAATGACTAAAACTCTGGAGTTGTATAAAATCCATGGTTATTGACTCAAATATTTCATAGTGATACATGAATTTCTAGCAAAACCACCTTAATTTAATACTTTCCTCTCAGACATGTTAATCTTTTCTTTTAAAAAAGGTATAAGATCTCATCTTTTAATAAAAGATAAGAACATCAGTGACCCTTTCATAATATTTATATACTTTATACAAAGCACTGACATCTTATATCTCCTCAATCCCTTTTATTAAGATACAAAACTACATATTAACCAAAGAGCAAAAATGGTGTACCAAAAATACCCAGGGTTATAAGAAGGTATTTATCATTGATTTGGTATTGTACAAATTGCTTGAAAGCAACACACCATGTATATTGCCCTTATTGATTATTAAAAGGTCCTCGATTCGGTACCTCAGTCATGATTTGTTAATTTATTTCAAATATATAAAATAGATTCAAGCAGAGTAAGAGTTAAAGAATATGTGATGTATACATCAAGAACTCTTTCTATTTAAATGCATTACTAATGCAATATCAAGATGATATCTTTCAGGGAGACAGTTTATCTCTTATGGTTTCATCTAGCTTTGAACCAACATGACTTTTCTTAAATAGAGACTTCTAAGTTAAAGAGAAAGTCATACTAAAACATTTTATTAATCACTTGATGCATTTGAATAATAGGTTATATGGCTCCATTGGAAAAAATATTTAGAAGTTTTTGCATCTTGTAGATTCTTTCTTTAATGATATTTAAACTATAATTAGGATTTGATAAATATAAAATTCATAAGGTAAGTCAAGGTAGACAATTTTCAAGCTTGAATGTGAAAGACATACTGAATCAGTGTTTAAATAGGATATTTATAAATGTCTTGGTTCTCTCCTGGGAAGAAACATAAAAAAAAAATGCATGAAATATGAAACTATTGCAATTTACCTCAAGAGACTTACTGGCATCCTTAAATCAGCGTTTAGTAGGAAAAAAATATTTAAAGCAACTATTTCCTATGGAATAATAATGAATATTGCCTCTTTGAGGTTTTGACTTCTCACATGTTACAGTTTAGTGCTGAAAGGGATAGAAAAATATTTCTACTAAAAAGAAAATTTTTCATCTTATAGAAAATGTTTTTGTTGATGAAAAGTATGATACCTAAAAGTATCCAGGGGAAAAATGTTCAGCCAACACAAGCTGTTAAAATACATAGGTAAATATTCAGGTAAAGAGACCTTTGAAGTCCCTTTGAACACTGAAATGGAGTGAAGCACTGGATAAATTGTGCTGCAGAGATTAACAAAGTAGTAGTTAATTGACTTTTAACAAAGAGCATCATCACTCTCTTACATTCCTCTTGTAACAACTCTTTGCAATGTTTCCTCTTAAATATCTATGATGGATGATTGCTGGACTATAGGATTTAAGGGTAACAGCTAAGAAGAACAAAAGATTTTAAAATTTCAGTTGGGTTTTATTTTCATTAACTGCTTGCCGATTGACAAGAAGAAAGAGAAATCTTGTTTTCAGAACAGATTTTCTTATGTGTGTCTTTTAACATAGAAATCTGATCAATTAGCATTTACTAAGCATTCACACTATGTCTTGTGTACTGTGCTAATCACTGGGGATACAGAAAAACATGTAAAAAAGAAAATCCCTTTTATCAAAAAAAGATAAAAAAAAGGAAAATCCCTGTTCTCAAGGAGCTCATAGTTTTATGGACAAAACAACATGCAAACTATTTGATGATAGATGTGCACCCAAAACATGTATATATACATACATTTGTATATATTTATTTACACATATGCACATATACTAAATCAGAATTTGTCAAGAAAGGAAAGATACTAGCATTAACAGGACCAGGAAAGACTTCTTGCAGAAGGTAGGATTTTAATTGAGACTTGGGGGAAATTGAAGAAACCAGGAGGCAGAATGAGAAGAGAGAACATTTTTAGCATGGGACTCAGCCAGTGAAAAGAACAATCAGGAAAGTGTTTTATTTGAGGAATAGCAAGGAGATCAGTGTCACGGGAGCATATGGAATGTAGAGTTGGGGGAGTGGGGAGTAAGGTGCAAGAAGACTAGAAAGGTAGAGAGTGGCCAGGTTATGAGGGATTTTTAAATACTAGGGTTTTCTTTTTTATCCTGTAGCTAATTGGGACCCTTGAAATTTACTAGATAATAGTAGTGGAGGTGGTAACTGATATGGTCAAACTATTTAGGAAGATCAGCCTAACAACTGAATTGAGGATGGATTAGAATAGGGTGATACACAATATAGGGAGATCCATCAATAAGCTATTGCAATAGTGTAAGGTGATGAGGGCTTTGGCAGGGAAGAGGGGGGTGGGGGGAGAGAGATAGAGAGGAAGGGAAGGGGGAGAAAGGGGAAGGGGAAAAGGGAGACAGGCAGAGAAAGTGAATCAGTAAGTAAACATTCAATAAATATGGTGCTAAATGCTGTGTATGCAAAGAGGAAGCAGAGTTGAGTAAAACTGTTAGCCTGACTCTTCCAGAGAAGTAGCGGCAAGACAAAAGTCGGGATAACTGGTAAAAGGAAAAAGACAATTTCTACCTTCAAGGAACAAATCTAATGGGAGAAGACAATACACAAAAGGAAACTGAAAGTGGAATGGGAAATTATGGGGGAAGAAATGTGAAGAATTTTAAAGAGTGGGAAGGACTAATGAAGATTAGACTGGCCTAAGTAGCCTTTCTGTGAGAGGTTTAGAGTAGTATTCTTTGCCCTGTGCTCCAATCAAAGGAGCAGAGAGTACCACCAAGGCTGGTTCCATGGTGAAGTAGTTCTTGGAGCATGATAAAGATGTAGAAGGTGATGAGATCTATATTTTGGGGTTCCCTTTGGGTCAGGGAACCAAATGATGAGATTAGATTCAGGGAACCAAAATGATGAGATTATGGTTCCTGGTGGTCAGAGAGTTCCTGGTGGTCAGGGAGTTAAATGATGAGGTTAGTGAGAGGTTCAGGGTTCAGGGAACCAAATAAAGAGGCTTGGCTCCCTTAAATCCCCTTAGGATTTGGCTCATGGGTAGGGAGTTTGGGGAACCCCCCTTTCTGGTGGTACAAAGATCTTTTGTTAGGGAATTTATGAACCCCAAAACCTAGATTGGTAAAAGAGGTTTATTATAGGCATTGGGAAGTCAGCTTTTGCTATGCATGAATAGAAAGGCTGAATTCCTCAGTGGCAAAGTCCCAACAGGGAAGTAAAGTAGTGGAGGAGTCCTGCAGAGAAGTAAAGTTTCTAATAGAGAAATCCTGACAGAGAGATATAAAGTCTTGTTATGGAAATAGGTGAAGATAAATAATAAATAATCCCAGCGAGCAGGGGTTCCTTGGCATGGCCTGGTATGTGAGGTCCTCTACAAGGACTGGGTTTAAAATAGCCATTTGTATAATAGAAGCCTTTGGCTACAAGCCTAGACCTACTCCCCCTCCTGATGAGGTTGGTAGGTGGAGTTTGAGCTGGAACTGAATAGAAAATCTTCAACTGAATAGGGTTCTCCAACTCCTGACTCAACTAGTCCCACCTAGATAACAGAATGAAGCTGTTTATCTTGTTTCCCTCCGGCAAGATCCCACAGAAGCAGGGTCCAAGGAAAATCTCTCCTTCAAGGAGTTTTGGAATTTGGGGGTCCCTTCTTTAAAGGGAGTTCAGCCAGGTGGGAGTTGAGGATGACCTGAAGGTTTTAAGACCAGCTGACTAAAAGAACAATAATGTCCTTGATAGTGATAATAAAATGAAGAAAAGGATAAGGCTTGGCTGAGGAAATATAGTAAGTTTGGTCATGGACATATTAAAAAGTCTATGAGAAATCTGGTTCAAAATGTACAATTAGTAACTAAAAGCATCCTTCTTGAATACTTCCACACATATCTATTACATTACTATTGTTAAAATTTTTTCCCATCAGAAAGTCAATTTAATTCAAGTAAAATTCAACAAACATTTATTATGGTATAATATAAAGATAATTAAATGTATCTATTTCATTGAAAACTTACTAATTGATTCCCCTCTCCCCCTTTTATGGAACTGAGAATGTATCATGTCATGGCCAAAAGACTTGTTCCCAGACCTCTTTTTTCCCCCACTCTATTTCATCTCATTAGCTTTCCAATACAGATAGCTATTGTAATGTAACACATAACAATTGAATAAAAATCATTACATTCCAACCACTCTCCAGCCACTATTTTTAACTTTGATTTGGGAGAGTTCTGAGTTTCTGCCCCGCTAAACAGAAGATCGAAGACAAGACTTCATCACTTAAGGAGAAATGAAGGAACCCTCCTATCACCACCACAAACATCTATGTCCTACCCACTTTTGTGATTTGCTTTCTAATAGAGGAGGGAAATCAGAATCCTTCAGCTCCTAGATTATTTTTAGGTAAGGGTTCCTATTTCTTTGTGTTAAAATAATTTCTAGCAAGATCAAGCCGAAAGAGTTTAATGAAACAGCTGAAAATATGATGAATTGTTCAACATTGAGAGCTTTACATACAGTCATCTTCCATTATTTTAGAACAATTGGGATGCAATGATTTTGAAGATAATCCATAAACCTAATTTTAATAAATAGTTTTACATTTCTTCTCCCTTCAATCTTCAGTCAGAGTTGCTAATGAGTATTTAAATTGATTCAACCCTCTGCCTATCCTCTGGCAGAGGTGTTAATAAGAAGTGAAATGGATTAAAGATAGACAACTTTGAGAAAAACAAAGAGCAATCAGAAGATTTGACAAGCTGCCACCAGTTCTTGCAATAATCAAATGTAGATTGTCAGTGTTGAATCTCTCCCTTTTCCAGCAATATGACTATAGAACAGTCTTCTAAATGTCATCAGTTGATGTATATTTCATAGATAATTTCCATTAGATAATTAGAATTTGCTAATTTCCTTCCAAAAGGAAAACAAAGTATGCCATGGCAAAAATCAATCTGATAAACAGATCAAAGACACTCGTTATAATAATACTGCATTTATCTAGCATAACTGGAAAGTGAAGTTCTCTTAAGTAAAAAATTTTTTATAAAAATGAAGATTGGCCCTTTATTATAAAAATGCTATTAGAAATATTTTGGATGGTTTTAAATATTGTTCTGACTCAATTTAGAGTATGCTGAATATTATCTTTTTTTTTTTTCCTACTCAAGGCCATTAAGAACATTACATTATGTTAAACTGTAATAAAATCATAACCTGTAGGAGGTACAGTGACTGTATGTCCCAGATTTCCTGGAAAAGTCCTGATTTGGAAAAGAAATTGCTTATAATAAGGCTTTGTTTTTTTTTTTTTTTTTTAAAGCATACTTTGTGAAACTATTTCCTGATTTTTGGTTTGGAAAATCTATCCATCTATCTACCTACCTCATATTATGGAATTTTCCCACACTAGTGTATTCTTTCTCTCCCATCCACCTTCACTCCTAACTACCCACTGATGATTTTAGAGGATATTTTATTTAGGGATGTATAAGACCATTTGCTGCAGCATTAAATAGTCCTGGAACTTCCTCCTGGCTTTCTCTGGTTTTGGCTGCTGTATTTTGTCACATGTCCTTCAGTACAAGACAATGTATGATATTTGCAATATTAGTCCTTGAGATCTGTGAAAAAGTGGTGTTTGTTCTTCGATAGACTTGTTCCTACATTAGTCTGGCTATCAGTTTCATAATTATTTCCTGTTTATAGCTAATTCTTCTGTTTTAGATGGTATGAGAAAAATCAAATATGTATATAGTGAGGTTTGCCCCACTTTCTCCATGGTAGCATTAATTCAAAGCAGGATCATAACAGATCTGAAAGTATCTTTTGATAATGATTATTCTATTAACATCAAAAAGTTTAATACTTTTTTTTTCTTTTTAAGAATCAACTTACTTTCTGACAAAATGGTTGATAACCTCTTACGAACATGGAAATAAACTTCTTGTGAAAATTTTGATGACTATATGAAACAACTGGGTGAACCAAATTTTGTTATACTTATAGCAAATTTATTGGAGGTGGGATTCATTATAGCACAGTGCTAAGAATAATCAAAATTTGGATTCATCTTGAATTCCTAAAATCTCATTTTTAGTAATAACAAAATATTATTGAATATTTATTATTATAAAACACTGTTTTAGGCCCTATTGGAATTACCAAGAAGTAAAGTTCCTTGCCCTGAACTATCTTTACTGGGGAATAAAGAAAAGAGAAAATTGAATAAAAATAAAGGATTTAAAGAACTGAAACAATAATAGAAGAGATTTCACATGACACTGAATGATTAATTTTTAAATTAACCATACAGACAATAATTATATTGGAGTTCAGAGAAGGCAGAAATAATTTAGCCCTTTAAATGGATCTTGTGATAATGTGGTGTCAAATGTGGACCATGTAATAGCAATTTTCCTGCTTATCTGTTCTCACAGATTTTGTCCAGGTTTTTTAGTGGACACATATAATAGCATGAAGAGGCATTCTAATTCTTAAATCTTAAGAGAGAAGAGTTTTTCATCTTTTTTTAACATAAAAGTTTAAGTTTAATCAAGAATAGTATATCTAATTTGGAACCATCATTACTTCTGAGCTGTAAGTGACCTCATTTATATTAATATAAAACAAAATGAATTTTTTTCTAAAGAAATTTTTTTATCCACTTACTCCCTTTTTCTTCTTGAAATACTTTAAAATAAAAATCAAATTGGGCATTTAGTTGGTGCAGTGGATAGAATACCAAGAAAGACTCACCTTCCTGAGTTCAAATCTGACCTAAGACATTTACAGTTTGACCCTGGGTAAGCCACTTAACCCCGTTTACCTCAGTTTCTTCATTTGTAAAACAAGCTGGAGAAGGAAATGCCAAACCACTTCTATATCTTTGTCAACAGAAGCCCACATGGGATAACAAAGAGACACAACTGTGTAGTATAGTGTCATGGGAAGAGTATGGAATGACATTAGGTTGATGAGTGATATCAGAAAAGAAATCCTAGATAATTCTTGGAATACTATATGTTTCAGTTTTAGGCCTGGGGGTATTGATCAGGGTGTGGTGTGTGTGCTTTAAATGAAAAGGATGTGTCAATGTAATAAGATTTTATTCCAGAAAGAGAGTTAATAATCATCTGAAATGATTGGAGAGAACCATTTTGTCTTCCCCAGAGACCAAGAGGAAGTTATCTAAGTTTGGCTTGAGTCATTCTGACTTCCAATAAGCTTTTGCTTTTCAATTATGAGCTGGCTCTCTTCTTTAGAATTTTCTGTGAATATTTTGGAATGTAAACATCCATTCATGGTTATGGAATTGCTGTTTAATATATAGATGACACCTAAAGAATCTACAATAATACTATCAAATAAGTTATTTATTCCTTTTACTAAATAAATAATCAGTTGATTAGTATTCACACTTATCTGTGATTTCCTTGTTTTGAGAGTCCCCATCAACAATACTGGCCACAATTTATACATGCCTTCTCATCCTATGAAACTTCTGACTATATCATCCCATAAGGTCACCAAACACAAGGAGTCCAACAAATGTTCTGGAAGTATTCCTTGCTCTATCCCATCGTTAACAGTGGAATATTCTGGCTGTGCACCCATCATCCCTTGCTCTCTTTGTGTGGCTAGCATCTTTTGTTCCTCTTCTATTATAGCCTGCTTACTCTAAGAACCAACATTATAGTGTTCTCAAACTATATTCATATTTAATTCTTCAGATACCGTTGTGCTTTATATAGCAACACTGGTAGAATATTGACTTTAAAAAGACTGTTGCCTCAGTCAAATTAGATCAAGTTTAAGATTTCAGCTCAAAAAGGCCAAGGTCCGTGTACAGGGCCAACCCCAGTCTTTGTTTCCATGGTGATCTTGGAGTCAATAAAAAATTTGTAATTTGTGGAAAGTAATATTGTCTGTTCTACTATTTCTGTTTAACTCAATATCTATCTGTACTATTTGTCCAAGTTATTTATACTGGGTTCTATGGCTGTCTATATAGGTTTTCAAAACCTGGACAATGAATATTCTTCATTCATGTGGTGTTTACTGTGAGGTCAGACTCTTTTGAGTGATTAAATCACTTCAGGGAGTCTCTGATATTCTTCCAGAATTCAGTAGAATGCCAATGTGATGTAACCAACACAATGTCACCCACAAAGAGGTCTGTGCTAGATCTCTTTTATCACATTTATGAATGTCTTGTCACAATCATTCATCTTTCTGTTTTATTCTTTTCCTGATATTTATAATCAAGATGTTGTTGAAAAGGAGTGTTTTTCATGTTTCTCAAAGATTCTTGAATGACCTCAATATGTGAATAGGGAACAACTTGTTGAAAAAGAGTCATTTGTAACATTTTGCTGTATTGAATGAAATGCTTTTTCATAATCAACAAACAATGAGTATGATGGTATGATGCTGGAGAAACTGAGGCAAGATAGAGATTAGAGAGTTTTTACTATTTTATTTGGATTTCTTAGAGGGAGAGATTGTGCTTTTGGGATCAAAAGAATCCATTTTTGATCCCAAAACTGAATGAGATTTTTGTCTCAAAGAATCCAGCAGCGAATATGAGTTCTCAATGACACACACACACACACACACACACACACACACACATATAATATACACACACATATATATTATATACATACACATATATATTATACACACACACACACACACACACACACCCCTAGCTCCAAGCTCTGAAAACTAAACAAAGGCAGGAGGGGGAGTCCAAACTCTGGTGAGCGGGAATCTCCAGGCAGGGTCCATCAATCCAGTTCTGACATGTTGGGAGGGTAGGACCATAAATTCAAATAAATTGGGAGTTAAGGAGGTGTCCAACTAGAGCCAGAAAGTCTGAAACTTAGAATTACAAATAATGCCAATTGGGTATCTGAGATAGAACATCTGGAGTCTTATCTTCTGGAGTGCCAGATCTCCACAGCCCTAATTATCTCAGTTCTAATGAGCAGAAAAGGGAGGTTGCAACCAGGGAAACTGAGGCAGAATAATTTATGGAAACTGAGGCTGGAAAATAAAAGGGAACTATTACACAACAATGAGACCTTATAATCTCTAAATCTTTCAGTCAGCTGGGAAATGGCAAAAGCAGCATTCATAGTTGAGTAGTCCCTACTTACATATTCACCAAAGATGTCTTCAATTTGTGTATAGATGATTCCTTCTTTCTTTTCTCCTTCCTCCCTTCCTCCCTTCCTTCCTCCTTCCCTCCTTACCTCCCTTCCTACTTTCCTTTCTTCTTATCTTCCTTCCTTCCTACCTTCCTTTCTTCCTTTTTTTTTTCTTTCCTTCCTTTCTTCCTTTCTTCCTTCCTTCCTTCCTTTCTCCTCCTTTCTTTCCTCCTTCCCTCCCTCTTTCCTCCCTCTTTTTCTCTATCCCTCCTTCCTTCCTTCCTTTCCCACCTTCCATTTGTTTCTTTCTAATCTTCCCTTCTTTTCTTTGCTTTTTTCTTCCTTCTCTTCCCTTCTTCCTGTTCACATAAAGTGTCATATCATTACCTGTGGGTCCTCTGCCCAAAGGAATATAAATTTTTATTGCTGAAATCTCTCAAAATATCTTAGGGTTTATAGGCTACATTTCTTTCTTAAGGATCATGCCTTAAAACCAAATCACTCCATCTCTCAATCATTGGCCAACAACAGATCCCAGGCAGAACCCCACTTGGCCATTGTTTGGGGCTTGATTGGCTTGGAGTGAACGTAAATAGACATTGTTTCTGTTTTGGTCAGAAAGCCTGTGGATTCTTCCCTCCCCATTTTTTTTTTAACTTTTTGATTAGGTCAAAGAGTCCATTCTCTGCCTCATTTCTTACTTATCCTTAATCACACTGATTGGGCATTGACTCAGTCAAACTGAATCAAATTTAAGATCTCAGCTCAAAAAAGTCAAGGTCTCTCACTGTATCCAGGTCCAACCCCAGTCATCCTGATCTAAGTCATAGATCTAAATCCCTGGACCCAGAGGGATTCACAGGAAAAAGTAAGATTGGTGACCCTGAACAGCCCTCCTTCACTTAAATCCAATTCACTTACAGGTCACAGCATCACCTCCCTGATGTTTCTTCTTCGAGAATGAAGGGCATACAACAACCATTATTACAACAGATGATACCCTCAAAGATTTTTTATAGGTGAAAGAATAAGCATATAGGTTAGCTGTTTTTTGTTGTTGTTGTTGTTTCTTTCTCTTTTTTAAACTAATTTGTTTGTCATTATTAATAAGGTTTGAATTTTCCCCAAAATCTTTGCTATCTTTCTCTCCTTGAGATATCTTGCATGCTGATCCTTTAACACTCTATAATTACATCTTCTCAAGCACATTTGTCCTCTCAGTATACTTGGTTCAGTCTCACAGATGCACTTATCTATTAGATATCATGCCCTCTAGATATCTTAAATTCAGCATGTCCAAAACTGAATTAAATATCTTTTTCCCCAAGTTATTCTTGGCTGCAAGCCCAAATTCTTTACCTTTTGGAAGATGAAGATGACATTTCAAGCATTCCATTGGCAGCTAAATTGTTTGATTCTGATTGTAGTTCCTTGGTACTTAAATTTTATTTTTCAGGTTGTTAGCAATATGTACACACACACACACACACACACACACACACACGTATATACATATATATGTATATGTTTCTAGGAATTTTCATTTTGGGATTTCTTTTAGGAGGTGATTGGTGCATTCTTTCTAAGATATCTAGGCTCTTATTTTTGGTCATGGAATTTAGGTAGTATAATATTCTTAAATTTTTCTTCTTTATATATTTTTAGATAAATTTTTTTTGATATCAGACACTTTATATTTTCTTCTGTCTTTTCACTCTTGACTTTAACAAGTATTCCTTGTTTGAATCATGGGCTTCTGTTAGATTCCTTTTTTATTTTCTGTGTTTGTTGCTTGAACAGGGCTTTGTAACTCATATAGTTAGCTTCTAATCCCCTTTCTAATCTTTTTCATTTTTTTTTCTTCAACAGCTTTCATTTCATTTATAAAAATATTTTAAGCTCCTAAAAAAACTCTTCATTTCTTCAGGAAATTCCATTTATGTTTGTACCTCATCTGTGTTTTAATCTGATGTTTTGCTTATAGATGCTTTGGAGTCTTTTTTTTTTTTTTTTAAGTTTTCTATCTTGAACTTTTTGCCACCATGATAATTCTTTAGGGTGCATTTCTTTCTTTCTTTTTTTTTTTTTAAATTTAATGATTCTTCTATCTTACTTCCTGATTTCAGACAATGTTAATATTTGACTCTCCCTCACTTCTGAAAGGAAGGTCTGAGTTGGTTCTATTATGCTTTTTTATGGGTATTGAATATTGTCTTATTCCACGATCCAGGAACAGACTGGACATCTGCAAGATTTCAGTGCTTTCTTTTCTCTAAAACTTAACTTAATTCAGTACCAGTACTCAGTCTATTTATAAAAATAATTAGAAAAAAAGGGAAAAAAACTCTATATTCTAAATTGTTTATAGCAACTCTCTTTGTGGTGGTAATGAACTGGACATTTCAGGGATACCTATTGATTGGTGAATGACTGAACCAGTTGTGATATATGATTGTGATAGAATACTACTGTGCTATAAGAAATGATGAGCTCAATGATTTTAGAAAAATATGGAAGTTGCATGTAATAAGAAAGAACAAAATGAGCAGAACCAAGAAAACATTTTATACAGTCACAGCAATTCTAGAATGAGTTTGAGTGAATGTTATTTTAAATATTATAAATACCTAAATTAACTATAAAGAACATATGATGGAAGATACTATTTTCATCCAGAGAAAGAACTGATAAATAGAAATAAAAAAGGATAATTTTATACACACACACATACCTGTTTGGATCTAATTTTAGCTATATCTAGGATGAGGAGTTAGGGAAAAAAAGAAATTTATATTATGATTTTGTTGTATATTTGAAAGAAATAGCAAATTGTATATAGGAGATTTTCACTTTCATGTACTATCATCTTTTTATTGTATTGTGTTATAGAAATTCTTGTTTTATCCCATAAATTAAAATTAAACTTTAAAAAATTTATTTTTTAATTTATATAATAAAACCAAGCATTTTCATAACAGTATAATTTAAATAATATTGCACATGAAACTGCAAATCTATTACATAAAATTTGCTATTACTTTTAAAACATAATAAAGTTACCACATGAATTTCTTTTTTTTTCTTTCATACCTCCTACCCATAGAGGTGGCTACCATCAGATCCAAATATATAAATAAATATGTAAAATCATTCTTTTTCTATTTATCAGTTCTTTCTCCATATGCAGATAGCATCTTTCTCCAATAATTAGTTAACTAATAGTTAATTGAGGTATTTATAGTAATCAAAATGAATTAATCACTCAAAGTTATTCTTAAAACAATATTGCTGTTATTGTCTATAACATTTTTTTATTCTGTTCATTTAATTTTTCACTTTTTTGTGCAAGTCAATCCATGCTTTATTCTTTTCTTTTTCTTTATTTCTTTTTTTTTTTTTCCCTGAGGCATTGGGGTTAAGTGACTTGTCCAGGGTCATGCACCTAGGAAGAGTTAAGTGTCTGAGATCAGTCTTGAATTCAGGTCCTCCTGACTACAGGGCTGGTGCTATCCACTGCACCACCTAGCTGCCCCCTAAATCCATCTTTTTCTAAGGTCATTGAGTTCGTCATTTCTTTTAGCACAGTAGTATTCTATCATAATCATATATCACAACTTGTTCAGTCAATATTATTTAATTTTGTATTGGAAATCCTAGCAATGTCAAAAAAAGAGAATAAAAAAATAGAGTAATCAGAATTGGGAATGAAGTAATAAAACTATCTCTTTTTGCAGACAATATGATGATATACTTGAAAAATCCCAAAGACTCAATTAAAAAGTCAGTTGAAACTATTTATTTTTAGCAGAGTATAAAGTATATTCACACAAATCATTAGCATTCCAATATATTGTAAACAAAACCTAGCAAGAAGAGATGATAAGAACTATCTCATTTAAAATAACTCTGGACAGTATAGAATAACTGGGAGTATACCTCTAAAACAAACCCAGGAACTATATAAACCAAATTATAAAAATTTTATACAAATGAAATCAGTTTTAAAAATTGGAAAAATTTGAATTGTTCATAGGTAGGCAGGGCCAATATAATAAAAATGTCAATTTCACTAAACCAATATTCAAGTGTCAATCCAATTAAATAACCAATTTTTATACTAAATTAGAAAAAACAATAGAAAAATTCATTTGAAAAAACAAAAAAATCAAGAATATTAAAGGAACCAATGGAAAAAAAAATGTAAAGGAACATTCATCAGTGCCAGATCTTGAACTATATTATAAGACAGTAATTATCACAACTATTTGATATTGGCTAAGAAATAGAAACATAGATGAATAGAACAGAATAAACATACAATTTACAGCAGTAAATATAGTAACTTTGTATTTTACAAATGTAAAGACAAAATTTTGGCATAAAAATTCATTATTTGATAAAAATTATGGGAAAACTGGAAATCAATCTGGCAGAAATTGGGCATAGAGCAATCTCTTTCCATGTTTTCAAAATGGCATGCTAAAGGACAAAGTTTGATAGCTGCCTCCCTGGCCAGAACTCTTAAAATTTCTGAACTGCGCTTGGGTCTGTGCAACTGCTGAATGCAATCGGATTCAGTTCTTATTAATCTGAAAGCATTGCTGGTTGAGAGCCACAGAATTTTAGGTTCCTCATTGGTCTGGGATTTATGTCCTGATTATTCTTCTGTAAATTGGGCTACCTGCTGTAAGATCCCACTATGTTCCCAGTATATATGCCACTGCTACCATTTGTCTTTGGACTTCTTCCTTTTTAGACCTACTGTCCTGGGGTCTCTCTACCTAGCAACAGCTATTGTTGGGAACAGATGGGACACAGGTATCAAACTGTTCTAGATATATAGAAAAAAGCTATCATTTAGAACTTGACCCCCACTTGGTATCCCAGCATAGGTGTGGTGATGTCCTAATATGGATCTGATAGAATCCTATATGGGTTTGGGACCTCTTCTTGCCTTGGTTCATAATTTTCCCTGGGTATTGGACTACTATCCACATCATAGACTCTGTACCAGCTCTATTTCTAGTGTATAAAGACCGCTGTCCTTCTCTCTGGGGTAACTAGGGCTGACAAATTGTGACTTTTTTCCTCAATTTCTCTATCAAGATTTTATCTGGTACATTTTGCAAATCTGTTTGGGGGAGTATTTTGAGTGGGAGTATTTTATATTGCTTACTGCTACTCTGTCTTGCCCATTTTCCTCTGTACTTTTTAAGGATAAAATAATCAAAATTGCATGTATTAATAGTTAAATTAGCATTTGTAAATAATCTGAAAATTATAGAATTCTTGGTAGTTTCCATATCACTATAGATAAGGAAGGGGTATTACACAGAAGTGAGGACCCCTTTGGATTTTTATTTATTTAATGATCAAAAAACAACTGGCTGAGCTCATGGTAGAGAATCTTTCCAAATTTAACTGGACAAATTTTTGAGCAGAACACATATCCTGTTGCTAAGATATTATTCTAAGCTTTTCCTGCTTGGCATGATCTGCCTGAGCTTATGTTTTATTGGCATATATCCTTTGAAACCAAAAGGTCACTTATAGATTACAACGAAATTGGGCAAGGGCCTTTATAGAGATTCTATATTTACTTTCAAAAAATCAAATATTTAAGTTTAGGATGCAGGAGATATATAGGAATCATACATAATTTTTCCATCATAAGGACATGTATGAGTAGCTTAGGGGTTTGGGAGCCAACTGATAGTTTTCTCAAGTCAGAGACTTATTATTTCCTATACTACATTTTAGTAATATCAAATCTCTTTAGGCATTAACCAATGAAATCCAGCCATTTAAAGCATAACACTTTTTAACAGCTAGAAGAAATTCTTACTTGTCAACAATATTAGAAAACAATATTATTTGTTTTCTAGGAGTGGAATTAGCTACCAGGAAACTGAGTAATCTGACAAAACTTGTTATGACCATCAGTACGGAAGGGGATTTAATTACCATCAAGACCAAAAGCATCTTTAAAAATAATGAAATCTCTTTTAAGCTAGGAGAGGAGTTTGAAGAACTGACAACAGATGACCGAAAAACCAAGGTGAGGTCAAAAACTTTCTTCTTGAAGACTCTTGGACAAATATAACAAAAATATACAATAATCTATTAAGTGAACAGTTAAGCAGTCAATAAAGAAGACAAACTATTAATATTAAGTAGTGTAAAAACATCTTAAAACTACCATTCTAAAAAAATGGTCAAGATTATAATTCCAAGATAATTGTTTTTATATTCTTTTATCTTCTGTTTTGCACAATCTTTCTATTCTTGGAATTATATTGAGTAGAATGAGTTAACAAATAACCTTGGTTGAAGGTACAAGATTGTGGAACAGGATTCTCTGAGATATATGTATATTATATAATATATTATATTATTATTTAATACTTAATATGCAATCATAGCATGTATCAATATCAATAGGACTTAAATGTAGCAAAGCTTAAATGTGGGAGAGCTCAAACCTGATATAATTGCATAGTTTGAAGAGCAAAAGAGACTAAACAATTTATTTTTAAAAATTCTGGGACGAGGGAAAGTAGGGCATGTGAACATGAGAGGTACAATAGAAATTTTATTATCTCAATTTTGCTGATGAAGGGACTGAGGCAGGTGATTTGTCCAGGGTTCCATAGCTAGTAAATGTCTAAGGCCCAATTTAGAATCACATTTTCCTGACACCTGGTTCAACATTCTATCCACTGTGTCACCAGGCTGTCTATATGTGTACATATCTGCCAATGTAGGATGTGTGTGTATATTATATATCTATATGTATATATAAAACATAACCTATATGATATATCTGCACATATGTATATACATGTGTCTAGTAAACACAGCAATGTGGTGTGTTTATTTATATATGTACATATAAAATACATATTCACACATATATGATATATGTATGTATATGTGTCTATTATACATAGCAATGTTGTATATGTATGTGAGATAACTACTTAATGGATTCAAGTCTTGTCTCTGCAACAGTGTTTCTGTGCCCCTTAGAAAATTATCAGCCTTAATGCCCCAAGGCACACACTCTAAATTGCAGAGGAGTTGCCTTTCCTAAATAATAGTTTTAATTTTTTCAAATATGAATATGTATTTATATATGCAAATATATATAGATATTTAGTATCTTTATCTTTTTTTTTGTTAGAAAAGTGCCATGAATGATGTTACCTGCCCTTAAATAGTTGAAAAAAATGTGAAGAAACTCAGTTTTAAGCCATATATAAACATGAAACAATGATATCCATACTTCTAAGGACATTCAATAAAACTCCAAAGCGGAATGCTATGACAGTGAAAACTCTTCAACTCTGAACAAGAGTCAACAACTTTGGTTATCATGTCAGATTTCCCTTTAGTCAAGGAAGTATTTTAAATGGTCATAAATAAAGCAGGCTGCTATAATTTCCTTCAAATCAGGACTGATGAAAAAAACAATGTTCTTGAGTAATTTCAACTTTGATCACTTTGACCCTTGGGGGAAGCAGAATGTTTTTCTAAAGAGGTCCTTTGTCAGCCAGGAAAATTCAATACAATCTTTGGCAGAATGGAAAAGTAATGTTGATTTCTTTTTAAACAAGTAAAGACACAGACTTCAAGGAGAAGGTGAGAGGAAGAAAGGAAAATTTTCAGAATTATACCCATGAACTGATAGTTAAACATGATCCAAAAAAGTTTTAAAGAAAAAAAAATAACCATGAATAATAAAAATTAACAAAGGAACAGAAAACTTTGGTTTTTTATTATTCTTTTTTAAAAAGTAGTATTTTATATACAGAAATAACTTTCAAGATCAAGTACATCAAACCCTTCATTCCTAAAATGCTGACATAAAATTAGGTGATTATATAAAATTTGTAGTAGTTTGTTTTCTTATATATGTAACATTGACATAGGGTAGATTTATGAAGTAGAGCCTGCATTTATAATAATTGTGCTCCTAGAAGAGTAGTTATGAAATGACTTATGCTTATGGCCTTGGTAGAGAACATGATTTTCTTAAAATAAATGAACTGAAAGTTACGCTTCCAGCCAGAAACTAAGAAAGTTCTTCCTCTTCTATGTGACTCTCATTAAGCATTCATGCCACAGACAAATGACACAACAATTTGTGAGAAATGATATTAATTCTAACAGATGTATTGTTTAACATAAAATTTTGATATAAAAACATCATCGGAAGTCATCATAATTTCATAATTAGACACAATTAACCAGAAATAAGGCCAGGGTGGAGAATAGTTGAATAGTGGGAGCTTCTGCTCTGGGAGTCAATGTTCTCTATAAAAAGTCACATACCTTCCAACTTGTCTATTTAGAATCATCTTCATAATCTTAAGGAAAGGCACTATAGATATGGTAGCCACTAGTATCTGTCATGGTCACCTTATCATTATAGTAATGTTTTTACCATTCTCTTCTTCTTCTCCTCCTCCTATCCTAGTTCTTGGGAGTCTCCCAAACTCCTGTGATAGTCTTTGTGTAAAATAAACCTCTGCTTTTCTATCCTAGGGCTGGAGCCAGCTTAAGGTAGTTTCTTCTCTTCTGAAACTGGGGAGAATTACAAATACCCTATGTAGCAGTGATGACCTTGGCCCCCATTACCAAAAGTCCAGGTATGTTGCTTTTTATTACATTTTACTCTCAGGGTAATCCAGTACCCTTAGAGAGATACCCTGAATAGTGTTTTGGATCAAGAGAAACTAAAGAATTGATCCATGAAGCAAGCAGGCAAAAGGCTCTGATAGAAATCAGTTTAGCTCCTTGATCCAATCCTTTGGGGAGGTGGTCCAGTCTGAAATCCAAGTTATGTCAAACTCCTGAGATCCACCCTCTGTAGAAATCCCAGTCATGTTCCCGAAGTTAAATTTTCCCTATAAAATCTACTTGGGAGCCATTACATAACTGCTACCCTCCTTTAGGTAATCCCCCACAGCACAATATCTTGAGAGGTCTTTCTCCTTACCTCTTCTCCACTATGCCACATGGTATCTTTCCTGACTCTGCTATGCTTCTCAACTTCACTTCTCCTTACAGCTAACTAACTCTTTTAGGGTGCTAAGTCCCTTTCAGGATTTAATCTGCCAATTAAGATCATGCCCCAACTTCATAGGGTGCTCTCTTTCTACAGAGTAATTGTGAGTTCCACTGAAGAATTTGTCTTTCATATGCTCTTCTACTCTCTTTCATATTTACCATTCTCAATGTCTATTATCTCTCTTCATTTTGTCTGCAATCTACGTGATTAGTAGAATAAATTTTATTTGGAAATATTTTAAATGATCAACTTGTTTGATTTTAGATGTGGAATCATCAAAGAGTAATTGCCACCCAATTTTTTTTAAACAGTGCCAAATGATTATTTTAAAGTAAATTTTCTAACAATATTATAGTTATTCTAAACTTTTTTTCCAGAAGTATATTTTCATAAATAAAAAAATGAAATTAAGTTCATTTTCAAATATTCATTATTAAAACAATTATTTAAAAGATAAGAATTATAAAAAGATACAATCTACTGTTGTTGACACAGATTCATTTAAACCAATAAATAGCATTACTGCTCAGTAAATTTCTGAATATTTAAATTGATTTGAGCTGACTCAGAAAACACCACTAGAGAATGTAAATTCCTTGAGGTTGGTAACGTTTTTTGTTTTTGTCTTTTTATTCCTAGCACTTAGCACAAAGAAAGGGCTTAAATGATTAAATTTTAAAATTTATCCATATATGAAGAAATGGAGTCCCAGAGAAGTATAGTAATTTGTCTGTGGTTTCATAGCTATCAAATGGCAGAACTGCGAGTCAAATTCAGGTCTTCTGAGTACAAGATCATCAAATTTTTTCACTGTTCTAAGGCTGAGAAACTTCTTCATGCTTACAAAGCTAGGAAGAATAGGAGGCAGGATTGGAATTTACTTCTTTTGATTTCAAGACCTGTGCTTTTCCCAAGAAAGAGTCAAGTTATAATATGTCCCACTATGGCTGATCAGTCCTGTAGGAACTTAGAATACTTTTTCATTGAACAGGCACATATAGTCTCTATGAACATTTGAAGTGGATTCTCTAATTTTATGGATTTTACATTTTTTTCTGAGTTACTTCAATTCAGCTTTGCTCTTGGAGCACAGCATCTTCTGTGATGAGGTCATACCATGTTGGGTGGTCCTATGCCAGTCTACTCCATGTTATGTAATCAGTTCTAAAGTTCTTAAGAAAGATCTTCAAAGTGTCTTTGTATTACTTTTTCTGATCACCAGGTGAGTGCTTGCCCCCGTCCCCTCCCTCCCAAGACTTTTTTCCCCTACTCTATAGAATAGGATAGTAAGTTGTCTGTACAATCCAAGTAATGGGTACAGAATTGAACCTTAGTAGCAGTTTTAAACATAATTCCATGATGTCAGATATCAGAGTGGGCAATGTTAGGAAACAGAATCCTATAGCTAAATGGTTCTTCAGATTTAAAATGAATATGATCTACAAACTTTTGTTTGGTGGATCCAATTAAACCTGAATTTACAAACTTTTATGATTCAAGATCATTTTTTCAGTTTTAGCCTTAAGCAGTAAAAAAATATTCTCTGAGCTAAAACAAAATTTTGTTCCTCACTCAGATTCAATTTGATAGCATTTGTTTCTATTAGATACCTTACTGATAAAAAGGGTAGTTACTCAATCTTTTAAAATTGGTGGGTAAAGAGTGTAAAGAGAGCAAACACTTGAAGAAAGGTCGGGGCTGGGATTTTTAAGGTTGATTTTTCTCTAGTTCCTGCCCCTGTTTTTCCATTTCTAGTTCTTGCATCCTTTCTCTTGTCTTTCCTTTTCTCATAGAAAGTGTATAAAGCAACATATTTGATGTGCTCACTAAGCATACTATACTGTTGGAATCTTTACAAACTGTTAAGTCATTAGAGTTGATAGAGACAATAATTATCTAATTTAGCATGATTCAATATTATTGATCTGATCCTAAAAGGAGATGTTATGGGCCAGAAGAAACAAGGTACTAAGTGGAACTGAGAAACAATGCTTGTGTTCATACCTTTACTTATTTTAGTTCACACGTTTGGGAGATTTCAAGGTTTAGTATGAGATATCTGAATTCATACCTCCCTTGAAGCTCTCAGGGCCAGAGAGCACTCTGGGAGAAACCCATAATCCCACTCTCTCTCTCAGAGGAAATCATATATAAGAAACAGAAGTTCTCTAGAGGAGTTCAGCTGAATTTAGATTGAGAGGGGAGTGTCAAGTGAGTTCAGCCAGAAGCCCTCTCTCAGAGGCAAGAAAGATTCATTACAACTTCCACCTGACTGGCTGGAAGCTGAAGGACAAACCTTTGGATTTGGAGACATTCGGAGGGAGCTTTTGGAACCAAGCAGAGAGATAGGCCAAGAAAACTAACCGGGCTATTTTTGGAGGAAGCAATAAAAGATTTGAACTTTTAGCACCTGGCTGCTTTTGGGTGATTATTACTTTTAACTGAAATTAAGGTTGCCTCCAGAAAACCTCCCCAAGAAACCTGCTTGCTCCCAGAGAGAAACATCATATATATTATATTTTAAAGAAGAAAAACATCACACTATACCAATTAGGATATTGGTAATAGGTAGAGACAGGTATAGGGGATAGATGATAGATATAGATAATATTTGCTATTCTTAATTCCCAACTTTTTAGGTGACCTTGGTTAAATCTTTCAACTTAATTTCTAACTTGGTTCTCTACAGTGGCCAAAATTCCTTCCTAAGAGGCCACTTTGGCTTAGTGTTATATGGGCTATGAATTTATCTCATGTGAGACATGGGTGGTCTGCACTCTAAAGAGTTAAAGATACAGACACATAATAAACCTCCCCAGTTTAAAAGCTAATGAAAGGTAGGAATGGGGGGAGGGGTGTGTGTTATATCTAGAGATAGACTTTCTTCTTATCTGTAAAATAATCTGAATCTATTATAAAAATGAGGAGTCATATAATGCACAGTTAAATTTTTAAGTTTAAAACACATATTAGCTCAAAAGTTATACTAAATTGATTTCTACTTCACTTTAATTTTTAAAACTCCAATCTATATAATTACATTTTCTAAGGTTTACATCAGCAGCATTGCCTTTCTCTTCTAACAGTAAAACCACGAGCCAATTATTCTGGGAAGAGTGCTCTTATCACCCTTAAAACATTTTTAAAGAATGTTAATCCTTACATTCCCCAATCTGGCCATAGGTCAGGAAAGTAAAAGGAAAAGAAAGGTCATTTTGAAAACTTAAGGGTTTACTATAGTAGTTAACAAGACACACAGATTCTCTGGCAAACCTTTCATTTTAAACTGTGCACAGGACTGCATTCATATAGATTCAGAGAACTGACAAACAGAGGCACAGTTAAATACACAAACAGACCCATGGTTTTGAAATAGTGAACAGATAGAAAACATTCAGAGGAATGTGATATGACTTTGGGAAAATGGTTCTACTCTCAGTTTGAGTTACTACCTCTCTCCAGTCACATATAAAATTTTCCTTAAGCATACTTTAGTGGGTACATAAGAAAGTTCTTTTTTTTTTTAGGTAAAATTCTGGAACCCACATACTTTACAAATATAGATTATTCCAATTCTTGAGTTCCTACTTCAAGTCTTTCATGTTTTCTGAGAAATGCTTTTTTGGTTTCATTTTCTATCTTTTGAGATTCTAAATGGCCTAATCCTCCCAGGAGGAGAAATGTTTTAGATTCTCCCTTCTCCTTTTCAATTTTAATTTTTAAAAATGTTTTCTTTAAGTGATGAAGGCATAGATTCTGTTTCCCTCCTAATGGTTTCTAGCAGTCATTGATTATAGTATTTCCATTCAGGGTGTTTGAATTTTTGGCCCTACTTTATGAAAGGACATTTTTAAATAGTTAATTTTATCCTTACCAAAGGATCCTCACTCTGGTTAACAGTTTTGGAGAATCAAGTCCTAGAACTTGCAAGTATTCAAACTATACGGCCCTTAAGAGCCCTGATAAAGTGGACCCTGATTTGTCCATAGGTCTTACTGGTATTCTCAATTAAGAGGCAACTCAAGCAAAAATGGTGGGAATATGGACTCAAGTGGGACTAGATATTTATTGGACATAAGAAGCCAGTGCTGGTATCAGGACATCCAGAAGCTTTCCCAGGATCAGGGAAGATGTAATCTCTGATGAACCCCACTGCTACCACCATTATTGTTAGTCCTGAAATAAATCAAATTCATAAGTGAAAAAAGGCGTCTTTAATTGAGACAAAGAGAGTCATAAGAGCCTGAATCACTCATATATCTGAGTACATGAATGTTCATCAAGTGAATATAGAGAAAAGCTTTTATACTTTCAGGAAGAAAAAGATGTGGGAGTATTTATTATATGAGGAACAAGACTTGGTCATGAGGCTCCATCTGCCCTTGGCAATCAAGCAAGAAAAGCCACTTCATTCTAGTTATTTTTGTTCTTCATGATCTAACTCACTATAAATCTCAATGAAAGAGACAAGAATATTTGGTGGATGTGGCTAGACCAAGACAGTTTCTGCTTAGAGAAAAAGAGATTCCAATTTGGGGTCCCCTAAACAATTTAACTGAGCCTCAAAAACAGGAATACAAAGATATTACTAGGATTGTTCAGAGGGAGAAGGGAACTTCTCTCACTGTCAAGATGACCTTTTGACAAAGAATTTGATAAAAATACACTTGTTGTTAATTTTTCCTGTCATTACCAATGGGCTGTGCATGGGTAAGAAAGGAAAACGTACAATTATACTGAAGCCTGGAATGGCCTATAGCTTAATGCAATCTATTTTGTTTGGAGGTTTAGCATTTAATATATGTCATATATGTGTGTTTTTGCATCCTTTGGTTTTTGTAGCAATGACATGTGAAGGTTACTTTTTAAATTGGTCCATCTCTACACACCAAAGGGGAGGAAAGTGATGAGGTATTCAGTATCAGTATTAATTCTCATCCATCTTTGCTCTAAGTTCTGGTCAGGAATGATGGCAGAGCCATCAGATTTGATGAACTGGATAAAGTCAAACACTCCCAGGAAGGTTGTATTTGCTGGAAGCATGCAATCATTAGCTGGAGTTAAATGGTGCACAGAGAGGACTTTAACCAGTCACCCACACTGTGAAGATAAGGGACTTAGAAAGGGAACAGAGGGAATAAAAGGGATATAGCTGCAAAAAGCTCTCCCAAGGAAGTCAGCAAATAAGAATTCATGATAAATTAATTTTACTTGTACCTGTAATGCTGTGAGGCTAATAAGCGCTATAGAAGTTTACACTAGTGTTGATATTTTTGAAGTCTTTTTCTTTTTTTGTCTAGTTTTTAGTCATCTTACTATAAACAGGTTTGTAACAATGACCTGGAATTTTGTTGTTGGTACTATTTCCAATCATGGGAGAATAATAAGTGGAAACATTTGGAAACAATTTTTTAAAGGCATATTTTGAATTTTATTGAATGGAAATAAGTGACTCTGTAATAAAATCAGTAAATAATATCCTTTCAATTATTACATACTGTTGGAATATTACATATGCTGATAATAGTGTGGTAGTTAATAACAAAATTTACTGTTGTTTTTGTAAGCTTCATAGATATTTCAAGTTTTCATGCTTCTAGCCTTCAGATATTAAAATAGCTTTGTTCATTTATTTTATACTTTTTCATTGATAATGTACTTGAGCAAGCATTTTTGGCAAAACACATATTTTATCATTTTACTTATAAAAGTAAATTTCTACATTTACTAGCTGTATGACCCTGGCAAGTCACTTAACCTCAATTGTCACCTTCCCCCCAAAATTCAGTATCTTGGATTCTTAGAAAAAGACAGAAAGTGTGGGTGGAAAGATTGTATTCTTTCATAATAGAATATTCAACTAGAATTTGTTTTATTACTATCTGACTTTTTTAAAAAGCACATTTATATAATATTTTAACCTTTTTTCCTTCCATTAATATTATTTTGTTTTATTGCCAGATTTATGAGCTTCAATAACCTGTGTTCTCTTTTGTATTTTTTTAAATAGCTTAGCAGTTATCTGGTTTTTAAATGTTGCCATAAATATTATTATTATGGTATTTCTAGGCAAACTTCATTTTCATACCAAGTGTGGCTTATGTCAGATTCAGTCTTAATAAAGGTACCTTCTCTCTCTATTTTTACTTTATTTTTCCTTAAAAAAGTATGATTTTGTTATAATCAGTTTCTAATCAAAATGTGAAAAGATGCTACTAAAAGCATATTGTACATTTAATTAAATCCAGATGATTAATGAGAATAATTTTCACTACTGCTTTATGTATCAGTGTTAAATGATTTGAAAAGGCCATCTCCCTTGTAGTAGTTCTGAGGTATATTACTAAAGCAATAGAGATAGAGATGTCACATATTCAAATAATTTCATTTTTAGAAAAATCTCATTATGAGTTTTAGGGTTGGAGTACATTGTGATTTAACATAATGTAATGATAAAACATTTTAATCCGTATCAAAACTTTGATATGTCAGTGATGATGCATGCCTGTTGTAGCTGACAATATGGGTCAATAAATTCTTCATTGAATGCCTTTCAATAATCTAAAATCAAGCACATAAAAGGTATTGTTTTAGATTGTAGGATTCAAATTTAAATCATTAGCCCTCTTTTCATATATACTTGAACAAAAATTGAAAGCGCCCCACTGATATTTCACTGTTCTTTGAGAATTTAGCTGTTGATTTGCCACATTGAGAAATCATATGATGTTACTTGTGGCTTTTCATTGTCACTTAATTGGCATGTGATGTTTTTAAAGTTCATTTAAAATCACAGTATTAAAGAGTGTGTCATGACTTTTTTGGAGAGCTGGTTATCAAATATTTTGCCAGTGTATCCTTACTTATGACCGTTAGTCCATTCCCCCAAAATCCTCACCCAGATCTTGTGATCTTCTAATTTATGTCATTCTCAGCTTGCAAGTTATTATAACTAGAATGCATATGGGGGTTCAGAGGATCATAGACCTAAAATTGTAAGAGTACTTACGTGAACTCATTTGTTTGTTTGCTTTTTCTTTATGTATGGTAATGAAATATGACATTTTTAATGGATAATTTCATTTAGTACTTACTAAACAAATGAGAAGATGGTATGCCTCTGTTTGTATTATGAATTTAGAAAAACAGAACAAAGTTTTTTTTTTTTTCATGAAGTTGCAAATCAGAATTTTGTAAAGATTGTATTTTTGGATATAAAATAAATTGAACATGACTTTCAAAACAATAAAATAAAATCACAATGTTGTAAATTATTCCATTTTTATCACCTTCAGTTTTAGCTTCATTATCAAAATGTATTGGTAGCCGACAAAAAGGTTTTTTTGTATATCTAAACTGAGGATAAATTGTATCATCAGACTGAAATTACCCTCACACATTATCTATGTGGAGAATAACTTACTAAATTTACAAATTTTTTTTACTCCTAAACTAGCTCTCTTATGCCACCCAACATCCATTTGGATAATCTCTCCCTGAAATCAGATGAGGGTATATGCATGATGCTAAATCCTGTTAAAACATAAAATAACTATTGTAAAATTAATTATATAATATATCTCAAAACCACAATGAGTGATTGTTGTATTATTTTCACAGCAGCTCTTCTTCTTTAGTCAAAAACTAATATTTTCATAGTACTGTGAATCTGAGTATACTTTAAAAATTAATAAATTAATATCCTCAATGCAGCTAAAAGACCTATGATATAAATGCAGAAGGAAATATATATTTTATGTATAGTAACAATGATGTTTATAATAATAGTTAACATTTCCATAGTACTTTCTATGTGCTAGGCATTGTGCTAAGCACTTTAATAATGATGATAATAATTAACATTTGAATAGTGCTTACTCTGTGTCAGCCAGTTTGCACTTTACAGTTATCTCATTTGATCTTTACAACAATCCTGGAAGGTAGATATTATTATTATTTCTATTTAGTAGATGAAGAAACTGAGGCAGACAGCAATTAAATGACTCACCCAAGATCACATAGCCAATAAGTGTCATGTCTTCCTGACTCTAGACCCAGTGTACCACCTCACTGCCTATATGTATGTTTATATTTACACATATGTATATATGTATGTATAACTGCATATAAGCCATATTCCCTTTGAAAAAGCAATGAATTTGGAGTCAAGAGATGGATTTGAATCTAGGCAAATTACTGATTATTTTCCTTAGTTTTAACCTCCTCATTTCTAAGATAATAACAATAATACCTTCCAATTCATCCTCATAGGAACATTGTAAAGATCAAAGGAGTTAAAATACATCTAAAGTCTCTTTAAACCAGAATCATGGGACTTTACCTTGGAAGTCATCTGGGTCCATTGTCTTACTCTGCAAATGAGACACTGAGATCTAGAGACCCTGACTCTTTGCCCAAGGTCACATCAGGAATCAATGGCAGAGTAAGGATATGAATCCAGATTAGTAAAAGCCCTAAGTGCAGCACACTTTCCACTGGATCTGTCCTAGGAAATGCTAGCAGGCAGGCTATAGTCATGATTATTATTGCATTAGAATGTCCTCCATTCTTCTCAATAAAAAACTTGAACACCATGCAGTCTCTTTACCCCATATAGAAGATGGATGACTTCTGCCTGCATATAATCTATAACCTTTGAGCTGGGCTGTCAACACTGCTAGCCCTGGAGGAGTTCAGAAGACTATATTCCAGGCAAAGTAAATGACCTGCTTAAATAAATGAATAGAGGCAAGAAATGGCAGGTCAGGTTTGAGAAAAAGATTGTAGAACATATTGACTAAAATGCAGAATGGAAAATGGTCTGGAAAGGTCAGTTGGAACCAGATTGTGGAGGACCTGAAATGACAGGCGAAAGAATTTGTATTATCTAAAAAGTAATAAGGAGCAACTGAAGATTTATACAAAGAAGAGTGACATTGTCAGACCAATACCTTAAGAAGGCATAAGAAATCACTTTGGCGGTGGGTAGAAGATGGATTAGAAAAGGGAGAGACTGGAGTCTGGGCAACCAGTTAGATGTCTAGTCTAGATGATGCAGTGATTTGAGTGCCAGCCCTGGAGTCAGGAAGACTCATTTTCCTGAATTCAAATTTGACCTCAGAAATATACTAGCTTTGTGACCGTGGACAAGTCCCTTAACCTTGTTTGCCTCAGCTTTCTCATCTGTAAAATGAGCTGGAGAAGGATAGCAAACCCCAAAGGGGGCCATGAAGAGTCGAACACAACTGAACAAGAGTTAAGGTAGGATGTAAGGAAAGGTTGAATTATGGTAATGGGGTAAGCATAGAGAAGGAGATTGTAAAAGTAGAATTAATAAGATTGCATATAGAGTCAGACTAAAAAATGATTCTAATATTTTAAGCTTGAACTTGAAGGAGGAAAGTGGTATGATAAACAAAAATAGGGGAAGTTAGGAGTAGGGATAGGTTTTGGGATGTGTTAATGGGTTCAGTTTTGAACATGTTTGAAGGGCAAGAATTACATCAAGCAAGCAATACTATGCCTACTGGGCACTAGATTATTAGACATCAAAGAGGAGATATATAGTTGGCAGCTGGAGATGCAAGATAGGAAGGAATGAGATTAGGGCTGCATATATAGATTTGGCAATCATCTATATATTGATAATATCTGAACCAATAGAAATGCTTCACATCACCAGAAGAGAATATGTGGCAGACTCTTTTGGAACATCCTCTTAGACAATGAGAAGATGATGATAAACCTGAGAAAGAAACTAAAAACTACTTATAAAAGTCCTGAGAATCATATTATAGGAAGCATGTGAACAAGCTGGAGCATATAAATTTAATATATCTTCCCTTCTTCCTGACTTTTCTATTCCTATAAAGAGTACCCTCATCCTCTTAGTTGCCTAGCCTTGAAACTTGGGTATCATCCTTGACTGAGCCTCATTCCTTCTCACACACTTCCCATTATTCACTCCTGATATTCAATCTGTTATCAAGGTCTATTTTCAAAACATCTCTCATTTATTCTTCTTTCCTCTTCCACTCATCACCTTATGCTTGGACTGTTCCATTAGCTTGCTGATGGATGTCCCTGCCTCAAGTCTCCCCCTAAGCCAGCACATCCTTTATTCCATTGTCAAATTGATCTTCCTAAAACACAAATCTGACTATTATCTGATCATATAGCTTTTCGCCCTTTCCCATTCAATAAACTTCAGTGCCTTCCTCTGGCCTCCAAAATACAAATTTCTTTGACTTCAAAGCATATCATGAGCTGGTCCTTTTCTACCTTTCCCGTCTTTTTCTACCTTATTTATCTCCAGGTATTGTACAGTCTGGTGACACTGGCCTAATAGCTGTTCCTCTCTTAAAAAAAATTCATCCATCTAATCTGCATTTTCATTGGCTGTCTCCCTTTCGTGGAACTCTTACCTCCTAGTCTCCGTTTCCTGACTGGAGTCCCACAGTCTCCAAGAAGCCTTTGTTGATCTCCTTTAGTGTTCATGCCTTCCCTCTGTTGATAATCTCCAATTTATCCTATATGTATTTTAACAGTTTTTTATGTTGTTTCCTCTCAGTAGGTAGTGAATTTCTTGAGATCAAAACCTGTTTTTTTGTTTGCTTGTTTTCAGGGCTGGCAGTGGAGGAGGATTCTTTGTATTCCCAGAGCATTTAGCATAGTGCATGGGTCATAATAGGTGCTTTATAAGTGCTTATTGACTTCACTTAGCTAATCTCGAGAAAATTTGGAAGTGTTCCATACATATGTAGATTAATTAGAAGAACTAGTAATGTTTAACTTGAAGAAAACTTATAAGGACATTATTTCTTTCTTTAAATGCTTTGCTTGGGCCCATTCAACTAGGAATGATGGTCAGAAATTATAGAAAGGAAGATTTTGGTCCAATTATAATGGAAAATTTGTTAATAATTATATGCTTTCTCATAAGGTGATGAGTATCTTGTCATAGGAAGTCTTCAACTAGAGGCTGCATAACTACTTAGAATAAATCTGAAGAAGACTCTTTTATCAGGTATAAGCTATATGACCCCTGTGATTATTTCAAATTTTGAGCTGCTGTGATTTTGCTTTATTCCAGACATATTATAGATGAATTAGGTTTTTCTAGGCTGGCCTGGGAATCTAAGTACCATTTCTGCCTTTAAAAATTAGGAATATGCTTTCCAGTACCTCTTACATGACCACTTTCCTAATCTTTCCCATACCAAATAGTCTTCCATTACCAATATTATTATTATTTAGTTAATTTTCAGTCCTGCCTTTTTTGAGATCCTTTTTTGTGGGGTTCTTGGCAAGATACTGAAGTGGTTTGCTATTTCCTTCTCTCCAGCTCTTTTTACAGATGAGGAAACTGAAGCATACAGGGTTTACTGACTTGCTTAAGATCACACAGTTAGTAAGTGTCTGAAAATGAATTTTAATTCAGGAAGATATCTTCCTGATTCAGGCCTCTCCATTAAATCACCTAGCTGCCTCTACCACAGATATTTCTTATCTCCTTTTATTTCTTTCATGAATCATCACCCTCAAAAATTGAGGGTCATCACCCTCAAAAATGGTCATTGAGGCAGGAACTTTAGTTTTTGTCTTTTTATTTCCAATATTTAGCACAGTTTTTGGTGCATGGTAAGCCTTTAATAAATGAATATTGAATTAAATTGAACATATAGAATTTTGTAATGTTTTAGAATATAAATTATTTGAAAGTTGGGAATTAAGAGGAAGGAATATTTAATTAGATCAGGTCTCTAAGAATTGCTCAAATTCCATTGACATTGTACACTCAGTTTTAGAAATGATTTATGAAACTAATGATTTGTGGTATACAATATGAGGCAGGTGGGTACTGAAGAGTGTTAGACTTGGAGTCATGAAGACTAATTTGAGGAAGATTTACAGTCAATCCTCAACTGTCACAGGGTAACATTCCTAAAAAGCATCATGAAAGTAAAAAAAAACAGGAATACTGACACATAGAATCTGTGGTAAATAGGTGATTGGATTTCCATGACCACCAAAACCTGTAATGTTTCTGGAGAGACTGATGAAAAAACACTTTTCAGCATATGATTCTTCATAACAAATTGTTAATTCTGATCATTGGTTTTCCTAACATAGTAAGCATGAGATAAGCCATAAAATTCAGGAGAAAAGAGAGGCAACATGGAACAAAAGGAGAAAGGTCAAAAGCTATAATGTCACAAGAATCCAGAGGTAAAAAGGGAAAGCAGCAATATGTCATCTCCCCTCTGGCCCTGTGGTTGAACTGTTCCCCATTGAAAAATACTCCCCCGCCTCAGGGGAAGTCCCTGGCTCTGTCAATCAGAAATCAGAACTCCAGCTTGGAATTGGTCCTGTACGACCTGGCTCTTCTCTGACCTGACAGGTGTCAGAAGACATGAGACAGCAGGGGAAATAGGGTTCTCCAACCCTGTGACCACCATTTCACTTATCCACAAACTTAGCTGCTTTTCCATTTTTTTCATTCCCTTCATTGGGCACTTGAGAAGTTACTTTGACACTTTCTGGAGTAGATGAATAAAAACTTTTATTCCTCTGGTGGATATCTTTAATATCAAATCCACAGGAATTGTAGATGCCTACATTCCAGCATGGAGTATATCTAACAACTTTGTTCACTAAGCTGCAAGATTGACTTTGCATGCTTGAGCTTAGAACCCCAAGGACATGTACTGTACTTTGGGGACATAATTGCAACAGAGAACTTGTTTTAAAGTAAACAATGAAAATATAAAGCAAATACACAGGGCCTCTTTACCATGTGGAGTGAACAAGACCAGTGAAGCATTTCAGTAGAATACCAGCAATACACAAATTTGTGTATATCGCACCTCTCATGTTTTTTCCTCTACAATGGGAGAGTGAGAAGGTGGTTATTAATAAATTAATGAAAATGCTTGAAGTCCCTAAATTTAAACACAGGAATGTTGAGGAATAACTGAACTTAGCTGTATGAACCTGGTCAAGAAACAGTTTCTTTCAGACTCATTTTTTTTTTCTGTAGTTAATTTTTTTTTGTTGTTTGGTTTTTTTTTGTTTTTTTTTGTTTTTCCTTTTGGCAAAGATACTGGAGCACTTTGCCATTTCCTTTTCCCGGCACATGGTAAAGACTTAATAAATGCTTGTTACCTCCTTTCCTTAAGACAACAAAGCCTTCTGGACTCTAGGCTAAACATCCTACATTCTTTCAACTCATCCTTGAATGGCATGTCATAGTTTCGAGTCTTTTCAACAGTTTGCTTGTCATTATCTGGTTATACTCTAGCTTATCAGCATCTTATAATGTGGGGCCCAGAACTGGGCTCAACATTTCACACATAGTTTGCCAGGACAGAGGACTTGGCCATGACGTTACTTGTTTGAAACATCTTGCCATTCTTAATAGTCTAGTTGAGAATAATGTGTCCCTCCCTTCATTTCATAGTTGACAAACGTGATAATACTATAGCTTAATATCAATGAAATGAGGATAACAATAACATCAACCTCACAAGGTGTTTGTGAAAATCAAATGAAATAATATGTATAAAAGGTTTTACAAATCAGAGTGCTACATAAATGTGGATATTATTATTACTTTACCTTAATAAATCATTTAAAAAAATCCAGAAAAATGTTTTGAAATGACAACAAAAAAACTTAACACAGATTTCCTTTAAATGGAGAATGATGCTATTATGTTTAATGTGTGTTATACATTAATAGATATTAGTTATACACAAATGCATGTTCTAGTAGCAGTCACTTCCTTTTCTGTCTCTCCATATCAGTTGGGTGATTGTGCAGAGGTTATTTCCCAGCCCCACATTCTCGGATCTCTATTCTGCTTTTCTGATATGAGAAATTTTCTAGTTAAGGTCTTTTCCAACTCTGGGCTCAAGGTGTAGTTTTCGAGTGGAAGCAAGACACATACTTTATTAAACACAAAGTAATACTTCAACTCTCTCCCTTAAGGTAGAGCTATATGTAGAGAAAAGCATTACTGCCATTTTATTCTAACTTAAGCAATGCTTTTTTTTATTTTTCCTGCAATATCTTTATTATTAGATAATTTTCTTGCCTTTTTTTCCCCCGTGTCCTCTTTTCAATTAGTATGGTACTATTTTTAGGGGAATGGGATTGAGGCAATCGAAGTTAAGTGACTTTCCCAAGGTCACACAGCTAGTAAGTATTAAGTATCTGAGGCCATATTTAATCTCAGGTCCTCCTGATTTCAGGGATGCTGCTCTAACCACTTCACCATCTAGTTGCTGCTAGTATGATATTTTTGCTGGGAGAAGGGGGAAGAAGAGGATGGAGATGGATTTTTGTATGCAGTACCTATCTCTATTCATGTCTTTTGGTTTTGCCTACCTCATGGGGAGACTGCCAAATTTTAAAATTGTTTCTTATTCGGTAATAACTAATACTGTATGACCTCAAAACCACATCTCTCCTTGTATTCTTCTACTGACAAGAGATATTCTTTTCTTCTCAAGTTATTAAGTGATCATCAAAGTGTTGTGTATTGATTTGACAACTTCTTTGAAAAGCAAGAATGGTTTCTTTGTATTCTATATTATGCTTGTCTTATTCATGATTTATCCTAGTATTGTTTTTTTTTTCCAGAGCTATATTTTAAACCAACAGGACTGTCATTTGGGGAGGCCTGCCTTTTCCCTATGTTTAGTCAAAAAAATTTTTTTTTGCTAGTTGCTCAAAATGACAAACACCAGCTGTCATGATTTTGTCTAAAAATGGGGGTGAAAGTAACAAGAGTGAAAGATTCCCAATGACTTAATTTTTCTTTCCAAAACAAGGAAGGGAGAAATTATAAACTTTCTTCTTCCTTTTTTTTTTTAAGTTGACTCTAAATGATTTTTTAAAATAGAATTTCTATAAAGTGGACTGCCTTACTCATAGGCAAAAGTAACTCTGTCACCAAAATGATTTCTTCTGTTAAAGGGTAGAAATTCTTTGAGCATTAAAGACTTTCATTTTGAAGAGGTTAAAATGCAAATAATTCTTATAAGAGTAACACTTTAAGAAGTTATCAGGTAATACTTTACAAAGGATTTGTTTGATTCTCTTAAGGACCATGAAAGTGGCAGTGCCACTTAAATTTTTCTTAAATGGTGTATGTTGCAGGATTTGGAATCATAGAATCCCAGTTTTAATTATGGGATTATGCTACTTACTACCCCTGTGCTACTGTGTGATTTTGAGTGATTGCTTAATCCTCAGGTTCCATCTACAAAAGGAGAGCTTTGGACTTGATGACCTCTGAGGTCACTAACAACCCAAGACTCCAATCCTATAAATCCCAACATTTTGGGGTTGAAAAGGACTTCAGAAATCTTCTAAATCTATGTGAGGATGAAATATCAACTCTCTCTGCCTGAATACCAGGAACTCACAGTCTTCCTAGTCAGCTAAATTCCAATTCTGAATATTTTTTTTTATTGTTGGCATGTTTTTCTTATGAAATTGAAATCTTTCCACGTGCAGTTGCTACCCATTGTTTTCTGTTCTGTAGTCTGATAGAACATGTCTAATCCCCTTCAAATCCTTTAAGACAGACAGCTTGTTGGTGCAGTAGATTGGATAGATATGGAATCAGGGAGACCTGAATTCAGATTAGGTCTCAGACACTTAGTAGCTGTAATGACCCTGAATAAGTTATTTAAATGCTATCTACCTCAATTT
Organism: Antechinus flavipes; assembly: GCF_016432865.1. NCBI lineage: Eukaryota > Metazoa > Chordata > Mammalia > Dasyuromorphia > Dasyuridae > Antechinus > Antechinus flavipes. The sequence goes on from NC_067398.1 coordinate 437,532,266, forward strand.
CCTCAACTGAAAAAGTGAGAATAGTAATAACAACTACTTCCCAGGGTTGTTGTGAGGATCAAGTTTCTGACCTACTCTGCTATCTACCCAGAATTCCCAGTAAATGAGATAATATTTTTAAAACATTAAATGGTGCCTGGCACATGTTGTTCAATTGTTTCAGCCTTGTCTGACTCTTTCATGACCCTGGATGGGGTTTTCTTGGCAAAGATAATGGAGTGACTTGACATTTCCCTCTCCTGGCATATAGTAAAAGCTTAATAAATGCTTGTTACCTTCTTTCCTTAAGACAACAAAACCTTCTGGACTCCAGGCTAAACATCTCCTATTCTTTCGGTCCATCTTTGTATGGTGTGTCAGGGTTTTGAGTCATTTCAACAAGTGAATTTCTGTTTCACTGACTAGACTCTAGCTTATCAACATACAATGTAAGCTCCAGAACAAGGCACATTTCACATATAGTTTGCCAGGGCTGTGGACAACAGGGTCATTACTTTCTCTGTTTAAAATATTTTGTCATTGTTAATAGGCTAGGTGAGAATAATGTGTTCCTCTCCCTCATTTCATAAATGAGGAACCTGACATGAACATAGTCTAATGTCAAGTTAAGAGTTTTTGGCTGCTGTGCCATCTTGCTTATGAAGCTTGTGGTTATAAATCTGAACTTCTTTGTGTATAAACTCTTAAATAGTCATATGTACTTCATCTACTTGTGCATTTGATTTTTGAACATACATGTTGAATTTCATTTTTATCCTTATTTAATTATGCTTAGATTTGGACTATTATTCCATTTTGTCAAGATCTCATTAGATTCCATTTCTATCATAGAGTGCTATATCTCTCAGTGTAATCAACCGGTCAATAATCATTAAGTTCCAAACACCCTCAAGTTTATTGGCTAAGCAATGGGTAAACAACAAAATGAAAATCTTTGCCATCAAAGAACTTCTAATCTATTCAGAAAAACAATGCATAATACATGTCAATATAAATTTGGGGGAAAGTGAAGCACTAGAAACTTAAGAGATCAAGAAAGCCCTAATGAAATTAGTTTTGAGGTAGATATTAAGGGAGTGTGCATTTCTGGCAGGGGGGATGATAGTTTGTACAAAAATTCTGATATGAGAGATAAAACATTGCTTGTATTTGGTTTTAGTAGAATGTATGAAGTGGAGTAATGTTCAATTAGAAGAATAAGCTTGAGTCATATTATAAAGGGATTTAAATGCTAAGTGGAGGATTTTACATTTTATCCCTAAAGCAAATTATACCCCTAAGAGTTATTGAGTAGAAGAATAACATGGTCATTGCTTTGACCATGACTTTGGTAGATTTGTAAAGGAGAGACTGAATTGGGGAAAGACTTGAAACATGGAGCACTATAAGAAGACTATTTCAATAGTCCAGGCCAGAGGTAATGGGGGTTTGAAATTGGGTGATAGTTGTAAGGGTGGAGAGAGGGATAAAGATAAAAAAGATGCCAAGAACTGGACATCAATTGAATGTACAGAATGAAGTGAGGAGAGAAAGGGTGACCCCAATGTTGAGAATATGAGTGACTAGAAGATTGGTGATGCCTTCAACAGAAATAGTAAAATTAGAAAGAAATTTTTTGAAAGATAAGGAGTTCTTGGCCATATTAACTATGAAAAGTCCACTAGACATCTGATTAGAAACATCTAAGAGACAAATAGTGATACAAGATTAGAATTCAGGGGACACTAGAGATGCTGGTGGTAGTTACCTGCATAGAGATACTATTTATTTATCCATGTGACCTTAGAAAGTGTAGGGAGAAGAATACAGCACCTAAACAAAGCTTAGGGTTATACCTATCTTGGAGATAGGACATGAATAATTGTCCAATAAAAGATAGTTACGAGGAGTGAGCCCATAGAAAGAGACCTGTAAGAGAGCCCAAATTTTGTATCAGGATAATACCAAATTCTTTTGTAGAATGATAGGATAGACTTTAGAGGAGAGAGCAGGAGCTCCTAGGATAGAGCAGAGAAAAAGGCTCTAAAATAGAGCTAGAAAGCAATCAAAGTAAAATCTATTCTATCATACAATTTTGCCTAGGACCAACTTTGAGCAAACAATGTGATTTGAGATAGAAAATTACCTTTACCTTAAAATGTATTCCTTTGAATTTTTTTATTCTTTAATTTTCGGAAATTCCCTATCCTAAACAAATTCATGTAGTATTTTCTAGGTCAGTCTTTCCAGGCTGGTTTCCAAAATTAATACTCTGAGTCACCATTTTAACTGTGAACTCACTTTAAAAAAAATTGAGTTTTTATATCTATTCTATGAAATCAAATGGTAGCTGTAAAACAATATAATATTAAAACACAGAAAGAAGGTAATTTTTTTTTTAATACCACACAGTGGGAAGTGTCATAGAATATAGATCAGAGGACTTAGGTTCAAATGCTGGTTTTGTTATTTATTGTCTGTATGAGGTAACTATAACACATATTAATATATCATAACAGTTTTATAAAGTATCAAGTCAAATGCTATTGAAATTTTATCACTAGGAGAGTTCAGGAAAAGTTTCATGGAACAATTAAGGTATTTCAAAGGAGTATATATTTAGAGCTATAAGGAATGTAATATGCTCTCAAATTCAATCCTGTCATTCTATAGCTTAAGGTACTAAGGCTCAGAGAGTCAATCAGTCAATAAATATTATTAAGTATCAATTAGTGCCAGGCACCATGCTAAGCAATGGGGATATGAAGAAAGGAAATTACAATTGAGTGAGAGAAAACAAGTAAGCATATATGTACAAGCAAGCTATGTACAGGAGAAATAGAAAATAATTACTGGAGAAGGCAGTAGAATTAAGAGAAAAACTTCCTGTAGAAGTGGGATTTTAGTTGGCACTTGAAGGAAGTCAGAAAAGCCAAGGGGTAAAGATGAGAAGAGAGTACATGGCATGAGAGACAGCCAGTGAAAATGGCCAGAGTAAAGAGGATTATTATTATATCTTTAATAACTGAGAATAAGGAAAGAATTCAAAGCAGCATGGGAAAAAGAAAGTTTAAGAGACAATATAAAATTTTATATTATATAAAATTTAAAAGTTTTTATTTCAACAGAAACCAATGAGCCAGACAAGGGAAAAAATGGATTAGGAAAATGTCTTTTTATCAGAAATTTTATATTCAAAGTCTATAGATAACTGACACAAGCTTTTAAGATTAAGAACCATTTCCAATTTGTGCATATGTTTTTTTTTTCTAAATTCTCTCTCTTTTTTTCTCGGTTTGCTATTTCAAGTAGTAATTTTAAAAGAGCTTTCTCTTTTGCCATTACATAGACTCAACAATAGTATTTCTGGGTCAAAGGGTATGAATAGTTTAGTAATTTTTCCCACATATTTCCAAGTGTTTATACAAAACAGAGGGGCCACCTGACAATTCAACCAATAGTACATTAAAATTCTGTTTCCCCACAGCTCCTGTGCTACTGACTTTTCCCATCTTTGTAAATTTGATGAGTGTGAAGGAATACTTCAGAATTTTATTTTTTCATTTCTCTAGTAATTGGAACACCTTTCAAAATTATTGACACTTTGCTATTTTTCCTTTGAAAATAGATTATTCATTGGAAATCAAGGGAAAGCTCATCATTTGGGAAATTGCTGAATAAGTTGTGATATATGATTATAATGGAATATTATTGTAGTATAACAAATGACAAGCAGGTGGATTTCACAAAAATCTGATAAGACATACATGAACTGATGCACTGATGAAATAAGCACAATCAAGAGAACATTTCATATAATAACAACAATATTATATGATCATCAACTGTGAACAACTTGGCTCTTCTTAGCAATACAATGATCTAAGACAATTCTAAAGAATTGCTAATAAGAAATACTATCCACATCCAGAGAAAGAATGTATATTGAAGCATACCATTTTCACTTTATTTGTTTCCATGGTTTTTTCTTCCTTTGGGTTTGTTTCTTCTTTCACAATATGATTAAATGTGGAAATATGTTTTGCATGCTTATATATATATATCACCTATATCAGATTGCTTACTGTCTCAGGAAAGGGGGAGATGGAAAATGGGAGAAAAAAAATTTGAACTCAAAATTAAAAAAAAATGTTAAAAACTGTCAGATTTGTCAGCTTTAGAGATTTTTGAATATCAGATGTTTGGTGAAAAGATATGTTCTATAATCTATCTTTTTTCTTATTCTGGCTACCTTCATTTACAGCCAAATTAAAATACATGAATGTTTTGGAATATAGTTATGCACTAAGAAATAATTATTAATATGGAGAATGCAGAGAAATATGGGAACAACTATATGAATGAGTTTGGAAAAAGTAATATAGAAACAAAAAAATAATATAAACAGTGCAATGATGCAATGATGAAAATGGCAGCAGTAAAACCAGTCAGATATGTTGGGCAATGTTGTTTCCAAATTTCTACGATTAAAATATATACCTATTCTTTTTCATAACAAACAGTAAAACAGAAAAATGGAAAATGATTTATGCTGTCAGTCAAATTGCCCTAGTAGGTGTTTGCTTAATTATTATTTCAAAGGAATAGCCTATTGAGGGAGTATTGCTTATTGGTAAATGATGGATGTTTTCAAATAAAATCTGTCAAGAAAAATAATTTTAAAAGTACTCAGTCAAGAGCAGTTTCTTGAAATATTCCAGAAGAGGCCTCTCTCTAGGTGAATACTGATTAATTAGCCATCACTTCTTGGCCTTGCTATTTAATGAGTTTTCAACCCACCTAACTGTAATGGTAGCATGTATTAGTTTACAAAATGATTTCCTTGGAGTCGAGAGATGTGAATTTCAAGCCTTTCTCAGGTACTGTCTAGCTAGGTGACCACAGGCAAAATAACTGGTTTGTAGGGGCCTTGGTTCCCTCTTCTGCAATATGGTGATATTAGTACTTTATGATCTTTGCCTTAGCTAACTCAAAAGTCTGTTTATGAGGAAAATACTTAACAAAAAACCAACAACACTTTAAAATGATTTATTATCATTTATTCTAGTTTTCAATCTTATCCAAAAGGTTAGTATGAGAAAAAAATTATCAAAATTGGCAAAATGCATATATGTTGTGTTTATGGCCTTATTTACCATGTTTTTTATTTGTAGGAGTTTAATAAATATTTGTTGATTAATGATTGGTTCTCTTATTTACCAGTCTAGCATAAGCAATTATAAACATATTAAATTTACATAGTTCTAAATTTTACAAATCAAGTTCTTATTAGTTCTACATAATATCAGATTTTAATCTTAGTAATGGAAAATTCCAAGGTCATTAGGACACTTCCCAAAGTGTAAATTTAGCCCTTGATTTCTTTACGCATGATATCAGGCAAAATTTTTCCACATTAGTCACCTCTCGGCTAAACTGGTGAGCTGTCTGCAAATTGGTATCCTTGCTTTGTCTCTCCCATTTCCAATTCTACATACCTGCCATAAATATCTTCCTAATGCACAGTTCTAACCATGTTATTCTTCTACTGAAGGACCTTCAATGGCTTCCCATTACCTATAGAAAAAATATTCAGCATTTAAGTGATGACCATACACAAGATACTCTGTCCCACTGTGGCAAAAGAAAAACTAAAGCTGGTCTTTATTTTCATAGGGCTCACATTCTAGCGGGGGAGACAATATAAATATCTTTATATATACAAAATATAATGCAAAACAATATGAATATGCAACACAAATGAAAGGTACCAAAAATGGAAGAAAATTTGAATTAATTAATAATCTTCTTTTATCTGTTCTTATTCAATCTATTTAAACAACAATCCTATTCCTACTTTAATTATTATGTTTCCCAAGTAAATTTAAAGAGTCATACTCCTGACACCATTCTTTTTTTTTTAAATTAATGAGGATTTATTTTCCTTCTCACTTTCCCTTTTCATTGAACGATTAAAAAAAATTAAAAGCAAAAGAAAAGCCTAGTAACAAGTCTAGTAAAACAAATACCCATATTGGCTATGGCCAAAATTGTGTCTCATGCTATATCCTTAGGTTATCCCTTCTCTGTCAGATGGTGGAAAGTATGTTTTCTCTTTAGTCCTCTGGAAATAGAGTTTATCATTACATTGATCAGATTTCTGAAGTCTTTTAAAGTTTTTTTTCAATTTTTTATTCTTTTTAAAAAGAAAGTTGTTTTTCTTTAAGATATTATTATTGTATAGATTATTGCCGTAGTTCTATTTATTTTACTTGCATCAGCATAGAACCTGCCTTAGTTTCCTCCAAATTTGTCTATTTCTTATGATACAATAACATTCTATTACATGAATATGTCATAATTTCTTTAGCTGTTTTCCAAAAGTTATCTATCCCTTTGGTTTCATTTTTTCACTACTACAAAGAGCTATTGTGAATTTTTTTTTAATTTAAAGAATTTTTTTCTTCTTTCTATTATTTTTTTCAATCTTGTTTTTAATATCTATTATCCCATTGAGTCTTTTTCTGTTTGATCCATTTCTAATTTCAAGTAAGAATTTCCATTATATAGTTTAAAATATCAATTCTCCTTGACATTCTTTCTTGGCTTTTCTATTTTGGATTTTTTTTTTCAGATACTTTTGCAAATCTTACCATCAGGACATTTTTTTCCCCTATGAACTTTTTTTTTTTTTAGAACTTTTCATAAAGTCTTTTCTTTGGTGTTTACACTTTAGGCATCTCTCAATTTGAAGTATTTCCTCATAATATTTTGTATCTTCTTTGATTTGCTCATACATGTTCCATATCTGGCTTGGGCTCCTGTGATTGGATCAAACTCTGCCCCTGGATTCTTAAATGGTGTGGCTAGGCTGCACTTGGCCCTGAGTATGATGGTTAAGACTAGGCTCCATCTTTTTTAGGAATTATTTTGCCCTATGTCCTTTTATGGCTTAGGCCCAGCTTTTGGGGTCCTAGATTGGGTCAGGGCTGCCTCAGTGCTTTATTCTGCTGTGGCCAGCAGTCCAAATAGCCCATCTGCTGAATACTTTTTCTCCTGCTGCTATGAAGAGTCACAAGTTGTCCTACACTAGCCCTTGCCAGAGAATACTGGGACTGACCCCTCTGGGACCTTTCTCTCCTTTGTCCTATTGTGGAAAACCTCTTTACTGATCTCTTGTTGGAGTTGCTCTCCCTTCACTGCAGTTTTTGAGTTTCCCACCTATTGAGGTCCCTTTTAGCTCTATATCTGTGAGAAAGTTGTCATTTTTCCTCCTCAAATGTTTGTGCTTGTCATCAGAATTTTGGCCTTTAAGGAAAATATTTCAATAGGAATTTCCCAAACAACCCCTCTTATAATAAAATTTGTAATAGAGTGATTGTGATTGAGTACATACTTCTTCAACTGCTATAGTTCACTCATTATTAATAAAAAAGCATAACCTTTATAGTGTGATACCAATATTGCCTATTGTGTTTGACCCACGTTTTGATGTCTTGTTTTACTTATACAAAAATGGGAACTGAGATTTTGCCCAGGGTCCAATATTGAATATATTGTCCTTATGTTTTTGATTTTCTCACCCCCTCCCCTATCATTTCAGAGAAAAATAATAAAACTTATATGAACTCATCATATTCATCATACCATTGCTATTCAATTAAACACACATGTATATGCAATTTCTAGTGTTTTATTATCACAAAAAACATTTCTCTGAACATTTTTGTACATTTAAAAATCTGTCTCAATAACCTTCTTAAGAGCATGGTCCCCAAAATGAGCTCTCTGGATTAAAGGGCAGGACCATTTTAATAACTTTTCTTAGTTTTCTTTAATAATTTTTTAAAATAAAATTTTCCCAGAACAATTCACAGCTTCAATAGCAGTGAAATTAATGTACTTGGCTTTCAAAAGCTTCTCTAACAATTTTTCTCAGTTTTGTTTATTTGGGGGTAGCTCAGGATTGTTTTAATTTAGATTGACTGGATTATTAATGATTTTAAACATTTTTTAAGATGATTGTTGGAAGTTTATATTTTTCTTTGAAAACTATTCCTATCTTTTAAGTATCCATCAGGGAATGTCTCTTAATCTTAGAGATTTGTGTTGATCACTTGTTGATTTGAGTAACTCATTAACATTAAAAGTTATAATTATTAATTCCTCCTATACTATCAAATTCTATCATTTCTCTTTTTAAGCACCAGGTAGCAGCAACTTTTTCTTTTTTTTTCTTGAAACAATTTAATATCTATCTATTTTTGTCTCATAAAATCCTTCTTTCCTGGTCTTCTACAACCTATGTTATCATATCTTGACTTTTCCCAACCTCCTGCTGTTTGTTACCTATTTTAACTTGAAGCAATCCCCTCTTTGAGACATATTTCCTCTCAAATTCTTGACTATCTCTTTGATCACTTTACTCTGTGATTCAAAATCCCTCCTCTTGTTTTCTTATTTCTTTGTTTTAATGATCATTACTGGAAATAGACTGATTTGAAGAGATGCCAAGTCTCTTTTTCTTCTTCTCTGGTCATTTATTTTTTATAATCCAAGTCCACAGATAATATGTTTTTATTCCTTTAGTGACCCATATGTAATCTGACCTTAACCTAAACTTAAGTACATATTAGAAATTTTGTTTAAGTTATGTCTGATTCTTTGGGATCTCATTTAGGGTTTTCTTGTCAAAGATACTAGAGTGGTTTGCTAAATCTTCCAGTTCATTTTATAGTTGAGAAACCAGGCTAAATAGGGGTAAGAGACTTGTCCAGGATTGCACAGCTAAAAAGCACTTGAGGCTAGATTTGAACTCATGAAGATGAGTCTTCTTAATTCCAAGCCCTTTGCTCTATTTCTTGTAGTTTTGGGCTGCAGATATAGATTAAAAACATGACTCCTGAAAGACCCAGAGAACATTGAGCATGACAGTTTTATTCTTTCTCTCCAGCCACTGCAAGAGATTTACTTTCTTTTGTTCCAAGTATTTAACAGAAATAAATGTGGGCAGAGAGATTCCTGTGAAGTCATCAAGAGAGACTTTAACTAGCAGACTGGAGTTCTTCAAGCCACAGACATATATGGGAACCAGCCCAATCACAGATCTAAACCTTTAGACCTTGCAATTTGTGAGATTACTAAGAGAGAACCTACTAGATGAGATCATTATCTAGATGGCAGTATGAAATAAGATAATATTTGTAAAATATTTAGCATAGTGCTTGGCACATAGTAAGTACTTAATAAATGCTTGTTCTCCATAGGAACAACAATAAAAAAGAATCTATTCAGTTTTCTCAGGCATGGTATCAAACTGTTTTGTTTTTCTAGTCCAGCTTTATTAGACCAAATGATGGAGGGAACAAGGTAGGCTACTGACCTAACCCAGGTTTCTTTTGCTCCTCGACTGTAATGGTGTGCTCCTCAGGCCCGCCCTATAGCAGCCTATGCAACTTGATCAAACCTGTTTCTTCCTGCATTAACAATTGCTGTGGTTTGCTAATCTGATCAACTGATGTATGTCCTATTTTATATAATATGTCCTATTTCCCAGGTAATATTAACCTTTTTACTGAGGTGTTCTGGACATAATGCCTTACTTTCTACAAGAAGGGAGGTCTTTCAGCAGTCTTCAAGCCAACTGTTTAGTGGAATGACTCGTTTAAGTGGATTGTAGAAAGCACCATGGAGTGTCCTTGATAAATTATTTCTGCTATACCTTTATCTCACTTCTGCAGGTGAGCAACTGAGGTGAAAAAACACCTTTGGCTTGCCTTCCACAATAGGCTCTGGCCCAGAAAGACTAGGGACATATATATATTTATTTATTTATTTATTTATTTATTTCTACCCTATTGACTCTATTCCTTGTCACCATCCCAGCTTCCAGACTCTTTGTAGCTAACTCTTCCCCAGTGAGGCTTTCACAATCATAAATCTGGTTAGACAAGACTCAGGCACCTGTTTGCTGACAAAGTCTAAAAAGCAATCTATCCACAATAGCAGAGCCAGCTTTGAACTCTGCACACTATTATTAACCCCTTTGAAAATTCATCTCACACCTGGAGAATGTGATTATTGATTGCAATCTGATTTGTTCAGTGAATGTTTCATAGCAGAGCATGAACCATAGGAACTATTGCCAACTAATTAATTAAACTTCAAAGATTTGAAGATACTAACCACAGGCTGGTGTTTCTCTGATCCTTACTGGTTCATGGGATTCTAGTAAGGGACTTTATAGCTCAATTCTACCCTTTTCATTTTATATAAATGAGAAATGAGTCTTTGCCCAGGGTCCAACAGATAGCAAGTGAAGCCTAGGATTCAAACTCAAACCCTTCTGATTCTGTGTCAGTACTCTTTCTCACTTATTCTCACTAATGAATATTTCTTTTCTTTTCTTTTTTTTCTTGAGGCAACTGGGGCTAAGTGACTTGCCCAGGGTCACACACTAGGAAGTATTAAGTGTCTGAGATCACATTTGAACTCAGGTCCTCCTGACTTCAGATCTGGTGCTCTATCCACTGCTCCACCTAGCTGCCCCTGATGAAGACTATTTTTGACCTATCTGTAAGATATAAAACATTGCAGAATCAAAACTCTGTTTAAACACAAAGAATTGGTCCTGGCTTCTAATCCTAAATAATTTAGCATAATTTCAGATCATTAATATAAGTATTCCAAGTTGCAAGATTCCAGAATACTAAGAAGATCTAGTGGAGCCACAGGAAGCTAAGACTTTTTCCATGATTCCCCAATAGTGGGGCTCCTTCCTGATGTGATTCTAGTCTCCCATTACAAAATTATGGCAAAGGGATTAATTTCTTTCCTAACTTAGGTGACTGAAGGCTACTTGAGCTGTTGAGAGAAAGAAAAACCAGTCCCCTAACAGCACAGAGAAAAAAGGCTAGACTAGCCAGAGGTGAATAAAAGCTAATTTAATCCTTTACCTTTAAAATCTCATGGAAACTAACCCATCTGGCAGGGAGATGTTGATTGGCCATAATAGTAAGATTTGCAAGAATAAATCCTATTTGAGATTGCCTGTGGCAACAATAGCAACTGTATGATGTTAGCAAGGCCCCACAGAAATAGCTTTATTGTTCAATAGAAGAAATCAGTGTCAATAAACTTTGGCAAACATGATGCTCACATTGAGGTCAATTTAAATCCAAACTTATTATAGCCAGTGGCTGGTTTGTTCAGTCATTTCAAATTGTGCCCTACTCTTTTAACCCTATCTGGGGTTTTCTTGGCAAAGATAAAATAGCTTGCCATTTCCTTTTCCAATTCATTTTACAGTTGAGGAAACTGAGGAAGTTTCCCAGATTTACAGAGCTAATAAGTGTCTGAGGCCAGATTTGAATAAGCACTTAAGAGATTGCTTTCTACTTGAAGATGAGTTTTATTTACTCCAGGCCTGTCATTCTATCCATTATGGCACCTAGGATGTCCTAGTAACTGATTGATCATAAATGATGTAGTTTTAAGGAGGGGAGAAGGAAGGAAAAGTATAGAAAATAAATGATTCATTTATTTTCTATATTCTTCCTTCCCCTTCTTCCCTTAAATCTATATTATCCACTAGTGAATTTCAGGCTCCCAAACTTTAAGACAGCCACTTCTAATAAAGAAATGGAGTTTTCAAATCAATTTTTGTTTGTTTGTTTGCTTTCTGAATTGATCTCTTGTGTTTGGTAATTGGAAATATATCTCTGCCTTGTTCATTACTATCAATCCTTGGCTCACTCATTCTTGATTTCTTGCTGAGAAGAGCAAGATACATGCCAGGAGGAGGCAGTGTGGACAAGGGAAAGGAATATTGGGCTTTGCGTTAGGAGAAAGCTGGGGTTGAATATTAACCTTTAGCACTTGTCACATGATTATGACTTAAATCACTTAAAATTTTTTTTCTGATCCTTGATTTTCATGATTGCAACATTAGAACAATAATATCTATAGTATAAACTTTATAGGGATATAGGCTCAAATGAGCCTAAATTGCTTTTTGATCTCTCCCTCTAGGTTCCCTCTCTCCCATAACCATCCTGTATTCATTCAAAATATATATTATATAGGGATTTATATGTGTAGAAGTTGTCTGCTCAATTTGAACACAAGCTCATTGAGGACAAGACCTTTTTATCTTTGTGATCACATAAAAAATCAATGTTAATTAAAAAAGATTATTTCTAAAGCACTTAATCTGGCACACAGTAAATGTTTAATAAATGTTTTTTCCTTCCCTTCCCTCTTTGTTTCTACAACTTATAGTTCAATGGCTGGCACATAAGAACTTACGAAGTACTTGTTAACTAACTGTTATTTAAATCACTACATAAAAATCAGATATTATTATTGTAGAAGCCTTTTACCACAAAGGTAATAAGCAATATTAGGTGGCTGCAAGAATAAATATTGATATAAAACAACCTAGTGCTTGATATACTATGAATTTCTCTAGAGCTACACTTTGATTTATAAAATACTAAGGATTTAAAGAAATTTCAAATGTCATTTATATTCAGCATTTCTAGCAATCAAAATGTTGAGTGGAGGTAAGGGAAATATCACTCACTACAATTGTATTTCTGAATCAGGAAGAGGAAAAGATAACCTGGGGGGACGAGTGTGCAGGAAATTTCACTGATGAAGACTATTTGAATAAGCATTTAAGATTGCTTTCTACCATATGCTTAAGTTGCATGCAAAATGAGACACTGTGTTTAATGGTCATCTAAGACTAGAGAGAGAAATCACTTCAAGCCCTATTCTCTATTCATATCTTTGAAACTCAACTACATTCTGATTTTTTTCAGTGAGTTCCTAATGGAAAATCATTTTTATATTTAAGTGGCCAGCTGCCTCTTCACTATTGCAAGTAAATGTCAGTAGCATGGTCCAAGGCAGGAGCATGACATACTTAATGTGTTGATGGTTTCATGCTTTCAACAGTGTGGGATTTCTCTTAAATACAAATGCACTACCTTCATACCATTTCAACTTTTGATATTCTCTTTCTCCTTTCTGTGAATCCTCCAGAGAGATTCTAAGCAACTCTCTGATTCTTTTAATATCCTATGTAGGAGCACTGGAGTTCATCCTTTACATTCATGACCTGATCAGCCTCCTACTTTTTGGGACATAAATGTTTTTAATGACACCTTTATTATGCAATTTTATTGTGGCAGGGATCAAGGAGTGGTAGTGGAAGGAAATAAGCATTTATTAAGTTCTTACTATGTGCCAGGCACTGTGCTAAGTTCTTTGTGTATGATCTTCACAACAATCCTGTGAGTTATATATATTTTTTTCAGTTGAAGAAACCAAGGCAGATAAAAATTAAGTGACTTGCCCAGCATGGCATAATTAGCAAGTGCCTTAGGATTAAACTCCACATCTCCCTGACTCAGTACTCTGTGGATGTCTATAAAACTGGCAGTGTCTTCTTGTAAAAATCATTGTTGGTAATAATAGTTATAAGTGACATCTGTATAACACTTTAAGGTTTGCAAATTGCTTTCCATATAGGTGTTGTTTCATTATCTTTCTCTCTCCCTCTCCCTCTTCCTCTGCCTTTCCCTCTCTCTCTTTTATTAAACTAAATTTAAAAAAAAACCCAGAATCAAAAAAAGACAGAGAGGGAAAACAGAACAAAACAAAACAAAACAAAATATTGCCATATACCCAGCAGAACATCAGGGAGTATTCAAATTATATGACAATAAATTTCCATTTCAAGAAAGCATATAAAATAATAGAAGAAATTACATTCATGAGTGTCCTATTTTTCCTTTGCTTCCTTGTAGTTTGTTTTTGTTCTTTGCTGTGCACTTTTACTTTATTCTTTTTTTCCATATAAATATGTTTATATATACACACAGAAATGCCTACATGCATAATATCCACATATACTCAGACACATAAGTACATATATACCCAATTATAAATATGCATCTAAAACAATGCTAATATGGCTGACACATAATGTAGATTTCACTCTTGATTGAATCTTTAGACTTTGTCTAAGATCAATCATTACTAGCCCTATTTATTTCCCCTAACAATTTATATTCTCCATCCTTGTTGTGGTATTTGTGTAGATCTCTCATTTCCTAACCCTGCTAATGCTTCTACTTTAATGCTGCTCCTTAACTTGCATTGCTATTACTTAAATCTTCCCCCACTCATGGATCCCTCCCTTATTTTCTCTCCTCAGTCTTTTCTTCCCTTTTTATCCTATTCCTATTAATATACACACCTTATCCATTTCTGTTGATCTAAACACCCTTTTATATTCTACTTTATCCTATTCCCTTCCCCCTTATTTCTTTATAGATTTTGGAGAGTGCTATGCCCTTCATGGTGTAAACATGTAGTAGTCTCTATTTAACCCATTCCTGTTATGAGTAGGTTTTCACAACTATAATCCCCAATACTCCCTTTAGTGCCTCTCTGGTGGTTCTTCTTCTGTACCTCATTTGTGTAACACAATTACTATTTAACCTTTTCCTAGAAAGCTTTGCTTTTTAGAATCAGATCATATGTAAATCTGCCCCAATCTTTTTTTTAGCTACCTTATTATTGATGTCAATCTTGACATGACATAAACAATTAGTCCATATTGAGTTCCTTGAAATGTATCTTAAATATTGGCTCTTATATATTAAATTTTCTTTTTTTATTATAGCTTTTTATATACAAAACATATGCATGGGTAATTTTTCAACACTGATCCTTGCAAAACCTTGTTTTCCAACTTTTTGCCTCTTCCCCCTACCCCCTCCTCTAGATGATAGGTAGTCCAATATATCTTAAATATGTTAAAGTATGTGTTAAATCCAATATATGTATACATATTTGTACAGCTATCTTGTTGCACAAGAAAAATCGGATCTAGAAAGAAAAAAAAAAAAAAACAAAAATGCAAGCAAACAATAACAGAAAGAGTGGAAATGCTATTTTGTGGTCCACACTCATTTCCCACAGTTCTCTCTCTCTGGGTGTAGCTGATTCTCTTCATTACTGAACAACTAGAAATGGTTTGAATCATCTCAGTGTTGAAGAGAGCCACATCCATCAGAGCTGATCATCCTATAATCTTGTTGCTGTGTATAATGATCTCCTGGTTCTGCCCATTTCACTTAGCATCAATTCATGTAAGTCTCTCCAGGCCTCTCTGAAATCATCCTGCTGGTCATTTCTTATAGAACAATAATATTCCATGTTAAATTTTCTATTAAATTTGGGTTTGGTTAAGACAAAGTCCTGAAAATCTTCAAGTACATTGAATTTTGTTTTGTTCAATATTATGGATAATTTTGCTGGATATGATACTTTTGGACTCAGATCTGTTGCTTTTCTTATCAGATATTACAAATTCTGTTCTATTTTTTCATTCTTTATATTTTGTTTTGCTATTTCTTGGTCTCTCATACTTCACTGGCTTCCCCTTGCCCAATTTTAATTTTTCAAAGAGTTATTTTCATCTTTAAGTTTCTGTATCTCTTTTATTTAGTTGGTTAACTTTCCCCCCATAATCTTCTTGTTTTTCTTGAATGATTTTTTTAAAGTTTTTTCCCTCAATATCTCTAATTTCACTTTTAAATTCTATAAATTCTCTCTGGGCAGGTAGTCATTTAATGTTACTCTCTGGGATAGAAGAAGCTTTTTTTATACATTAGTGTCCCACTCTGAAGATGAATCCCAATCTTCCCTATTCCCTTAGTAAATTTATAAGGTTAGGTACTTTCTTCTTTGCCAATTCATTTTTTTAAAATGAGAACTATTAGTGTAAGTATCTCTAATCCTGGATTTGGGGGATGGTGCCTCTAGCTTCACTTCAGCTCTTCCTTCTGACCTGGAACCTCAAACTAAAAGCTCCACCATACTGCAAGTGCCAGTAGCCAACAGCTTCCTTGCTTCATTGCTTTTGCACTCACATGATGTGCTGGTTCTTTTTTACCCATGGCTATGTCTCAGATATTTCTTATCAGCAGAAGTTCTTCAGTCTTACTGGACTCAGACCCTCAATTCCCTATGTTGTCTGAGTGATATAAGTTCCTTTGGTTCTAGCTGAGGTTCTAGCTGAACCCAAACAGCCCCAGTACTCCCCACTTGCTATTTCTGTGGACCTAGCCTGGAGGTATTTGCATATCACACTGGTTAAATCCTGTCCTGGCATTTTTCTTTGAGTCTTTTTAGCTTGCCCCAGGATAACCCCAGTTCAGCCCCAAGTCTTCTTTGTTTTTCTCCCTCGGCACAAATTTGTTCTGTTTATGGGGGAAATGTGGAGAGCTTGAAATTTTCTGATTTACTCCACCATCTTCCCAGAATCCTCCTATTGTTTCATTTTTTAAAGATTTGTTTTCCTAGTACCTAGCTCAATGCCTGACTAGGATCAAATGAAATAACATATGTAAATTGCTTTGTAAAATTTAAAGCACTATATAAATTCTATTTATTGATAGCTTGATTAATTATCATAACAATTCTATGAGATAAGTGCTGTCTATGTTAGTATTCCTATTTTATAAATGAGGAAACTGAAGTTCAGAAAGACTAAATGATTTGTTCTCTATTCTGCAGCTAGTAAGTGTCTTGGGGTTTTTTGGATCTTCTGCAATTTTAATTCTCCTGAAAGTATAATGTTATATGATTCATAGCCATATGGTATTATTAGGAGAACACTAATATTAAAAAGATGGGCTTTTGTAGCAGTGAGCAATTTGAAATCATTGAAAGTATTAATCAGTTTCCCAAACGTCATCCAGCTCCTTCTTGTCTGTATTATCTCATTAAATTCTGAGCCCAGGTCATTATCTATCTACAATGCCTGTCCAAGATATTTGTGTTTATAAACTGATTCATTGGGCTACCCACCAAACTGTCTGCTGTAATTTGGATACTATATATTCATTTGTTTTCCTTTTTAGAAGGCTAGCCTGATCTCTTGTCAATCAAGAACAGGAATATCTGGAGAACTTCATACCTGGAATTCCATTTGGACTCTATATAAAATATAATGATAATGACTAACATGTTGGGTGAATATCCTACTCAAAAATGATTATGAAATCATTGAATAGTTAGTCAAAAACATTTAATAACAACCTATAATGTGCTAAGCAGTGGGGATATGAAACAAGGCAAAAAGCCAGTCCCTGCCCTCATGGAGTTTACAATCCAAGGGAGGAGACAACATGCAAACAAATATGTACTAACAATTTATATTTAAGAAAAGTAAGAATTTATCAACCTAGGGAAGTCAATAGAATTAAGGAGGATTGAGGAAGACTTCTTGCAGAAGATGGGATTTTAACTGGTACTGAAAGAAAGTCAGGGGATAAAATGAGAAGAAAAAAGCATTCCAGGTATGGGGGATGCCCAGAGAAATTACTTGGAGGAAAGAGATGGAGCATCTTCTTCAGGAAACAATAAGGAAGTCAGTGTCATAATAGTAAAGACTATGGTGGAGGATAAGGTATGAGGACATTGAAAAAGTGGGGATGGCGGTATGAATAGGTTATGAAGAGTTTAGAATACCAATAGATTTGGTTATTTGCCTGTCTTTGGATTAGGGAAGATTTGATGTTCCCCAGGGGGACAACTAACTTGGCCAAGTTGGTCTCCTACTAAAGATTTGCAAGATGCAGATGAATTCCATAAAACAAATAACATTCCTTAATTGTCAGAGAGGGGAGTGTTAAGCCACAACTTAATTGTATTGTTATCTAACTACTCTGACCCCCTTCTTTCCTGTATGTCAATAAAAAGAGTTCCCACTTCTCATTGGGTCACTGGCCTTGCTGAGGTGGCCAGTCTGACCTTCTTTAACATTTATATACATCACTGTTAATAAAGTGATTGTGCTCAGAGTTTGTACCTCAGTTTACTTTTATTTTTATTTTATTTTATTTATTGCATTTATTTACCACATAAGTAAGGGACATTAGAGACCAATGACTCATTTATGGGTGACTTTTCAGAGAATTAAAGGTTTTAACTAAGAATTTATAAATTATAAAGCTGATTTGTTGATCATGGAAAGATTATATGATGACTTCCAAGACTATATTTACAACGTTAAGATAGCTCTTTTGGTTTCCCTGTTTCAAATCTCTCTCTATTCCCATTCATTTTCACCTCAGCAGACAAATTAGATTTAATAAAACATGAGTTTCATCAAGTCACTCCTCTCTTCAATTAATTCCAGTTCCCTATTTCCTCTGGTTCAAATATAAGATCCTCTTTTTGACTTTGAAAGTCCTTTATAATCTAGTCAACTTCTACCTTTCCAATTTTCTTGCATCTTACTATCCTTCACATATTCTACAATCCAGTACTACTGCCCTTCTTGCTATTCTTTGGACAAGATACTCCGTATCCTTATTCCATACACTCTCTCTTGCTGTCCCTCCCCCTATACCCAGAATGTCTTATTTCTATATATATATTGGCTTTCCTGGATTCTTTCAAGTTTTAATCAAAATCTCACTTTCTGAAAGATCTGCTTTTCCTGATTTCCTTTAATTCTAATGTCTTCTCCATGATACTATCTCCAATTTATCCTGTAAATATCTTCTATGTAAATAATTGTTTGCATGTTTTCTTCCATCATAATTTTTGAGCTTCTTAAGAACACTGCCTTTTAGTACTTAGCACTGTGCCTGACTAGGATCAAATGAAATAACATATATGAATTGCTTTGTAAAATTTAAAGCACTATATAAATTCTATTTATTGATAGCTTGATTAATTCTCATAACAATCTTATGAGAAGTCCTGTATATGTTAGCATTCCTATTTTATAAATGAGGAAACTAAAGTTCAGAAAGACTAAATGATTTATCCTCTATTCTGCAGCTAGTAAATGTCTTAAGGTAGATTTGAAACCAAGTTCTTTTGGATCTTCTGCAATTTTAATTCTCCTGAGAGTGTAATGTTATATGAATTTAATAAGTGTTTATTGACTTGGTGATATAAAATCATAAATTACAGATGGATTGATGTTTATAAAGGAGGCCCTTATTTGAGACATTAGAAAATACAGGCTGAAAAAGAACAGAAAATGAAAAGAGGAAGCTGAATAGAGGAAGGCACAGAAGGCAGAGGGAAAAGAGGCATATAGAAGCGACAATTTGCAGGAAGACTACAATTGTTTTGCTGAGAACCACGATGACTGGAAGGGAGATGTTGCTTGGCTGAGTGCTCATTGGTTCATTGGAGGAGATCTGAATTCTTATGTAGAAAGCTTTGTTTTTTAGAACCATCTACAACTTATGAAAGGGGAAGTCTTTCTCAAGAATGTCATTTTCTACTGGTCTCTTTGGTTTGAGACTGAGGGAGAAAGACTTATTTTTAATCTTCTTTGATATGACAAGAAGGTTTGCTTTGCTGAGAGTTGTATGGACAAAATAGAATCCCTTCTAATTTGAAGAGTTAAAAGAGCAATGACCGCGATTGTTTTCTAAAGAGAGTTATGATAGCAAGTCCTGCTGCCCAGAGTCATAGATTACGCTTGATATGTGGATTTTCATACTCATCTGTTTCTTTACCAGATTTCTCTTCCATGTACACTGTATGCATTGGTAGAAGAGGGTGGCAATAGTTTATGGATAAGTTAATATATTTTAAATTATTTCTGCTCTTATTTTCTTAAGAGCAAATGTTATGATTATTCTGCTTTGCTTTATATTGGCTAAAGGTTATTTTTTCCCTGCTTTTGCTTTCTAAGTTCAAAAGAGAATTGATTTTTCTTGCTTTTGCCATTGTTTAATAAATGTTTTATGTTTAAGAGTTAATGGTGTCATAGTGAGTGATTTTATATATTGGTTGGTAAGCATACTGGTAGGGGCTTAGAAATTATAGCAGTGAGTAGTAAGTAGGACAATAACTTACCTAGACCAGGTAATCTCTAGCATCTGGAGAGAGATATTGAATAGTAGTTTGGAGGCCATGGCTGGCCTTAACTCTGTGGGAAAAAGTCATAGATCTGCAAATATGAGGGAGGCAGATCAAAGGGAGAAAAGGAGAATACAGGTGTCATATCAGATGGCATACTCTTAGGCTATCTTGTGTGAGTAGAACAGTGCCATGAACAAGCTACCTGTTGGAATAGTGAAATATCTATACAAGGCAGCAACACTAAGCGCTAAATGAGCAGCCCACCAAGGAATGCTAGGTAAGTCATTGAAGGGCTGCAGTTATTGGGGAAGGCTTCATCTAGGAAGTGGGACTTAAGCAGGATACTAAAGAAAGGGTAAAACTTCAAAAAGCAAACATGGAGTAGGAAGGAATACTATTAGCAAAAGCAACAAAGCAAGGATGCATCACTAGTAATGACAGTGCATTAAATGAATCACAGAGTCATAGATTTTTATATATCAAAAGACCTACTGGGCCAACCTCTTCCCTTTAGGCAAGTAAATTATTATTATTATTATTATTATTATTATTATTATTATTATCCCCATTTAACATAAAAGTTAATTGAGGCTAAAGGAGAGGTTAAATGAGGTGACAATTGAGGCACAGAGATCCTGACAAAGTTAAATGAGATAACATACAGCAACCAAAAGGCAATTGTATGAATGGCCTTCAAATAGATCAAATATTTTGTTCTTGGAGTCTATCTCTTTTATTTCTGCATCTTGGAAACTTCTTCCTTAGTTTAGCTGCTACTTTTTCTGTAAAGGTTTTCCTGGCCCTCTCCTCTTCTTTCCCCTCCCAATGTATGAAAGGCTTGTCCTTCAATTTTCTATAACACATCTGTCTGAGGTTATATATTACTTCTAATATTCCTTACCTCATACGTATCTGTATAAATGATATCTTTCAACCTCTTTCTCATTCCTTATTCTCGCTCAGTTGTGCCTGACTATTTGTGACCTGATTTGGGTGGGTTTTTTTTTTTTGGTCAAAGATACTGGAGTGGTTTGCCTTTTACTTCTCCTACTCATTTTACAGATGAGGAAATTGAGGCAGAAATACATCTTGCCTAGAGACACAGAGTTCTATTTGTCTGAAGCCAGATTTGAACTCCTGAAGATTGATCTTCCTGACTTCAGGCCCCAAACTCTACCTAGTTGCCTTATTTCAAAGCCCTA
Organism: Antechinus flavipes; assembly: GCF_016432865.1. NCBI lineage: Eukaryota > Metazoa > Chordata > Mammalia > Dasyuromorphia > Dasyuridae > Antechinus > Antechinus flavipes. Next base: position 437,553,358 of record NC_067398.1, read on the forward strand.
TAAACTAGGGGTTATTTGAAATAAGAACTCTGTCTTTAAAAGCAAAACAAAACAAAATTTCATTCCTTCAATGGCTGTTATGATATCTTCTTGCACTGTGTTTTAATATATGTTTATTGGGTTTAACGGAACTGACAATACAAAATTTCCTAAATATTTTCCCCTGCCAACTCTAGCCTCACCTTGTAAAGGCCCTTAAATCCCAGCTCCAAAGGAAGTGAATTCTCCTGATAGAAAGAAATTTTATTCCTCCAAATTCACATAGTATTTGGTAGCACTCTTATTCTCATTATAATTTAGTAATTTGTAATTTGTAGTGTATAATTTGTAATTTTGTATATATATTTGTAAATTGTATATACATTTGTAAATTGTATAATTTAGTAATTTGTACTATCATTGCTATGGAGAATTTCCAATGAGGAAGCATCTCTCTTTCTCCATCCCTCCCCATAATACAGATTAACACCTGCTCTCCAGTCTTCACATAGTTAGGCTGTGTTAGTGCTGGGACTTGAATCCAGCTCTCCCTGATGTAGAGAGACTATTTTTATCCACAACATTCTCCTATCTCTAATTATTGAATTTTATAGCTTTACATATTGGTATATGTAACCTGTTAGATTAAACACTACATCAAGGAAACAAATATTCTTCTCCACCATATAGTGCTTTGCACACAGAAGATGGCTGATAGTTTGTCAATTGATCATGATTTCTGAAACTCTGAATGGCAACTTCATAGAAACGCAATTTGTTCTCTTTGTCCCATTTCAAGTCAGTAAACACTACACTGAGATGAATAATAAGATGAGATGCATTATGAATTCTTATACTTAGGTTCAAAATAAAATTTAAAAATATCGGATGAAGGCCAACAGATAACTATTTATCATAAAGAAGAGGTTTTTAATATGTTGCATATTTAATTTAAATCATCTAAAGGAAGTGGCCAATAAAAAAGCTAATAATAGGTTATCTTGAAAAGCAGAGCTTCCATTAGGAGGTGATGATCCAAATGTGTTCTTGTCCCAGCCCACATCAGGGATATTGTGCTCAGTTCTGAGCATCAGCTTAGGAGGAATATTCATAATCTAGAGAATGCCAAGGAGAAGGCAAGTAGAATAGGGAAGAGTCTTGATTTAGTATAATATGAGGGTTAGTTGAAAGAAGGCAGTGAAACTAAACCTAGAAAAGAGAGGACTCAGGAGAGATCTAGTAGCTGAAAGATTCTTCCATACAAGGGGAAGCAAGGTGGCTCAGTGGATAGAGTGCTAGGCCTAGAGTCAGAAAGACCCGAGTTCAAATATGGCCATACTTAAGGATGTGATTCTGAGCAAGTCACTTAATCCTGTTGCCTCAATTTCCTCAACTGCAAAATGAGCTGGAGAAGGAAATGGCAAATCACTTCAGTATTCTTGCCAAGAAAACCCCAGAATCACAAAGAGTGATAGAAATATAACTGAAGGACAGTCACATGTATAAGAAGGATTGAGCATGTTCTGTTTGACCTCAGGAGGCATAACCAGGGGGGATGGGTAGAAGTGTATTCAATTCCATTCCAGAGTTCATGCAGTCCAGGGTCCATGTGTCACAATAGCAGACAAAACAAGATAATCAGATCTTTTCCTTATTCAATTTGCATCCCTTATATGGACCCTACTGCTATCATGCTCATTCAGAAAACCAGCAAATGTTCCTTCTTACTCTTTCATTAGGGTAGTTATATCATTGAGGTGGCTTAATATGTAGGATCATATGATAATTTATGGGCTCTTAATATCAACCAAAAGGAAATAGTAAATATCAAGCTTAATCGAAAGAGAGGTCTTATTCATTCATTCATTTATTCATTCTTTTATTTATTCATTTATGTATGTATTCATTCATTCTAATAGAGCAGGAAAGCTTAACCTTTTGAAAAGCATATATGGCATCTTCATAGAAATGCACGTGGTTCCTTCTGTCCCATTTCAAGTCAACAAGTACTGGATTGAGATGAATAATAAGATCAAATCCATCATAGTTAAGTATGAATTCTTACACTTAGGTTCAAAATAAAAATTTTAAATGTAGGCTGAGAATTAATGGAATATTTTATTCCAAAGAAGAGATTTTTATGTATTGTATGTTCAATATAAATCAACTGAGAGAAGTATCTGTCCAGACCTATGTACTCCTTACAGGAATAATTCTTTTAAATGCATAAAATAAAAAAAAAAACACTCATGATTACCAAGGAAACAAATTATATTAAAAGTAATTATCTAAATATTAAAAACAAAGCAAAATAGATATGTTAAGAATCCCTGTAACAGCAATGTCTTTCACTAGCTCATTCTTTCTCATAATGAATAGATTCTCTTTTAATTTTTGACTGAAGCAATATTGTGGAAAAGGTAGCTGATCTCACGTGACTGAGCAGCTTAGTTTCAGGGAGTTTATTCACCTTAAATTTTGACTCAGTAACTAATTCCATTCCAAGGTTAGCAAGCTCTACCCACTTTTGGAAATAAGGAAGCAGAAGAAATTACCATCTTAGTTTCTAGATGGGAAATGTAGATATTTGATTGTTAGGCAACTCTATATGCTCTATGATACAGCTACCCTAGCCTATTTGTTGATAATTAGCACGATTCCCCAGTTTCTGATCTAAATTCCACTCTCTGCAAGGGCCTTCCTTGTACACCATCTACAATTACCTTTCATTTACACTGAATATATCTTTTTAAAAATTATTTTATAGGATTTTTGTTGTTTTTCATCAATTGTGGTTAATTGACTTACCCAGGGTCACAGAGCCAGGAAGAGTTAAGTCTTAAGACAATAAACCTAGATAACTCTCTTAAGTCGTATTTGAACTTGGGTTCTTCCTGATTCCAGGACCAGGGCCACTGTTCTATCCACTGTGCCATCTAGCTGCCCCTACACTGGATATGTCTTGTATCTGCTGCTGATTGTCTCCAAAGGTACTAATGATCTCTTAATTGCTCTTTCATTCCTCCTTCATTCATCACCATAACATGCCCCAAGAAGTTGGTATTCCCAGAGGCTTTATCCTGGCCCCTTTTCTATTATCTCTCTTTGTATTTTTCCTGCTATTTTCCCTCACCAATTTTCATATTTTTAATTATAATCTCCATGCAGATAACTCATAGATGAATATATCCAGCCTCACCCTTGAGCATCATCAACTGTCATCTAGACATTTCCAACTGGCTATCTTGATATATCTTAAACTCAACAAATTCAAGTCAAAACTCATTATCCTACACCACAAATCCACGCTTCTTCTAAATCTCTCTATTTCTGTTAAAGTCATTATCATTCTTCCAGTTTTCCAGGTTCATAATCTTATTTTTCTGAGCTCTTCATTCTACCCCATCTCATATATTCAATCGGTTGTCAAATATTGCCATTTTGGCCTCTAAAACATGTATCAATATGATCCCTTCCCTCTCCTTACATATTTACCCCTTTTATTAGCTCCTCATATCCTCTTGCCTAGACTTACAATAATCTCCCAATAGATCTTTCAGTCTCAAGTTTACCTTTAATCCAAACTCCACTTAAATGCCAAATTATTTTCCTTAAGTATATATCTGATCATTTCACTCCCCTACTCAAAAAAAAAAAAAACAAAAAAAACTCCACTGGTTCTCTATTGCTTCTAGGATAAAATAACTGTTTGCATTTTAAAGTCCTTCACAATTGGCCCTCCAATCCATTTTCCCATCTTTATTATTACTTCTTTTCCTGCACTGTACAATTCAGCCAAATTGTCTTTCTCTGTGGACCTTACACATTTCCTTGCCTTTTCCCTGGCTGCTTCCATGCTGGGAATACTCTCTCGCTTCATCTCTTCCTCATCCCTTTCTTCAAAATGTAATTTAAGTACCAGTTGCATTACAACTGCTATCTTGATCCCTTCAATGGTTGTTCCCTCCCTCTTCAGCTACTTGGTATTTTTTAACCTACTTATTTTCTCTTTATTTACATAAATACATGCTGCTATCTTAGATAGAATGTAAGTTCCTTAAATGTAGAGATTATTTCATTCATTATTTGTATAACATACGGTTGTTCAATTAATTAATATACTTTTGGGAACACAAACATATCTTGAGAACTTTAATGAAAATACATTGTAGAAAGCTCTGTCTTCGATAGATGGATAAACATTTTTCTGAACTTAGTCAATTTTCACATACATGATATTCCAAACTGGAAATTTTCAGGGAGAACTTTAACATTTACTTCACATGCCTAGAAGAGGATAAAAAATAATTTAAACAAAAGCTATTTATTCAAAAAATATTTTTAGATCTCATGTGACAGCCTGATGTCTTGCAATGCCAATATCTAATGAAGAATGATGTCCTCTTCTTTAGTTAATCCCAAAACCATCTGTAAATTGGATTATATCACTGAATGACCTGGCTTCTTTGATGTCATGTGTTTGTTTTTCTAAGTCCTTTTGACATAACTCAGTCCAATTGCAATTCAGCCATATCTTCTTAATTACATTAAGAAAGATGCTTTATGTATTTAGTTTTGTATCTCTAAAAGCAATAGCAAGATAATTAGGTTGATACTTGTTAAAGATTGCAATAGAAATGAGTGTCTACATAGATGGGCATAGAAGTAGGCCTGATAGGAAAGAGGAAGCAAAGGAGCAATAATGCCCCTCAACTCAGGGTGTGACAATTCACCTAGACTACTCTTTTAAGTATTTTTGTTGTTTAGTTGTTTCACTTGTGTCCAAGTCTTTGTGACCCTTTTTGGTGTTTTCTTGGAAAAGATGTTGGAGTAGTTTGCCATTTTCTTCTCCAGCTCATTTTACAGATGAGGAAACTGAGGTAAATAGAATTAAGTGACTTGCCCAGAGCCACACAGTTAGTGAATGTAAGAAGCCATATTTGAACTGGTGAAAATGAGTCTTTCTGACTACAAGAAGTTTTGTCATTCCATCCACTGCACCATCTAGTTGTCCCTCTAAGTATACCAATACTTGTATTAAAAGTTTAATATAGAACAGGGAAAAAGTTAGTTATTAAAAATTCAGTCTATGGGTCAGTACATTCTAGAGCCATGATCTTGTGCCCCTGGGCAGCCCTTTAAGATTTTTAATTATAGATGTGTTGCTGATGTGCACCAGGAGAGGGAGTTCCCCACAATAGTTAAAATCACCAGGTCTGGATAAATAAATACAAATTAGGACAGAATGAAATGAAGCAGCACATTTGTGAGAAAAGCAGTGAATCTTATTAGAAATAAGTGACTTTTAAGCTTTTCCTACCTTATGGAGGACTGCACTCTTCAACATTTCTAAGAGTCTGTATGTGAAAGCTTGAGATAACCTTAAGCAGTATACCAGGCATTGAAATTCTTGAGAATATAATTTGAATCTGCAAAAAGAAAAGTCTGTTGAATACTGTTACCCTATCCTATAATAAGTATCTAAGAAAATAGTAAGGTAGTAGGACAGCATTGTATCTAGAGAGAAACAAAGGAGGCAAAGGAAGGAATGGTCTCCCTTTTTTTTAAGACTTGATTTGTCTCACCCTGTTATGCCACAGTTTCCTTTCATTGTTCTGCCTCAGTTTCCCTGAATTGTTCTACTTCAGTTTCCCTGAATTGTTCTGCCTTAATCCCCCTGGTTGCAACCCCCTTCAGTTTTAGAACTGATATAAATTAGGACATAGGTAACTAGCCCTGACAATTAGCATTCCACAAAGCTATAAATTGTAGATAGGTTATTTAGAAATAAGTAAGCATATCTCCTATCTCAGACTCAGTGGCTCCTAGCCTCTCCCTCTTATCAAAATTTATGGTCCACTCACCAGTACTCTACCTCTCCCCTTCTGCCTTTGTCTCTCCTGATCACTGGAGCCCTATAAAGAATCCCTGTAATTCTTCACTCATTGCTGAATGCTCTGAGACTCGAGTCCCATTCAATCTGCTGGGGTTAACATGGATCCTGTTTTGACCTCAGACAATCTCTCCCTCCTTATATATATACACACACCCTCCCTGTATATATACACACTCCTATAATATAACTCATATTTAAACTGCAGAATACTTTGAGGAGATGGGGAGAATCAAAAGCTTTATTGGTAGTTTAGAGGAATTAATTAAAGGAAAATTTTTCTTGAGAAGGTTGGTTTTAGGGTTGAAAATTTTAAAAAATTGAGGGGGAAAAGTGGAATAAAGACAGTAGCAGATGCAAAGTAATGTTGTTAATGATAGAATAAGGGCATATTAGATAGGTCTTTAATGGAATTCTTCAGGGGTACTCTGGGAGCCCAGGGCAACCAAGGCAAGCAAGCTATTGTTTAGGTAGTGAACCATTAATGTTTAGGTAGTCAACAATAAATGCTTCAAGAAGCATTTATTTACATTGTGCCAGTTGCTATGCTAAGCTAGGAATATAATACAAGCAAAAAGAAAAAGATAGTTCTTGCTCGAGGAAGCATATACATAAAAGGAAATTAAAAAGAAGGGTAAAAATCATGATATAAATCAAAACCATGAGTTGAAGAATCTTTAATGAAGATAATAGGGTAGCAAACTTGTCACTCTGGGGATATCCAGTGAATTTCCCAATTAAAAAGACCCAAGGCAAAAATTTTTATAACTTTAGGAGGAGGGGGTTAATAAGAGAGGAAATAACAAAACCTGGTCATGAGGTCCTAGTCACCCTCACCAATCAGAGCAAGGAAAATCCCTTCATTTTGATTTTTGTGCCAGGAATCCTAATAGAAAGGCAGAAGGGCATCAGAGGCTAGATCCAGCTCGAGTCAGATTCCCTCATAAAGCAAGATCTCAGGATGGGACTTAAAGTCTGACTCAGCTCAATCTAATTGACACTATTTTGCTGAGAATGCTACTGACATTTTGCCATTGTAAGGTCATTCAGGGAGTGGCAGGTAACATTATATTGGGTATTAATTTCTGTCCTTATAGTGACACTTTTTTCCCTGTCAGGAGTATGATGGAAAAGTTTCTGTTGGAAATGAACTGGCTGGTCTTGGTGCCCTCAAATGGAAGTTCTGGGAGGAGCCATCTAACTAGAGGGAAGGGACTCAGGGACAAAGTGTATTTCTGCGGAATGAATTCCAAGATGAAATGATTTTCCAGGGTGAAGTGATTTCTAGGTCATGGTGGAGATATCTGATGGATTGCAGCCTAGTGGGAGAGGAAAGGAATTAAGGTATGTTAGAATTCCAGGAAATTTGTGTTAAAATAAGAGAATGGGTTAGGAAATGTCTGGTAATAAGGAATTAAGACAATAGGAGCTATGGAAAGAAGCTGTCAGTCATGGAAGTAAATGGAGATAAAAAAGCTGAGCTGTGCCATGTTTTCAGAATTAGGAGAGACAGAAAGGTGAGCACATGTAAAGCTATGGTCAGAGAGTCCCTAAGCCCAGGAATTCTGATGGAATCCTTATGATACTTCCTCTAAGCCAAGAAGCTTTAGTAGATTGTAGCCTTCCCTAAAAGGCTTATAAAACTTGCTGTGACAAATAACATTGAACCATAAGCTTTTATTTTTTATTTTGATTTCCAGACACAACTCAGTGTTCCAGAGACTGGCAAAACTGGATAGCTGATCAGGTTGCTCATTCCATTCTAGCTGTGGATTGACTCATGCATTTAAGATAACATACCCTGCAAGCTACCCATGCAGGAAAAATTCTGTGCTTTTTGAAGAGCCAATAAATTTAATAGTAGAATAATTCATCTATCCCTGATGCCACTAATTATAGCAAACTTAATGGAGACCCTCCAGAGAAAGGAGGAGCATTGAGATTTTAGAGTTTTAGATTATGAATTGTTGTAGTCTTCCGTGTCCCCATACATGTATCTTGTATTTAAAATCTGTGCCCACTCCCCCCTTCATAGACTCTGTGTGCATTTTTGGGAGAAGTAAACCATTGGGGACTCATGTATTAGGAGGATAATTAAATGCATAAGGATATTCCTAGAACCCTGGGAGTATTTGTAGCTATCCCATTTAGGATTGTTAAAGGAAAACCCCAGGCTCCAAAAGAAAGACCCTAAATGAAATGAAGTTCAATCACAGATTATAAAGTCCTTTTATTGTCCAAAAAGAACTTGCAAGAGAAGTTTGTGAAGGAATGAAAGTTCTTAATTGCTCAAAGGGGAGTAGAAATAGGGTGAGTTAATATAGTTTCTAGAGGTTTTCAGGTAGAAAGTAAGAGCTAAAGGAAAAGATAATCTGTAAATGCAATAAGCTAGGCAACAGAATGTTTAATAAGTCCTGAGCAAAGTCTCAAGTCTGTAGCTTCTGCTCATGTTTGCCCTTCAGCTGATAAAAGCTTATTCTGTGATTTCTGGGAGCTACTGGCATCTCCAAATGTGTCTAGAATTCACTATCAAAGAATCATTGGTATGTCACATAGCTCTGAGCTACAGAAGTCCTTTCAACTGGTTGGTTGTTGTGCTACTCCAGTGTCCTGCTTCCCTATAAAGAAGAGAAGCTCCAATTTATCTATAGTCATTACAAAGTTCATGTTTACAGGACTAATCTTCTAGGGTCATTGTGGGTTTGTAGGAATGACCCTTCTGGAGGTGATACAGACTTAAATAGAAAATTATTTAGAGAAGTTAAAAATATAACTTGAAAGATGAAAATTAAATCTGGAACAAAGTACACAAATTGATATTTTTAAAAGGAAGTGGTTTAATGAATATAAGTATATATTATCTGAAATCAAAAGGGACTTTTATATAGATCTTATATTCCCAAAGTCTTATTTTATAGATTATCCAACATAGGCCCAGAAAGGCAATGCATTACATAGAAGGTGCCATACTAAGAACTAATATCCTCTAACTTTAGTACTCTTTCAACATTCCACAATGCCTCTTTATGATACGTTTTAGAGATTTCAAGTCACAGTTGAATCTCAGAATGTTTTGGAGTTAGCTAGAACCAGCTTAGAAGATATAAATATGAGCATATATATTTTGGAAATAGGAATATTGGATGGAATTTCGATTAGATTATCTGCATGTTCATTCTATCTTCAAATCTTATTGTGCTGTGATCCTTGAGGTTCCTTCAGGTTATAACATTCTAAGTTTCTCAAGGGGTGGTCATCCTCCTCCATCCCCTCCTCCTAAAGCAAAGCCTCCCAGAAAAAAATGATATAATTATAAAAAGTAAAGGGAAGATAAAGGTTAGTGACACATTTATATGCTAATGAAGTGTAAAGATGTTTCTGCTCACTGTAATCTTTTTACAAAGACTATAATGTTTCTGATTGAGTTTCAAGGGAAGTTGACCATAGTTGGGAAATACTGGCCACGTATTAGATGGCCTTTCAATACTAGCTTTATAGCCCTAAAGCAGTAAAATAGTTTGAGATAATCAAGACTGAAAGTATCTTTGCATATAACCCTTGTATTTCTACCTGAGGTTAGAAAGGGAGAATAGAATTTTTCTTCTTCCATTCTCCTGCATGACATCTTTTACCTATTGTCCAATAAGAGATATAACATCTTAAACAGTTTTAGAGATTACAAGGCAAAGCTAAGTCACAGAATGTCTTCAAGTTAGTTGGAACCAGCTTAGCAGATATAAATATGAGTGTTTCTATATTGAAAATAAGAATATGCTAGAAATTAAGATTTGGTATATTGTTCTCTTGATTGTCTAGACTTAAAATGATAGATGATATATTACTGATGCAGGTTATACCTGAAAGTGTGTTGTGGGTACATTTTTGGGGAAAGAGGGTGTTAAACACTTAGCAATATACCCTTGGACACTTCTAGCAAGAAGCAGAGACACAGATTCTCTATGTAGATATAGACACAGAAAGGAATTTGAAAGAGAATGACCTTTGGCAGATGAAAAGAGAGCTATGGATTCAAGAAAAAATTGGCTCTGGCAATTGATCATGCAACTATAGAGAGGAACAGATCCTAAGAGTTCAGTTGAGCAATTCATCCAATAGAAATGCTACCCTCAGTAGGGAGCAGCATGAGAACTTCACAAAGAGGGAAAGGATATTGGGATCTAATACCAGTGGTTTGAATTACTTTGGTCACTGAGTTATCAATTTTTATGCCTTCCTCTCAGAGTACAGACTTTGTGTCTACTCTTACCACAGATGGTGTGTTTATTTGTGGGAAAGTATTTCCCAGCCTAACAGAGAGTTTATTGTATTTAGTATTATTACTAAGAAGTATTGGTAAATTCCTTTGTTTTGAGCTAATTCTGTTTTATTAAAAGTAAGTTCCCAAATGGGGAGCTTATGGAGTATCTCACCTTTGTACCTGTTCAAACAATCAGCCCTTTGAAGACCAACCTGAAGATTTATGACTATTAAGTTGAAAAGTTTCCCCAAATAGGATGCCACATTTCCTTACATCTTCTCCTTTTTCTTATGATGGCACAGTAATGAAAAAGACCTGGAATGACAGAAATTAGCTAATGCTAGAATCCAATCCTCTATTTGGGAAAAAGAAGCATCCTTGGTTAAAAAATCTTCTGAAAAGCAGAGAAGCCTGGATAGTACATATAAAGTTAATTATTACATGTGCTTTCTCCTGTTCTATTTAGATGCCTTTTTATTTTTCTGTTTTTATTCTTATATCTCTTACTTTAGCCAGGATCTAATCCAATTAATTATTCACTCATAAAAGGCCACACAATACTATTAACTAAAGTCTTATGCTCCAAATATCTTTGCAGCTATGGGGATAGCATTATTTAACTTTGGCCTATTTATTATGATTCACTCATGATGTGCAGCATTCTTTTTTAACAAAGAAAATAACTAAATATAACAGAAATTTGCACTCCACCTCAATGTGGGCAAGGTCTAGGCAGACAGGAGTAGTAATCACAAATAAGGGAAATGAGAGTCTCTTCCTGGCTAATTTTGTACTATTTTATCCCCTGTAGGATTGAATAAATCAGAATTAGTGTGAAAGGTGGTGGAGGGAGTTGAGGAGGAGGAGACTGGAAGACAAACAACTCCCAATGAAAAAGAAGCAAACTACAATGTGTCAGGGGCTGATCTGTGGGGAAGTAGGAACTACATTTGCATAATTTGGCAAGATGAGTAGGGGAAAGGGCAAGAAATAACTATACACAAGTGATTGGGTAGTCAGGGAAAAGCTGCCCCAAAAGGACTGGGGTAAAGAGAAAGTCAACTTTGTCCTGATTAGAAATGTCTTAGGACATGGTCTTCTCTAGGGATGTAATAGTTCACTGCTTTCTTGATTTGGCTAAATTTAGAGGGAAAAGAAATGCATCATATAAATCTAGGTTTACAATGAAGTAAAGGGAATAGAAAAAATCTTTAACCTCAGAAGACTTTCCTAGGTGAAGACTTCATTTTTTGTTTAATGGTTATCCTCTGAATTAGAATGATAAACAATTACGTATTGTCTCCAAAATATACTATATTCTCAGAATAGTATCTTAAGGACATAATCTAAACAATTCTTGAATATGCAGAAAATGGAGATCTATTATCTGAGTACTCCTTGTTCTAAGGAAAACTAAAACCCTGTCTGCTTTATTAATCTTCATGAGTTGCCACAATCAAAAATATTCATTGCTGAGTAACCGATATCTGGGTGATATCTTTCCAAACTTAAAGAGACTGGTCCTTATCAGACAGATATACTTTCTATCTCTAGAATGGTACCATCTTGTAAATCTTCTAGCTTGATTGTACCTGACAAAACTTGTACTTTGCAGAGTTAGCTTTCCAGAACCCAAAATCATGTCCATATTTTAATTTATCTATGCCATCGGGTAGGAATTCAGTGAAGAAACTCTTTAATGCGAATTTAAGGCCAATTTTCAGGATGAATACATAAAAATAATACAGGCTAGAACATACACACAAGCTCACAAGCTCCCTTCTGCCCCTAATTTCTATCTTTCGTTTGCTGAATTTTATATTGTACAAAAATGATAGCTATTATTTCTATACAGATTTTCAAAATGGTTTATGTGTATCATTTCACTTGATTCTTACAATAACCCTGAGAAGTATATCTAAGTGTATCTAAGGTAAAATTTGATTTCCTGACTCCAGGGCTAACACTGTAGTCATTATACTACCTTCCCCCGCTTTTTCCCAGGTAATTGGAATACTTGAGTGAGAAAATGTATGCTAATTCTCTGCCAACTCTAAAGTGCTGTAGAAGAATATGTTTTTATTGTGTATAAATAACATTGTATTATCAAAATGTGATTTCACCCTGTGCTTGTCAGTGTAAGTATTCAAATTTGGATAAAACATGCCCATTCTTTTCCTTGAATATTCTCTGGAGGCTCATAGGGATGTTCTGCCAGGGTTTCTTCTGAGTTTATTTCTCAGCCTCAGTAGGAATGGCTGACGTTATACAATAAGTGCTCTTGGGTACAGCGTTCCCATGGCTGCGGATGACCATGTCTGATTTGGCTCAGCAGTCTGTTTTACTAGCTGATAAGCACATTCTTGAAAATCAGTTATCACCCACAGTAAGAGACTGTCTTATTATTAAACACTTACCAAAACAAAGAACTCCCATCTGGAGTGCTTAAGATTTGCCTCTGAGGAAGTTTGAAACCAGGGACCTGTCTTACAGAACTCATAATCTGGCTGGAAACCCAAGACATAAAATCATTCAGTGATAAGGCAAGGTAACATCGTGGTACCAAGATGAGCGATCCAGATAATGAGTTACAGAACTTGCCAGTAGGGAAGATTTATTGGAATGATAGAAAGGCTTTGCTATAGAAGGCCCCTGAAAGCAAGCAAAGCTTGATCTGAGCCTTGAATGATGAAATGGAAAGGCAGAAAGAAGAGGCAAGGCCGGCAGTATTCCAGAGTGATAAGTAGTATGACTGAAGAAGGCTTCTTATTGGAACTATGATCATATGCTGGGCAGGAAAGAGACATCTGACTGGAGCAGGGGGTTTGTGTTGAGAATAGTAAAAGTAAAACTGGATAGATTAGGTGGAGCCAGATTTACAAAGGACTTTGGAAGTCCGGAAGGTATAAGGAGTCAGATCTTGATGTGCTGTGAGTCCCTAAATACCTATTTTAGAGCCAAAGAGTGACATGAAAATTGGTACTTAAAAAATTGAGCTTCAGAATAGCAGATAAAGTCATTTGGAGGGAGAAGAGTCGAGTCAAGGAATTAAGTTCAGAGGTGTGAAATGACAGTGATTTGAAACGGTGGGGGGGGGGGGAGGTTCTGTTGGAATAGAGAAAAAGGAAGAAAGAAAAACATCCATAATATCTATGACTTAAAGTTCAGTCACAGGCAACATAGTATGGTTGATCTGGAACTGGAGTACAACTTGTTTTAGAAATCTATCTTTTAAAGAGTCAGATTTGAGGATAGAATATCAGTTTTGGATAGGATGCAGTTATTTACCATACCTATGTGACTTTGGATAAATAATTTCACTCTCTGGGTCCTATTTTCCTTGGCTTTCATCTGTAAAATGTGTACTAAATGATCTGTGAAGTTTTTTCCAGGTCTAAATATATTATTCTAATGAACCATTCAATACAGCAAATATTTATGAAATATCTATGATATTTAAGGTATGCAGAAAATCTTCAGATGGAGATATTGGGGGAATGACTATAGAAAAGTATATAGTAAAAGAAGAAATCAGAAACATTTGCTTTCATGGAACTTACAGGCAGTAAACAAGTATTTATTAAGCATCAGCTATGTGTCAGGCACCTTGCTAAGTGATGGGAATACCAGGAAAGACAAAAGATAGTCTTTATTCTTAAGGAGCTCAGAGTCTTATGGGAAACTATCACAATTATAGAAAAAGTGCTAAAATAAAGTGCTATGAATGGTCTTGGAGGAAGATCAATCACTGCTGACTAGGAGGACCAGGAAAGATTTCAAGGAGAAAATCAGAATTGGATCTTAAATGATGAGTAGGATTTTAACAGAATTCTATCTGATTTAATTAAATCCAATATTTATTAAGCACTGTTATATATGCAAAGATCCACGTTGACATTAGGAAAGGAGATTGTTGTTGTTCAGTCATGTCCAACTCTTTGTGACCCCATTTGGAGTTTTCATTGGAGATATTGGAGGAGTTTGTTATTTCCTTCTTCATCTTATTTTACAGAAAAGAACTGAGGCAAACTGATTAAGTGACAGGGTCACAGAGTTAATAAATGTCAGAGGCCAGATTTGAACACAGGAAGGTGAATCTTCCTGGCTTTAGGCCCAGTAGTCTCTGTACTGTGGCAGTAGTTGCCTATAGGCACTGGGAATATCAAGATGAAAATGTAATACTACTGGCCTGCCCTCAAGGAGTTTTTGTTCTATTTTTCTCTTTCATAAGTCATAGATGATATAAGCATACTCATCATTTTCTAATAGTAAGGATGAGAAAGTCCAACTATAACTATTGGACCAGAAGGTCCATTCAGAGTATTCTGTAGTTTAGGTCATGAGCAATGAGATTATAATGAATATACACATAATTCTCACAAAATGTCCTGTACTTCCCTTTCTCCTCTCCCTAGAATATCAAATGTAACAATCCCTATTCTAATTCCTCTCACTAATTTATGCTTAGAACATTAAAAAAGTCTACAAATGCTAATATTTCCATTTTGATTTAAGGCTTACATTATAATGTGTACTCCAGCAGTAATACCCATTGACTGAAAATTAAATATGGATATAAATGGCAATGGTTAATTCTGGGAGTATTTTTTGATGGTGTTGTTGACCTATTACATACATTCTTTGCAAACACTCTCTTTTCCTGAGTGATTATAAGCTTACTTTCCTCAATAGATATGGCAGCTGAATTTTAGTCTCATTATCCAGCAATTGGGCATACTTCCTTTTTTCCATTTAAAAATTGTCAGAAAAGTGCCTTCATTTCCTCCAAAAGAAGTAAACACAGACAAAGGTCAGAATAAAACAATCCCCTAGAGCTAAATGAAGTAGAGCAAAGTACAATGCCAAGTTGGCTAAAAAAGAATGGGTCTTCTGTCCAAGCCAGGATAGGGACTTAGGCAAGTCAGTACTATACAGACATCACAGCAGGGTCCCCAAATCATTATGTACTCATGAATCATCATTTACTCATTTATTGGAGTTTATATTGAAAAAAACATTAATTATATGTTTGTAAATATTCAAAACAATGTGTTACATACTAAGGTAGATGTAAAATAAATAAAATATGGGGTTTAGCCCAACTGGTTCAAGTCTAATATGGGATGTAAGCAAGATCATCAGGCCTTGTGTATTTAGGATAACTTCTTGAATTCTGGACTGTTTTCATTAAAGGCCATTTTCCAAATTAATGCAATTCAGTGCAATGTTGTCCTGTCAGATGGAAATGTTTTTTGTGTTATATCAAAAGCTAAACAGAAAGGAGACTGAGATCACTTAAATGGGAAGATAACCAGTCAAATTCATGGAAATACTTTAAAATAAGTACATTAAAATATTTTTTATGTAAACTTGAATTTTTGATAGGAAAAGATTAAATATTTAAAAAATGACATTCCTTAGAACTGCATGTCTCAAGGTCCTGAATGGCCTGTGAGACAGCAGCATCAGTACCCTTAGGGTGATAACCATAAGTTGCAGGTGAAGCATCTGCATTAGGAATAGAGAAATATGCCAGGGAAAGATTTTGAGAATTTGGATGGCTTGGAGAAGCAGTTACCTGAAGGAGGGGGCAGTTTTAGGGAGGTAGGGAGAAGAGCTGGCTATAGATTTTTAAAAAGAGGGATTCTGGGAGCCCAGAATGGCATAGAGCAACGTGTCTAGCACAGACATAGCTGTGAACTGTGAGAATTCGGCAAAGAAATAAAGGACTTCCCAGGTCATCAGTATCAAGAGTTATCCTTTGATACACTTATTGCTTGCACAAGTGCCTTGCCACCATGTAGTGTAAGTTTAAGTCCACTTTTCTTACAGGCACAGTATACATTAATGAATAAAACCCTGAATTATAAGGGAGAGGGGATTTTTGTCATGCTTTTGAGTGAAAGATTTTGATAAGAACTAATTGAGTCTACTAGCTGATTGTTGGTGGAAGGATACTTAGAGACTCAGATATTAGAGGGATAGCCCCAGAGAGATATCCAGAGATTCTGAGGTAGCAAATCAAACAGGTGATAATTTGAGGAGAGAAATCTGGGGGCAGAAGGTGAAACATGAATATATACAAAATAAAAACAAGATAATTTTGAGAGATAAGGCATTGACAGATTAAGCTGGGGATCAGGAATGATTTTATGAAGAAAGGAATCTTAATGATCTTTTAGTCTTCCTCAATAGAAACTCTCTATGCCCATAAAATTGCTGGTCCACTCAAGGAAAAAATCCGAATAATACCCAACAGTACTTACTGAAATATTTAGTTTATACTTTTACTTTAATTTTAAAGTAACTTATTATATTGAGTCGATTCAAAGCAATTCCAATAGACTTGCGATGTAAAGTGCCATTCTCATCTAGAGAGCGAACTATGAAGACTGAATGTGGATCAAAGGATAGTATTTTCACTTTTTTGTTGTTGCTTGCTTATTTACTTTTTTCCTTGCTTGTGTTTTTTTCCCTTTTTGATCTGATTTTTTTTTTTGCACAGCATGATGAATATGGAAATATATTTAGAAAAATTGCATATGTTTAACATATATCACTTACTGTCTAGTGGAGGGGGCAAAGAAGGAGAGAGAGAAAATAAATTGGAATACAAAGTTTTACAAAAGTAAATATTGAAACTCTCTTTGCATGTATTTGGAAAAATAAAATACTATTTAAAAAATAGCTTATTATGGCCCCAATAAGTATAAAAGAAATTCAAATAAAATTTAAAAAATTAAATCACACATAAAACTAGAAGTTTCAAACAATTAGTATAGTTTGTTTAAAAAAATATGTCAAGACCCTAATCAAATAAACAAACATCCTATTTACCTAGGTCTAATCTCTTTTCTCTGTGTTTATTATTATATTTTGTTGCTGTTGGTTATTTTTATAGCTATTAGTTTTGATTCTTTTTCTTCACTCTGTATTATTTCACTGAAATCTCTTTGTATTTCCTTTTAGTCTTCATATTTATTATTTATTAGAACCTAGTTTTTTCAATTTGTCATACATATATGATTCCTTTATATAAGTATTAGTTTTAAATTTCTTCTTCAAAATTTATTAGAGTCTAACATACTCCTTTATTCTTAACAATCAGAAACTGACTCATTTTATTATAGGCTTAAAAGGACCCTATTTATATTAATTCGGTGTCATTACTCTTTGTAGAGAATCCTGACCAAGAGATTTCTTCACTCATAAACATGCATTGAATAGGTACTTCTTTAGATATAAAGAAAATGCTATTTACCTAACAAAATGTTGTTTGAAAATTTTTGTCCTCATAGTAGTGAATTTGCTCGGAGTCATAATTATGGCAAGATAAAAGGCCTTTCCTTCAAGGCACCAAATTGCAGAGGGCAAAAAACTCAACACATGCAACTCCTTCTGCAGTAGAAATGACAATAGAAACCAACTCTTCTTACAACTCAACTAATGCCATCTGCATATCATGATTTATAAAGTTGCTTTGAGGGCAAAATTATGCTTGAGGAATGTGTAGCGCATTGCATGTTCTGGGTGCTAAGTTTGCTAGTTGTGCTCTGTTCTGATCTCTTTCACTTGATTCTTTTTGCCTGCTGAACATATCTGCAGAATGGTCAAGTTCTCTTGTTTAAGTTGCCACAAAAAAGCACAAAACCAATTGGTGACAAAGTAATTAAACCAGGAATCTCAGTATTGGTAATACTAGCAATCTGACTGACCCGCCATGGGCTCATCCCCAAACAGGGGGCAATGTGGTCTAGTGACCAGAGACAGAAAACCTGTGTTTAAATACAGTTGTGCTACTTGCTGCTTCTGTGATCTTAAGCAAGTCACTTATCTTACCTCGACCTCAGTTTCTTCCTTTCTAAAATGAGATAGCCATTGAGGGTCATTCCAGTTCTAATTTTAATAATCTAAAAATTCCCTTCCTTGTAAAATTAAATCTTTAATAATAATAACTGACATTTATAACACATTTAAATGTCTGCAAAACACTTCATGAAAATGTTCTCATTTTAGTCATTCAATATCCTATAATAAAGGCATCTAAGATATTACTCTTTTTAGATTTTACTGGTGAAGAAACTGAGACAGAGAGGTTTAATTACTTATTCATGATCATAAAGCTTATTCATGATCTTTAGTCAGAGGTAGGATTGTAACCCAAGTTTTCTGGATTGCTTATCAGTGACCATATATTATAGGATGATATTCTAAGGGAGGAATTATGACTTGGACACATCAGCATCTGATAAGTGGGTCATCAAATTAATTTAATTATCTCAATGATTAAAAGCATGTTAGGGACATGGGCACATTTTTAAGGGGATTTAAAAATTACCAAGTCATTTAATACTTTTTCATTCCTCATTTGAGGGACAGCTATATCAGGCAGTAATATTTCAACCTTATTCATTATTTTTATTAAAAATCCCAGATTCAGGGCACCTAGGAAGCATAGTAAATAGAGTCCTGAGCATGGAGTCAGGAAGATTCAAGTTCAGATCATGCCCTAGTTACTAGTGACTCCATGCACTTTGTTTAACTTTGATTTGTTATACAAATACTGGATTAGTGGATGTAGTACAATGGATAAAGTGCTAAGCCTGCAGTCAGAAAGATTCATTTTTACTAAATTCAAATCTGGTCTCAGATTCTGTTATGCCACAGTTCTCTTTAACTGTCCTGACTCAGTTTCCCTGCACTAGTTTCCTTGTCTCAGTTTCTTTAACTGTTCTATGTCAATCCCCTTAGCTGTAAATCCTACTCTGGCCCATTAAGACTGAGGACCATTTGCTCTAAGGTTATAAATTGTTAGCAAGATAAATAAGAGAATAGACCTCCTGACTCTTTTCTGTCCTCAAGAATTTACAATATCCCTCTAAAATATTCCAAGATACCTCACCGACATCTTTATCTCTATGTATTCAGACATCCTGTTTCTAGGTTTTTTTAGGTTTATGGCCTTCCCTATCCTGACCGAGGCTTTCTCACCTTTTCCTTCTTCTTTGTCTCTAAAAGGTACTTAAAGGTTTGAGATTCCCCCATTCATTGCTGGCGGCTGTATGCTGGACGCTGGATTCTTTGGGAAGACAGTCTCCTCCAGCCCTGGGATCAACATGGATCCCTTGGTCCCCGTATATCTTTATCTCTGTCTGACCGGATAATTTGAGATGAGAGTCTTGTCCAGTCAATCTTACTCTCCCATTAATAAAATATTAAAAACTCTCTAATCTCTCTCCTGCCTCAGTTTCTCTGGTATTACAATTCTTAGAAGCTCTGTGACCCTGGAAAATCACTTAACTCTGTTTGCTTCAGTTTTCTCATCTGTCAGATGAATTGGAGAAAGAAATGGCAAATCACTCCAGTATCCAAGAAAACCCCAAATATAGTCACAAAGAGTGGAGAAATGACTAAACAACAAATATAAAGGTTAGCCGTTATTATTATTAGATGCACAACATCAGAATAATGTCATTTTTGCTTCCCCATAAATACTAGTTGGATAGAATATTTTTAAGCAGTTTAATTTATATTTACTTAGTTCTTTCTATAATTATCTGTAAAATGGGTACAAAAATAATACCTATCTTCCTATGTGGTTGTGAGGACAAAATAACATTCAGTCTCAAAGAACTTTCCCAGCTGTTTCAGAAAGGACTTCAGGATTCATTCCTATTGTATTCATTCCTATTGTTCTTCAAATTCAATAGTAATACACAGATAATTACATTTAAAAAATATTACCCCAAAGAATTGTGGTAAAGTTCACATTAAGATGCAGGTTCTATCATACACTCAGATAAATACATATTCATGGAAATATTGCAAGGAAATTCCATCAGCAATGTCTGATTCTTTCTCAGCAAAGACTTTAAAATATTTTGTCTTCTGCATGTTTTCTAATGATTTAAGGCCCCTTCCTCCCCCCCCTTTTTTTTTTGGCTGTAGAGTCATAAAACCACATGACAGAAAGGGAACCAAAGTTGAAGAATTTATAACACACACACACACACACACACACACACACACACATTTACTTAGAGGGGAAAAAAGGAAAAATTGGTCCTAAAGGAAATGCTCAGACATCATTTCCAATTGGTTATTCCCAAATATCACGTGTCCTAGATATCTTTAAAAGGAAGTTATCTGGGCTCAGGAGTGTCACATTGCTTTCCTGAAAACCAGTTTCCTTTCCCTACTTGAGGTCGAAATCTCAAGAGTCCCACAAAATGTGTGAGGCGTTTGTAGGAACCTGGAAGCTTATTTCCAGTGAAAATTTTGATGAATACATGAAAGAAGTGGGTAAGGATAAACTTTGTAATCTTGCCTGGATAAAGAATGACTTTTTCTTTCTAGGGAAATGAAGTTCATGACTGTGTGTCCACACTGGAAGGCTGGCCAGCTAATTAAATAGCCCTTCTTCAGAGGATATGTTGGTATTAATTGCCCTTTGCTTCTGTATTCTAAATGTTTTTTCAAGTTTTCAGTTAGAAAAGTAAACTTTGTGTGTGAAAGGCTCTAATCAAGTTTTTTTTTTTTTAAATAGCTAACAGAAATTATTTTCCCGATTTGCTCTCCCTGATTCTTTGGTTCATTGGGCTCATTGCCTATGGCTTTCCTACCCATGGAAACAAAGAAATATATTTCTAATCTAGTATGGTGTTGTATAGCAGTTTGCATTTGAAGTGTGTACTAAAGTTTTTATCTTACTTTATGCCATGTTGTATTCTTTCTTTCTTTTCCAGGATGAAGAAATAACTCAAATGATTAGGCTTTCCCCCACAGTTAAAGAATATTTAGAGAGCTATAGGAATGGCCACCAAGATTGTATACTGATTGCTTGGTTATCAAGCTTATTCTGACAATTGCTGCTTAATGGGAGATAATGTCTTACACTTCATATTTGCCTTCTTTGACTTTATTAAAGTTCTTTGACTCTTTTACTCTGGCCTTAAAGTCAAGAGGACCTGAGTTCAAATCTGTGCTCAGATACTTGCTAGTTATGTGACCCTGGGTGAATCAATTAACTGAGGTTGCCTCAAAAAAAATTTTTTAAAGAAAAAAGATGTTTTTTGACTTGAATTATAGGAGATTTCTAGATGCTGAAGCCATTCTTCCCTTAAAGTCAGAGTCTAGTATTCTAAGTTTAACAATCCAAACTTATCTGAAATTATGTTACAAATTTACTAAAGAAATCAACTAAAAGTTTCAGATGATATTATTGTATTTATTTAATTAATTAAATACAAATGAGATTTTAAGATAGAGTATTTATTTAATATAGATAGGATATATTCTCTCCACCATAATTTTGTGTCAGAAATAGGGCAGGCCTTATGATTTATAAGGGTCCACCAAAGGAAGTTCCTTCTCTATAACGGATGCTTAGTGAGAACTTTCTTAGAAGTAGTGTACTGAAGGAGGAAGAGGCACTATCAGTGTTTTACTTAGGAATCACCATTTAAATATATGTCACTTTACACACTTCAGGGAACATAATACACACTGAATAAATATTTATTGATTGTTACTTAATTGAAAACTGAAAATCTTACATCTTTTCAAAAACCTCTAACTTCTGAAAAGATAAAGCAACTTTTTTTGATTTTCTGAAACTAGGTGCTGGCTTATAGAAAAGAGGGGGAAAAATAATCTAATCTTGTACTGATTCTTATACCATGCCATGATTGCATATGATTTCCTTTTCATGTGTGAGGTACTGGGATCTGAGTGATTTAATTAGTGTTTTCTTTTCAAATATTCATTTAAAGTATTTGAATTCTATATTAACAAAGCACCATTCAAAATATCAATTGATTTGCTGTTGTCATTTAAATATTTTAGTCACGTCTAACTTATCATGATCCCATTTGGGGTTTTCTTGGCAAACATATTGGAATGGTTTGCCATTTCCTTCTTCAGCTCATTTCATAAATGAAGAAACTGAGACAAACAGGATTAAATGTTTTGCACAGGGTCACAGAATCTGAGGCTAGTTTTGAACTCGTGAATTTTCTAATTCCAAATCTAGTGCATTATCCACTGTACTACTTAGCTGCTTTAAAATTTTCTTGTTCAATCATTTTCTACTCCTTGTGACCCCAGTTGGGCTTTTCTTGGCAAAGACACTGGAGTGATTGGTTGTTTACTTCTTGAGCACATTTTACAGATGAGGAATTCAAGGCAACGGGGCCAACGGGGCTAAGTCACTTGCCCAGGATCACACAGCTAGTAATGATCCAAGGCCAGAGTTGAATTCAGGTCTTCCTGATTCCTGATTCTTCTTAACTGCCCTCCAATTCTAACCAATTAAATAGAATTATTTAAAACATTTTAAGGGGACTGCATAAGAAATGTCAGTGAAAAAATCTCCTTTCCCAATGCAGATTGGCACCTGCTTTACGGTTTATAATGTATTTGTGTTCTGGAGGTGGGGATCCACATAGTCAAAAGCAAAATCTAAATCCAGGCCCTCTTGACTCCTGTTTTATCTACTAGGCTAATGAATCACTGGGAGCAGACCCCGAGAAATAGCTTTGGGTGGAGAGGATAACTTGTGACTTACCCAAGATCACTCAAGGAAGCAAATCAAAAGTCATATCTCAGATTTCCTGATTCTATGGAATAATATCTTCTTACCACCTTATTGCATTTATTATGCTTCAGAAATTGCTAGAGCCACCATTTGACCATCTTTTCATTAGGTAGCTTATTTTAGTCCATTTAGATGTAGAGTGAGAGCTGACCCACCACTAATGTTACCCTTCTGGACATTGTCACACTTATTTCCATCTCTGATGCTTCCAGTGGTCTCTAAGGAAGTAAAACAAATAAAGTTTATATTCTCCATTATTAAAATAATTCCAATGTATTCGTAAAATCATAAAACTTTAAAGCTGGGAGAAATAAAAGTTTATCTAGTCCAGATTTTTCATTTTATAGATGAGAAAGCTGAGACGGAAAGAGTTTGAATATATTCAAGGTCACATATTTAGCAGTCCTAGAATCTCCAGGTTGGACTCCCATGTCTGTTTTTTCTTTTCATTTATGAGACTATGGGTTTCCCAATCATTTCATATACTTTGAGCCTATGTAAAATGCTTTGTGAAGTGTTATGTAAATGGCAACTATTATTGTAGGGGTATATAGGCAGTAGGATCAGTCTATTTGGATAAGGAAAAATTCTTGAGAAATTTGATACATAGCAGATGCTTAACAAATGCTTGTTGAAATAATTTGAATTGAAGCCATTTATAATCCCCAAAGGAGGATTTCTCAGAAAAAAAAAAAAGCATTCCTTCTTCTCTTTTAATTGTTTCCCACCTCCAAAACAGACATCCTTGGCTACACTTAGGAATCTAAAAATAATTATTTGGAGGTTTTTAGTTACACTGTCAAACTTTTTATCTTAATTTAATTTCTCCCATAGGCATAATAAAAAAACTGGTTACTCTGGTGAGTCAGTGTGGCCTAATGGAGAGAAGGCTGGCTTTAGAGTTTGGAAGATCTAGATTCAAAGCCACTGGGTGATTTCATGTAATTCATATAATCTCTCAATGTTCTAGCTAGAGATAGCTGAACCAGATTACAATGTGATTGGAAAATAATAAAATAAATACAATATAAATAATGGTAATATGTGGTTTTTTAAGTCCTCTTTTCTACTTGAATTTAGACAATCCTACTCAACCCTACTTGAGTTGAGTAACTACCACTGCTCTAGACAACCCTGTTATATATAAATTGAATTAAAAGTGTCCCATTAGGAATTTCTTTCATCCCTCCCTCTCCACTCCCCCAAAATGTCCTGCACCAGTAAAATCCTACGTCTAGGCTTTGTCATTATCTGTAGGTGATATATTATCCTTTCTTTAAACATCTCTAAAATCAATTTGACATCTCCACAGTAAATGGTCTGATGATATTTTCTGGGGTTCAGGATCAATGTGATTTCATTGATGTGAGAACTCCTGATATGGAAATTACTTTTACTAATATAAATATACAATTTTGCTCTAACCATTACACTTGTAATTTTTAAGTTTAGAGGGATGCCTGAGCCACTGAAAGGGTAAATTAGCTAGGTCACATAGTCATTATGTGACTTGAAAATTGGCCCTTTAATCACTAAGCCAGGCTACCTCACTATAATAATAGTAATAAATATATCTTTAGGGAAATCAAGTCAAGACTCAAAGTATGACAGAATAACTTAGGAAAGAGCATATAAATATGAGGCTTGAGTAGTGAGATGATAACCAACTAGAAAGAGTTAATCAAGAAAGAGTGATCAACTTGAAATCATGCTTCTTTTACAATGAATAGAGATTTTTTTTTTAACTAAGCATGCCACAAGGATTCTTATTCTGGGTTTCATGATTTTTTTTTTAATTTCGATAGCAACATTTCAACTTAATAGGTTCCTTTTGTAATCTAGCATGATTTTATTATGTACATTAAAATATTATTGTAAGAAGGGGGATATAGCCTTTATCAGAGGGTAAATTGGTCTTTGACACAAAAAAATTAAGAACTAGCCAAAGACACACTACTAGTGGGATGTTAGACTTAAGTTCTAAATTTAATTATGCTTCATTCACTAAGGTTCATTCATGATGGAAAAGTATTAATTAATCAATCAATAAGTATTTATTATGTAGCTGCTACATGCTAGGCACTGAATATTACAACACTGAATGTTGTAAGATAGCTGGCTATTTGGTGTCTAATGATGCTATCAGAGCTTTTTGTTTTGTTTTGTTTTTTACCATATTATTTATTACTTATAATATTGACTTTCATGCTTGCTCATAATGTGTTTTGTAAAGTGATATATTATGTCTTTACTCCCCATGTTCTAGCCAGGATCTGAGATAGAATACCTTAGATCATATAGTATTGTCTACTAGGCCTGCAGCTAAAACAACAGATAGGTGATATACTTTTTCAAACATTACCTCATTTACCAAATAGTCCCTGTATATTTTTTCCTGCAAAAAATAAATGAAGCCTTTTAGGAGCGTACTATCATTTTTGTTCTTTCTTAGAACCAAAAGGAATCATAAAAATCAATTTAAAAAAAAATCTCTTGCAGAAAAATAAATTAGAATTATATTCAAGGTATTTACTCGTAGCAGAATTTAATATAAAACTTAAAATATTCTCTTCTCTGCATTTTAGGAGTGGGTTTTGCCACCAGAAAAGTGGCAAGCATGGCTAAACCCAACATGATCATCAGTGTACAAGGTGATGTGATCACCATTAAATCAGAAAGTACTTTTAAAAATACTGAGATTTCCTTCAAACTGGGCCAGGAATTTGATGAAGTCACTGCAGATGACAGAAAAGTCAAGGTGAGGAATAAAAGTTCCCTTTATGTTAAGGGATATTTCTTTTAAAAAATACTTTTTTAAATTGGAATTCTTTGTTCTACATCAACTTCATTTCACAAAATATCTTTCCTTTTCCCTACCCTTAGCGCTATCCTTTATTACAAAGAAAAAAAGTAAGAGAAAAAACTCATAAGGAAAACTAACCAACACATCGACAAAGTATTAAGATTCATTTTTCCATACCCATAGTCTTCCACTGAAAGGAGGGCAATCTCAGTCTCAGATCTGTTCTATAGCACCAAATTTTGTTACTATTGTATTATTTTCTTTTTTTCCATTTACATTATTATAATTACTGCTTATATTACTTTCCTTATTCTGCTGATTTCACTTTGTACCATTTCATGTCTTTCAATATTTCTCTATATCTTCATATTCATTATTTCTTTTATTTTAGCATTATTCTATTAGAGTTAGGTACAACAACTACTCCTCAAGAGTTGGACATATACTTTGTTTCCAACTACTATTATAAAAACATCCATGTGTAATTATTTTGGCATATATGCAACATTCCTTTCTATGTTTTACCTCCTTGAGATAAGAAGTAGAGTCTCCTGGTCAAAGAGTGTAGACATTTTATTCACTCTCTACATTAATTTAAATTTTGTTTACTTATGATCAATTTGCCCATTTTACCATCAGAGCATTCAAGTGCCTGCCTTTCCATAATCCTTCCAAAATAAATTATTTCCATCTTTGTCAATACTATTCATCCCAATTTTCTGTGGATGAAGTAAAACTTAAGAGTTTTTTCAACTTGTATTTCTCTTATTATTAATGATTGGAACAATCTGTCATATGGTTGTTAATAGTTTACAACTCTTCTGAGAACCATTTATATCCTCTGACCATTTATCCATTCATTAATAGCTCTTTGTCATAGATATTTGTGTTGGTTTGCTATATATCTTGGAAAATAGATTCTTATCAGAAGTAGGTGATACAAAGATTTTTTTCCCCTTCCTTCCTTTCTTTTTCCTTTCTTTTGCTTCCTTTCTTTTATCAGTTGCATTATTTTTATTTGTGCAAAAGCTTTTCAATTTCATGTAATTGAAATGATTTATTTTATTTTTTAAATTATCTTGATCTCTTGTTTAGTTAAGAATTTTTCCTTAAGAGACATTTCTATATTCTTGAAAAGTCTCATATACTATAATAATGAGAAAAAATGACTGATCCATTGAAAGTGAAAAGTCTGGAGAATAAACATCATGAGTAATTCTTCTATCTCTCCCAGACATATAAAGCCTCACCATACTTTTTTTATGCTTACAGAGTATCATAACCTTAAATGAGGGTGGACTGATTCAGGTGCAGAAATGGAATGGAAAATCAACCACAATAACACGAAAACTTGTGGATGGTAAAATTGTGGTGGTGAGTTATTTCTAATCTCTAACTACAGTAAAGTTCTTATGGTACTGCAGAAGCAAAACCATATGGTCAATCAGATAACCAAAGCTTGATGTTTGCCTCTGCCACTTACCAACCTAAATGACCTTTCAGGAATCACTTTATCTCTTTGGGCTTCAATTTACTTAACTATGAAATGAGGGGCTTGGGTTGGATGAATTCTGAAGTTCTTTCTAGGTGTGAATCCTTGATCCAGGTTATCTTAGATTGCATTCTCCCCATATAGAATACCCAACTGTCAGTTCTTCCCTGAGAACACTTTGGAAAAAACAAAAGGGGACTCCTGGACTTATAATCAATTGCATTCTGAACTCAAGTGCACATGCCAAAGTAGTGTCTTACTGGATCTGACATTAGTAAAGAAGAAATGTACATAAGTTACTCCCACCTTTTAGCTAAATTGAGCAATAAAGAAAAAAGAACTTTCCACTCTTTCATCTTTGTTTCACCCTGAAATTTGATCCTCATTTCTTCTTGTTCCCTAGGAATGTGTCATGAAAGATGTCACTTCCACTAGAATCTATGAGAGAGCATGAACTGACTTCTCAATGGGCCAAAACCTGCCAAACTCCACCACTTTTTGTTATGTGTGTGTTGTTTAAATAAATATGAAGTTCTTCAGGACTATATTGAAAGAAATTCTATTTGCAATATGTTTATCTACTCCTTTCTGTTTTATTGATTCAATAAACATCTTTAACATTAAATATGTTCATGGATATTTTGTTCAGTGTGGATATTTTATTACTTGTCTTAATATTTTAAGATATATTCCTCATGGAAAATTAATAGTTGACTAGCTTACTTGTATGAGGAAGGATAATTATATAATTAATAGCTTATTTGTAATCTTTTCACTGGTCAATAATCCCAAAGAATTATTCTGCCATATTTATATTGAGTAACATTAATTTGAAATTTATAATAACACAAATGCAGTATATAGGCTTTGGTACTGTTTTGTAACT
Organism: Antechinus flavipes; assembly: GCF_016432865.1. Classification (NCBI taxonomy): domain Eukaryota; kingdom Metazoa; phylum Chordata; class Mammalia; order Dasyuromorphia; family Dasyuridae; genus Antechinus; species Antechinus flavipes. Next base: position 437,581,264 of record NC_067398.1, read on the forward strand.
GAATTGGATGTACTCTATGTAAATGTAATGATTGTCTTCCTACTTAATATATTTTCAGAGATTTCAGCCTCAGTCCTGAAACATTTTTCCCCCTTTCCTTTTTCCCTCTACTAGAGTGAGAAAACTTTCATTATATTTAAGACTAGAAAGATGAAAACACAAATCACTCATATAAAAACATTTCTGGGAGATATTGATAAAGGAAAATGATATGGAGAACAGATATTGGACATTTGAGAGTGAGAGTAGATGTCACGAACAGAGTAAAGTCAAGTTAGCAAACATTCATAATATTAAGCATTTGCAAAAAAGAACCAGTCTATGCCCTCAAGTAGCTCACAATTCAAGGGGGAATATAAAATGCTAACAACTATATATAAACAAGATATATACAAGGAAAATAGGAAATAATCTGTGATGATTCAGGCCAGTTCCCATTGTCTTGTGATGAAGAAAGCCATCTGCACCTAACGAGAGGACAGTGGGGACTGAATGCGGACCACAACATAGTATTTTCATTCTTTTTGTTGTTGTTTGCTTGCATTTTGTTTTCGCTCTCATTTTTTTTCCTTTTTGATCTAATTTTTCTTGTGCAGCATGATAACTGTGCCATAGAAATATATATAGAAGAATTGCATATGTATAATATATATTGGATCACTTGCCATCTAAGGGAAGAGCTGGGGGAAAGGGAGGGAAAATTAGAATACAAGGTTTTATAAGGATGTATGCTGAAAATTATTCATGTATATATTTTGAAAATAAAAAACTTTAATTAAAAAAGGAAATAATCTCTGAGGGAAAGCACTAACATTAAGGGGATCAGAAAAAATCTTCTTGATAAAGGTGAGATTTTAGCTGAGACTTTAAAAAAAAGAGTGGAAAATCAGGTTTCCCATAAGAGACATAAGGGACAATCAATAAAAATTCGGTGAGTAAATGGATTGTCTTATACAAGAAACATCAAGGATACAGGTGTCACTAGACAATGAAGATACAGAGGAGAGAAAAATACAAGTGGTAAAATTGGAGGGACCAGGCTGTAAAAGGCTTTCAAAGTCAAACAGAAGATTTGATGTTTAATCCTGTTGGTAATAAGGAATCACTGGAATTGATTTAATATGGGATGCCAGGAACAGACCTGTGTATAAGAAAGATCAATTTTGTGGTAAACTGGGAATGGGCTGCAATGGGGGAGAGGCTTGAGGCAGAGAAATCAAATAAAAGATTATTGGAATAATCCGGGTGCAAGGTGATAGGGTCTTGTATCAGGGTGGTGGCTATGTGAATGGAGAGAAGAGAGGTATACACAAAATGTTATGAAGATAAAATTGACAATATTTGATAATTAATAGTATAGGAGAAGTGATGAGAAAGAGTGAGAGGTCAAATGAGTTGCAATCCTGGGTGATTGGGAGTAGGAAGAGGGAAGTCAGGAAAAAAGGGAAAGTTTTGGAGAAGTGATAATGAATTAAGTTTTGGACATGTTGAATTTAAGATGTCTATGGCACATCCTATACAAGACACCTAATATGCACAAATGGAGACCAGAAGAGAAATTAAAGTTGGACAAATAATTCTGAGAATCATCTCATAAAGATGATAACTGAGTCATCATGTGAAAAAATATAGAAGGAAAAGAGAAAGAACTCAGGTCAGAGTTTTGAAAGACCAACTATTGTTATTAGGAGTGATCTGAATGAAGATCTAGCAAAGAATACTGAGGAGACTAGAAGAGAACCAGGAGAGCACAATGTCACAAGGACAAGAAGGGGGTCAATAATGTCAAAGTGTACAGAGAAGTCAACAAAGATGGGGACTGAGAAAAAGCCATTCTATTTGGAATTATTGCTAACTTGGAGAAAGTAGTTTTGGTTGAATGATGAAGTCAAAAGCCAAAGTATTAAGAAGAGTGTGAGAAGCTATTGATTAGATAAATGCAAATTAATAGGGTTAATAAAGGCCACATTTTTCAGATTTATAAAGAACTGAAGGAAATTTACAGGAATATAAGTCTTTTTCTAATTGATCATTATGGGCAGTAGTACTTCCAGGTTACTCCCATACATTAATACAGATTTCAGGTTAGGTCCATGGGATATGGCTATCCAAGGCTAAAAAAAAACACTTTGTGGGTATGCATTCTTAAAACTACTGTTTGTGAACACCCACCAGTGAGTTTTCTTTGATAAATAGTTAGTGACACAATTAATTTAAAGCAAAGGTAGTTGTCAAGATGGCATAATAATAATAATAAAAAAAGCTAGTCCTTGTTTTCTTGAAGAGAACCAATGGCATCACAAAGGACACTTTGAATTGTATAAATTGTATTAAAGTGAAACAAATTCTTGGTTGGTTAATTGTTGTCCTTTATTTTTGAAAAGGATCAAAAAACTCATTATGCTAGAGTTGAGTTACTGTGTGTCTAACTGTGGCTTATCAGACCAATATGAACTTGGAAGACTCTGGCTCAGGTTGGTCACAAATAGTCCCTTGAACATTTGGGGTGTATCTCTAACTTTGTTCATCTCATGTTTCTTCTGAGCTAATTCAATTCTGCTTTGTTCATAGAGCACAGTAGCTTCTCTGATGAGGGCACACCATGCTGAGTGGTCCTGTGCCCGTGTCTCCCATGTCATAAAATAGATTCTAAAGTTCTTAAGATATTTTGACAGTATCATTGCATCACTTTTTCTGACCACCTTGTGAGTGCTTGCCTGTGTGAGCTCTCCATAAATATTTTTTTTGGACAAACATACATTTGGCACTTGAACAAAGTGGCCAATCTAATGAAGTTGTGTTCTCTGTAGTAGAGTTGGAATGCTTGGCAGTTTACTTAGAGAAAGGCCCTGAGAGTCTGGTAACTTATCTTGCCAGGTGATCTTCAGAATCTTTCTAAGACAATTCAAATGGAAGCAATTCAGTTTCCTGGCATGATGCTGGAATACTGTCTAGGTTTCACAGGCATAAAACAATGAGGTCAACACAATGGTTCTGTACACCTTCAGTTCAGTAGCCAGTCTAATCCATCTCCTCTCCCACACTTTCCTTCCAAGCCTCCCAAACATGGAGCTAGCTCTGACAATATATGTGTCAAGCTCATTGTCAGTATGGACATCTCTGGAATGTATACTACCAAGGGAAGAGAATTTATGCATCACATTCAAAACTTCACCATTTGCTGTAACTGATGGTTCCATACATAGGGATGGTGTGGTTAGCTGATGGAGGACCTGTGTATTCTTGGTGGTAACTGTTGGCCAAAATTAGCACCAGCAGCAAAGAATTGATACATACTTTGTTGCATCTTTGCTTTGGAGGCTAAACTGAGTGCCCAATCATTTGCAAACACTCCCTCCATTTTAGTTTTAGCGTGTAGTCTTTTCAAGTAGAAGAATTAACCATTGGAGGAGTAGCTGACTTTAATTCCACATCTCTCATCAATGAAAGTGTTTCACATCACGACTAAAAACATCATTCTAAAGAGCATGGCACCAGTCACACAGCCTTGTTTCACTCAACTGGTGACTGGGAAAGCTCAAGAGCATTGCCCTTGCTCAGAACCTGGGTAAATATACCATCATGAAATTGATGTACTATATTAATACCATATTGACTTTCCTTGGCCCCTTCTGAAGCCATCCTAGTTCTCAGGTAGTTGACCTTTTTCTAGGTATAGGATCAGTCTATTAAGGAGGAATCTGGCAATGACTAAAGAGAAAGACTGCATCTGTGCTTGTCACAAGAAAATCTATTCCCTTTACCTTTATAAAAATGTATGATAAAGGTATCCTTAAACTCCTGGGGCATAACTTCCTCTTGCCATATAATCTGGAAAATTTCAATCAACTTTTTTATGAGCAATAGACCCTCCACCTTGTAAATCTCAGCTGGAATAGAATCAATATCTGGTGCTTTATCAGACAAAAGCAGAAGAATGTCATTAAAAACCTCTTATTCGGTAGAACTTCAGCTAGAGAGTGATTAATTTCAGCTTGAGGTAAATGGTCAATAGCTTCAGCCCATCTGCCAGAACAGTTTACCAGAGTGTGGCCACTGTGCACACTATAGTTTCTTGGAGCTACAAGTAAGAGTTAGGAGGATCAGGTGGACACTAAAGGTGGAAAGCAGCCCTGTACTTAAGTACAGAGGTACTAGTCTTCCCTGAACTACCCTACATCCTAAATATGGCATTCTTATAGTATATACAAATAGCATAAAGCTAAGAGAAATGATTAATATACTGGATAATAGCCAGAATGTCAAAAGACCTTAACAAAGTGCAATGTTGTACAAAGATCTAATAAGATAAAATATAAAGGATAGAACTGCACTTGGTTTAAAAAAATAAATTGTCACAAGTCCCAGATGATCTGAATAAAGATCTAAGTAGATTTCAAGTTCAAGATGTATCAACAGTGTGACATGGCATCCAAAAAGCTAATGTGACCTTAGGCTGAACAGAGATCTGGGGTTCAGAAAGAGGGAGCTGATAGTCCTTTTATACTTTACACTTGTTAGATCACATTTAGAGCCTTGTACCCAGTTCTGTAAGCCCATTTTGCAAACACATTGAGAAGATGGAGAACATGAAGAAGGTCAATTAGAATGGGGAAAGGTCTCAAGATTGTGAAAATTAAAATGCATGGAAGATATAACAAGGATGAGTCTGAAATGGAGAATACTTGCAATCATAAAGAGTTTGAAGGATTGTCATATGGATGAGAGACTATATTCATTCTGTTTGGCCCTAGACAGCAGAATTAGATGTAATGGCTGAACTTCGAAGAGAGGCAAATCTAAACTTGGCATAAGAACAAAATTTTTAATCTTTACAAACAAAAATGTAATGAGCTTCCTTAAAAGATAGTGAGTTTCCTTTCACTGAAACTTTTCAAAGATTGGATGGCCATTTATATTTTGCCAATTTTTATGTTTTTTCCCAGGTATGAATTATAGAATGGTACCTCTGAAAGCACTTTCTTACTCCAAGATTCTGTGATTTAATAGAAGAGACTTATGTGTTCAGAGTCTGTCAAACCCTTTATTTTCTATTATACTGGATGATAAACTGTTCTCTTCCCTTCAGCTTTTTCCCTCCCTTTTCTCTCATTCACGTAAGAGGAAGCAGTTTTGTTTCTCCTCTCTGGTGGGCAATAAGGAACACTTATGGTCAGATCTCCTCTCTATGGCTCCCTGAGAGGCTGAATGAACTCATCTCACCCCTGTCACCTGAGAAGTAATGAGAGATCACAATCTTTTTGGTAGAAATGATGCTAGTTACGTAGCTTGTTTTGCTTTTAATAATTAAGCCATGAATTTATAGAAATCTTTTTGGATAGATTTGGAGCTAGAACTTCTGAGACTTTATGTATTAATAAACTTTCATTGAATATCTTTTGCACCGCTCTTGAGTAGAGTTTATTTGATTTATTGAATGGGGCTCAGTGGACAATACCATTGGGAATTATTGATTTAAAAGGCACAAAAATGATTAATTTTCTGTGAACCATTAACTACTTATTCCAGATTTCTACAATCAATTGGCACCAGAAGAGAAAGTCATTTGTACCCCTTAAATTACTTTCTGGAAAACTTACCAAATCAAATTGAAATGGGTAATGAGTAACACAGAATTTGGAGAATGTTGTGTTTTTTTTTAATTTTTTTACCCTTTCACCTCCAACACTGGTGAGCAGTGGGGGGTCCTTGTAAAAATGTACAGAGTTAAGCAAAATTAAATTCCACAATTAATGTTACATCATTGATAAATTACTCAAGGTAGTTCTCCAAAATTCTCTTAATATAAGCAAGAAAACTTATGTTTAAACCACTGTAACTCTCATTCACTTGAGTTTTTCTCAAACTTCAACAAATTCCTCTTTTTACTTTCAAACCTATTGCTGTTCATTTTCTTATTATTTCCAAAATTTCAAAGATGCCTTTTCCATCCACGAAAGATGTTTATTCCATAAACACTAAGCCCTTTTTTGAGATTCGTAGCACAGAGACAATTTCTTTTGCTCCTCATCCCCAGTTAAACTTGATGAATAATGATGATAATAGTAATAATACCCTACACAATACACTAAGAAAATGTAAGCATTTTATAGATATTATCTGTACTACACATCATCCCTGTAAGGTAGGGAAGGGGAGAAATAATTTGACGATGAAGAAATAGAGGTAATGTGACTTGTCCAAATAAATAATAGCTGATGGATGAGGAAGATGAAAAGGTGTTCTCTTCTCTTGCCAGAAAATTAGACTTGTATAATCATTAGATGTTCATCAGTTTCTTCCCCCAAATTTGACTCAGCATTTACATCTGAAAAGGCTGATCCTCTTTGGAAGTTGCCTTCACTACATACAAAATAATATTTATCCCTTGTTCTTTGGGTATAAGTCACAGTGCTAGAAGCTATAATCACTGACCTAAATCAAAATTTACATGTTATTTTCAATTTCCTAATTTGGTGGTAAGAACAATTAGTCATGTGGTAGTAATGGGAATCCTGGGCCTTATGTTTCCTATTACTATGTCAAAGGAGTCACGTGGTAATGATGTCCTTTAAAAGGTAATCTTGGTAGCCTTGCAGTTCATTTCATTCCTTGGTCTTCTGATCTGAGCCTCTATTTCCACCAAAATATCCAAGATGGTTGAGCCTTTTTTGGGAACCTGGAAACTTGTCTCCAGTGAAAACTTTGATGACTACATGAAAGAACTAGGTGAGATGTCATTATGTGGGATGGGAATTATTGGGTTACTTTTTAAAAAATGTTGGGAGGTGATGGCTTTCCTCTTCTATTTTTTTCTAAATTTCTAGATTATACTATGTTGACCTAAAAAAATCCACTTCTTACATATATTGCAACTTTAAGTGCTATTGCTTTAAAGTATATGTATTAAAAGAAGAGTATTATCTATATGCTGAAAAATCCTATGAATTATAATAAATCTATATTTATAGGAACATTCTTTGGTTAATAGTGAAAGCAGCTTCCAAAAAAATCAGTGCTTTCAGATGTGAATCTTCAGACTCAAATTTGGGAGAAAAACTGATGAACACCTTTATTGGATGTACAACTCTAGGTTTTCTAGCAAGAGAAGAGAACAATTTTGGGCGTCCCATGTCCATCAGCTATTATTTGTTTGAACAAATCAGATTGTCTCCAATTCTTCATCTTCAAAGTATTTCTCCCTTTCTGTATCTTAACAGATATAAGCAGCAAAGTTTATATTCAGCTGGTTTTATAACATTTTTATGTGCAAAAACTTAAAATTTTGACAGCTAAACCTTCTGCTCTTGATTCAGTCTTTCTTTAGATGAGGAGCTAATAATTGGAGGATTAGAAAAACCTTCACAGAGAGTGAACATTGAGAGACATCATGAAGGAAAAGAATTCTGACAGATGGAGATGAGAAGGGAGTGTATTCTAGACATGGGCAGGTGATTTGCAGATGAAGAAATGAGACTGGAATATAACTTGCCACCATGAAAAAAACTATTATAAATATTTTTGTATATGTAGGTCCTTTCCCCCTTTTTGTGATCTAAAAAGAGAGAAGTATTGAAAGAAGGGTGGGATTAGGGTAGAATATCATGAATTCTATTTTGGATATATTGAATGTGACATGTCAATTGGATATCCAGATGCAAGTGCATAGTAAGAATTAGAGAATTCAGGAGGAAGATTTAGAGTTGGATACAGCCTTGGAGTCATCAATGTAGAGTATACATGGAAGTGGATGTGATCATAATTTCAAGGAAAAGCATGTTGAGAGAGAAAAGTAAAATAAAATAGGGATGGAGCCTGGACCTATGATTCCAATGGCAGAGAGAGATCTTGATGAATAAAATTCTTTTATTAATGCAATATGGCACTTTCTCTTGAACTTTGAGTTTTAGAGAGTTATCTAAACCAATGAGAGGTTAGGCAATTGAATCTGTTTAGGCTTAAACTCTGATCTTTCTGCCTCCACTGCCTCTAATGAGCAATGGGCACAATTAGTCTAGAATAGGAGAATGATTATTAACTTGGAGACAGAAGCAGCCCTAGGGGTCATCATGGTTTGTTTGTTTCTTTTTTTAATAGATAAGGAAACTAAAATCCAAATTATTTAAATGATTTGACCAAAGTCACTTGGAAGTGTCAGGATTTGAATTCGGGGTCTCAGATTCAACATTCTTGGTACTCCACCATAAGTTAAGGACAGATCATAGAGAGCCTTACAACTCAGGTTAAGGAGTTGTATTTTATTTTAAGCAATAAATAGATATTGAATATTTTTTGAACATGGAAGAGTCTTACAAAGATTATTCTATTAGCTGTGTGGAGAATAGGTAGGTGAATGAAGATACTGCCAACAAGAAGACTAGTTAGAAGATTAGAACTAGAGCCAATCTCATAAAGAAATTGCATTATTTAAATTCATACTGCCTATTTCCAGTGAGCTAGAACGGATGACCACATTTTATATAATTATAACTTTAAAAATTGTGAATTCAAATAATGCAATCATTTCAGGAAATTCAGTATTTATTTACTTGGCCCTAGATGTATTTCACTAGTCCGACAGGAGATGATGAGAATCCTAACTAAGCAGATGATTGTCCAAATGGAGAGAAGGAACAAATGTGGATTATGTTGTGAAGGCTCAGGTAAAGAGTAGTAAGGGAGTAAATTATAATGATGGTAGCGCAAATAAAGAAAAGTGATGCATTTGAGAGAGATTTTAAAAGAATAAAAAATGAATTTGGCAACTGATGATACATAAGGAAAGAGGGAGAAAGAAGAATCAAAACTCTAAACTTATGAATCTCTAAGGGACTTGAAGGATAGTAGTGTCATCAGCAAAAGGAAGACAGACAGAGAGAGAGAGAGAGAGAGAGAGAGAGAGAGAAAGTACACTTTTTAAGTAATATTTTTATAATTAAGTGTAAAAACAAATTTTAACATTCATTGTTTAAAAAATGCTGAATTTCAAATTATCTCCCTTCCTCCTTCACTATCTCCTCCCTAAAAGAGTTATCAATGTCGTATAGATTATGTATATACAGTCATGTAAATCACATTTCCATGTTAGTCATGTTGTGAAAGAAGAAATGGGGCTAAAAAAATCACTTAAAAATAAAGAAATTAAAAATAATATCTTTCAATATGCATTAAGAATTCATCAGTTCTTTCTCTGGATGTGGATAGCATTTTCCATCACGAGTTCTTTGGAATTGTTTTGGATCATTGTATTGTTGAGAACTGAGTCATTCATTATCACAGTGTTCATTTGGTTCTGCTCACTTTATTTCATGTAAGCCTTTCCAGTTTTTTTTTTCTGAAATTCACCCACTTATCATTTCTCAGAGCACAGTAGTAGTATTTCATTATATTCATATGCCACAACTTGTCCAGTCATTTCCAAATTGATGGACATTCCCTCAATTTCCAATTCTTTGACACAACAAAAAGATCTACTATAAATATTTTTGAACATGTAGGTCCTTTCCCTCCTTTTGTGATCTAAAAGGAGAGAAGAATGGAAGAGAGAGATTAGGATAGAGTATCATGAATTCTATTTTGTATATATTGAATTTGAGATGTCAATTGGACATCCAGATGGAAGTGTATAGTAGGACTAGATTAGAGTTGGATACAGCCTTAATCATCAGTGTAGAGATTTAATTTGTTTTATTTATGCAAGAGAATATAATCATCAAGGTGAACCATGTAGAAAAAGAAGAATTCAGCACAGGGTAGGAGAAGCACCAATGCTTTTTAAGTAGAAGATTGCAGTGATAATCTAGGAAGAGCCTGATTATGATACCTTAACCCAAAGGCAATGGAGCAGTTTAATAGAGGAGTTATTTTCAACCCACAGGTTACTCACTTGTATTTTAATGGTGTTACTAGGTAATGCATGATGGATTCTCTTGGATTATTGAAGCAGATGCATCAAGAACTAACCAAGATAAAGAGATAAGATGCAAATTCATCAGGTCAAATGTTTCTTAACCTAAATTTATTCAAGGAGAAAACGTAGTGTAACGAATACAGAGTTGATTTCAGAGGCAAAAAGAATTGGGTTTAGGTCCCTTAATTTTTCCAGTGCCCCAGATAATTCTTTAGACAACAAATTACATATGAGTTGCTTATCTGTACCAGTAAAAGGAGTTTTCTCATATTGATAAAACCAAAGGTCTGGACCCTCTTCATCTCTCTTTCCCAAATATGTTTCCAGCATGCCGATACACTATGTAGACTTAATTCTGCAATGACCAAAGAATTTAAATCATATGAAGAAACTATGTGGGAAGGATGAAATGTGAGCAAAGGAAGTCAAAGACTAAGTCCTAGTCAATCAATCAATAAGCATTCATTATGTGCCTAGTATATGCCAGATATTGCACAACACACTAATAATGCAAAAAGGGACAAAAGACAGGTCCTCCCCTAAATGAACTTACAATCTAATTCCCTCTGGCACTATCTATATGGATAGGAGAAAGTCATTTAATCCCTTTCAGGTATAAAATTATATCATCCCACAGTCTGAATAGATTTCAGAAGTCATGAAGTTCAACCTGGACCTGAGTAAGGAGCCCCTTTATAACATCTCCAACAAGCAGATATACAACTTCCTCTGGAAAACATCTTCACTTTTTTTTTTGGCAATTGTTAGGAAGTTTTATGTTTTTTCTCCTTAAGCTTCAGTTTCCACATTTGTAAAATAGTTATAATCAGGACTTTTCTGAAACTAGTTGAAACTAGCTCTTAAAAAAAGCCAACTGTTAAAAAAAGCCAGTAGTTAAAATTTCAATATATACATTTATAAGAGTCAGGAAGACCTGAGTTAAAAATCTAACTTGGTTAGCTTTATGATCTTGGACAAATCTCTTAGTTTCTGTTTGCCTCAATTTCACCAATTGTAAGACTATTTTATATCACCTACCTGTAGAATTGTACATATCAAACGTGAAAATATTTGTAAAGTGCCCTTAGCATGGTATCTAGCCCATGGCAGGTGCTATATAAATGATAATAATAATAATTTTTTATTATTATAAATTAGGACTTTATTGTTTAGACTTAAGAAAACAAATGAGAAAAAGTTAATAATGCAGAATAAATGTAAAAGTGTATACATATTTTTTCTGTGTGAGACAACTGATCAGTCAATTATTCAACATTTATTAGCATCCTCCTGGTATTATAATAATACAAACTGCCTAGCTCACAGAGAGTTCATGAGTATAGTTCTACTATAACTAGTATATTTACTATATTTTATAGTTCTATATATTCTATAGTACTAGGTAAATGCAAGTTTATTGTGCCTGATCTATATGTATAAGTTTGCAAAGAACTTTCCTTATTTCAGCTTCATAAAAATTCTGCATGGTATTATGACCCTCTCTCCCCCCCAGATTACAGAATAATTAAATGCATTTGTCCATAGTCATAAAATCAATTAGAAAAAGAATTCAAACTTGGGTCTCCCTGACTCCAGGTATAGCACCCTACCCACTATGAAATGCTTCTCCTCATCAAAATCTTAATAAGCAATATTTCCTCAAAGAATGAGTCTGAGAGAAAACTAGAATCTCAAGAAACTGCATTACTTCTTTCTTTCAGGCCTCTGGAAGTAGGGATATTGAGGCAATGATTTCATAAATAAAACCAAATTAGTCTGAGTGACAGATTGAAGCTTCCATACCCTCCTGGGAGTAGCTGATAGTCTGGGACTATATAACTTGATGCATAAATTGCGAAGATCAGGCAAAGGAAGGTCAAATCTATAAAAGTATAATGTGAAAAGTAGATTTAAAAAAACCATTAAAAATGATAAATTTTGGCCACTTCTTAAAGACTGTACATTTGAAATTAGATTATAAAGTCCTCATTAGATTTTAAGCTCCTTAAGGGCAGGGACTGACTTTTGCCTCTTTGTGTTTTCCCAGCATTTATCACGTGCGTAACATATAGTAGACATTAAAAGAAGACTTATTTTGAAGTCTTAAAATGGAAAACATCCTCAGAAAGAGAATGAAATCTGATTTCTTCTCTGTCTTGTAGGAGTGAGTTTTGCTGCCAGGAATGTTGGAGGATTAGCAAAGCCTACTGTAACTATCAGTGCTAATGGTGAGGTGATAACCATGAAAACTGATAGTACATTCAAAACCACAGAGATCTCCTTCAAATTGGGTGAGGAGTTTGATGAAACCACAGCAGATAACCGGAAAGTGAAGGTGAGCACATGCTACCAGATGATAAAGAACAGGTTTATTGGAGGCTAAGAATTCTTTTCTTGAAGAGTTCTTAGTTTTGAAGCTCTCTTTATACTATCTGCACGTCATAGAATCAAGCATTTATTGTAATTAATTTTCAGCTCTTTTGTTGAAGAATTTCAGCCCAGTTCAAATCTGTCCTCAGACATTTACGAGTTTTGTAAATTTAAGCAAGTCACTTAAATCTTTTTTGCTTCAGTTCCTCAACTATGAAATGAACTGGAGAAGATGGCTAATCACTCTAGTATCTTTGCCAAGAAAACCCCAAATAGGGTCATGAAGAAAAAATTACAACTGAATAACAATAACAAACCTCACCATTTATTACCTGGTTAGAAACTTGGCATTATATATATATATAAATATATATACATACATATATGTATGTATATTATATATATATATATATATCATATATGTCTCTTGAATGCTATTTCATGAGAAACTTTTTCTACTATTGGGGATTGGCAGCTGCTCTGTAAATCCTAGTCTTAGAACAAGAATGCTGAAATATTAAGCGATTTGCCTAGGGGCATACAGCCAGTATGTGTCAGAGCTGGGACTGGAACTCTGAACTTCTTGATTACAAGGCTAGACGTGTCTTATCACTAGACCATACTGTCTCAATCAGTTAGATGGTCTCCCAAAATAAAACCCAGATCTATGATACTATTGCTTGAAGTATTACAGTACAGATTTTGAAGTGTAATAATGTGTAAATGTGTAAAATGTATAAATGTGAAAAATGTGTAAATAGCCTTCGATGCTTTATCAGATCTCAGTTGAGAATACTTCCTCTATGGGGCTAGATTGCATCTTACCCTGCTCTCTCTCCGTGATTTTTGCCTTTGTGCTTCTCTAAATTCTTCTCCCTGATGCACTAGCTGCCTGTCATTTTTTATTGCTACCAGTATAGCCTTAAAATGTGATTAAAAATGAACAGCCAGCCACAGGTAGACCCAAATTTTCTAAAAGAAAACTATCAGTTTGTTGATTTCTAAAAGTAAGCCCATTGTGGATTTCTAGAGCATCGTAACAATGGAAAATGGCTCCCTGGTCCAGGTGCAGAAGTGGCAAGGCAAGGAGACAACAATCAAAAGACAAATTGCAAATGGGAAAATGGTGGCGGTGAGTTTCTTGTGAATGGCTAGAATCATTTAACAGTCATGCTGGATTTTAATATTATTCTTTTTGATCAGAGTGCTAAACTAGCAGCAAAAGGTAGAAAATGCAGAAACAAACATTTAAATTGCCATGTCAGGAAGGCCTAACAATGAGAATTATGCAAAGTAGAATATTACCTTGGAAGTATGGAAATTTCCTTTCATTAGAGGTCTTTTAGCAAAGGCTGGTTATTAATAGTTATTCATATACAGATTGGGCTAGAGGTCCTCTGCAGTTCTAATTCTGAGATTCTGTGAAAACTTCCAAGTTTCTTTGAATGCCCTAAATTATACTTTTTCCCCCTGGGTTGGGGATTCAGTGACAACTTTAGAACTACTTTAAATTTAAATATAATCACCTAGTCCAACCTTTTCACTTTACAGATGGAGAAAATGAGGTCCAGAAAAATTAAGTGGCTTACCTAAAGTCACAGATATAGTGTCAGGGCTCAGAATTCAAACACAGATCTTTTGACTCCATCCTACATACAAATAATAACAAATGTTCTTTTTTCCAGGTATGCACCATGAATAATGTTGTGAGCACTAGAATCTATGAAAAAGTATAAAGAAATTTCAAGAAAAATTGCATTCTGAGTCTGAAAAAAAGAAGTATCCATTATTCAGCAATATGAATAGAAATTTACTCAATATCAATTTAATCAATCAATTATTTTCAAATGAAGTATGATTTCAATAAATGATTCAACAAACATGTTAAGTGCCTACTGTGTTCCAGACATTAGGGAATATAGACATAAAATGAAACAATCTTTGCATTTACAAAAGTCATATTCTAGAGAGGAAGACAATACTCACACATGCAAATATATATTAAATAAAATAAAATAACATCAATAATTTTAAATAGCTTTTTATTTTAAAAAAAGTATATAAAGATAGTTTCCAACATTTCCCTTTGCAAAACCTGGTGTTCCAATTTTTTTCTCCCTCCCTTCCCCCCACCCCTTCTCCTAGAACAAAACAATTTATTGGAAGGGAGGCATTAATAGATGGAAGAAAAAGAAATAGTCTCATGTTGGAAGTAGATTTTGAGCTGAATTGTTAAGAAAACTAGGAAATTTAAGAGGCAGAAATGGGAAAGGAATGAATTCTAGATCTGGCAGATAGTCTGTCCAAATGGAAGATGAAATGCCATGGAAGAGGAACAACATAACAAGACCAGTTTTTTTCTGAAATATAGAGAATGTGAAAGGAATTGATGCCTCATGAGACTAAAAAACTGAGTTGGAGACAGATTATAAAGGGTTTCAAGGGCTGGAGTTAGTGTCAACACTGTGTTGATGAAGGAAGTAGCTACTTATGAATTGTAATTTGAGAACCTTTGAAAGATTTTAATGTTCCCCAGCATCTCTCTACTCATTCCAATATTCATGATCTCATTAATGTATGAATTCCTCTCAAGAGACAGATCATAAGCCTATGTGAAATTGGTGTTGGAGATTTTAGCAAAGCTTCTATGCCCTGTAGAGTACCTATTCTGACCAGCTATACTAGTGAAAGCACAGATGGAGAGAAATTGTTCCTTTATTTAAAGTCCTATTTTTTTTAACTTTCAAAATTGTAACTTTTTTGTTCTTTGTTCTTAGTATTATTATTTTTGTTGCATGACCCATAAATGCTTTATTACATTTTAACTCCAACTTTAGTCTGAAGGGGCCAATTTAAAATTTATTCTTTTAAGGCATTATCTTTGTTAAAATAAAAATATCCACAGAGCAAAAATATATTAAGACAATACACACTATTTGAAGAATCTGAAAATACTAAATATTGAGGATGGAATAGGTTTGAAACAAGAAAAGGAGAAAGGAAAAAAAAAAGAGGAGCAAAAGAGAGAGGTGAAAGCTATCCTAATGAACACTCTGACTTGCTTCATGATAATATTTGGAATTCTGGCCATGCTGAGATCCAGAGTATAAGATTCTATTATTTATTGTACCAAATGTCCATGTATAAAAGGCATTCACTATGGCATGAAAAAAGAACTAGGATATTATATACTATCACAAAACTATTATTATCAAAGAATATTTTAAAAGCAATCATTGTCTTGCTTGTCTGTAATTTAAACTATTTAAAATAGTGAAGCTAGTATAAATATCACCACTGTTACAACCAGGCCTTTACAGAAAGGCACTTCATTATGGGACAGGCAGGAATTTATCATTTTCTAACAAGAATTTGATTATTGCAGCTAAACATACTCCTTCAGAAGCCTACTAAGTCTTGTTTCTAAACATACGGGTTTTGTGGGCCCTTATCAAGGTTTGAGGGGGTTCAAATGTTACCCGTAAAACTGAACTATGAATCATGAAAAGATGGAGGGTCCATTTGAGGGTGATTCAATAAAAAATGAGATTTAAATAGGATCATAGAATCCTAGTTTTGGGACTGGAAGGGAGTGTGAAATGTCAACATTTCTAACCCTCTCATTTTACAGAAGAAGGAATAGCTCTAGAGGCAAGAGTATGCAAGAGCCAGCTCCTCCTACCAATTTTCAGAGTGATAATTTTTATCATTATATTACATACATTAAATTACCTATACATTACAAAACAGGGTATTAGTTATTGTCTTACTGGTCATTGAGGCTTAAGAAAGTTATGGAGAAAACATTAATAATGTAGATTAAACTTAAAAGTATGATGTGGGTATATATATATATATAGTTCAAAAAGCCTATTCTGAAATATTTATCAGCATGCCCAGAGGTTAAGTTACTTGCTCAGGTCACACAACTAATAAATTTTAACATGGAATTCAAATAGATATTCTTTATTCCAAGTCTAGTAACCCATACATTAAGAAATAATCATTTATTGAATTTGCCATTTTCAGAGTAAAAACAATCATGATTTAGGTTTTTCTCTTTTGATGAAAAAAATATCGTTTTTCTTCTATTTTTTTTTCAAATGGGGAAGAGAATTGAGGAGAGAAAATATTCTCCTTTGTTAATTAAAGTAAAATAAAAGAGTTAATTAAAATATAAACTCTCAAAAAAGAGACATAAGGTTTGGTTTGCCACTGTATCATCATGTACAGATAAAATTAAAGGAGAAAGTACAAAAAGAAGAAAGTTTAAGTAGAGGTAGGTGAGGTTTCATTATAGATTGAGATCTGGAATAGAATTTGTCATTTGGTCCAACTTCTTTATCTTAGAAATGAGGAAATCACAATTCAGAAAGGTTAAGTAATTTGCTGAAGGTCATGCAGCTGGTATATAATGGGAAAGGTTTGAGTTCAGATCCTCTTTTTCTTTCTACTGTTATCATGCTGCCTCCTTGGATTCATAGAATGTTACCAATGAGAGGCATTTTATGGACACCTAAACCACCTGCCTCATTTTGCAAACAAGAAAATTCAAAGAAAAAAATGAGAAAAAAAATCAATTAAAAGCAATAACCTTTGATCAAATACCTATTACATTTAAGACACTGTGCTTAGTACTGGAGACAAAAAGTAAAAACAAACTCAAATTCAGCCCTTGACCTTAAAGAGCTTACATTCTACTGAAAATAACTTTACCAGTGTTATACATGTATTTAACAGCAGAGTCTGGTTTAAAACTTGACCGGACTTTTAGTTCAGAATTCAATTTTACACCCCCAGTTCCAGAGTAGACAGTCATCCTGATTGTCCTACCAGTCTCCTATTTCTCTAAGTAGATCAAGTCCAGTGTGTCAAATGTAAGTTCTGGAATTCGAATGGGAATATAAATGTGAAATGAGGGTAAAGGTTCTGAGGGCTTTCTTTGCATCTGAACCATCCCACCAGCTATGTTGAGCTATTATATATATCCTTCCTGAAGAAGAAATAACTAATTTAAATTCATCAAGCATTTACTAAATGTTTACTATGTTCAAGATATCATTAAAGCCTATATCCTTGGTACCTAGAGAACTATACTAGTACTCCTCTGACAGCAGACATAAGAGCTTTTCTACTAACTCTTGACAGAGCTTCTCTTATGTCTAAAGGGGAGAATTAGTTTGACTTTGTCTTTAATCATAAGAGTGTCCCAGAGACATCCTGGAGATGACTCTAATTGGAGACTTCTCTGAAATTGGTGGAAATGATTTAGACCATCACTAGGAAGAAGGGATATCTCTAAGAGGAAAATGGAGGCTTAATTTAAGCATTTAAAGAATGAATGAATGAATGAGGAAAAGCATTCAAAGGTTTAATAGGTGCCAAGCATTGTGCTTACTGATGGGGATACAAATACAAAAATGAAGTCACTCTGCCTTTAAAGAGCATACATTTCTATAAATGGAGGAAGTAACACATACAGGGAAGTGGTGACCTTCTCTGGATTGCAAGAATTAGAAGATGGACAAAAATTTGGTTCTCAAACTCCTTGACAAATCATTATGCCACTCTAATTTGCTTTATTTTTAGTAATATTTTATTTTTCCAAATACATGGAAAGATAGTTTTCAATATTCACCTTTGTAAAATCTTGTGTTAATTTTTTTCCCTCTCTCCCCTTCCCCAAGACAGCAAGCAATCCAATATAGATTTAAAATTACAATTCTTCTAAACATTTCTAAATTCCTAATGATTTTCAAGGAAATCAGATCAAAAAGGAAAAAAAAAACACAAGAAAAAAATCAAGCAAACAACAACAACAAAAGTGAAAATACTATCATTTAATCAACATTCAGTCTCCATAATTCTCTTTCTGATGGGATGGCAATTTCCATCCAAAGTCTATTGGAATTGCTTTGAATCACCTCATTGTTGAAAAAAGCCAAGTCCATCACAGTTGATCATCACATAATCTTGTTACTGTGTACAATGTTCTTTTGACTCCTCCTACTTCTGTCCATGTAAGTCTTTCCAGGTTTTTCTGAAATCAGCCTGCTTATTATTTCTTATGGAACAATAATATTCTATTATATTCATATACCATAATTTATTCAGCCACTCCCCAACTAATGGGCATCCGCACAATTTCCAGTTCCTTGCTACAGTTTGCTGCTACAAACATTTTTGTGTATGTTGGTCCTTTTCCCCTCTTTCAAGATTTCTTTGGGATATAGACTCAGTAGAGACACTGCTGGATGAAAGGGTATGCGTACTCTATAATTTGCTTTATAAATTCTTATTGAATTAAATTTCAGAGATAATGAAAGGTGCTAGAGGGAAGTATATTAACACACCCTTGTTAGTAGTGGTGACAATGTTGATTTGATTATGACTTAGTGCCTTCTCCCTATTTTTTTTAATTTTCCAATTTATTATATATATATATATCTTGTATGTTCTAGTGTGATGCTTGTGATTATGAACTCCTGGAGTTTGTTGTTGTTGTAAGTATGAGTAGGAGTTGGAGGATGGTATAGAAAATATACTTGTGGTGTCAGCTTTGTTAATAAAAAGATGATTAAAGAATAAAGATACTCATCAGTGGTGGTGACAAGACTATAGTGGGCTCCATGAACCACTCCCTGGTTGGGAGAGTAGAGATCCCATAGTGAGAATTCTAGGTCTAAAAGGACTAAGTTCTCCATGACAAAGTCTCTTGTCTGATCAGGAATATATTTGGCAAGAAGATGGATGGAAATTAAAGTGAAGAATGAAAGCATTTGGGCTACATAAAGTGGATTGTGTGAAGTGCCCATCAATCAGGATCTCAGGGATGATAGGAAGGAGTTCTTAGATGTAAAGAGTCAAATCCTTCAGAGCATGGTCTCTGGTTTGGATGATAAGGGTTAATGAGATGGCCAAGAATTTCATACTCAAAACTACTGGGGAACCACCATGACTCTCCAAATGAGGAAGGCAATTGGCTAATAAATTAGTACTTAAAGTTTCTTGAATTAGTCAAAAAAAGAAGGATTCTAGGTTTTTAATTTCAAAATGCTTCTTTAAAAAAAAGTAATAGTGTATTTAAGTCATAAGAGGTTGAAACAAAATAAAATGCATTTGCTGCCTATCATTATAAATGGTTATATTCAGCTATTCCCCAATCAACATCTAGAAATGTGGTGGCTTCCACTGTATGTCGATTTAGGTTACACCCAAGACATAAGCTACTTCTTTATATTTTTAGTGGCAGAATGATCTCTAGACTTAACCATACAGTTTCCTGTCTTCCTAGGATTGTCAAATCTGAATTAATCCCTTAGTGTTTAATTCTAAGTGACAGGCTCTATCAAGGTTGTTGGTTAGAACAACTGTTCTCCCTTCAAACATTTCACAATGTCGCTTTCTCAAAAGATAATGACTTGCTCAAAAAAAGTTTCCTGGCATGGGGCCATCAATCTATCATGCTGATTTCTCTTGAAGGAAATGACACATTATTCTAAATGAGAAGTTGTACAGTGTTCTAAGAAAGAAGCTATAAATGGAAATCATGATTGGAGAAGAAAATATGGTGATTCAAAGTGATACAAAGGCTTTATTTTTTTTTTCAACCTTCAAAGGGGGTGAGAACTAAAAGATTCTGGTGTAAAAGACATGACAAAGTAACAAGACTGATTTCCATAAACTATACAGGAGAAGCAAATATCATTATAGAAAAAACATCTTGTATAGCCTAATGAGGTATATTTCAAGTTCCATAGGAAAGTATGTTTTCATATCACATTAGAATTCAGCTGTCATTTTATTAATTTTTTTTAAATTTTATTAAAATTTTATTAAAAAGAGATCTTGACTAGATTCCTGTCTTTTCTGATTACTGTTATTTAGCTATTTGATGAATCATAAACAGTTTGGGATACTGCCAGTGTTATTTAGAGCTGGAACAAAATCCATTTCCTGACACAGTATCCTATATATGGTAGGTTCTTAATAAATGCTTCTTAATTGAGAAAAATAATTCCAAAGGAATTAACTGAATGTGAGGCTAATTTCCTTCACTAACACATAAAAATATGAGCCCAAATACATGAAATCTTGAAAGTTTTGTTCATAGACTCAAGGAATCTTAGAATTGGAAGGACTCTTAGTATCTAGGATAACCCACACTTGAGCAGGGGTCTCCTGATGAAATCCTTTATAGGTAGCTATCTAGCCTCTGTGTGAAGACTTGAAGTGATTAGTGGAAACTCACTTAACATTGAATCAATCCATTTCCCTTTTTAAACAAATCTAATTGTTAAGCTGTTTTTCTAATGTTGAGCTGAATTGTTTGCAGGTTATTTCCTGCATTAGACTGACCTCCTTGAGAGAAGAGACTGTTTGTTATTGTAGAAATAGTACTTTTGAAAAAAAATAAAAATAAAAGAAATAGTACTTTTGTCTTTCTTTGTATTCCCAACAATTAGCACAGTGCCTAGCATATGGTAGGTACTTAGTAAAATTTTACTGACTTGTCCTTATAAATTATTTGGAATTTATAGAATATGATGGAATGAAATTCCATATGGATGGAATATGAAAAGAATAGGGGGAAAAGGTAGAATGAAAAAGAAGATAAAAAAAAACAAAAAGAAATCTATCCATTTAGGACTATAGTCTGTTCCTACCCCAATCGATGAGTTGTTTCAATTCTAATAGTGTTTCATAAAACACAATTACTTCAAATCTTATATTGCTTTGGGGAAGGGCAGCAATAATATTACTTAGAATCAAATACCAATTGTTCTCTTTATAAAAGACCACAAATTTCTTGTTCCATCTTTTTACTAAGAACTAATAAAACATTATTAGTCAATCTGTTTGGGACTGTGCCGTTTCAAAATGTTATGTAGTTAATTCCAAGTTCTAAAATCTACTCACACATTATATAGAGTTAGAGTAAAGAAATAGAATATTGTTTATAAATCTTGACTTGTTGGAAAATTGAGAAAAGAGCCATTTACTTAGACAAATGAAAAGGGAAATTCAACTCTGAAAATTTGCCTTAGTACAACTTTTTTCAAGAAAGAAATGGTATACTGGAAATTCTCATAGTAGTAGAGCTCTAACAACAAACGAAACATTCAGCTTCAGTCCAGTGGTTGACCACATAACATTGATAAGTTATTTGGTGCACAGGAAAGCTGTTCCATCCAACTGAATATTTCACTGACCCACTGCATACACCTATAGGTGTTTGAGGTTAATTGTAATTATGAGCGCAAAGGTAGATCATATCCTTTCTAGGACTTGGCTAAATTCTAAGGTTTTAAGTATATAGAGATTAACTAAATATTCTAAAATCACAAACCTGCTAAGTGTCAGACCTGAAACTTGATCTCAAATCTTCATGATTCTAAGCCTGACTCCATCCACTTAAATTATGCATCACCACCTCACATAAGATGGTTGTAATATAAGTAAAGCTACTACTTGCTCTTCAAAGATGCCTTGAGTTTTCCAAGTTACTTAAAGCTTTATTAAACAGTAAAAATATTTGTAATTATCTTTGGAAATCCCTTGGAAACTGCATTATTATGAACAGTTCATTATATTTTAGAATCTTTTTTATAAGGATAGATTTTACTAAAATTATTTTCTAAGTCGAGAGAGAAACAAAGAGAGACAGAGAGAGACAGACAGAGAGAGAGCACTTTATCACTAGCTTCTTACATATTAGCTATTTTTCTGTTACACATCCAGGTTTGCCTCATTCTTTAAAAATAAAATAAAATAAAAACCTTCATTTGACTTTGCCTCAAGCTCTCATTCTATATTACTTTTTTTCATAACTGAACACCTAGAAAAAGTTGTTCATCTTTATTGTTTCCATTTTCTCACTTCTCACATCTAAATTCCCAAGTTCTGGCCTCTGATCTTGCCACATCACTGAAATTATTCTCTACAAACTTCCTAATATTTTCCCCAGTCTCTCTTACTTGATTTTCAAAATCCTTTTTGAGTTCTTTCATGACCTGAGACAAACTCACATTTTTCTTGAAGCCTTTGGATATTGGAGCTTTGACTTTGTTAACTTTTGAGTGTGAATTTTGATCTTCCTTGTCACCATAGTAAGTCTCATAGTAAGAATCCTTTTCTGGTGTTTATTCATTTCTCCTAGCCTATTATTTGATTTTTAACTTGGTTAAAGTAGAGCTTTGCTTCTATGGTGGAGGGTGCACTGTTCCAAGCTTCAGACTTTTTTGTGCAGCTGTTCTGAGAGGTAATTCTGGGGACTTGTAAGTTTTTGGCTCTTCCAAAGTAGCATGATAGAAGGCAGGGGTGGGGAACAGCTGACCTGTGTGGGCTGTATGAGGCCCATAAAATCATTTGTTCTGGCTCTGTCAAAGTACATTCAATCTCCCACTGTTTGAATTTTAAAGTTGATTATTTTTTACAGCCCATGAATGCTGTTATAAATATCCAAATGGCCATTAGCAGAAAAAAGGTTCCCCACCCTTGATCTAGAGAAAGGTGTATTTACTACTCTCTTATACTGTGCATTAATTTGTGTAGGACCACAAGCACTTATTTCAGTCCTGGAACTATTACCAGCACTGGAAACTGCCATTGCTGAAACTGTTGCAGTTGTCCTGAAGCTTGTTTTGGGGGGCAGGTCTGTGCAAGTGTGTCCTGAGCTGTGTGGATGCAACAAACCTTTTCTGCCGATTTTATAAGTTGCCTTGGGTTAGAAAATTGTTTCACTCCATCCTTCTGTGGGTTCTGCTACTCTAGAGTTTGTTTAGAGTCATTGTTTAAAGGTTTTTGGAGGGTTTGAGGGAGAGCTCAGTTAAGTTCCTGCCTTTACTCCATCATCTTGGTCCCACCTATCATAAAGTAATTTCAAGATGGAGAGAGTAATGATAATGCCAAGTTAGAAGGAGCTATCAGAAAAAGCTATGTTTTAGGATGTGATATATGAAATTTAAAGAAAGCTGGGAATTCTAGGAAGTAGAAGTAGGAAGCAAATTCCTATAAGAATGAGGTATGTGAAGAGTGCAAAAGAGCAGGACACTTATACTGAGGCATAAAGGTGTATACACAGAGAATAACTAGTAGGTCAGTTTGACTGACATGATGGATATGTGAAGTGAAGAAATATGAAATAAGATGAAAAGGGTAGGTTAGAGACCAATTGTTGAGGCTTTTAAAAGCCAGGTTAAAGATTTTGTATTTGGTTTGTAGCAGCCCTTTTTATAGTGGCAAGGAACTGGAAACTGAGTGGATGTCCATCAGTTGGAAAATGGCTGAATTAAGTTATGCTATGAATATTATGGAATGTTATTGTTCTATAAGAAATGATCAACAGGCTGATTTCAGAGTGGCCTGGAGGTACTTGATGCTGAGTGAAGTGAGTAGAAGCAGAAGAACATTGTATACAATAAAGCCAGATTATATGATGATCAATTCTTATGGACGTGACTCTTTTCAACAGTGAGGTGTTTCAGACCAGTTCCAATAATCTTGTGATGAAGAGAGACATCTGAACCCAGAGAGAGGCCTGGGGGGGATTAAATATGGATCACAATATAGTGTTTTTATTTTTTTTTGTTTGCTTGCATTTCGTTTTCTTTCTCATTCTTTTTCCTTTTTGATCTGATTTTTCTTGTGCAGCATGAAAATTGTGGAAATATGTATAGAAGAATTGAAAATGTTTAACATATATATTAGATTACTTGCTGTCTAGGGGAAGGGATGGGAGCTGGGAGGGAAAAAATTTGGAACACAAGGTTTTGCAAAGGTGAATGTCAAAAATTATCTATTCATATATTTTGAAAATAAAAACTTTAAATAAAAAAAGGATTTTTTATTTTATTATAGAAATGCTAAACACTGAGTAAGAGAGTAAGATCTATGTTTTAGGAAGATCAATAAGGTAGCTTCTTGGAAAATGGATTGGAGAGAGAGAATCACCAGCCTTTTCTGATCCCCAAGTTCTTGTTTTCTCTCTCCTGAAATTATTTCATGTTTACTTATCCATGAAAGTATTGTAACTGCTCTCTTATCCCAGTAGAATTTTATCTCTATGCATGCAAGGTCTGGATTTTTCTTTTTTCATTTATAGTATCTAACATAGTACCTTATAGTTAGAAAGTACTTAATAAATTATCCCATGGTCAGAATCCTTCCCTATAATTTTAAATTATTTTAGTGGAATATGTTTGACTTCCAGAAATCAATTCAACAACCTCAAAAAATATTTTTAATCTCTTCTGTGTACACAGCATTATTCTATTGATGATTGCGCTCTCATTTCCATAGAAAGATGGAGAAGAAGATATTACCTCTAGACAATAAGGTGAGTCATGACTTAAGTGAAATTACTGGGGATATTTAGTTTAGAATAGAGAAGTATATATATAGGAAGAACCTTGATAGCTTTGTTCAATTATTTGAAGGGTTTTCAGATAAAAGATGTATTAGACTTATTCCATTTGGCCATGGAAGGTAGAACTAGAAACAATTAGTAAAAATCGCAAAAGAAAATTTAGATTCAATGTCAGAAAACACTTTATAATGATGAGAGTTGTCCCAAAGAGCAATCTTTTTTTTTTTTTTTTTTTTTTTTTTTTTTTTTTTTTTTTTTTTTTTTTTATGACGGGGTTTCCCTCCTTGGAAATCTTCATTCCTTTGGGGTATAGGTTGAACTAGATGGATCTTTTCAAACTATCAAATGCTATTTTTCTGTGATTCGGTGAATAATTCAGAGAGATTCACAATTGATTATAAGGTTTGATCTAGAGTCTTCTATCCCAAGTTCTCTATCAAGCTGAGATTAATGCCTAATCAGATTTGTTAAATAGGCTGGGCTTAGTTCCCTGGTTATATAGGTTTACAAAACCTGCATTGTACTACAATGCACTGGGCAACATTGTAAATAACAAGTATTTTGAAGTGTTTCCATGTGGTTAATAAGTATAGTTATCCAGAAAATGCCCTCAGTAACAATTTATATACATAAACCATATTTTCCTGATATTTATTGACTTCTAGGGTTTAAATTATGAAAGAAACTTCTGCCCAGAAATACAAAACACATTTGCTCCATTGTATTTCACCCAGTGAGTACATTGTTAATCATTACCTTTAATGTTCTCCTTTGTCACATGGGAATTATTGATTTAGTCACTCTAGATTACAGCCTGGCAAAAATACCAATTCGGAGAGCTTTTATCAAGTTCCAATTTTGTCTCTAGTTTCAAAACTCACACTTGAGTGTAACTGTTGGGTGGAGAATGAAGAGGAAGGTAATATTTACATTACTTTTAAAAATTGAAATTATGCCCAGTAATTAGAATCAAAATCATATAGTTTTAGAATATCTATGTTATAAAAGAGATCTTAGAAATCATTAAAAGAAAGCTAATCTTTTTACTTATTTTTAATTGTGCTTTATTTATTTCTTAATTGTATATCAAGAAACATTTAAGTTTTAATTTTTACAAAATTTTGAATTCCAAATTTTCTCCCTTCCTCCCTATCTTCCCTTTTCAAAAAACTGATAAGCAATTTAATATAGGTTATACATGTGTTATCATGTAAAACATATTTCCATATTAGTCACAGTTGTCAAAGAAGAGACAGATCAAAAGAAAAAATTTTTTTTAAATAAGTAAAAAAAGTATGCTTTGGTTGCATTCAGTGGCCATCAGTTTTTTTATCTGGATATGGATAGCATTTGCCTAGTAAGTCCTTTGTATTTGTTTTAGATTATTGTGTTGCCAAGAAAAGTTGTATAATTCATAACTGATCATCACACAATATTGCTGATAATCTGCACAATGTTTTTCTGGTCCTGCTCATTTAACTTTACCTCAATTCATACAAGTTTTCCAGGTTTTTCTGAAATATGACTGTTGTACATTTCTTGTTGTATAAATATATCCCATTACATTCATATACCAAAGACTGTTCAGCTATTCCTTAATTAATGAGCAGCTTTTCAATTTCTAATATTTTTTCATCATGAAAAGGGCTACTATAAATATTTTTTGCTAATGTAAGTCTTTTTTTCCTTTATCATATTTGCCAATCTGATAGATGTGAAATGATATCTCATAGTTGTTTTAATTTGCATTTCTTTAATCAATGGTAAGTTAGGACACTTCTTTATATGCTTATGTATAACTTTTATTTCTTCATCTGAAAATTGCCTTCTCATATCCTTTGACTAATCAATTGAGGAATGGCTTGTATTCTTACAAATTTGACTTAATTCTCCATATGTTTGAGAAATGAAGCCTTTATTAGATACATTAAGATTGTTAAGATTGTTTCCCAGCTTTCTGCTTTCTTTTTAATCTTTGTTGTATTGATTTTGTTGGCACAAAAGCTTTTTAATTTAATATAATTAAAATGATCCACTTTACATTTTGTACTGTTCTCTATTTCTTTGGCCATAAATTCTTCCCTCTCTCATAATATTAAACCAACCCTGCATTACTGGTATATAAATCAATCTAGTCATAGTGTATAATCCTTATAATATATTGCTGTAATCTCTTGCTAGTATTTTATTCAAAATTTTTACATCGATATTTATTAAGAAATTGGCTTATAATTTTCTTCCTCTGTTTTGGCTGCTATGTAATATTTGTGTCATAAAAGGAATTTAGTAGGACTCCACCTATTTTTCAAAATAATTTATATAGTATTACATTTCTCTAAATGTTTGGTAGAATTCACTCATGAATCTATCTGACCCTGGAGATTTTTTCTTAGAGAGTTCATGAATGCCTTGTTCAACTTCTCTTTCAAAAAAAGGATTATTTAGGCATTCTACTTCTTGATCTGGGTAATTTCTATGTTAATATATATATTCGTAGATTTCACTCAAATTATTTAATTTTTTAGCATACATGTAGGCAAAATATTTTCTAATGATTGCTTTAATTTCTTCTTCATTGGTGGTGATTTCATCCTTTTTGGTTTTGATACTGGATATTTGGTTTTCTTTTTTTTTTTAACTGAATTAAACAATGACTTATCTATCTTTTTTCCCCATAAAACCAATTCCAACAGTTAGTTATTAGTTCAATATTTTTGTTTTGTTTTGTTTTACCTTAAATTTTATTAATCTCACCTTTGATTTTCAAGATTTCCAAACTGGTGCTCAATTAGATATTTTCAATGTGTTCTTTTTTCAATTTTTTTTTTAGTTACATGTCCAACTCATTGGCCTGTTCTTTTTTTTTTTTTTTATAACTTTTTATTGACAGAACCCATGCCAGGGTAATTATTTACAACATTATCCCTTGCACTCACTTCTGTCCAATTTTCCCCCTCCCTCCCTCCACCCTCTCCCCCAGATGGCAAGCAGTCCTATATATGTTAAGTATGTCACAGTATATCCTAAATATAATATGTGTGTGCAGAACTGAACAGTTCTCTTGTTGCACAGGGAAAATTGGATTCAGAAGGTAGAAATAACCTGGGAAGAAAAACAAAAATGCAAACAGTTTACATTCATTTTCCAGTGTTCCTTTTTTTGAGTGTAGCTGCTTCTGTTCATCATTGATCAATTGAAACTGAGTTAGATCTTCTCTTTGTCGAAGAAATTCACTTCTATCAGAATACATCCTCATACAGTATCGTTGTTGAAGTATATAATGATCTCCTCGTTCTGCATTAATTCATGTAAGTCTCTCCAAGCCTCTCTGTATTCATCCTGCTGGTCATTTCTTACAGAACAATAATATTCCATAACATTCATATGCCACAATTTACCCAACCATTCTCCAATTGATGGGCTTCCATTCATTTTCCAGTTTCTAACTACTACAAACAGGGCTGCCACAAACATTTTGGCACATACAGGTCCCTTTTCCTTCTTTAGTATTTTGGGGCATAAGCCCAGTAGTAGCACTGCTGAATCAAAGGATATGCACAGTTTGATAACTTTTTGAGCATAGTTCCAAATTGCTCTCCAGAATGGTACAACAATAATGCAGCAGTGTCCCAGTTTTCCCGCATCCCCTCCAATATTCCACATTATTTTCCCCTGTCATTCTAGCCAGTTTGACACGTGTGTAGTGGTATCTCAGAGTTGTCTTAATTTGCATTTCTCTGATCAATAGTGATTTGGAACACTCTTTCATATAAGTGGAAATAGTTTCAATTTCATCATCTGAAAATTTTCTGTTCCTGTCCTTTGACCATTTATCAATTGGAGAATGGCTTGATTTCTTATAAATTAGAGTCAATTCTCTATATATTTTGGAAATGAGGCCTTTATCAGAACCTTTAACTGTGAAGATGTTTTTCCAGTTTGTTGGCCTGTTCTTTTTTTTTGTTTTGTTTTGTTGATGTTAAAAATTTAAAGAAGTAAAATTTCCCTGCATCCCATAAATTTTGGTATATTTTCTCATTTTTGTCAAACTCTTTAATAAAATTATTGATTTTTAATATGATTAGTTCTTTAACCTACTTATTCTTTCAGATTAGATTATTTAGTTTCCAATTAATTTTTAATTTATCTTTCTACTGCCCTTTGTTGAATGTAGCCTTTACTGCATTTTGATCTAGAAAGAATATTTCTGACTTTCTACATTTGATTTTGAAGTTTTATGATAAATTATATGGCTAATTTTTTTAGATGCCATGTGCTGCTGAGGGAAAAAAAAAGTTTATTCCTTTCTGTTCCCATTCAGATTTCTTCAAAGGTCTGTCGAATCTAACTTTTCTGATATCCTATTTACCTCCTTAGTTTCTTTCTTGTTTGTTTGGGTTTGTTTTTTTTTTTTTTTGGCTGAATTTATTGAGTTTTGAGAGACAGTTGAGATCCTCCACCAGTATAGTGTAGCTCTCTATTTCTTTCTGTAACTGACTTCTTTAAGAATTTGGATGCTATATCACTTGGTGCATATATGTTTAGTATTGATATTGCTTTGTTATCTATGATACTTTTCAGCAAGATGTAATTTTCTTCCTTATCTTTTAAAATTAAGTCTATTTTTGCTTTTACTCTTTCTGAAATCAGGATTGCTACTCTTGATTTTTTTTTAACTTCAGCTAAAGTAAAATAGATTCTGTTAAAGCCCCATTACCTTTATTCTCTGTGTGTCTCTCTGCTTCAAGTGTGTTTCTTGTTAATGATGTGTGGTAGGATTCTGGCTTTTGATCCACTCTTCAATCTGCTTCTGTTTTATGAGAGAGTTTATCCCATTCACATTCACAGTTAAGATTATTATGTATTTCCTTTCATCTTAGTTTCCCTCTTGTTCCTTTTCATGTGAAATAATTTACTCCATTCTATTTTTCCCTTTCTGTCCCCAATGTACTGCTGTTTATCTTCCCTTAATTTTTTATGTTATTCCCTTAAATTCACCTTGAAGACATATTCTCTGCATATTATTTCTAACTGTACTATTAGTGATACAATTTTAAAGAATTATCAGTGTCATCTTCCCATGTAGAGATGTAAACAGTTTAGTTCTGTTGAGGCCCTTATATTTTCTTTTCCCTGTTAGTATGTTTTTGCCTCTCTTGGATCTTGATATTGGAAATCATACTTTTGGTTTAATTCTGTTCTTCTCCTTACGAAAACTTGAAATCCTATTTCATTGAATGACCTTTTTTACTTAATGCCTTAAGCTTAATTTCACTGAGTATGTGATCCTTGGTGGTAATCCTAACTTCTTTGCTTTCCAGAATATCATGTTCCATGACCTATGGTCTTTTAATGTCACAGCTGCTAAGTTCTGTGGAATGCTGATTGTGGGTCCTCAATATTTGAACTGTTTCTTCCTGGACACTTGTAACATTTTTTCCTTGACCTGATAGTTCTGAAATGTGGTGTAATATTCCTCAGAGTTTTTATTTTGGAATCTTTCTTGAGATGGCCAGTGGATTCTTTCTTTCTCTCCTTCCTTTTTCTTATTTGAAACTTAATAGTAGAAGAAAATAAATGCCACATGTACAGCAGAACATAAGAAAGGATTCAAAATACAAAGCAATTAATTTTCATTTCAAGAAAGTCTATATTACTAGACATTATGTTCAGAGATTTCCATCTATTCTTTCCTTTTTTGTAGGTTTTCTTTTGTTCTCTGCTGTGTACTTTTTATTTTATTCTATTTCTCCTCCCCTCATGCCAAAAGGTTACAATTAAGTGTGGATATATATATATATATATATATATATATATATATATTATATATATATATATATATACATACATATGTAAATAGATATGCACACACATATACATATATACTCACAAAATATACACATATATAAACATATACATATATACATAATAATGTAAACAAATGTGTATGCATACATATGCATACATATTTATAATCATATACATATTTGTCCTCTATTTCCAGAAGGTAGATAACATCTTGATAAGTCCAAGTCTTTCCATGATTTTCTAAATCCACCAACATCATTTTCTACATCACAGCAATATTTCAATCTTATATTATATAGTTATTTTACATAGTCTAAAACAATATTGATTAATATAAGTGACATAATGCAGTTTCCTTATTTTTCTTTTGATTAAGTCTATGATAGCTTTGACTTTGTCTGAGATCATGATTACTACCCCTACTTTTTTTTTTTACCTAATACACTCTACTCTTGATCTTTAATTTATTTTTGTGTGTAACCCTTATTTCCTCTCCCTACTTACTCCTCTGCTTTACTTCTGGCTGCTACCTTGCCTTACTATTACGTATCTCCCTCCAAGAATCCCTCCTTTATCCTCTCCCTACATCCTTTTGCCTTGTTTCCCTCTTTATCCCATTCCCATTAATTTACTACACACTTTACTCTATTCCCTTTTATTCCTCCCTTATCTTATTCCCTCACCCTCTTATTTCTTTATAAATTTATACTTTTATTTTCTTCAAAATGAAAATGTTGTTCTATCTTTACTTCAAATCTGAGTGAGTAGGCTAAAAATCCCTCCCTTATCCTGCCAACCTTCTCTATACCCTTACCGTCATTTCTTTCTTTTATAGGAGACTTTTATACATATGTGTGTGTATGTGTATATTGTTCTTTCTTTAGCCCATTCTCTGTAAGAACAGGATTACCTATTCTCTTACCAAACCTACCAGAACTACCAGACCATCTCTGTCAATTATTCCTTTCACACCTTGTTTGTCTAAGATTATTACTCTTTTTACCTTTTCCTATGTGGGTTTTTTTTTTTTTTACCATCACATCATACTTAGCTCTACCCTAATATTTCTTTCAAACTAACCAATTATAAAGTCAATCTTAGACATATAGTTCACATTTCCACATATAAAAAGTAAATGGACTGTCCTTATTGAATCTCTTGTAATTAGTCTTTGATGTTTTCCTTAAATTTCTATTGGATTTTGTATGTCAAATTTTTTATTAAGTTCAGATCTTTTTGCAACACAATCCTGAAAGTCTGGAAATTCCCTTGAATGTCTTTTTTTAAAAATATATTCAAGATTATGCTTAACTTTGCTGGGTATGTTTTCATCTCCAACCCCAATTTTGCTCTTTCATATACTATGTACTAAGACTTTTGGTCTTTTAGTGGAGCCACTGATAGGTCTTATGTGATTCTCATTGTGGCTCCACAATATTTGAATTATTTTTTCTTACTGCTGGTAATATTTTCTCCTTGACTTAAGGGTTTTAGAATTTGGTTATGAAGTTCTTTCAGATTGTCCTTTTTTGGATTTCTAATAGAAATCGCAAGTAGTGGTTAGTGGGTTTCTTTCAATTTTTGCTTTTCCCCTCTTGTTCTAATACTTCAGGACAATTTTATTGAATTATCCCTTGTATTATTGTATCAAGATTCTTTTTTGGATCTTAGCTTTCAGGTAATCTAATTGTTATGTTTTCTCTTCTTGATCTTCATATCAGTTGTTTTTCTTAAGAGATGTCTCACATTCTCTTCTATTTTTTCATTCTTTATTTTTTATTTTGTTATTTCTTTGTTTCATTACTTCACTGGTTTTCCCTTGTCCAATTCTAGTTTTCAAAGAGTCATTTTCTTCCTTGAGATTCTGTATCTCCTTTTCTAGTTGGTTGGCTTTTTTTTCTTAATTTTCTTCTTTTTCTTGAATTTTAAAAAAAGTTCCTCGATTGCCTTTGACTTTTAAAGTCTTCTTTTGAGTTCTATGATTTGTTTTGAGGGCAGGTGATCATTTGATGTTATTGTCTGGGTAGGAGAGGCTTTTTTGCTTTAGTACCCTTCTCTGAAGAGGAAGCCCAATCTTCTCTAGTTCCATAGTAACATTCTATAGATGTGTTCTTTCTCCTTTACCTACTGTTTTTTTTTTTTTGGTTATTATTTTGTTTTTTAAATTTATAACGGTTTGTTAGGGTGAGCACCCCTAGTTCCAGGATGTGGGGAATGGTGCCTTTGGCCTCAGATTGTCCTTCAGTTCTCCCCTCTTGCCTGCAACCAAAGCCAAGAACTCAGTTCTTCTATAAGTTCCTGCAGCCAACAATGTCTCTGTCCCATTGCTTCTGCAGTCATGGAACATGTGCTAGTTTCTTCTCACCCAGGACCATGTCTCAGCAGCACAGCTAGACCTGGAATTTCTTATCAGCTGAGATTCCCTCAATATCCCTCCACTCTGATACCTGATCCCCAACTATCTGGGAGGTAAAAATTCCTATGGTTGGGGCTAAGGCTATTTCCCAACCCAGCTCACCCCACTTCTGCTTATTGTAGTGGAGCTAACTTAGAGGTGTTTACACTTCACATCAGCCAAATTTATGTCCTTGTATCTTTTTTCGGATCTTCTCCATTTGGCCCAGGAGGACCACTGTTCTGACCCAACTCTTCTTTATTTTTATCCATTCAACATTTACCCCTACATTTATAGGAGGGAGATTTGGAGAGCTTGGAATTTTCTAACCTACTCCTCCATCTTCCCAGAATATATTTGTTTTTTCCTAGGAGAATGATTAGGACAAATTCTTTTGATGAGTTATGACTTTTCCAGTGATTCTGTAATATTTGGAACTTGATGAAACTAACATAATGTCACATACAAACAGCATCTGGAAGACAACCATCCATAGGAAATCCCTCTTCAACCTGGTTTCTCTCCTAGATGTCCTCTGCAACAATAAAAACATCTTTGTTGAACATTTCCCTCTTTTATGCACCACCTGATATTAATGATGAGAGAGTCATCAAATGATGTTAATACCTTTTAATTTTCAAGGAATCTTCAATAATTTTCATTTTTGCATAAGAAATTTCTTGTTGGAAGAGAATCCTTGTGGTAGTATTTTGTTCTACAAAATATGATGCTTTAAAAAAATCAGCAAATAATAAACATGATGGAATCTTGTATTTTCTACATCTTTCAGTCAGTTATAATATGTCTAACTCCCTTTTATTTCATTCAGTTTTCAATGTTTGCAATTTGGTTTTGACTTCATCATTCACATGAAAACATGTTAAGTTGCCAGTGATATCTTCACTATAATATCTGGTGACTTTTGTTCAATCTCTACAACATTTGATTCTTCTGATAGCTCTTTCCACCTGTAAACAATTCCCTCTCTATGTTTCCATAATATTCCCTTTTGGCTTTCCTGCTATTGGTCTGATTTTTCCTTCTCTGCCTTGTTTGCTGCTTCATTATCTACACCATACATTCTACCTATGAATGGTCCTCAGGGTTCTAACCTGAACTATTTTCCATTTTTTTTTTTTTTTTTTTTTTTTTTTTTTTTTTTTTTTTGCTGAGGCAGTTGGGGTTAAGTGACTTGCCCAGGGTCACTCAGCTAGAAAGTGTTAAGTGTCTGAGACCAGATTTGAACTCAGGTCCTCCTGGGTTCAGGGCTGGTGCCCTATCCATTGTACCACTTAGGGGTCCCCCATTTTTTTCTGTTTTCTGACTTTCTAACATGATCATCTCTATATAAATTATTCTCAAATCTATTTCTCTAATCTTAATCTAATTTCTCTTTCCTGAATTCTAGTCACATATTTCCAACTGCCTTTGGGACATTTCAAGCAGATGTCCTTTAAGCATCTCAAACTCATCATGTTCAAAACTGAATTCATTATCTTTCTTCCCACACCTACCTTTTGGAACTTCCCTGTTTGTCAAATACACTGCCACTATTTCGGTGGCAAATTTACAATCTTGACATTACCCTAATTCCCTGTTCTTTCTTACCCTATATAACTATTGAGGTGCCATATCTTCTCATCTCTAATTCTGGAACATCTCATATACAAGTACCCTTCTCTGTATTCACAAAGTCACCACTTTCGTCACCTCTCACTTGGCAGTATCTAATTCGTCTGTCTTCCTAAATTTTCTTCTTTTCAAACCAATTCCCCACACAACTATCAAAAGTATTTTCCCAAAACTACAGGCCTGACCATATGACTCTCCTACTCATAAAATGATTTCCAATTACCTCTAGGATAAAACATTAGTTCTTCTATTTGAGCTTTTAAAGCTGTCACAACCTAGTCTCAACCTATTTCTTCCACCTTATATATTTTCTCCCTTCCTATACTGTATTTTCAAAGTAGAATGGCTTTATTTCTGTTCCTCATACATGAGAAACTTTGGTATTAGTTGTCACTCATGCATATAATATACCCCAAGTACTTAGGCCTTTTCTTTGCTCTAAAAACCTTATGAATCAATATTTAATACAAGTGCTTTATCTTCAAAATGAATCTCCTCTATGAATACATGCTCTAAAACAAGTCCTCTTTTGTATTGATTCTCTTTTGTGCCATATGTATTACTGCCAACACTATTGGACTGTGATATAAGAGTTCAGGGGTTGTTGCTGCTATGATGATAAAAAGTTTGATGTAAAAATATTTGCAGATATTTTCTATTTTTCTTTTGAATGTTGTTCTCATTTTATTTCCGTCTTTCCATTCTTACCCATTTCATTTATTTAAAGATCCGAGAAAATAAATTTATTTCATTTTCTTCCATTTGTCCCTGCCTCATTTACTCTCAATATCCACCTTTCACCTATCTTGAAACATAATATCCATATACATCTATATTATTATTCCTCTTCCAATAGGAAGCATGGCAAATAAACAAGAAGAAATATGCAGGACAACTAAGTCCTAGAGGGAAATCAACCTTTTGGTCATAATAGAGATCAATAGTCCAATTTACAGAGCATTTTCTATGTGATAGCTATCATGACATCAACCATTAGTGAAAATATTCTCCTTTTGATATCTTGACACTATTGATTTGATTACTGCATATCACAGAAATTAAAGATGATAATAACCTCAAGGGATCTCAGAGTAGCCAATATTGAGAACAGAAGAATAATTCATTATGATATGTCGTTTTTACTCATTATTTTAGAAAAAAAAGAGGAATTGGTCCTACTTCTTTTTGTGGAATACCATATATAGCACAAGCATTATAATGGTATATAAGATCAGTTTTTATAGAAATGATGTTTATACTCTTGAACAATCTTTTTCAATATATTTTTGGCCATTGTTCCATATTTTCACTATTACTTGGGAGTTAAAAATTATTTAGATATAAGATAAGATATAAGATCAAGAGTAATCATTACTAGGTCAATATCAATATGTAGGAAGTTACCTATAGATAGATACTTGACTCTCTGTTATTTAACATTTTATCTATGATTTAGCAAAAACAATGGAATGGCCCATTAAATTTATTTATGATATTAAGTGGAAAGATATAATTAACCCAATGAATTATAGAGTCAGGACTCAAAAAATTTTTGAAAGACAAATGTCTATTTGAATTTAAGTTTAAATTCATTAAGGATAAATGTAAAATCTAATACATGGGGACAAAGATTCAACTACATAAATACAAGATGGGCTGAGACATAATTAGCATTTTTTCTGGAAAAAACGATCTGAGAGTTTTGATGGATTGAGAACTCAATAAAAGTAAATAGTATGATGTGCCAGCTCCCCTCCCATTATGCATACTAAAAATACACTTTATTTTTAGGCTGTGTTGAGAAGCATAACTTCCAGGAATAAGAAAATGATAACTCTTCTATACTCTATACCAGACACACATTATCTGGAAGTTTGTGTTCATTTCTGAGCACCATAGTTTAAGAAAGATATTAATAAATTAAAGAGTATCCAGAATAGAATAGGCAGGATGGTGAAGAGCTTTGGGCTCAAAACATTTAAAGTTTGGATGAAGGAACTGGAGAGACTCGTCCTGGAGACTCAGGACTCAGGACTCAGAGGAAGCATGAGAGTTATTTTCAGATATTTGAAAGATTACCATATGGATACAAGAACAAACATGATTTTTGGTCCTAGAGGATAAATCCAGAAGTAAAGGGTAGAACTAGAAAAGAAACAAAATTGATTTGAAATCAGGGGAGAAATTCCTCAAAAAGTAGAGCTATCTTGAAGTAGAGGGGGACACTTTGGTTCAAAAGTTTTGTCTTTTTTTTTTTTTTTTTTTTTTTTTTTGCTGAGGCAATTGGGTTTTGTGAGGCAAAGTGGCTTTGCCTATGGTCACACTGCCAGGAAATAGTGTCTGAGGCCAGATTTGAGTTCAGATCCTCCTGGGCTGGTACTATATCCACTGCACCACCTAGCTCCCCTTCAGAGGTATTTTAAATTTTTTTTTCCCAAGTAGCAAAATACTTTTGAGAAGGGACAGCATGAAAGGAAAGAAAGTTAATGTGGGAAAAACACAATTAGCAATAGTAATTGTGAAAAAATTTTCAAAGCAAGTTTTTCTGGTACAATATTATTATTGTCTGTGAAATGATGAGCAGGATGCTCTCAGGGAAAAAATCATGGAAACTCCCCCATGAATAAAGCAAAATATATCATATACAAAGTAATAGCAATGTTCTGGGATAACCAACAATATATGACTTTGTTATCCTCAATAATACAATCATCCATACCTACTCCAAAGATATGATGAAAAATCCTATCCATATCTAGAGAAGGAACTGATCAAGTCTGTATATAGAGCAAATAATTTTCTATTACTCTCTCAATTTATCTCTTTATTTTTAAGTTAATTTTTCTTGAGGGGTTTTATTTTCATTGGGGTGGAATATCTGTGTTTTCTTTCATCACTTGACTTTTATGGAAATGTTTTACATTACTTCACATGTGGTTTCTTAATTGTGAGTGGGGATAAAGGAGAGAACTTATAACTCAAAAATCTTAAAAATAAATGTAAAACAATATTTCGAATGTAACTGGGGAAAGTTTTAAATAAATATTTTTAAATTAATTTTTTCCTACAAGTATTTTTTCTCTTCCCCCCATGTTCCAGCATATTGAGAAAAAAATCCTTGTAAAAATATGTGTAGTCAAACAAAACAAATTTCCACATTAGCTATGTACAAATATGCATGTCTCATTCTGGATATTTAATTTATCACTTCACTATTAGGAGGTGAGGTCCAGGCTTCATCACGGATCCTTTGGAATAATGATTGGTGATTGCATTCATCAGTTCTTAAGTCTTTCAAAGTTATTTAGTTTTGCAATGCTGTTATTATGATATAAATTGATCTCAGTTCCAGAAAGCAATTTGGAACTACTCCAAAAGTTACTAAATTTTAACCACTAAGAGCTCAAAGAGGAAAGAGATTTATGAGTAAAAATTATAGAAGTTCTTTTCGTAGAGACAAAGCAGTAGAAACTAAGGGTGTCTTTTTTCATTGGGGAATGGTTGAACAAAATGTGGTATAGGAATATAATAGAATATTATGATATAAGAAGTAATGAGGGGATTGGTTTAAGAGAAACCTGGGAAGATTCGTATGAATTCATTGAAGGTATTCAAGCAGAGAATAGATGATCACTTTTAGGATATGTTATGGATGTTTTTGAGATGGATTGCATGGTTGTTGAATTCTCTGATTTTCTTTTAAATTTCTTTGAAATTTGACTTTCAAAACTTTCAAAATTCTGTGATTCTTTAATTTTGTCAAGTTATAGTTATGCTTATTTATCTTGTACAACAGATGCTAGTATAAAAGTTGCACTTACATTCATGGTGGTTCCTTGCCTATGCTCATCTTGAACACTCCAAATTGATATAATCAAGGGTCTCATGAAATAAAAGGGCTTGTTTTTTGCCTTTGGGCAAATGGAAAAACTGGTTTCATCAATACTTTTATTCAAAGAAAATCCAAGAATCATTCTTCCATTTATCTAGAACTATTTTATATCTTTTGGTTTCATTTATTTATTATTTAATGTCATTATGGATGAATTTTATTTCCTCTAATTATTGGACAATTATCTCACACCCAAAATTAATTATTTTATAGGGGGCATAAAGATAGTGATCATATCCCTAACAGAACTGAAAGAGGCTGTACATTAATAACTTACTCAGAAATTTTTTACCTGTATATCATGGATGTTTTCTTTAAAAAGAGAGTCAGAAGGTATTGGACATGGTGAACAATGAATGCTAACACACACACACACACACACACACACATACACAAACACAAATAGATTAATTATATTTTAGTAGAAATGAAAGACTGAGTTACCAGCATGGGGGGGGTCATCTCAGAATTAGTTATTTGTATGTAATTATACTATTGATTTGATAGAGAAAAGGTCATGATTGTATCAAATTAGAAAAAAGGAAAATTATGGGAGAAAAATCTTACATTCAACTACAATATCAAGCCAACCTTTAAAATAAACTATTAAGTTCAGTGAATTTGAAATGAATAAAAATAATGGCATTGACTCTGATTATTGAACTACTTAAATAAATGGATTATAATACTTCCTTTTTAAAAATATTTTTCATTTATTTAATATTTTATTTTTCCCCAGTTATATGTAAAACAATTTGTTCTTAGCATTTGGTTTTAACACTATGAATTCCAGATTATCTTCCTTTCTCTTTCCCTACCTTTACCTGCTATTGAGAAGGCACATGTGAAGTAATGCAAAACATTTCCACAGAGGTCACATTGCAAGAAAAAACTTAGCTCCCCTCCCACTAAAATGTCAAGAAAAATAAAGTTTTAAAAAGTATGCTTCAACTTGTATTGACACTATCAGTTCTTTCTCTGGGTATGGAAAGCATTTTCATCATTAAGTCCTTCAGAGTAGTCTTGGATCATTGTAATGCTGAGAACAGAGAAATCTATTCTTACATTCACAGCTGATCATCTCACAACATTGCTATTATTTTATGCACACCACATTTCACTTTTCATGAGCTCATGGAAGTCTTTCCATGTTTTCTGAGAGCATCCTGCTCATCCTTTTTTATAGCCCAATAAGTATTCCATCATAATCACATACCACAATTTATTTAGTCATTCCCTACTTGATGGGTATCTCTTCAATTTCCAATTCTTTGCCCTGGGAAAAAAGCTGCTATAAATATTTTTGTATATAAAAGTATTTTTCCTTTAAAAAAATCTCTTTTGGGATATCTGTCTAGTCACCCTTTGGGCATAGTTCTAAACTGCTCTACAGAATGGCTGAATCAAATCACAATTCCATCAATGATGCATTAATGTCTCCATTATCTTCAACATTGTCATTTCTCTTTTCTGGCTCATTAGCCAATTTAATAGGTCTGAGGTAGTCCCTCAGAATTGTTTTAATTTGCATTTATCTAATGTATAATAAGTTAGAGTATTTTTTTTCACATGGTTATAAATAGTTTGATTACTTCATCTGAAAACTCTTCATATCTTTTGATCATTTATCAATTAAGGAATGGCTATTATTTCTTATAAATTTTGTTCAGTTCCCTATATGTTTGAGAAATGAGGTCTTCATCAGAGAAACTTGCTTCAAAATTCTTTTCCCAATTACTATTATTAACTGAATTTTCCCATTTGTTCTATTCTCTCTCTCTCCTTTTACCCTTGCTCTCCTCAAAAGTGTTTTTCTCTGGTCTTTTCATCAGTAATCTTGAAAGTCCTTTATTTCATTAAATATCCACCTTTACCCTGGAAGGATTATACTCAATTTTTCTGGAGAAGTAGTTCGTGATTGTAATCTATCTCATTTGTTCTCCAGAATATCATATTCCAAGCTCTACAATTCTTTAATGAAGAAGCTGTTAATGTTATGTTATCCTGACTGTGTCTCCACTACACTTGAGTTCTTTCTTTTTGACAGCTTGAAATATTTTCTCCTTGACCTGGGAGTTCTGGAACTTGGCTACAATATTCCTGGGAGTTTTCATCTTGAGATCTCTTTCAAAAGGTGATTAATGGAGTCTTTCAATTTTTTATTTTACCCTCTGAGTCTAAAACAACAGACTAGTTTTCCTTGACATGTTTTGGAAAGATGATGTCTAGGCTCTTTTTTTGATTGAGGCTTTCAGGTAATCCAGTACTTTTAAAATTATCTTTCTAGATCTATTTTCCAGGTCAGAATGTTTTACTGATGAAATGTTTCGCATTGTTTTCTATTTTTTCATTAAAACTTTTGGTTTTGTTTTATTATTCTTTGATTTTTCAAAGTTATTACTTTTCATTGCTCGATTCTAATTTTTAAGGAATGGTTTTCTTCAGTGAGCTTTTGTACCTCCTTTTCTATTTGGTCAAGTTTTATTTCTAACGCATTCTTCTCCTCATTCACTTTTTGTTCTTTCTTTTATGTCATTCTCATTTTGTTCCCAATTTTTTCCTTTATTTCTCTTACCTCATTTAAAAAATCCCTTTTGAGCTTTTCCTTGGCCTGAAACCAATTCTTATTCTACTTGGAGGCTTTAGATGTAAAAGCTTTGATGCTATCTTTTTTTTTTTTTTTAGAGTATACTTTGATCTTCCTTAAGTTTCTATGATCAGAATCTTTTTTCTGTTCTTTGCTCATTTTTCCAGCCTATTATTTGACTTTCAACTCTTTGGCAAAGTGGAGGTCTGTTTCCAGGGTGGGGGGTGCAATGTCCCCAACCTTCATGGGTTTTGTGCAGCTGTTTTCAGAGATCCTTCTGGGTATCTGTAAGTTTTCAGATATTTCTAGGTGGTAGGATTCAAGAAGTGTGTTTAATTATTCTCCTTACCTGCGCTCTTCTGTGAGTGACCACAAGCACATTTTTCTGCACTAGAACTATGAGCAGGGTCCCTGATCCACTTTGACTGTGAGTTCTAGTATACTAGTGCTCCTCCTCACACTGAGATTGTGAATCAGGACTGCGACTTGGATCTGATTATGGATACAGCAACAGTCTTGCCTCAGTGTGGGTAAAGACAATTAAAATCTCCATCTGACCATCTGTTTAATCTCCTGATCATCTGTTATTCTGTAGCCATCATCTCTGCACTCCTGATTCAACATCTCCCAAGACCCACTCCTGGTTTTCTGGGACTCCCCTCTTAGTTCAACAAATCTTTCCCAATGACCTTCTAAGTCATTTATGATGTCTGTGGGCCAAGAGGTCTGGAAACTGCCAGTGCTTCCACTGATTCAGGGGCCCCAAAGCTTACTCCTGGTTTGTTGAGGCTGGGGCTGTTCTAACTCAGCCCAAGCCAGGACTACACTGCACTCCCATCCTGCTGCAATAGACCTTTCCTGATGATCTTCCAAGTTGTCTTCAGCTAGACAATTGTTTCACTCAGTCATTTATGGGTTCTGATTCTCTAAGATTTGTTTAGGGTCATTATTTAATGAATTTGGAAAGTTTGGAGGAAAGTTCAGGTAAGTCCTTGCCTTTATTCTATCATTTATCTCTGCCTTCTGACCCTGATTATTGAGATTTTTGAGGATTCTAATCAACATAAAACAAATGCTATCATAGCAAGTCAGAACCATAGAGGCCTAGAACTTGCTTCAGCCAATGATTAGCTGTTATTTCTAAGCAGAGATAAAATTCCAAAGGCAACACTAATTTAATGTATGGCTACTTATAAAATGTTATAGAAAAGATGAAAAAAGACAAGCAAGTTTAATTCACAAAAGAGCAAAAAGCATTAAGGGAAAAACGAATTTGTGTATATCTTGGCAAGAAATCTAAGTCAAATCATCCCAAATTTCATTGAAGAAATTAAAAGGAAGATAGACAAACAATGGAATAGCTAATCTAACATATAGCTATTACTTTTCATCATCAATGAGATTAGAATCACCACATTTAGACATCAATACCCAATGTATGCTGAAAATATGAAAATAGCAGTCAGAAAATTAAAGTGGGAAGGATGGCTAAACTGAATGTATATGCACACACACATATACACATATATGTAGGTAGATATATGTACATATACATATAATATATAAGTATATATATTTAATAAATATTCCATGTTGGAAGTATCAGTTTTAAAGAAATTGTTAAGTAATTTCATTTCCAAATCAGAGAAAGGAAATTTCCAAAAGAATAAAAAAAATCATGTATTTTCTTTTTTTCAAAGAAAGAATACTTGAAATGACATTAGTAATGAATGACACAATGGTTATCTTCTCCTTTCTATAATGGAAATCTTCTTTCTCCTTCCTCTCTATGAAAATGATCTATCATATAGCAATAGTATCCTTGAGAAAAGTGAGAAGACAACAGGAATATATTCAGAAATAATTCTATACAAGAGACTTTAGTCACCAAAAAGTATAAAAAATTCAAGATCTTGCTTTGTTTATTGTTGATGGAGAAAACTATTTGACTTAGTAAAAACAAAATACAGTCTTAAAGACACCAACAAGGTACTGAATGCATTAAGATAATATAAGCATCCTCTATTGATGAAACCACAAAATAACTTTATTTTATATTCCTTTGGTTACCAAATATAAATGAAAAAAAAGATATTAAAAAGACATATTTGTCAAAGGTGATTACCACTGTCATGGAAGCTAACCTGCAGACAATTCAAGTGGAAGGAGATGGCTTACCTGTGCATATTTGCTCCTATTTTTATGCTTCATTTTTTAAGGTTTTGGAATACAGCAAGTTTTTCTCATTGAGATATTTGACTACTAAAAAAAAATTGGCATAGCAACTATATAAGAAAGGCCAATTAATTAGATGAAGGTTACATGTTATCTTGAAAATCACAATTATCTAGATGACAAAGTATTGAATTAGCATGTTAGTACACATACATAAGAATAAAGGGGGCCAGAACTGGATAAGAAAATGAAGTGATTCACAATTAGAAAACTTTATATACCTTAATTTTTTTTTATTTAACAAGGAAACAACTTTCTCTTCCATATTCCCCTTTCATTGTGGGGAAGTGTTATAATTAATATGTATAGTCAAATAATATAAATTCTTACAATATTATTTTATCACATTCATAAATCATAACTTGTTTATCTGTTCCCCAAGTGATGGACACCCCCATCAATTTCCAGTTCTTTGCAACTGCAAAATAGTTATTTTTGCACATATTAGTCCTTTTTTCCCCCTTTCTTTTATCTTTTTGGTAGAATAAGCAACAATTTAATGACTTTTGTATGTAATTCCACATTGCTTTTCAAAATGGCTGGGCAAATTCATAGTTTAACCAACAGTCAATTAATGTAGTACTAGCAATGATGTCAAGCTAATTCCTGTTGTCAAGACACATTTTAATGCCAATACTTTTGGGCTGTTTCTATATAGTTGTAAATAAAAAAACACAGAATCTCAAATGAATCAAAATGCTAGCTAATACAAGGCTGCATGAAAACATATAGTGGGTATAAGTAGATTCAAGTATATTTACTAAGGTATGTACAAAAAGTGTCACAAAAGCAATGTTGTTCTGGTGCATGTTTCACAATAAGTTCTTAGCGGATGAGGAGAATGTCGATATATTTATACCACATACTTTTAAATTTTAGCTACATTATTAACACTTTCCCTAACTTCTCAAGTTGCTATCAACAAAACAATAACTCAATTTCTGATTAATATCATTTGCCAATTTCCAAGGAGCAAATACTCGCATTGAAAATTTAACAATTGTCTTTTTCATTCTTCTTTACTGACTCGTCACCCATATAATACTCTTAATTATGCATGTTCCCCAATAATTGCCCTATGACTTCTTATCTTTTCTCTCACTTGGTGACTATATGAGCTCATGGTTATTTTAATTTTCATCTCTATAAAGACAATTCCTAGATCTTTATATCTAGATTTAGTCTTCCATCACCAATCACCTATTGGAAATTTCGAACTGATACATTTATATAAATAATGCATCTAAAATTCAACAGGTTCAAAATGATATCTACCCTTCTTCCAAAATTTCCTATTGCAGTCAAGAACATTATCATCTTTTCAATTGCCAAGTTTACAACCTTGGCTATTATCTTCAACTTCTGGCTCTCTTTCTTCTCATCTATCCAAGTAGTCACCAAATCTATTCTCTGTA
Source organism: Antechinus flavipes (assembly GCF_016432865.1). Classification (NCBI taxonomy): domain Eukaryota; kingdom Metazoa; phylum Chordata; class Mammalia; order Dasyuromorphia; family Dasyuridae; genus Antechinus; species Antechinus flavipes. The sequence goes on from NC_067398.1 coordinate 437,625,875, forward strand.
GCATAATTTAGATATTTTCATTTCTTCCCATTCACACAACTATTACTCTAGTTTAGGTCTTTAATCCCTCACACTGAGACAATTGTAATAGTCTACTTATTAGTCCCATGCCTCAAGCACCACCATCCCCACTCCATTTCTGTTCTCCCTATATCTTAGTAGTCAAAATTATTTTCCTGATATGTAGATCCTCTCCCAACAATACATTATAATGGCTCCCTCACAAGAATGCATGAATGAGCGTTGGTCTGAATCCATGAGGTGGGAATGGAAACACATAAATGAAATCATGAATATATTTGAAATCCCAATGTTTATGGTTACATGGTGCTTTTCTCCACCTCGAATGCCTCTATAAAATACACTTTGAGGTTCCTTTCACTTGCTATAGATCAAACTATTAGAATGGTCAGATTTAGATCACTTGATCCTTTAAAGTAGGTAATTTCCCATGGTGTCACATCTCAAAGGAGATATTGGAATTTTTTTATGGTTCATATGAAATTAGAGTCAACATTAAGATTGGTTTTCATAGACCATTGTTTCTTCATTATTTTTCTATGAATCACTGAGAAAATGATTGGGATACTGGGTATCCCAAGCCCATAAAGAGTAAGTTGTAAGGAAAAAGGTACCTTCAGATTATGACTAACAACAAAGAAAAGGCAATATTTTGGGATTATAGGTTTAGTCAGGAATCTGGCAGCTGAGTCAAATGTTATGGCCATAGCACAATTCAATGTTTGTATTCCACTCAATTGTAAAGATTTTTTTTCTCTCTAGATTTTGATTTAATTGAGTTAGGGAACTCCAAAATGAGATAACTGCTTCTATCAATTCAAATCAATGACTGTTCTGCAACTTACATTCTTACAAAGTTATATTGCATGGAGTCACTGAGAGATTAAGTGACATAGTCAGATATGTTTGAGTTAGGACTTCAATTCAAGTTATTTTGATCCCAGGACTAGTTCCTTCTATTACTCCATACTGAAGCATGAAGAGTGTTTTTTATTCCTGGGGTGCAGAAAGATGAATTTTTGAAATTTTTATTTTCCTTTTCTTTCCACCTAATATTCATAAATGGCTATGACCTCTTTGAACTTTAAACACTTCTAAGAAGCTAACACAATTCCAAGTACAGAATTTTGATTTAAAAGTCTTTGGTAATGGCTAAGATTCTTAATTGTAATTCAGTTAGTGTTCTCCATCTCAGAGAAATGCACTGCTTCCTGGGACAAATGTTATTTCTAGGTTTTTAATCTACTTGGGGGACCCTGTATGGTCCACCCATTGCCAATCTCCAGGAAAGCTTTGCCTGAGAGTCAGCAGCTTTTCTTTGATTTACTATAAAGAATTAGCTGTTTATTTCAGTCTTTGGCTTATTGTTTCATTCATTCAACAATTATGCAGTTGACTGACTAATGCCATATTTGCAAAGAACTATGCTATGTCCTATGAAAAGAATCAAAGAAGTATTCATAGAACCTTAGAGTTGAAAGAGGCCTCCAGGGTTATCTAATGCCATCCATACCCTAATAATGAATCCTGTCTACTTAATTCCTGACAATTAGCAAACAAAATGACCCCTGTAATCCTTAGTCCTATTATGCTAGCTCTCCTTCACCTGGAAACTTCCAGAAATAAGAATCTCAATTTCCCTTACCTCTCCTCTCATTCCATCCAAGTTACTGTGTAAGAGATAAAGTTTTTGTTCTCAAGAACATAATAATATAATAGGAGAGATGTCAGGCTATAAATAATCATAATCTAAATAATAGATCATTGGGATGAATATTTACAAAATTATAAATTGCCCATATTAACAGAAGAGGAAATAAATTACTTAAATAGTCACATTTTAGAAAAAAGAAATTGAACAAGCCATTAATGAACTCCCTAAGAAAAAAATCTCCTGGGCCAGATGGACTCACTAGTGAATTCTACCGAACATTTAATGAACAATTAATTCCAATATCATGTAAATTATTTGGAAAAATAGATAAAGAAGGAGTTCTGTAAAATTCCTTCTTGACACAAATAAAGTACTGATACTTAAGCCAGGAAAAGCCAAAACAGAGAAAGAAAATTACAGGCCAATCTCCCTAATGAATATTGATGCAATTTTTTTAAATAAAATATTAGCATAGATTACAGCAACTTATCAGCAGAATAATACATTATAAAAAAGTGAGATTTATACCAGGAATGCAGGGCTGATTCAATAACAGGAAAACTATTATCATAATCGACCATGTCAATAACAAAACTAAAAGAAATCCTGTGATAATCTCAATAGATGCAGAAAAATCTTTTGACAAAATATAGCATCCATTCCTATTAAAACACTTGAGAGAATAGGGATAAAGGGAGCTTTCCTTAAAATAACAAGCAGTATCTATTTAAAACCAATAGCAAACATTATTTGTAATGGAAAGGAGCTGGATGCATTCTCAATAATATCAGGGGTGAAACAAGGATGCCCGTTATCAACACTGTTATTCAACATTACACTAGAAATGTTGACCTTAGTGACAAGAAAAGAAAAAAGAAATTAAAGGAATCAGAACAGCTCGTGAGGAAAAAAACTATCACTGTTTGCATATGATATGATGATATACTTAGAGAATCCTAGAAAATCATCCAATAATCTATTGAAAACAATCAACAGCATTAACAAAGTTGCAGGATATAAAATAAACTTGCACAAATCACCAGCATTTCTATATAATACTGACAAAGTCCATCAGCAAGAGAAAAAAGAGAAATTCCATTTAAAATAACTATAGACGAAATAAATTTTAAAAACTATTGGCAAAATAAAAAAATGCCAAGAGAAATCCAAGAACCATGTGAACTCAATTGTAAAACACTTCTCACACAAATAAAGTCAGATCTAAACAATTGGAAAATATCAATTGCTCATGGATAGTTTGAGCTAATATAATCAAAATGACAATTCTGCCTAAATTGGTCTATTTGTTCAGTATCATATCAAACTGCCAAAAAATTATTTTATAGAATGGAAAAAATAATAACAAAATTCATCTGGAAGAACAAAAAATCAAAATATCAAGGGATTAATGAAAAAAACACAAAGGATGTTTATATTATAAAGGAGCAGTTGTCAAAACCATTTGGTATTGGCTAAAAAATATAATGATGGATCAATGGAATAGATTAGACCCACATGACATAATAATCAAGGCCTATAGTAATCTAATATTTGCTAAACCCTCAAAATCCAATTTCAGGATTAAGAACTTACTACTTGACAAAAACTTCTGGGAAAACTAGAAAATATGTCAAAAACCTAGTATGGACTTACATCTCACATCCCATAACAAAACAAGGTCAAAATGGGTACATGATTTGGGCATAAAGGATGATAGCATAAACAAATTAGGAGAGCAAGGAATAATTTACTTATCAGATCTTTGGAGAAGGGAGAAATTTATGATCAAAGAAGAACTAGAGAACATTATAAAAATCAAAATGGACAACTTTAATTATATTAAATTAAAAAGGTTTTGCTCAAACAAAATAAACAGAAACAAGATTTAAAGGGAAATACAAAGCTGGGGGGAGGGGCATCTTTATAGCCAGTGTTTTTGATAAAGGCCTCTTTATAAAGAACTGTGTCAAATTTATAAGCATACAAGTCATTCCCCAATTGATAAATGGTCAAAGAATATAAACAGACAATTTTCAAATGATGAAATTAAAGCCATCTATAGTCACATACAAAAATGCTCTGAATCGCTATTGATTAGGGAAATGCAAATTAAAGCAACTCTGAGGTATCATCTCATACCACTCAGATTGACTAAATTGACAGGAAAGATAATGATGAATATTGTAGGGGATATCGGAAAACTGGGACACGGATACATTGCTGGTGGAACTGTGAACAGATCCAACCATTCTGGAGAGCAATCTGGAATTATGCTCAAAAAGTTATCAAACTGCATAACCTTTGATCCAGCAGTATTTCTATTGGGCTTATATCACAAAGAAATCTTAAAGAAGGGAAAGGGACCCACATGTGCAAAAATATTTGTAGCAACAAAGTTTGTAGTAACAAAGAATTGGAAAATGAGCAGATGTCCATCAATTGGGGAATGACTTAATAAGCTATGGTATATGAAGATAATAGAATATTAAAATGATGAACAAATTGATTTTGGAAAGACCTGGAAAGATTTACATGAACTTATGCTGAGCAAAACAAACAGAACCAGAAATATATTGTACACAGTAACAGTAAGAATGTACAATGATGAACTATGAAAGTCTAAATTCTTCTCAGTAGATTAGTGATCACTAACAATCTTAATAGACTTTGGACAGAAAATGTCATTTGCATCCAGAAAAAAAAATTATGGAGATTAAATGTAAATCAATACATGCTATGTTCACTTCTTTTTTCTGAATTTTTAAAATCTATCCCATGGGTTTTCACTTTTGTTCTGATTTTTCTCTTCCAACATGATACATAAAGCACTACATATTAAAATTAATTAATTTAAAAAGATAATCGAGAATTTTAAAAAAATAAATAAATAATAAACAATTGGGCTCTTTGCTATAGAATGAAATCCTATAGGAGGAACCTTTTGTTGAAATTGTGAGTCAAATTAGAATAGTAAAAAATTCCTTTTATGGATTGGATTGTTGTTGTTTTGAGAACACTATTTCATTAAGGGAAGATTGATATTGAATAAAATATGAGTGAGTCTAAAATACTAATATCTAATGTTTAGTGACAAAATGGTTTCAAAGGAGAGAGAACACTGAACCAAAAGTCAGGAGAACTGGACTAGAATCCCATGAGATAGAATCTGTTCCCCAATTCCCTCTTTGGGAGACTACTGTTGGTTGGCCCATTTGATGCCAGGAAATCCAGGCAATAGTGTGACAACAGAGGCTTCCTAGCCCCTTCTTTCTCCTGTACTCAATAGCTGTATGATTATAAGCAAGTCTCCAGGCTTCTATTTTCTCATCTTTAAATTGTCTCCAAAGTACTCTCCAACCTTGTCCTATTGCGATTCTAACTCTAAGGCAAGGAAGGCAATGTTGTTAGTATTTGTATACTCTACATGCTAAAGGAGGTCAGAGATTTCCAAATAGTATAGTTAGGGAAGTGTTTGTGAAAGAGTTAGAACTCATCAAGGAAAATAGATTGTTTTACAAAGGAGAAAACTAAAATCCAGGAAGTTTATAGGATTTGTATTCTGGTCTTTTCACTTCCAGGCTCAGGTTCTTCCAATTATAGCATACTATTTTTAAGCTTTGAACTTACCTTCAGCAAGTTACTTTATATTCTTCTACCCTTGCACTTTGACTCATACTGTTCTTTTCATATGATATCTACACTCTCTGTAAAAATTTTTTTTTATAAATCTTAAAGTGGTTATTATTATTTTCACATCCCTATATATTGAAAACTTAGTCATCCTTAAATCCATGACCCTCCTATCCCCTATCTCAAAATTATGGCAAATAACTTAAACTCCTTTTTTACTGAAACTGAAGCCATCCAATGTGAGATCCTATAACTACTTTCATCCACCTCAAGTCTTAGCAGCAGCTTCACTCATTTTTTCCTTCTTCATTCCTGATTTAATAGTCTGTGGAGAATATAAATGAAGCAGCAAAGTCCTGTAGGAAGCTGCAAGGTATGTGATTAAATGCATGAATGAGGGATATTTATTTCCCTGGGATGAAAATCTTTATGATAACTAGATCCTATCACAGGCCAATATCTTTGTCCTATATGGAAATATAATTGGTATATTATATTTACTACCCCCATTGTCTGCCCACTCTGCCTGCCTAGAAAATGTGAGTTATGTCAACAACTCCTTCCTTCCCCAATGAATAATACTCTCAGTACTTTCTAACCTTTCTCTACCACACATATTTTGGTGAGGGGTAGAATTATCATAATGGAAAGAGATTTGGCTTACTCTTTCTTCCTTTGTACCAAATTCTTGAATATGGGGAATCAGGATCTAGTGTCACCACATGCCTCCAAAGAGATTTCACTTATCCTCTCCCTTACTAACAATTGTATGCCTTGAACTTCAACTGGAATACTATCTTTTTCTAAACTATTAAGGGTTTTCTAAACTATTAAGAATTTAGATATGAATTTAACCAAGTTTTTTTTTTCTTTTCATTTTTTTCTTTAAGAATTTAGGTGGATTTTTTATTTAAAAAAAAAAACACAAATCCCTTTCTAGAGAAAAAATTAGATTGTGGGTGGGATTTTTTTGTGTGTTAGATGAATGAATGAGCAATGCTGTAAAGTAGAGACCTTTCATCTCCTGGTCCTGACACTGCCTTTCCTCATTGGATGTTAGCAGCAGTCACATGTCCAGAGCATCTTTGAAAAGATACCATTGAAACTGTGGCAATTCATTCCTACCTTTCATTGAGAAGTGTAGCTGACTTTCTTTTGCCAGGGTCACCATTTAGTGTCCAGTAGATCCAGCACCATGTCTAACAGATTTCTGGGAACCTGGAAATTGGTCTCCAGTGAAAACTTTGAGGATTACATGAAAGCTCTAGGTAAGAAATGATTTTTTAAAAAATAATTCTGTTCAAAAAAAATTCTGTTTGAGAAAATCCTTCTTGAGAACATAAAATCACCTACTCTCTCATTCTGTGGAAGGATTCAGATATTTGTGTGTTTAGTGGAAGGGAGAAAAGGTATAATTGAAATGGAAAATATAAACCTTGGTATAATAGTTTACTAACTTAGTTCTTTGTTCATCCTTTTAAATTTTAACTTTTTTTAATAAAGGGGAAACTTTTAAAAGCTTTGTCAACCTATTCATCTTCTATTCTCATTTATCACTTGTTTTCTAGAGACCACCATACTCCAGATGAGAAAGAATGGAAACAGAATATAGAATGGTCCCAAATTGAAGAGTCTGGTGTTTAACCATAGCATGTTCACTAAGTTAGCTTGATTTTGTTGGTATATTCTCTCTTATTCAGAAATGAAATTTTATAGTGGAATTCTTCTTGATTATTACTGATCACAGCAGAGTAATTTTCTTTGTCCCTCCCATTGAATATCATATCATTGTCTGAACAAATTGAGGCTTTCTTTGGTTAGCTAATTCCAGAGTGACCACAAGAAAGAGATAAGGAGAAATAAGAATGGAGATGATGATATAGAAGTAGAGAATGCTAAAGGAGCAGTGAATCTGTCTTCATTGGCTCTGATGTCTACCTTCTTAAAGGTGGATGTTAAAATCAATGGCAGACTATCTATCCTATAAGCTTATGTATGGATTTTTCACTTAGGATAAAATAATAAGTAAAGATGAGATTTTTATTCATTATTCAATGGCTAGCACACTTAATATAAAAGATTTTTTACTTGTTGTTCACTTCTAATTGCAAACCCAATTGTTTCATGGAATCATAAATTATAACAGAAAAATACTATAAAGATCATTTAGTCTATTTGCTTCATTTCAGTCATATTAGAGATGGAAACCAATTGGTCACTGTTCATTATAACTTTATAATACTGAGAGAAAAATTTTTGATCTACTTACTTGATATTTAAATCTTGAGGATACTCACTAGTTTAAGAAAAAAAATGTTCATACTGGTAGAGCAATGATGTCAAGGTGATGAATTGCAGCTGTAGGAATCTTAGAGTTATCAACATAGAGAACAGCTATTAACTCCAGCTGATATAGTATACCAGGGATTTGAAAATGATCATCCTGGCACAGCATGGACCACCCCTAATCACTTACACATCAACTTTTCTGTGACTGTGAATCTTTAGTTTTATAGTGAAAATCAATGAGAAAATAAGATTTACTTTACTAAAAGTCTTACAGTCAATTTTCCTAAGACATAGTTCTACTATGTCCCCATTCATTATCCTTTTAACTTTCTGGATCAAAGTGCCTCTCTCTGACTCTATGTGTTGTCTTCAGGGATTGCCTTTGTTTTTATATTCCAATCACAATAACTTAGCAAGACGTTTGTCATGAAGCATGTAATTAATGCTTTTTTTATTTTTTCCTATTTTCCTTTCTTCCTTCCAGAAAGAAAAAAAGGGATACATGAAGAGCTACAAGAAATAGTTAGAAAAGATTCTAACTCTAGTTCTCTTGCCTTTCTGATGTATCTTCTCTCATTCTTATTCCTCCTTTTATCCTTTAACTGTTTGATTCTTCCCAAATTTGGTTCTTGGATTTCTATTCTCTTGTTATAGTTTCTCTTCTGAAAAAATTCACAATTCTAATAACCTCTCTGATTGGCTGTGTGATCTGCTTTGGCCACTGAGTGATTCTGAGTCGCAATTTCCTTATCAATAAAATAAATTTCTTTATCACATGTTAGAAAAGATGATATCTCAAATTCCTTCCAGCTTTAACATCCTGAATCCTTACCTATATTAAGCCTTCTCTTCCTCCTGTCAAATAATTTTTCCTCTACCCCTTTTGAACTTCATTCTAGTTATTCCCACCATTGTTGTTAATTAAGATCACTTTGTAATCTTAGATTTTTATATCCTAGTAAAGAGGATTTTATGTAGTAAAGAGTTTTATGTTTATATAGCATTATATAGTATAATATAGCATTATATAGTTTATATAGTGGTACTGTAAAAAAATCTATACCAGATATGCTATAGGTATGAGGGTTTTTAAATTTCTTGATTGTCCTTTCATATAACCCTAAATATTGTAAGACATAATAATTAGCAGTAATAATGCCCAGTAAACTATATTCGTGTAGCTCTTTAGGGTTTGCAAATTATTTTTATACATTATCTCATTTGAAATAATAACCATGTGAAGTGATAATATATGCATTATTATCCTTATTTTTAAATATAAAAAACTGAGGTTCAGAAAGCTTCATATTCACATAGCTATAAGGTATTGGAGGTTGGATTTGAATTTATATTTGCCTGATTTCAAATCTAGAACTCTACATATTTCTATGAATTTGGTTAGCTTTTTCCATCTCTACGTACCTCAGTGTTTCTGATTATTATATTCTTTATTAGAGAAAGTACTTTATACAAATTGGACAATAAATGGTTGTTGAAGCAATGAAATAATTAAGAATCTATAATTCAAATAATAGGGTTTAGGACAGGTTTCTTTACCTGGATTTATCACTCATGGTTTTTTTTTTCTCTTTTTGGGAAAGAGAAATATTGAAGAGCACTAATTAATGTGAACATAGCCCAGAATTTTTTAAAACTTAGAATGCTTCTTACTTATTGTACTGAATTGTATATTTTTTATTCTTAAGAGTTTTGAAGCTAAGTAGTCTTCTCTATTCTGTGGAGGCTCAATTCATTCCTGAAAATTGAATTTTACTGAAGGGATAGGAAAAAAAATCCACAGAAATGATTTCCCTTTAGGCAGGAAGATTTCTTCTTTGACAATGTTATGGTTTATGTCTAATCTATACCAGTGGCACCATGGAAACATTCATAAAAGAACAAGATAGTGTGATTAAAAGCCTTCTCTTTTGAAAGAGCAAATATTCATACTGACAAAATAATTCTAACTCTGTCCAATTTTCAGGAGTGGGTTTAGCTACCAGAAAACTGGCAGTTATGGCAAAACCCCATGTGACCATCAGCATGAAGAATGATGTTATAACCATCCGGACTCAAAGTGCCTTAAACAGCTCAGAAATTTCTTTTAAACTGGGCCGTGAATTCGAAGAAATCACCCCTGATAACAGGAAAACAAAGGTGAGAGATTAACTTTTTTTCTACTGTGTTCCTTATCTACCGAAGGATAGACAACAAGATCATGTCTCCTTCCTGTTATCCATACTAATTATTTTACAATTCATCCATAGGGAAGTCTTCATTTTGCTCAAACACCATATCTTAGGTGCCTTATCCTGTGACAATGACTTGGTACAGAATAAATTTCTTCTTTGTTTAGCTTGATTCCAGGCAAGCTGCTTATGTGATTTTGTCTTTGCAGACTACAATAACCTTAGATAAAGGAGTGCTGAATCAAGTCCAGAAATGGGAAGACAAAGAGACTACAATAAAGAGAAGTTTGGTGGATGGAAAAATGATGGTGGTAAGGGTCTTTTCTTATCCCTAAATACTGAAAAAATGGAATTGATAATGATGGCATGTTAGCCATATGATATCAAAGACCTGTAATTTCATTGGGACTGGATTTCCCTTCACTATCTCAAATTTTGTTCAACTAAAGGCTTTAGCTCTTAAAGAATTTCCTCATGCTTAGAAATAACAGGTTATTTGTACAGAGTTCATGTTAGAGGCAGAATTTGAACTCTGATTTTCCTGTCTCCAAAATAAGCACTCTCTTTTCTATGTTATATTGTTGTTCCTTTAGTTATTTGTTTATCAAAATACATTTTCTCTGAATTATAAAAAGGAAAGATCCAGTACAAAGAAGTAAGAACAAAGTTAAATATTAAAATATAGTTGTTTGACAAGTTTCCTTCCAAATTTGAAGTTCTCTAATCTATTACAAAGTAATGTGAGCACAGATAAATCTCTCTAATTTGGGCTTATGGAGAGGAAGATGATGATGAATTAATAAAAAGTCTGAGTTGTAGAACATTTTAAAAGAAATATAACTTTTTTCACTTTCAAGGATACTTCATATTCTATTACAGAGGTTAATAAAATGCTGGCCAGTTGAGGTCACTGGAGATCTATTATAATGACTAGATAAGACTAATGAAATAGGCCAGACTAGATGGTTCATAAAATCCCATCCAACCAGAAGATTCTGTGATTTTATGATCAGAGATTATTTTAAATATCAAATGTTAATGTGTTCTTTTTGTTCTTTTAATTTCATTAACTATAGGAAAACTTGTTTACAATATTCATTTGTTTTGTAAACTCTTTTCAGCAGTTTTCCATTTCCAAACCTAATGGTCTATTCTTAATACTGTTTGATCACACTGTAGCATTTGACAACAGGATCATCCTCTCCTTTATGATAATGTCTTCTCTCGACCTCCATGACACTGACTTCTACTTCTTTAACTAGTCATTTTGTGTTTCCTTTTTAGCTTTGCTTCTATGTTTTTGGCCCTTTTCATCTTCTTTTTTTTTCCCTCTCTATACAGTCTCTTTCCTTTGACCAATTACTCTAACCCTGGATTCAATAGACTATCCATATAGATTCTCCTAAATTGACAGATTAATGCATGGTCATACCTATAGAGGGCCACAGATACGGGGGTAACTCTGGGTAAGGTATAAAACCCGTCAGCCCAGAGGAAACTTGCTAACAATATCTGATTTGGCTCCTCATTTCCCTTTGGTCCCCATCTCCCTTCCTGGAAATCAAGGATCATCTGTGATCTGCTTGAAGCAAGGGATACTTACTGGGTGCTTATAATTAACACTACTCAGTGTGATTGATGAGATAATGGTTCTCTAGTTCATATATACTTAGTGTGCTATAATGATGTAATCATTCTAATTGGCACATACTTACTGTGCTGTAATGATGTAATCATATTGAGGTATTTAGGGGCTGAGAAGATTGGAAACAGAGACTTCATCCTTGATCATCATCCTGGTGGCTCTCCTGCCTCCTTCACTCTTCCATTAAGATCAAGATTGTTCCCAAAATCTTCCAGAGAGCTAGTCTAGACACTACATTTTGGCGCCCGAACAGGGACCTCCAGAAGGATACTACAATTTGGTGCTGGGTCTCATTGCTGACATACTAATCTTTTTAAATTACATCTTTGATCAGGTCAACCCACTATTTTAGGGCATTCAGTGTCTCCCAACTGCCTACCAAACAAACCTCACATTTTTTCCTTGGCCTGTCATTTAAGACCTTCCACAATCTGGCCTATATTCTTCCTTTCCACTATAATACTCTTTTAATTATATTAATTCATTGAAACTACACCTATCTTTCAAGGTTTGTCTTACTTCATGAAAATTTTTTGCTAGTGCACTTCCTTTACCAAATATTATATGGTAGTCTCAGGATAATAGATTTAATGTTCAAAAGGGATCTTAGAGGTCAATTAGCCCAGACTTGTAGTTTTTTTAACAAGTGAGGAAACTGAGGGGCAGCTAGATGGCACAGTGGATAAAGCCCTGGCCCTGCAGGTAGGAGGAAAACATCTAGAGAGATTTAGTGACCTAAGGCCACATAATTAGTAAATAATGGAGCTTAGATTTAAACCCAGAAGCTTTGATTTCAAATCCAAGGTTTTCCTACTTTGTCATGATGCTTTTGAATTCTTACAGAATTCTCTTGTCAATAATTGTGTTATCTTATGTTTCCTAGTAGATTTTAAACTCCCTCAAGGGAACTACATTCCTATTTATATGACCCAGGGCATCAACATAGTATTTTATACAAAGGAATAGCTCAAGAAATATTTATTGACTAAACAAATCAATTGAAGATAAATTTCAACTCAGATCAAATATTTTAAATCTAAATGGCTGATTTCAGTCATATTTACTCTTTTCTGCCATTTAAATTTGAACCTAGGTTTTAAAAACATCTATATTTGACTACTAACAATCTATGATTTGGTCTGAAATTTGGAAACTTAATCTGTAGTGTCTGGACTAGCTTTCTGGAGAATCTCTGGAAAGATGGAGATGTGGTAAAGTCAAGAGAGCTACCACAAGCATGGTCAAGGATGGAGTCTGGAGTCTGGAGTCTTCTCTGTGTCTGTGTCTGAGTCTCTGAGTTTGAGATTGAGCTCGAGCACACACACTCTTCTCTCTAGTCCTCTCAGCCCTTAAATACCTTACTATGATTACATCACTACAGCACACTGAGCATGTGCCAACTGTAGAAACACTACATCACCATATCACACTAGATACAAGTGAATAAAAGAACCATTACCTCATCAATCACACTGAGTAAACACCCTACTGTAAGTATCCTTACTTCAAGTAGAACACAGGTGGGCACGTTCTCCTGATGCTTCAGGAAAAGAAACATCAAGGGAAATGGGGAGCCAAAACAGATATTGTCAGCAGGTTTCCTCTGGGCTAATGAGTTCCCCCACTATCTGTGGCCCTCTACATTAATCCATCTCTTTTCTTCTCTAGGAATGCAGGATGAAAGGAGTTATTTGCACTAGAATCTATGAGAAAGCATCATAAAGACACTCCATCTCCTCACTCAGATATGTGGAAAATCAGGTTAGATCCATAAACCTAGCCTGTTGCTGCTGCTTTTTTGCTCTTTTTATTTGTACCTGTCAGGAAAAGGATTAAACTGTGGCATTGTATTTAAAAGCTGGATTTTAACTAATTTAAACTGTCATGGTCATTAAAATCAAAGCAAAACATTATGTGGGTATATTCATACCCACTAGTAGCTCTAGTTAGGCTTAAAGAGTTGAGTATATCACTATACTTGGAAACTCTTGTTCTTACATATGATTTCTGTGATAGATTAGGAATTATGCCAATCATCAAGATTTCAATTAAAATATAGTTTAGGTCATATAGTTGTTAGGAGTATGCAGTTGGTTGAATACCAAGTACCAGTATAACTTTGAGTTCCTCTTAAGTGGTTTCTAAGAGCTGTCTTAATTTCCAAATGTCAAAAAACAAACAAACCCTAAAACAAAAAATAGTCTAGATTTCAAAAACTAATCTAGATAGCAAATAAATCTGGTTCAATCACAGGATTAAAAAATACAATTTGTGTCTTTAGATTCAGAGACTCCAGGTCTTTATCATCTAAACAGATGAGATTTGTGCAATAAATCAAGTTCTCCAAAGCAACTAAGTAATAGTTAATTACTTCATAATTAATGGTAGTTAATTAATCCTAATATCAACTCCCTTTGACAACTAATTTATGTTGGAAATTTGAATAAATTCATTAGAATTTCAGGAAGTCCTTAATAAATGCTTTAAAACATTCAAAGTATTGTTATTTCAGTAGTGTGTTAATCCCTTCACCAGTGTAGTCAATTGAATTTATTGCATAGTTCCCATCCTTCTCATCTTGGGTAATCTCAAAACTAAGATAGGTTCATCCTCCAAGTGATAAATATGTAACCTGCTCGTAACCTTGCAGCTTCTTAGGACCTGTCAGACCTTGTGTTTTGAGAAACCAAGGTGATCTGTATGAAGTTTAGTGGAGGAGTAAAACATACAATTTCTTTTTTCTACTCCAAGTTTACATCTGATAGATCCCTTAGCTGAACCTATTAACAATTTCTTTGTCAAACTTTAATTTTACATGCAGATAGACCATTTTTACTTTCTCATGTATTTTCACCTCTATCTTTTGCAATCAATTTCTCCTTTGTAAGAATAAAAATTTTTTAAAATGTTGTCATCTTACGCTTCCTTGCCCTCAAAAAAAGCAACTAAGGCCCTACAGAGGCCTTGAGGCCCTAAGGGATTCATCTCCATATCTAATCAGAACCACCTATCCATGGATTTCAGAAAAGATTTCAGAACTTTGTGGCAGATGTTTTTATCTACTACTGGGATATTAGATCAACAAATTTTCATGGGGTGTCACTAACCTTGTTTAGTTTTAGTTTCTATCAAAATAAGCTCATTAAAGGGGAGAATGAAAAGCAACATAGCCATTTTTAGAGGTCAGTGATAATTGTAATTTTCTACTTAATAAAAGTTATTGCTCTCTTATGGACTGTTTTGGCTCGTTTACTCAGCATAAAAGTCATAGGAAATCCTCCATTTTTTCCCAGTCAGAACAGGAAAAGAAATAGAATAGATTATGAGGGCAAGAAAAAGTCAATGAAGCAGTTGCAGCATCTTGCTTTTTAAGAAAAGAGATTTAGTTATTTATTACAGCTCTAAAGTTGGAGAAAAAGAAACTGAAAATGACATGATCTAGAATGGATTTTTAATAAAAATTTCAAAAATGTTATTGAAATCTGAATTTTTCCATTTGAATCTGTACTATAAACTACTTAATATCCAATGGTGACCATAATGACAAAGATGATAACTTCAAGAGTACTTAATTTCATTTTATCCTTACAACAGCCTGTCAGGCAGTGGAAGTATTATTATTTCCATTTATAGGTGAGAAATTAAGATTCAGAAAGTTTAAATGAATAGCTCAGAGAGATATTACTAGTAAAAGTGGAGTCAGGACTATATCCCAGTTTTTTTTTTTTTTCTGGTTCCAAGTCCAGAGTTGATTTCATTAATTGAGGTTAATTGATCAGAACTCATACTTAAGCAAGTCACAAGATCTTAAAACTGATAACTTTTTAAAAGTGGAGATTAGGAATAATAATAGCTGTATTCTACATACTAGAATGTTTTAAATTTTCCAAAGTACTTTATATATGTTATCTTGTATGATCTTCATCATAATTCCTTTGAAATAGATGTTATCATCCCCATTTTCCAAATGAGTACATTGAGGTTAACAGAGATGGAAGAATTTATATTCATGGAGGAACTCTACCATAAGGATTAAAATCAAGATTTAAATTTAAGTATCCCTTTAACCCATTTTAAGATTCTATACATTGGACCTCATTGCCCTTCCAAGAGAAGAAGAAAAAAATATGGGCAGCTAGATTGTGCAGTGGATAGAATAACTGACTCTGAAGTCAGCAGGATCTATGTTCAAATCCAGCCACAGGTATTTAATATTTGCTAGCTGTATGATCTGGCTCTGGCCACTTAATTCCAATTGTCTCATAGATAAGATCACAGAGAAATGTTAATAACATTAACATTTATATAGTACTTAAAAGCTTTGCAAAAATCTTTACATAGATTATTTCATTTGATTCTTCCAACAACTTGGTGAAGTAGGTTTTTTTTTTTTAAATAATAGCTTTTTATTTTTTTCCAAATTCATGCAAAGATAGTTCTCAACATTCACTTTTGCAAAACCTTGCATTCCAGAAAATTTTTCTCCCTTCCTCCCTCTTCCCCCTCTCCCTTCCCTAGACATCAAGCAATCCAATATAGGTTAAATATGTGCAATTCTTCTCAACTTATTTCCATATTTATCAGACTACACAAGAAAAATCAGATCAAAAGAGAAAAAAAAAAAAACATGAAAAAGGAAAAAAAAAAAAAACAACAACAACAAAAAGTGAAAATACTATGTTTTGATCCACTTTCAGTCTCCATTTTCCTCTCTGGATGTGGATAACTCTTTCCATCACAAGTCTATTGGAATTGCCTTGGATCACCTCATTGTTGAAAAGAGCTAAGTCCCTCACAGTTGGTCATCACAAAATCTTGTTGCTGTAGTCAATGTTCTCTTGGTTCTATTCATTCTACTTAGCATCAGTTCATGTAAGTCTTTCAAGATTTTTCTGAAATCAATTTTGCTTTCAAATCAAATTTGCATTTCTCTAATCAATAGTGGTATAGAGCATTTTTTTTCCATATGATTAGAAATGATTTTAATTGGTGAAATAGTTTTTTTTAAATTATCTCCATTTTGTAGATAAGGAAACTATGGTTAAGAGAGATCATTTGACTCATCTGGGTTCACTAGCCAGTAAGTGTTTAAGGAGGAATTTCAAAACAATTTTATCTGATGAGTTTCCTCTACCATATTATTTCCTAGAACATAGTATCACACTTAGAAGGATCCTTGTAGGTCATTTAGTATAACCACTATATTTTATACATGAAGCAACTGAGATCCAAAGAGGTTAAGTAACTGATTCAAGTGAACTCAAGTCATTGGAATCACAAGCAGAATTGGAACTTGCACTGATGACTGAAATCTTTAATTCTAGACCTTATTTATTTAGTAACCAAAAGCACTAGCAGAATAAAACTACAGGCTATTTAAACATACCCACCTTCCTAATTTTTCCTAGCTCTATTTCTAATCAATTACAATTGCTTTAGCTGAAGCAAAAATAAATTCTGTTCCAGCCTTTTAGCTTTATTCTGTATGTATCTCTCTATGTCAAATGGAATGTTACAACTGGATGGTTTTACAGATTATTTATTGATCTAATTTTTTGAATTTTATTTTATGAATGAAGAAATTGATACTTAGAGAAGGACCTGCTAA
This sequence comes from Antechinus flavipes, assembly GCF_016432865.1. NCBI lineage: Eukaryota > Metazoa > Chordata > Mammalia > Dasyuromorphia > Dasyuridae > Antechinus > Antechinus flavipes. Next base: position 437,642,911 of record NC_067398.1, read on the forward strand.
AAGTCATTAAGATAGTTTGTGGTCTGTTGGAAAGTGGAAGAGAAGTCTCCTGACTCCCAGCCTTGTACACATTCCATTACCTCTTATTGTCTTTGACCTGCTCCACACACCCTGAACTTTAACTAAGGATGATCCCACCCTTCCTTAATATTCTAATTTTGAAGTCTGATTAATTTTATTATTTTAAAAAGCTCTTTGTTACTGATATGATTAGTATGACTTCCTCTGACCAGATATCTTCTGGCATCAAAAAATTCTGATGAAGACTATGATTGGTTGTATTTTCATCCTTATTGTCAAGTAATGTGGAGGGAGAGGTCATCAGAGCAAAATAGAACCAAGTGTTCTTGTCCTGAAATCAAATGTCAGAAAGATCAGAAACACCTACCTCAAGCCAGAACCAGAGATGTAATCAAGACCTTTGTTAGGGAAGCAGTTTATTACTACATATCCTTGCTGTTTCAATGACAGGCATCAAAATTGGCTGCTAGCCATAGATCAGCAGATGGGAAAATGAGTTTTTAAAAATAACAAAATGTAGACCAATAGGGAAAACAGAATTAGAAAATACAAATTTTACCAAACCCAGGATGAGGAAAAATTATGCTGTTATTGGCTTTGGGAAAATAAGTTGTAGCTTCTCTGCCCCACTTGCAGCAAGATCTCAGGCAAACCTGTCGGTGTCTCAGTTTCTTGCTTAAATTTGATGAATTTGAATATTATCAATTGAATTTAACAAACATTTATTAAGTGCCTATGGTATGCAAGGTATTATGCAAAGAACAGATGAAGAGGAAAAATTCAGATAAAACAGAATTAAGATTGGAAAGATTTTTAAAGATTTTCTAGTTCAACTCCCTCTTCATTGAAGATGTAGGTCCAGAGAGGTAAAGTGATTTTCCTAAGATCACGCAGGTAGCAGCACTCAATAAATTCTTTCTCCCTTGGTGTTCATGGTATTCATTCCAACAGAATTCTTTTTACAACAAACCAAGTTATCTGTTAAAAATCTGGTATCTTAATCAGTTACAAGAAAACTAAGCTTTCTTGGTGTGCTATGGCTGCCATGAAAATTAAATCTTAGACTGCTATTAAGACAGGTATAGTATCACTGAGAACTGAAGACCAGTGACTGCCTGCAAATATGAAGTCTTTCAGCACCTGTTTATACAAGTCTGGGGACATCTTTGTGTCTGTTGTTGAAGTAGCCGACACAACCCCTGCCTTTCATCCTAGCAAAAATCTCCAGAGAATGAGGGGTAGACAACATGCTGGGGAGTTACTTCCTCAAAATAGCAGCTGTGGCCACAGAGCTGTGGGGTTCTGAGCCTCAGTCTCTTGGATAGTAGTACCCCATTAGAATTTTCCATTTCCTTTTCTTATAAGCCTGGTTCTACAGAGACAGTGAAATCTCTTTCAATTTTACAGCTTATGTAAAGAAACTGCAAAATTTCTTAGAAGAATCATTGATGTGTGTTACAATTGATTTAAGTTTTGCAAAGCATCTTACATACATTATTTCAATTTATTTTATTTTCAGCTCACAAATTTAGAAAGGTATGGAAAGACTTGCATTAAGTGATGAATAGAAGCACAAAAGAACATTGTAAACTTTAATAGCAACATTATTTTAAAAATGACTGAGCAATTTAGTAACTATTGTAACTATTTGTTGTACTTGTATCATTGTATACTATTGTATACATTGTATATTATTTGTAACTATTTGTAATCATTGTAACTGTTATTAATATACAAATTTTAAAAAGACTTATGAAGAAACATACTTTCAGAATACACTGCTAATAATAAAATATAATGCTAGAATGGACCTTAAAATCATCAGAACAGTCCCATTTAATAATCAGATTTGTCTTTTCCTAGTTTTTACCAAAATCAAAATTAGACTTTCATCGTCAGCAAAGTTTTGCTGGTTTTTCTCAAAAAGTATATTAGCTTGGGAAGCAATTAATAATCAAAGGGTGCTTTTTCTTTTTTAAAACTTTTTTATTGTAACTTTTTATTGACAGAACCCATACCTGGGTAATTTTTTTTTACAACATTTTCCTTTGCACTCACTTCTGTTCCAACTTTTCCCCTCCCTCCCTTCACCCCCTCCCCCAGATGGCAAGCAGTCCTATACATGTTGAATATGTCACCATATAGCCTAGATACAATATATGTGTGTAGAACCAAACAGTTCTCTTGTTGCACAGGAAGAATTGGATTCAGAAGATAAAAAATAACCTGGGAAGAAAAACAAAAATGCAAACAGATTACATTCATTTCCCAGTGTTCTTTCTTTGGGTGTAGCTGTTTCTGTCCATCCTTGATAAATTGAAATTGAGTTAGATCTCTTTGTCGAAGAAATCCACTTCCATCAGAATACATCGTCATACAGTATCGTTGTTGAGATATATAATGACCTCCTGATTCTGCTCCTTTCACTTAGCATCAGTTCATGTAAGTCTCTCCAATCCTCTCTGTATTCATCCTGCTGGTCATTCCTTACAGAACAATAATATTCCATAACATTCATATACCACAGTTTACCCAACCCTTCTCCAATTGATGGACATCCATTCATTTTCCAGTTTCTAGCAAAGGGTGCTTTTTCTATTGTACTCTGATGATTGACAACACCCAGATCTCAAATTGAGAGGAAGCACCCCTCAAAAAATTTAATTCACTTTTTGTTAATGATGTTAAGTCATTTCAGTCACGTCCAATTCTTTGTGACCCCATTTGGCATTTTCTTGGCAAAAATACTGGAGTGATTTGTAACTGAGGCAAATAGGATCAAATGATTTGCCCAGAACCACACGGGTAGTGTCTGAGGCTTGATTTGAACTCAAAAAGATGAATCTCCTTGACTTCAAATCTGGCACTTTATTCACTATTTAATCTAGCTGCCCCTTTAATTCAATTGGATAAACTCTTGTTAAGCATTTATTATAACCGAAGTACAATAATAGGTAGAGGATATGGAGATGACAGATTCCTGCTCTGACAATTTTCAATCTATTGATGGATTGAAAAGAGCAAAGACATGTAAAATAAAGTTATAATACAAATTAGATTGGTGTATAGAAGTCCAATAGACAGCTCTGAGTGACTCAGGGCAGGAGGGAACATTTAATGAGAGGAAGCATCTTAGTTCTAGCTTGAACAAGTACACAAATGTTGTAGGAGGTAAGGTGAGAGGTGAGGACATTTGGGGTATTTTAGGTGAGAAAGAGGAGAAAGGAATAATACAACTGGATTTTAATGATTCTGAACTTCAATGGATAAGTGATAGGAGCTTTGACATTCAAGATTTTCAAGCCAGAGAGATCTGATATAATCAGATCTCCATATTAGGTAGATTTTAGGATCAAATATTAAAATATAAGCATGATGGATTCTTGGCTCCAACCAGAGAGGAGAGTATGATCAGATGGGGCAAGCTAGAATTTGGGACTTCTGGAAAGAAGTAATTCTGAGTGAAATTGAGTTCCTGTGGATGGCTGAGATAGCAGATACAGTGGAAAATCCTTAAAGATAAAATATTGGGATCCTGGAGGACTGGAAGATCTTGAAAAGGAATAAGGCTCAGCCTCTTGGAGAAAATGATTGAATATTATGAAGGACTTCATCTCAAATCATTTATCTGCCTTTAGTTTTAATACTATCTCCCAGTGCTATTATACTTAATAGGATAGAACCCACACCTTGTGATAGATAATCAGTCAATAAAAATTTATTAAACTCCTAGAATTCTGGGCTAGACACTATGTTAAGTGCTGGGGATATAAAGAAAAAAAAAGGCAAAATGAATTCCCGGTCTTAAGGAGTTCATATTTTACTGGGAAAGACAACATGCAAACAACTATGTACAAACAAGCTGCATTCGAGACAAATTTAAAATACTCAACAGAAGAAAGGCACTAGAATTAGTAGAGATTGAGAAAAGCTTCTAGCAGGATTTTAGTCAAGGGCTGAAGAAAGGTAGGAGATAGAGATAATGAAAGAGAGAATTCCAGAGCAGGAGAACAAATTTATTAGAATTATTAGTGTTAATTAGTGTTATTAGTATTAAATGTGAAGAATACATTGAGAAGTGAGATTTGGAAGGATTATTGATTTAAACTTGGAAGTCTACCAAAACCAAATGCCTCATTTATAGAAAAAGAAGCTAAGATATAGAGAAGTTAAGGAGCCTGTTCAGACACCTTAGAGACAACATCTTTTAATTTCCTCTTTATAGTTGAGGAATCAAAGATTGGTAGGGCTCAAGTGATTGTTTCATGGTTATGAAGCTGACACAAAGAAGAGCTGAGATTATTGTGGTAAGGTATAGTCAGAGAATCATATGTCCCAAATGGGGAAGGACCTTAAAAGTCATCTGGTCCAACCATGTTATTTTAGAGAGGACACAATTGAGTTAAAGAGAATTTTATTGACTTGCCCTAAATCTCAAAATTTGGCAGGAAGGGAACTGAGATTGGAACTGAGGTCTTCTGATGCCAAAGTCAGTGTTTTTTCCACTGTACCATGATACTACTCAAATGATGGGATAAAATGCTCTCCTTCAGTTTTAAATTCTATGTTTCTACAAGATAGAATTTGCTGGGTTTTTTAAGGAGAATAATTTTTTAACTTTTGGTCTGTACCTGTGTTTTCATCAGCTTAGAAAGCTATCAGTATGGAAACTCCCTTCTCAAATGGGATCATGAAGAGTACTTTACAGATGAAGAAACTAAAGTTTTGTGAGCTTCAGGGACTTGTCAGTTTTCACACACCCCTCTGTCTCTGACACTAAGGTATCTGAACAAGCTACTTAACTTCTCTCAACCTCAGCTTCTTTGTCTTTAAATGAGGCATTTGGTTTTGATGGCCTTTTAGGTTTAAATCTATAATTCTTTCAGACCTCACTTCTCAATTTCTTCTGCATATTTTATACAAATAAATGAAAAAAATCTGACCTCCCGACCTGTAATTTTTCCTTCATTCTTTCTCTTTTTAGGATATTCAAGGAATCTCAAGCTTAAAAAATATGGGAAATTATTCGAACAATTCATAATATTTGTGGCAGCCTACCAAAAATCTATGTAAAGATGCCAGGAGTCCTTCAGGGCTAAATGTAAATGACAAGGACAAAGCTTCCGATCTCTTGTTGAGACAAGATGTGCTAAGGTCCCCTGGAGGATACAGCTTAAATAATCATGAAGTCACATGTGCAAATGATTTGATTATTGTTGGTTTAGTTCCCAGTTGGCAGAGAACAAGTTGTCCAGTTCTGAGGTCAAATTGCTGAAGTTGACAACATGAAGATAAGAGATCATGCTCAAAACTGGAAGGGTCAAAATTTAGCCTCTCTTTTCTGACATGAAACTCTTCCAACGTAGAATCAATACCTGTGACAAATGACCCATTATTAAAGGCATTTAATTTTCAGATAACCAATGACACAAGGGCATGCAGCAAAATTCTTTCAAGCAACTTGATGACATATTTAGCCTCCTTATCTCTCCCGTTTTACCTAGGAATCCCTGATTTCTACACAAAGTGTGTATAAAGTTTTACCTCTCTGAAAGTCTTCAAGCTAGGGCTAGATGTCCATTTCTCAGGGCTCTTGATCTGTTATATGTTGGATTAGACGGCCTCTGTGGTACCTTCCAAACTTGAACATCGCATGAACAGCAGCCAATCTGATATATTTTTTCAAGCATGTTTCACATCCCAATACTTGCTGTGCCAAGTATCTGGCACTGTGGGGAGACAGGTGTGCTACCCTTATTTGTCAAACAGTTTAGCATCAGAAAAGACAGAGCACTGGAATTGGAATCAGGCAGACATGAGTTCAATCCTGCCTTAGCCTCTTCCTAGCTTTAGGACTCTGAGTAAATCACTTAGAGTCAGTTTCCCATATATAAAATGAGGATAATAAGAACACCAATTTCACAGGGTTATTACCATTCAGCAAGTATTAATTAAAGTCCTACTATGTGCCAAGCACTGTACTAAGTACTGGGAATACAAAAACAAAATAGTTCCTGATTTCAAGGAACTTTAATCTAATGGAAGAGACAATGATGAACAATCAAGCTATACACAGTCTAAATTAGAAAAAAAAAAAAAACAACAGAAGTAAAGAACTAGAATTGAGGGGGAGGAAAAGATTTCTTGATATTGTTAGGACTGATTTTAATTATATCTATGAAGAATTTTGAAAACTTTAAAGTGCTATAGTATTCATGAGCTATTATTGTTATCTACCTCTGATGTCCTAGAAGTTCTTAAGTTTTGTTCTTTCCACCTACCCTAATCTAAGATACCATACTATTCAGCACATAATCATACTTCCATAAATTCATCTGGGGTTGTGGAGTAGGGATGAAAACACCAGAACAATAAGGAGACTTGTTCTCCTTATCTGGTCAAGTGTAGCATCATGGACAGGGGCTAGCTGTGCTCAAGTATCAAACTACTTGGTACTTTCAAAAGCATTTTACAGGCTGAGCAGAAAGACTCCCAGAATTAGTGACATAGACTAAATGTGTGAATGAATGAGCAAATATTTCTTAAGTGATTACTATGTACAAAATACTTGGCTAAGAACTGCTGATACAAGTAGAAAAGCTGTGAAAGTCTACTAGTCATTCAGGGACCAGCACTAAATGAATTTGTCCCAAATCTATATCATTGCACTAACTGCTTCATTCCTCAAAATGCGAGAGAGAATTCAGGTTTGGAATGAAAAGTTTTTTATCCAATTTATCTAGGAATAGATATGATTAATAGAACTAACATTCAGTAAAATAAAAGAGCAGCTCTATTTCCATGTGTGATTTGGCTTTAGGTTTGAAGTAGAATTAGCAATAAAATTACATGCGACAATAGTCTCTGTGATGTGGACTCAGCCAAGATCTTGTTTCTTAGAGTCTCAGGGCTTCTCAGCTAGAGAAAATTATATAAGTAATAATTATATAAATTGACTAATTTTAACTGGGTCCTCATAGTAGCAAGGCATTCCTTCTACTCTCTCTAATCAATTTTCTAATCCTTCATCACAGTGGCTATTCTAAATATTTCCCTCCTCCCCTTTCTACTCCTCCCAATCACCCCACAAGACCAATCAATTGTTTCTTTCTCCACAGCATCTCTCAGATCTATGCTCTTCTCTGCTCCACAACCACAATCTTGACATAAATTCTCATCAACTCACTCTTAAGCTATGCAATAGACTTCTTATTAGTGTCCCTACCTCAAGTATCTCCCCACTCCCATCTATTATCCAGTTTCCATTTCCCTAAAGGACAGTAGTGATCCTTTTACCCCTTACTCAATGAACTCCATTGATTCCCTATTACTTTTGGGATCAAATAAAACTTCCATATTTGACATTTAAGGTCTTCCCAACCTATACTTTTTGTATCTTTATAGTTTATTTGCTATGTCTCACACATGACAACATGAAGTGCACTTCATGAATTTGTATTAGCTTTGTAGTGGATCCATTTATTTATATTACCTCCTCCATTAAACTGTAAACTTCTTGAGAAAAGAGGATGTTTTTGGTCACTTTTTTGTATTCTCCAGTGCATAACACAGTGCTTGGCACATGGTTAGCATTTAATAATGTTTATTAATTCATTGATTTTTTTTCAGGATTTATAGTCAAATAGCTTTGGCTGGAAAAAATAAAATAAAATTGATAAAAAGAGATGAATGTTATCAGTGAGTAGCTTTTGATCATTAAAATGCTTCACAGTTTTTATAATTGTGCTATTATCTTTGGTTTTGTTAAAGGACATGGTACCCAGTTGAAAGCACACCTAGAGTACTATGTTTACCTTTGGTAAAGAATATTGACAAATAAGAGCACCTATGGAGAAAAATAACCAGAATGGAGAATGCACTGGAGAATATGTCATATGAGAATTAGTTGAAGGAAATAGAAGTGTTTAGAAGAAAAGAATGAAGGAGAGTGCCTGATAGGTGGCTTTAAGAATAAGGTGGTTTGTGGGAGACAATGAAACTTTCTATCCTTGCTCAGAAGACAAAATTATTATAGTAGCAATAGATGAAAGTTACGGAAAAGTATATTTTAGTTCCCTGAAAGAAAAAGCTCCCTAACAATTACAGCTGTCCCAAAACAAATGGGTCTGCTTCAGAAGGTAACGACTTCCCAGTCACAGGATTTCTGCAAGTTGAGGCAAGATGACAACTTGTCAGAAATGTTAGTAAATCAGTCGATAAATATTTATTAAATGCCTACTGTGTTCCAGGTATTATGTTAAGTTCTGTGAATATAGAGAAAGGCTTCCTTAAGGAGCTTGCAATCTAATAGATGTTGGAGAGAGGATTCTTGTTCTGTTAAAGATTGCCAGGGGACACCCTTTCAGTTTCCTTCTAATGTTAACATCCTGTTTTTCTGTTTTTATGCTAGATTAAGTAGTTGATTAATGGTGGATACATTCTGGCCTTGCATACAATTGGGAATCCCTCAGCACTATGCAAAGAGGTCATTACATCAATTATTGGCTAGAGATTAATTAATTTTTAAGATATTTTCATTTTGTATTACAAGTGATGAGATGAGAAACCCCAGCTAAATAATATCATACCAGGATGTTAAATAAATGGTTAATACCAGCATTGCCATTCATTATCAATATCCTTACAAAGTATTCAATGATATATTCTTTCTGCTCCATACATGCCCCATGAAGTAGCCAGATATAGTTCAAAAAACTCACAGGATCATAGAGATAAAACTGGAAGAATTCTTCCAATCCATCTCCTTCATTTTGTAGATGGGAAAATTGAGGCCCAGAAAGGTTACTTGACTTTAGGCTATCCCACATATAGTAAGCAGCAGAGTCAAAATTGTGATAGAAGGTTCTCTGAATCCAAAGCCAAGACTTTTTTCTATACCATGAGATGTCCCTTCATTTCAAAAACATTTGCTCATGTATTTTTTCCATGCAAATCAACTCTTATCCCAATTTTGAGAGACTCTCTTCATTGGGAAAATGAAGTCCTTTGTTGTGCAACAGTCGAAAAAGCAAGGGAAGTAAATTCAGATTTTACCAACATGAGAATCATATTGCTAACCTGTTTCTTTATTATGAAAGTTTCTTACTATGAAGTAAGACTTTACTTTGTACTTTTTTTTTCTTTCTCTTTATGAGGACATGCCCCACCATGCAGAACTCTATACCAACAGCACCTTGGCAAAGTCACACACTGCTCAAAAAGACCCTACAAGACTGAACATACAAATCATTGGCAGCTCACCCACTAGTGGTCCATTAAGATCATTTTGAAATAAATGGCAAATTTCATCACAAAATCCCACTTGGATTAAGGTCTAAGAGGTGAAAGTTAAGTTTATTTTGCAATGCAGGAAATTACTGAGTAGGTTTGGGAATGCATTTTTTTTTTTGCTTTTTGTATAATTTCCAAAATGTTTCCTTCAATATTTAGGAAAAGGGTCAGTACACAAAAGGGACAAGAAAATTGGCAAACATATCCCAAGCTTGTAGATCTGGGAGCAGAAAGGAGTTTTGAAAACACGGATGTCCTGACGCCACACCAATGTGACTTAAATGATGGCTTTTCCAGATACATGTGGGAATGATACCTTGGGGACGCAAACTGGAATAGAGCCCTGTGCTCAAGGTGGACAAAACAATCCTGATTTAGATCTAGCAGAAAGAAGAATGGGTAATTCTTCCCCATGTTGGTATAAACATATTCCCAATGAGGTGTGGCCAAAGGAGCATATTAGACAAATGGATGGGAAATATTTTCTAGTTGCACAAAGTGAAAGCTAGCACTATCAGAATCCCTTAAATTCAAGAAAATAAGCTTTTCATGATATCTTTTATGTTCATGAATTTTATGCACTTCTGTAATGATTATACTATACAAGTGTATATACCCATAAATACACTACTCTTAGAAATCACAGAATTTTGTATCTTTTTCTAGTTAACTAAATAATGAATGATATCAAAATTATTTGATTAAAACAACAACAATGAAAAAAGCACAAGACAAAGTTAATAATTTTAACCCTGGAAGTCCTTCAGAAAAAAAGGGTAGTATAAGTGGAAATGATGATAGTTATTATTATTGCTTTTAATATTTATGATGAACAAGGAACATTTGTTCTATGCCATTAATGCTACTGTTAGCTTTTTACAACTCCACCTTCTTAGTCATTCTGGGAATAAAAATCAAGTTCTCTAACTGGAAATTCTTGTTACCTGACATATTTGTCAGGTGGTTTCTTATTCATTGTCTGTACCTCTAAAGACTCTGAAAAGTATATATAAGGAATAAAACAAAAGAGATTAGAGCAGAGCTTAATCAGCCCCCCTTCCACTTCTTGTCTCCCATGGGCTTCCTTTCAGTTTTTTTTTTCTTTAATGGAAATCATCTGATATGAACTCTTTCCATTCCCCTTTCCTATGGCAATCCTTTTCATGTACTCATCCCTATTTTGCCTTACTTCCTTCACTGCAGTTTTAGAGAAAGAGGTAGCCTTCTCGTTCACTAAAGCTACCCTTATGTCAACCTTGATCTCATCCCCTACACCTCTTCTTTGACCTTGCCTCAACATGTCTAAAACTGAATTAAAATTCTTCCCTTACAGAGCTGCCTCTCACCTCTTTAGATCCCATTGTTGTGTAAGCATTTCAGTTGTGTCCCACTCTTTGTGACCCCATGGACCTCTATCCATGCGATTTTCTTGGCAAAGATACTCTAGTTGTTTGCCATTTCCTTCTCCAGGGGCAAAACAGAGCTTAAATTACTTGCTCAAGATCACTTAGAAAGTTTCTGAGGATGGATTTGAACTCAGGATTTCCTGACTCTAAACTTAGCACTGAGCCAACTAGCTGCTAATTCTCCCAAGTCCCACCATCTTTCCAATTGCTCAGGGTTATAATATGAGATCATCTTTGGAGCTTCTTTCTCTCTCATCCTATTCAACAACTGCCAAATCCTATAATATCTTTTGTATCCAATTTTATCTGTAGCTTCGCTGGAATAACTTCCCTGTGATAATGGGCAACTATTTTCCCTTGAATTTTTCTGTATTATGGGCAGCAAAGAGAGATGAATATGGGGGGATGGATGAGTAACTCTGAGGAACTATGGCAAAGGATAATTGTCAGAGGTTGTGCTGTTGTCACATGTACTAGTGGGAACTTTTAAAAGGGCAGACTTAGTACTTTTTGAGTTTCACTTTTACTGATTGACTCATACTCCAGGAGTACAGATGCAAAAATGGGGAGAATAAATGAACATGGAATTTCCAATAAAGAATTTCTTTTTCCACATCATTTTATTTTATTTTTTTATTTTATTCTGAATTTAATTAAACACCAAATAAAATAAGCATTTCCCTTCACAAAGTAGAGCAGAAAAATAAAATTTCTATATAAAACCTTGAAGCTCTACAATTTACTTTTTCTTTGAAGTTTATAATAAATTCAAACATATAACTTTCAAACATGTTCTATTTTTCTTTATTTATAGTCTTTATGTTTTCTTCTTTGAAGTTAAAAAATATTTCAAGGACCTTTCTTTCTTTCTTTTTTAGCAACCTTATCTCTGCTTCCCTTCTCCCAGTAAAGAATTTTCCTTGGCCTAGTGATAGAAGTTCCAAATAGTTATTTCTGTACCTTTCAAGGAGTAGAGCTGAGACATATAGAAAATCAGAGGCAAAAACTGGTCAGTTAGGGAAATGTTATGAAGCATTTTTGACTATGAGATCAAGAATGTTCAATAAAGTAAACTTTGGACACATTTGTTCCATCATAAAATAAAGACTATAGGGTGGGAGAAACTGATCTAGACTCTATTCAAATGACTGCAACCTGTATGGGTGTTGTGTCCTTCCACAGAATGTCAAATTCTTTGATATTAGAGACTTAATTGTTTTTGTATTTTTAAGGTCTAACAGAGTATGTTAGTAGGACCTAACATAGTAGGTCCTAAACAGATGTTTGTATTTTGATAAATTGTTGAAAAGATGAAATGTTGACTAGATAAGATAATGTCTTGATTCTCTTAACTTCCTTGTTGTAGCAACAGAATCATGTTGATTAAAATAAACACAGTGGACTGAGCACTGAGTCTAGAATTATAGATCCCATTGTTGTGTTTCAATCTGGTTTCAATCTTGTTTCTGATAATCTCTATCTTTTATTATAGTTCGGCAATTCATCATGTCCAACTCTTTGGGACCCCATTTAGAGTTTTTGCCATTTTCTTTTCCATCTCTTTTTATAGATGAGGAAACTGAGGCAAGTTGTTAAGTGACTTGGCCAAGGCCATATAGCTAGTGTCTGAGGCCAAATTTGAACCCAGGTCTCACTGAGTCCAAGCCTGGCACTCTATAATGCATCACCTAACTGATCAATTATTATCTACCTGTATGGTTTGTTGTAAGTCATTTAATGTCCCTAGTCCCATCATCCTATTCACTAAGAAGCTTTGACTAGTCCAAATTTGCTTCACTTGTTTGCTTTTGGACTTGATTGGTTTATTGATTAAGTTTGTTGAATTTCATTCTTTCTTTAAAATTTCTCTATCATAAGAGATTGACTTCTGGTTAGGAGTGAGAGGAGAAATATGTTCGGAAATGAAGCATTATTAAAATATATTAATGAACAGTTTCTTTCTTTCTGTGGTGTTTTTAATACTTGTTTCATTCAGTGTCTCTTTTCTTAAAGAAAATATTCATGATCCACAGATATGAACATTTGAGAAATCAGTCTCTGGCCTCTTTTTTCTCATAATCCCAGACCCTTTTTTTCATCATGGAAATATTGGGTTAATATTATACAGAAACTTAATAGCCCAACTAGAAATAGAATTTCTCTGTTGCAGTTCTCAGTACAGCTCAATCTACTAAATCATGCTGTTTCATGAAATCATACATGCTATTAATTGTTATTTATCTTATCACATAGGCACAAGTAACACAATTCTAGGGTGATATTTTTTCTCATTCAAAATTCTTGTATTCATCCTATACTCTACTCAGACCAAAATTCTGTGGGACACTCTATAATCTATAATAAATAAAAAAATAAAAACATACAAATATTAAGATAAATATAAATTATCAATAATAAATCTATGCAAATCTAGGGGTACCTTCCATATAGACAATGTTTTAGACATAGTGAGAATCTGGTATTAAATGTTTTGAATATTATCCCATAGTTATACTGTTCTCACTTTGGTCTTAATGGCCATGCTTTTTTTCAGGAAGGGAGCAGCTTTTTCTCTCATAAATGAGATCTAGAAGTGAGTTATGTCACAATTCAGGGGGATGCCTGCTCTATGAACCAAAAAGTTTTACATTTTAGAATTAGGTCTCTTTGCTCCAATTCTGGTGAATAATACAAAATGTCCAAAGTCCTGGAGAAAAAGACCTGTATATTTTTCATTCCCTGACCTGGAATATGATAAATCCCAATCCCCTCTGCAAAGATGTTTTCCCTATATGCATATGTATATGAGAAGCATATACATACCAGGGACATGTACCTATTACACAGAAATTATAAATTCTCTCTACAGAGGTCAATATGGGAATCACCAAATGGGTATGTATATGTAATTAAGTGGAATGGCTTAAAGGCAATGTAGCATAATGGATATGACAGTTGTCCCAGAGTCAGGAAAACCTGGGTTCAGCTTTGGCCTTAGATGCCTACTAATTGTGTTAACCCATACAAGTAATTTTTCTTCCTTGTAACTCAATTTCCTTTTCTGTAAAATGAGTGTTTAATTGGTTTTTAATATTTCTTCTAGAACTAAATCTATATTCCGTGACACTTTAGTTCATGGAGTTTTCATATGTACTCAACGTACGGATACTGCACTCATGGAAATACCATGTGTGGATAGATATTTGGAGGAGGATATACATATACACATACCCCTAAACTTTCTTTTGGATTTTGTTAAGAAAATAGATGAATCTTGAAAGTTTAAAGAAATCATTAATAGTATATCGTTATGCCCAAGTGGCAATGCACTCAGCTTTCAGGTAGCCTCTATTAGAAGCAGGAGAAATAAAAATCAAAAGTAAGCAAGCAGTCAATGCACAGTCATATGAAATGTTGCATAACCCCATGACCCTGGCAGCATTATGATGAGAAGCTAGTAAGCTGAATCAGAACTCGAAAGCAGAAGAGAAAAGAAAAAGTTTCTTTGCTATGACGCCAAGTCATGATCTAGCACTGTTTGGTTTCAATGGGCTTCCCAACTGGAGATTTACTTGCTGCCTCATCCCTTTCTTTCTGACATTAATTAAAGACTTGAACCCTCCTTAGGGCTGGGCATGGTGGGAAATAGCTTATGGTCTGATATTCCAGATGTCAGAAAATGAAGAACTAGATTCTCATGTGGGTCTAGCCACAAAGCGCAGCAAATTAAAAGATAATTGGCAGCCAAATTCTGTTAAAAGCTGAGGCTTTTGTTGCAACACAACAGACGCCTTTGGACTCAGCTTTAAATATGAATCAAATTCATACAGTACTATGACATCTTGATGGAGTTCCAACCTCCCAGGGTAAAAACTTGAATTTATCTTCAACTCTTTTTTACTACTCAATCTGACATAGAGTTTTAAATATGTCTCTGTCTTTCTCTGCTTCTCTGTCTCTGTCTCTCTGTCTCTGTCTCTCTGTCTCTCTGTCTCTCTCTCTCTCTCTCTCTCTCTCTCTCTCTCTCTCTCTCTCTCTCTCTCTCTCTCTGTGTGTGTGTGTGTGTGTGTGTTTTTGAAATGTCTCATCCCCTTCTCTGACAGTTCTCTGACTATAGTTTTCCTCAGATAATTCTGATTCTCAAGAGCCTACAATAGTTGTTTCCTAGGATCATAACTCTGAAATCAGAAGGTACTTTAAAGACCATCTATTCTAACTCCCTTATTTTACAAATGAGGAAACAAATTTGTGACGGTTAACTGATTTGTCCATAATACTCAGGGACAGTTAGCATTTGAACCTGATTTCTTCTACTCCCAATCTTGAGCTCCTTCCATTGTACCATCTCCTAACTCCATTTTACTCCTCTAGTTCCAAATTGTTCAGTCATTTCAGTTATGTGTGACTCATTTGGGATTTTCTTTTTTTTCTTTTTTTAATAATAGCCTTTTATTTTTCCAAACATATGCAAAGATAATTTTCAACATTCTGCTTATGTTCTAAATTTTTCTCCCTCCCTCTCTCCTTTCTCCCTCTTGTAGACAGCAAGCAATCCATTTTGTAGTGGATTTGTAGTTTAATGTGCCAGGGTAAGCTCACTTCATATCTTTAGGAGATATCACTCTTACTGCTATCTTGGTTTTAGTCTCTCTAGTCTTAGGTCATGAACACACATCATTTGTTCACCAAATGATTTCAGTATTAATCCTATATCCAGAGCAGAAGCAGTATGATCTGGTGGGAAGAGTTGCCCAGGATTCTAGGATCTAAGTTTTGTGAATCACTATAATAGTAATGAACTTGCTCTAGTAAACAAACAAAACCCTTCAATACCATAGGTACATAGATGGAACACTTCAGAAGATCTTAAAAGTCATCTAGTTCAAACCTTTCATTTTATATTTGAGGAAATTGAGGCACAAGAAGGTTATCAGAAGAGGGATGTGAACCCAAATCTCTAGGATTCACAGAAATGGTATTCTATGTCATGGTTCCTCTTGAAAAGAAGTTACCATGCAGCATATTTGTGGAAATATGTGTAGAAGAATTGCATATGTTTAGCATATATTGGATCACTTGCCATCTAGGGGAGGGGATTAGGAGAAGGGAGGGGGGGAAATTAGAAACAAAGTTTTATAAGGGTGAATGTCAAAAATTATTTGTGTATCTATTTTGAAATAAAAAGCATCAATTAAAAAAAAAGAAAAGAAGTTATCTAGAAAGTTATGTGGAGGATGAAGATGGAAGTGGAGTTGGGGGAAAGGGAGTGCTGATTTTTTTTTTTTTATTTATTGAACTAAATACAAAATAAGAAACAAGAATTGAAAAAAATAAAGAAAAGTAAAATAATAAAAACAACAATAACAAAAACATTGATATGACAGACAAAACATTGTCATGTGCCCAGAAGAACATCAAGGAATATTCAAAATATGTAACAATATATTTGTCTTTCAAGAAAGCATATATAATAATAGGAGAAATATATTCATGAGTATTCATCTTTATTTCCTTATAGGTTATTCTTCCGTTCTCTGCTGTGCATTTTTTATTTTATTCTTTTTTTCCCCTTTCAATCCCCTCACTTCCCTCAAGTAGACTACAGTTAAAAACAGATGTGTGTGTATATATATATATATATATGCACACACATATATATGTATGTATGTATACATATATTTATATGCTTTCATACCCACCCACAGATCCATATACACATACATATATTTATGTACACACATACATAGACCTACATGCATAATACCCACATATACTCAGACACATATATACATATATTTACCCATATGTAAAAATGCATCTAAAATAATATTAATATGGCTAACATATAATGTAGATTTCTCTCTTGATTGAATCTTTAAACTTGATTTTTGTCTAGGATCAATGATTACTACCTCTACTTTTTTTTAATAAATTTTATTCCTGATCATTGTTATTATGTTTGTCTAAACCTCTTATTTCCCGTCCCTGATAACTCTTTTATTTTAATTCTGCTTCTTAACTTGACTTGCTATTATTTAACTTCCCCGATCAATGGATTCCTCACTTATCTTCTTCCCCCTACCCTTTCCTTCCCTCTTTACCCCAATCTCATTAATCTACACACCTTATTCCACTTGTTTTAATCTAAACATCCTTCTGAACCCCATCTTATCTGTTATTCCTTGCCCATTAATCTATACACCTTATCTCTCTGTCATAAATCTACACACTTGATAGGTTTTAAAAGACAAAAGGGTTCATTCACCTTGCTTTCTTTCTTTTCCTTTTTCTTCCTTCCTTCCTTCCTTCCTTCCTTCCTTCCTTCCTTCCTTTCTTCTTTCCTTCCTTCCTTCCTTCCTTCCTTCCTTTCTGACAAGGCACAGCCTTTCTGTCAATTAGGTACAGCAAAAATATATTATATAACTTAGTAAAATTATAGTAAGTTAGCCAAAAAAAGAATTCCACATCTCAAAGGTAACTCAGCTTCTTCAGTATTTTAAGAATTGTCACAAGATAACTTACTCTTTCTTTTACTTAAAAACTTTGTGAATATATATAGCAGCAACTATATAAATACTATGTAGACACTGCCACAGAATGATTTGTCTAATATCAGCTTAAAAGTTTAGAGATTACATATGTGGGTTTTGTGTGTATGTGTGTGTTTTTAAAAGTGGCAATTTATCAAAATCAGTCATTTAAAATAATACTTTTTCTTATTTCCCAGAAAAGATGCTAAAGACATAATAGTAATTCATTTAAACTTATCTTCTGGAGCCTATAAGAACTGAATAATGGTAGAAACACCAATAATCTTTAAGGGTAAAAAAAAAATCACCTAAAGTCACTAAAAGGCCTTACTTTAAACATGAGTTTAAAAGGGGTCATACAAGTATTGAGATTTCTTCTTAGGCAAGAAATGAAAAAACATAACATCAGTCAATAAACATCTATTAAATACTTACTATGTGCCAAGAAATATACCAAGTCCCTGTTCTTTATGAATTGTCTTTGGAACTGCATGGGTACTATTTGTTCTAAAGATCATAGTTGTAAAATTGAAAACTTTCCTTTACTCTAGTCTCTCTGCTATCTATTTCTCAATGCACCACTCACAGTTTAAGAGTATAATCTTCTTTTCTGGAAAATTTCTTGATTAAGTATTGTAGTGTATACTTGTGTGTGTATGTGTGTGTGCATGTGTATACCTAACCTGTAATGCCAGAGAAACTGAGCAAGATAGAGATTAGAGAGTATTTAATAATTTATTAAATGGGAGAGATTTACTGGGACCAAATGGATCTATGGTTTGGTCCCAGGGCTGAATGAGATTATAGTCTCAAAGAATGCAGCAAGTGAATGTCAGATATAACATTCTTTTATAGGGTAACAAGAACGATGACATAATGGAGGAGGTACCTGGATGGGGATGACCTAATGGGGGGAGGCACCTAGGATGACATAATGGTAGATACTGGAGAGGCTCCTGAAATTCTAATGATGTCTAAAATGGATAAAGACCTTTATCCCATCAAACATTAAGAGGGAATAAGTATAGCCTAAGATCTAAGACTTTTATCCTATCAAACATTAAAAGGAAATGGTTATAATCTGAGGCAGAGTAATTGAATAGGACAATTAGGGAAACTGGGTCAGGACATTAAAAGAGAACTGTAGCACAACAAACCTTGTGCTAAAATATATTTTTTCAAGTTGTTAAACTTTTAATTTGTGTTTTGAGACTGTGAAGTAATTATTTCTGATTTCATAAAACTACTCAAGCACTTTCCAATATTCCCTTAGAATATTGTATC
Organism: Antechinus flavipes; assembly: GCF_016432865.1. Lineage (NCBI taxonomy): Eukaryota > Metazoa > Chordata > Mammalia > Dasyuromorphia > Dasyuridae > Antechinus > Antechinus flavipes. Next base: position 437,661,443 of record NC_067398.1, read on the forward strand.
CAAAGTAGAAGACTAAGATTTCTAAGGGGTCTAGATTGACCTTAAAGGATGTACAATTAAACAAATTGCAAGGGAGAAAGATAGGTTGCACTTCATTTCTCTGAATGGTCTTATCTCCAATATAAACATACCACCTTCTTGAGCCATTATCACCAGAATTCTCCCACTCTAACCCTTTTCCTATTATGTCTTTGGAAGTTTTATAAGTTTGTCTAAAGCAATAGACCCAGCACTAGTAATTCCTTCTCTTTTCTCTCCTTCCTCAGGATGTACATGCCTATTCCTTGAACTTCCATTTCTTATAAATGTGTGTGGGTTTACATAAATTTGGCAAGGGGACCATAATAGAAAAGGAATGTCTTGTTAGGAGAAAAAAAGAGAAATTTTACAACTGTCAAAGCATTTCCTGGCATGGGGCTTGGTTGAAGCAAAAGAGAATTATTGATTCAATTTTGCAACTTCCCAAACAAAGTAGTGAATTTTAGACCCATATATTTTTAGACAAATGAACCAGTTGCTTTGGTGAGGGGTGGCTCTGACAAACTCGGGTTATTTGGAGTAGAACTTTGAACATTTCTCTTTCCCCTTATATTATTTCCTCTTTAGCTGGTTTGAAAGAACTACCAGTCCCTCAGAAAGGAGGATCCAAGAGAGAGTGTCTAGGAAAAAGTAAACTTGACCAACACAAAGCACAGGGTCAGTGAGAGAGAGAGAAAAAAAAAAGAGAGAGAGAAAGAGAAAGAGTAGTAACTTCTTTCCTATGTATGTCAGAAGCATGAAGATATTATTGAAGTATAATTTTTTGGTGTTACTTTCCTTTACTAACTTTTTTAAATTAAAATTTTTAATTTTAATTAAATTAATATTTTAATTCTAAAAAAATCTATATTCAATAATGCATTTGAGTTCACAACTGAAATTGACTTTGAGTTCTTGAGTTCCATGACAAGACTAATTTCTAGAAAATTTCTATGATAAAATTAATTTTCAGATCACTCAAAGGAAGAGCAAATTCTATCTTTACCATATAGTGATAATGAGACATGTGACTGTAAAGACTGATTATATGTAAAAATGAATATTATTTTAATGGGCCCCATATTCTTCTCTCCTTACATATAGACACACTATGCTTTGTTTTCTTTATCAATTCCCATGAATTTAATGACCGTTCTATACAGATTGAGTTCTATAACTAGGCCTAGTCTATTTCCTAGCTTTTATAGTTCTAAACCCTAATTGCTAAATGGATATCTGGGAGGCACTTCAAACTTAACATGTTCTAGACAAAACTCATTTTTCTGTTCTCCCAAACTCACTCATCTTGCAAATTTCCCTACTTCTGTCAAAGACTCCAATATTTTTCTAGTTTTCTAGATTTATAACTTTTGTGTTATCCTTGAGTCTTAGGTCTTCTTCATCCCACATGTTCAATTGGTTTCTAAACCTTGCTATTTCAACCTGCACTATATCTCTAGCATTTATGTTTTTCCCTCTATTCAAAACCTTGGTCCAGGTCCTCATCATCTTTTGCATAGATTATTACAATGACCTCCTAATTGACTTATTATATTCATATTTCCAGTGCCTAACATATAATATTGCTATTTTAAATTTATTGTTGATTCATTGAAAGTTTGATTATATGTAATAACTAACTCAAACCCACCATGATAATTTGCATTGTCCTATGTGTGATTTTCATTTTTCATTCTTGGAAAACCATTTTATTTCTTGCTTCATTACTAGTAAGATTTATAGAATAGGTAGAATGTTATTATTTAGAACTTAGGTCTTTCATTAAAGGAGCTTTGCCACTTCTCTAAGGCAATTAAATCCATTCTCCTCCAAAAAGAAGTCTACTCTTGTCCATCCATGTTATCTGTTCCTGATATGTATACTAGTGGCCAGTCTCTATACACTTTCTGGGCAAAATTTCTTTATTCAGTTCATCTTTCCTGGATGGATGGTCAGATTAAACTCCTTTAAGTGATTATAACTTTCTTCTAGGAAGCTCTATAGTGTGCTGGGACTAGATGCAATCAATATAATAATCAATGTAAATAGGAATATATACCACATTTTAACAGCCAAAGGGTAAATCTCTCCAACTTGGATTTTGAGATGAATCTTTTCTATTTTTGGCAAAATAGAACATTTCCCTGTGTTATGCCTTATCTGATGTTTATTTCATTGTACAAGGCTATTTATATTGTTATATCTTTCAACAAATCTTGAATAATTTTGAGATACGGAGGGAAGATGCATTGTTGGAAAACAGTCTGTAAGGTAGTATTTTGCCTGTATCATTCTTGAACTTGTACTGAAGAATATTTATTATTTTTGATCAAATCTCATGTGTACAATGTAGACATCTACTTGTCAGGGAATGAGTAAAAGTCATTATACTCGCCTCCTTGTGATCTTTTTTTCCTCCAGCCTTGCCCTTATTTCTTTCAGAACACAAATGAAATGAACAGAAGTCCTATCTTCTTTGCATGGAAATGACACTATTTATCCTACATTACAAAAATATATTTTGAATTGTTTTTCTTGAAGTGGAAATGGGCTTGCTGTCGTCCTTCCAAACTCTTTCTGTCTTCTTTGTTCTCTATATTTGTAAATCAACTAGCTGGTTGTGAAGCATTTCAAACAGAAATATTCCTACATCTACTATTAGCCATTTCTACTAAATATATTCATGAGATAACTGAGAATTATTATTAGACCATTTCCTTAGGATTCCATCTATATTCCTTATTTCCTGGTCAGTACTTCAAACATCCTGGTCAGATGTTCAGTGTGAATAATAAATCTGAATGTGGATATCAGTATATATAGATGATAATTACAAAAAAAAAAAAAAAGCCTGGGTAGAAAGAGTGATAAAGTACATGGAGAGCTAATTTTGGAGTAAGAAAGTCTTGGACTTAAACCCTTCCTTTGATATATTATTTTCTGTTATAAACTGTCAGTGTCTCCAGGAGACTTTTTAAAACTATAAATTACATATTTGGCAGGTTACATTGGAGGGAATTTCCACTCTGGGAAGAGTTGAGTATTTCCTGTAATCAGGATCTGTAACTAAAGAATAGAAAAAGATCCCAAGGTAATCATTTTCTCTTTCCTTGATCTCTCATTTAGAATTGCTTGAACTAGCTGCCCTGCCTAGGTATCTAATCTAAATCAAATTTCACAAACTTCTCCTTCAAGTCCTGTGGCAGCCATAGTTGGGCTGATACATTCAATTCCATGCCAGTAATAACCTCCCTATGTTCTTAATTTCAGCAATGTTCCCTTTCTCTTTAGTGTTGAGTCGTTTTTCCGTTGTATCCAACTCTTCCTGACCCCATTTGGGATTTCTTGATAAAGGTACTATGTTGGAATCTTTACAAACTGCTAACTAATTAGAGTTGATCTGATCTTACAAGAAGATGTTTTGGGCCAGAACCTGAAACAAGGTACTAAGTAGAATTAAGTAGTACAATGCTTGTGTTTACACCTTTACTCATTGGAGTTCACAAGTATGCCAGCTTCACAAAGTAAACTTTGTAACTTTGTGAATTCACACCTCCCTTAAAGCTCTTTGGGCCAGAGAGCACTATGGGAGAAAACCCATAATCCCATTCTCTCAGAAGATATAAGGCCAGTGAAGAGAGATCTATTCAAGAATATTTTTCCATTTGGTGGCAGAAGAAGAGTTTTCAGAGGAAGAAGCTACGAGTTGAGATTTCAGCAGAGTTATATGAAGAGTGGAACTGGATTGAAGGGCGGACAACCAGATTCATCTTTATCTCTTACCACTGTGGTAGGTGGCTGGGCTCCTGCACCTCCCCCACTGAGACCAAGCTGGTCTGAAAGACTCACCAGAAAGCTAGCCAAGCCCCAAGAGAAGGAGACAAGAGATTCATTCCATCTTTGTGCTGGCTGGAGGCTGAAGAAAGCAGAGGCAGAGGCTGAAGGACAAAATCTTTGGATTTGGAGACATTCGGAGGGCTCTAAGCTAAACTGGCTGTGTTTTGAGAAGAACAAGAACTCCAACATTTGAACTCCAACATCTTGGTGTCAGGGAAGGCGTGATAACCTTTTTTGGAGGGTTCTCACCTCCTTGAGAAGTCAGGGAGGTCATGACCACCCTATGTTCTAAAACAAAAGAAAGGGGGAGATGTTGGAATCTTTACAAACTGCTAACTAATTAGAGTTGATCTGATCTTACAAGAAGATGTTTTGGGCCAGAACCTGAAACAAGGTACTAAGTAGAACTAATTAGTACAATGCTTGTGTTTACACTTTTACTCATTGGAGTTCACAAGTATGCCAGCTTCACAAAGTAAACTTTGTAACTTTGTGAATTCACACCTCCCTTAAAGCTCTTTGGGCCAGAGAGCACTATGGGAGAAAACCCATAATCCCATTCTCTCACAAGATAAAAGGCCAATGAAGAGAGATCTATTCCAGAATATTTTCCATTTGGTGGCAGAAGAGCTTTTATTGCAGCCTTAGAAACTTGCTCATACACTGTTATGGGATAATAAATCTGTTCTGAATTCTCTGCATACTGACCTTGACCAGCTAATTGGTCAAAAGTGATTTGTCCAATAGCTCCTGTTTGTCTGTTTGCGTTGGGCTTGAATCCTACATAATTCATGAAACTCTCACAATAAATTTTGTCCAGGTTCTAGACATGTCTTAGCTATGGATTTCCAGTCATTCGGGGTTAAGATTTCATAAGACAAATTATCCAGTAACGTCTTCACATAAGATGATGTAGCCCCATAAAGAGTGCGACCCTTTTTCAAATCTTTAATTTTTTCCAAATTAAAAGGAGTGTATCTTCTCCCTTTTTGACCTGAGGAGTTGAGCTCTTCAATCACAGGATGTGCATTTATAAAATCAGATATATCTTCTCCTTCATTTTTTGCCTTAATTAATGCTTTTTCTAATCTTATCAAATTCTGCTTTACAGGAAAAGCTGACTGTGTTTCTGCCTCTCTTCCTCCCCTTTCTTCCTCTACCCATGAAGGGTTAATTGAGGGGGGAAGGTCATGAGATGTGGAATCACCTAAGTACTGGAATGGTTTGCCATTTTCTTCTCCATCTTCTTTACAAATGAAGAAATTGAGGCAAAAGGGGCTGAATGATTTACCCAGGGTCATACAGCTATTAAATATCTGAGGCTGGATTTGAATTCAGATCTTCCTGACTCTATATTCTGGTCTATTCACTGTTACCTAACCATATCTTAAATGACCTTATTTCATTTAGAATTAAATTCCTTGAGGGGAAAAAAATCATATTTCATGTGTTCTTCAAAAATCTATGATTTCATTGGTACAGTTCTCCAATCAATGGAGCCACATTTCTGTATTTCTATTCCTTTTGTGGCATTGTTTCCCCTGAGGATGTTTAAAGGTTATGTAACAAAGTACAAACCCTGGAAAGTTCTACCAATAGGCAGACAGTAACGGGTAATTTGTCTTTCATCTAAGGAGATGTTCATTACCAAAAGTTTGACTGTTCAGTGATGACATTTATTTGGCCACATGCATTTCCTGGCACAAGATTATACATTTACTGATTATGTGGGCAAGATGATTCAAAAAGTTATTAAGGAAGCCTTCTATGTGATTTCAGTGTTACTTACAGTGTTACTTACCTTTGTGCCAACACAAACCCAAACACACAGAGGTAAGCACCATGAATCTTCATCTTCAAGTATGAACTTTTACTTCATCCTATGGATGTACCACAAAAGACGATATAATCGAAGGAAATAAGTGTAACATACTTGGTGGCTGCCCACAGATAGAATCTTTTGTCAACCCAACCAAAACCATATCTTGTCCTAGCACTAACATCGCAAAACAATGACAGTGGCTTTGGAGGACAAAATGGCTAGAAATCAATTTATTCTTTCATCTGGGTCTAAGCCTAGACCAAAGTAAAAATTAGAAAAGCAGAAAGAGAAAGTATTTTCTTTGTCTTGTACCTAGAAGTATATATTTTTCATGGTCATCTGAATGAGGAGAGAATTGGGCCAATGATATAATGAAATAAAATAGAGTTAATCTCTAGGCACATCATTTTAGAACAATTCAATCCAATTCCATTCATGGGAAAATACAGAGAAAAAGGGAAAGACTTTCACTGACTAGAAGTATATATCCTGATGGTATCCAGATGCTTACACCAATGAATAATTTTTTATTAGAAGTCTAGCAAATATTTCAGCAAGAATATTTATCATCAAGAATGAGATTTATTTTCTCCTTCTTCCTGATCATTCCCTTCATCTTCTGAAGGACGGACAATGGGTGTACAGAACCACAGTGTTGGTCACACTGAACATCTATCAGTATGATTAGAATATTGTATAACTTTATTATACAATGAGGCCTCTGTTTGCAGCTGCTATTTGTACATAGTTGTTTTCATGGTGACTCCCCCATTGGATTGTGAGCTTCTTGAACCACTGGGAGAGTGGTTTTGTATTGCTTTGTATCCTCGACACTTAACATAATGTCTGGAACATAGTAATGTTAAAAATATACTCTTGATACTGAATATCACATATTGAGAAAAATTTATTTAAAAAGAATCTTAAGGAATTGTCTCAATGTTTCTGGCCAGAAGTGGACCCCACTCCTCTTCAGGAAGAGGGAATCCAAGCATAGAAGCAGGAGAATCTTTGTATTTCCTAGTTTGGTACAATCCCTCCTTCCACAGAACAGATTGATATCTTTCTTTCGGGTTAAATTCTCTCTATATACTCACTACATGTCTCCTCTAAATACAGATAAACATGTTCACCCTCCCTCATCATTCATCCCATGTTCAAAAATGGTGGAAAACTCCTCTAATGGGTTATATTGTTTAATATTCAATTAGTCTATTAAACAGGTACAATAGTGATTTTTTAAAGTCAGGTCACTGACCCCAACTAATTTGGGCTGGATAGGCTATTACCTTAAATTTGTGGTTTTCTCAAAACCACAAGAGTTTTTCTGATTGGCTGAATCCACCTGTGCCTTCCTAGCTTCCCAATTCCTTTTGCTCAAGGATTCTATTGATCATTTAATTATTCTGTGAAATCTTAATCTTCCTTAACCTCTCTTATTCTAAATGCCTCTTGATCAGTGGTACTCATTATCCCACACTATATCAAAGCTTGCAATCTGTGGAAATCCAACTTATCCCACACTACATCAAAGCTTGCAATCTGTGGAAATCCAACTTTTCAGCATTTCTTACAGCAGACACTTAATAATTGTTTATTGATTACCATCTTCTCAAGGAACCTTTCCCTGGTCCTTCAAATTGCTAGAATCTTCCTCTCTAAGGTTATCTTTCATTTTTTTCTGGATTTTATATACTTATTTATGTAAATGCCAGATTTCATCTCCCTATATCTTAAAAGCAAGCCTGAACTATGTTTTTTTTTTTTTTGATTTGTAATCTTACATTTAAAGGCACCATACTTGCCATATAGTAAGTGCTAAATAAATGCTTCTTTTCTATTGATTGATATTGTTGTCCAAGTTATAGGTTAGATTATGTGGCATCCAAGATCTCTTGAAACTCTCAGATTCTGTGATTTTAACAATTCTTTGACACAAACACAAAAGATGCCCTTGCAAACTCTTCTATATAGTGACTAAGTATTCCAGTATCATTCTTTTTAAGAGACTTCTTGAAATATGAGGAACAAAGAGGAAAGAAAACTAGAGATGAAACTTTCCCAGGATTTCCTGGGGTTGGCTCAATGTCCTGTTTAACACAAAAGATTCACCTTTGGAGCCTAATGGAGGAAATCAAAGGGGCCCAAAGGCTAACATTCTCATTCAACGGGGGTGGCCCAGCATGTGGAGAGGGGGACAGTACTCAAGCAATAGAAGTCCCCCAGGATGCACAGCAGAAGTCCAAACAGTCTTTCTTCAGCAGAGAACATCTGCAAGGATTACTGGATATAATTGAAATGCTGATGGGACTTCAAAAATAAACACTTGTAGGTAGGGGTGCTTTACATATAAGACACAACAATTAAAAGAAAATCTTGTTCTCTGGAAGTTGTTCTTCAGGCTCTACTGGATGTTACAGAGTAGGTTGTGTTTTTCTGTGTTTACATGCCTTAATTTCCCACAGTGAAACCACAACAACTGGTTGAGATCAAAATGGGAAAGAATTCCTTATAACTAAGCTTATGCTAAATTTGTGGCTTGAGGTCATGCAGTTTTGGGGATTTCTTTTATATCTTGTCATATGGGTATTTAAGAGTATTACCAAACAAATTTCTCATGTAAAAATATCTATCTTTATATACAAATATTTACACACGTGTACATACACAACATTTTCCATTACTCAAAGAATAATACTGTGGTCTTTCGCTTAAAGACTTTCCTCAAGCATAATATTCATCATAAGACTGAAAGAGCATTCCAACCCTAGAATGCAAAACTGAGTGTAGAAATCCAAAGACTATGCATTTCTTGGTTCCTGAAAAAAACAAAAACAAAATAAAAAGTTGTCAACAAAGTACACAGAGAAGTAATATTTTATAATAATATATTTTTATTTTTAACCTTCACCCTTGCAAAACCTTATGTTCCAAATTTTTTTTCCCCCTTTCTCCCCATTCCTCTCCCTTAGATAGGAAGCACTCCAATATAGGTTAAACATGTGCAATGGAGAAGTAATTTTTTAGAATCTTATTTTTATCTTCAAACAAATAATACTCTTTTTTCAGTTTTCTACAAAATGCTTTGATACCTTTCTAGATCTGTGACCTCAGTTATATAGTCCTACCTCAAATGCACATGTATTAATATCCACCTATTCCCTTTTGTAATGTTTTTCTTGTTCATATCCTTTTGCAAGTCCTTTGGAGGAGATCTACTTAATGTACTTGTTGTCTGCCAAATTTAAATATTGACTCTATGGTTCTATTTTTCTGCCATCTTACAAAAAGTCTATTCAAATTACAATGGATATTATACGGATAACTGATCTCTAGTTATCTCTCATTCTCCCCATATAGTAGTCTCATCCACATACTAGTCATTTTCACTTAGATCTGTCTCTGATGAAATCATTTTCACATTTGTTACTGTTGTTCAGTTGTTTTTAGTTGTGTTCAACTCTTTATGAAACCATTTGGGGTTTTCTTGACAAAAATACTAGAGTGTTTTGCCATTTCCTTTAGGTCATTTTAAAGATGACAAAACTGAGGCAAATAAGGTTAAATGACTTGTTCAGGGTTACATAATTATTAAGTGTCTGAAGGAAGATTTGAACTCATGAAGATAAGTATTCCTGATTCTAGGCCCACCACTATATCCACTTATTTGCCCTTTTCATTTTTTCTCTTATGTAATTCTTAACCTGGATATGATAGCAAATTGTACATTGGAGCTTGAAAGCAATTTTAAAGATAAATTGTGATGAGTCAGTAAAAGTTAAGGAGAAAGTAGATTTGTTCCCAATTTTTCTTTGAATTCCTTCCCCCACATATAATTTTAAATGAAAGCATGGTTTAAAAGCAAATATAATATTAGAAATATAATTGAATTGGCCCATAATTTTATCACCTTTAGCTTTTGTTTAAGTAAAAATCCCCACCCTAGGCAGTGGTAACAATCTGTTTTTGATTCTTCCATTTATTTAGTAGTTAGCATTTGTTAAGTATCTAATATGCTTATCCATTTGAGTCTATTGATAGTATCAAATGATAAGCACAGCAAGACTTAATAAATGCTTGATTAAATTGATTAAAAGTCATATAATTAATTTAGTTAATATAATTAATAATAGCCATTCTCCCAACAGATAAGTGGTAAAAGTACAATAAAAGGTAGCTCTCAAATGAAGAAATAAAAACTCTAAATAACCATATGAAAGGACATTCCAAATCATTAATAATAAGTGAAACACAAATTAAAACAGCTCTGAAGTTTCACATCAAATCCATCAAAATGGCAAAAATGACAAAAGAAGAAAATAATAATTATTGAAAGGGGTATGGAAAAATAAGTCTATTAATGTGGAATTGGTGCTATTGGTAAAATGGTATTATGGAAATTGCCTTTTAATTACCTTCCAAATTAATTAAGTATATGTATCTTTTGACCCAATTATATACTTTTAAGCATCTCTCCCATGAAGATCATAGACAAAGAGAAAGAAACAGTATGTATGACACACACACAAATACACACACACACATACACACACACATATATATAGATAATATATGACCCCCTTATATTTATATATCATTAGTTGGTCAGCCATTCTCTAGTTGATAATTTATTTTGTTTCCAGTTCTACAAAAAAAAAAAAATTCTGATACGTGTATGCACACTTAAATACATTTACACACTAAAAATGTGAGTATATATCCACGTTTATATGCAGCTATTGTTCTCTAGATGTAATTGTGTACAACTACAAACACATATGCTTGTGTGACACCTGCACCCACACATGCGTTGTTTAAGTGTTACAAAAATGCATGTGTGTCTGTGTATGTATCAGAACTTTTTATTGTAGCAAAGAACTGGAAAGAAAATAGAATATGATTAGCTACAGAACAGATGGTCAACTAGGGTATATACATATAATAGTATTTCATTAAGCTGTAAAATGGTGACTCGGAAAAATATGAAAAGATTTATATGAATTGATGCCATGAACATGATGGCCACAATGATAATATGAGGGAAGATCATTTTGAAAGACCTCAGAACCCTGACAAAAGCAACAGCCAATCATGATTTCAAGAGAGTAATGATGAAACATAGCTCCTCTCTGTTGGCAGAGAGATGATGAACCAGAGATGAAGAAGCAATGTGTTTTTTTCTGACTTGGCTAATGCATTAATTTGTTTTATTTAACTGTACTTTTTTTTCATTAGGGAAGACTCTATTAGGGATGAGGTGGGAAGTAGTTTAATGGATAGAGATAGACATTTAAAAGCATTAATATAATTGAAATGCATAGGAAAAGAGTAGAAATTCACTACTCATTCAATTTCATAATTCATGTATATATATAATTTATGTGTTATATATATATATATATATATATATATATATATATATATATATATATATATATATATATATATATATATATATGTAGCTTAGAAGTAAAATGTAATCCTTTTCCCTGGCTCTTTTTTAGTTGCACAATGTTTGTATTCCTTGGTAATTGTTAAGACCATAATTTTAAAAATATTTAAGAGAAATGACTGAATGAAATTGTGATTACATCCCCTTTCCATCAGCCTCTTATGAATCATAGCAATGATATATTGTATTACTCTGGTATTTTAGGAAATACTTTTATAACTATAAAATTATGTAACTTTAATTATGAAAAGCTTGAACAGACTGCTCATTAAAAAGCACTGTTCTAGTTTCTTTATTATTTAATTCTTTTTAGTCCAAATAGCTTGTGAACCATCACTTTTTTTCTCTCCAATGACTCCTTCTTTCTTTATTTTTGCAACTTTTCTGATTTGCTTTGACTTTAGTTCTAGCCTTAAATTTTAAGCAATGAGTTTTGTTTAATGGCTCCACATTTCTAACTGGATTACTGACTGCAGTTTATTTTTCCTCCTCCTATCTCCTATTGTGAACTGTCCAGGATACACATAATGACTTCCAAAAAAATTTTTTTTCTATCTAACAAACAGAGGAGTTTGTGTTTTTGAGAATGAAAACTTTCCACTTACTAGGTTCCTAGCACTTCCTTCCCTACTGGTACTGGACTGGCTCAACACTGACATGATTCTGAACTTAATTCAACTTAATTTCCTCACTTCATCAGGGATAGGGAGGACTTCAGAAATTCTATTTTTTCCTATGTTCTGCTTGGTCCACTACTCCTCTCATATTCATCGAGTTTCTTAATATGAATTAAAATCTTTCCAGTTATAGTTGATTCTTTCCTCTCAAGGAAAACTATTGAAAGGAAAAAAATGTAAACTGGAAGATATCTTTTCAGATGCCATAACTGGGCTTTCCAAGAAACATTTTTCCCAATTGAAATGTTACTTGAATAAAAGAGAAAATTGAGCTGGTTCAATGGAAACTATCAGCCACATATTCTATAAGAGAAATTTCTAGATCAATATACCCTGTATTATCAGGCCCATAGATTATAAAAGGGAAGTTATTAGCTCAATAAGAAACTTCAAATATATAAAAAATGATTCCTATTTAATGAAAACAGAATCTTTAGCAATTATACTTAAATATATGGGTTTAGTCTTCATCTTCACCATAATGTTCATTCATTCTATTTTTTTCCTTTTCTCCAGTCTTTCATCCCTACTTTGGTTTCAGTTTACTCCCTTTGAAATTTTGTGCTTTACCATTGTCCAAATGATAAATGGTCAAAGGATATGAATAGACAATTCTCAGACGAAGAAATTGAAACTATTTCTAGCCATATGAAAAGATGCTCCAAGTCATTATCAATCAGAGAAATGCAAATTAAGACAACTCTGAGATACCACTACACACCTAGTCAAACTGGCTAGAATGACAGGGAAAGATAATGTGGAATATTGGAGTTGATGTGGGAAAACAGGGACACTACTACATTGTTGGTGGAATTGTGAATACATCCAACCATTCTGGAGAGCAATTTGGAACTATGCTCAAAAAGTTATCAAACTGCATACCCCTTGAACCAGCAGTGCTACTACTGTGCTTATCTTCCAAAGAGATCATAAAGAAGGGAAAGGAATCTGTATGTGCAAGAATGTTTGTGGCAGCCCTCTTTGTAGTGGCCAGAAACTGGAAACTGAATGGATGCCTACCAATTGGAGAATGGCTAATAAATTGTGGTATGAATATTATGGAATATTATTGTTCGGTAAGAAATGACCAGCGGGATGATTTCAGAAAGGCCTGGAAAGACTTACACGAACTGATGCTGAATGAAATGAGCAGGGCCAGGAGATCATTATATACTTCAACAACAATACTATATGATGACCAATTCTGACGAACCTGGCCATCCTCAGCAATGAGATGAACCAAATCAGTTCCAATGGAGCAGTAATGAACTGAACCAGCTACGCCCAGTGAAAGAATTCTGGGAGATGACTAAGAACCATTACATTGAATTCCCAATCCCTATATTTTTGCACACCTGCATTTTTGAGTTCCTTCACAGGCTAATTGTACAATATTTCAAAGTATGATTCTTTTTGTACAGCAAAATAATGGTTTGGTCATGTATACTTATTGTGTATCTAATTTATATTTTAATATATTTAACATCTACTGGTCATCCTGCCACCTGGGGGAGGGGGTGGAGGGAAGGAGGGGAAAAATTGGAACAAGAGGTTTGGCAATTGTCAGTCCTGTAAAGTTACCCATGTATATAACCTGTAAATAAAAGGCTATTAAAATTTAAAATAAATAAATAAATAAAATAGAAATTGTGTGCTTTAGTTAACTACTTCAACCATTTTCTCCACTTTAATGTTGTGTTCCTTGAGCCCCAGTCTTGTTACCACCTTTCCAAAACCCAAACCTAGATTATTTCCACTATCTGCCTCCTGCGTTTCTACTCATGGGCTGCCAATCACAGCTGATGTATGTCACTTAACTGTGTTGACAAAATCCATTGCAAAAATATTCCATCAAATGTCAATTGGTGATAAATGGTCAAAGGATATGAACAGACAATTCTCAGATGGAGAAATTGAAACTATTTCTAGGCATATGAAAAGATGCTCCAAGTCATTATTAATCAGAGAAATGCAAAATAAGAGAACTCTGAGATACCACTACACACCTGTCAGATTGGCTAGAATGACAAGGAAAGATAATGTGGAATGTTGGAGGGGATGTGGGAAAACAGGGACACTAATACATTGTTGGTGGAATTGTGAATACATCCAGCCATTTTGGAGAACAATTTGGAACTATGCCCAAAAAGTTATCAAACTGTGCATATCCTTTGATCCAGCAGTGTTACTACTGTGCTTATATCCCAAAGAGATCTTAAAGAAAGGAAAGGGACCTATATGTGCAAGAATGTTTGTGGCAGCCCTCTTTGTAGTGGCCAGAAACTGGAAACTGAGTGGATGCCCATCAATTAAAGAATGGCTGAATAAATTGTGGTATAGGAATGTTATGGAATATTATTATTCTGTAAAAGATGACCAACAGGATGATTTCAGAAAGGCCTGGAGAGACATACATGAACTGATGCTGAGTGAAATGAGCAGGACCAGGAGATCATTATATATTTCAACAATAATACTATATGATGATCAATTCTGATGGACGTGGCCCTCTTCAACAATGAGATGAACCAAATCAGTTCCAATAGAGCAGTAATGAATTGAACCAGCTACACCCAGAAAAAGAACTCTGGGAAATAAGTATGAATCACTACATAGAATTCCCAATCCCTCTATTTTTGTCCACCTGAATTTTTGATTTCCTTCACAGATTGATTGTACATTATTTCAAAGTCCAATTCTTTTTGTACAGCAAAATAACTGTATGGACATGTATATATATATTGTATTTAACATATATTTTATATGTTAAATGTTTATATATAACATATATTGGTCAACCTGCCATCTGGGTCAGGGGATGGAGAAGGGAGGGGAAAAATTGTAATAAAAGATTTTGCAATTGTCAATGCTGAAAAATTACCCATGCATATATCTTGTAAATAAAAAACAATAATTTAAAAAAAAAAATGTCAATTGGGCCTACATTGACAAAAATCTGCACCAGACTTTTTTTCTTTGCGTTGCTTTCTTTTACTCCCTATGGAATGTTTCATGGTATCCCAAATTTTCTATCCTTTTCTTAAATTATCACTATAACCTTCTTGGCAGAAGTGGTTGCCTCATTGAAAATTTTGATACCAACTTTTATGAGTTTCTATTTCTCCCCATTTCCAAACCTCTTGTATCTCTCAGATTCATTTCCCACAATTTTTTAGAAATAAGATTTTAAGATACTATAGGCAGCTAGATGGCACAGTGGATAAAGCACCAGTCCTGAAGTCAGAAAGACGTGGGTTCAAATCTAGTCTCCAAAACTTAACATTTCCTAGCTGTGTGACCCTGGACAAGTCACTTAACCTTAATTGTGTCAGAAAAAAAAAAAGATTTTAAGGTACTGCAAGTCACCTCTACTCCTATTGAGCTAAAGCATTTTCCTGCCATAAGCCTGTGATTTCATGGGTACAGGGAATTCCTTTTAAGGAATCTCACACAAATAATTCATATAGAGTATCTCTTTGGAAACTTATATTCTTTGAAGCCTACAGACTCCTGAAAAATCTAGATATTTGTCCAGCATAATCAGAACATGTCAAAGGCAGACTTGAACGCACATTGTCCTGATTCAGAGGCTGGTTTTCTCCCTACCATAATTTGCCTCCTTTCTATTAGTGAATGAAAGCTTTGAAAGAGACTAAAGAAATAAGGACAAAATATATGTTTATTTGTCAAAAGTAAATAAACTACTTGATTGCATTGAATAAAGCTATTGTTTGGAAATGTTTTACTCAGTTCTCCAAAGTATGAATCAAAGTTATATTTATATCAGAATCACTCTGTTGTATTACAGGTCCCACTTTTGAATAACTACTTTTTGTGATTGTTGTTTAGTTGTTTCAGTCAAGTCTGTCTCTTTGTGACCACATTTGGGATTTTCTCAATAAAGATATGGAATGGTTTGACATTTTCTTCTACAGCTAATTTTGCCGAGGAAGAAACTGAATCAATGATAATAGCATCTTCTGCTCAGGTTCCACTCAAGGCAATCCAATAAGGATTAAGGATTAAATGTGATAACATTTATGTAGCACCTTGCAAAATTTAAAGCATTATAAATGATGTTGATAATAATGATGATGATGATTATGATGTTCAGTGAGTATCTAGCACAGGATTTTCCTGAATTATCAATTTAATAATACAGCCAAATAAGATTAAATTGTCATGAGCTGCTCTTTAGAAAACCGTTCTGGTTCTTTATAATCATCTCTTCCTTCATGTTTACCAAACATCAACAATCCTGGGAGGCAGACAGAGGTTAAGACACTTACACAGGGACAAATGGCTAGTAAATGTGAGAGTCCAAATTTCAACTCAGGTTCTCCTGACTCCCTATTTGATGCTCTACTCCTGGCAACATTTGGCTTTACTTTGATGATCAATTCTAGTGTTTTCCTAGGAACTAAAGTCAAGCTCGCTGGCTTATAGTTTTCAGCTTTTATTCTCTTTCCACCTTTGAAAAATCAAGACAATACTTGATCTTCTCAAGTGGCACTTATAGCACCTCTCCCTTTTTCCACAATCTTTCAAATATCACTGCCAGTAGCTCAGCAATTCCATCTGTTCTTTCCATATAAAAGTATGAACTTCATCTGGATCTAATGTCCTGAGTTTTTCAAGAGAAACTAAGCAATGCCTTATTATTTACTTAGCTTTCTTGGATATTAGCTTCCTAGTACCCATTCAGACCAGTCGTAGGGTATGATTCTTCCTCCTCACCAGTGAAAACTCTACTACATCATGTCTATGCCAGACTTGTTATCTCCTTCATGAATTCATCTTTTCCCTTTTGATATATTCCAGAATGTCAAGAACCAGTAGTAAAATCTATGAATCAAAGATATGAACAATATAGTAACTTATTTTGCACAAATTCATGTTGTTTTTCAGAATGATCAAAACAATTTGCTCCTCCAGAAATGACCTACAGGCATGTAGGTGAAAGAGTGCATAGAATATTGGCCTAAATTTAGAAGATGTGAGTTCAAACCTGACCTCACACACTTGCTAGGTGTATGACCCTGGACAAGTCACTTGGTCGCTGTTTGCCTTGGTTTTGTCATCTGTACAATGGGAATAAAAATAATAACTACCTTCCAGGATTTTTGTGAGGATCAAATGAGATCATTGTAAAGTGCTTAGCCACAGGATCTGACATATAGTAAGCATTATATTAATGTTAACTATTGGGGGAATGGCACTTAAGGTCACAAAACTGTATCAATTTATGAAAGATTTTGATTGACAAACTTTCACATGAGATATTTAATCCCTCAATTTTTCCCCCAAGGTTATTTTTTCTTCTGGTTTTATTTTTCCCAAAGTTTTTTTTTTTTTTCTTCTGGTTTTAACTGTGTTTATATGTGGCAAAGCTTGGTATTAGTACATGTTTCATGTACTGTTTGAGGATTTCATATAACTTTAGTCTCTTTGCAAATTCTTCCACATATTTTATTGTGTAATACTCCCATTTTCTTCCAGTATTTTTCGGTTATGTGTATCATGTTTAAGTTATTTTATATTTAGAATTTATTAATTATGTGATATAATGATTTCAACTTTCTTTTTCCCTAATTGATTTCCAAGTTTTCCAGAAGTTCTTGTCATTTAAGAGTTATTTCCAAAGTATTAAGTGTTTATTGCATGCTTGTTGATTGACTGGCTAATTTGCATTCTGAGATTAATCAAACATCAGATGGCTGTGAAAATACATTTCTAGGTCATGCTTATCTAATTTATTTTTATTATATTTAATAACTTTTTTAAATCTAGCAATAGATAGCTTTAATAATTACCATTTTGTAGTATAGTTTAAGCTCCAATAGCAATAAATTTCACTTCATTTGTTCCATTTTATTTTACTAACTAAAATTCTTGATTTCATTCTTCTAGATGAATTGTAATGTTTTCTTCATTTCTGATGAAGTATCTCTTTTATGTTTTGATTGATATATAACTAAATCTGTAGAGTAATTTGGATATTTTTATGGTCATTATATTGATTTAGCCCAACAGTGAGCCTTTATTTCTAATTATTTAAATTTTGTTTTATTTATGTAAAAACATTTTATATTTTTAGTTCTGTAAGTACTGCATTGTCTAATTAAGCTCACTTTCAGATAATTCATACATCTTTGTTACTTTATATGAAATTTCTCTTACTGTCTTTTTTTTCTGGGTTTTGTTGGCAATAAAAAGTTGATGAAATGTACATTTTTTACTTTGTAATTTGCCATTTTTCTGTTAGTCATCATCTCAAATTTTTGTTGGTGATTAATTATAATTTTCTAATTTAAACACAATATTGTTGGCAAATAGAGATATTTTTACCTTGTTTAATATATGCTTATTCCCTTAATTTTTCTTATTTGCTAAAGGTAGGACTTCCAGCACTATATTATATGTTGATATTAGGGATCCTTGCTTTTTACCTGAGCTTATGAGAAAAGCTTCTGATGTTTTCCCCCTGGTAAATAATGTTAACTTTTATGTTTAGGTAGATATTTTGATCATATTATGAAAATGCTCTTTAATTATCTTGGTTTTTTTAATATGTTTTCTTTGTTAATTAATATAATCATATGATTTTGTTATTAATATGATGGACTATATTTAGGTTTCTTAGGGTTGAACTACTTTGTACACTAGTATAAATCTAACTCAGAAATAATAAATAATTTTATAATATATTATCTTTACATCTTTACTTATAATGTATTTAATATTTTGCATCCATACTAATATTGGTTTATATGTATCTTTATAAAAATTTTCCTGCTTTACTTTTCATAGAAATGGTCTGGTGAAGTGCCTTTTTTTTCTATTTTGAAGAACAATTTATATAAAATAATAGTTATGTGTTATTTAAAAATTTCCGATTCAGTTTTGAGGATATCAAAATCAGAAATTTATTTTTCCCTTTTGGAAATTTATTTATAGCTTGTTTCATTTCTCTTTCTGAATTTAGGTTGTTTGCAATTCTTCGTTTCCTGTGTTTTAGGAAGATTATGCTGGTACACTGAAAATGAAAGAAACTGAAGTCAAGGAGACTAATTCATAAACTCTTACAATGGTTAAGGAAAGTGGTGATAAAAATCTATTTGTAGGTTGGTCATATGAGTGCAAAAAAAAAAAAATGAGAGACGTAGAAATAGAATTGGTAAGGCTAGACAATTGATTAAATATGATAGCAATAAAGGAGAGGACAAAGTCAAGGACAGTTCCCAGGTTACAAAAAAGTTAACTGGCAGGATGATGGTACTTTCAACAGAAATAGGATCATCTGTAGGAGGGGCAAGTTTAGGAGAGAACTTGATGATTTCCATCATGCTATATGATCCATGTTAGGTTTGAAATGCTGAAGGAACATCTGAATGGAGATGTTCAGTAGTTATTTGACAATGCAGGACTGTATTTCAGGAGACAGATCAGAACTGAAAAATATGGAGGGACTTCACTAGCAATATATTGTAGCAATAAAAATGGCAATAAATGTAAACAAAACTAGCAATAAAAGTAAATAAAAATAATCATTTCTATTCCATTCTTCATTAACACTTGTAAATAATCTTCTTTTATCTTAGAGCACACTTTCTATCCCACAATTTCCATAGAGTTTAGTTGCTTAAATATGCTATCCGTGACAACCTCAGGTTTGTTGTGGGTTTTTTCCAGGATCCACTATGACACATGTCTCTAAAAGGTATGTCAACAAACCCTTGAAGGGCTTCCCTTTGGCTCAGAAAACATGTCCTATCTCACGCATTTCATTAAATCACACTAGTGTTGCTTGCCAGAAACTGTAACCTCAATTTGACTGTTTACCATCCATCATATCTAGAGAGAGAGAGAACAATAAGAGATTAATGTAGTTGCAGAATAAAGCACCACCCTCATATTTTTTATGGTTCAAAAATAGAGTATTTTTCTGTATGGTTTCTCAACAGAATGAAAGTTCAACATCAGGGAATTGGCTAATATTTGTTTAAGAGTAGTTATAAGCTTTTTTCACTGATTATAGATAGTTAGATGGTGCAGTAGACAGAGTTGGCCTGTAAGTCAAGAGTTCAAATTCAGCCACAGATTCTTAACGCCTACTAGCTGTGTGACCCTGGGCAAGTAATTTAACCCCAATTGCCTCACAAAACAGAAAACTTTTTTTTCTTAAATGATGACAACAGATTTTTTAAAGAATAGAAAATGTCATTGCTTAAGAAAAAAATTACTGTACTATACTATCCACATTACCATATTATCCTTCTTTCCTCCTAACCTTATCTGCTTTCTCTTCCTTCCTTATTCCTCAAATCTCTGTTACCAAGTGGCATCTCCTTCTGAATTATCTCTCATATTTTCCTTTCCATCCCTGCTGCTATTGGATGACTTTAATAACCTCCATGGTTAAAATCTCTAACTTCAGTATCTTCCCTATTTCATCCTTCACATTGCTGCAAGCTTACTTCTAAAATAATACTCTCATAACATCACTCTTCTTTCCAAGAAGTTGAAAGAACTCTACATTAATGCCCTGGCTTTCATAATCTTGGCTCATCCTTTTTTGACACTGTATAATAATATTCTCCAGCATTCCTTACTCCATTTAGATAGTTTTATTCACTCTTATTCTCTGAATATGCCATCTCTAGCTTTTATCCCCCTAGAATATCTTTAATTCTATTTAACAAATATTTAATGTTCAATAAATATTTGACTATGAGTTCCTGCCTACCAAAGTTGATAAAGTTATGGAATAAAAAATGCAATAACACTGACCTCAGTGAACTGACATTTTACTTGGTCATCTAGCATGTACACAGTTAAATAAATAGATGGTAATTTGAGGACACTGAGGGCACTAATATCTGAAAGGATTGGGAAAAATTTCACAGATGAGTTTGTATTCAACCTGAGTTTTAGGTTAAAGAAAACAAGGATTTTGTACAAATGAGTTGAGAGTATATTCCAGGCATGGAGTGATAGCCTGTGTGAAAGTATGGGGGAGAGGAATGGAATATTAAATTCAGGAAATAGTAATCCAATTAAGTTAGAATGTATAGTACATGAAGGGCAGTCCAATATATCAAATAAAATTAGACTGATACAGTTAGAGAGATTGTCAAGAGCTATAAACTCCAGGCTAATGGTTTTATATTCTATGCTATAAGCAATAGATAACTACAAAAGACTTTTGAACAAGAGACGAATGGGATCAGGTATGTGGGAAGATCACTTTGGCAGTTGAGTTTGTGTGAAGGCTGAATTAAAAGGAAGGTTGGATTGGGGAAATTGGAAGCAGGGAGAGCAATTAGGAAACTATTATAACAGTTCAGTTGAGAAGTTCAAAGGTCTAAATGATAATGTAATTGCGTTGTGGATTAAGTTCTCTACCAGATGCAAAGATTTTGTGGAGCCTTTTTGTGACAAGGCTTAGCAACTGATTAAATATAGGGAAAAGAATCAAAGTTATCTCCAAGTCACAAATCTGGGAAACTAGAAAGGTTCTGATAACCTCGCTCATATCAGGAAATAAAAAGAAGACACGTTTGTTAAAAGTCTTGGACATAAGGCATTTTAAATGTTGATGAGAGATCCAGATCAGTAAGTCATTAGGTTATTAAATAATTTTTTAGTTAAATAATTAAAGATACAAAAAGAAAAAGACTCTTTTTTGTTCTCAAGGAGTTCACTGTCTTATGTAGGTGACAACATGAAAATTATGTCCAAACAAGCTACATATAGGATGAATTGAAAATAATCATTAGAGGGAAAGCACTAGAATTAAGAGGGATTAAGAAAGGCTTCCTGGAGAAGGTGGGATTTTAACTGGGACCTGAAGGAAGCTAGGAAAACCAATAGGCAGAGATGAGGAAGGAGAGCATTCTAGGTAAGGAGATAGCCATAGAAAAGATGCAAGGTGTCCAGTTGATACTAGAGAGAGAGTTAATAGTATAGGACAGGAGTTAGGGAAATTGAGGCTAGATACACAAAAGCATAAAGATGATATTTGATCCATGAAAATAAATTAGATCTTTAAGGACAGGGAATACATAGAATGAAAAGAAATAAATCCAGTACAAAGTCTAGGGAGATATGTTTTGGGTCACTTCTCTAATAATCTAAATCCTACCTACTGGATGCCTATCAGCTGGAGAATGGTTGAACAACTTGTGTTATATGATTGTGATAGAATACTTCTATGCTATAAGAAATTATGAACAAGATGGTTTCAGAAACACCCAGGAAGGTTTATATGAACTGATATCAACAAAGTGAAATGAGCAGAACCAGGAGAATGTAATATAGCAATATTGTAACAATAATCAATTGTGAAAGACTTAAAGATTCTGATCAATACAATGGTCTTAAACAATTCCACAGGACTGATGATGAAAAAAACTCTTCATTTCAAGAGAGAAAACAGTTGAATTCTTAATGCAGAATGAAGTATAATTTTTTAACTTAAATTTTTTTCTTGCCCTTTTCAATATGGCTAATATAGACATATGTTTTGCATGATTTAGTATATATCATTGATATCATCCTGTTTCCTTCTCAGTAGGTGGTGGAAAGATTGGAGGAAGTATGAGAAATCAAAACTCATAATTAAAAAAAACTAAACATTGGAAATAAATAAATGATTTTTAAAATGCTTTCTCAATTCTGCAGATCACATCTCTCTATAAAAATCCCTTCCAACCATTCTGGACAAAAATGATCTTTTTTTCTCTGAAACGCAGTTGCACTTCTAGTCATTACCACTTAACTTCATTCCTATTCTTTAATGCTATATAAAACATTTTTTTTTCTTTTTAAATTCAGTGTAACTGTTAGCTCCTTCAGGGGGAGGACCACTTTAGATTTGTGTTTTATCTCTTATAGCACCTAGTTTCATACTGGATTTAAGTTGGTCATGAACAAATTCTTACTGACTGAGATTAATTTGAGAGTACCTGAATTTTTTCACTGAGTCTTAAATACATACTTATTATAACAGTGTCTCCCACAAATACAAATAATAAACTACTGTTCATGTTTGGGTTAGACTAGATGCCATCCCTTCCCATTCTGAAATTCTAACATTCTGTTTTTCTGTTATCTCTCATCCAGTCCCTCATAATAGCCTCCTAACTGACTTCTCTTCCTCCAGTCCCAATAATTTATATTTCTTTATCCTGGTCAGACCTCTTATAGAACATTGAGTTCTGTAGGGGACCACAGATATTGGAGAACTCTGAAAACAATATACTTGAAACAAAGATACTTAAAGCAGGGTGTTAACTCGGGGTAATTGATAAGATGATGATTCTCTAGTTTACATACATATATACTTAGTACTTAATATGATGATGCAATGGTTCTAGAGTTGGCACATGCTGAGTATGCTGTAGTGATGTAATTGTACTAAGGTATATAAGGGCTGGGAATACTTGAAATAAGCAGACTGGAGAAAGACTCAAGTGAGAGTATGTGCTCAAGTTTGATCTTAGACTAGAAAGCTAGCCCGGACATTACATTTTGGCACCCAATGTAGGATGCCAAAATGTAATGTTCGGGCTAGCTTTCTGGAGGACTTCATGACCAGCTTGATCTTAGTGCAAGAGTGCAGGAGACAGGATAGCCACCACAAGGCTGGTCAAAGATAGAATGTCTATCTTCCAGTCCTTCTTAGCCTTATTTACCTTATTGTAATTACATTGATGAGGTATACTAATTATATACGAACTTAAGAGAACCATTACATCATCATACTAAGTACTAAGTATATATATGAACTATAGAACATCATCATTTCCACTGAGTTAACACCTTGTTTCAAGTATACTTCTCCAATGTTCTGCCCTCCTCAGAGCTCCATTTTAATCATGCTTTTTAGGAAGGACAGAAATAAGTTAGGGTAGCTAGGTAGTTCAATGGATAGAGTATAAGACCTGCAATCAAGAAGACCTGAGTTCAAATCTGGCCATACACTTCCTAACTGTGTAACCCTGGGCAAGTCCTACCTCAGTTTCCTCATCTGTAAGATATCTGGAGACGGCAATGGCAAACCACTTCAGTATCTTTGTCAAGAAAACTTCAAATGGAGTTACAAGACTTAGACACAGCTGAAAAGCAATTCGTTGGAAAGAATCCAGGTAAACCAGGATGGCTAAAGTAGTCAACATTGTACCATATGAGAATCAGTTGAAAGGACTTGTGATGTTTAACTTGGAGAGGAGAAACCCTTTTTATATTTAAAAGGCTATCAAGTAAAAAGCAGGTTAGCTCTGTTCTGGTTGGCCCCAAGAGAGTAGAACTAGTAGCAATAGATAGGAATTTAAAAGAAGTAAATTTAAAATTTTATAGCAATTCAAGTTGGTGGAATAGGCTGCATTGAAAGGTGGTATGTTCTTCTTCCACTGAAGATCTTCAAGTAAAATCTACATAACCATTTATTTGCTGGTTACATTTCAGGGGAATTATTTTTTATCCAAGAACCAGCTCCATGGTGTCTGAAGTGTTTCCAACCACTGGGATTCCACAAATCTGTGAAGTGATTTCACATTGATAAGTTTTACTTTCCTCACTGTTAAAATGAGAGAATTGCACAAAGTGATATCCAAGTTTCCTTCCAGTTCTCACATTGGCTAAGAATAGAAAGAGGGGTAAAAGTGTTTTTCAATATCTTATAAGCATATGAAAACATTCCAGACTTTAGGGAGCTTACATCCTATTGGAGTACATGGCCAGAACATATGCAAATATACTTAATATGTACAAAATAAGTTCTGTGTAATTTGAAGGCAGAGGAAATAGAAGCAGAGAGGAAAATCAAAAAAAAAAGGGTTCATAGAAGAGATTCATGGACTGAATTTTGAAGGAAATTTTTTTCAGTAATCAAGTGCATATTTTTTTTCTCCCTCCCACTTCTCTAGGGTCCATTCTTGACTCCCTATTATGGCTCAGGATCTTCCTTACCCTGGAAATTCATCAACATCTAATCTTCTCATACTGGAAGCCCACTACTCCTATGACCAATTTTTCTGATTGACTTGTCTTCCTAAAACCTTCATTTTAAGGCGAATATTCAATTCAGATCAGCCACATCTTCATTCCTCTGTAATCTTCACTCCTGGCCCTCTGGACTTTTTTCTACTGTGCCAGCAGCCTCTTCACCCTAGAAGTTCACTCCACACTTACAGCACATTTCTATTATTGTCTAGTTTCTCTTGGAATATAATGTTTTAAGGAAAATGTCTAAGCCAGCTATGACATTATTCACCTTTGGGTTCCACTCTGACTCTACAGATTTTCTTCACCATGACTCCATTCTGGTATCATTAAGTGTTTTTTATATATAATAGAGATTATATAATATCCTGATTATATTTGTATTCCTAGCCCTTAGCACAATGCTTGGCACATAGTAAACACTTCATAAATAATTTTTTATTTTTTTGCTGATGCCTGCCTCCTTCCCTATTCCCAAATTAGACAAATGGAAAGAAAAAAATGTCATAAATGTTCATAATCAAGAAAAAAATACCCATATTGGTCATTAAAATGGAAATCCTGCCCCTGACTACCTCATTTCCTCTGAATCAGAGAGAAGATGGGAAATGGATATTAAAGCTCTTTCCGGAACCAGAGAAGGCCTCTATTTAAGGGTGGCACCCAAGAGATGATCCTCATTATCATTTTCTTACTTAGCTACTTTTGTGGACCTCATCATGTCTAGAAATACATCATTCTGAAAGATGAAAAAGTTTAAAAATACACCTCTTCAGATCCTTTCCCCTCTGCTATTCAGCTGTTTTTTATCCTCTATTAGATGAGCTCCTTAAAGACAAGAACTCATGACTTTCTGTGTTTGTCCAGTGCTTAGTTCAGAATCTGGCATATAGTAAGTGCTTAATAAATGATTACTGACTGACGGACTTCTTCACTGCTTATACACAGGAAGCCAGGTTGAAACCAGAGTGCTTAAAATACTCAATTAAATAAGTCTGTTGTTGATTCTAGAGGTTAAAGGGAGCTACTAGAATTTACTGGATAAGGAAGTATGTGTCTGTCTGTCTGTCTGTCTATCTATCTAGCTATCTACCTAATAATCTAACTATACCTGCCTATATATCAATCCACCTCTCCTAATAAAATGTAAGGACCTTGAGGAAAAGATTTTTTTCCATTTTTGTTTTTGCAACCTCAGAGTCTAGCACAGTGCTTGTCTCACATTGGGAGCCTGATAAATATTTATTGATTTATTGATAAGAATTATAGTGAAGAAAGAGCTGAACATATATCTAAAAATGTCAATGTGAATTGTTATCGCATGTGGATTTTTAAAGACTAAAAATAAAATCTTAGAAGGGGATGACAAAATTATGAGAAAGGGAAGTCAATCAATTTGATCAATTCAAATCAAATCTGAGTCTTCTCCAGAAGATTGTGAGTTAATAAAATTTTCCTAAATATGAATATTGGGGAATCAGTGGATCCTCACCGTACCCTGAAAGTCTAGCATAAATTCCTGTCTAAAAATGGAAATATCAACATGGCTGTATTTGATTTCTAAAAAGTCTTAATTCTTGCCAAAATCTGAAGCAATTTCCTTTGTGGTTATAGATCTTTGATTCAACAGCTTGGATTTCTTTGTCTTCTTATTTTTTTTCCCCAAAATGAAACCTGGCTTATAGCCACAAAGGAGAAGCTTTCTCAGAACAAGAATATGGGCTTGGTCCTTATGAGCTGTTCTCCTTAAAAAGTTGTTTAATACTCCCATTCTCATCCTTCAGAATTCTCCACCTGCTAAATAATTAAACAAGCCTGTGTGGATTTAGGGACAGAACTGCTAAAGGCTATGCAGCCACAGGCATACATGTAGAAGTATAAACTGAGAGAATGAGCTGATAGACTACAGACTCTTGTTGAAGTGCAAAGACTACTTGTGACTGCCCCAACTTTTCTCCTCTGGCTACAGCTTGTTATAATTGGATGGAAGGGCTGACCTCCTTTTTGTTTCTGTGTGAATAGGTAAAGGAGTACTTCCTTCCTGAGGTGGTATGGAGAATATCATCTCCATGACTCCTACCTACTGGTCTCCACCCTTCCCTCCACCTGAAATGGATTGAGGATAGAAAATGGAAAGTTAGGTCTAGGAGACTGTGAAGAATCAGTGTCACAGGCCAATAGAGATGATACGATAGACCATCTCTTCCAGAGTTACTTTAACCATAGTCTGCATATACCATCCTCTTCACCCCTGTTGCCACTGTTCAATATGTTGTATTCTCCCAACCTAACTGCTTTTGCCTCAGGTGAAAAAATTCCTAGTTATGCTTCTGAACCCTGACTAAGCCTTGCTAATCAGACTGATTTCAGTCCCAAGCTTATTCATTGGCTCTGCACATATTGCCAAAATACCAGAAATTAGCTATTCCACAGTTAGGTGAGAAGCAGATAAAGAAAGTACTATACATACATAGTCTAGTGACAGAAATAAAATGGATAAGAAAAATACAATGGAGAATGGGAAGGAGGGAGAACTACTGCCCCTTCATGGATCAGAATTTAGTAGAATAGATGCAGAAAGAAATAGTTGTCAAAGACAATTTGCATTATTGTTATATATACCTTTGCTAAGCCCCATTGATTGCTTATGCTGTGCTCAGAGTGTCTCATCTTAAACAGGATGAATAAGTAATTGTATAGGCTTCTCAGCTGAGAATATTTTCAGCTACCTATGCTTCCAAAGTGATCCAAGTTGATCTTTGTCTCAATGAGTCTGTATGAGCATATTGACTAATTATTAGAAATGAAAAAAGGCTAAAGTTCTAAAATGGACCCTTAAGTCTAGGGACAACAGAGAATAATGTCATCCTTCATGAAATCTGTAATCTACAAGTATAATTATGGTTTACCTTCTACAGGAAATATTCCCCAAAAGTATTCAACCTATGGAATGATTCAATATTAAGTTGCTGTTGAAACTAAATGCTTCTCTATATGTCATCAGGAAATAACCAATTCAAAATATAATTCATTAAAATAATCTATAAGTATGGAAATTTTAACATGATATGGAGTTTGTTCTTTTAAAAAGTATAGCCCAAACATGGCATCAATCCCATCTCTTCCTACACTTTTTCTATTCCTAGGATGACTTGTTCAGCTCAATTGCTGCAATCTCTCAGATCAGGATGCTGTCCACAGGGATTGGAAGAAAATTCAAATACAACTCACCACCAGAGTGGTGTTTATGGGGTATTTAGGGAGGACAAGCAACTCTGGTGTGAAAGCTTTCTGAGTCCTTTGCAGGGCTGCTTAATCACCTTTGGTAGTCACCTTCACTCAACTTTCAATTGTGACTCCAAGAAAGTGCTACACCATCTTTACTTTACTACTTTACTACAGTGAAACCATCTTGGCAGAAAGGCTAAACCTCAGGATAACTGATGGACTTTAAGCCTCTCAATGAGTTAGGAAGCATATAAAGACTTCTTCTGGTAGAATGGCTGAATAAGAACAATTTGTTCCAGTGCGGTAGCTGAAATAAGTGGATGGAATGCTTAGAGCTTGGTCAGCCATTCAAGATGCCCAAGTCATCGATTATATCCCAGGCCATTGCTAGTCATCCTGATTTTTGTCTAGCCACCAGACTTAAATAACTCTGGAAGAGAGATGAAGCTAATAAGTTTGTGTAACTGCCTCACATAAATCTATTTCACCCACAAGTAAAGACATTACTCCATAATATCTTAAGTCCTCTTTGAAAACAAAGGAAAAACAATGAGAAATAGGACTTCTGAGCCCTACTAGTAGACTAGTGGATTTACAAAATAAGCCATAATGATAAAATTAACTGTTAAGTATAAAACATTTATTAAATAAGGAGGCAATTTTTAAAAATAATCATAACATTTCTGAAGATAAGGAAAAATCAAAATATAACAATCCATACATTAATATAGGTCATACTCTCCCACTAATATATACCATATCAGTGGAGGGGAATGGAGACATATACTTATAGAAGTAAAGTACATGAAAAGGGAAACCTAAGGTTACTCATGATTTTATACTGTAGGTCTAAATCTTGGTGGTCTTTTTACAGAAGAGTCTGTACCATACTCCTCCTTTTCTATTCTTTTGTTAGATACAACTGTATCTGCTGCTTTGGGGCCAGTGAGCAGTTTTAAGCTCTTTCATTAAAGCAGCAGCATTATATTCTTTCAGTGGTAGAGCAATCCAAAGCCTAGTATCATCAGCTTTCCATGTCTGCTCCCTTGGCTGCACTCTGAAGCTTGGTTAAACTATTTCAGTGACAAGCAATTTCCTTGAATTGGAAAACTGCAAAGCTCTTCAGTTATGCCCTTTGAATTCTGAGAAATTTCTCCCTCTCAAGATAGAAAAGTCAGTCGAGGGCAATGTGGTGAAGTTTCTTATGGGTTTTTCTACTTCTGGGTTGTAAAAGGTGGAAACATTCAGTATCCCTCCCCCAAGTTCATCAGCAAGATAAGCTTCTGGAAGTTACAGCTCCACTGCAGACCTGCAGACATGAAGTCTGTACTTAGCTCCTGTCAGCTTCTAAATTCTGTAAGCAGATATCTTCCAGCATTTTTTTCCCTATAAGCTTTTTCTGTGTGTTCTTATGCTGGTTTCTCAAGATTCTGATCATCTGATTTTCTTTTTCTATAATTCTTCATCTAGTTATCCCTGGCTTCTCATTCCTCAAATAAAGATCTCCTTATGAGGAGTCTATCTGTAAATCAGGTAAACTCAGAGTTGATAATTCTTTCAGGTAAAATACAAAGCACAGTTTTACCATAGTCCTGGATAGTTTTATGGTTTATAGTTTCATATTTGTATCATTGAAAATTCTGAAAACAATCATATATAAAAGAACTGATGGAGAACCATCCTCATTCCAACCATTCCCATCTTCAGTCAGTAATCATGATTTCTATCTGCTTTCATATAAGTTCTTGGCACTTTATTTGGGCAGCTTTTTCTTAAATCTTCAGAACAGTCTCAAGATGCTTGTCTCAGTATTATAATCCCCAATTTTATAAATGCAAGTAGAAGGTTTAAATAGTCTCAGAAAAGGAGAATAAGTATTCACGAGTGTCCATGCTTTTTGGGTGACTGACGAATGTTACTTATTCTGGTTTGTCTTCTAGGAATATCAAGGCAGTGGAAAAAGGGATTCCTCCAGATAGATTAATTTAATAATCATGTGATTAAGATGAAAAACTCATGTTCTTTATTCAACTTCTAATCTTAATTTATTTTTTCCAAGGAAGTATTTTATTAAGATTAGACTACAAATACGAGTATAAGTATTTCAGAACACTTGACAGCTATATTTCTAATTGCAAATTAACAAATAATTTTAGGATTCTTTTTGTTGTATCGTTGTTTTCCAGTTTCTAATGAGTTTGGTCATTCACCAGGACATGATCATTCTTAGTGTGAATCAAAAAGTCAAGATCTTATACCTGTAGAACTAAGGACTATGTTGTTCATCCTTATTTTCATAGAGATCAATGACAACACAGAATTGATGTCTTGATTTGCACATGAATTGATTTAAGTTCTGAAGCAGGACTGCTCAAAATTATCAGCCTTCCTCTTTTTCAGAGTTAATGAAGAGGCAAGTCAAAAATCAAGATGGCACTGGGTGCAGTGGAGGATCTTAGCATTTTCAATGTCTTATCAAGCTTTAAACACTCCACAGAGCCTACTTCAGCTTCCTTTTAGCCATTGGAACAAATTGTTCTCATCTGTCCATTCTACTGGGGAAGCCTTCATATGTTTGGGATAGATATCCCCCTAACTTACCAATAGGTTTAAAGCCTGTTGGTTACCTGTGTGTAGTCACTGTGCATGCTACAGCTTCTTGGAGCCACAGATGAGAGTTGGGTGATAGGTAGACCCAAAGATGGATGAATAGCCCTGAAAAGGGCTCAGTAAGCCTTCATTCCAGAGGTGCTGATCTTCATTAAATATGTTATATATCCTCCAAGGACCACATACTTTAAGGAAAGACATTTTAGCTGTGAGACTCAATCTGCCAGCCACATACCTTGCCATATCTTTAAGATATCCCCTGGTAATTGATGGTGGAACATTATAAGATGATATACATAATTTAACAGGAGCTGTCAACATCACTTAAAAGGTAATTTGTAATCTTCTTAGTAAATATTTGGGGATTCTCTTTTCTCTTTTTAATTGTTTTAATATATAGGTTGAAGAGATCAGTTTCCTCATTTACAAAATGAGAAGGCTAGAATCAATGTTCTCTAAGATCCTTTTCAGCTTTAAATCTATGATCTGATTCTATAATACAAATCATTAGACAAATGAAAGCTATTCATCATTTATAGCTCACTTGTTTCCAAAATGATTTAAGCCAATAAAAATAGTTTCTATTTACTGTTTTGTATTCACAATAGAAAAATTCTTAATGTGCAAATCCTGAAAGATTCTTTATTTAAAAATTATGATCCTTACAACACAAATGGATGCCATGAATGAATGCTTTGATAGTTCAGTAGCTTAGTTCTGACCAATTCAAGTATGGGTTGCTTTTGTCCGTCAGCTGTTTAGTCAATAAACATTTATTATTCATCTAATATGTGCCAGGTACTATGTTAGGTATTAGAGATACAAATAAAAAAAATCCCACAATCTTTGCCCTCAAGGAGCTTACAATCTAAAGAGGGAATACAACTCACAGAAAGAGCTGAAAAGGGAGGGAAGGTTTGATACCAAGCATAGGGATATGATGGAAAAGCTCAAAGGAGTGCAATCAGGTGGGAAATGAAGAGAAGTCTGTATACCTTTTTTTAAATGGAGTTTTGGGGAGGGACTCTCTGCTCCACTTCTAATTAGAGAGGTCCTGGGACAGGAATCTTGTATATGTCCTTCCCAGGAGACCCACTCCACCTCCTAAAGGCTTCGTCTAGATTTTTTGGCTATGTGTGGACATCAATAGTGCATCAGTGCTCACATTGTGAATTCCTAGAGGCCATTGAGGGCATTTTCAGAATTTACAAGGTCAAAACTATTTTCATAATAATATTAAAACATTTTAATTTCTAATATGGTAAATATATATACACATATACATATAATCTACAGGAACAAAAACTCTTTGGATGTAAAATGTAAACTTTTTGAAACCAAAAATTTTGGAAACAATGGCAGTAGAGTAGACAGGCTGGCACTCACCATCTTGGTGATATTCCTTACACTGTTTCTCTGGTTTTCTTGTCATTTCAATAATGTCCAACTCTTTATAAGCCCATTTGGTATTTTTTTGGTAAAGCTATTGGAGTGGCTTGCTATTTCCTTCTCCAGTTGATTTGATAGATGAGGAAACTGAGGCAAACAGGATCCAGTGACTGTCCAGGGTCACACAGCTAGTCAATGCCGGAGGCCAGGTTTGAACTCAGATTTTTCTGACAAAGCCCAATACTCTATTCACTATGCCACCTGGCTACCATATTTGTCTCATACAGTTCTTCATTGCTATGTTGCATCCTACTCATGATGACCATACCTTCTTTGTTGTGTTTTGAGGACCTACAACATTAATTCTTCAGAGACTAAAGAATATGGTTTTTAAAACAAGATGATTCTTGTTTCAGTGAGAAACATTAGCTGATTTTCTATCTCATCCTTCATTGTATCCTTTATGTTGAACCCTTGCAAGTGCCACCTACAAATGAGAGACATAAAATTATAATGCCACTAAGATTTCTGCAGAAAAGGACACTAATAGTCACAAGAGGAGTTCTTGACCCAAATTATAGTCCTCAATTAAATCAGCCCATCAATAAAAATTTAATAAGTAACTATTATGTCAGACATTAAGCACTGGAGAAATGAAAGCAAAATTGAAAAAAATCCCAACCTTTTTTATTAGAAGAGGCAACATGTACATCTGTAAGCAATGTAAAATAAATGAAAGGTTGTTTGAGGAGGAAGGCACCAGTAATTGAAGGGATTAAGAAATGATTTCTTTAGAAGGTAATGTTTAAGTTAAGTTTTGAAAGAATGTGGAAATTCAAAGAGGTAAAGGTGAAGGAGTGTTCTTCCAGTCACAGGGACTGCCCATACAAAATGTATCCATTCCTTTCTAAAGTATGCTCTGTAAGCACACAGTAGGCCTTTAAGTCATATTTTTTAAAAATTTAAAATGTTTGCTGAACTAACTGTACATCTGTGTTGAAAGAAATCAACTGCACGTACACTAAAACTATTTAAAGGACATGAAGAATAGTTTAGATAAATTCCCAGTTAAGATTATATCTGTGTTAGGGATAAAGTTAATGTGGCTCAGGGCCACCAAAAACATAATCCCAATGCCCTGGGGGAAAGGGATTGCAAAGAGTCAAGAGAGGAAATGTTGCATAATTTTCCCACAAAATAGGGAGGCATTTTCAGGTTTACTTGCTTATTTATTTTCTAACAATAGATATTTATTCTAGTTCCTTTAAGCTAGGCAGTTCAAAAAGTATAAGATTTGTTTATATGGACAGTGTGTAAGCATCCCAATCCTTGTAATAAATTGTGCTTATCAATCTTGCCATGCTTATAATAAATGTTTTTCAAATATTTTCTAATTGAGAATGATTGAGGTTTTCTCACACATTTGAACACAAGTGGGAAGATTGTGGATAGAGGTGTATTGTCTGCTTCCTAGGCTATGCAGGTCACCCTGGATGGGTAATGCCTTGAAGGGCACAGATTGAGAGATTTTGCTAGAGTAAATTTACCTCCATTAACCCTAGAATTTTAGACTGTTAGCCTTTATCCAGGAGCTATTATTTCTCCATAATAAAGTTATTTGCTAGGAACCCAGGCCCATTTTACCCACTGCTTTGGAGAGCACTAGCTGGTAAAGGATAGCTAATTCTCTGAACTAATATGTTCATGGAATTCAAAGAATTTCAGAACTATCAAATATAGTCTTGACAAAAAGGGACCCAGAGAAGAGAACTGCCCAACGTGGCACAATTAATGACAGAGCTGTGTCCCCATAGAAATTAAATCTCTTGATTTCTGACTGTCAGTGCAATAGTCTTTCTACCCCACTATGCAGCCTTCCTAAAGGCAACAGAGAATATGAATGGAGGGAAAAAAGAAAGTCCTGTTCTTCTCTTTTGGCCCACTTGAAGGATTTATTATATATTTTCCTATTCAAAGATAAATGAAACAAGCTGATCATAAGAGGAACAATAAAGTAATTTGAAATTAAACCATAGGAGGCACCATTGCAGCAAATGAGATTATTATTTAGGTTGGAGAAGAGAAGACTTAGGGGAGACATAATAACTGTTTTGAAACATTTGAAGGACTGACATACAAAAGAAAGATTGAATTTATACTGATTGAACCCAAAGAATAGAACTTGGAGAAATAGTTATACCCCTTAAAGCATTCCAGAACAATTTGCAGTCTAAGGGAAAGGAAAGCAGTTTTCCTCCTAGAATCAATCAATCAACCAATCAATAAGCATTTCTTAAATGCCTTCTATTTGCTGGGCACTGTGTTAAATGCTGGGGATACAAATGAGGAAAAACAAGCCCTACTCATAAGGAACACAATGCTTTGCTTAAAAAAAAAAAAAAAAAAAAAAAAGCGGACAAGAGGTTAGTTGATAAATCAGTCCACAATCACTGAAAAGTATTACTTAGTATCTTAACATGTTTCTTTCATTTATTCACTGGGAAAGCAGGTAGGCAAATGATTTCAGTTTTTTCATTTTTTCATAATTAGTTGCAGGAACTGACTCCAATCTAATCAGCATTTTTAAGCATTTCCTAAGGCACTATATGAGATTCTAGCTAAAACTAAAAGCAGTCCCTGCCTTCAAGGAGTTTACATTCTATTGCAAAATTAAACATGTATAAAAATTTTGGAAAGATAACAGTTGGCAAAGAAAATTATGTCAGCATGATATGTTGATTAAAATTGTAAAATAGAGGAATTACAAACTCTGTATCAGGGACAGAGTATATATAACACAGATGGAATTATCTATTTGCCTGATATCTTGCAAACAGAATCAAGAAGGTTTTTTTTTAAATGAGGGAGAGAGAAAGCTAGCTATGTGTGCCCACTGATATATTTACCACAAAGAAAAACTACAACAAAGAATTAACAAAAACATTTGAAGCACCAAAAGTTCACAAGAGACAAAAATCCCACCAAAAAAAGTATTCAGTAGTGAAATACATGGCCTCTTATGACTATTGAAATGTCTAAAGTTTAGACAACAAACAAGGGAATTCAGAACATCTAACAGAACATCTAACTTTATAGGTATCTTTGAAACTTATTGGAATTAACTGATGACTATATCAAAGCTGTGGATAAGTATAGAATATCCAAAAGAATAAGAATAGCTAAAAAGGAGAAGTACAGAATTATATATAAAAAAGATATACTGATATGAGAAAATTAAGATATCAAAAGAAAACAGCATTTATATGATAAACAATAAAGGGAAGAGAATCAGAAATATTTGATCATGACTGCACATTACATGCCATGAAATTGATAAATTCAAACAAGGGACAGACATTTATTATTCCACAGACATTTTATTTTATAGGAGCTTCTTTCTGCCAAAAGCAGAGCAGCCAATAATTTTGGAACTTCTGATAATAATAATTTCATCTTTTTCTTAAAAGAATAGCAAATACAAAATGCAAAAGAATCTGCAAAGAGAAATCCTATTGTGTTTCTGATTCTAGCATGGAGAATCAGTTTGCAAAGGTAAAAATAATGACACTGTTGGGAGAAAATGAATACTACTTACAAGTTTGTGATAGAGCAGGAGAAATGGGGATATACCTTGACAGGCACACTGTATGGTGTGAATAGACTTCAAAGGACAGGAAAATCTCATGAATAAAATTCCTGTCAAAGAAGTTAGCTGTGGAGGAATGAAAAACATTCCCGAATGAAATTCTGAAGAGATCAAGATAAATAATTCTGATGAATAGAGAAAATGGAAGTTACTTGAAGACACTGATGTGGATATACAGAGAACACATCAACAAATATTGATTCTTATGAGGCATATGTAGAGATCAAGGATGAAAAGCAGGTAAAAAGGGATAAATATATAAGTGTGTTGTGTTCTTTAAAAAAATAGTGGAGATGAGGCTAAGAAGCTTGGAAGAGTGAGGGGCTTGGGAAGAGAGATAATGAGTCCAGTTTTGGCCTATTGAGTTTGTGATATCTATGAGATATCTAATTGAACAAGTAAGCAGTCAATTGGCAATGCATGGTTAAAATTCCAAAAAAGAGACAAGAGCTGGATCTATGGAGTTGGGTTTTCTATACATATAGATGTAATTGGACACTGTGATTTTTGAGGTCACCAAAGGAGAGAATGTAGAGATAGAAGGACCCAGGAGAGAACCATAAGATACACTAAGTTAGGGATCTGGAGAGACTTCAGCAAACAGACCTCAGAGATTAAATAGCAAAACTATGAAGCAAAGTTTTCTTGCTCTTATCTTCTCCATCCCCAGTTCCAATTTAAGTATGACAACCATCTTCTGACATCAAAGCAGGCAACTAAAGCCATCAGTTTTTCAGCTTTCATTAATGTTCTCTGAACAGTGCATAATATAACTCCCATGCCATATCATGTGTCACCCACAGCTTTAGAGTCAGCATTTGTGAATGTGCTGATCCATTATCAGATACTAATCTACTTCTTTGCTGTGTAAAAGAAAATCACAATCAATTCAATGCTATCTCATGAGAGCTGCCCACATTAAAAAGCTTTTTGTTTCAATTTTAAGTCCACAATAGGCTACTTCACAAGTTAACTGGGATGGGCAGTAGCACACCAATTGAATTCCCATCCATTTGGGGCTTGGTTTGGCTTATAATCAATATGAAACCAGACTTCACTTACTTTCTAGATAACTCTGCTACCCTCTCACTCCCTCACAACCCAGAATGACCTCTCCTGACTCTATGTGTTTATAATAATATACTACTCATTTGACACTTATCTATTGCCTGTTGTGATATTTTATACATATATCTCTTATTGAGAGTGTTCTGGGCCTTTTACTCACAAATACATTTATATGCATCTATGTAAGACTGTATTATGTTTGTTCTGTTTCTCTGCAGGTAGACAACATCTACCTTCATAAGTCAGAAGCATAGAATTTTAAAGGGAAAAAAAAAGAATTTAATTGAAAATAAAGTGAATATGATGGGGAAAATCCATTCTCCTTCCAATATCAAAGATACTCAATCTATCTGAACTTAAGTTTCCTAATCCATAAAACAAGGATAATAATATCTGCACTATTTTTGCACAGTATTGCTTTGGAGCACAAATGAAACAATACATATATACATATATGTGTGTGTGTGTGTATGTGTATAAAGTGCTTTATGATCTTTAAAGCACTATATAAATATTATAATTATTGCAAGTCTAATCTGGTGAATTGTATTATAAGTTTCATTAGGTTAAGAACGTTGTCTTATGCCTCTTTGTCCTTCATATAACTTGTAGCAGGATGATTTATGTATAGTAAACTCTCAAATATTTGATTGACTGATAATTCCATTCCTTAGACTTACTTATATTTCTCCCTGTGGACCCATATGTATAATGTTCTCACCGTATAAAGATTACAGATACTAGTGGGTCACCATTAATGCTTATTGAGAGTATTCTGGGCTTTTTACTCATAATGCATATTAGCTAATTAAATAATACTAGTATTTAACAACAGCTAGCATTTATATAGAACCTATTATAAGCTAGGCACTATAACAAATATATCATTTGATCCTTACAACAACTCTGAGAGGTACTGGTCTTTTCCACTTTAACAGATGGGGCAAACAGAGATTAAGTGAATTGCCTAAAATCATACAATAAGTATCTGAGACCATATGGGAACTCTGGTCTTTCTGATTTGAGGACCAGAGTTCGATCCACTGTACCTCCCATCTCCTCTATGTATATCCCAAACATATTTGATAGTAGGCAAAATGAAGAGGTAGGACAAATTTATCTTCTACTTTTTATTTCTCTCCTTTTTCCTTATTCTAACACCTCTTCTCTCACCCCAATTACCCACTTCTCTCTTGTCTTAATTTTTTGCTTTCATTCATTAATTCATTTGGGATGGGGTAGTATATCAGCCTTCTTTTTGCAGACATTTCAGTGGTGCTATGGCTAGTGCACTAGAACTGGTATCAAGATGTTAATTCAAATTCAGCTTTAGATACTTACTAATTGTAATAAATAACTGTTCCTTCTTCCCTCCCTTTGGCATTTTCAAAGATGACTCTTGTAAAAGGATCATTTGCCCAAAGGAATGAATTCTAATGGTTGACTTTCACACCTAAATATGAGGAAAAAATTGGGGGGGAGAGAGGGGAGGGAGCTACAATGACATTTTAAAGCCCATTCCTTATACATAAACTCTGCAAAATTGAGCATGACTCAATTTCTTGGCTCCAAAAAGAAACCAATCCCTATCTGGGTAATTTTTACAAAGACCCAACCTTTTTTTTTTTTTTTCATCTTCGCATCTTTCTATGGTTTAACATATAGCAATTGATAATTCATAGGAGCATAGAATTTTATAAGGACTTTATATATAACTGATTCCAATGCACTTATAATATTTATGGCAAACTGAGGCTTAAAGAAGTCAAATAACATTTAAGTAGTAAGTATCTAGGAAAAAATTTGAATGAGGTCTAAATTCAAATCCAGTACTTTCTCCACTAGAACTTAAAAGTTCTGTTAAAAATGAATCTTAAAGCCAAAACAGAATATATTGTCCCTCTTTGCCTCCAGTAAGGAGAGTAACACTGAAGATTAGCTAGCATATATTGTACTCTACAAGGAGCACTTAACTTGGAGATAGTCTTTGCAGTAGATTTCCAACTTTAAAAAAGTACTCATGTCACCTACTGTCACCAAAATTTGGCACAGGGAACACAGACAAGTTAAAAGGAAAATTATTCTGTCATCTTCAGTCTCAGACTAATGTTCACTTCTAGTCCAGTTTATCTACATTTTTTCTGTTGTCTTAACCCTCAACTACCTTGTCATATTTTGAGGTAATTAATATGTACTGGCCTTTTTAACTATGAGAAGGAAATGTGCTTTTATGATGCTGCCATTTCAACTAAATTGCAATGATTGCAGCAGTTTGAGTGGATGGTAGGTTAGAGAGCACTTGGGAATCAGCCATTGTGTAGTTTCTTATAGGAAAGGTATAATTCATTAGCAGGAAAGAAAATGATTTAGATTGTTTGTGACTACTGAGAGTCCTTTGCGTTTTCTTTATTTCATCTAAATGATAGTATGGTGCCCATCATACCTTGTTAACGTGAATGCTTGCACTCAAGTCTCTCTTCTCTACATATGTGAAAGAAGCTATAGATACCTAGACAGAAGCTATATTCTTAACTTCTGGGGAGGGAGGGGGGAAGCTAGGGGGATAGGGGAGAAGAGAGGAAAAAAACAATTCTAAGTGAAAGCAATCCATACTAAAGAATTATGGTATGGGGTCTAACCCCCTAAGATTGACCCTCATTATCATAAGCCTAGAGCTAGAGTTCTGGACCATATGTTATACTTTTATAATCTTGCAATATAATCACACACAATTTGGAACAAAACAATATTTTAAAGTGCCCCCACTTCTCATTGCTTCCTTTCTCCAGGAAGAATATTTTGAAATATTCACATCATAAATTTCTATATTCTGTTGTCATTAACTCTTTATTACACCATGTATCAGCTCAATGGCTAATTGTTCATTCATGTTTTCATTTGTGAGTAGGTGTTAACATGGGCCACATTTAATGTAGCCAATCAAACATAATGCCTTTATGTTTATTATAGCTCTCTGCCCAAAGCCTATCCATTGTTGATAAGCAACATTCTGACTAAGCTAGCCTTCCTGTCTCCCATACTGCAAGTTGTTGTATGGGTTCCTGAGAGGAATAGGACAGATGTAACAAGATTTAGTTTTCCCTATAAGTAGACAAAGTGGTCCAGGAACTTAATTAGTACCTGTTTGTGACCTAGCTTCTTATCCTCACCTATAGCAATGAGTAGGCCAGGCTTTTTTTCTCCTTCCTTTGTGCAAGATAATTAACTTTCCCTAAAAAGAAACAAAACTGTCCTTCAGTCCTATTGGCCCAGGCTTCTTCCAGTTCACCTAAAGAATTTTTCTAGCCTCATGGAGACTAGACTTGGTGGATTTCTGAGAAACATGGAAGTCACAATATCCTACCCTTATGACCAGACACATTTCCACATGGAAATGAAAGATGTCTCACCAGAGAAGCTAAATACTATTATATTCTTATTGCATATCTTGACTATTTAAGACAAAGTAAATCTTTTGTAAACTGTTCAATGTCTTTCAAGTGTGTCATTTCTTCCTCAAATTAGAGAAGATCTAAGAGAGTTCTGACTTTAGAGCCACCATGAACAGCCCTCCTTTCACAGATGATGAAACTAAGGGATAATATGACCTATTCCCATAGGTAGTAATCATGAAAGACAGGATTAGAACCCTGCTCTCCAAATCATAGTTCTCAATATGAAAGGTACCTCAAAAGATCATCTACTTTAATCTTTTTCATTTAACCAAAAACAAAAAAAAAACAAAAAAAAAAAAAACTCAAGGTCTAGGAGGTTAATTACCTTGCCCAAATTCACACAAGCATTAATCATCAGAAACACACATTAAACCCATAGCTTCTGAATTCAGTAAGTATTCTTTCCACTCACCTTGTTCTCCTTTCTATTTCTTCATATAATTTTTCTCACTTGAAAGAAAAAATCATACTTAAAACATGAAAGCACATTGCTACCAAGTCTGAGTTGAAGAATATTTCATATAAGTAACCCAACGATGATTTATCTGGTAGGGAATCCATGTAGGAATTCATACCCAAACCACTCATGACTTCTTAGTGTGACCAACATAGAAAAATAGATATTTCCACAAGACTTCTTTATTTGCATGGTCCAACCCATGGCCAACTGCTATGTCTTCTCCTGGTGACTATTAATGAGGGCACAGAAAAGAGGTTTGCCCACAGTTTCTCTTGTTCTCCTCTCTTATTCTGTTCAGTCAGGCCTTCTCCCAGCATATCTAATGAAGTTGGCAAAACATTCAGGCTGGTATGCCCATTTAGTTCCTCTTCAAGAAACTCAAACACTGAATCTCCTGTCATAAGTTCAGCTCCATTTCACCCTACCATTGAGCTTTCTTGGCCAATGAAATAAAATGTTCAAACAAAAAGTATTCAGAAAGTTTGTTTCCATTTGTCCTTTAATTTAAAAAGGAAATAAATAGGGAATAGCAGAAAGTGGGGAATGGGGCAATGTGGGAATGATAAACAAATCAATAGCAACAAGAGCCTCAGAGAAGTATTCTTGAATGAATAATGTACAAACAATTTTGTTATACCTCCACTTTGCAAAAAAAAAAAAAAACTAATTATTTTAAAATCAGTGATTTGGGGAATTGGTCATTGGTGTCTGAGACATTGCTAGTTGGTGCCCTAGACAAAGTGGATTTTCTTTTCAGAAGCTTTAATAGACATTAACTGTGGTGAATGCCAAAATTCTTTCCTACCTATCTACTTCCATCCATCAAACACACACACGCATGCACACACACACACATACACGGATTTTTTTTTTAAAAATAAGGATTTCTAAATAAGGATTGTTTATCTGAAATTTGGTTTTCTGTTTTAATGTTTCCCCCCTTGGGAGAAAGGCTTTCTGCTTCTGTAGATATTGAATTGGACAACTTTTTTTTTTTTTTTAACATAATTTTTCTTGGTAGAAAGATTTTCTACTTCTGTAGGTAGTACATCCATTGGACAACTCTGAATTTTCAGTTTTAGCTCTTTGTTGAGCAGTTTAAAAGTAGGAATTATTAATAATGATGTCAACAATTATTTTTTTAAAAAACTTTATATTTATGTAGCACTTTTCAGGTCTGCAAAGCCCTTTATATACATTGTTTCCTTTTATCCTCACAAAAACTTTATAAGGTATTACAGTTATTATTTCCATTGTATAGATGAGAAAATTGAGGCTGAAAGAGGTTAAGTGATTTGTTTAAGATCCTACAGCCAGTAAATATGTAAGATGGAATTAGATGTTCAGTCTCCTTATTCCAGTTCCCAGAACTCCAGCTGCTATCATTTGGGAAAAGTGCACTCATTACAATTGCCTTTCATTACAATTACTCCCTGCCTTGATACCTGGTCCTATATGAGACCATGTCCTATATGAATTAATTCTTTTTTCTCAGCACCAGGTCCCTCTCTGCCCACCTTGCTCTTTGGATACTTGAGTGCCTCCTGTGGTGATGTTGGAAATACCTCACTTTACTCCAGTTCCCTTGCCACAGAGATGAGCTTTCCAGTTGAAGAACCATTACCAATACATTGTTACTACTATTGGCAAGGATGTGTCAGTCTATTTATCTATGACTCCACTCAGTCTTGTAACTTTCTGAAGCAAAATATCTCTCTTTGGCCGCCACTTATAAATACCCATTAGAATGTATCAGTCAGTCAAAAAACATGTCTTAAGCACCTACCATTTGATAGGAAGGAGGCAGATAGATAACTCAGTGGATATACGTGTTTATATTTATATATGTGTGTATATATATATATATATATATATATATATATATATATATACACATATTATATATATTATATTTATATGTGTGTATATATGTATATATAGATATAGATATAGGCATATATATATCTTCATGGACAATTAGGTGGCAGAGTAGATATGATGCCAGGAATTCTTCTTGAATTCAGATCTGGTCTCAGACACTAGCTGTATGACTCTGGCCAAGTCATTTAACTTTTGTTTACCTTATTCCACTATATAAGGGAATGGGAAACAATCCAATATCTTTTCCAAGAAAACCACCTGGACAGTATGATTTATGGGGTCATAAAGAGTCTGACATGACTGAATACAACAATGTGCCAGCTAATAAGCTAGACACTGGGGAAACTAGTACAGAGTGAAAAAATTCCTACTTGTAAATAGCTCTTAATATAATGAGGGAATTAATTAGTATTTATGAAATATAGAGCATAAAAACAATTTTTCCTGTGTCATGCATTCTTTCCACAATCTAGTAAAGCCTATGGAACCTTTCTCAACATAATATGCCATAAAATAAAATATGTAGATTTGAAAAGAAAAACAATTATATTGAAATACAATGAACAAATACACATAGATGTGATGCTGGTGGGCATACACATAGCTAAGTAACACTGTGGATAGCACATTAAACCTGGAATCAGGAAGACTGATCATCCTGAGTTCAAATCTGGCCTCAGATACTTACTACCTGTTTGACCCTGGGCAAGTCACTTAATCCTATTTGCCTTGGTTTCCTTATCTGTAAAATAAGCTGAGAAGGAAATGGAAAACCACTCCAGTACCTTTGTCAAAAAAATCCCACATGAGGTCACAAAGAGTTGAACACAATTGAAATATTTGAAGATATTACTTCTCTCCTTAGGAACATTAATACTTTAAAAAATTATAGCTTAGGACAGCTAGATGGCACAGTGGATAGAGTACCAGTCCTGAAGTCAGAAGGACCTGACTTCAAATCTGGTCTCAGACACAACACTTCTAGCTTGTGACCCTGGGCAAGTCAGAAGAAGAAGAAAGAAGAAGAAGAAAGAAGAAAGAAGAAAGAAGAAAGAAGAAAAAGAAGAAGAAGAAGAAAGAAGAAAGAAGAAAAAGAAGAAGAAGAAGAAGAAAGAAGAAAAGAAGAAGAA
Source organism: Antechinus flavipes (assembly GCF_016432865.1). NCBI lineage: Eukaryota > Metazoa > Chordata > Mammalia > Dasyuromorphia > Dasyuridae > Antechinus > Antechinus flavipes. The sequence goes on from NC_067398.1 coordinate 437,705,121, forward strand.
GAAGAAGAAGAGAAGAAGAAGAAGAAGAAGAAGAAGAGAAGAAGAAGAAGAAGAAGAGGAGGAGGAGGAGGAGAAAGAAAGAAAGAAAGAAATTATAGCTTAGTTTTTTGGATTCTACATCATATTCTCTAGTCATAGTAAATTTGTACTTTGTTTATCACCTTAGTTTTGTTTTATTGTTGTTGTAGTTGTTGTTGTTGTTTTTTTTTTTTTTTTACATGACCTGTTGTATATTTACATGTAATGGGCTGAGGCTTGAGTTGATGCACTGAGGTCCCAAGCACGAGGCTAAATAGTAATTGGACCATACTCTATTAATATATAATCTTGGAGAAAGAATGGCCCCCACCCACTCTTTGTGCAAGTCCTGATGTGTTGTATAGGAAATGATGAATTTGGTGGGTGGAGGCAGGGGAGTGGAAAAGGAAAGGGAAGGAGAGACTTTTGGGATTGCCATTGTCACGGTTGGCTCAGCTCACATCTCTCTCCATTAGCTGATTTCCTGTCGCAGCTGCCCATATTGCTATCGCAATCTTTCTTGCCTATATTTGCTATCGCAATCTTTATTCACCTCTTCACTTGAATAAAGACTGAAGATTTTTCCCTTAACCTGAGTTCCTGACTCCGGCTGATTTTAAATATGCGATCATTACATTTACAGATAGAAGATAAACTGGGCCTATGATTTCACTGATATGGCAGAACTCCTAGATGAGGAAATTCTCTCCCATCCCACAGGTGCAGATAGGCATCTTCTCAGCAATTAATAGTTATAGAGAATTGCCAATAGCCCTTAAAGGTTAAGTAACCTCTCTGAAGTGAGAGATTAAGTGAGGCAAAAAAATAATAATAATAAAGGATTAAAATAGCTTCTTTTTTCTTTCTTTTTTATTTTTGGATAACTTCTTTTATTAGATACTGAATTCTATGGACAGTCATTAGAAAGAGAATTCTGAAGAGACCAAGTACCATAATGTAAAAAATGAATGCTAAGACAGAGTTTTCAGAATTGAAGAAAAGGCAGCAATTGTCATGATGGTTAAAAGTGATTCTGGCAGTGATTTTCTCATAGTTTATCAATATTTTATTATTTGTTGTTCTGTGAAAAAAACTAAAAATAATGTAAGGACTTAGACAAGAGCTATATAAGTTGGGCAGGTAAATGGATTCCTTTTGCATTGCTGAAGGGAATACATAATTTTATGAGGTCACAAATGATTGAGTATATTGTTAATAAATTTTGTACCAATAACCTTGATATTTATTTAAGCCTAGATTATTGGGGGAATGTTAAAAAAAAAGGACACCAAAAGCTTAGGGGAAAAGAAATTTCTCCTGTTTAATAAACATTATTTAACAAACTAGTTTGGGGGCTCAAAGATAACTGATTAAATAATGAAAGATATAATTTTAATAATTAATGAGGAAATATCAAAATATACCCTTTGATTGCTTTAGAACTAGAATGGGAATAAACAGGATAATCAGTCAAGTAGTAGGCTAAGGAGTAACCTGGTATGTTTAATGATTAAGGTACATATCAACCCATCTAGATTACATGCAAAAGCCATTGGCTTTAAACTATAATGCTCTACCATCTACAAGGCACTGCTTCATATACTTAGTATTCAAAGACAAAGATGAAATAGTGCTAGCCCTCAAAAGTACTATATTCAGTGGGATATTGGTGTGTGTGAATAGAAGAAGAAATCAATAATATTTAAAGAGGTCAGATAAAGTCCTATATAGGAGATGTCATCTGAGCTGAGCTTTAAGACAGCTAGAGAAGATGAAGATGTGAGGAGGAAGTACATTCTGGATATGGAAAACCCCTATGTTCTGCTTTAATGACAGAAAAATTACAGAAGTCTGAGAATAAGTGAATTTATTGGGAATGGGAAATAATGAGTAAGTTAGTTTGATTAAAACAGAAAATGCACAGAATAGAGTAATATGGCATTAAGACTGAAAAGATAGCTGAGATATAGACTATGGAGGACTTTAAATGTTATGCTGAGGATTGTGCATTTAATCTAGTGGCTTTAAAGAGTCAATAAAGATTTGGATTTGAAAATATCACAAGCTGACATTTTAGAATTATGATTTTGGCAACTTTATGGATGAAGAGGGAAGAGAGGAGAAACAGAAGAGACATTTGGGAGACTTGTGCAATAGTAAAAGAGAAATGATGAAGCCTTGCACAAAATTTGTAGAATGGAGAAGAGACAGATGAGATATTATGCCAGTAGAATCAACAAAACTTGGCAATTGATTCTGTATGTAGGTGGAGAGGGGGAAGAGTGAAAGATGATGCTAACTTTGGGAGTCCCGCTAGAAGTATGATGATAACCTTAGTGGAAATAGCAAAATCTGGAAGAAAGGAGGTTGAGGTACCAAAAAAAATTTTTTTTAATGAGTTCTATTTTGGATATGTGCTAAAGGTTGTTTGCATCCAGATGTTTATGGCTGTAAAGAAAAGCTAGAATGCATATTCTTTAAGATCACTCTCAGTTTAAAAATTCTAATTCAAAGTTCTAAAAAGTCAATGAAAAACTGTTTTATTTTGGACTTTAATATTTTAATGGATGCATATTCTAACTATTGTCAGTACTCCCTTCAATGGTATATGTTACAATCTATCCAAATTCAATTTGTAAGATTTGTGTCTGAGTCTTTCTGTAAGTCTTCAATAGAGAACATAGCTAATGTGCTGGAGGATTTGCTTACTATGTCTTTTATTATTCACCAGTTACCAGTGCAGTATTTAGACTTTTTACCTATTTGCATCCTTTTACTCATACCTTCCATGGATGTTATATTTCTCCCCAATTTTCCTCTCTTCCAAACTTCGCTATTTTTGTTGGAGCTATCACTATCTTTCCATCCTGGATAGAATTACCTATTAGGTTGTCTTACTGGAGTGTCTGATCTTATTCCAGTTCAATTCAATTTTATATACATTTATTAAGCAGCCTACTACATGAGGCACTATGAATGTAAAAAACAAAACCCAAAACAGTTCTTGTCCTCAAGTAATCTAAATCATACTGGGGTGGTTTAGGAAGGAATCTAATATGTATACAAACAGATAAATAAATGAAAACTAAATACAAAATCATTTCAAGAAGTTTGGCACTAAACACTAACTTTTGAGTGGTATAGGATGGAAACTCTGACATATGGTTTCATGGCTTTCTGAAGAGATTAGGCTCTTTTCCTACCCTCACCCAAGAACAAAAATTGAATTGACACATAAAACTATCATACAGAATGCAAAATTTTATAGATCCATATATTTTCAAGGTCTTTTAAAGTTATTAATTATATATCCCACATACTCTTTTTGCCCATTTTATTACCTCTTTTGTAAGCTAGGAAATTGACACTAAAAGGTCAAATGGTTTCCACAGGTCACCCAATCAATCAGTAGTTGGAATTCACTTTGACTTCTAGACTTATGTTTAGACAAAGGGACATATTGCCTTCAGCCATAAAATTCATCATTGTTCTATGGCTGCTATACACAGTAGCTTCTTCATTAAAATTTATTTGTATTTTTGCCTGGTATAATCTTCTCTTACTCCATTCCAATCTTCTCTTACTCCCTTATGCCTTTTGAAATGGATAACCCAAAGAACAGAACCCACTTATACCAGAATGCAAAGACTTGGGATAAAAGCTCTAAAAAGTTACTTTGGATAGAATTGTATTCTCAGTAAATCCCACCTTGTTATGGAAGAAACATACACAATTTAATTGTCAAAAGTTTTAATTTTATTAGTGATCCTAATTAACATAGCTGTCAGTTAATTACAACCACTGATTTTAAAGTATCCCCTAAAGTTTAGATCTACTTTATCTTATACTACTCAAAAGATTACAAGAGTTGAGTTGGAGTGAGGTAGGAGTGCTCTCCCTCCTCCCCTTCAGAGACACACACAGACACAAGACTGTGTGTGAACCAACCATCCTTGTCTAAAAGAAAGGTGTGGTGTAACTGAGGCAAGAAAGAACAGGTATATCCCTCTTGCTTAAGTCTGCCCAAAGAAAGGCTGAAGGCAAGAATGCTGTTGAGAGACATGGGTTCATATAGGTGAACACGGATTCCCCTGAAAGGTTATATGGAAGTAAAAAGAGCATTAAACTTACAGCTAGGAAGGGCTTAAATGGGATGCTGTGAAAAACATTTGCTAACTGTGTGACCAGGGTCAAGCAACTAAGCACTCTAAGTCTCAGCTTCCTTGGACAATAATAAATGTATTTCTGATGTGCTTGGAGTCAGGAAGACTCATCTCTGAATTCAAATGTGGCCTTAGAAACTTACTAACTATGGGACTCTGGGCAAGTTAGTTAACCTAGTTTGCCTCTGTTCTTCATCTGTAAAATTAGCTGGAGAAGGAAATAACAAATCACTCTAGTATCTTTGTAAGAAAACCTAAACAGAGACCCCAAAATGTTGGCTATCACTGAAATGACTGAACAAAAGCAACATTGGACTTCTAATCCAATAAATTGCCAATAGAATTAAAGAGAACTGGCAGAGGAAGAGGAAAGTTATAAGATTATAGATTTAGAATTGGAAGGAACCTTAATGATCATCTAATCTACCTTCCTCATTTTATCAATGAAAAAATTGAGGTTGGAAGAGGTTCAGTGATTTGCCTGTAGGTCACAAAACAGTATATTGAGATTCAAACTCAGGTCCTCTGACTCTTAGAATTCTATTTCTTATATCCTACTACCTTTGACAGAATTGTCTCTTATCATTGGGTGATGCCAGTTGGGCAGCAATGCCAACCATCAAGTTCTTGAACTCATTTTCATCCTCCAAAAAAGCAAGAAAGATGTTAACATTTTTATCCTACCCAGAGGTCCCTCTCAAGTAACCTCTTTGGAAAACAAAATTCCAAAAAGGGGACTAGTCCTTCTGTCCATATCCTCAGATTCTCTTTCTTTTCTGTTTTACTCACTCACATCTCTCTTGAATTACAAGGGTCTTTCTGTGACACTCTCTACTTGTTCCATTCTCTTTTCTTAGCACAATTGAGGAGATTGTTTGTTTTTCTAGAGGTCTTTCATATTATCTAAGGAGAAAAGAACAAGAGAAAATAAACTTAGAGAGTATAGAATTGCTCCATTGCAAAGCATGATAATCTTATTTTCCAAATACCTCTAATGGACCAGGAGCAGTTAGGTAATTTACTAATCCAACTAGTCTTGCTTCCATTTCCATAACATTTAGACCAGCCTCTGCTAACAATGGGTCACTAAATTGTCATGTTATTATATAATCAGTAACTGAATTTCTCTTAAGCTCAGTTTCATCATCAGTAAACTGGGCATGAATGAATCTAGAAGAGGAAGACTCTTAAAATTTCTGGCCAAAGCTGAAATGATTTCTGTTTACATTCAAAATGAGTTGGTCATAACCAAATGGAGCTTGGCCTAGGATCTATTGGTGGCTAATTAGAATCAGATTGATTTTTATTTAAGGCCTGGTCTTTAAGAAAAAAATCTAGCCAGCAAACACCAAGATATCTTGGGAGGCTTCAGAGGTGAAAAGGAGAAAAAAAAATGATTTAAAGAGCATCTCTAGGTAAGGATATGATACCCTATGTAGACAGATGGAAGGAAAGAGGGAAGGATAAAAGAAGAGGGGGAAAGAGAGAGAGAGGAAGGAAGAAAGGAAGGAAGGAAGGAAGGAAGGAAGGAAGGAAGGAAGGAAGGAAGGAAGGAAGGAAGGAAGGAAGGAAGGAAGGAAGGAAGGAAGGAAGAAAAAGGAAGGAAGGAAGGAAGGAGTAGGAAGGAAGGAAGGAGTAGGGAGGAAGGAAGGAGTAGGGAGGAAGGAGTAGGGAGGAAGGAGTAGGGAGGGAAGGAGGGATGGAAGGAGGGAGAAAGGAAGGCAGGAGGGAGGAAAAGAGGAAGGCAATAAAGGAAAGAAGGAAAGCCCAACTTTACTCACAGAGATTGTTATTTGTCTTTCATTTGTGAAGAGAATCATGACATCAGGGAAGCTATTCTATGACATGCAAGTGAATTGGATTTAGATGTAAGGTCACCTGCCTCACTTTCCCTTTCAGTGCCATCTGGCCAAATTTAGATCAAGACAAGTAGACATGGCCCTGGATGAAATGGGAGACTTTTTAAACTAAGGTTTACAATGGGTCCCAGTTTGACTGATGCCGCACCCATTTAGTGATTAAGGCTAGATTGCACAAGGTAGTTGAAAGGAAAGCTCTGTACAAAAAAGCAAAACATGATGTTAATGTATTATTTACATTTACATGTAGTCAGTTCTTTGTTTTGTTTTTGAAAAGGTTCTACAAATTAATGAGGCAGAGTAAAGGCAAAATTGAATTGGGATTGTAGTGACCTCCCCTAATCTCTACTACTAAATCTAAGATCCTTGGCAAGTCACTTTGCCTCTCATGTGTGAGTCTATCATCTTATGATTAAATCAAAAATATCCCTTTCTTACATCTAAAATTTAATTATTCTTAATTTCTAATCATGAAGTAGTTTAAGCAGAAAGGATAAACTGATTCATTCTCAGCAAATACTAATTAACTTCAATCTAATGCAGAATGAAGAAGATATAGGTCTATTCAAACAAGTTCAAATGAGAGATAAAATAAATAGGAGAAAATCCACTTTGCATTTTTGATGTGCTCTTCAGGATTTGTGCCTGTAAAATAGTTCCTCAGCACTAGCCAGGAATGAAGAAATTGTCCTCATTAAGAAATTAGCAACCTAAAACCTACAAAATGTTCTATAATCATCTGGTTAGTGTGGCTGAGGGCAGAGGCAGGACAGGGCTTCTGTGTGAACTAGTTTAGTGCTAAAGTTTAGAAAATCTTCTATCCTCTCATTTGTAAATTCCACCCTCTGTACTATGGCTATTCAACTATCAAGGCCTTAAATTTTCATCATAACATTCACAAAAACTTATCACAAAATAAATTTCTTCATGGCATGGAAAGCAGTATTGTTGGTATTAAGATGTGTATTTATAAAAAAAATAATACGATAAGACTTCCCTTGAATTGCACATGCAGACCAACACACTCCACTTGGGTTTTATGTCTTTTGAGATTTAGTCTACCTTGTCTATCTATTTCAAGTTCTGCCTGAGGGATCCAACATTAGCAGTAAATCTCTTTTCCAAAGTGGCTTAGAAATTCAAGGAGGTGAGAACTCTTGGTAGAATTGGTAATTAGCAATCCCTATCTATTTCTTTTTTAAAATATCTGTTCCTTCACTATAATTTTAGGTTCTATAAAATGAACAGATATTGGAGCTAGAAAGTGATTGGAAAATGTGAAGCTCTTGAAGAAAGGGTCTCAAATTTGGGACATAATATATTAATTTTCTCCACCATTAGCTTGCAACATGAAAATTTTCCCTTATACTCTAAAGACTTAGTTTGACCATGAAGTAAGCAAGAGATTGTTATAGTTATAAAAGATAGCTTTCCTTCCTTTCTTCCTTCCTTCTTTTCTTCTTTCCTTCCATCCTTTTTTCCCTTCTTTTTTCCTTTGTTTCTTTTTTTCCTTTCTTTTAAATAAACTCAGCAAGCTGCCAACACACGCTTCACATCATCCACTAAAGCATTTCAGATCATGCCAGAACATGTCTTGACATTGCTAAGACATTAAGAAAGATTTCCAGAAGCCAGCTTCTACTGGGTCAAAGAATTAGCTAAATCTTAAAGTAACCTTGTGTCAGTCTTTGCTTCTTACCTTATTTTTCCTTCTTTGTGATACTTGTTAAGAATGTGGTAATAGAGTTTAAAGGTTATTATTCTTTAATCAAATTGTATAACTAAGGGGAAAAAACCTCCAGAAAGCTATAAAAGTTGGAGTTTTAATGAGCAAGAAGGGAGGATAATGGCAGTGAAATTGACAGAGGTGCCCTTTAAAGAAAGCAGGTAGCAAATCTTTAATGCATTTGACTGGGTTACATCTGGTCCTTTCTGTGTATTACAGATCAGGGAAGAAAAGCAATGACAGTAATTAACAATGACTTTCTGGCTGAACTTTTCAGACTGAAGGTTATTTGGAGGAAGACATGGGAAAGCAAAAAGAAGGTAATTATGCTGGTTTCATGGTCAGAATCCTAATTTTTTTTGAGCCAGCTAAATAAGTGGTAGCTGACAGTTTTCCTTTAACAAATGCAAGTTGAATCAAATGTCCCCAGGGTGCACACAGGATGTTTTCACAAAAAGTACCTTCAAGAAACAGATGAAATAAACAGCAGTTACTCTAACATTAAAATCTGTAGCTAATCAATGCCTTGTCATCAGTTCTGACAGCCAAACTGGCAGAATTTCCCTGTCAGATCTCACTGTGGGGTGGGGGGGATTTTAATTTTGGCACACTGAACTGAGCAAAACTGAGAATCCATAGGAAATGAAAAGGCATGAGTTGGATTATGTTTTACAGGCCTCACAGTCCCCGAAATGTAATTTCCCTAACCAGAAGCTAGTTTCAATAGCAATTTCTCTGTTTTGCAAAGTTGTTCTTTCCTAGAAAATTTTCAGTATATAGATTCACATACACAAAAGTTTAAATAGTATTAGTTTACCAAGATGAGATTAAGTCATCATTTGGTTTGCACATATCAAATATTTCCTAAGCTCCATGTGCTGCCTTCTGCACACAGCATTGCAGACTTGCCATTGGAAAAGACGTTAAAAGCTTGTCAACCAAAGAAACATGGAAGACCAAGTGTCTGGGAAGTGCTAGATCTCAATAAAGGAACTCACAAATCTTGTAGAAAGCTTCCTGGGAGACTTTCCACCTGTGGAAATTCATTTATGTAGCAAGTTTTCTTCCCAGGACCAAGAGAAAGCTATTTAGATTATTTATTAAATTTATATTATATGTTAATCACTGTGTTAAGTGCTAGATATACTAGTAAAGCAAAAAAAAAAAAAAATGCTCTACTGCCTTGAAAGAGCTTACAATCTAATGAGGGAAGCACTCAAAAGAACAAAAGAATTGAAAAGAGGGGTGATGGTTAAGGTACCCATGAGAGTGAGGGAATTTTGAAGTCTAGACACTTAGAAGCACAACAAAGAGGAGAATGAGAAGGGCCCATCTTGGGCCCTTCCACAAAATGGAGGTTCCAGGAGGAACACACTTATGGGAGAAAGGGACCACCATACCAGAGGATGTTGTAGGATGAGAAAGCTACAGGGGAAAATAGATACTCCAGAAGGAGATTGCCGGTGACCCATTATGTGTCAGATACTAAGCAAAGAACTAGGGAGAGAAAAATAAAACAAAAAGGAGAAATAAAGAAATCAGGACATATTACTTGTGTTTTAAAGCCTCATCATCTGTGATTACATTCTGTTACTACATCAAAGATTGTAGGAAACAACCCCTCACCTAAGATATGTTAATATAAATATGTAGACAATAAATACAAAATCATTTCTGGAGAACATCTGAGGGAATCAGGAATCTCTTTTCTGAGAGGTCTGATGATATTCTCTTTTCCTGTATTTTTCTCCATCTTTCCTTTATTTGTCTCCTGATGATCTGGATTTCTCTACCATTTTCCAGTTGTCTTCTCACCCTGGAAGATTCCTCTACTCTTGCTGCCCCCTACTCCCACTAGTCAGTTCCTCCTAAACCTCCCTTTTGAAAAAGTATCCAAGTTCATCATTTTGTTGTTCTTCAGTTATTTTCAATTGGGCACAATTCTTTGTGATCCCATTTGGGGTTTTCTTAGCAAACACACTGGAGTGGTTTGTCACTTCCTCTCCAGATCATTTTATATATGAGGAAACTGAGACAAACAAGGCAAGTATATGAGGCCACATTTGAGCTCGGAAGATGAGTCTTTCTGACTCTGACCTCAGCATTCTATCTACTGGGTCACCTAACTAACATGTTTAAAAATTATTTTAAAAAATTCTTCAGCTATATAGAATTCTGTTCTTATTGGCAGATATCTATTGTTTCTTCTATCATTTTTAATTTCCTTTGCACTGAATACTTTATTTAATTTGTCTGTTGGTTTTCATTGCTCTCTGCCTAGGAACATTTTCTACTTGAACTAATGTAGTATTTACATTATCTTTCCATTTAAAATGACCTTTAAAGGGGTATTGAAGAAGAATTATCTTCTTAATTTATCCAACTGTTACTTTCAAACAAGACAGTCAACAAGCACTGAAACACTTATTACTGTTGGCCACAGTATTGAGTATTGGGGATACAAGGAACAGCAAAAACATTCCCTACACTCAGAGAGTTTACATTCTATATATACTGTATACAGTGTATTGTTTGGAAAGTAATAGATGCAATTGAACCTAAGAACACCAAATTGAGGTCTGCCTTACTTGAAGTTTTGACATCTTGGGCCAATTAGAATAAAACTAATTCATATTCCATATAACAGCCCTTAAAAAATACTTGAAAACTATTTCACTAATCCCTTGTATGGTATGATCTCTAGCTTCATCAAAGTATTTATTGACTTTTTCTGAACATATACCAGGTTATCAATGTCCTTTTTAAAACAATATGTGATTTCAGGAAATGAAAATAGTATACCAGATGAGGTCTAACTAAAAGAAAATTTAATGGGAGCTTCATTTCTTTTTTTCTGGGTACTATGCTTCTATTAATTCAGTTTGTTGGTAGTTTTTTTATCTGTTGCATTATACTGTTGTTTCACAATCTTAAAGTCAATCAAAGTTTTCAAGCATTTTTCACAAGAATTGGTATCTAACATCCATTATTTTTGAAAAGAAAATTTAAACTCTAAGTTTCAGATGTCATTAATATAATTCATAATTAAGAGCCATATAAATAAATTGGATTCACATAGTGATCTGACCCAAGAGGTTCATTTTTCTCTCTTTAGCTTGATTGTCCCACCTGAACTAATCTCTAAAAATACCATGGTATACCATCTATCTAAGTTTTCCCAAATGTGAGCAAAAGGGAGTACAGATTCCACATAGGCACTTTTCAGGTGCCAACTGCACATCAGGCATGGAGCAGCTTTATTTCATCCCATAGAAAATATCAAAAGATGCCAAGGCCTTGTTGGAGTATGTGGACAGAAACAGAAACATAAAACCCTGAAATAGCCCATCTGCTCCCCTGGAAAAGAATCAATGACAATTAGTACTTGCTACTAAGAAAAATCATTCTCACTCCAGTGAGTTCTTTCCCAGAGAACTCTGCAATTCTCCCAAGACTTGTAGCACAACCTGTATTTAGAATTCTTCCCATAGCCTCCCTCCCCCTTCCCCTAAAGATAAAGATACACTGGGATTTCTGAACAAGCAAATCCTTTCTCACCAGATCTTCACACCATCACTGTCTCAGTAACTTACTGGTTTTTATCTCCAAGTGGGCTCCTGCACAGTAATTCTATGAGTTATACTCTTCTTATTCCAAGGACTTCCCTATCTCAGTAAATCCACTGAGGAGCTGGAGTTTGTGAATGGTATTCATAAACTTCCTTTCAGAACAAGTAACTTATTCATCTTTTTCATAATAATTTAAGATTTACTAATAAATGAAACTCTTATTTAATAAGTTTTTTTGTGTGTGATATAACTATTACACATAAGGTATTCTGCTATGCATTGGGTCTATAAAGACAAAAATTAAAATAGTCCCTCCTCTTATGGAACTAACATTCTACTGGGGGAATGCCATATATAGATAGATAAATATATTCATGATGAATTAGAAGGTGAAAGGGGAATAATACAGTTCATACTTTTGCTGAAGTTCAGTGTTGTACTGCATTTGGGCCCTTGATATATTCTGGAAGAAGGTGCCAGAGAAAAGAAGGGGTAATCTTGAAGATGAAGAGAGTATGTAAAAAGATTTGGACATGGTTTCACAGTTTTCCCAAAGGGACTAATAATGATTGATTATTAGAAACAGCCCCAGTCTCTTCAACCCAATTAGAATGACAATAGTGGAGATGCTCATATTTCATAAAGTGATTTCTTTAAATGGTATATAGCCTGTACACTTATCAGATTGAGGAGTGAAAATTCTTCAAATTAATCAAAGACTCTCCTAATCATCCTCCTTTCTAATAGTTAGCAGTTCAGTCATTTTTCAATAATGCCACTCTTTCTGGCCCTATTTAGGGTTTTCTAGGCAAAGATACCATAGAAGTTTGCCATTTCCTTCTCCAGCTCATTTTAAAGATTAGGAAATTGAGGCAAGCAGGGTTAATTGACTTGTTCAGGATCACATAGCTAATAAGTGGCTAAGGCTAATTTTTAGCTCAGAAACATGAGTTTTCCTGACTCTGGACCTAGTACTCTAACACTGTGTCACATAGTTCTTTCATAGGACAATCCTCCAAGAGAGGAGAAGGGGGAATACAGAGAATATTTTAAGTGATAATAACAAAAGATATCAATAAATTTTATTTTAAAAAAAGAAAAAAATCTAATGGAGAGTCAGGGCATCTGAATACTAATCCAACCAAGAGTCTTCTCCTTTTTCCCAGTTCATTATTAAATCACAAATTTCATGTTGGAAGGAGCCTCATAATCCATCTTAGATAAAGGCCAAAGATCAATCAAGAAGCTAACAAAAAGAAGTGGCCAGTGGCATGTATGATTCTAGTTGAAATTATGACACCATTTTAATCTTTTTCTGAAATTGTTTTTATTTAAATATGTAATATTATAATTCCCTATCTTAGAGTGCTAAGACCACAATTTGTATAGGAAAAATAGGAAATAATCATTACAACCAGCACAGCATATAGGGATCATAAATTTAGAAGTGGAAAGGACCTTAGGAGACATTTAGTCCAACTTTGCTTATTTTATAAATGAGAAAATTGAGGCTCAGAATGAAATTATTTGTCCTAAGTCATACATAGTAAGTAGCAAAGCCAGAATTTGGACCCAAGGCCTCTCTGCCTCTACATTCGGCACTGTTTTCACTAAGTTGGTATTGTTCTGAAAGCTATTTTAAATACCACCCAATCTTTTTCTCCTATTCTCAGATTTTTAAATCCCAGTGGTTACAGATGACTAAAGGAAGAGGGGACTGGCCATCAAAAAGAGACTGACAAATTTTCTTGTAATATCTCTCTTTGTATCTATTACAAAAAAAAAATTTATCTGCTTCTTTCATTTTATTTTTCTACTATGTTGTGGAAATGCTTCTTTTATTTCTTAAATTAAAAAGAAAAAGAAAAAAAATTTTAAAGGAAAAAAAAGAGGCAGACAAGCCAGAAGGAAAGAGTCACTAATTTTTTGGTCCATTCAATGAAACAAATGTTAAAAATGCTAAAACTAAGATGTGTATTTCTAAACATCTCTGGATTTGTCCTTAGCGTTTGCAATCACACAAAGAGCATAACAGAGAAGAAAGAACACAAAAGGCCGCTTACTGCCTAAAAACTCTATTGTTTCCCCATTATTTCTAGAATAAAATGTTAAGTTCTCTCTCAGTTTGGGCATATAAAACTGTTCAAAGCAGGTTTACTTTCTATCATTTTGATTTTCTTATATAACACTCATCTCCTGGTAGTTTGAGGTCCAATTCTACTTCACACATGTCCCATCTCCATGCCTTTGCACTGAATATTTTCTTCCCCTTCTCCTGCTAGGAATTCTCTCTTCTTCCTCACTTCCACCTCTTAGAATCCCTCACTTTCTTTGAGATTCTGAAGCAAGGAATATTGCCATTCCTTCCTCCCAACAACAGTTTCTAATGTCTTTCCTTCTAAAGTTACCTTGTATAATATCTATTTGTATATGGATTATGTAATATATGTAATATACATGTATATGTATCTAATATAAATATGTCCTCTCTATATATTTTATATATTCTATATATGATAGTATATCATAATTTATGATATGTAAATTAACAGACCTCTATATGCACACATATATCATGCCATGTAGGTCCAATAGGGATATTGAGTTTTTAGGCAGCAGTCTGCCTTTTGTGCTTTTTCTTCCCATATGAAATAGTTATCTCATTCCTTACACATGGATCCGTTTCATTCTTGGCCATTGAAGATTGATAATGAGACCTTCAAGATTACTTTTAAAATCAGTCCTTATCCCCTTCAAACACAAGAAGAAAAAATTGATCATAAGACAACTTTCCTATCAACTTCTAGGTTCTTCATGGAAAGAAAGCTGGGTTTGAGGCTACTTCTGCACTGATCTATTCTTCCTGTCTCCTGGCATCTTTCAGCTTAAGCTAAATGTAATTATCATCCAGTCCTGGTAAAGACACCTCAAAAAAAAAAGATTTTTAGGAACTAAAGAAGGGCAGAGATCATAGAAATAAGGTGAAGGAACTGGATGCTGGATGAACCTAAACTTAAACAATTAGGATTCCAGTTTGTGAGATGAATGCTTATTATTCTGTAGAGAAAGCCCAAACTGTTCAATTAGGCAAAATCATCATGTATCAAGTAGGAATACTCCATTTCATCCTCTCCTTTCTCCCAGGACATTCCTCTTTCCAAGGTGACTTATTCCAATTGCTATTAGGATATATGAGAATGCTCAAATGTTCTTATGTTCTCATGACAACCCAACATCCCCCCCCCCCATTTATAAAGGGAATTAGGTTCCACATCTCTGAATGATGTCATCTTCTCAACTTGGTATCTCATGGGTGTAGTTTATCATTACTGACAATTCTGCTATGCAAATAGGAAGGAAAGATATTTAGAATTTAGTAGAATTTTCCACTCATGGAAATTGAATCAGTTCTTGTCATTCTCCCCACCCTATGTTGTTGTTAATTTCCTAATCTAGCTACAACCCCTTCCTCTTTTAAAATATAGAACATTTCATTATGGGCTATCTTAGTGTTTATATTTGTGACATATATTTTGGTCAGTTATAAGATTTGGGAAGAATATGGATACGGTTCTAGATGCTCTAAAATCTCTCTTTCCTCACAAAATTATTCCTCTGGCCTACACACACACACACAAAAAAAAAAAAAAATTCAGGATATTCCTGTCCCTTTTTTTCATATTCTCTTGTTCAAGCACATGGAAGGCAGCTTCCGGTCCTCTTTATCTGTGTTGCACTTGGCTTAAGTCACCCTTCTGGCCCATTAATCATCAATCTTAGTTTATTCTTTATTCCAGGCAACTCCTTCTTAGTTCTGGCTTTCTGCTCACCAGTGAAGGCCCCATTCTCTGTTGATTTCATTTAGTCCAGAGGTCAGTCTTCATACACACTAGGGAGTTGCTGTTCACATCTAGTTTCAGTGATTTGGGGGAGTTTTCCCTCTTCTTTATTTGTTGTACTTGGCAGTTAAAAAAAAAAAAAACTTTGCTCTCTGCCACCTCCAACTTCAGAGAAAATTCAAATTGTTTCTCTTCTGAAAGCCTCAATGGTAGGATGGAGTAGGATGCTTTAACTTTAAAACAGAAATTTGGTTTCACTTAGTGCATATGCCCTCCAATTTTTATAACAGCAAAGCAAGATATGCTTTGCATTAGACTGACCTATATGAAAGCTTTAGGCTCATTTCACTCTAAAATCTTTAGACTAAGTTCAGTGAAATGAATGAGTAGACCCAGAAAAGTTAGGGTGATCAATATGAGAACAAGGAGGCTAATGAGAGGGAAATTATCCACCTGGAAAATATAGCCCTGCTTTCTGACTCAAGAAATACTTCTGCAATACTTCTGCTCAGAAGACTGGTTCTCTTTTAGGCCATGGAATATCATTTTGTCTGGGGACCTAAACAGCCTCTTCAAAAGTAATATCTAATCTGACCACTTCTTCAGCATAACTCTCAATGTTAGAAGAACCGTTGTATTGTTTTAGGGAGGGGAAAGAGGAGAAGTTAATTTTGTTTTTTAAAAGAAATAGCTTCAGAATAATAGAAAGTTAGATCTGAAAAGGGTCTGTAGACCAATGGTGTCAAACTCAAGTGAAAACTAAGCTATAATTAAGGATCCCTTCAAGCTACATGTTGACACAGAAATCTATATCATCTTTGTTTTATGGTCCTATTAGTACAATTACTAAATATGTAGTAAGAAATGCTGCCTCCTACTAGAAGAGTTGCCTATTCTATTACTAAAGGTTTTGTTAAACATTTACCAATTATATTTTAATCTGGTTTAGCAGCACTCCGGGGTTTTGGGGATACATGCACCAGCACCTGCATGTTTGACACCTCTGCTTTAGGCCAGTTAATTCAACCCTTTTTACTTTACATATGAGAAAGACTGAGACATAGAGAAGAAAAGTGACTTTCCCAAAAATCATACTAGTGAATGGTAAAATCAGAACTCCCATTCTAATTTGAACCCATTTCCCATTACATCACTCTGACTAGAGTTTGCCTTGGTGCCCCTCCAGTTATTTGATTCTGATCTATCTCAATGGACATCATTTCTCTTTCTACTCTGACATCACACTCCTCACATGTGCTGTCTATGGGAACCAAATCACATTAACCCATTACCTCAAGCAACTATGACTACTTTCAGAGTAGTTGATTATTAGCTTGACTTATTTGCGTTCCTCTACTGGTCTCATCAGACACTGAAGAAATCCAAATCCCACACTCATCAGCCATCATAATGTCTGTGTTTGACAGCTTCCACATCAATCATTCTTCTAAATATCAGTTATCAACATCTGCTACTCTGGCCCCATTACTCTTTCTCAAAGACTAAGTCCTAAATTCTTTATCTTATCCAGCTCAGGGCATCTTAACTTATTCTGCACAAGTTAGTTGATTTCATCAATTGTCATTCTTAGTCCTGGGAACTGGATGTTGATTCTCAATATATCTGTATACAGAGCATTAGCCAATAGCCAAGCCATTCATCGGTCATAGGATAACAAAATTAGAGCCAGGAAAATTCTCAGAGGGCTAATTAATCTAACTCTCATTTTACAGATGTGAAAATTGAAGACCAGAGAAGTTGTGATTTGCCCAAGATCACAGAAGGAATGAGGCAGAGGGAAGATTGATTCCAAGGACCAAATCCTCCAAGTGCTCTTTTTTCACTAGTAAATGGTTCTTCTTAGCATTAGCAGGCAAAAGCAGGAATCCTAGCAAAACAACAACTCCTTGTATATAATAGATATATCCTATAACCACTTATTAAGTATACAGGCAGTATGATACAGAGCAGAGCTTCTTAAACTTTTTCCATTTATGACCCCTTTTCACCTGAAAAATTTTTACACAACCCTGGGTATTTAGGTATAAAAAAATAGTAATACAAATCAAACATTAACTAATAATAAATCATAATTTTGCAATTCCTACATTTAGTTATGTGATCCCATATGGGATTGCAACCCACAGTTTAAGAAGCTCTGGTATAGGAAGCTAATAAAGTTATAAGAGACCAAGAAATAATAAAATAAAATGTACAGAATGAAAAATAGAAGAGAATATGAATATTTAACAAAAACAACAGATCTAGAGAACAATTCAAGAAGAAAAAAACACAAGAATAATTGGATTGTGACCAAAAAAGAACCTTAACACAATAATAAAAGAAATAATACAAGAAAATTGCATGAGTAGTTATAGAACTGAAGTGAAGAACTATCACTGAAGTGATAGAACAAGAGGAGAAAGTAAAAATATAAAAAAGTCACCTATCACCATCTCAAAAAAAATTCTATAAGGAAAATATATCTAAATATCATTGACAAATTTTGAAATCTCCAGATCAAAGAGAAAATTTTACAAGCAAAAACAACAAAACCAAAGAAACAAAAAAGCAAAAAACAAAATCAACTCAAACATGCTGGAGCTACAATAAGAAATGCACAGAATTTATCAGTGGCTAAAATTTAAAAATGGCAGGCCCTAGAATACTATATGTCAATGATCAGAAGAACAAGTGTTGTGACTGAAAATATTATATCCAGCAAAATTAAGTGTACTATTCAATTAAAAAATGAATCTATAATGAACTGTCAGATTTTCAGGATTTTGTCTCAAACAAACCTGAATTCAATAGAAAATTTAAATAAGAGCCAACATCAAAGACTAATTTCAAGGTTCTCAATAAGGATAGTTTGTAGTTTATGTTTTATATGTGGAAATAAACCACATATCTAAGATTGATATTGATAATTGTGTAGTCAAAAGAAAGACTGGGGTAGAGCTGAGTATGATCTGATTCTAAACAGCAAAACTGAGTAGGAAAAGGTAAAAATAATAATTATGGTACACAAATGAGGTGCAATAGCAAGAACAGACACAAAGGAATTAGATGAAGGAAGAGGGCTGGTAGTTCTGAAAACCTATGCACATCAGGAATAATTTAAAGAGCTAACTATACACACACACACACACACACACACAAAGAAATAAGGAGGGAGGGAATAGTATAAAGTGGGCTATAGAAGGGTGTGTAATTAATGGAGTAAAGTATGTAGATTAATAGGAAAGGGATAAATGAGGGGAGAAAGTGAGGCAAAAAGATAAGGGAAGTATCCGTGGTGTATGTGTGGAGTGACAGGGCGAGGGTGGGGGGGGGAGGTTTTGTGTTGGGAAGGTTAAGTAAGAGCACAACAAGTTAACAGGTGACAGTAAAGTAGAAGATTAGTAGGGATGGGAAATAAGAAATATACACAAACATAATAACAATGATCAGGAGTAGAATTTATTAGGAAAAAAAGTAGGGGTAGTAATCATTAATCTCAAAGTCAAAATTTAAAAAGATTCAATTAAGAGAGAAATCTACCTTATGTGTCAGTCATATTAATATTGTTTTAGATATATGTATATTTATGTATATATGCATATGTATATGTGTTATATATAAATATATTTATGTTTTACTGCAGCCTGCTTTGGGGAGGTAGGGGGAGGAAAGAAAAAAAAATAAATAAAAAGTGTACATCAAAGAACAAAAGAAAACCTACAAGGAAGCAAAGAAAAGATGGACAGTTATGAATGCAATGTCTTCTATTATTATATGCTTTCTCAAAATGGAAATCTATTGTTATATATCTTGAATCCTCCCTGATGTTCTGCTGGACACATGACAATGGTTTTATGTTTTGTTTTATTTTTTATTTTTGTATTTTGATTTTTTTCTTATTTTGCATTTAAATTTTAAATAAATAATTTTTTTCAAAAAAAGAAGCTTTGGTATAGTGTATATAGACCATTATTGAAGTCTTAAAAACCTGGGACCAAGTCCCATCCATGACACATAGCGGCAGTGAAAGTCACATTACCTCATGAGCTCCAAGCAGCTCTGTAAGACAAAATGTTGCAGAGAATATGCTTCCCTCCATCTGTACAAGGAGTTTCTTTATCTGGGAGTTTCCTATGGCAATGAAACCACAGGTCCAGTTGCTATTCCAAGTATATACACATACACATACACATACATATCTATATTATACATAGGTATATGCATTCATACATATATACTTGTACTGTTGAAGCTTAAAACTACTTTGATTACTTAAAACTACTGAGATTTTTGGAACACCTTGTTGAGTATATATACACACACACATACAAAAACAAGCAACTTCACGAAGAAAAACCTACTTTACTGTGCTTGTGTCTTCTCTTCACTAACAACATATATTCCCAGTTTTTCACAGAAAACTCTCATGTAGCCCTTCATAATTAATCTTTCATCCAAGTTGATTGTGAGTTTACACCCATCCAAAAGAAATTGAGATCTCTTTCCTGGAGAGGATACTTAGTTGCCAGCAAAAGAATGTTGGATTTTGACTCAAAAGACTTAGATTTTTAACTGACCACCTGTGTTACATCAGGCAATTGTTTTTCCTAACACCTCTCAGCCTCAGTTTCTTCATGAGGAAAATAAAAGCAATAATCTCTGAAAGGCCTTCTAACTAAGCTATGATCCAACTGTCTACATAGTTCCTCTTGGACTTCATATTTGTGGCTGTTGGGCTTGTGGGGAAAAGCTACCTCTTATTTTCAGCAGCTGGTTTGAGGTAACACTCCTTCATTACCTTTCAGCACTCACCAATCACTGATGAACCTTGAATCACAAAGAGGGAGAGGGCAGGGGAGGGAAGAGGCTTGGGAATCAATTGTTCATCCCTCTTGCTAAATTTCTGGGCTGTGCTTAAGGCATTCTTTCACAATTGTTAGAAACTTGCTCTCTTGCTCCAGATGAGGAAGAAAGGGATCAGCATTTTGCTGTAACTATCATGCTCCATCTACAAGGGCTGATTCATTTCCTATTGTCTCATTTGTAATCACTATCACAAATTCAGGGGCTTTCATGGGTTCCAAATACTGTTTCACCATATCTTTCTTATATCAACCTTGCTTCAAGTCAACTTTTTTATCTAAACTATTCATCTTATAGCAGATCCAATCTAATCATTCCATTGGCAACCAGGAAGAAACAGATTCTAGAATATTTAAGCATACTAAAAAAACCTCTAGAAATATTATTTTTTTAAAACTCTCATTTTTCATTGTTTCATGACAAGTTGTTTCTTAGGATTCAAATGGACCAAACCATTGAAAACATTTTTGACACCTTCTAAAATTGGATAGGGACCTCAAAAGCCATCTTCTCCAAGCTCTTTATTTTACAAATAAGGTCCAAGTTGAGCAATCAAAGGACTTGAACAAGACTATGTTGATAGTAATCATCAGAGGTGAGATTTGTACCTAGGTTCTCTGACTAGCCAGCTAGATACCTGTTCTATTAATGTTATATGATTTTTAAGAGAAGTTCGAATCCGCTTTTATAAATGACGCTCTCAGGCTCAGTTAAAGTAAAGGTAAAATTTAATTATACAATGCACGGGATAGAATGCTTGCAATAACAACACATACAGCAAATAATACACAAGAGGCAAAGAATAATAAGGATTATGATTAGAATAGCAGAGAAAGAGAGAGAATACATTACTCAGTACGATCGAGGGAGTTTCAACTCTAATTGGACGGCTGGGAAGGCCCCGATATTTCAGCCTGTGAGTCTCGATCGGGAAAGTCCTAGGCAGATCGTCATCTCCATAGGTGAGGCTTCAAAGTGGAGAAAGCTTTGCCCACTTATAGAGGTCCAAACAAAGAAGGTTTTGGGCCAAATGAAGACCTCATCTAAGACAAGGACGCACCAACTAGGACTCCAGGTGGTTATAATCAAATGTTGCATTGATAAGGGGGCCAGTCCTTATCAACAGCAACAGTTCCAAGGAGTGGCGAGTTCCTGGAATCATATAATTGGAGCTAAAACACCGGTGGTACATGCCTGTCTTATAGATTAAAAAGGAAAGAGTTGAAATATATGTTCTTATGGGTCAAGGAACGGTCAGGTTTCCATAGGAGAAGGAGTTAAAATATATGCTCTTGGGGTGAGAGAGTAGTCAAGTCCTCACAGGGGGAGTCACGTCCTTCCTTGATTGGGTTCTCATGGTTTACATGGGAATTAGGTTCATATGGGGAAAGTCACGTCCTTATAATGATTTGAAATGAACTTACTACTAATAAGGAGATTTCTTATTCAATACCTCTTTCTCACATCAATAAGAATATCTCAACCATGATGTCCTTATACAATAAGGCTTTGAGAGAAATATGATCTTTTGGTGGATCTATAAATTTAGTTGCTCACAATAATTTCCTCAGGATGGTAAAGCAGTTCCATTTAATTATTTCTTTGAACCACAAGTTTGCTTTTCACATGTATTCTCAGGCTTTTAATTAGTCACCTAATTATGATCTCTATCCTAATAACAGATGAGTTCTTAGGGAAGCAAACAATCCATTATTGCATTTGTGCTGCATTTCATAGCCTCATATTAATATTCCTCCCCTTTACCTTTATAAATCAAAGTTCACTGAGTAATGTGTACCTATGGCAATAATCATGTGACTTTCTCCATAAGAAGAAAGGTATACATAATTGCTATATTACACACATACACACAGAAATGTAGCTGCATGTTTGTATATTACACACATAGGTTCACACATGCATGTGTGCATATACATGCATATATATACACATATAATATTTAAGCATGTAAAGCAAAAAACTACCATAATTATGGAACCTTGTCTTTACAGAATGAAGGGATAAGACTGCTTATTATTTTTTTTTCAGAATTCCAGAATACAGAGTATATAACCCAGGAAAGGGTTATTCTGCCTTGCATAAATCTTTAAAGATAACTTCTCAATAGATGTACATGGAGCCAAGAGAAATAAGCCAGAGAGCAAATGTTCCTCTGACCCAAGAAAAACTATTGGGGAAATATTCTGTGATGGGACACAGGCAGGACAGACCAGTTTGCAATCAGCATTTTTAATATCCTACATGGGAACCTCTGCCCTACTGACCCAACACATCTCTACACTATTTCTGTGTCAGCACCAGCAACAGAGGAAGTATTTCCTCATTCTGAAAATAAGCCCAGGTGCAGAAGATTCATTTCCTCTTGCACTCTGAGGAGCCTCCATTCCCTGGAATGGGAATATTTATTTGATATCTATTATGGTATATGTTGATCACACAGGGATAGTGAGGAATCATCAGTGGGCAGGTCCATGCTCCATTTGCATTCATGTTTTCAAGGAAAATCTTTAGTATGAAGAGTAGGCACAAGCAAGAGCTGCATAGGATGAAAGGGCATGGATGATTGTGATCTGCATTGTTGGTGAGATCATAAATCTATCAAAAGTATCCACCAAGGATCTGAATGCATCTTGTAAATTTTATTCCTGTGAGATTGTTAATATATTATTGGATATTTCTAATTTCTAGGTAGAAAAAGAAAAAAAAAAGTTGTTCTTGACCTAAGATTAGCACAATATAAGTTCTTTCTCTAGCACCTTAGGATCTGAGGAAAGAGTTGGTGGCTCAATATTCTGAACTTCACCCATTTTGTGTTTGTGTGTGTGTGTGTGTGTGCATGTGAAAGAGAGAGACAGAGACAGAAAAACAGAGGAAAAGTGAATTGAGACAAAGTCACGCATGTAAGGAAAATAACAAACATTTTAGAAAATCCAAAGCAATGGATACTAACTCTATAATATAGGTTTATAATACTTTTTAACCAAGAAACTTATTGTGCATTCTTTTCAATATCATCAATCAAAAAAACAAACTTTCTTTTTTATTATAGCTTTTCATTTACAAGATAGATGCATGGGTAATTTTTCAGCATTGACAGTTGCAAATCCTTTTGTTCCAACTTTTTCCTTCCTTCCTCCCACCCCTTCCCCCAGATGGCAGGTTGACCAATACATGTTAAATATGTTAAGGTATAAGTTAAATACATGTCCAAACAGTTATTTTGCTTTTAAAAGAGTCAGACTTTGAAATAGTGTACAATTAACCTGTGAGGGAAATAAAAAATGTAGGCGGACAAAAATAGAGGGAGTGGGAATTCTATGTAGTGGTTCATAGTCATCTCCCAGAGTTCTTTCACTGGGTGTAGCTGGTTTAATTCATTACTGCTCTATTGGAACTGATTTGGTTCATCTCATTGTTGAAGAGGGCCATGTCCATCAGAATTGATCATCATATAGAAATACTTCCTTATTAAATAAGCAGAATAGTATTATCCCAATTTTATACTTTTTTTAAAATGTTCTATTAGATCACAAAGAATGTATTCCATTTTGATATGATTTCCTTTTTCGGGCTATTCAAAACCATGGATTTTGATAACAGGAGGACTTCTGATTCTCCATCATGCTGTTGTCTAAAACACATCATCAGAGCCCAGCGACAGGCCCTCTATAGACTGATTTTACAGATTTCCCAGAGTTAGTACGTTGTCTGCTATGTGAAACCACGAGAAAAATCTTTAGATTTAAAATGGATAGTGCAAGAGTTATGGATCCCAACGCACTAAACACGTGTCCCACAGCTTTTTTTTTCTTTTTTTTGTAATTATTTTTTTAACGCCATACAATTGTACAAAAGATCTGGCTCTCATTAGATGCACTTGTGAATATCCCTTTCTCGAAGTTATTTGCTGACCTTCAGATTGGCATCTGTCCCTCCCGGTTATTCATCTATGTGGGAGCACTATGCCAAGAGAGCACAGCCCGGGCTTTGTGAGGGTAAAGTCAGCTGCGCGAATCCTGCTTTGCCTAATCACTTCTTACCGGGTCGGCAGGAGCGCTGTTAGGTCAGTGCCAGCTTTTGTTTGGATCAGGTCATTTCCCAGCCTTTCCATTGGCTTACAAAACAAAACTCTGCTACTGCAGAGCAAGCCTCAGCTCTGATGAACGATCACTCCGTGCCTAGAATCCTCCATTCACCACCCAGGAAGTTCTCTCATCATCACACCATTTTTCTATCTGACATGGCACAACACATTTAGCAGAGCCAGCCTAGAGAAAAAAATTCGAGGGAAAAGATCAGGCAGCCTTTCGTTTCTGCAACTAGAAAGCCATATTGATAGCTGGAATTGATGATAGTTGTTGTGTTTTTACATACTGGTCTGGAGTGGGGGAAGGGGGGGAGAGGGGGTGGCAAAGGAAGGGGGAGAAGGGGAAGGGGAGGAAGTTCAGGAATAAATATTTGTGAGTACATTACTATCCTTTTAGAATAAGAATGGAAAATATTTGCTCAGTTGCAAAGGTAATTAAGGAAGCAGTCAGGGCTCTCCAGGGCTGAGGTCTTTGAAACCCAGAAATTCCCAGTGGAATACTTCTTGATGGTAAGATTAAATTCCCTTTATATCCATGTACATACAGGATCTGGCATGTTTCCTGGCAACCCACTCTGATAGATTTATGGAATGAAATTGTAGTTTTTTGTAGCACAGGTTGATTTATTTTTGTTTCCATGAAGTTTCCACAAAGTTAATGGGTTAGATTAAAGAAAATATGAATACACAGTTATTATTTAACTATTATAAAATGTGAATGTAAAAAAGAGAGGACTCAGAAGAGGCCTTTCTCTCTGAGGCAAGAAAGAATGTTTTCCATTGTTTCCAATGTCTGAAGGGCTATTAAATCAAGAATTAAACTTATTCCATAGAGGACAAAACTAGGGAACTTTTTCAGAGGACTTCCGCTAAAGACAAGGAACATCTTCCTAAACCATTAAAAAAATAACAGAAACAAATTTTCAGAACTCGCTTTCTAGGCAGTGTATTAGGCAAAAAAGAAGTAAACTCTGCACTCTGGGAACTTCTGTTCTAACTGAGGAAAGTGACACAGATTGTAGAGATACCACCTGTCCACATGTAAGTCCTCACAAAATTCACAAAAAAAAAAAAAAAAAGAATTTTTTGGGAAGGAGGAGGTATTAGCAGTGGTGTAGGTGGAAAAAGGTCTCATGGTCTCATATAACAGGTGACATTTAAGATGAGTTAAAGGAAGCTAAGTATAGGAGATAGAGATGAGGAGGAAAGATATTGCTGGCATAAAGGAAGACCCAAAAATAAAATATATCTCTGAGGACAGGAGGTTCAGTTTACCTGCAACAAAAAGTATGATAAAGAGTAAGAAATGTATAATAAAACCAAAAAGGTGGACTGAAAATAGATTGAAAAGGACTTGAAATGTCAAGCAAAGGAGTTTGTATTGCATTTAAAATTTATTCATAGTAATTTATAATATAATTCATAGAGGGCTTTAAGCCTTACAAAGCCCAGGACCTCACCCTTTGTAATTCTTTTTGCTTACTTGTTTATTTTTGGTAAGGTAAATGGGATTAAATGACTTGTCCACAATCACACAACTAGTTTTAAGTGTCTGAAGCCGGATATGAACGAACATTCTCTTGACTTTTTTTTTCTTTTAGTCCCTCTGACTACTCTCAAAGTATTGCTTTTCCCAGCATAATATTTAGCAATTTGACAATATTTTAAACGGACAAAATACTCAAACCTGTCATTCCTTGCCTCTCAAAAGAGGACTGAGAGAAATATCATTTTGCATATAGAAAAAAATATAAGTACAATATAGAAAGGCCAGAATGCCTAGCCATGTTGAATAATAGTAATTGGTCAAGTTTGTCAACCCCTAAGAAAATTCATTAAGCCCAAAAGCCAGTGACATTTTTATAATTGAACATCAAAAGTGAGGCTTAACTGGGCCAATTAATACTTAGAATGTTACTGGAAAGTCAAAGACTTGAGGGAAGTGGGAATGTGGGGAGGAAATGGACACAATAAGGTGGGAGAAGATATGCCTATGCAGACATGTTAATTCAATTAAACATCTATTATAGTCAGCTCTGCTATAACTTCAAAGTGTGTTCCTAAAAATCTCAGAATCAAACAATAAAAAACCCAAGGCTCAAGAGAAAAATAAGGTTAAGACAAATACTTCATCAGTGATAGAAAAGAAGGTAGGAACTTAATAAAAACGGAAAGTTTGTAAATGTTAAATTTATATATATATATATACACACACTACTGTAGTGAGAGTTTCAAAAAAAAAGTTTTCAACAAAATAGCAAGAATAAGTTTGTCAATTCAATATTTAATAGATAATGTGGTAAGAATTATTTCTATTACCATCATAGGATAGTTCATCAGCTCAACAAGATAGGTTCCATTTTGTTTTAAGCCTTTGTTTTGGTATTGAGCTAAGTGGCACAGTAGATAGAGGGTCTGGTGTCTTGAAGATCTGAATTCAAATTCAGGTTCAGACACTTAATAATTGTGTGACTGTGGGCATATAATTTTACCTCTGTTTCTTCATTTTGTCAACAGTAAAATAGGGGTAATTAAAATATCTATTTCACAGAATTGCTGTGAAAATCAAATGAGAGAATATTTGTAAAATGTTTAGTACAGCCCCATAGTAGGCACTACATTATTGCTTATTTCCTTTTCTAGTAAGTTGTTTTTTAACAGTAAGATAAGCACCTGTGTGATATGATGGTTAGTAAATAACATGAGTGTATTCTTATAAACAACTGACAAATATATATAGATCCTCCTCCTTTTGACGACTCTGCTATTGGAACCTCATTCAAATAGTTTTCAATAATAAATGTTGATATTATCTTTGACACTTCCCTTTGGTTCAATTTTCACATCAAATTGGTCACCAGGTCCTATGGAGTTAACTAGTGGAATATGTCTTAAATATCTTATATTTTATGGGAAAAGCACTGAACTTTCAGTTAGAGGACCTGGATGAAAATTTTTGACAAAGCTATCCCATATAATAAATTGAATTTTAATGACAAAAAAGAACAAAAATCATGCTTTTTTATATTAATTACATTCATCATTTCTTCCCGGATAATACTACTATTACATTATATTCATGTACTAAAATTCATTTATCTATTCCCCGGTTAATGTACACTTACTTTGTTTTCAAATTCTTTGCTATCATAAAAGGCACTGCTAAATGTTATGTGGGGAAAGCAACATTTTAAGAGTGGTCAAAGGGACTAAAAGGAAAAGAAGTCCCGTTCAAATTCATTTTCAAAACACTTATTATCTACTAGCTGCATGACCCTGGAAAAGTATTTTTTAAATATATTTTGTTGTTGTTCAGTTATTTCCAACCCTTCATGACCCCATTTGGCAAAGATAGTGCAATGGTTTGCCATTTCCTTTTTCAGCTCATTTTATAGGTGAGGAAACCAAGGCAAATAGAGTTAAGTGATTTGTTCAGGATCACACAGATAACAAGTGTCTGTCTGGATTGGAACTCAGGTGTTCCTGACTCCAAACCCCACACTCCAGCTCTTTCTTTTGGTGTATATGAATGCATTCTTTTTATTAATGGCCTCCTTTGGGTATAAGCCCAGTAATGAAATCTCTGATTCAAAGGACATGGAAATTTTAGTCATTTTGCTCTCCTAAATGGTTGTCATGTATACATTTTTCTTTTTAAAATTTCCACCCATTCCTCCAAGTTCTTTCAGGTCCAGCAGAATAAGTCTAATTTCTTTCTCACAACAATCCTTCAAACATAGGAAAATAACTCTCTTCTCTCCCTGTAAGTCTTTTCTTCCCCAAGCTGAGCATCCAATCCTCATAAAACATGATCCACATTGATACTTCTCTGGTTCTGTCACTTATTTCCTGAGGGCTAAATTGCTCTTCTATATAAAACAAGGATGAGCATGCTTTCACATCCCTGGATGAAAGCTGCTATACAAGCAAAAAGAATTCCTGTTTACGAGTAATTATCACCCACTCTTATAATTCCAATGCAATTCATAAATTGCTCTGGCTGAAGCCTCTGGACCATTACCCTTTCTTCTTGGCTCACGAACCCTAAAGGCACCTAGCAGTTGTATGTTTTTCCCACCATTGGGTCATTAAAATGAATGAGTTTTGCATTTCACTAGTTTGCAGGGCTGATCATCTCAAATAAAAAGTGAACTAAGCACAGGGGTCAGCTCCATGCATCCCGGTGTGTTGCTGATGGAATCACCAAGGGAACAAGATTCAGCCACCTTTCTGAATGGCTCAATAGTAAGAAGCTTATGTGTTGTTATGAGCCTGGATCCAATGTATCCCCACCATCCTCCACTTTTATTTAGATTTGCTATTGGAGCCTAATTGGAACAAACTCCACTTTCTCTTAAATATAATTCTGTCTTCTAGTATGAATTACAGTTAAACTATTTCTCTAGTTTGGGTTGTGAACTCTTACCTTGGTGTTCACCTTGGGCTCAGAACTCATTCAACAAGCATTAATTGTCTATTCTAAGCAGGGCTATCAAAAAAGGTCTCCTGTAGGTGGTAAGGTCTGAGCTGAATTTTGAAGGAAGCTGGATATTCTGAGGAACAAATATCCCTTGTTCTAGATAGTGAATGGAGGACTACTTTACACACACACACACACACACACACACACACACACACACCACAATATGAAAAACACTATAATGGGAGGAAAGAGCCGGAACAACTGGGGGATGGTCTCATGTCCAAGGTAGCTCGAACCTAAGCTGCCAAATGTAAGGAATAAATGCATTCCAGGCATGGGGGACACATGTGAGGGCACAGGTATGGGATGAAAAGTGACAAATAGGTCCGTAAATAGGGGCTGCAGAGAGAGGCAAGAAGCCAGGCCCAAACAGGAACATGAGGAAGTCCCAAGGTCTAACATGAGGAGAAATTCAGGAAATCAAGGCCTTAGGTTTCACAATCAAGGATGTGGTATAAGGTAAGCAACAAGAGAGAAGGTATGGTATGGTGGATAGAGAGCTATCCTCAGAGTCATGAAAAAATGGACAAGAGTCCTTCCTTAGGCACACACTGGCTAGGTGATGGTGAGAAAAAACCCTTAACTTCTCACTGCCCTAGGCATTGTTTGAAACCTCATTTAAAGAGATCAGGGAAGGCTGTAACCAGGTATTTCTAGCACACATAGAGGTAAGAAATGTCCTGCATAAAAGTCAAGATAAAGTATCAGAACACAGGTTGTGGGACTAATGAGCCAAAAACAGGAAATAGTATTGTGATCAAAATATTGTCTCTTTCTCTGTCTCTGTCTTTGTCTTTCTCTCTATCCTCCTGCATTCCTTTTCTTTCTCTCTGCTTCCTTTCATTTCTTTTTTCCTTCCTTCTTTCCATCCCTTCTTCTATCTTCTCTTCCTTCCTTTCTTCCTTTCTAATCTGAGTTTTCATTAGCATAAGGAATTCCAGGAGAAGAACTATCTCTGTCAATACATACCAATACCTTCTCTTAAAGTCTTAGTGAGTCCCCCCAGAATATTGAGAAAATAAGTGACTTCTATTATCCACAACTAGTACAAGGTTAAGGCAGTATTTGACTGCATCTAGATCTTCTTTACCCTGAGGAGAGCCTCTTGTTGCTTACTTTATGCATATCTCCTTATGATCCGGATTTCCTGGATCTTGCCTCTCTATCATTGCTAGGTCCAGCACTTCCTCACATTTGGGGTCTGGCTTCTATTTTAGATACTACTGTTACCTCTGGCCCTTTAAACTACTATGTTACCAACATTGGCTCCTGCTTCAAATACTTCTGTTGCCTTTGGCTCTTTCAATGTAAAAGCTGGATATTTGCCCCCTGACTTCTCTCAACTTGTCTTGTGATTCTATACCAGACACACCTCCATTGCCTGAGGGAGCATGCTAGATAAAATCTCTGGAAGACTTCATGAAACCCATAGTAACTTCATTCCCTATATAGTCCCGACCTCAGGTCTTCCCAAGGACATGATCAAGAAGGAGTGAATACTCCCCTCCAGCTTCTATTGAATTCACCACCGATTAATAGTTCCTTATTGCCTTCTGTGGCAATAGCCATCTATAAGTGGAAGTGGGAATGATAGAGATATGATGTTTATCATCATTTATCAATATTTATCACTTGCCTACTTTGTCCAGGCATTGTAGTAAGTGATTGAGATACAAAAAGAGGCAAAAAAAGGTCCCTGCCTTCATCTTAGGCTAACATAAAACATCCTCTCTCTCATTTCTGGTTTTTGCATTGATTGTCTTATGTGACTGAAATTCTATCTTTTCAGATTATGGAACTAGAATATCTGATTTATGTGGATATGTGTCATTTTGAAACAGGTGTATTTCTGAAAATTTGAGGGAATATATAAAATTTTAGAAAAAAGTATCACATTTGAAAACTGGCTAGAAAAAGTATTATATGTGTAAGCTTTGGTAAATTGTTTTTGTAATGTGAATAATCATATATAATTTATCAGTTTCATAATGTTTTCATATCTTATATTTCCTTCAAAGTATAACTATTTTCTAATTGGACCCCTACCTCATCTCTTCACTCCAGTCTATCTTGAACCTAGCTGCCAAAGTGATTTTCCTAAAGCATAGGATTGATCATATCACCACTTACAAAGTCAATTCCAATAATTAGCTCCCTATTCCTCTAGGATCAAACATAACCTCCCCTCCAGCCTTTGAAGTTTTTCAAAATTTGGCCTTTCTTTATCTTCCCAGGTGTCTTAGATCTACTTCCCTTCCATATACTCTATGGTTCTCCCTACTTCTGTACCATCCTAACTATGCTTTTCACACAAGACACTCCATCTTTCATCTTTAGGCCTTTATACCAACTGTCTGTTATGCCTGGAATTCTCTCCTTGCTCCACTCCATCTCCTAAAATCCTTGACTTTCTTCTAAGACTCATCTTAATTACCATTTCCTGGTTTCCTTAAGTTTTAGCATTTTCTATTTGTGTCATGAGGTCACCTTTTAGACCATTTTAGCTTTCTCACTGTATGTATCCCCAGGGCTCAACACAGGGCTTGACAAATAGCTAATAATGAATTAATACTTTCTGGTTGTTAGATTGATGGACAAATGTTGGTTAAATTCCAGCATCCCACCAAAGCCTGAACAAAGAGCAAAAGACACAGATTTCAGGAACAAGGAGGTGATAGTTCCTCTGGGCTCTGACAAGGCCAGACTACATCTGGAAGATGGGATTCAGTTTGGGGCAATACAGTTTAGGAAGAATATTAATTTTTTATGTGTAACTATGGAAAATAAAAAAAAAGAATGTAGCACTAAAAAGGGGAATATCAAAATGTCAATAAGAGTGCAACTAGGATGATAATGGCCATTTTATTCATATCCTGTGAGAATCAGTTTATGTTTTCAAAAGAATTAAAGTTACAGATAATTCAAAGAAGCCATGGTCGGTATAAAAACAGATGTAGATGCTAGAAATGAGCAGTTGGATCTAGTAAGTTAGTGAGCTGTAAAGGGAGAAAAAGAAAAAAAAAAAAAAAGAAAGATTAAGATACATTTATTTGTTGTCCAATGTCTTCCTTAGCCATAGCATGTAACACACTCAAATAATAACAACATTTTATTATTCTGGCCTTGGAGCAGCATTGGAATATCCTACCTGTATGCTCTGTTAGGCCTTACAAAGGGCAGGAGAGAAGATAAAGAAGTAGACTAATTCTGGCATTTTTCACAGTGCCAATACCTGGCACAGAATAGATGCTTAATAAATGTTTACTGATTTTATTGGGATTTATGGGATCATAGCTTTGGAACTGAACAGGATTTAATAGTGGTCATATAATCTAAACCCCTGAACTTTACAGGTAAGGAAACTGAGGTTAAAGAAGCTAAGGGATTTGCTCAAGACTGTACAAGATGTGCCTGCTGAAAAACCAAGGTGCTGAAGGGCCATAAATTCATGCCAAATGAGAATCATTTGAGAAAATGAGAATATTTAGCCTGGAGAAGAGAACAGTCAGGAGGGACATAATAGTTTTCTTCAAAGATAGGAAAGGCTGTCATGAGGGAAAGAGCTTACCTTTTTTCTATTTGGTTTCTGAAGGCAGGGTACAAGGAACAAAGAGGCAAATTTAAGTGTCAGGAAAACTCATACAACTATCCACAAGTGGAATGAGGTTCAGAAAGTATTGAGTTTGCCCTCCCTAGTGGTCTTCATATAGAGACTCCATTAAAATTCAAGTACCTGTTATAAGATAGCAATTGTGCCTTAGTGAAAGCTAGAGTAGGATAAAACCTATTTTTGGTGAAAGGGAAAGGATTTAATACAAAATGGGCATGGACAAAGATAAATAACAAATCTACAGACAAAGCACTCATTTTGCAGTTTTGGTTAGAACAAGCCCTTGATCTTTACTATTTCATTGCCACCTTGTAGGTTCCTGACTCCTAATTACCATTTGGCATTATGGACAATGAATACAGTGCCAGCTCTGGAGTCAGGACTACAGCATCTTGAGTTCAAATCTGGCTTCAGACACTTATTAGCTGTGTGACTCTAGGTCACTTAACCCAGTTTGCCTCAGTTTTCTCAACTATAAAATGAGTTGGCAAAAGAAATAACAAGCTGCTCCAATCTCTTTGCCAAGAAAAACCCAAATGGGGATATGTCTACCATATATAGGCCTACTGCTCAAACTAGGCAATCAATATGATATAGAAAGATTTTCCTACAATCATGAATGAATTAAAACTAAGTGGAATCTTTAAGACTTAAAGCTGTATGCCCCTGCACAAATCATGTAATCCTAATGGCTTCTTCCTCCCCTGCCCCCCCAAAAAAGCATCCAAAAGTTATCACATAAAAGAGGCATATTCTACTTACTCCCAGAAAGAAAATTAAAGCATAGAAGTTGACAAAAGACACATTCAAGAGTAATATGTGCATACATACATATATACACACATACCCCTGAGCTGGAATGGGAGATAATTGGGTAGAAATCATTAAAATAATTCAATATTATGTTGGTGAAGCTATGGTGAGTGATTTATAGGAGGACATGGACTTGAATCTCACAATATGCAGTGATGTGATTGAGTTACAAGCTGCATTATGGGATTACCCATATCTGTGAGATCACTGAGCCAATAAATATGTGCTTGGATGGACTTAGGTCTCTCCAAGTGAAAAAGAGCCTCGGTGAATAATATATACATACATGTATGATTTTCTGCTCCATCAAATTTGCTTCTCCCCATCGTCATGTTCTAAACCATTTCCATAGAACTAAATGAGAAAGATAGAAAGGTTGTGATAAGAAATTGCTTACCCAACCATGTCTCCTTGAAACTGAGATCCCTCTGCATCTACTTCTTGTTGCATTGCCCTTATACTGGGACAGACTTTGTGATTTAGATGATTTGTTTTGGCTTTCAATCACTTGAATTTGAGACCATCTTGTTTTACCTTCTTTAATCTATGAGACTTTCCTATTACTCTGTTGTATCCTGATATAGTTATAATGATTCAGTTCTATTACTTTCTTACTGTGTGAGCTAGGAACAGTCATTTAATATCCTTTGGACTCAGTTTCTCATCTGTAAAATGAGGGTTTGGGGCTAGATGTCTTATAAGGTCCATTTCAACTTTAAATATATGACCTTATTTTGTTGTAATCCTGTTCTGTTCAAATAGTATGATACTTGTCCTACTAACTTATCAAATAGTCCTTGATAGATGTCAGACTTCCCTAATAATCTTATCCCTTCTACATTGAAGGGGGTAATGGCTTGATACCCCCCCCCATCTGAAAAATCTACATCAAATATTTTGGCCCTCTCCTTGTTTCAGAGAAGAAGTCTAATTTTTTTTTCCTTTTTCTGTTTATAGTACTGTCTTGTAAAATTTAGTTTTGTTTTTGGCCACAGGCTCTGTGTCATCTATTGGCCTTCAAGAGTCATCTTCAGCTTCCACAACCCCCCCGAAAATTCCCATTTAATTTTTTTTATGAAACTGCAATAGAGAAAGTTGAGATGTGGAAGGGATAATTATATTTACTAACATGTCCCAGATGCTTCCAATGATCTCCCCAGCATGCCCCAGTGCTGACATCTAGAAACTCACTCTCTACCCTCCTCCCATTCTTTCCCTTTATTTTGGCTTA
Source organism: Antechinus flavipes (assembly GCF_016432865.1). Classification (NCBI taxonomy): domain Eukaryota; kingdom Metazoa; phylum Chordata; class Mammalia; order Dasyuromorphia; family Dasyuridae; genus Antechinus; species Antechinus flavipes. The sequence goes on from NC_067398.1 coordinate 437,739,406, forward strand.
TTATTATACAGATTAGAAAGTTTCTTCAACTTGACAAAGTATCATGGTCCACAGGTCATGTCTTCTGGGATTAGCAGTTTATGGGCCACTGTGTAGTATTAAAAATTTTTTTTAAAAAACACCACACAAAAAAACATACACAAAACAACAACACAGTGGGTTGCTTGAAACTTTAAGCCCAGTGGCACAAAGTGCTCCAGCTATCAATCCCTTTCCTCCTCTAAATCCCAGCTTTATGGAAGTCTTCACAATTGCTATTTCTGTCACTAGATGGAGCTTGAATGTCAGTAAGGCAACCTACTGACTGAATATATCCTTTTGAGTTTGAAAAGCTTTGGGAGGGGAGCTGAAATCACCACCCAATAAATAAGCAAATGAGAAAAGAAACTTCATTTTGTTTATTTTAATGACAGTAGGAGAACATGTTTGATCCAGTTTTTCTTTCCCTTCATCATCTATGACATGCAGTGTAGTACAGATAGAAAAACAGCTCAAAATCAGAACATGTATATTTGAGTCCCACCTTTGACATTTAGTGTGTGTGTAATTCTAGGAAAGCCATATAGCCCCAGTGTTCTGGTGCTCAAATGCACAGGTAGGAGTTTCACCTCACAGGGTCGATCTCTATCCTTTATTATTTAGACAAAAGCCAGTAAAGATAAAGTATTGTGCAAACCTAGCTCAGGGTCATCAGATTGTACAATTTCTAAGTTAGAAATAAATTTAGAGGTCATGTTTAGCCTCTTAGCTAACACAGGAATCTCTTCAGTGTCCTTGACACATAGATACCACTTTCCACGTGAACATTTATAGTGAGAAGGGATTTATTACGTATTAGGACCAGCTATTGCATTTTGATAGCTCTTTCTTTAAGACAGAGAAGAGGGGAGGGAAGGAAGGAAGGAAGGAGGGAGGAAAAAAGAGAGGAAGGGAGAAAAAAGGAAGGGAGGGAGTGGGGAAGAAAGAAAAAAAGAGACAGAAATAATAAAAATTTTAAAAATTATCTTCTTTCTGTTGAAATCTCTCTCCCTTTAACTTCTACCTATTGGTCCTACTTGCATCCTTTGAAGCTAGTCAAACTGAGCTTAAATCCCTCTGCTACATAAAAAACCTTCCAATTTTACAACCTCCCCCTCCAAACTTGTCCCCATTCCACCAATAAATCTTTATTTGAGCAGGCTAAATATTGCTGTTCCTTTAATTCTTCCTCGTATGACATAGTTCCCAGGCCCTTAACCATTCTTTTTTCTACTTCTGGATTATCTACAGGTTATCAGTGTCCCACACAGTTTTCAAGATATAGTCTCACTAGGGCGGAGGTCAATAGGGACTGTTGCCTTTCCTGGACTGGGACATTATACTTTTATTAATTCAGTCAAAATTTGCATAAGCATTTTGTTGTTTGCCAAATCATATTATTGGCTCATAATGATCTTGCATTCAACTAGAACATGCAGATCTTTTTCACAGGAAGTACTTATCAAACCTAATCACACACACACCCCCATTCTACATTTGTGCAACCAATATTTTGAATCTGAATGTGGGCATTTATAATTATCATTTTCAAACTGAATGTTCTTAGCACTAGCCCACCTTTCTAGTCCCAGGTATGTATGTAAACATGTCTGCATGAATGAATATCTTCTGTCTTTGAACCAATTCAGATGATTAGTGAGGTTTAAGAATTTCCTACTCCCCTTCCCCATTACAAAAATCTCTTCCTTTTGAGCCTCTTTATTATGATAATTTTCCTCATTCTTCTCCCAACCCCTTCCCAGTGGATCCTTTCATTATCTGAGTTCCTGCCAGTAAGATCAGTAGGCACTCTGGGAAAAACACCATTATCACCTTTGGACAGCTTCAAAAGAAAGTCTGCAGAAAGAAAAGGAAACGGGTTAGGGAAGTTGTGGCATAAGTGACACTAATGATAATAGCAAAGACCAATGGGTATATTCCCACTCAAGGTGTGTGCAGAAAAAATTTTAATGGAAAAAAAAAAAAAGAAAAATATACAAAATAATGTGAAAGAGTTGTCTTAAGGTGATGCAATGGATGGAGTGCCAAGCCTGGAGTCAAAAAGACTCATCTAGGTTCAAATAAGGCTGCATAGATTTATTAGCTGTTTGGCTTAGTTTTCCCACCTGTAAAGTGAACTGAAGAAGAAAATTGTCAAACAGTTCAGCCAAGAAAAACCCAAAAGGTGTTGCAAAGAGTTGTATACTACTAAACCAACTGAATTACAAAAGATAATAAAAATAATTGTTAGGAATCTCAATTCTCTCATCCTAACACGCACGCTAGCACCATGTTCTTCCTAGCTTTGTGTCATCTCAAATTTTACCTCAGATAAATGAATGAATGAAAATATATTTGTAAATTATTTACTATGAGCCAAGCCCTGGTTGAGTGATAAATACAAATCAAGTCAGTCCCCATCCTGAAGAAATTTGTATTCTAATAAGGAAAAACAACATATATAACAAAGAGATGGCCAAGGAGTAGTGTTTTAAGCAGGAACATCACAGAAATGATGAATGAAATTATAGTACAGTTTATTAGCATGTCCTTTCCAAGAATGGTTTTGATAATTTTATTACTATTCCTAGAGAAAGAAGTGGAAACGTGAGGGAAAGAGGAAGGGGTAATGTAAAGCATAAGTAGAATTAGGGAGAATTAGGATGGGACAGGGTCTGTTGAATTCTCACCAATCAGGACTGCAGTGCCCCAGGAATAGACCTAGAGGGTCTGATTAAAGGTAGAATGTAAAACAAGAAAGCAAGACATAAATATGTCTAGAGTTCCAGCTAATGCTAAAAATGCTTTTTTTTTTTAAAATGTTGAACAGAACATAACTAAAGAACCTGAATTACTCAATTAGTCGACACATTTATTAAGTACTTAAGACACTGCACTGAGGAATGGAGATACAAATTTAAAAGTAAGACAGTTTCTGCCCTCAAGCTGTTTACATTCTACTAAGAAAGTATGAGATGTTTACAGACAAGTGTAGTAGGGGTGTTAGAATAACCCATCCCAATATAGAAGACCCTAATGAGAAGATGGCATCTCTCTGTGTGGGAGGACCACTAGAGAGCTGGGAGAATCAGCATGATGAGTAAAGGAAGGGTCTTGGAGAGACAGATTTTGGAACTTGTAGACAGTCTGTAATTTGGTTCCGGATGACAGACCACATGCTAAACAGGATCTTTGGCTGCAAAGGGATTCAAAAAGCTCTGCCAGTTACAGCTTCTATGTTTTTGCTTCATTCATTCACTGCTGGGAGAGCTCAATGTCTCCTTTGCTCATAGAATATTTTACTTGGGGAGGCTCAAGAGAGGGAGTCACAAAAATCTAGGATTCTGAGTCCAAACCATGATTCTAGCCAGTGTAATGTCAGTGTCTGGGAAAAGAAGGTTTGGAAGGATCTTTGATTTTCCCTCCCAGCAGCAGCTGAGAAGAGGGACTCTCTGGCAAAAATGTCATCACCTTTGGACACATAATTGGTGGGACCAATGCAATGTATAAATTGAGCTACACTGCCCCACATCCCAAAATTACATAGGGGTTTATGCCCCTGAACTATTAGGGTTTGTATGTTTATTTTTTGCTATATCTTTGAAGTAAATATTTCATTGTAAAAGCTAACAGATGTTAAATGATTAAATGAAATAGAGTGGTAGTCCCTCTAAATAGAGAGGCTTCAGGGTCCTGAGGTACCTGATGGTACCTGAGAATTCTGAGGGAGATATAATAGGCCTTGTCTGAAGAGATGACTAGAGTAAACATATTTTATAAGGAAATCCTGGATATATGCAAAATAAATTTACACATTGATAATGCTTGGGGAGGAATGAGGAAGGAAGAGGCATTAACAACTTTGAAATTTATTTCCAATTTTATAAACATTGACGTAGAAATCATCATATTTGCTTAGTCATTAAATAATCCATGAAATCGCCTGATTATAATTGTTATATAGCTCACAACAGTTTTTCTTTTTTTTTTTAATAACAAAATAATGAGAAGTATATAAAGCTCCCATTTACAAGGCACCTTACAATTGCTTTTCTCACAATAACTCTGTGAGATACGAAGTTCAAGTAGTTTCTTGTTGTTTAGCCATTTCAGTTGTGTCCTACTCTTCATGATCCCATTTGGGTTTTTCTTGGCAAAGATATTGAATTGATTTGTCCCTTCTCCAGCTCATTTTACAGATGGAGAAATTGAGGCAAATAAAGACTACTGCCTCGCCCAGGGTCATCTAATTAGTACGCATCTGAGGTCAGATTTGAACTCACAAAGATGAATCTCACTGACTCCAGGCTCAGCACACAACAACAAATTTACTTTTCAGATGCAGAAACTAAGGCCCAGAGAGATTAAAAGATTATTTGTTCACTGTCATCTGGTAGTTGAGGCCCAGGGAATTAAGTGAATTACCTATGGTAATACATTTCTTACCCAAATTTCCATATTCAAATCTTTATGAAGTCTTTCCTAATTCTCAGTTGCTAGTATCTTCCCTCCCAAATTACATCGAATTTAACTCTTTTGGATATCTGTGTTTATCAACTTTATATTTATGCTATATGCATTTTATATGTATTTTTGTTTCCTCCACTAAAATTTAAACTCATGATTAGTAGAAATTGTTTTGTTATTTGCACTTATATCTACTGCTCCCAGCATTGCACTTGGCATGTAGTAGAAATGTAATAAAACATATTGATTTGTTGTTGATTGATCTTCCCTCTCCCTCAGTTCATACTTTTAAACAAGTGCTATTAATTTAATTTTCAGAATATCTCATGTATTCATCTTCTCTATTCTCTGCTTAATGAGTCTCTCATTAATACCTGACTAGACTCTCACAATAGCCTCCTTACAGATCTTCCCACTCTCACTCTTTTTTTTTCCTTTGATCCAATCTTTATATACATATTTGTATATGCAATCATATCTGGACCCTCATTGCCCAAGGTTCCAATTGCAAAGAAATCCAATGAAATCTTATTGCTCTGACTCAAATTCCTCTCTACCAGTTTAAATAAGGACAGCTGTAGATAGTCATTTGTCCTCATGCCCAAAGGTCCATGAAAGTGAGCATTGAAACTAAAATGCATTTAGTCTGAACAACAATGAATAAAAGAAGAAAAATTACTTCAGCTACACGTACAAAAGAGTAAAATTTCATTCCGTTTTACCCCAGAGGAGTTGAAGAAATTAGTTCCTCCGAGATGAATGTCTCCAAAAAGGAAAGGATGTGTAGCTTGATACTCCTAGCTAGATTCAGACTTGATTCAATTGTCTGATTCCCAATCACTTTTTTTCACGGCTTTTTCTTTTTGATCTTTTTCTTCTTTCACAACATGACTAAAATGAAAATATACTTAATATGATTGCACATATATAACCTATATCAAAATTCTTACCATCTTAGCAAAATTTTATTTAAAAAAAAAAAAGAAGTATCTTTACATGTCACTGGAAAAAAATGAAATGCTATTTTTAAAAAATTTTCTTTAAAAAGAAAGCAGATACTGACACCCCCACCTACAGTGAAACACTCACAAATTTCTTCTTGAAACTCCTTATTCTTTTTTGGACTACACCCTCTTTGATAAAATACAATGTCTTCAGAGTATATACAGTGCCTTACAAAATAGTATAAGTAGAGAACTAAATGTAAATCTAAAGTAAAGAACCTCTTGCAATTAGATGTTGGAAAATATGTTCATAGAAACGTGAAACAGGATAAGGGAATCAACCGTGGGTTTTTCTATCATTCCCCTGGTTCAAAAATCTCCAATGAGTTCATCTTGGATCTAAGATAAAATATCAATGACTTTTTTTTCCCTTTTAAAACTCTTCACAGTCAGGATACAATCTATTTATCCAGGCTTGTTTCTCATTAGTCTTCATCACATATTTTATGTTCCAGTCAAATTAGGCTGCTTTCTGTTTTTTGTACCCATTATTCCATTTTCTATCTTCATGCCTATATAGGAATAAGAACTGGTCCTTTTAATTTATCAGAAGAAGGGACTCCCAATTTAAGAAACTTTTCTGAAATGTAGTGTTTGGGAGAGTTCCTTACAGCACTGAAATGTTGAGTGACATAGCCAGTGTGTGACAGAATAAGGTACTGAATCCAAGCCTGCTTGATTCTGAGATTGGGAACTCTTATCACTATTACTATCTATATCACTGATTGTTAATTATAACTTTTTCAGTCTGTTTATTATACCTTACTTTCTGCCACATTCCCTTTAATCCTGTGCCACAATCCTCTTCTGATTATTCCAAAATCAAGATATTCCATTTCTCAGCTCTGCATATTTTCTCTAGCTACTCCCTGGAAAATTCTCTCAACTCCAACAACTGACTTCTCAGGCTTACTTTAAGTCCCAACTAAAATCACATTTTTACTGGAAGCATTTCCCAGAGGTCTCTTAATTCTAGTTCCTTTCCTTTCTAAGTAATTTCCTATTTATTCTGTACATTGCCTGTTGGTACATATCTGCTTACTTGTTGTTTTCCATATTAGATAAGATTAGAGTGACTGTATCCCAAGGAAATCATAAAGGAGGGAAAAGGACCCGCGGTGCAAATCTGTTTGAAGTGGTTCTCCTTGTGGTGGCAAAGAATTAGAAAGCAAGTAGATGTTCATCAATTGGGGAATGACTGAATAAGTTGTGGCATATGAAAGTAATGGAATATTGTTGTTCTATAAAAATGACAAACAAGCTGATTTTAGAAAGGCCTGGAAAGACTTACAGGAGCTAATGCTGAGCAAAACAAGCAGAACCAGAAATACATTGTACACAGTAATAGCATGATTGTGAGATGATTGACTATGAAAAAACTTGGCTCTTCTCAGGGATTCAGTGATCCAAGGCAATCCCAATAAACTTTGTATAGAAAATGTCATCTGTATCCAGAAAGAGAATTATGTAGAATGAATGCAAATCAACACATGCTATGTTCATTTTTTAAAATTTCCTTCTTTTTCCTCCTTTTTATTTCTCTCATGGTTTTTCTCTTTTGTTTTGATTTTTCTCTCCCCACATGATTCATAAAGAAATGTGTATTTAAAAAAATTAATGCACATGTATAATCAGAAAAATAAAGAAAAAAAGAAAAAAGATCAGAGTGAGTTCAGTGAGCGTAAAAGCTATATTTTGCCCCTTTCTGTATTCCCAGTGCTTAACACAGCACCTAGTATATAGTAGGCACTGATAAATGTTTATTGACATTTTATTTTATTAAGTCAGTTTATTGACTGATTTATAACCCACAATTGAAGTGTGCAAAATATTTTATTCATAGCAACCTGTGAAGTAGGTAATATAAGCATCATTATACCTGTTTAGAGATAAGGAAATGAAAACTTAATAAAGTTAAGTGATTATCACTTGACTAGCAAAAATTGAAAGTGAGATATGAACCTTTTGGAGCCTTTACCCCAAAGCCATGAGTGTTCTGGAACCAGACTAAACAGCTGATTGTTCAATTTTCAGCTTCAACTTTTACACTTCAGAAATTGGCTTCTAAATAAGTCTTTGATTTATTGTTTTGTTGATTATCTGGCTAGGCTTAAGAAAGTGTTAATAAAGCAGATTAAACTTCAAAGTATTCCATGTTTTGTTTTATGTTTTTTTTTTTTTAGAGAAAAGTGATAAGCATTTACCAGTGCATCCTTATCCAAGATCCAGAATTTTTTCCACCAACGTCTGTCACCAAAGGCAGTGATATATTGGCTAACAGGCCAGACATTGCGTCAGGTGGAAATGGGTTCACATCTCACCTCTGAAAATAGCTCAATCTGTGTGTGTGTGTGTGTGTGTGAGAGAGAGAGAGAGAGAGAGAGATCATGAGACCTCTGTTTTCCCATCTTCAAAATAGAACTAATTATCTCATAATGTTGTTGTAGGGCTCAATAAAACAATGTGTGTATATATATAAAATTATTCCTTCCACATCATGGAGAATAGGGGCTTGATGACTCCATGATCCGGAAAATCTGTATAAAAATTTTGGCTCTCCCTTGTACCATAAAAGAAGTCTGAATTATTATGGCATTAAAAGATAAAATATGCTGGTATTATACATTACAATATACATATTTTATGCATTTTTGAGTTTCTAAACATTTTCTGTGTCATCTGCAGCTTCCACAAAATTTCCTCCATGCTATAAATCAAAACCACAATGGGAAAAGTGGCAATGTGGAAGGAATAACTGTAATGTGCTTTGCAAACTTTTCAAAATTTCTAATTTATTACTAAGAATGTTAGTTATTGTTATGTCCCACTTCTTTTTAAACAATGTTTTGTGTTGTTTTTTTTCTTTTATGATTATATAGGGAACTCTCCATGAAACAAACCTTAATGCAAATTGCCCACTGTTCTCTAGTTTATGGTCTTAAAGAGCAACCTGAATATTGAGGTTAAATAACTTGTCCTGGTCACACAACCAGTATGTGTGAGGGGTGAGTCTTGAACTAGGGCCGTGACTTCCTTGAAATGAAACTAGCTTACTTCCCCTTAAACATGCTGCTTCTCACAATGACTTGAAATATTCTTTACATGCTCACCCAAATGAGCTCTGGTCACCTCCATCCACTGGAGACCATCCCATGATGTATTCTCCATAAAATGTGCCTTCCACTTGGATCACTGTATATCTGCTTCTAGGAATCTGATGGATCCCAGAGGTATTCTATATCCTGCCTCAAGGTGACAAAAGGCACATAGTAGCTCTCCCTAGCACATAGTAGCTCTCCCTAGACTTTATCTTTCCTTATCTTCCTTCAGGACTCATATTTACAACTGTCAGCAGTATGTCTGGGATTCCTAGTGTGGCCTTTCTACCAAGACCAGAGAAATCCCACACATTCCTTGCTGGCTCACCTCAAAGTAAAAAAATGCAATATATGCAACTGATTCCAATTTCTTCTTAATTCTCACAGGTAGAAAACAACTAGCATTTGACATTTTTTTTCCTTCTAGTAGCAAGTGGATAATGGGCATTTTGTTTCAGTTTTGTGAAGATAGGAAAGAGCTGATGGGAAGACCATGGCACATGATCTGTAGTTTTGAGTGACAGCTTGACTTTACAAAAGAATCTTATAGAGAAATAAAATAAAGACTGTCCTTGTCATTTCTGCCTCTTTGATATATCTACTATGGGTAGTTTGCAGCTGCCTAAAATGTAGCTGCAACCTCATTCCTCAAAACCCCTAGCAATTCTTTGAATTGCTTCATGCATTTCCCTGTGATAAGAGAGATTATTGCTCAACCACCATTTTAGGCAAGTCTCTGAAACAAGAATATACCACATTTGTCTGGGAAACAGTGAAGTATCAAGAACCACCTATGGTCAATAGTAGTAGCTTCTAAAGTGGGCTTCCCCCTCCCCTTTCTTTTTGAGTCCTTGTTTTGGTGAAATGAAAGGAATTCATTCTTCTTCACCTCTCAAAGTCTATGTATAAACTTTAATATTGTGAATGCTTTGGAGTTTATGATTTTTTTTCTTCTAAACATATTTCCACATTTATCACATTTATCACGCTGCACAAGAAAAATCAGATAAAAAAGGAATAACAAATGGGAAAGAAAATAACAAACAAGCAAACAATAACTAAAAAAAGTGAAAATACTTTGTTGTGATCCACACTCAGTCCCCACAATCCTCTCTCTGGTTGCAGATGGCTCTCTCTCTTCATCACAAGTCCATTGGAATTGGCCTGAATCACCTCATTATTGAAAAGAGTCATGTCCATTACAGTTAATTATCACATAATTTTGTTGCTGTGTACAATGTTCTCTTGGTTCTACTCACTTCACTTAACATCAGTTCATGTAAGTTTACTATTTTTAAAGAAAAAAAAGGAATGCAATTGAAATATTACTATCCTGAGTGCTTTTAGCAGTCTGGAAAAAAAAAAAAAAAAAACATGGCAAATAAAATTCTCTTAAATATAAACAAATAAGCTCCTTGAGAGTATGGACTGTTTCTTTTCTGTCTTTAAATCCCAGTAAATACTTCTTAATTGACTGAGTAATTGCAAGTTTTTCCCATTTATCAAACATGTATATAAATGAAGCTGATCAGGGATCCTTTCATCTACCCCACTTCCATGACCACTAAGGCATAATACTAAGTGCTAGAGATTTAAAGAACCATTTAGCCTCCAAAAAAAGTCCCTATCCTCAAGGAGCATATATACTTTTGGAAAGATAAGAAATACACAGCTAAGCAGATCCAAGATATTTTAAGCAAAGAGAAAACACAAGCAGTTGGGATATAGGGAGCTGAATTTGAGGAGGACATACATCAGATCTATGATGGGCAACTTGTATGAACTCACAGTAGAAAAGAAAGATTGAATTCAAGGAACCACTGAAGTCCAGTTTGACAAATGTTACTCCCTCACATACATGAAGTGTGTGAGGAGGAATAATGTGAAAGAAAGTTGGAAAGATCATCTTTACAGGATAATTATAGAATCTTCAGTGAGCAACTAAGTGACTCAGAGTACAGCTGGGCAGAAAACTTGAATTCACATCCTACTTTAGTCATTAGCCAGGTGACTGTTTCCTTCAGTTCCATCAATTTCATCAATGAAAATAAGAATAATTGTAGCAACTCTCTCAAATGGGATATTTGTTAATATATAAATTAATATATAAAAGGATAAAGAGATCTATTTTAAATGTACATTCAAACAAACAAAAATTCCCATTTTAACCTTGCATTACTTGAAGGTTAAGCAAGTGCTTTAATGCATTCATAGAATTAAATTAAATTTCATGGACAGAAAATTCCATATGGGGGAAAAGCCCTGAACAGGGCATTAGTGTCTATTCTGGGCTCTGTCACTAGCTGTATGTCACTAGCTATAGCATCCATTCTGGGCAAGTCCCATAACTTTGCAGAATTTCAGTTTCCTCCTCTGAAAAGTGAGAATGTTTTCTAAAGTTGTTAATTGCCTCACATTTGGTGGTTTTGGAAGAAACCACCTGATATTAATCAGTCCAACTCTCTGTTTCTTAATTAGATAGCAGATCAACTAGCAAAAACTGATATCCTAGTCTCAAAGATTTCCAAAAAGAAAAAATATATATATTCCACAGTTCCTGCGTAAATTAGCCATTGGCATCATGGGTTCCTCCTTGTGCCTACACTCCACTAAAAGAATGTAATACTTTTTCCTCTTATGCCTTTCTCAGAGGCTGTAGAATATAGCTGACAGGCAGACTACTAGATGTTGCAATTACCACTCATTTTCCTGTGGTCACTTCCACCTTTCAACACTACTGCTTGGGTTTTCTGAGGGCTAGAGCAGCTTAAGCTTTTGGATGCAAATGGCTAGATAAATTAGCTTATCTCAGCAACTTTTCTTGGTTGAACACACTTTGGGAGTTATTCAACTTAGGAGAAAGCAATTGTTTTGACATGCTAATATGGCGATGCACACCAGGCCATTATGAGGGAAAAGAAGGAAAGAAAGTAGATGTTTTGATATCCTCTTCGTATACACTATCTTTCCAGGTTTGTAGACTCCTACTGCATGCCTGGATTCCAGCAATAACTTCCCTTCTCGTTGTCCCAGGAATCTTAAAACCTCCTGAGTTGAGAAATAGTTTGGAATAGAAGTTGTACTAAAAGGAAAGAGGCATTATGATGCAGTGGAAAATGTGCTGGATTTGGAGTGAAAGAATCTGAATTCTAATTCTGGCTCTGCTACCTGTGTGGCCTTGGGCAAGTACCAATTTCAGACCTGGATATCAGTTTCCTCAACTATAAAATGATTTTGTTGGACTGGATGGCCGTTTAAATCTTTGATCTTATAAAATAGAAGACATGCGTGAAGTCCCAGAAAATCTGTCAATTTGCATATTTATTAAGCACCTACTATGTACCAATCATCTTACTATATGCTAGAGACATAGAAAAGCATAGAGACAATCCCTACTCTTGAGGAACTTGCAGTCTAATAGGGCAGAGAGAATGCAAACAACGACATACAGCAAGTTATAGAAAGAATGAGAGGTAATGAACAGGGAGAAGGCACTAAGGAGCCATAAGAAAAAAAGCTTCTTGAAAAATTGGAAACCTTAGGTGAGAAATTTAGAAAGAAAACCAAATTAAGGAGATAAGGAATAAGGCATAGTAGGAGACCCAATGACAAAGCTCAGAGTCTGGGGATGGAGTGTCAGAGGAGCAGCAGGTAGACAGGTGTTGCTGGATCCCATGGCAATGTGGAAAATAGTGTTAAGAGTAGGAAAAGCCCAGGCCCTAGAGGGTTTTGTAAGCCAAATTATTATTATTTTTTTTAATTATACCTTTTTATTTACAAGTTATATGCATGGGTAATTTTACAGCATTGACAATTGCCAAACCTTTTGTTCCAATTTTTCCCCTCCCCCTGATGGCAGGTTGACCAATACATGTTAAATATGTTAAAGTATAAATTAAATACAAAATAAGTATACATGTCCAAACAGTTATTTTGCTGTACAAAAAGAATCGGATTTTGAAATAGTGTATAATTAGCCTGTGAAGGAAATCAAAAATGCAGGTGGACAAAAATAGAGGGATTAGGAATTCTATGTAATGGTTCTAAGTTAACTCCCAGAGTTCTTTTGCTGGGCATAGCTGGTTCAATTCATTCTTGCTCCATTTGGCACTGATTTGGTTCATCTCATTGCTGAAGATGGCAATGTCCATCATATAGCATTGTTGTTGAAGTATATACTGATCTCTTGGTCCTGCTCATTTCACTAAGCATCAGTTCATGTAAGTCTCTCCAGGCCTTTCTGAAAATACATGCTACAGACCTTGGGCTCCCGCCCCTAGAACTAAGGATTGGGATAGCAAATTCAATAAGAATGAGATGCCTAGATGCCCTACCACTCAGATCTAAGTTATAGAACTAGAATTGAGCTAACATGAAGGACAGAACCAGCCTGAGAAGGGATCAATAAGTAAAAAAATAGGAAACTAAAATAAATACATAATTAAAACTATTTCCCAGAGTTGGCATATAAGATCAAGATTAAATTATAACACTCAATAACTTGAAAACTTCTCCCATATTTCCCTATAAATTCTTTGAAAAATAACAGTAAATAGAAGTTGTCTGATATTTCCAGGAAATAGAGTAAGAAAGAAGGTATCCTCTTTCTCATCTACACTGTAATATATTGGTTCTTTCTCCATCAAAGGCTGTATGAAGACTTATGCATATCACACTTTTGATTGATATTCAGCTTGTGATTCCTTAAACCCCAGATCTGTTGCCTTTGCTTACCATAATCATTCCCTGAATTGAATCATGATTGGCTATAACTCAGTATCTAGAGTTCCTATGAATGACTCTTTTAAACAGTAGCCTCAGAGTTCCTGGATCTCTGCAGGTCTACTTAAAAAACTAATAGCTACCCTTAGATCTCAAAATCACTCAGAACTATCTCTTTCCAAGATTTAAAACTATAAAATTCTCTTCTCTTAAGACAACCTCCTCTACTTCAAATTATCCTTTCCTTATCCTTATTGAACTTGCTCCCATCAATCATGGCCTGTCAAAAAACTCAGTAAAGACAATGGAAAGTTGGCTAGTGTATTCACTAAGTCTGAACACTTACTTAACAGTGATTTTTTTTTTTTAAGCAAACAGCTGGCTTTAAGAATATCTTGCCAAGAAATCTACAATCCAGATTTTTCCTTTGGAATATCGCCTTTTATTCACAAGAGTTCCTATCTATGCCATGTGTTGCCTCCAACAAACAATTATTCTAATATCATCTCAAGTTTACAGGCTTCCCTGTCACTTCCTAAAACTCATTCTAGAGCACGTATGCCTGTAAGAACATTTGTCTTTTTTTTGAAGTATTTAAGCATCTTTTAAAATAATTTCAATTCATTCTACAGGTTCCTGTTTTTCTCTTACATAGTTGCTTATATTTTGTTCCCCTCCTCAAATTACCCTGTTTTCATTGTGCAGATTATGTATATGTGTATGTGAGTATTCATATATATTTATTTGATTTCAAAGATGACAAGTCATCCTGTAAAATAATCTTTCTTTCTTTCATATCATTTACAATAATTAGAGAAATACTCAAACCTTTACTTCCTAAGTAAATTGTTCTATTTGCAGCAAGATGCACTGAATAAGCTGTATATAACTGATTGCATTAAGAAGTACCAAGTGCATTTGCCAAATCGTTCAAACTACACATTGCTCTTTATTTTTTACTTTGCAAAGACAGTGGAAACTATATGCAGTTTTGTATATATACAAAATATATAAAATATATATATATATATATATATATTTAAAGAATGGAAAGTCAGCTTGCCAAAGTTTCCATTGTACTTTGATAGACTGAAACTCTTTCAGACAAGGGTAGCTCAAATGACTATAAAACTATGTCATCTGAGAATTCATTGAAGGCATTAAGGATGTTTATTCTGGAAAAAAATTATAAATTTTTTCCGGGGATGTACTCTGGTGCATGATAGGATGAGAGCTGGCAAATACTTATATGATTGAACTCCCTGACTTCAATAATTGGCATATATACCAATGAAGAAATCTAAATATTAGATTATAGAAATAATATAAGTTATATTCAATAAGCATTTAGTAAATATTTATTATTTGACAGGTGCTACAGATAACAAAGAAAATAATGAAATAGTGTCTGACCTCAAGGAGCTTGCATTTTCAGGGATTGGGAGGAATTACATAAGTAAATACACAGTATGAACAAAATAAGGCAAAGTACTTTTGAAGGGTCAGGGAGCACTAACCATGTTTGAGGCAGGAAGTAAGTCAGGAAAGGTCTCTTGCAGGAGCTCATATTAGAAATGAATCTTGAAGGGAGCTTGGATTTTCAAGAGGAAGAACTGCAAGAGGACTTTACAGGCATGGCGACAGTTTGTGGAAAGTAATGGAGATAGGAAATGGAATGTTTTGAATGAGAAATGGCAAGTAGGGCAATTTGGCTATAGCATAGAATACATGAAGAGGAGTTATGTAAAATCAGTTGGAAAATAGGCAGGAAACAGATTGTGAAATGTTTTAAATGCCAAAGAGAGGAGTTGGCATTTTATCTTACGCTACTGAAATAAACAGATGTAAAGAAGAGTCTACTAAGAGAAAAGACACAAGTCATCTCATATACCATTTTGGTGTTCATATAAATTTCCAGTGATAGTTAAAGACAATCCTGGGAATCTTTCTTTCTCTTCCAAAATCATAAACTAGATGAAAGTTTTGTTTGATGTTTTCCAAAATGCCTTTTTTTTGCCTTTGCCCACTCCTGGCTCCACAATATCCGTGAAGGTGATTATCCAGCCTCTGCTATCTTCAGTAAAGAAAAACTCTCATGAACCACTTTTTGATGATCCTAATGTTAATTAGTGGGAAGTCTAAAAATATTTTTATTGAGCCTAAATCTGTCTCTTTTTAACTTCAATTTTTTAATACTTATTTTGTACAATGAAACTTCTCTCCCTCTTCCATGTGACAGCTCTTCTGCTAATTGAAGATCGAAATCTTGTCTGCCGTTATTCCTATGTCTTCTGTTTTCCAGAATAAACATTCCTAATGCCTTCATGGATTCTCAGATGACATAGTCTTGTACCTTTGCCACTTGGGCTATCCTGGTCTGGAAAAGTTTCAGTCTATCAAAGTATCTCTTTAGATGTGGTTCCTAGAATTAAGACCAATGTGCCAGAGATGGGCTGATCCGTATAGAGTACAATGGGAACTTTGACAAGCTGACTTTCCATTATCTAATTCTTTTCTTAGTTGTCAACTAATCCATTCTAAGGTGTCAGCAGATTGTAAGGCATAATAGAAAGAAAATCCAGTTTGGTGTTAGGAGACCTGACTTTGAATCTTTTGTTTTCTACTTATTACCTGTATAAAATCTGTCTAGTGAAAAAGAGTCAGAGGTGGCAGATGCACATGTCCTTAATGTATTATAATTCAATATCCAGTCCAAGAAACATTGATTAAGCAGCTATTCTGTGCCAGGCCTTGTGTTAAGTGCTGGAATTAAATTTCATAGGAGTTAGAGTTTCTGGGTCTTTGTTCACTAGACTATTTATCCATGTCTCCATTCCAGCTATTGAAATCCCATATATTCCTTCAAGTAATAACTCAGATGCTACTTATTCCACAAATATTTCCTCTATTACCCTCCCTTATCCCTTCAAGATATAAGTTTATATATCCTATATCAATTTTCATATAATATTAAAATTTCTGTTTTTCATGTGACTTTTTTTCTTTATTTCAAATTAACAGTTATATAATGCTTTAACATTTGCTAAACACTTTGCATATAAGAAAGGAAATGTGAACTGATGGAGGAAATAGTAGTTCCAGACTCAAGAAGAACTGGATTCAGGTCTGACTTCCTAGTCATTCTTCTGTCATTCAGGACAGTTGGGTGGCTTAGTGAGTGGTACTGAACTTAGAGTTAGAAAAACTCATCTTCAAGAGTTCAAATCTGGCTTTAGACATTTTACTAGCTATGTAACCCTGGGCAAGTCACTTAACCCTGTTTGCCTCAGTCTTTTCATCTGTAAAATGAGCCAGAGAGGGAACTAGAAAGCCACTCCAATATCTTTGCCAAGAAAATCCCAAATGGGTTCAGAAAGAGTCAGACACAACTGAAAAATGATTGAATAAAAATAAATTATAGATAGGAGAAATGAGACTCAAGAAGTGACTTCCCCAATTATGTAGTAATTGTCAAATGTGGAATTAAAACCAGGCCTCCATTAACTCCAAATTCAGAACTCCTTCCAACATATATCCTTTTATATATGTATATTTATATATGTCATCTCCCCTGTGAAACTGTAAGATCCATAAAAGTAGAAATGGAATACTACTTTATTTCCATATTTCTAGAATTTAGCATAGCCTTGCCTATAATATGTATTTAATTAATGTTTTTGAAGTTGTTTAAAATCCAAAAGCCAGTAATATTCAAATGAATCAATCTTACTTGAATTCAGTTTCTAGGACAAATGTTAGGATAGATATTTTCAAAAAAAGGATCCCACCAAAACTCTCTCTTAAATCATGTCTCAATCGACTACTCTACTTATTCCTAATTACCTAGAGGATATATCGTTACTGTCCTATCAAATACAACAGAAGAAATTAAGCTAATACTGTAATTCTTTGTAGATTCATATTTCAATTTTATATTTAATTAGAAAATTGTTATTCAACAGGAAAAGAAATATTGTGTGATTATCTGTTACTAGAATTTGGGGATATTTAGTCTCAAGAAAACAAGATTTAGGGAACCTGTGGTAACAATTTTCAAGTATTTGAATGATGGTCATATAGAAGCGAGATTAGATTTGATCTAGTTAACCTCAGTAGAAGAACTAGAAATAATGATGAATATTATAGGGGAGTAAATTTTTATTCAATATGAATGTCATAATAATTAGAACATCCCTGAAAGGTAGGGGATGTCTTGGGAGATCAATTATTTCCTGTTATTGGAAGTCTTCAAGTAAAAGCTGGATGTTCACTTTTCAGAGATTTTGTAGAGAAAATTAACTGATTGAATCCTTCCCTGGCTAATGGACCATGCATGGCTGGAGGAACTGGTCTCTATGGGAAATTAATAAGCTTATGTCTCATTCACATCTAAACAAATCATAATCACAATGGGACATATTCAAACACAGAATGATAGCCAACAGAGTCTAAGAATAAATAAGGCCAATGTCAGAAAGTCTAATTGCATCAAGGTAACAAATCCTGGAACCAAACAGGAAACTACAGTCAGACATTTATAAGCTGGGGATGAGGGGGAAAAGAATGGGAGGCCAGCTAAAACAGGAACAGGAAACATCATATGAGATAACCAGTGACAGCTGGCAATTTGCTTCACTTCAGGATGAATGCAAACTATTCTTCCAAATTCAGATCAAGACAACTTAGCTAGCTGTGGCTATGGGCTTCCACACTTGGGACTAGATTAGAACACTCCTAATTGCCTTTCAGATTCTACATTTATTATTTTATGAATTCATGTCTTTCCATTTTCTGATACCCACCATCTTAAAAGATGAATATGAAGTTAAGTGAATTAATAAAATTAGAGATAAACTATCACTCATATATCTGGGATAATGATGAAACAGAAGGAAGTCACACAGAACTGAAACCCACTTTGTATTTTTCTTTGTTTCCATAGCCAATAAATGAATCACCAGTAGCATAACCTCATGTCAACTCATTGATGTTAAGCTTCTCTATACTTACTTCTTCCATCTAGTAAACATGGACTATTACTGAGACCATGCTTAAAGTTTTTCCTATTACTATATACTACACAATACTATACTATACTATATACTATGTATATAATATATATATATGTATAGAGAGAGAGAGAAAGAAAGAAAGAGAGAGAAAGGAAGAGAGAGGGAGAGAAAGGGGGAAGAGAGAGAGTTTCTATATTATATACTATACTATAACTATATAACTATAATTAAAAATCTTTCCAACTTGATGAGAACTTGAGCTCTATTAGAAAAACTTTTGAGAACCCAAATTCAACTCCATACTATGATGATACATTGAATAAGATTTTTATAAATGAGATACAAATAGATGGTGACCTGAATGGTGGGAAGTACACAGCAATGAGAGGTTTAAGTGTATAAATAACGTTTACAATTTAACACTCTTTAAATGGGACTAGAAATCAATTAAGAGAATTTATATTAAAGTTTTTTGAATAAATTATCTGAATTCTCCTCCCCAACCCCAAATATTTTAGCATGAAAATTACCAATTTTATATGTGTCTCTTTTCTAAAAAGATTCAATTTCCAGTGTCAATATAATAAAACAATGCACACACACACACACATGCATTCATCACCTCATTCTTTTTACTGCTACTAGAACTTGGGAATGTTTATTCTCAAGAAAAGATTTAAAGAAGACATAATAACTATCTTCAAGTATTTGATGATGGTCATATGGAAGAAAGGAAGGTAAATAAATATATATTTACTTATTTATATTTGTATACAATACATATGTATGAATACTTATATTCATTCTTGTCTTCTGCATAACAGATCTATATTCAATATTTCCTAAAGATGAAAGAAGTGGATAACTGTAAAAGGTTTGTTCAACCAAATTGGAAAAGTAGGTGGTGAAGTATATAGAGTCTCTGGTCAAAAAAAACCTGAGTTCAAATCTGGTCTCAGATGCATACTAGCTTTGTGAACCTGGACTAGTCACCCTACTCTGTTTGCCTCAGTTTAGCCATCTGTAAAATGAGCTAGAGAAGGAAATGACAACCAATTCAGTATTTCTGCCAAGAAAACCCTAAATGGGATCACAAAGAGTTAGATATGACTGAAATGACTAAATAACAAGTGGATCAAATTTTAATTTGTTTAATGACCTGAAGACACTCTGACATCTCTCCTAGATCAGTGAATAATGGATTAGGGTTAAAAAAAATCAAAGCAAAGAAAGATTGGGAGGGGGCAATTGGTGACAGTTTAAGTTAAATAATGAAACAATTTCATCATAGGCTTTTTAGAATACATTTGTTTAAGCTTTTACATTCTCGGGGCAGTTGTTCCCCTTTGGGATCAAAAGATTTTGGCAGATAGGACTTTATTAGCTTGAAAGAATCTGTTGTCCTAATTCTTCCTTGAGTGGGAGAGAGAATGCCTGAGGCAAACTGGGGAGATAGGTTGTTTCTGCCTCCTTGTAGAATTGTTCAGGATCACAATACTGACCCCCCAGCACCTGAAAAAAAAAAAAAAACCTGCAAAGAATTAAAATAGTATATGAATGCCCAGTACTCTCCAAGGCATGTGGTCAAGTTTCTTTAAGGCCCTAAACAGATCTTTTCCTATGGAAAATTTTTGTGCTTCTATAAAATGACTACTAACTATTACTTCCTAAAACAAACAATGTGGGATTTATCTCCAGAAGCATTTAATTTGGATAAAATTTTCCTTAATAATTATTCCTGTTCATTAACTCTTTGAAGTTTCCCAATTACTTTCTTTAAAACAATGCATTGACATTTTTGTTTTTCTTCCCGGGTTATTTTTACCTTCTGAATCCAATTCTCCCTGTGCAACAAGAGAACTGTTCAGTTCTGCAAACATATATTGTATCTAGGATATACTGTAACATATCTAACATATATAGGACTGCTTGCCATCTAGGGGTGGGGGTGGAGGGAAGGAGGGGAAAAATCGGAACAGAAGCTAGTGCAAGGGATAATGTTGTAAAAAAAAAAATTACCCTGGCATGGATTCTGTCAATATAAAGTTATTATTAAATAAAATTTAAAAATAACAAAAAAAATTTAAAAAATAAAACAATGCCTTGAGGCAGCCTTATATTATATCTTTTTCGTTCATTTTGATAATTCTACCAAGTAATACAAACATTATTATCATCCCCATTTTTAGGATCCCAGATTTAGAGTTAGTAGGGACCTTTTAAGCTGTTTAGTCCAAAACCCTAATTTTACAATTAAAGAAACTGAGGCTTACAGAGGTTAAATTGCCCAAGGTCACACAGATAATAAAAAAAAGCTGACTGCAAAGTCAATGGTTTTTTTGTTTGCTTCATTTTGTTTTTCTGCTATATCAAACTACATCTATAGACTTCAACTTCCTCATTTTATAAAAGCAAAATGATAATCCCAGAGAGTTAAAGTTATATATCCAAGGTCACATAAGAAGTAAAAGGCAAAATTTAACTTTTTTATCTCAAGATCAAGGAACCTGAGGGGCAGCTAGATCACACAGTGGATAGAACAGCTGAAGTCAGGAGAACCAGAGTTCAAATCCGACCTCAGACACTTAACATTAGCTGCCTGTCTGACCTTGGGGAAGCCATTCAACCCCAATTGCCTGGCCAAAAACAACAAAAAATAAAACACAACATAACAAAAAGAAAATCAGCCTTAAGTGTACTAAAGACGGTTATAAGGGAGATTGCTTTATAGTCTACCCATGAGTAATATTTGAAAAGTGTATGACTTGCTGACATGTATTGTAACTGGAGAGAAGAGGACCTTGAATATCTGAGCTGGTATTAAAAGGCTAGAACCATTATTATTGACATTATGGATTTTTCTCCATGGCCTGAATAGAATTTTAAGAAAATAAGGTTAAAAAAAAAGTAGCCAAGTGAGAAGATAAATGCAGATAAGTTTGCGAGTCACATAGTGACTAGACTGATACAATAGATAGTGCTTATCAAGTAGGAGTCTGCTCTGAACTTGGTTTTTTTTATATCATTTCAGTGTTATTGCCAACGTTTAGAATGAGTAACCTTACAGTTCCTTATAGATTCATTTTTATTTGTCTATAGTATAAATTTTTAAAGATTTTAACATCCTTTTGCTTGTTTATACATTCTTTGTAAATGGCTAATATATGAAATGGACAAATCGCCCTCCTTTCTGCTGTACTAGCAGAAGAAAGTTTGCTCAGCTAGATTAGGGGGCTTCTTTTGCACTTCAAAGGGCCAGATCAACATATGCTCCTAAGGGTATCTGTTCCGGGAAGGTGGTCGCCTAACCCTGATCCCTATCTATGTTAAAACATCTGCCCCGGTGGATTCTCCTTTCATCCTGTAAAACCCCCAGTCTCCTGTTGTAAAACTCGAGTCACTGTTTGTGGTGAGCTTTTTCTTCTCAAAACTCAGCCAGGTGATATAAGTTCAGATCTTTTATTATCCCAATATAGCCCGGTTAGCTTAGAGGCCTATCTCTCTGCTTGGTTCCAAGAGCTCTCTCCGAATGTCACCAAATCCAAAGGTCTGGTCCTTCAGCCTCTGCCTCAGTTTTCTTCAGCCTCCAGCCAGCTCCAACTCTTCATGTCATTCCGCTGAAATCTCGACTTGTAGCATCTTCACTCTCCAGCCCTCTCCGACTGGCCCATTGGCCTATTTATGCTCCTTCCAGAGAGAGGGATTATGGGTAGTTCTACTTAGTACCTTGTTTCAGGTTCTGCCCAAAACATCTTCTTGTAAGATTAGATCAACTCTAATTAGTTAGCAGTTAGTAAGGATTCCAACATCTCCCCCTTTCTTTTGTTTTAAAACATAGGGGGTTTCTGAGGGGGTACACATAAATCCATCAATATGGGCCAGAACTTTGTAACAGATATACATGGTATACATAAATCCATCAATATGGGAGGCATTATACATAATTTACAAAAGCACACAGCAATATAACACAGGCTAGTGGTAATGTAACAAATAACATGAATCAACATGAAAATTTAACTACTGCAAAAGTCTCATCAACAATCTTTCATCTCAAGAAATCCAATGATTCTTGCAATTGCTTAAAATACATAAGCACATAGTACTATAACACAGGCTAGTAGTAATGTAACAACATAAATCGACCTGAAAATTTACAAATGTCCATAAGTCCTAGAAATAGTCCATAAGGAATCCATTGTTCATTAGTTCATGCGCCAGGAATCTAATAATTCCTGTAAGCTCTGAAGTACTGCAAAAAGTCTCATCAACAATTTTTCATCTCAGGGAATCCAGTGATTCTTGCTGATTTTTCAGGAACTGAAAGCTGAAGATTTTAAAGTTCTTTTGACAGTCTCATTGTTAGCCATCTGATTCCTTTTCCACCTGTGGAAATATAAGCAGATCCTCTTCCCCAAGCAATTAACCTAATTCTCTTCTATTTACCAAATTTGGGATTTCTTCTCATCATCTGGTAATTACATTGGAGTTGTTTGCATTGGATATTGTCTTGTTGTCTTAAAAGGCCTGTATTCTCCCCAACTGTAATCCTGATTGCTTTTCTGTTGGTTGATGACATCAGAGTTCTGAATTTCTAAAGTCTCTCTGGGTGTAACCTCAGCTGCTATCATGCCCCACCTGTCCTTTGATTGATACTTTGGAGCTGGGCCTTGCCTCTCATTCTTCTGGGTCAATATACATTTAGAGGCCCAATGAAAGCCTCGCTTACATTTTGGACATGGGGTTTTGGGTTTTCTCTCACCCTGTCTTCTCACTCTATCTCCATATCTACAATGAGCTCTCAAATGTCCAATTTTTCCGCAGTGAAAACATCGACGAGTTTCTCTAGAATTCCTCTGCCAAGAAGGACCTTGTCTTTCCATGTTCATCATAGTCTGGGCATAATAAGCATTTGTGCCCACTGTGGCACAGCGTCTAATGATTTCTTTTAAAGGAGCATTTTTGTCTAGCCCCCATATAATTCTCTTGCAAATCTCATTGGCATTTTCCTTAGCCAAAGGTCTAGTCTTATTTCTGTTGCTGCATTGTCTCCAATGGTTCTTATTACAGCTGTTTGTAAACGTCCCACAAAATCTGCAAAAGGTTCATTGGGACCTTGCTCTATTTTTGTGAAAACATTATTTCCATCTTTCTGTCCAGGGAGAGAATTCCAAGCTTTTATTGCAGCCTTAGAAATTTGCTCATAGACTGTTATGGGATAATAAATCTGTTCTGAACTCTCTGCATACTGACCTTCACCAGCTAGTTGGTCAAAAGTGATTTGTACAACAGCTCCTTTTTGCCTATTGCGTCCCAAATTAAAAGGAGTGTATTTTCTCTCTTTTTGACCTGAGGAGTTGAGCTCTTCAATCACAGGATATGCATTTATAAAATCAGATATATCTTCTCCTTCATTTTTTGCTTTAATTAATGCTTTTTCTAATCTTGTCAAATTCTGCTTTACAGGAGAAGCTGACTGTGTTTCTGTCTCTCTCCCTCCCCCTTGTTCTACCCATGAAGGGTTAATTGCGGGGGGAGGGTCATGAGATGTGGAATCACCTAATTCCTCCTTCTGTGAAGTATCATACTCAGAATTGTAATTAACTCCATTCTCATCTGATTTGTCCTCCTTTTCACCTAGTAAAGTTGGCACTTCCTCCTGTACTTTCCTTTTCATCATTCTATCACTTAAATAACTTCTTATAGCCAATTGTATTACATTATATGTATTAATTATTGAGTTAGGCCCATTTTTATCATAGAATTGACAAAGATCCTCTCCAACCAATTTCCATTCATTTAGATCTAATTCCTTATCAAGAGAGAAACAAGGACATATGTCCTTTACAGTTTGTAAAAGTTCAGTGATTTGCTGTAAACTTATAATTAAACCTTGGCTTTCCATAACATTAATAATGCTCTCTAAACATTTTCCTTGAACAGAAACAGGCTGTTTTCTAAATATCTGTCCCATCTTAGCTGAAATTCTACTTTAACTCTTCTAACAAAATTTCTTTGTTGCACTCACCCTAATTTCTGGGTTGAAGTTTTTTCCACTGGATCAGGATCAGAGGCTTTTCCACTTGAATCAGGATCGGAGCTTTTCCACTGAAATCCACTGAGGGGTCTGTTTGTCCCACGTTCAGGGCGCCAAAATGTGGTGAGCTTTTTCTTCTCAAAACTCAGCCAGGTGATATAAGTTCAGATCTTTTATTATCCCAATATAGCCCGGTTAGCTTAGAGGCCTATCTCTCTGCTTGGTTCCAAGAGCTCTCTCCGAATGTCACCAAATCCAAAGGTCTGGTCCTTCAGCCTCTGCCTCAGTTTTCTTCAGCCTCCAGCCAGCTCCAACTCTTCATGTCATTCCGCTGAAATCTCGACTTGTAGCATCTTCACTCTCCAGCCCTCTCCGACTGGCCCATTGGCCTATTTATGCTCCTTCCAGAGAGAGGGATTATGGGTAGTTCTACTTAGTACCTTGTTTCAGGTTCTGCCCAAAACATCTTCTTGTAAGATTAGATCAACTCTAATTAGTTAGCAGTTAGTAAGGATTCCAACAACTGTTTAATGGCAAAGGTGCCAGCAAGGGTGAACAAGAATGCTTATAAGGCTGGCCCTACTTCAGTTGGGCATGGAACCATGCCAGAATCCTTCTGGAGGTCCGTCCTGGCCATGCGCACCATCTAGACCAGTTACAAATAAATTATTTCTAAATTATGAATTACGATGGCCGTCTTGAATTCTATTGCCTGAGCTATTTCAATATACATTCACAACAACTTTGGCAGCATTAATTGCTGTTTGCAAACACCGTTCAAAAAACTTCCTTAAAAAATGTGGATGACAACATAGTATTTTCACCTCTTTTGTTGTTGTTTGTTTTCTTTTTATTTTCTTTCTCATTTTTTCTTTTTGATCTGATTTTTCTTGTGCAGCATGATAATTGTGGAAATCTGTATAGAAGAACTGCACATGTTTAACATATATTGAATTACTTACTGTCTGTCTAGGGTAAAGAGTAGGGGAAGGGAAGAAGAAAAAATTGGAACACAAGATTTTTCAAGGGTGAATGTTAAAAACTATTTTTGCATATATTTTGAAAATAAGTTATTTTTTAAAAGATGATATAGCCAGAAGTGACCTGAAAAAATAGAATCAGAACTATAGAGAGAGTAAGAAATATTTGGGGTTCAAAAATAAAAAAGAAATATTTGGGTTTAAATCCTACCTCTGACTCTCAGCGACTATGGGTAAGTGGCTAACACTTGTCAACATATTCCTCATCTGAAAAAAAAAAAAAAAAGGGTCTAATGAAGCCTATAATATAAATCTTATAATATAATAAATCCTTATAATATAATCCTATATTATAATATAGGAATTATAATAAATCCTATAATATAAATCCTTATAAATCTCAGTGTAAATGAGATTCAGGTGAACTGAAATATGCAAAATACTTTGCAAATTTCAATCCTAGGTAAACATCAATCATAATTATGAATCTGAAGACTTCAATTAAAAGAAAAAGAAATAGGAATTTGTGAAGAATATTTAAGAAAATTGAGAGAGTGTTAAGTTAAATTAATTTGAAGAAAGATATTTCTGATGCCTCAAAAACTGTATAAATGATGAACTTATATACAGTATGAAAGCCATAACTCTGATGCAAAAGCACAATTGGATATAGCTTCATCTTAATGTCATAGAACCACACAATGTTCATTAATTCTCAATTTTTACCAATGCAGAAAATATGATATTAAAGTCTTGATAGCTCAAGATAACAATTTGCTTCCAATTACTTGAAAAACCTATTTGTTTACTTAAAAACCTGATACTAAGAGGCAGAAAGGAAGCAAAATGGATAGAAATGACATATGAAAGGACATATAAAAGTCATGATTTTTATATAGCACTTTAATGTTTACAAAATTTTATATCTAATGTAGCACACAAATATATTTGTTTATGTAAATGCAAGTTTACACAAATTATCTTTATGTAAAATTAACCTTTATCTTTAATTAAATTTAATTAATGTTAATCTTAACAATTATCTTTTTGGAAGATTGTCTTAATTATCAAAGAAGTCACTTCAAGTCAAAATTTCCTCAAGCCCCATTATAGAAGATATTCTCTGCTATTGTGCTGAACATTGTTTTTTCATTTCTTATTAATGTTATCTTACAACAATACAGTGAGGCTTTTACCACAAGTATTACTTTTACAGATGAGGAAACTGAGGTTCAGAGAGGTTATATGACTGGCTCATGTCTTTTATTGCATCCCGGATCATCTCCAGTCATCCTGATCTATATCTTGCCACTTGACCCAGATGGTTCTGGAGGAGAAAGTAGGGCAGCTGATCTTTCACAGCTCTCCCTCACTCGAATCTAATTCATTTGCATGTCATGGAATCACTTCCCTATGGCCATGTTCCTCTTCAAGAATGAAGGACAGACAACAACAGGAGGCAATAGGCTGTATGGGCTTGGAATCAAAGGACCATTCCATTCTCTCTAATTACAGAGCCACCAGTTTGGGTCAACATCTCATCACTTTTCATCTGGATTATTTCAGCAGCTTCCTTATGAGTGTTTCTTTCTGGTATTTCTCCTTTCTGCTTCATTCTCTATACAGCTGCCAAAGTGATTTTCCTAAAATGTAGATCTGACCAGATTACCTTCCAGCTCAGGAAAACTGCATTAATCCACTATTGCCACAGACCAAAAATTAAAATAAAATGTTTTGGAATTTAAATTACAATCTGACTCCAATCCTAATATTACTCTCTTTCATTTACTCTGTAGTCTGGTTATATATGATTCTTGCACCACTATACCACCTAGTACTATACTTGTAAATAGGTTATCTCCCTCAGTAGAATATAAATTCTTCCAAAGAGGGATTATTTCTTTTTTTTTTGTCTTTGTATCCTTCACCAATTCTTTTTTTTTTTATTTTAATAGCTTTTTATTTACAAGTTATATGCATGAGTAATTTTACAGCATTGCAATTGCCAAACCTTTTGTTCCAATTTTTTCCCTCCTTCCCCCCACCCCCTCCCCTAGATGGCAGGATGACCAATACATGTTAAATATGTTAAAGTATAAATTAAATACAAAATAAGTATAAATGTCCAAATTATTATTTTGCTGTACAAAAAGAATCGGACTCTGAAATATTGTACAATTAGCCTGTGAAGAAAATCAAAAATGCAGGCAGGCAAAAATATAGGGATTGGGAATTCAATGTAATGGTTCTTAATCATCTCCCAGAGTTCTTTCTCTGGGCATAGCTGGTTCAGTTCATTACTGCTTCATTGGAACTGATTTGGTTCATCTCATTGCTGAGGATGGCCACATCCATCAGAATTGGTCATCATATAGTAATTGTTGTTGAAGTATACAATGATCTCCTGGTTCTGCTCATTTCATTCAGCATCAGTTCGTATAAGTCTTTCCAGGCCTCTCTGAAATCCTCCTGTTGGTCATTTCTTAACAAACAATAACATTCCATAACATCCATATACCACAATTTACTCAACCATTCTCCAATTGATGGGCATCCACTCAGTTTCCAGTTTCTGGCCACCACAAAGAGGGCTGCCACAAACATTCTTGCACATACAGGTCCCTTTCCCTTCTTTTAGTATCTCTTTGGAATATAAGCACAGTAGTAGCACTGCTAGATCAAAGGGTATGCACAGTTTGATAACTTTTTGAGCATAGTTCCAAATTGCTCCAGAATGGCTGGATGTGTTCACAATTCCACCAACAATGTATTAGTGTCCCTGTTTTCCCACATCCCCTCCAACATTCCGCATTATCTTTCCCTGTCATTATTCTAGCCAGTCTGACAGGTGTGTAGTGGTATCTCAGAGTTCTCTTATTTTGCATTTCTCTGATTAATAATGACTCTTCATCAACTCTTACCTACTACTATAACCAAGTCCCTGATATGTAGTAGACAATATTTTTTTTGCCATGGTTTTTCATTTTTGTGTATAAGAAAAAATCATTGTTGATAGATTGAATTTTGAATGCTAACTCTGTTGCTTACTATGTATATGACTTTAGGAAAATTATTTCTTTGTTCTATACTTTCATTTTCTTCTATAAAATTACAAGACTGAACTGGACTATCTCCAAGTACTCTGTTTACTGAGGGCAAGACTGTATTTCGTATCCACCTATCTGAATGCCCAACCCAGAATAGGGAATCAATATATGTTTATTTTTGATGATTGTGATATTAATAATACTTTGCTAATAGTACTTTTATTTTTGCATCGTGTTTTCAAATTTCAAAGGACTAGCATATGCAGGGTGCTCTAAAAGACTCAGTTCAGTTTCAACTCTAACAAATTTAAGCCAGGTTGTAACAAAAATTCTTAGTGCAGTTTTATGTTTTAATGGCTTTAAGCAAAAGGGTCCCAAAAGTCTTAGTGCAATTTCAAGCTTTATTAGCTTTAAGTATGCCTTATATTTTCTTTATGGAAAATAATCTTAGATAACAAATGAGTTCCTAAATCAACTTTGAGTAAATGTCATTTTGATTCTTAGAAATATACAAATTAATTGTAAAAAAAAAAAAATATGAAAAAACACTATCTGCAGTCTGATAAATGGAAGTATCTATAGAGAATAATTCCAAACATACACACACACACACACACACACACACACACACACACACACATAATCCATATATATTTCTTTCTAATGGCAATCATCTGTAAAGTAGAAGGGAATAAAAGAAAAAAAAGTAATTTACATGATAACTTTATTATATATGTAAAAGGAATAGCAAGTTATACATAATGGATTTGCAGTTTCATGTGTATTATTAAACTATGTTATAGAAATGCTTCTTTTATTCCATAAATTAAAAATAAATAAATATGGGGGGGAAATGGATCCTTCAAAATTAGACATTTCCTCAACTCTCATTGTAGAAGATATTTCCTACTATTAGTGCTGAGCATTGATTTTTACTGGTTACTCTCATTGATAAATTAAGAGAATGTCTTGGGCTTATGTTTAAAAAAAAAAGCAAAATACAGAGAGCATGATGAAATGACAAAAAGTCATAATAAGTTTAAGCTTTCTTGCATTGCCTTACTTATGCCTTAATGACTATAGCACAAGATCCAGGACTTTGGACGTGATGAAAAACTTAATGTTGATTCATTGTACTACTAGAAAAAAGAATTTTTTTAGGATAGAGTTGTAAATTTTAATGATTATAACATTAATCCACTTCCATATAGGATTTCCCATTCAACTTGTCCTTTCCTGAAAAAAAATAAAGGTATTTGTACATAAAAATCCCAAAGGGTTTAAAAGCAGAAGAATGTGTTGATAAAGGATAGACATAGTTGCATTTTGGAAAGGTGTGTCTGAACTTACTTCAAAATGAGGAGAAAAATGAGAAGATGGCAAAATGCCTATCCCACATACTTTTTTTCCTTGGCCCAGCATGCTTTTTAGCACAGTTAACTTAGTGTAATTAAAAGGCTACTGAACTAACAGTCATGAGAGTCTGTTTCAAATTTTGGATCTGAAACTTTCTTGCTGTGAAACCATAGATCATTCATTTAAGCTCTCTGAAGTTAACGTCCCAGTTTCCTCATCTCTAGGATGAGGTAATAATATTTTCACTATCTTCCTCAGAAAATTGCTGTGAAAAAAAAAATTCTGTAAACCCTAAAGCAATGTAAATGCAAGCTTTTAGTGATTAAATATATATATATTTTTTTGTGGCAAGATACCATCTCAAATTACCTATCAGCTCAGGTCTCAAGACAATTACCTATCAGCTCAGGTCTCAGAACTTTCTTGCCTGAAGAAAAGAAAAAAATTGTTCACAAACTGAACACATCTAAAATGGAAGTCATTATCTTAATCACCAAAACCTACCCATCTTTTGAACTTATATATTTCTCCTTCAGGCAGGACCATCCTTTCAGTAATTCAAGTTCATAATCTTGGTGTCTTTCCAATTTCTCCTCACTCATCCCATATTTCCAAGTTGTTACCAAATCTTGATTTTGCTTCCACAACTTCCTGCACTTGTCTCCTTTCCTCCTTTAACACCATCATGTTTCAGGTCAATCTTACTCCCTGGACTATGACAATAATTTCCTAATAGATTTTCTTGCCTCAAGTTTCTCCTTTTGAAAGCCACCTTTCATACAGTTGCCAAAATTATTTTTGACATGCAGAATTGACCGTGATGCTCTACTACTCAATAATTGTCAATGGCTTTCTATCTGGGACCAGAAAGACACTTTTAGAAATAGATATAAACTCTTCTATTTGACATTCTTTCCAAGCTATTACACATTACTTCCCTCCCTGTACCCTACAACTCAGATAAATGGTCTTTATTCTTCCATATGCATGACATTGCTAGGTGGAATAGTAAATAAGAATAATGGGTCTGGAGTCAGGAAGATCTGAGTTAGAATCCAGTCTTTACTGGATTTACTTTACTGGATATGTAATCTTGGTCAAGTCACTTAACTGTTTGCCTCAGTTTCCTCATATGTAAAATGAGCTGTAGAAGGAAATGGCAAAGTACTCCAGTATCATTATCAAGAAAACCCTAAATAGAGTCATCTAGAGTTGGACACAACTAAACAACTGAACATCAATACATAATTATTGACATGTTGTCTCCCCCAGAAGAATATAAGCTCCTGAGAGCAGGGAATATGTCTTTATCTTTCTTTCTGTCCCCAGCAAATATTGTGGTACATAAGAGCTTAAAAAATATTTGTGCCTGACACACAATAAAACCTTAAAAATACTTGTTGACTGATTAACTGGCTTACTTTCTCCATATCTTTTACACTGGTTATTTCCCAGTCTTGTGTTCATTTTCTTCTCACTTTCCTTCATAACTCAGCTCAAATGCCACATTCATGATAAAGTCTCATTGCTCCCAGTGGCCAGGATATTTCTTTTTCCAAATAACTTTGTATATATTTTTTTACATTTTTTTCCTTGGCGCACAATGCTTGGCACATAGTAGGTGCTACACAAATGATAGTGATTGATGAGGAGGAAGATGATGATGCAGAAAGATGCCACAGTCCTTAGGGTTCAAATGGTAATTCTTCTTTAACATCATTTCCAATGGCAAAATTCTATCAATTTCTGATGTTGTACCATTTGACAATACCAAAGACTTTGGTGACAAAAACTTTCTTATCTGGGTTTTCAATAGATGAGACTGCAGCACTTGAAGGAATGTTTCTACATTCTGTCTCCAAAAAGATTGCTTCCTAGAATCATGATTATGGACACTGGGCTGGAAGCATTACTATTCCAAAGATAATATATTGGATCCAAAGTTCAGGACTGTCTCCTTTAGGGTGTGAGGGGATAATGATGGTCCAGGTGATGGTACTGGCACCTTGGTTGAAACATGCAGACTCCTGTCTCTCCTTCAGGTTGTCTTGCTACTTCAGCAAAATTAGCTTCGGCAAAACTGTAGATAACAATTGGTTCACAGTTAGCAGAGATGACTGGATCCTTCCCCAGATGATGTCTATAAGGGCTGGGCTACAAACAAGGCAAGTAGTCTGGGGATGCTACCAACCTCAAGACTGTTTTACTTGTTTGGCTCTTGGTGGCAGCTGGTCAGTAGTTGTTGCTGCTGGTAAGGAAGAAGGTGAGCCTCTTCTCCACAATGATTTATAACTTCAGAGTATCTCAGTTGTTTACAGATTAAAAGAGCAACTTTTAAAAAAAAACGAATTGTAATGTCAAATGTCATTTGTATACATGTCAAAATGTATTTGGAGGCAAAAATTCAAATAATTTACTCTGGAAATTTTAGTATAAACTCTCTCAATTGATATCCAATTATATGTTTATCTATACATACATATATGTACATTTATGTACTACATAAATGTACATATGTACTTAAACACATCATTGTAAATAGTATATTATTCCTGTTCATATGTCTTCCAATATCCCTGTGAGGTAGGAGCTATTATTATCCCCATTGTTCCCATCATCATAGTGTGGTGATGAACCTGAGTTTTCAAAGGTTATCCCAGCAGAGCCCAAGGTCTGAAAGGTGTTGCCAAACTGGAAAGAGTTTAAATGTGTTCTCAGTGGCAGGAAAGACTTTAAGTATGGTCTCAACAGCAAGCTGTGTTTACTAAGGAAGGAACCCAAATATAGAAAAGCTTATCACCAATAAGATATACACGATATTACGATGATTCATTTATTGGCCATGGCAACAAAGGGAACAAAGAGAAATATAATATGGCCCGCAGTCATATGCTATCTTTTTTATTCCTTTATTCATAATAGATATATAATGGGTGGTAATTTACTCCTTTGTTTAGCTTACTATTCTTCCTTGAGATTTCATATGTTAGAAAGTGAAAAAATATTATATAATCATAGATTTAGTGACTGAAGGACCTTTAGAAGTCCTTTAATCTAACTCAATTAGACTAGTTTGTCTGCTCTGTGAATAGTGGATGGTTGACAGAAGGTGGGACTAGTCAAAAATTACTTTTCTGGATAATGGCTGTGAGGGTCTGTCAGGAAGGAGGGCTAGTAGTCTAAGGAGTACTGCCAAATCTGGGCTCTCTGCTCCACCTCCTGCTGATAGCAGTCAGTCAGCTGTTGTTACTAGTGCTGATGAGGAAGATTGGAGCCTTCTTCATAGTGATTTTTCCCTTCAATAATGGCAGTAGGAGGTTGGACGAAAACTTGGAGGTTTGAGGAACACAGGCTTTTTCATTAAAAGTCCTAGGTTGGATCTATTGGAGTCTTAATGGAGATGAAGGTAAAGGGGATAGTGGATTGATTCCCATCTCTCTTAGGAAGCTCTGATGCATCAGCTCAGCTGACTTACCTTCCCTGTCATAGTAATGCATTCTATTGAGAGGCAGATAAGAAGCTCTCTTTAATGAACCATAGACAAGAAAAATTTAATAAACCCTCAAAAGTCTACCTCACACCAGGATTAATCTCATGCTCAACCTTCTTCTTAACATGATCTAATTTGAAGAGTATTGAGAAATATGCCTAAAAATACACCTTTACTTAGCTGTCACTCAACTCAAAATTTCTTTGAGTGATTCTTTCCTTTGCTTCCTCTAACATCTAAACATAGAGAGAATGGAAGTTTAATTGTGTGTGAGAGTGGAGAGAAAGGAGAATAAAGGAGAAAAGAGGAAGCAATTTTGGTGGATGACATATTCCCATAGAAGTCAGACCCAAATGTTAAAATCCTAGGATTTGTACAAGGGAGTAACATGAGGGGATGGAGTCTGGTTGGGTTTGCCAAGAAGGTTGGATAGACACTAGACAAATTTTACTAATTACAAAACTTTAACTGTGGCTTACTCTTATGGGACCAGTGTATTAAGATATTGACCTCTCAAGAGTTTAGATGCTTTGAGTTAATCTCTATCCAATCCAACTTGTTTGAGATTTGACCTCCAGCTACCATTTCTGTCCATAGTCTGCTTCATGTTCTCTAAAGTAAGATAAGAGGATCATCCACTGTCATTCCCCACCCACAGGAATGATATTTTAATACTCTTGAAAGCCACTCATGTCCCCTTGTCAAAAGCCAAGTACTATAATCATTTGTTGTCTAGAGAGATAAAATATACACTTGATGCAAGATAAAGGCTTTTAATTTAAGGAATAATCTAGCCAAATAAATTCATTTATTAGTAATAATAGATTTAGAATTTAAGAAGATTCCATAAGTTGTCTTCTCCCAATCCTTTCATATTTTATGAAAATGATACAAATAGAGATTAGGTCATTTACCCAAAATCACAAAAGTAATAAATGCCAGCTATGAGGTTTATACTCACATTCTCTGAATTCATGTGAAAGACTCTTTTCATTTATTAAAGATGCTAAATGAAATTAATATTTATTATCACTAAGTATCAGAACAAATAAAGCAATATGCCCATCTTTACAGACTGCTTGAAAATGAACTGGGGACAGAAACAAGATGAATGAATA
The DNA here is from genome assembly GCF_016432865.1 of Antechinus flavipes. Classification (NCBI taxonomy): domain Eukaryota; kingdom Metazoa; phylum Chordata; class Mammalia; order Dasyuromorphia; family Dasyuridae; genus Antechinus; species Antechinus flavipes. The sequence continues at coordinate 437,773,755 of NC_067398.1, forward strand.
GATTGTAATTGCCAAAATCTCCCCCAGAATCTCTTCTACAATAACTACAGAAAACAAACCAAATCAAATTCTGAGTGAGAAAACCAAGAAAGTCACATTGAGTCATTTTCCAGCCCAGGCAACTTAGGAAAACAGAAAGAGAGGTTTGTGGGCCCTGGGATGGAGACTGGCTAGGAATACAGGACAGTGAAGATATACCAGGCAGGGATGGCAGCACCATGCTGTGGGCAGCAGGCATATAATGTCACACCTCAGTACCCAGGTACATTAAGAAGACTGAAAACCTTGAAAGAAAGAGATCCTGAGGGACCCTGTAACTAGCACTGGGCTCAGGATCAAGAGCCATTCATCTATCACCCAGTTTTGAGTCATAGTTTCACAATAAAAAAGAACAAGCAGGCAATAGGGTTTCTATCTATATAAGAATTAAAATGCAGATCAGAAGAGTGGGGAATATACCTCTCCCCAGATATACTACAATGGAAGAATAAAAATTATACAAGTACCAGACCAAGCAGTGAAAGCAATAAAAATACATAAAAGAAAAGCACTCAGATTAGTCATTCCCTTATTTATTAAAAAGAGATAATCAGGAAAACTACATTTGCTAAAAGGTACCATTGACAATAGATTCATATCAATACTGATTATATTTACCAAATAGCATAGCTTCCAGATTCTTGAAGGTAAAGTTAAATGAATTATAGAAGGAAATAGATAATAAAACTATTCTAGTGAGGGACCTTAATTTATCCCATCTTAGACCTAGACAAATTTAACTATAAAATGAACAATAAAGTTAAGGAAATGAAAAATAACTTTTTAAAAAGTTGAGTATGATAAATCTCTGGAGAATACTGAACAGGAATTAAAAGGAATAGACTTATCTTTCTGCTTGTAAGGAACTTTCACAAAAATCGATTATTTATCAGGACATAGAATATCACAAACAAATGCAAAAAAGTAGCAATATAAAATGCACCTTTTCATACTATATGCAAAAAAAATCACATTCAATAAAGGGCCATAGATTAAAAATTAATTGGAAACTAAGTAATTTAATACTAAATAATGACTGAGTCAAAGAACAAATAATAAGAACAATCAATTTCATTAAAAATGACAACAAAGAGATAACATAACAAAATTTATGTGATATAACCAATAGAAAATTTGAAGTCTCTAATACTTACAACAATAAAATAGAAAATCAATGAATTAGGCATACAACTAAAAAAAAAAAAAAAACCCAACTAGGAGAACAACAAATTTCAGATTCTCATTTAAATGTCCAAATAGAAATCCTGAAAACCAAAGAAAAGATGAATAAAACTGAAAGTTTAAAAAATGAACAAATTAATTAAACTAAAAGAGGTTGTTTAAAAAATTAAAATAAACAATCGATTAATTGAATTTTTAAAAAAGAAAGAAGAAACCAAGTTACCAGTGTCAAAAATTAAAAGGATAAGTGTGCAATCAACAAAGGTGAAATTAAAACAATTATTAGGAGCTATTTAGCTCACCTATATGACAATGAAACTGACAATCTAAATAAAATGGATGACTATTTACAAAAAAACAATGTAATTACCCAGATGAATAGAATGCTTAAATAATTACAAAAAAAGAAATGGAACAAACATAATGATATCCAATCCAATCCAATCCAAAAGAAAATATTCTCACTACTTGAAGAAAACTCAGCATGCAAACATCATTTAAAGTTTATTAATATATCCAAGGAAACATTCAGCTCTTTATTGCTCCTAATAATGTGTGTATGTATGTGTTAAAATTTACAAAGCATTTTTAATATGTCTGGAAGGCATTCAGCAAGCATGTATTAAGTACTTACTTTGTGCTAAATACTAGACTAAACTCTGGGAGTGCAAACACAGTTAAAAAAAAAAAAAAAAAAAAAAGCCAGTCCCTGCCCTAAAGGAGCTTACATTCTGAGGGAGAATGTAACACTAAAAAGGAAACTACAAAGCCAGATGGGAGTATTGTGAACAAATCTAGAAAATCATCAGCAGAGTGGGGGAGGGGAATAAGCTATGGTTAGCCTGGGCTGATCCCCAAAATAAAGAACCCCAGTAGGAATTCATCTATGGGAAAAAAAAGGAAAACATGGGGGAGGAATATTCCAAGGCAAGAAGACTCCAAACACTAAAGGAAGTTCCAAGATAAGACAGCAGCTGAACTATTGTGAAGTCCAGAGTATGAAACTTAGCTCTGAAGGAAATTGTTATTGCTTTAGGATCATATAATCTGATTATGGTAGGAGCAGGGGTTCAATGGTTAAAGAGGAAGATTTTGAGTCTGGAAGGTTTGGTATTGAATCCTACTCCTGATACTTGACAGCTGTGACCTTGGGCAAAGCCATCTAACCTTCATGGAATACAGTTTCCTTATTTGTAAAATGACTTCTAAGACCTAACAACACTCTTGTGAGGTAGATAATAAGGGCATTATTATGTCCATTTTACAAGTTGGGAAACTAAGGCTCAGAGTAGGTGGGCAGCTTTTAGCTAGTGTCAGAAATGGAATTTGAATTTGATCTTCCCTACTCTGAGTCTAACATCCTATTCAATATATTATATTTCCTCTTGAATATGTTGAATCTCTAACCAATAAAACTTCAATGAAAATATACACACATGTATATGTATATGTGTGTGTATATTTGGACATATATACACATATATATGTATATATACACACATACATATATAAATATATATACTGTTCTTTTTGTTGTTGAGAGCATATAAAAATTGAATAAGAGCAACAACGTGAAATGATTGAATTTGTTGGGTTTTTTCTCACTAAATAAGCGCCTTTCCCATTCTCAGAAGAAGCCAATTTCCATTAAGGATTATATACATTTCTTTATGGCCTACAAGAAGAGAATAAAGTATTTTCTGGCAAGGAAGTATTCTAGGGTGAGAAGGCTACATGTGAACACAGGAAGTTTCAGGGTGAGAAAGCTGCCAAGACAAAGAGGCAAAGCCCCAAAAACCAGAAGTAGAACTGGGAGTGGAATGTAACATGATCCTTTTGGACCCCTCCCAAAATGAAGGTCCCAGGAGGAACTCACCAGTGGGATAAGGGAGCCAGTATAGTGAAGGGTTTTTCTAGGATGAAAGAACAGCTGGGAAATGGATATAAAGTCCTCTTCCCCAAAAAACTGTAGAACACAAGCTGTGTTTAGTCCATCTATGATCAAATTTTAATGAAAATTCAAAACTTTTAGCGACATCTTAAGAAAATGTTTATCCTTCAGGCAATTGATATAAATACTTGTGGTATCTAGTGGCTAATATCAAAGTAGACAGAATAATTAAGGAACAGGAAATCATTAGGAAAGGATTGATTCAGAGATATTTAGGATCTTACAAATCACCTAATCCAACTTCCTCGTTTTTACAGATGAATAATTTGAGGTCTGGTTTGGTTAAATAGTCAGTCACACATAGATAGGATTTGGACCCAGGTTTTCTGGCTCCAAATCCAGTGATTCTTTTACTCTTTACCAAAGGGAAAAAGAAAAAAATCTCATTATACCTACTTGAAACAATTCCATTCAACAAATATATATATTGAACAAGGTACTGTGATGGGCACTTTGCAAGGATGTTGCTCACAAACACTTCATAACCCCCCAAAGAAAAATTACTTATATATGTGGTCCAATTTGTAAACTGACAATTTCAGAAGAAGCATGGGAAAATATTGCTGAGGCTTAAGGAGAACCACAAAAAAATTGAGAATAGCCTGGCCTATGAATCAGAAGATCTGAGTTCAAATTCTAGCATCACTATTTTCTAGTTATATGACACTAGGAAAATCACTTTCTCTCTCTTTTTTTCTTTATCTATAAAATTAGAGACAATAATACATGTCTGCCAGACTCACAGAATTGTCAGTCATTCAAACAAACATTTATTAAAGCTTAGTAAATGTGAGGAAAATATTTTATAAATCTTAATGTTTCATGTAAACATGAGTTACTATCCTAAAAGATTAAAACAGGCCCTGTCATTTTTGGTCTAACTCCTGCCAGCCTCTCTGTGTTCTGTTGAGAGAAGAGAGACAGTGTTGTAAAGAGAGAGGCTTCAGGCCCTCCTCAACCAAGATCAACATATGGCTTGTGTGATATTAAAATATCATTGGTGACTCCATTTTGCCCTTTATCAAGACATTTTGTGAAATTTAATCTCTTATGAGCTACCTGATTTTAGGGAAATCATAAAACTCCTCCTTCTCAATGTTGTTCCCAATTTTAAGCAGATTATAAAACTACTCCTTCCTCTCCACTGTCACCTCATTTGAGGAAAATCCTTATCCTCTCCACCAATAAGAAATAAAGTGATTTGATCCTTGTATTCTGTTTCTTTTATTCCCTTCAACTTATAATAACTACAGAAACCAAGGGTCAGTGTCCTTGACTACTGAGAGATCCAGTTTGTTTCTGCAATGGCATGCCTTGAAAAATTATTCCACCATAACAGTTACAATGACCAGAAAGGGACTGAGAATGTGAGTTTTTATGAGAAGAAGAAAGGAGAAGAAAGAGAAGGAGGAGAAAAAGGAGAAGGAGAAGGAGGAGGAAGAAGAAGAAGAAGAGGAAGAGAATGAGGAGGAAATAAAATGGTGATGATGATGATGATGATGATGATGATGATGATAACAATGACGACGACAAACACAACCATAGCACTCTTTAAAAAACAAAAAACAAAACTTTGTAGGGAGAAATTAAAGAAGGGTAGAGTTTCAAAATAGCTCTCCCAACAATCAAAAATGCCAAGCAGGGACTTTTCGAGATTTTTTGATTAAACTTTCAGTGGAAGATAAGAAGAAAAACCATTGTTTGTATGTGTCTGTCTTGTCATATTGTCTGGGTTTTGTGTCTCAGTAAATCAAAATAATTTTTTCCTATGGTCTGATCAGCCAAAGGAAAAAGTATGAATTTTTCTGAAGAACTTTCAAAGTCTTCAGAAAAATTCTCTCTCTCTCTCTCTCTCTCTCTCTCTCTCTCTCTCTCTCTCTCTCTCTCTCTTTTTCTCTGTCTCTGTCTCTCTCTCTGTCTCTCTGTCTCTCTCTCTCTTTCTCTTTCTCTCTGTCTCTCTATTTCTCTCTCTCTCTCTTTCTCTCTGTCTCTCTATTTCTCTCTCTCTTTCTCTCTCTCTCTGTCTATTTCTCTCTCTCTTTCTCTTTCTCTCTCTCTCTCTCTCTCTCTCTGTCTCTGTCTCTCTGTCTCTGTCTCTCTCTCTCTCTCTTTCTCTCTGTCTCTCTATTTCTCTCTCTTTTTCTCTTTCTCTCTGTCTCTCTATTTCTCTCTCTCTCTTTCTCTTTCTCTCTGTCTATTTCTCTCTCTTTTTCTCTCTATCTCTCTATTTCTCTCTCTCTCTCTTTTTCTCTCTGTCTCTCTATTTCTCTTTCTCTCTCTCTTTCTTTCTCTCTATTTCTCTTTCTCTCTCTCTCTCTTTCTCTTTCTCTTTCTCTCTCTATTTTTCTGTTTCTCTCTCTCTCTCTCCACATTTCCTCTAACTCTGCTCAAGTTGGAGAGACAGAAAGGATAAAGACAGATAAGAAAGAAGGTAATCTTTTATCCAATCTGCAAGAATGCATGGCTTTGTAAACTAATTGGGTACTAAATTTATGATTAAATATTATTTCTGTGAATTTATAAATTGTGGTTTGAATGTTTTTATAAGTGCTGAAATGTTTTAGTAAGTTTTGGAGTAACACTCTAGAATTTCCTTAAAGGAAAAATAAGAAAACTATGATAGTTACATAGAAACAGTTCTTCAACCTCTTATTGTTCTTTCCCTGGAAAGTGACAGATTTACTATTTTAGTACAAGATGGAAGGTGATTTCACTGAATAGAGAAAAACAAGGGAAATGGATTTAAAATTTGCAATTTAAATTTAAGAACTATTTATTATTATTAACTCTTTCTTTAGAGAAGTTTGTTTAAGTCACAGAGAAACTTAAAATATTTAATCAGGACGACTTTCATCTTTCCACTATATTTTCTTTTGTAAATAATATAACAGAACTAGAAGCAAACTAGAAGTTTGCTAGGTAAACTAGAAGCAAAGTTATCCAAAGGTGTTAGAATAGACCATGTATTTATAAGCTTTTAAGAACTCTAAAGGCAGCAGTCTTGCAATTAATTGTTTTTATGTAATAAAAAATTGTGCTAAATTGTAAAGGAAAAATTCAATAGAATAAAGATTAGTTCTATAGATAGACTAAGATATGATTGGGAATTAAAGACTAGAGAAATTAAGCAAATAGAAGAAATTAAGGGAAGTGCCAAATCAGAAAGTGAAGTAAACAAAGCAGCTACTATTTTAAAGGACTTTAATTTATGAAAGTAAAAGGAAAAGTTTAACCAAGAAGGGATAAGAGGAAATGGATAGAAAGTGAAGAAGGTTGTAATCTGTGCTGATAATATGAACAGAGGGTTTGAAAGTAAAGTGTTTGGAGATTTTGAAAAAAAGAGGTTTGAGGGTCTGTTTTGATTTCATCCAGATAAGATGGATATGAAAAATTTTTATTTGGTTATTATTTATGATATGGAAAATATAAAAATATATTTGTAGCACTGAATTATTTGAGGATAGTAATACCAAAATTCTGTCCTTGAAGGACCATTAAAAGAGTATTTTTTTTTAATATGTCATATTTTATTTATTAGAAAAATGAAGCTGAGAGTTCTAAAACTTGCCCTTTAACATACTTTGATGTAATGGGAATTTTGGAATATCCCCATTTTGAGTTTTGTATCCTCACTACTTCACAATGTTTTCAGATATACTTAGTTTGGAGGTTTCCTAGCCCTTACCCAGTTGCTACAGATGGAAGCTCTATCTCCTCTGTCTGGTGTCTGAGAAAACAACCATTTCTTCACTGCAAACTAAATACTGACTCCTCCAGGTAGATGGATAGAGGACAAATATGATGTTTTTCTCATTCCTTCATTATTATTCTTATCAACATTGAACTTCTCTCCAAGACTAAACAGCAGCTATTCTCAGCAGCCTTAACTGATGATGACAAAAAGTTCGTGCTTGGAAATGTCATTTAATGCATTCCTTTTGTGAATAGAGTTCCAGAATTAACAGTCCTCCTTCCCCATGTAATTTCTTTGCATTTCCAACATGGTTTTACTTTTTAGAAAATCACATCATTTTTCAGCTCTATCCCAATCTTTCTCTTAAACTATCATATTACTATGATACTTAAAAGAGTATATTTTTATTTTAGTTTTTATTTAGTCCTTTCATTGGCAACTACCATGTTTCAGAAACTCTTCATGAATCCTAAAAGAGGGGTAATAATATAAAACTATTATTTTTAATCTTTGGCAGTAGATTAACTGAAAGTGGCTGCCCCTATAATTTGAAGGACTAGCAATAAATGTCTTCTGGGAAAATTGAGGTCCAAAATATTACCATTTAAGATTGTATACTCGAAACTTCATCCGACTGAAATTTTATATTGAAGCAAAACTATGTAGTCTCACTTACATTAAGATGTGTTTTTCTACCAGGATAAATGTAGTAAATTAAAATTTAAAGAAAAAAATGCTTAATATTTGCAGTAAGGAGACAAACTTAGAAAACTACATGAATCAAAAAACCTTAGTTAAAATATGGTCTCTGAAATTTATTAGTTTTGTGATCTTTAGCAAGCCATGAAACCTGTTTACCTTAGTTTCCTCACATGTAAAATAGAATAATGATGGCACCTACTTCCCAGGGTAATTATGCAGATCAAATGATATAATAATTGTGAAGTGCCTGGAATATAGTCAAGAGCTATATAAATTGCATTTATTATCATTTTAGCTATTGAATAAAATTTCTCTAAACTCTATTACTCCATACTGGGTTTAAATGTAATTAGTATAGAATGTCAAAAGTGATCGAGTAATTTTGGAAATGCATTTGACTGAATTGATGTCAGCTGACCAATAATAAGTTTTGTTTCATGTTTAAAATATATGGCATTATATATATTATTGGGCTTCTGAATTTTTTCTTATATTGTGAAATTTGGGAAACCATAGTGTCAGAAATGCTATTAAAAATCTGAATGTTGTTAGATAATAAAATGAAGTGTTAAAAGAATGTGACTGTTAAATATTGAATGAACTATATTTTCCTTAAAGTGGATAATATTAATAACTTACTGTTAGAGAAAAGTAACACAGCTCTTTAAGGTACTTTATCTATGAGAGTCCTTAGGATTTTCTACTTGCTTAAGGTCATATGATTTTATCAGCCCTGCTGACTGCATGTTGTAAGATTCTAAAGTACTGAAGTTTGAGAAACTGGGATTAGTCCCAGTCAAGGTGGGGGACTTACAGTGAAGAGATAATTTTATCCAATAAATTATTTGGCTGTTTATTATGAAATGTATTAATATTACCTGTCAATAAAGTCTATTTTGAAGTTACATTTTTAAGACAATTTAATAAAAATAGACCTTAGATTAAATTTTCAATTCTGTCTTAGGGGTGAATGGGCAAGACAGACTAGACAATTATTATAATCAGAATTTTTCTGGGGTTTTAATCAATTATCAGGTACTAACTATAAGCTTAAACTTCCAGAATGTGACTATTCCATTTATTAAAGAAGAATAAAATATCCAAGAAAAGATATTTCCAAGAACCAGACAATTACCTGGGATATCTGAGACTGAAAATGAAATATGCTGATTAAATAGACATTGGGAGCGGGTTAACAGGTTACAAGGATCTTTGATATTATTTAATATTGCTGATCATTATTGTATTGCTTCAGCTTTTTATTTTGTGGTATTTATGTTTGCTGAGTTTCCTAGATTGCCTTGGTGACATGTAAATCTCCCCTGTCAAATTAGTCCATCCTGAACCCTCTAAGTAGTTTGATCTGTAGTCTGACTTATTTTACTGATAGAGTCAATTTTAAAAGTTTTACCTCTTTAGGGAATATGTTAGATTATACCTTTGTTTGTACTCTCGTAAGTCACCCCTTTTGATATCCCTTAGCGATGACTATTACTCTGTCCAAAAGCTATATTTGTTTGCTAATATGTATCTTAGTCCCCATTAGACTAGTTTCCTGTAGATACCATGTTTTATTTTTCTACCCCATCACCTAGCACAGCAAATTACAGATAATAGGTGCTTGAGAAATTCTGATTGCATGAATGAAAGGCCTAAAACTGTAGTGTTTTATTGGGGTTGGTCATGCCAGGAAGATAAATAGATTTCCTAATAAATCAAGAACATAACTGGGAACATCACACACTAAAGGCACAGGTGTAGACAGAATTATCACATCCTGGAAATTTTTAGAAAGTTTTTGAATGCCTGAGGTTGCTACTCCTAACATTCCAACTAATTCTTGTTCTGCATACCAAGATTATGATACTAGGTTCCACTAAGATTAGACACAGTTTGCTTATAAGCAGCTTGATAATATGGTTCTATTTGTTCACAGTTCTCAAATATACTCACAAGTTATTACTTACAGAGTAATTTTAATAGAGCATTTTTTGTTTTAAAAAAATAAAATGGAATGGAAAATTTGCCTCTCAAGTGAAAATGGTTCATTTAAATTGGAAAATATTATAAATAGTTGAAAAGTTGGATGGAGAGAATTTGTACTGAATAAAGATTGTAGCTCAGCTAGGTGAATAGAAAGCCACACTGGGACTCAAGGAAATCAGAATTCAGATCATACCATATATACTTACTAGTTGTATGAATATGGATAAATCATTTCATGTTAATCTGCCCCAATTTCTTAATCTATAAAACAAGGGTATTGCGTACTACTTATTTCACAAGGTTGTTAACATATGTAAATATATGCATATGTGTGTACACTCATTTTTATCATTGAGATAAAATTGTGTACCTCACATACACAGCTTTACTTTATACTCTAATCATTATTATATAATAATAGGGAATAATTTAATATCATAAGCAGATAGATAAACATAATCAAAACTAATAAGTGAAGGACACATGTACTAAGATACTTAAAAAATTGCTAATGGTTATCCATATTTATATGGATACAAATTTTATACAGATTTTTGTTCCATTGGCCTGGTAGAGTGTGTTAACTTGTTCAGGATAACAGTATATTAGTTATAATTTCAAAAAAAGCTAGCCTTAAACAGTTAAAATGAATCCCTATCCTCCTATAACTCTGATTTCTGAAATTTCTGAGATTTTTGATACCTTTTTTAATGTATGACCTTTCTTAATGTTATAGCAACTCCTTTTATATTATTAGCAAATTATATGCTTACTGTACAAGAGAATAGAACTAGAAACTTACCTGTTAAAATTTCCATTTCTCTGGGAACCACTGCCTATATTCAGATTAAAGTATGTTGATTTGAACTAGAATCTTTTCCTAAGGTATAAGATTACTTCCTCAGAAATTGGAAAAGGCATTTATAATCTCATCATCATATAGGAGTAGTTTCTAGGTATGTCATGTTTTACAGTATTGCATATTGCTGTAAGACTTGTATATGCATATGTTTGTGTACATATTTCTTTCCCATAGGAAGAAGAGAGAAATGATTAAGGCAACAAATCGTATTAGTTAACCTAGGTTCTGGTTTTGGCTAAATATTTTTAAATTAAATTAAATAATTTTCCATATGACTTTTGTTAAATAATATCTCCCTTTTCTATCTCTAAATTAGGAAGGAAGTTTTTATCTTTGTAACAAACCAGTTGCTAAATTTTTGTGTGAACTTCATAGACTTTGGGCTATGAAAATGTAAATGTAAATCTTTTTTTCCCCTACAGGCTGTGCTCTAAAGACTTTGTCACCATGCCCCCATAATAAAGCCTTTTCCTTCTGCAATAGCCTTCCATCATGATGGCCACTTCCCATTATTGAATTCCTTTTGGAGAATTTTCCTTTTGGGGATAGGCTCACATCCCCTTCATGCTTCATTCCTATACTATATATGCTTTTGACTCCAAGGACTTTGCCACCATTCCCCTATACAGGTACCCCTCAGTTTCCCTTTTAATGTATAGTCTTCTCCTATTAAAATATACATTCTTGGAAGGCAAAGATTGTCTTTCTTTTTTAGTTTCGTTTATGTTCTTATCATTCATCATACTGCCCAACAAAGAGTAAGTGATTAACAAATCTCATTACCCTAGACTTCTTCTACATGTAATATTACATAAACAGTGGCCACAGAAAGAAAGAAAAAATCACTCCATAATAATCCGGGTAAGAAAACTGAAGACTCTAGAAAGCAAGAATAAGAGGTGAGGAACTGTTTTCATTATTTCCATCACTATTCCCAAATGAAAGATTTAATGAAAGCAACGTTTTGGGGAAAGAAGGGAAGAGAGGAAAAAAGGGCAGCTTGTTTCAATAGCATCAAAGATCAGATCTTGGGGTTATAGACCATAAATTAGGATGCAAGGATAATGGGATTTTAGGCAACAATGGATTATATTTGAGGAGACCCATGAATAATACATTTGCTCTGAGATCTATGGATTGGATCAAGAAGGTTATAAACTAAAAAGAAAATAGTACAGGGGGAAAAACTTCCCTTATATAATTACTAAGCCAGGTATAAGTATGTGTCTATATGTATCTGTGTATATATAAAAAGAAAAATAGTAGAGAAAATGCCCCCATATCATTGAGATTTATTGTAATGTAAGTCATGAAAAGACTATTCCTTATTCCTAAGGAACAATTCTTATTTTTTTATCTGTTTTCTCTTCATCAGGGAGAATAATGTTTGCTCTAAAAATGACTAATAGAGAATGGATAACCTGAGATAAGTAAAGACATAGTAAAAGGTCATCTACAGAAGCAGATTCAAACTCAAATAGAAAAGTATCTCTGAGGACCACATATTGACTTAGAAAACTATAAATTAACATGATCTGTATTTTTTTGTATTTTGTATTTTTTTAAACTTTTTCCAATTACATTTTAATTGAGTTCTGACTCTTTAAGTCTGGAGTTTTGCAGGCCTTGAGATTGACACCTCTGATTTAGACCCCTGATGAAGTCCAAAAATCAGCCCAAGTAATTTATATCTCTGGGAACTGAAGGAAGTGGCGGATTTGATTGCTAATCCATAGTACAAAGTATTGGAAAGTGCCACAATATTGGGAAAGCAGAAAAAAAAATATCCCTTGGCTAGCTAAGAACTGGCCATGATCCTTAAAAAAATAGTAAAAGAAATTCTTTAAAGAGATAGGCAAGTTAGGAGAGAGCTCTGAGGAGTGTTAACCCTGAGTTGAGATGAAAGCAAATCTCAATAATCAGGAATTAAATTTTAGATAGTCTCAGGTTCAGCAAGCTTAGCTGTTAGAGACACTGTACCAGGGGAACAACATGCGGATAACACAAATAAAGGATTTGGGGACTCTTAGTGCCCCCCAAAAATGAATTCCATTGACCACCTTTCTATTAGTGTGTACTAGAAAGGTATGTACCTTTCTACTAGTATACCCTTTGTATACCCACTCCTTCATTCTTTCTACTGATACATAGTTGCAGAAGAATCCCCCTTAGGTTTGTGGAGGAATGATTTGTTACTATTATTTTTATGATATAATTTCAGAAAATGACTTTGCTTAAAGCTATATCTTCTAACATTATTAAACATAAAGAACATTGGTGTGGGCTCATGTACTACAGTTTTAGGACCCATTAAGTACCTTGACTGGGGGAGGAAAAAAGAGGTGGTTATTCCACTGGGGAATCAATCTGCAAGTGTGAATTTGGAGGAGATACACTGGAAAAATTTTAGTACAGATCATTAAAGAGACAATTGGTCATTGTCTAGAAGGGAAAACCATGACTGCAAAGAACCAGAATATGCTCATCAAGAACAAATCATTTCAGACTAGCCTTTCTTTCAAAGACTAGATAGTTGACCTAGGTTTTAACAAGGAATTTTATGGATACAGTACTTCATAATATACTTATGGAGAAAATTGAGTTACGTTAAGTAGTTGATAATTGTGAAAGTGGACAAAATTGTTCATATGATAACATTAAATGTTAATAAAGCATATATTTATCCTGTATAGAAATTCACAAGCCTTGGGGTGAATTGTGAAGATTGGTGGTTTGGGTAAGGATGGAGGAAAGGAGAGATAGAGGAGATGTTACGAAAAAGGTTTATTTTTAAAACCATCTGACTAAAAGAAGGAATCTTGTAATGAGTCCAGAAGGGATGACAAAACTGACACAGAGGAATGATATAACCACTGGAGACTTCAAATATTTTTTATGTTCATTATTTCCCACCAACTCCCTGCAAAAAGCAGCACATAATGTGGTAGCTTCTAGATATTTCACACTCTTGTGGAAGTCCTAGAGCCCCTCAGGATTTAAATTTATATAGAATTTTAGGGGAAGAGCTGCCTGGCACAAATAGGATACTGGCCTGTCATCCATAAGCATAGGGGAGATATAGTCAGGGCCAGTGAAATAAGGATGCTTTCTAAATTGCCCAATGAGGAATGAAGAATAGGGAGCAGAAATATAAGAAGGTAACTGCCTCAGAGGATAGAGCACCAGGCCTGAAGTCAGGAAAACCTGAGTTCAAATGTGGTCTCAAATTCTTACTAGTTGTGTGATTCTGGGCAAGTCATTTATCCTTTCGTTGTTACTGCTTTCAATGTCAGTTCATCTAAGTCTTTCCATGTCTCTTGAAAATCATCTATATCCTCATTTCTTATAATCCAGTAGAATTCCATCACATTCGTATACCATTACTCATTCAGCCATCCCTTAATTAGTGGATTTAATTACTAATTTATTGCTATGAAAAAATTTTTAAAAAGGCTTGCTAGCAATATTTTTGTACATATAGGACCTTTTCCTACTTCTTTGATGTCTTTCAGGTATAAGGCTAGCTAATATAGCTGGGTCAAAGAACACATATTGTTTAGTACCTTTTTTTTGTATAATTCTAAATTGTTCTCCAGAATGGTTGTATCCTTTCACAGGTTCACCAAGGGAATATCAATGTTTTAATTTCCATGGCTGGTTGGACATAGATGGGTCATGCAATTAAAGAGATTTATCAATTATAGGCTAGACACCTTTCCATTTGCCTATCTTGGAGAAGAATCCCTTCAGGGGGCTCATTTGTGAATGACATATTGCTCTCAGTTTGGCTGCTAAGCCAGAACACAGAGGGGCTATATCCTTATGCTGGACTTGATTTTTCAAATGAATCTGACACTCTTCAATCAGGCAAGTATGGTCCCATTACAATTGTAGCAATAACGTGTCCTACTTGTGTGGGACTTGGGCTGAAAATGCTGAAGGAAACTCTCTTGGTCTTTGCATTTAGAAATTCTAGTCCTATAGTCACTTGGTCTGATGTTTAAGAGATTCAGAAAAGATATAGCTTTCCCATTTCGCTATTGATAGGATTGGGATATTTGATCTGGGCTCTTCCTTCTCCACCCCCACAGAGAGAAACTAGCCTGGGGATCCCACCTCTTACCCACTCCAGTTTGCCTGATTTGGAAAGGGTGAAATTAGAATACAGTTAAATATTTGGAGTGTGATTTTTTTTTCCCCTATTTTAGTGGGAGATGGGGACAACAGGGTTTTTAATCGAGACATTTCAGTCTAGCAGAGTACAAATCCTTCTGGGTTATAAGCCTCCTCTGGTACTAGAAGATTCCTCTTCTGTGATCTGTTCTGAAGGTGACTCCCCTCTCCCTTCCAGTCTTCCTCATCCAGATCTTCCAGTTTTGCCCCACTAACTCAGCCTAATCATCCACTACATCTGCATATCTATAAATTACTAAAGTAGGGGGTTGGGGAAGGCAGGTGTTATGTTTCTAGATTCCCACTCTTAAAGGAACCTTTTCCATTTAATATGGCAGGCTCTTTTGTCCTTTAACAAAACTATATTATCCCTTTCTCTTTCCCCTCCTTTGGTCAAGGGGAGTAAGGTGGGGGTAAGGAGGGAGGAAGTTTAGAAAAGGGGGGAAAATGGAAATTTCCCAGACCTGTAGGTCTGATATCAAAGGGCTCATAAATCTTATTAATAATTACAAAAAGTTATCACTTGAGTCAGACTTGGGAACAATATATGTTCTATTTCCATTTGCACTTTCCTATGCAGCAAACATTTCTACAGTTACCCTCATGAGAAACAGCCAAGGGAACCTCAGCTCCCTTAAAGCTTAAATTTCTTGTGTCTGAACAACACATTGCTCAGAATCTTGGATAGTATGAGGCACACCCTCAGTCACTGAATTTCCTAATAATCTAAAATTCCTGATCATTTGCACATTGCACCCAATGAGGGGAAATATTCTATTCCAAAGAGGTTAATTTCTTATTCTCTAATAACTCATTGATTGAAATTCTGAGATAGGAACAAGAAGGATCCAAAATAATACTCTGAACTGCCTCCACACCCTAGTAACATTTTCCTGAGTGCTCAGCTATTCTTCTCCTCAAGTAAGATCCCCATTTCTGGGGCACTGCTCTTTCTGAGGAATCCTTCCTTAGGTGATGGAGCCATACTAATAAAATTGTTTTTAACCTGTTCACAGTAGATAATAGCCAGGGATGGAACATTGCCCTAACAAGGGATGTCAAAGATTTAATTTTCAGCAGCCTTGCAAACATAACCAAAGTGACTTTAAAATGAAGAGAAAGAAGGGAGAAATCTTCTTATGAATAAACATGCAAGACACTACAGAAAACAGTAACTAAAATAAGGAAAGAATAACAGTAGAAAAGACCAGTCATTCACAAAAGACAAAACTCAAAAAAGGAACCATTAATAAAACCCATGGTCTCAGATATCTATAGAAAAATGCACAAATATTGGTAATAAGTAGGATGAACTAGAAGTTCTAACACAAGAAGTCAAATTTAACCTAATTTGTATCACTGAGATTTATCTGAATGGGACTCAGTGTCTGAAATACAACTCCAGAAGGATATGCTTTATTTATAAGAAATAAAATGTATAACAGAGTCGTGGAATATCATTGTGAATTAAGTCTGCCAGGTTTGAAAAGGAAGGGAGGGTCCTTGTCTCTTGAGTCAGTCATTCCATTATGCTTCAATCACCCTCTTCAATCTGTTAAAACTGTATACTGGCTACTAAATATTAATGTCAATCAATCAAACATTTCCACTAAACAGTCAGCTTTAATTCTAAGATTGTGATCTAAAGAATAATTTTGGGGGGAAATGCTGGTTTCTATTAGAATGACAGCCATTACAGTGTTTACAGTAGAGCTATCTCCATAAATACACTACTGAATTGTATTTTTAATCACTCAGTCTATGACTGAGTATAGTTTAGTGAGACTAAAGATTGAAATATTCTGATCTGAATATAAAGCTTATTTAAAATTAAGTCAAATGAATATTCACTTCTAACTCTCTTTAAATTAAAGACAAGAGAATCTATTAATAGCACAATTCTTTATTTACTAGCCAAAACAATCCTAATTACATCAAAGCTTGGAAATAAAACTGTTTGTAAGTAGTCAGTCACTGAGATAACAGACCACAATAATGAAAAGAAGAAAAAAGCATAAGAGTTTGATTGAAGAGTTTGCTCATTGAACTGAGCTGGTTCATTCATAACAGCTAATTCCTGTCCCACATGAAGATGGAATTTCTTTACTCGGCCTTCTCATAGACCCTGTGGCAAGTCACATTGTTCATAACACAATCCTGAGAAGGAAAGAAAGAGTAGAGATTAGAACAGGTTAGTGTTAATAACATTTTGGTTCAGGAGTATAAGGAAGTGTAGAACAAAATGCTGTATGCCTTGAAAACTTATCATGGCAGCAAAGATGTAGAGCAATTCAGCAAAAATGGTTTCTAGGAAAGCCTATAGTGACATTTTGGAACCTTAGGACCTTAAAGTTGGATAGTACCATAGAAATGTATTTAATTATTTCATTTTTAGCAAAATTGAGGAAATTGAGATCCAGGTAGGAAAAGTTTTGCTGAAGGTCCCATGGCTAATGATAAAACTGGTTCCCAGGGTTGTTTTAAGGAAGGCATTCTGTAAACTTTGAAGCAGTGTGTAAATGTGAGCTATTCATAAAGAGAGAGGCTGGAGAACCCAGATAGGAATGATTGGATTACTCAGTATAAATTTACTGCCACCAGTAGGAAAGCTTAGGGCCCATTTTTGTCTATGATCAATAAGCTATGTAGTACAAGGAATGTTTGATCTGGAGACAGCAGACCCAGATTCAAAGCAAGGCTAATATTTGCATCTTGAACAAGTAGTCTATACTGTGGGTTTTGATACTTTTGCTGCTGAACATGGTTCTATTTACTTTCAGTGACATGGCCAATTTATGTAGACTAGAGATAAAGAGAAATCCAAGAGACACAGGAGACTTCTGACTTACCACCAACAGCTTTCCATCTTCTACTTTTCTTGTTATTGTGCTTTCCTTACCATCCCATGCCTGGTGCTGGACCAATGTATTATTGTCAAGGGTACAAAGAGTCTAAAAAAATAAAATTTCCAAATTGTATTGTCAATTGATCATTTCCTAATAAGAATGTTTATTTGATTTAGATCTTTGACAGAAAACTATTTCTATATTTGCAGCTACTTCCCTTAATGAAATTTTATTTGCTATGACTGCTCTCTAATATTCAAGAGGCATTTTACATAAGCCAAAATTTAAAATGTCAGATCAGAATATTTCAGCCTTCAATATCCCTAAAATATTTTTGTAGATGAATTTTAGTTGGAAGGATTGATGTTTGCATGTTTTTTACTTCAAGATCGATAAAAAAGCAGATTTTTAAAAAAATTTAGTTGCTTACTAAAACAGTAGAAATTTAAACAAGTAATTTAATGATGTTTATGAAAGTTATCTCAGCTGTAACAAAGGACAAAATGTCACCACCGACCTGAGTTTTTCTGCCATCAGCTGTGGTTTCCTCAAACTTCTCACCAAGTTTAAAAGAGAATTGTGTAGTTTTTATGGTGCTCTCAGTCTTAATGGTAACTAGATCCCCATTTTCAGAGATAAAAACATCTGGTTTAGCCATTCCAGCCATTTTCCTTAGGGCCATCCCCACTCCTACCAAAGAAAATTAAAAAATGTTAAACCACAAAAATATTGATGAAAGAAATCATTTATTTGTAGTATTGCATTAAAAATATAGAGTGTGCAATTAAATTTAGCTCACAAGATATATAAAAAAAAGATTACATTAAATTTATTTTACTCAAAACAACTCATTTATGGTACTAGTGGAAGTTAATTGAAATAACCAAGCTTAGAAACCTCAAGAGCTTATTCATGCTTTTCCATACCATCTGCTCTAACCCTGCTAGCATTCTTTCTTCCTAGTCAATACTATTGATCAAGACAAGAAAATTATTTTAAGATGTTCCAATAAGGTAATTAGGTGGTTCATATTAGACTTCCAATTTTCAAAAGTGAGATTTCAAGTAACAGGGTTTTATAATAACAGAGAAATTCCAAACATACTGGCCTTCTCTGCCACTAGCACTACACTCCCACTAGCACTACACCCCAGCCCTCAAAAGACAGTGAACACTTAGGATCATAGATTCATAGATCTGGAAAGACTTCAAAAGTAAGTTAACATGATACACTCTTTTTACAGATAAACATTTCAGTGGTCATACATGCACATAACTCATAGTCATATATGCAGTAAGTGATGGAGCCAAGATTTGAACTCTAATCAATTGAAAACCTACTATTAAAAAAAGAAAGAAAAGAAACTATTTCCAAAATTACCTAATTCAGCCACACATTTAGGGACTTGTATTACTAATTATATTCATGATGAAAAAACACTAGTACTTTTATTTAATCTACTACCATACAATAGTTTTTAAGGATCTGTTAAATACTTTAATTAAGAGTATATAGTAAGTGATTTTATTTTCATACTTACCACTGATGTTAGAATCATTTTTAGTATTGAAGTAGGATTCATTTTATAGATGTAAACAGCCCACGATAAAATTAATAGCTACTTACTGAAAGCTCTGGATTTTTGAATCCCAACGCAGTGTTTTTGACCACATACCCAAGTTTTTGCCTTGAACTGATGCACAGGTGACAAAATGGTATTTGAATTTCAGCAAGCTCAACTGCCCAGAGAAACTAGCTCTTCATCTCAAATAAGTCTTCCCCTTCCAAACACAAAGCACCCCTCTTAAAGAGAAGCAGTGCAGGAGAACACAAAAATCAGTTCTGTTTTTCAGAAAGTCTCAGAGCTGGAAGAAAGGCTGAAATGTACTTATTCCATTTGCTTTCAGGAGAGAAGAAACTATACAGACTTTAAGGTTTTGGTTGTTTTGGGCTTTTTGTTGTTGTTATCATTTGATGGCTTCCTTCAAGCCATTTAAAAAAGTTTATAATAATAGCAAATCTAACTTGTTTTTATCTCTTTTACCCTTAATGTGGAGGAAAGACAGCTGTCACCAGACAGTTTTGACAGTCTGTCACAGCTGCTTCAATTTTCCTAACCATCACTAAAGGAATCAATATTATTGACATAAGAAACACTGAAGTTGGATAGACAGAAAAACAAACGCTGTGGGAAGGAAGCATTACTTCAGTTTAATTCAAGTGGAATTATTTGAATGTTGTTGTGGTTTGGGGGATAGGAGTGGTAAGTAAGAAGAGTAGTAAATATTCTCAATTCCTAACCCAGTGTTGGTGGTGATCTGTCTATTTATCTAAAGTGAAGACTAACTTGTTAGGTCCTTAATATCAAAAAATTTATTTCAGTCTTTTTTACAACCCCATTCAGATCTTAATATGGTGCTTTGCCCATTGCCCATTATATGACTACAATAACAAAAAAAAGAAAAGAAAAAAAGAAAAAAAAGAGCCTTCTATTTCCTTACAAGCAAAGTAGTAGGAAGATCAAAGTGTTAGGAGTAGAGATGTACCATTCAGCTAGTTCAACTCTCCTTGTTTTAAAATGAGGAAACTGACCCTAGAAATTAAATTTCAGACTTGCCCAAAGTTACATATTCATAAGCAGCAAAGCTAAGATTCAAAATCAGATTCTCTCATTACAAATCCAGCCCCTAGTGGCAAAATATATAAATTCTAGTCCTGATTCACTCATACAACTAGTTGTTATACAAGGTGTTTCCCTTGTTCTCAGTTTACTTAGTTGTAAAACGAAAGTGTTGAATTGGCGGATGTGTAAGAAATGCACCAAACGTAGTTCTTTAGAACTTCCTAGCTACAAAGATAAAGGAAAGAGAGTAGGGCTGCAAGGTCGTTGCACCGGCCATTCTACAGTCTGATATTTAGAGAAGACCGGGAGAATAATTTGCTAAATGCAGATTTTTGAACAACAATTGCAATTTCCCGAGATGAGGGATACCAAACAAAGGAAGATCTAGAAGTCTGTTAAGAGTGTCTAGCCTAATTCTCCCATCTCTACAATTCCCCCCGCCCACTTCAGGCCAAAATCTATCCCCAGTAAGGAGAGAGCACTAACGCCACACCCTGCGAGCTTCCCTCCCTCCCTTCCGATTGGGTAGGATGCTCTTACAAAGGCAGGCTATGTGGCCCGCGTGGCTTCCAGGACCTTAAAGGAGAGAAGCCTAGGAATGAATGAATGAAAGCAGCAGTCTCCGAAGAGGGGACCACCGTGTCTCCCAAAGAGTGGAAATGCTAGGATTGTTCCCTGAGGCCCACCGGGGCAGGATTCTGGAAAGAAAGGTGGACCGAGCAAAGGCAAACTACTCCGTTGACAAAAGGGAAAGTGATGGAGAGAATCAAGGGAAAATTTTTAAAAGAGAGAATCAGGCAAGCACTAAATGACAACAAAGACAGAGAGGAAAGGAAAGGAGGTGCTAGGGCCTGTTAATTCAGTAGCCTCAGCTCCCTCCCAGGGTCCAGACTCTGCCGGACTTGCCACGCTGTACCAGGAGAAAGACGGCCACTCTGAGTTCAGGCTCAGCATCTCTCCTCTAGGTTCCGTGGGCAAAGGCCAGACAGAGGTGCCACACTGGCATACATCCGTATGCAGACACGCGCGCGCTTCTCCCCGAATAAAGAAAACGTGTCTCACCCACTTCCTTCATGTACTCGTCAAATCCTTTACTTTCCACGAGGCGCCATTTGCCCAGCAGCTGCTTAGGAAGGGCCATGGTGAATTCAGGCGAAAAGAGGAGGGAAGAAACCCTGAGAATAGAACGGAGAGTTGGGCTGAAAGGTAGAGGACCAGCGTGCACACCGCCGGGGCTCGGGTGCCTCCCATATATAGAGGTCTGGCCATGTGAGGCGGTGGGTTGGACCAATGGGAGCAGAGGAAGCCCGGCCTCTTTCCATTCCCCCACTCCACCCACCCTCCCCCCTCAGCTTTCCTGGTGGGTTAAGAGGTGTAAAAGGGCTTCACCTGCCTGGAGCCTCCCCGAGCCTGGGGAGACTCCCATAAGTTCTGACCGCAAGCTAGGACACGTTGCCGCCCCTCCCAAAGCCCGAAACAACCTCTGTCCAGGCAAACGTGCTTATAGCTGGTTCCCCAGCCTTTATTCCCTTAACTACCCTAAAAAACCGTAGGCAGGAAACTAGAGAGGGGGAACAGAAAGATTATCTCCCTTTTCTTTATGCTGTGTGTGTGTGTGTGTGTGTGTGTGTGTGTGTGTGTGTGTGTGTAAACATACATATTAAATGTATGGTGTGGGTTCCAGCTAAAAATCTCCAGGATGTTCGTTTGCAATCCATCTAAGAGGCCAAGCAAGCACTTTTGGGCGAACAGTGAAAAGTGCTGAACAAACATTTGTTAATTGATAAGCAGCCACAATTGGCACTGCCTCCTTGCGACTGCCCTAGCCGCCTTCCCCCAACACTCTTATCACTTCACTTTCCTCGAAGGAGACCTGAACCCACCCTTATTTTCTTACTACTAATATCAGCTAATGTGTAGGTCACTTTAAGTTTTCAAGTGCGCTTTACATACCTGTCTGATATGTACATATTTTCTCCTTCTAGGGACTCAGATTTTTCCAGAACCTGAATACTTACTTCTTCCTAATAACCAACCCCTTCTTCCTTGACTACAGGTAGAAGCCGAGGCAACTTCTAAGAGATCCTTTCCCGTTCTAAATCTAATTTCATTATCTGTAACTGAGATGAGCAAAATAAACATATATTGAAGTTTTGTTACCTGCCGCAAGAAAGAAGCCCAGCTATGGCGTAGGAAAACTGGATGATAAGGGGGGCTCTAGATCTACCACTTAAGTGGTATAAAAACCTCCCTGGCCAAGGAAGTCCGTTCTAACAATGCAGCTTGGCATCTTCTCTGAAACAGTTTTAGAGTATTTAGAGCCCTGAGATGTTAAATGACTCTTCCAGGTTTAGGCATTCAGTATGTACCAGAAATGAATGCAGGTCTTTTGGGTTTTCTAGGGACTATATCATTACTGTCAACTGCTGCTTTGTTTGATGACTTTTCGCATTTATGGATGCTTTGAGTTCATACAGGTATATACTTTTCAGCCTTTCCGCAAAATGGATTGCAAATCAAATTTGTCCTACTTAAACCAGGGACATAATTACACTGGGGCATTTAACAGTAATGCCCCATTTGGGGATATCTTGTTTGTTCTTCATTCTGAAAAAGGACCATGACATTAGGAAGGAGATGTCATGACTTGCAGTGAATTGGATTTAAGTGAGGTAGATCTGTATAATTACCAGCCCACTCCTCTAGAGCCATCTGGATCCAGTGGCAAAATATTCCCTCCACACCTCTAGCTCCACTCAGAGGATTTAGTGTTTATTATTTTCTCTGGAGTTTTTTGGAGGATCTCCATCTGTCATTTTTAGCAAGATGCCAAGTACATCTTACGTTGAACCAAAGTAAGGAAAAATGAAGAAGATACTGGAAGCAGTAGGCAAACGCTCCTTATTTCTGGCCAGCCAGAAAGGCATAGCAACCAATTACATTTACATCTGAAAAGCATAATAATGAGCTTCCTTCATTCATTCAAGCAGCCACTGACATAGATAGAAAGAGGAAATCATTCCCTTCACCTATATTTTAATGTGCCTCCTAAGTAATTCAGAAATCCTGTTAATTTCAAGTCCAAATATAATCTTTATTCTAGTAACAAGTCTTTCTCTTTCCCTCTCCTTCTCCTTCTCTCTCTCTCTCTCTCTCTCTCTCTCTCTCTCTCTCTCTCTCTCTCTCTCTCTCTCTCCCTTCCTCCCTCCCCCCTCTCTCCCTTCCTCCCTCCCCCCTCTCTCCCTTCCTCCCTCCCTCCTTCTCTCTCTCTTCCTCCCTCCCTCCTTCTCTCTCTCTCTCTCTCTCTGTATGTGTGTGTGTGTGGTCTCTGTCTGTTTTTCTTTCTCCCTCTCTCATTATTAAGCCTCTCTGTGCATTAGTTTCCTCAATTTTAAAAGAAAAAGACTAAGTTAATTATATCCATGATCCTTCCTTGCTCTAATTTTGGGATTACCATGAGAAAACTTCTGGAAAGGGATACAAAGATTCTCAGTTTAAATCTGAACTATAGCACATAACTAGCTGTGTAATCCTGGGCAAGTTATCTGACCTCCATGGGTCTCAGTCTCCTTATTTGTAAAATGAGGGGTTGAATTAGAGGACCTCTAAATTCTTTCCAGGACTAAATCCATGATTTTCTGATTCTGTTAAAAATAAAACTATTATAGTAATATACTTTCCAAAATGTAAATGGGAATTAAAATACTCTATTTCCACCTAGTGGTGAAAATATAATATTCATTTTGTATTTTCATATTCAACATACTAATGATTTCTCAATTATGCACATAAGTTTGATTCTTTACAAGATTTTTACTTATGTAATTGTTCATTTGACAAATAGTTATTAAGTACCATCTGTGGTTAGAACATTGTGTAAAGTTCTGGAGAAGGTAAAAGGTCAAGATAAGATGTATCTGTCTAGTGGGAGGATATAGATGCATACATAGTAATATCTATATAGAGAGAGATATAAAGATATATACACTGTGTATGTATATATATATAGTTATTAAGTACCATCTGTGGTTAGAACATTGTGTAAAATTCTGGAGAAGGTAAAAGGTCTTTACATAGTAATATCTATAGAGAGAGAGATATAAAGATATATACACTGTGTATGTGTATATATATATATATATATATACACTATAGAACTATATACTCATATATATGTATACACACATATATTTAATATAATTGCTGACCCACTGTCAGTGATCTTAAGAGCTCAATAGGAATAGGAGTGGTACTACAGTAAACACTTATTGAGAATCAACTAATTTCATTTCCTTTTTTGAGAAAGTTATTAGACTGATACAATAAGATACTGTTATGAATATAATTCACTTTGATTTTAGAAAATTATTGGACAAAGCCTTTCATGCTAATCTTGTAGATGTGACAGGAAAATGTGGATAAAAAATTATTAGGAATAGATGCATGCAATATTTATATCTCTCAGCACCAGAACCATGTCACCAATTACATACTGGATATCTCTTCCTAGATATACCATAGACATCTCCAACTCAACTTGTCCTAAATAGAACTCCTTACCTTTTCCTTAAATCCATAGCTCTTTTTGACTTCCCTCTTTGTGTTGAAGGCACTACCATTCTTCCACCCATCTAGTTTCAAAACGTTCTTATTATCTAATTTTTCTTTCTCCCCCATGCTCCATATTCAATCACTTGTCAAGGAGATTCTACCTCCAACTCTTTCACATCCTTCTCTTCACTAATACATTTTTAAAAAATTGATCTGTATGCAGATAATAGAACATATGTTATGCATACCTGATGTGGGAAAATGGAATGAATTCTTTGATCACCTTACCAAGCTTATGAGAAACACCTTCAATTTCCAAAATTAATATAATTTTCACTTTTTCATGTTCCTCCCAAATTGCATGCAACTTTCTTAAATCCAAAGTGTTTTTGACTTGGGATCATAAGAGTGGGTATCCATACAATGAGCATGAGAGTTATTACTTGTCCCATCTTATTGCTTTACTGAAAGGATCAAATCAGAAAACACACAGATAGTAGTAAATAAATGCTATGTATGAAAAAAGGCTCTAAATAACTATTGATTAGAGAAATGCAAATTAAGACAACTTCTCATATTGGCTAAAATAACAGGAAAAGATAATGATGAAAGTTGAAGGGGATGTGGCAAAACTTGGTGGAATTGTGGAATGATCCAACCATTCTGGAGCTATTGGAACTATGCCCAAGGAGCTATAAAACTGTGTATACACTTTGATCCAGCATTGTCTCTACTGGTTATGTATCCCAAAGAGATAGTTTTAAAAAAAAGAAGGGAAAAAGACCTACATGTGCAAAAAAGTTTATAGCCGCCATTTTTTGTAGTGGCAAGGAACTGAAAATTGAGTGGATGCCCATTGATTGGGGAATGGCTGAATAAGTTATGGTATATAAATGTAAATGGAATATTATTGTTCTATAAGAAATGATGAGAAGGTTGATTTCAGATAAGTCTGGAAAGACTTACATGAACTGATGCTAAGTAAAGTGAATTGAACCAAGAGAACATTGTGTATGGCAACAAGATTATGTGATGATCAGCTATACGACTTGACTCTTTTCACCAATAATATGATTCAAGGTAATTCCATTACACTTGTGATGGAAGGTATCATCCACATTCTCACAAAGCTATCAAGACTGAATGTGAATCAAAGAATAATATTTTCACCTCTTTTTGTTGTTGCTGTTTGTGTTTTTTTCTTTCTCATATTTTTCTCCTTTTGATGTATTTTTTTTTGCATGGCATGATGAATATGGAAATATAAATATATTTATATAGATGAATTGCATCTGCTTAGCCTATCTTGGATTGCTTGCTGTCTTGGAGAGGGAAAAGAAAGAGGAGAGAGAGAAAATTTTGTAACATAAGGTTTTGCAAAACTAAATGTTGAAAACTATCTGTGTATTCAGGAAAATAAAATACTATTAAAATAAAAAATAAAATAAAATAAATGCTATTGGTATTATTATAAACCAAAGTGAGAAGCCACAGAAATCCATACAACAAATAAAAAAGTAAAGACTAATTGAACCAGAACCAGATGTTTCCTCTCTCTCAGCTTCTAAAAAGAGACGGCAGGTAGGGAAAAGGAAGAACGTAGAAGAAACCTGTTTAATTTGATTTTTTTTACTCTAAATCACTTCTTTGACCCTTTTCCTTTCTGGCATATTATATATTAGTCCTACTTTAAATTGCTGGATTATATCCTGACCTTGGAAAGGAGTGAGGGGTGAGGAGGGTGTCCTGTTTGAAAGTAATACACACAATCCTGGAAAGTACAAAGATCACTTGTCTCTCATCCACATCATATAAGAAACAGTTCTCATCCCAAAGACCTGGGAAGTCTTTCTTTTTTTTCTTATATACATTATCTTAAAGGATGGTATAGAGGTCACCATAAGTACTACTCAGAATCACATCAATCTCATTTCAGGGGCATCTGGGACCATCTAGTTCAATTTGTATTAAAATTTTTTTTTCACTACAATATCTCTACCAAATGATCATTCAGCCCTTTCTTTGAAGATTTTCAATGAAGGAAAACCACTCCTAGCAGCTCATTTCACTTTGGGATGGCTTCAATTGGTAAAGCACTTTATTTTGTTTTCTTACCTCCATCTTAAATCTGCTTCTTTTCAGTTTTCTATTCCTTATTCCTATTTTTGCCTTCTTTGTATAAGCAGGTACTTTTGGGGTTCTCCATCCATAACATTAGGCTGTTGAATCCTAGGCCAGTTTTTCATTTAGCAATCCAAAGGTTATATTCTCAAATTGCTTTCCCTGTTCAAAGGTATTTCCTAGTTATTCATGGCACAGAGTGGATAAAAGACCTTATGAAAACAGTGTTATTTTTTACACTAAGATAAATGTTTTATTTTAAAAATTTTTTGCTTGCAACTGCAGTCTCTACCTGCAGAGATTGGCTATGCGTACTTAACCCTTCACTTTTATCTTAAGGAAGATTTCTTCCCTTTTCTGATTTTTGTTCAATAGTTCACATCTGCTCTTGTTTCCCAAGAACTGCCAATTGTATCACATAACATGAAGTATTTCAATATAGCATTTAGAAGTCTACTTTAGGATTACTCCATTTCATCTTCTTATAAGACATAGACAATGATTTAAGTTTTAGATGGCAAAATGAAGTAGAAATCATAGTGGACAGTGCTAGACTTGAAAGCTGGAAGACCCAAGTTTAAATCCTGATACTTAGTATTTGGGTAAACCTGGGCAATTTATTTATTCTTGGTCAATCTAAGTTTCCTCATCTGTAAAATCAAGATAATAGAATACAGTACCACCTCATAGCCTAATTGTGAAGCTAAATGAGATAATATAAACAAAGTACTTTTAAACCTTTAAGCAATATTTAAATTTAAATGATTATTGTTTTAAAGAAAAGAATTTGTTGTTAATTTGCCACTTTAAGTTCACCAAAGGTAATAAATATATTTGTTTTGAAATTATAATCTATTGGCTATTTTTAAATTATGAAATTAATTTCTCCCATGAAAGTGTATGCTATACAATTATCATTCTTATTGGTCTTGGGGAACCTCTTGAGGGTAAGGGCAGTTCAGAAGAGAACATAATCATGAATCCAGCTAACACAGAGAGATTTAAAGGATCTAAGCAAACAAACTATCATGGTAAAATCAATTAATATAGAAGAAGAACAGTAGAATTCTAGGCAGGAAAGTCTACAAGATTGCATATGGGATATGACCATGCAGGCAGTCAGATTCTAAGATCTGAGAGGTCAAACAGAATGGAAAAAGCAGAGAAGAGTGAGATTTGGGGGATGTTATTCCCCCAAACATTGTGTGAATCAGGGGAATATAACATCCTTCTTTTCATTATCAGAACTGAAATCAGAAGGGGAATAGGACTGATTCCATGGATAGAGACAAATAAACAGATTCTCCAGCCTGCTATAGAGGAGAAATGCGGTACAGAGCTTCATAACCCCTTAGCAGAGCCTGTATATTTATTTTTTATACTTCTGTGACTTTAAGAACAATGAAAAGAAATATGAATTAGATACTAATTGAAGCACAGATAGTAATAAATAAATGCTATGTATGAAAAAAGGTTCTTGGTATCACAGTCTGGGATGTGCTTTTTCAGGAAGTAGAAATGATATGGAAGGAAACAAAAAAAAGGAACAAAAATGGACTAAACCAAGTTTCAATGTTGAGTACAACACAATTTTGATGAATTTGAGGAATCAATTCTCAAGGTAATAGAAGGAGAAAGAAGATACTAGTGACATGGGGGAAAAATCCAATTTTCTTAAGAGGTAGCCACTAAGGGAAAATGAATAGCCATTGATGTGTATGTATATATATATATATATATATATATATATATATATATATATATATATATATATATATATATATATACTTTTTTATATGTGCAAATTTTTATAACATTAATTTGTACATGTAGAGAACACCCTGATGAGGATATTAGAAGGTACAGGTAGAATTTTACATATGATATTAATTTTTACCATCGCCTAAATGACTGAAAGATATAGGGAATATGAAGTCCCATTGCGCTTATTATTTGTGGCCTATAAAAAAATTGCTTTGGACATCAAAGCACCTCCTGAAATACAATGATCTCAAATGAGAAAATATATGTAAAGCTAAAGCACAATATAAATGAGATATTAAAACATCTCCTGCAACAACCTGCAACTCCTGCAAAAACTAAAATTATATACAATTATTTGAAAAATATCATAGCAGAAAGAGCCCTGTTTGACAATGCTGTGATTATTCATGACAAGTGAGGCATAAAATAGGGTAACATGTTTGTCAGAAATATTTGTTACTGTCTTGCAAGAGATCTACTGAAGATTCTAAGTCAAAAAGAGATTCCCTCTAAGATCCTCTAGAAGATGCTGTTGTAAATGACTTTATGCCATAGAGATCAAGCTCAAGAACAAATATATAGAGAGTTTCTTAAATGAGAACTTATATATTCTTAAAAGAGTTTGGCCTGACTAATCATACAAGAAAAGTAAAGGAGATAAAAACGTCTATTGGTCAGATTATGGAATGAACAACTTAAAGAACTTGCCTATCATTGTGTGTATATATACACATATTAGACATCACAAACTGAAAATGAGATCAATTCTGAATTACAAAGAAAGAAGAGAATGAGTTGATTTGCCTTTGGGAAATTGCAGTCATTTCAACAATGCCAAATTTCTCCTTGAAACCAAGTTCCATCTTTTTAACACTTGTATTTGTAAAGGGCTGAAACTCTTGAGTTCATTCACTGAGGTCGGACAACCAAGCACTTAAGGCTAACTACCAATTGCACAATACTCTATTAGCATATGCTTGGAAAATGGCCCTTCCCACTATCCTGTGTTGGCTTGATCTTTTGGTGTATACAGAGAACTGTAGGAGGAACTAGGGGGTAGAGTAAGATTAGCCAGAGTCACTTCTGGGCGGGAGACAGAGAGGAGAGGTTGTGGAGATTCTGCTTCCATCTAATTCACTCCTGCCTCTAAAGACCTGGAATAAAGACCAAGAACTTTTGCTTATCCTGACTGGCTGATTCTAATTTATCCAAGGTGTTAACGCGGTCATCACATGTATTATTCTGGTCATGGAACAAAGCATGTTATTAAAGAACTGAAATTAAAGATCACCCAAAGAAAATAGTGGTAACAATAATGTCTTTAATGAAATAGATGATCAAACAAGAAGATGGGCTGGTCAATACTAAGCTAAATAAATAATTGGTGGACCTCTCTATACTGGTTCTGTATTATTATTCTTGCAGTATCAAGAAAATTCAAAGGAGGTTCATAACACCCACTTTTAGTAAATGTATTGGCAAACATAGACAATAGACACATAGGACAGACAGGAATGGGTGGGTCATGATCTACATTGACAAAGGGAATGCCCACATTATCACTGCAGTGTTAGAGTAGGACCCTTTCTAAATGGGACAGCTTTTACACATTAATCTATTATTTGAACCTTGTCCTTGAATGATAGGAACCTCTAAATCATTATTCCTGCTCCCACTCTAACCAGGGAAGTAATTTTTTTGGAACAAGAAGCCAAACATTCCCACTCCCCACTCACCGCCATATATAATTCAGACAAGTCAGTCTGTCTGAAGCATCCAAGCAACCTGAGGGAGAGACAGAAAATATCATGTGCCAGGCAAATGAACCACCAACCATTTTGATTACTATCTTTACTAAAAAATTCAGACCCTGAACTCAGGTATCTTGAGTATACCATTTTTTCTTGACATGTACTATCAGTCACTTTTATAGAAAGCAATCTCTGGCAACCGTTCCTATAAGGGTTACCAAAGATCAAGGGAAAAAAGTTCTTGTCAGAACAATTATTGACATTGCCAAATGGTTTAATATCAGAAATTGATGTGATTCTAGCAAAAAGACACATTTATATCTATTTTGCTGCTGCATCTTGTGGGCCTTCTTGAAGCTGAAGGCTTCTATGTTGTCTTCCCCCATTAGCATGTGCTCTTCTATAGAGTGGAGATTGTTTTACTTTGCTATTTGTATCCACAGTACTTAGCACTATGTTTTGCCCATAATAAATATTTCATTTATTCATTAATTCTTTTGAAAAAGGCAATTTCCACAATGTGCCTGCCATAGCAATCTAAATAATCAGATATGGACTTACTATACTAACTAAACTTGAAAATAGCTATAGTAAATAGGAGATACTATAAAAAAGTACAATAAATAAAATTTAAAATACCAGTAATAAATAAGAGATACATTAAAAATTATAGAAGTCCCCAAATAGCATAGATAATGGATTTTAAAATTAAGTAAAAGACATAACCAAAATAGCTTGTGTTTTAAACAATACTTTTAAATGTCAAATTCACAAGATGTTACATTACTTACATGATATAGCTTCTTTTTTCCCATTGTTCTATAGTGATGGGTTTTATCTTTTTAACTGGATTATTACAATATATTGGAAGATTACATACAATTTGGCTTTAGCTTAGGTGGTAGCATAAATTAAAATTCTGAGTTTTCAAACAACAATTCCACAAAAAGCCTGAGGCTTTAATAATTACAAAATTAGTCCTTTTTTCCCTAATGGCAAAAACTCTAAAGTGTTTTTGTAAAGTGCCATACATATGTATTTTCACACACATTCTGTGACATGGGAAGGTGAAAGAAAGCTATCTAGATTTCTGTTACTCCTGTGATCCCTGATTTACCTCCTTTTATGTTCCCAGGCTTTATTAGGAAGTGCAGTAAATGGAGCACTGGATGTGAAGACAGGAAGATCTTGGTTCAATTCCAACTTAATATACTTCCTAGCTGTGTGACTTTGGTCAAGTCATTTAATCTCTGCCTTAGTTTTCTCAACTACAAATGGGGATAATAATAGCACCTGCTTCTCAGAATTGTTGTGAGAATCCAGTGAAGAAATCTTTGTTAAGTGCTTTGCACAGTGTCTGGCCCATAGCTTAATAACTGCTCGTTTTCTTCCTTCCTTATAATTTTTAAAATAAAAAATCTGGAATAGTTTCCAAAAGTAAGCTGTGGTGAGATACTAAATCTTTTAAAATTTTCTTTTTAATTATGAAAATCTTCAACAAATATGAACACTTGACACAAAAAGAATAAAAACAGACTCTACATCAAACCAATAATTACTGTTATGTATTCAAGTTTGTTTTGTATTTGTTACTTGATGTGTATTTAAGTTTATGTATTAAAATTTGTCTTTTAATTACAGGGATGGGGAGAAGCTTATACAAAGATATGAAGGAGAAGATGGAATGTTGTGAACAAGATATAGTTGTATTAAATTTAACATGATGATAACAATATTTCTTTCTCTGTGTTCCTTTCTGAATTTAATTTTGGGTTTTTTGTATGTTTTTAATGTCTTCTTGAAGCTATCTTCCTATTTTTTAAATATCTCTATTGCTACTCACTATTCACCTCCTCCTCTACATAAAATCCATCCATTGAAACAAATAAATACAGTCAAGCAAAATAGATGCGAAATCCAAAAAATCATTTATTGTTTTACTTTTGTCCTCCTCTCTGCCAAAAAGAAACAGGAAGCACATTTTATCATAATGGTCACTGTGTAAATTATTCTTCTGGTTCTTATTATTTATATATATGCTAGTTCATACAGGTTTGCCTCAATTTCTTTGAATCCATCAGACTTGTCATTTTTTATAGTGCAATAATATTATGTTACCTCATGTGATACAATTCTGTGATGAAAGAACTGTATCATTATCCCCATTTTACAAATGAAGAAGCTGAAGCTCTGAATAATTAAGTGACTTGCCCATGATCAAAAAAGCAAATAAATTTGAGAAGTGAGATTTAAATCTTCTTATCTAGTGGTTTTTGCACTATATTTCTCTGACTCTCAGTCTATAGCAGAACAGACATTAAGGAAACCTAACTAGAAGAAAAGTAATTTGCAAAAAGATGTTCATAACAAAACTATGGATGGAGACTAAAACTAAAACTAAACATGGGCAATCAATTAAGAGGACATGATGAAACATATAGAAAAAATTTATTCTAATATAAAGCAATGAAATCCTATTCAACAAACTTTAATATAGCTCCTGGTATGTGATAGATACTATGCTAAGACAAAAGCTAAATAGTCCTGATTCTCAATGGCTTATATATACTCTACCAGGGGAACTCAATTCCCATTGAATAGGCAGGCTAACAACTGAGGAGTGTCAGAGGAGGTCTCATATAGAAGGTAGTTCTGGTGCTAAGATGCAAAGGATCAAAGGGTTGCTAGGGGGGAATGAATTCCAGGGATAAGGGGAAGCTTGTACAAAGTTATCAAGGAGAAGATGGAATGTTGTGAATAAGATATAGGCAATAGTTGAGCCTGGCAAAGATATGAATCATATGAGAAGAACTAAATCCTTCTGCAAAAATAAGTGGGAACCAGATAATGATCTTTCAGTATAAATGGGCTACTTAAAGAGGTGGGAAGAGATGTAGTTCCTCCTGGCTGGTTACTAGAACTTATTAATAGAGCTAGATGACTCATATTACCTCCTTTTTTTTTTAACTCTCTTAAAAACTTTTATTTCATCTTTCTAATCCCAATTTGGTGGAAAAAAAGAAATAAAATAAATTTCAAATCCTTCCTGTTTTGCCAATATTACTAAAAAATCATTTTTGTTGACGTTAGTTTCTTCACCAGTCTGATCATTCTAACTTTTAGAACACTTGACATCTTTTTTATAGGACCTAGGCATGATTTTGTATTAATCTTTTTTTACCTGCCTTGGTTTATCATCTAATGAATAGAGGTGGATATGTGCTCCTGTGTCTACATCAGCCCCTTTGCACAGTTCCCCTTTCTTTCATCTTTGAAATAGTTTCTTTTTGGTTTCTTAAAAAATTTATTCTTTATTATTTTTCTATGTAGAGGGCCGCAGATAGTAGAGGAGCTCTGGGTGAGGTATAAGACTCTTCATCCCAGAGGGAACCTGCTGACAATGTCTGGTTTGGCTCCCCATCTCTCCTAAGGGGTCTCAGCCTTCCTGAGAAATCAAGGAGAGCCTGACCACCTGTGTTCTTCTTGAAGCAAGGGATACTTAGAGTAAAGAGAGGCATTTACATATTAATAGCAGGGTGCTTATAGTTAGCACTTGCACAGTGTGCTGTGGTGATGTAATGCTACTATAGTTAGTATTTGCTCAGTGTGATGTGATGATGTAATGGTTCTCTAGTTGGCACATGCTTAGTGTGCTGTAATGATGTAATCATACTAAGGTATTTAAGAACTGAGAGGACTTGAAATAAGGACTCTATCTTTGACATCCTCTTGAGTCTCCTGCCTCCTTCATTAAGACCAATCAGGCTAGTCCCAAGGTCCTCCAAAGAGCTAGCCAGACAGTACATTTTGGCACCCTAATTTCAGGGGGCTTTAGATAGCACACCATATATATCTATATCTATCTATATATATATCTATATATATCTATATATATCTATATATATTTTATTATAGCTTTTTATATACAAAACATATGTATGGGCAATTTTTCAACATTGACCCTTGCAAAAATTTCTATTTCAATTTTTCCCTTCCTTCCCTCTATCCCCTTCCCTAGATGGAAGGTAGTCCCATACATGTTAAATATGTTAAACTATATATTAAATACAACATATGTATACATATTTATATAGTTATTTTGTTGCACGAGAAAAATCAGATTTAAAAATAACCTGAGAAGAAAAAACAAAAATGCAAGCAAACAATAACAGAAAGAGTGGAAATGTTATGTTGTGGTCCCTACTCATTTCCCAGTGTTCTTTCTCTGGGCATAGATGATTCTGTTCATTACAGATCAATTGGAACTGATTTGGATCCTCTCATTGTTGAAGAGACTCATGTCCATCAGAATTAATCATCATATAGTATTGTTGTTGAAGTAGCACACTATATTTTGGTGCCCAACATGGGGCACCAAACAACATGGGGAAAGAACACTCTACAATTCTTTAAGAAACAATCAGCAGGATGATTTCAGAAAGGCCTGGAGAGACTAGTATGAACTGATGCAAACATTGTACACAGCACCAACAAGATTATGTAATGATCAATTCTGCTGGATTTGGATCTTCAACAATGAGATGATTCAGGCCAAATTCAATAGACTTGTGATGGAGAGAGTCATATGTAGCCAGAAAGAGGACCATGGGGATTGAATATGAATCACAACATATTATTCTTTCTTGTTTTCTTGTTATTGTTTGCTTGCTTGTTTTTTCCTTTCTCATTTCTTTCTTTTTTGATCTGATTTTTCTTGTGCAGCATGATAATTATGGAAATATGTTTGGAAAAATTGCACATGTTTAACCTATACTGGATTACTTGCTATCTTGGGTGAGGGGAGGGAGTAGAAGAGAGAAAATTTTGGAACACAAGATTTTTCAGGGATGAGTGTTGAAAGCTATTTTTGCATGTATTTTGAAAATAAAAAACTATTTTTAAATTTTTAAAAAAGAATTTCATTCTTGATACTATCCCACTTGGAGTGACTTCTGCTGAAATATTTGGGGCAATAGGATCTAAACTAATCTTTTCTCTGAACCCTCTTAAATTTCTTCTTCCAAAATCTAAGCTGCATCTAAGACTCTAGCCAGAGTTCTATTTCTTTTTTGTAAATTCTAAGGTGTATTCACTTTATCCCAATAATCCTGTTATATGTAATTCAGCAACAAATTATTTTCCTATTTGGTATCACCTTAATACTGATATCCAACTATCTTTCTACATGTACTTCTTTAACTGCTTAGCAATTTTTTTTTTATCTCTGTGCTACCATCATCGTGGGAGAAGAGATCCATTATGAGTTGGAAGCAAATTTTATCTGTGTTAATGTTTATTCACCATGACCACCTAATTCATCATCTAATTGTCAACTCTTTATCATTGACCCTTTCTGACTTAGCTCAGCTAATTGTCAAATAACAGATAATATTTTTTCCACTTTTTACAAAATACAAAATTTACTAAATTTCAGGACTCACTATAATCTGACTTATTTCACTCTATCCAATGTTACTCCCCATTATACCCCCAAAACAAATAATTTACTCTAGCTAGGATGAGCTGGAAAAGTTATTTCATTCTCACTGTTTTCTGATCACTTTATACTTATTCTCATCATCAAACTATTTTTAATATTATGCTCCCCACTATGAAAGCCTCTCCAGTTACCTCAGTTAATATTTTTCTCTCCCTTGCCTGAACTTGTATATTGCTTATTTATCTGTACTTCTCATTTTAATATTGAATCATTTAGCATATTGTTGGCTTATTAAATTTCCACTGCATCCTCATTTCTCATAATTAGATTAAGGAAGGGGACAACATGAGGTTATCCCACTGTGCAATTGAGAAAGCACTAGAGAGAGAAGATCTGGTTTTGAATCTCAGTTCTGATATGTATTACTATATGACTGAAAAAATCATTTAACCTCTTTAGCCTCAATTTTCTATTTGTAAATGATAGAATTGTAATAGATGACTTTTAAAGGTTCATTCTAGATTTAAATCTATGAATGCCTGATGATATTTTCTTTCTATCTTGATAGCATCTTAAAATACATATATTACAAACATGCAGTAAATACCTTGGTGAATAAATCAGTTCAACTCATGCACCTGTCCCAAAAATAAACTTCCAAGATAGAATTAGAATGGGGAAGCAGAATGATACGATAATGTAAAATTGGACAGGTAAAATTGCAGTGGATAGAATGGCAGGACTGAAGTTTAAAAAGATTCATCTTCATCACTTCAAATATGGCCTCAAAAGCTTACCAGTTGTGTGATCCTGGGCAAGTAACTCAATTCTGTTTGCCTCAGTTCCTCATCTATCAAATGAAATGGCAAAGCACTCTATTATCTTTGCCAAGTAATACCCCAATGAGGTCACAAAGAATTGGACATGACTGAACAACAAGTGAATAG
The DNA here is from genome assembly GCF_016432865.1 of Antechinus flavipes. Lineage (NCBI taxonomy): Eukaryota > Metazoa > Chordata > Mammalia > Dasyuromorphia > Dasyuridae > Antechinus > Antechinus flavipes. The sequence goes on from NC_067398.1 coordinate 437,810,387, forward strand.
TAACCAAAAAATTGGAATCTTGCCTTATAAAAGGAAAGAATTAAAAAATATGCAATGAAATTTTCATTCTCTCTATAATAACATTTTAGCTCCATGCATAGATCCCCTAAAGAAAAGGAGAGACAATATTTTGCACAGGTTCTTATTTCCCTAATTTTCTCAGCTATGGAAGCAAATTGTTTTTCAGCTTGCACTTGATAATCAAATTCAACAATGTATTAATTTTTTGTTTTTGTTTTTAAGTGAAACAAACATCTCTGAAACTAAATAAACAGAAGATCTCTACTTTGATATAATTTGCCTTAATTTATATTATGTTAATCAAACTCTCCAATGATTTGTTTTACAAAATTCTCATGGAAACAGTGGTTTATGTTCAGGACCTTGGTTTATCAGATCTATCGTTACAAACATCAACTGATCAGGCAGTTATAGCAAAAGTCTGAACCTTAACAAATGCCATGCTCATAAGGGTCTGAAGTTATCCTGGACAAAACCTACTTACTAAAATTGTAACGATACTTGCTTGAGCAAAGAATCCATTCATGAGTTAGGAATCATGAGGCAAGGCATGTTAGAACGTAGGATTGCTTTAATTTCTAAGCAAGGATAGTGTTTAGTTTCTGGGAATGATTTATCTCAGCTTAGGGGAATAGTAAGTACTGTACTATATGGCTTACACAATAAAAATGATCATTGGACAAGTCAAAACAAGACCATAACACCCTAGCCAAATCTGCAAGAACCAGAAAATCCTGTTATAATCTCTGTCTCTGAAGTCACCAACAAACTCATTGCAGAATCCACATTCAGGCATAAAAATCTCTTGATACCCACACCTAGATTCTGCTTTTTGTTTTTTTCTAATAGAATCTAATCTTTGTTCTGGAATGAAGGATTAAACTCTTGTATAAAAACTTTTTTATCAATCTTTTGCTACAATATAGTGCATTCTCAGGTCTATAACTATATTATGAATGAAATATCATTTGGAACTGTATATAAACAAAGCAAAAGTAAAATTTTATGCTATCAATGATAATAGTGACAGAATCTGTGATTTCAATGATACAAAAAACTACTAGCTAAGGACACTCTCTCCACACAAGTCAGTACCTTTTCTGCAACTTAAACAGTCTGTCTCTAGAGCACTTGTCCAGAATCTCATCATTATTCTGTGTCAAAGGTAAATCCAGTTATTTCCTTCTTTAGCCTGACTTTTTGCTATCCCATGATAACTTTGATATTAGGATTAAACCAAGCACAGGCAATGAACATGTATCAGTATTAAATATGTGTATACTGAATGGTAAAGCATTTACATCAAATGAAATAAAAATTAACTGAATAAAAAGAACATAAAAGTAATACAATATTAGGAATCAAGAATGTTCTCTTAGAGATGGACAAGTTATACAAGAAGGTCAACAAAAGGGAAAATACTGAAAAAAAAACATATATATATATATATTTCTCAGCACCTCAGAACACCTTAATAAAAAGCAGACCACATAATAGTTCACAAAGAAATTATAAATGTGAGAAGTAGAAATATTAAACATTTTATCTATCATAATAAATGGTAGCTGGATAGCACAGTGGATAGGATGCTGGTCTGGGAGTCAAAAAAAGAGCTAAATTTAAATGTGGCTTCAAATATTATACTTATTAGGAGTGTGATCCTGGGCAAATCACTTAACCCTGTTTGATTCAGTTTCTTTATCTCTATGATGAGCTACAGAAAGAAATAGCAAACCACTCCAGTATCTTTGTCAAGAAATTCCTACATGGGCTCACAAAGAATTGAACATGACTGAAATAACTGAACAAATACCAAGATAAAATAAAAATAGTAATATATGAGCAGAAACAAAAGATATAGGCTTAAGTGGAAACTGAAAAGCACAGATTATAGAAATAGCTAATAACAAGGATAATGAAACAACATAACAAAATTTCTAGTAGCCCAATCAATCCACACAGGAATATCCCAGCCCTAAAAATATAAGGGTATGTGGTACAGCGAATAGAGTACAAGACTTAGAATCAGGAAGACCTGAATTCAAATCCAGCTTTAGACAGCTGTCTGACCCTGTAGAAGTCAGGTACTTCTCTCATCCTTAGTTTCCTCATCTATAAAATGGGGATGATAACTACATCTACTTCATATAGTTGTTGTAAGGATCAAATGAGACAACATATGCAAAAATTTGAAGAACAATAAGTGCTATGTAAAATCTGGCTAAATATTAACTAAATAAAAAAAACTAAATTAACTAAATAACTAAACTAGAAAAGAGAGAGCATTAATGAAAGGAATATGAAATGTTAAACAAGTTAAAAATAGAAAACCTAAAAAATGATGAAATTAAAGGATGAAAAAGTAATATGCTAGAAGAAAGGGAAAAGGAGAAATTGGTACAAATTATCTACCATAAAAAGAGGCAAGAAAAAACTTTTACAATAGAGGGGAAGAAGAGGAGGAGACGGTGAGTGAGTGAATCGTACTCTCATCAAAATTGGCTCAAAGAGGAAATAGCATATATACTCAATATGGTTATCAAAATCTATCTTGCTCTGTAGGAAAATAGGAAGGGAATAGGATCTGGAAATGGGGGAGGGCATATTGGGGAAGGGAATGGTCAGTACCAGAATACTTTTGAAGAGGGATAGGGTGAAAAGAGATAGAGAATAGAATAAATGGGAAGAAATATAGTTAGTAATAGTAATCATAAAAAATAATTTTGAAGCAAGTTCTTTGATAAGGCCTCATTTTTCAAACATAAAGGGAACTGGATCACATTAATAAAAAAAATAAAATAAGAGCCATGCTGCAATTGATAAATGATCAAAAGATATAGCTCCAAAGAGCTATAAATTCATGCATATCCTTTGACCTAACAATACCACTACTAGGCATAAATGCCAAAAGAGATTTTTAAAGAAAAAAAGGAAAAGAACCTATATGTACAAAAATATTTGTAGCAGCTCTTTCCTCAGGACAAAAATTTGGAAATTAAAAGGATGCCCATCAATTGGGGAATGCCTGATTAAATTGTAGCTTGTTATTGTCATGGAATATTGATGTTCTATGAGAAATAAGCAAGATGTTCTCAGAAAAAAAATTCTCTATGAACTCAAGCAGAGTGAAATGTACTATCTACAAAATAATAGCAATGTTCTAGTAAATGATTTTGCTATTCTCAGCAATACAATGATCCATGACTTCTCTGAAAGACTTATGATGAAAAATCCTATTCACATCTAAAGGAGAAACTGATTGTATTTGAATACAGATTGACATATACTCTCTCTTTCTCTCTACCTCTCTGTCTTTCTGTCTCTCTTTTTAACTTTATCTTTCTTGAGAACTTTTTATTTATTAAAATGGGAGATCTATGTTTTCTTTCACAACACAACTTTCTTGTAAATGTTTTGCCTAACTTCACATGTAGGTTTCTACATGAGGATTGGAGGTGAGGATAAGGGAGAGAATCTGGAACTCAAAAGTTTTTAAAACAAATGTAAAAAACGTTTTAAATGTAACTGGGGAGAAACATTAAATAAATAAATAAATTTTAAAAAATAGAAAACCTAGAATAAACACAAGGGAGAAAAACTTGAAAATTAAAGAATACATAAACTAGAATCTAAATAGTCTATGGCATTGAATTTTTAAAAAGCACATGTTATTGTTTTAAAAAAATAAAAAGTAATAAAATTTGTAAACTTTTTGTCAAACTGGCTTGGAAAAAGAGAAAGAAAAACAAATGAACAAAATTTTATTGTAAAATCACAATTAGTGAAGAAATTTTAAAAATATTAAACTCATAACTATCAACAGAATTTTTACAGAATATCAGGAAAATGCAAAAGGAAATAATGTGAATAATATGGACTCAAAAGCTAACATTATATGTAATGGAAACACTGAAAATCTTCTCATAAGTCTAATAGTAAAACAAAAATGCACTTTTCAATGCTGTTATTTGGCATCATTCTAAAAATTCTAGAAATTAAAGGCATAAAGACCGGCAAAAAAGAGGCAAAATTATCTCATTTGCTGAAGACATGGTGATAACATAAAAAAGCCTAGCAAATCACCAAAGAACTTAACTGAGCTAATGAATAATTTCAGGGTAGATAGCAGATTACAAAATAAACTAATAACTACCAACAGAATTTCTATAGAACATCAGCAAAATGGAGAAATAGTCAAAAGAGAAATCCCTTTCAAAATACCTATAAAATGCGCAATATACCTCAGAGTTAATCTACTAGAGCACACTCAAGATATGTATGAATATGATTATAATACACTTTTTAAAGAAATAAAAATGTCTTAAATAAGCTCAAAGAATATTCAGTCCTTAAGACTTGATCAAAACCAATATTAAAAAATACAACATATTAATTAATAAATTTATTGTTACATAAAGAATCAAGGAAATACTTTAGAGAGCTGGACAGACAAAATTCATTTGGAGTAATCCAGAATTTCAAGAGAAATAAAGAAAAATAGGAACAAGAAGGAACAGTACTTGCAGGCTAGTTGATAATTAATTTCCTTCCTAAACCATTATGATTTGCTTATCATTGCTACAAATTCTTGTTCTGTCACTATCTATGTGATCTTGGGAATATAACCTAACCACATTTGGCTTCAGTTTTCTTAATTGTCAAATGAGAGTTTTTGATTATTAAACTTTGAAGTCTCTCCCATCTCTGAATCTGTATTAAAAAAAAAAAAACTGAATAGGACTACAAAAGCTTTTGTTAAGCTTTTTGGAGTTTTGAATGTCTCTAAAGAAATGAGAGAGATGCAAGAGATGCTGAACCAAAAGTTGCAAACAAAATTTATTATTAGATTTGGATGAATATAGTCTCAAGACTCTTATATTCTGCCAAAATAACCCTCTATTTTTCTAGGATCTGGATCATAAAATTTTGAGTATTAAAAACCATCTAATCCAATACTTTTATTGTAGGATAAAGAAATTAAAATGTAGAAAAGGGATGTGACTAGTCTAAGATTGTAGAAATACTAAATGTTTTTGCCATGATTCCAAATCCAGTCATCTTTCTACAATATCACACTGCAGAGACAAAACCTGATTACCCTGGGAAGTGTATCTGGTTGAGACTATGACCACTTAAGTTACCATTATAATTGAAGAACCAAAAGAACAACACACACTGACAATCAATGTAAATAAAAATATCACTAAAATGAAGATGTTCTTTAACTCAAAGAAAACCAGAGGTGTTGCACAGCAGATACTGAACTGTATCTTTCTCCTCGCAGCTCTGAGACAAGGAACTATTCAGAAGAATGTTGCATATATTGTCAGAAATGATCCCTATAATGACTTTTTATATTTATTTATTTTTCTTTGATACAAGCAAGGATTCTATCTAGAGGGATGAGACTATTTTTTTTTTCCTTTTTAGAAATGATTGTTATATAAGACAAAAGGAATAACAAAAATGTGATGTTTTTTTCTTTATTCAAACTACAGTTGATTTAATGGCCCTTTGCCATAAATAACTACTGGACTTTCTAGCTAGCCATTATTGTGTGGCTGCTGGCAGCTTCATACCTGGAATGCTGCCTACTGGTTCTCTCTCCATCCCCCCCCTCTCTTTCTCTCTCTCTTTCCTCTCTCCTTCCTTCCCTTCTTTCTTCCCACTCCCTTTTCTTTGGGTTTGTTACTCTTTGTCTTTTGAATTATGGATCAAGGCAAAGTATCCTGTAGTTTCTCCTATTTTTTTAATAGATAGATTTTAGTCCCATTTAAAATAACTGAATAGAAAAAGTAATAGCAGTATTAATAATGATAAAATCAATGTCATTGAGACTTTAATTTATCACTGAAGAAAATGAAAGTCATTAGAATTTAGAAGCACATTGTTTGGGAAGGGTTTAAATAATAATGACTCTAACTTGTTTAACAGGAAGATAGCAAAACTTTGTGAATTAGAATCATTCCTTCTTTGACCAACATAATTAAAATGCCATGCACAATTCAACTGAGGTTACTGGCTGGGAAAAGTTCTGCTAAGCAGCAATAGTTTCCCCCACAATAATTTGACCAGGATAGGAAAAAGAAAATTGTTAAACTTGTTTATGGGGTAGAAAGAAAAGAGATAGTGGGAAGAAATAAACCATAGGAGTTAGATGACTTTGGACCTGTCACTTAACATCTCTAAGTCTGTTTCTTCCCTAAACAATAAGAGAACTGGATAAGATGACTTCTGAGATCTGTTGCAGTTCTAAAATGCTATAAATCTAGAAGCAAAAGATTACTGATATAAATTTCAATATTTGTCTTATGAAACATTATAATTTCCTCATTGTAGGAAATTATATAGATATTCTCTAGCTTGTGTATATAAAATAGTTACTAGAAGCATAATCCAGAAGAAAAGTAGAAACTTGTCAAACCTTTTAGTTTTTAGAAAGTAGAGATAGGAACTATTGAATGAGACAAAATATGATCTGATGAAAAGAATATTTCATTTTGTGGAAGTCAAAAGATCTAGGTTAAAAATTAGACTTGTCACTTACTATCTGTAAGTCCTTAATCAAGTAGCTTCTCTTGACCTTAGTAACTTCATCTTTAAAATAAAGGGACTACCTATATTTTTGTTTTTGTCATAAGAGATGATTGTTTTAGAAGGGGAAAGGAGGGATATCTAAACTCTCTCTCTCTCTTTCTCTCTCTCTCTCTCTCTCTCTCTCTCTCTCTCTCTCGCTCCCTCTCTCCCTCTCTCCCCCCCCCTCTCTTTCTCTCTCTCTCTCTGTCTCTCTGTCTCTCTGTCTCTCTGTCTCTCTCTCTCTCTATATATATATACACTCTCTCTCTCTCTATATATATATAAATATATATATATAATATACGTATATTATATTATATGTGTATATAATATATATATACATATATATATATACCAACATCATCTGAGTCATGTGGTCAACAAGATGGGGGACTAAATATTTTCTTTGAAAGAAAAGGAGAATGGAAACAGGCTACACCAAGTCTGAGAGAAAGGGCTCTGGCATCCTATTGAGGCTATACTTCCCAGAAGTGACTAGGAACAGAGTCTGAGATCAGTGAAAAGTGAATTCCTCAGTGTGAGAGGACACTGAGAGAGCTGAGGTCCAATCCCCAGTGAAAACATCATAAAAGAGGAAGAATTCAGAAAATTATCAAAAAGGGGATTATAAGGAAAAAACCTAAAAATTATCAAAGATCTCAAAAGGGAAAAAAGCCATTAAAAAGAAGAACATGAAAACCATTTAAAAAGGGGGTGGGATATGACCTCTAGTTCATTTTAAAGACTTTAGGTACACTAAAACAAATATTGCAGAAAGCTGAATTAATATCTGATGAGACAGAAGATGCTATGGATTTCCAAGAGAGAATGGAACCACATCAGGATGCTCCTGAATGGTTCAAGAGAAAAGAAAGAATCACAAAAGCAGAATTTATGGTCTGCCTAGTAGTAGAAGTAAAATTGACCTATTTTCTATTTCCTAGTTATGGTATTCTATGTTTTGCCTTTGTGTCTTTCCAATGTGTCCTCTAGAATGCTTTCCTGGATTCTAGAACTAGAAGGACCACTGGTGGAACCTAGATCTATGGTTTCAAGCTAGATTCCTGGCAGTTTAGGTCTGAAATTAGAACAAGATGAAATCATTGTTGAAAAAGAATTAAGAAAAGGAGATTTACTTAGCTATATGAGAAGAAGGAAATTAAGTATGTTCAGCAAAGACATGTTGTTTCAGTTGAACACAACTTTTAGAGCTACTCATGTTTTTTGTACATGGGAGTTCAGGAAGTTATATCACCTTAGTCTCCTGAACCAATCAAATTTCATAAATAGTTTTAATACATTTTAATGAAAAACTAATCTAAGCTGCATGAGATTACAATGTCTCTCATCCATACATCAAAATCAATTATGATCCCTTGAAACATGTAACAACAGAAATAACACTGTGCAATGACCCTCTAATAATCAACCTCACTGGGAGCATAAAGAGGGAGATATATAATTACAAAAAGTGCTCACTATTGTTTTAAATAAGACTCAGGGCAGAGCATAGTTTGAGAATAGATTCTCTGTACTTGGAAATGTACATGAGAAATTCTTATTTGCTGATAACCTTGTGTTAATTACACCAATCGCCAAAAGATTACAAAGTCTCCAGGAAGAGAAATCACTTAAAGGAGTTTGGCCTGAACATCCAAAGAGGAAAGATCAAATGAATGAAAAAATGAATAGATATTCTCTAGAATTTGTCCATCAGTATGTAAATCTGGGACAGACAATACAGATGGGCATTGAGCTGGGACCAGAGTTCAGGAATAGTAGAGTAGCTTAAATGATTTTAGGAAATTATAAAGGTCTTTTATTGATTCCAAACTTCCCATGGAGGGGAAAAAACACTCACTTAAATAAAATAATATTTTATTGTTGCTATGTGGTAAGTATCATCCAGAGGGCAGTGGGAAAAGCTTGTACTAAATATGAACAGGCTGCAACATATAACCAAATAACAATTTTTAAAAATAAGAGGAAAGGATGTCATCTAGGAATGTATAACTGGAAGATGTCAAGTGGCAAAAAAAATTACAAATAAATAGCAAAAATGATCCAATCATTGCCTTTCTTATGTCAAGAAAATTTGAGAAGAGTGTTCATCATTCTGGATGGATTCTTTATGGTGAATTTTTGAGGGAAGATGGATGTGAGTCACAAAAGATGGCAAGATCAGGATGAACTGCAATTTGCATCTTTAAAGGGAACTCCCAAATGGATGAGATCACTGATCCATTTGAGTATTGAGTGAAACTATAAAATAGGTGCCTCCACCTTGCTCTCTCTCTTGGTGCCAACTTATACATACAAATCAACTTAGCCAAATGTCTAACATCAGAAAGTTGAATTATCTTTTTGTCTCATTTCTTAACTATATATCTGTGAATTAAATAAGATAAAATGCAACAAACTATTTGGGTTTTTAATAGACAATGACTTTATCACATTCAAAGTCAAATTTGAACATTTAAGGAAAAAAAAAGATGAAAGCTTCAGAATCCCACAGTAATTATCTTAAATAGCCTGCAGGGTTGAAGGGAAGCAGAGAACTTCCCACACTAACTCACACTAAAGCTGACTATACAAAGAAAGAAAAGGGGAGAGAAAGAGAATATCCATATCTTTTTTTCCAGCTCAAACTTGAAGAGTAGGAATGATTTTTTCCAGTTCATAACTCACACTCTGTGATGACATCTGGATCAGAATTATCATGTAGTTCATGATAGTTCAAGGAGCAAATAATAAATAATGCACTGGATCTGGAGTCAAGAAGAATTGAGTTCAAATCTGACCTGAGACACTAGCTGTGTGACCTTGGATAAATCATTTAGCCTCAGTTCCCTGAACTAAATAGGGATGAATTGAAACAGGGATAACAATAATTCCTACTTCCCAGGGTTGTTGACATAATCAAATAATATTTGTGAAACACTAAGCACCATGCCTGGTTCATAGTAGTCACTTAATATATGCTTATTTCCTTCCTCCTTCTTCTCTAATAGCCGCTTGCTACATCTCCACTCATGTTTTTTTGCTTGAGATTGCTTATTGCTTCTTCTTCCTAAAAGCTCCTCTCACCTAAGGTCAGGGCCAGAGGTGACTGGAAACTGCAGTCCCAGTCTAATCAAAAGGACAAGTACCAAAGTGACTCAAGGCTTCTGAGTTCTTTCCTTCTGTGAATGGAGACAAAAATGGGCTCCATGTAAGTATATGTTGCATTTCTCAATGGAAAGAAGATCTCTTGAGGGCAAGAACTGTCTTTCTTAGGTATTTTTATTCCTACTGCCAATCCAGCCCAGTGCCTAGACAATAATAGGCATCTCTTAAATCCTCATTAGTTTATGGATTGAAGATCGTGACCCAACATGGGATGCTGAGGATATCAACAGAGTGCTAATTCTAATATATGTGGTTCTACCAGCAATTGACTATCAATCAATACTTGGTTCTAACTCCATTGCAGCCCATGGTTGGTGCTGGGTTTGAATATGTGCTGAGGGTTGTTTTTGTTTCTCCACAATCAAATCCTTCAGATCATTGCCCTCACTTACTTACTACTCCACCTTCCATCCCTTCAAACTGAGTATCATAGAGCAAATAAAAGTTATTATACTACAAAATTATATGGTCAAATTTGTTCCACAGATACAAGAACATTATTAAGTACTAGAAATATGTATTCTAAACTGTAAATTTCACTGATACTCTCTTCCAACTTTACAAGCCTAAAACTATTTCAGGCTGATCCCTATTTTCCCAGTAGAGTTTTAAGTCACAGGACTATACCATTTGGTCATCTCTCTAGTCTCTTAGAACATAAAGAAGGAGCACTCAGTAACTCATAACACAGCACCAACTGGAAACTGGTCTTATCTTGCTCAATATCAGCAGAGTTTTCAGACGTGTGAAGCATAAAAAACCTCACCTAGAAAAGCATAATTCAGGTGCAAATGTCCAAAATTATTAGGCATTTTTTTCAAAGGAAACAAAATTCATATAAAAGTTTATAAAAACAAAAATAACATGATGAACTTCCTCCAACTGACAGTGAATGTAATACAGTAATTATTTAACATGGTATGTGCAAATAAGGTCAAATTTTAGTCAGTGCATGTTGAATCTTGACATGAGTGTGATCTACCACCATTACTATTGGTCAATATACATTTCTAATAAAGGTAAGTTATGTTGGCCCTGCACAAAGTTTAGCCATCTTTATGTGGAATTTAAAAGTCAAATATCTGTTCTATTTTTCAGTGCCTTTCATTTTGGCAAATATAATATAGTACTTGCCAAATAAATTGGTTCTCTCTTTCCCGCCACCTCACCAGAATTGCAACATTTTAAAACCTGAAGTAACTCAAGAATAGATTTGGACAACCATTTGAAAATTTAATTATTAAATTTAATTGTCTTCTATATTTTATTGTTGCTCATTTTAAAATGAAATAATTTTCTTCATGATGGATAAATGCATAAACATTTGAGGGGGAAATTATCTGAAAACTAGTTCAAGCAAAGATAAGAAAAATCATTCAAATAATCAAAATAAAGATAGATTAAAAAACCCAAATCCAGAAAAAATACCAATTGTATTTATCATTTATAGGTAACATAATCATAGAGATAATGAAACTTGAGGCCCAGAATATCTAGATTAAGTCTTATCCAGTTGGCTATATGACCTGTTGTAAATTACTTAACTTCTTGGTATTTTAGGCAATTTTCTAAGATTCTAAGGTGCAGAGAAAGTACCCACTGACTTTTGTAAAGGGTACTTTCCTATATCAATGAAATAATAAGTCCAGTCTCTACTTCTGTATTTATCAATGGAATTCATAAGTACTGTTATCAATGGAGAGGAAATAAAGCAGTGTTTGATTCATATGAATACTTAGCTCATTAACTACACAGAGCATAAAAACATAAATTAAAATGACATTTTGAAAGTGTAAAAATAAAATATGTTTTACAAGAGAATTTTTCCTGAAAAAAATGACACTTTTTAGAAAATGTCTAGGACATCAAAAAGGAATGCTTAGATCTTTTAAGGCTGCTTATAGGACTATTAAACATTAAAGAATCTTATTTAATAGGAGGACCATTTATGTGACCTTTAGCTATTTAAGTATAGAAATGGTACTTGGTAAGTTACATGAAAAATACCTTTGAAAGTTTGAACTTGTAGAAAATATAGTGAGAAGAATTTATCTTATATCTGAAGTTTCTTGTAATTAATTGAGAAACTAAAATCTATTTTTTAATTGCAAGGGAATAAAAGAACAGATATAGTTTAAAATATCTATTTGATGCCAAAATGTTTGTAGCAGCCCTATTTGTAGTGGCCAGAAACTGGAAAATGAATGGATGCCCATCAATTGGAGAATGGCTGGGTAAATTGTGGTATATGAATGTTATGGAATATTATTGTTCTGTAAGAAATGACCAGCAGGATGAATACAGAGAGGACTGGCGAGACTTACATGAACTGATGCTAAGTGAAATGAGCAGAACCAGGAAATCATTATACACTTCGACAACGATATTGTATGAGGACATATTTTGATGGAAGTGGATTTCTTTGACAAAGAGACCTGAGCTTCAATTGATAAATGACGGACAAAAGCAGCTACACCCAAAGAAAGAACACTGGGAAACGAATGTGAACTATCTGCATTTTTGTTTTTCTTCCCGGATTATTTATACCTTCTGAATCCAATTCTCCCTACGCAACAAGAGAACTGTTCGGTTCTGCAAACATATATTGTATCTAGGATATACTGCAACATATCCAACATATAAAGGACTGCTTGCCATCTAGGGGAGGGGGTGGAGGGAGGGAGGGGAAAAAAAAATCGGAACAGAAACAAGTGTCAATATAAAGTAATTATTAAATAAAAAATTTAATTAAAAAAATAAAAAAATAAAATATCTATTTGATTATATATTGTAAAATATGTTCTTATGATTGTATGAATATCTATCACTTTTTTCCCACAACATGGGTTAGACCTGCTTCTCTTCTTCCCACTATGAGAAGGACAAAACTGTATCTGGGATTTGATTGACCCTTGCCTCCCTTGGCCTAACTTCCCAGTTCCCTACAAGCCTAAAAAGTTCCATCTACATGTAGTTGAGACTGGGTGTGTTTCTGACCTATAAAATGTATTACTCAACTTTGAAAATCAAATATATTAACATGTAGAGAGGAGGAATGAGAGGTGGAGAGAGGAGTCTCATTCAGATAAACTAAGTGCCACTGCATTCTTATTGAATCTCATTGTTCTATTAAGCAAGGTAAACCTTTTGTTAACAGTTCAATTATTTCTAAGTGCTTCATTCTATTCCAAAATTGAATGTGAACTAAAAATGCTGGCATTTGGCTACCTCTAATAGTTGTTGAAAATGATATCAAGGAATATTTGTTACTTTGGAAACCTACTGATGGCACTGCCATAACAAGAGAAAATTTCAATTTAAGTGATGGATAATTTTTGTTGAAAATAGTATAACATGGAAGAATTGCACTGAGCTTATCTTTTCACCAATTTCTCAACCCCTAGGCTGGCTTCTGATCTCATTCAACTGAAAGTGTTCTCTCCAAAGTAATCAATAATCTCTTAATTCTTCTATCCAAAGGTCTTTTTCCCAATTCTCATGCCTCCTAACTTCTCTGAGGCATTTGACATTAATTATCCTATTGTCCTGGAAACTCTTTTCTCCTTGAGTTTTGTGGCATTGCTTTCCATTGGTTCTCTTCCCTACTTATCTGATCACTCTCAGTCCTATTTGTGAGGTTCAATAATTCCTAATTTCTATATTCTTATTCCTCTTCAGCTTATCTATATGTATTAGGAGGCTTTGTGTAATGGTTCTGGCTGTAATGGTGTGGCAAAAACAAAATACCTCAGGGAGAAAAAAAAGAATGCCCTCACATTTGAGTCAGCTTATATTATACTTGTGTACATAACACTTTTCTCAGCACAAAGAGCTTTACATGCATTATCTTATTTGATCCTCACAAAAATGTGGGCAATATTAGTATTGCTTTCACCATTTGGCAGATGGAGAAATTGAGTCCAAAGTCAAAGATTTTCTGCTACTAAATCCAGCAAAATTTCCTTGGTATCATCCATGTTTAGCATTAATTACAGAATGTCCACATTCTCCACAAACTCCCCAATTCACTTCTCTTACAGATCAGCATAACTCTCCTAGAAGCCATCTTCTCAATGTCCTATACAAAGAAAGATTTCCTCAGTCTCTGATAGAGGCTGCACAAAAGTATCAGATTCCTATTACATATATAATACACCCAAGTAAAGATAAGTGGATTTTTTTTCCTTTTTTCTTTACTTTTCTTTTTCCTTTAAGTCCAAGCAATTGCCACAGAGAAATAGATATGTGTACACACAAATTCCCCATGAGACCCTTAAAATACTTTTTTTTTAAAAAAAGCAGCAGGGGAAAATATAGATAAGATCTTATAAACTGCCTCTATATGCATCAGTTTTATTTGTTTGGTCATCAGATAAATATTAGGTTAAACTTACATGCATCAAAATGCTAATTATCTTTGTCATAATGGAAAATGTCCTGGCTTTTTCTCTCATTGACATGAGAATAGAATATTTTATTTTTGAAATATTAAGGGTTCATATCACCTCTTTCTTGTTCAAAATGTGTTTATTCTACTATAGAGAGAAGCTCCTTGTCTTTATCATGAATATTAGTTCAACAACAAAAAAGGACAATCATTCACTAATAAAATGGGACCTTCAGGCAGATTTCATGAACTAATGCTCCAAGCAAATGGTGCTTTTCTGGGTATTTGCCATGAAGTACATAGCGCCATCTGTACTTCCCAAGAGGCAAGCGAGGAAATTAATGTAGATGCTGATCATCTGGTGAGACATTAATCAGTAAGACTGCTCTTCTATACAGTATCTGAATGTGTCCTTTTCTCCTGCCTCCTATTCCTGCACCTCAGATTCTAGTCTTTTGTTCTTCTTTTCCTGTTCTCAAGAATTTTGGCAATTCATCCTATAATATACATCTACCATGGCCAATTTATTGAATAGATAATGTGGTACCAAAGAAAGGGCCCGAACTTGAAAATAGAAAATCTGGGTTCAAGTTTTATCCGTAATATTGCCTAGTTGTGTGACTTTAGACTCATTTCCTTGAGACTCAGTTTCTCCACCTGTCAAACAGTGAAAGCAATACTACTTCACAGCATTTTTGCAAGGACGAAGTAAGACAATGTATGTAAAGCTCTTTGGATTGAGAAGCTCCTCTGACTCCAAACCCAGCAATTTTTCCCACTCTATCTGGCTGATTCTGGAACTAGATGATCTCTTAAGTACCTTTCAGTTCTAAATCTGTGATAAAGGCAACATGGTGCCACAGAATAAACACTGTTTGGAGTCACAAATTCCAGTTTCAATCCCAGTATTGCTATTTACTCCTTGTGTGATCTGGAGCAAGTAACTAAACTTCTAAAAATCTCAATTTCTTTGTCTGTATAACAAAAAGGTTGGACTAAACAGCTTTCTCTCTTTACCTCTAAATTCATGTTACTATGATTACGCAATGTCCTCCAACTTGAGCACTAAGACATTTATAGGTACACGGTATCATAACTATTTTATTATTTGTTTTAAACTTATCCCTAGAATTAATCTTAATATCCAGGATTATCTCTGCCAAATTATCATCTCTTTTAGTTCTTCTCTTCCCTACTTCAGGTATAATAGTTCTGTAGTTGCCTAATAGAATTATAAGAATTCATAATGTACTAGACCATCTTAGGTATGGCATGTTTCCAGAATTTCAATCCAATTAATATTTATTAATTTTCTACTCTAGACTAGGCTCTTTGCTAGATTTTAGAGAAACAAAGAAAAATTCCATGGTTCCTGTAGTTTAGATGCTACTACTCTCTTGGAGGGATCCAACATGTATACACCATAGTATAATATGAGGTTTGGTAAGATGTGTGCAAAAGAGAGATTTAAAAAGCGATAGATAATTTTCAAAAAAGAGAGAAGGTCAAACAACTGTTGGAATCAAAGGAAGGCTTCTTGGAGCAGATGGCAATTGAGCTGAATCTTGAAAGGAGACAGAGTTTCTAAAAGGTGAAGATAAGAAGAGAATGAATTTCAAGAATACAGGTTGATCCGCTCAAATGTGGGAACCATGGATTTAGACCTTGGAGGAATGGCAAAGATTATATAGAAGCCTAATCTTTTCATTTTACACACTCTTGGGAAAAAAGGAAGTCCAAAGTAGTAAAGAGAACTGGACTTGAACTCAAGTCTTCCTGGTTCCCCAGTGCTCTATTAACAATGACCATGGAATCAGATAGGCAATTCCCAGTGTACTCTTCCATAACATAAAAGCACTCATTGTATACTTTAATAGTCCTATAGGATAACTTGGAATACTAAGTTAAGCAATTTGTCAAGAGTCATATAATCAACATGTATCAAAGATAGGGCCTAAATTAAAATGTTCTTGACCTGATGTAGACTGTTAATATATTATGCCACAGTGACCTTGGCTATATGGATTTCCTGAAAAGTCTACCATAGAAATACTAGGTGACTGACATAATCCTTAAACTGCTTTATGGAAGAGAACTAAATTAATTGACCAGGTATGTTGTCTAGAATAAACATGTCCTCTTCTAGCTTTTATCTTTCATATCCCACCTCAAGAAAGTGAATGTTAAACATCATGATAAAAAGTCAAAAGTTAAACCTCAATCCTAAAATGGTTCATCCACTCCACACCTGAGAACAGCTTACTAGTGCCCTGCCCTTGGTTACTAAACTAGTTTTTTGTACTGTCCAGAAAATGCTTACAGCTTGGGTGGGAATGATTTGCAACCAGGGAGTGACTCAACAATGATGAAACTCCAGAGTCGAGTATAAAAAGGGACACTATAACATTCAGGGCACTCACTGTGACTCAGCCCACTCAAACTTGGGCGGGCCATTTTACTTCTGCTGCGATCATACGATGGGACCTGTTCTTGCTAGGTATCAAGGTCATTCCAGCAGGATGAATACAGAGAAGCTTGGAGAGACTTACATGAACTGATGCTAAGTGAAATGAGCAGAACCAAGAGATCATTATATACTTCAACAGCGATACTGTTTGAGGATGTATTCTGATGGAAGTGGATTTCTTTGACAAAGAGACCTAACTCAGTTTCAAGTGATCAATGATGGACAGAAGCAGCTACATCCAAAGAAAGAACACTGGGAAATGAATGTAAACTGTTTGCATTTTTGTTTTTCTTCCTGGGTCATTCTACCTTCTGAATCCAATTCTCCCTATGCAACAAGAGAACAGTTCGGTTCTGCAAACATATATTATATCTAGGATATACTGTGACATATTTAACATATATAAGACTGCTTGCCATCTAGGGAAGGGGGTGGAGGGAGAGAGGGGGAAAATCGGAACAGAAGTGAGTGCAAGGGATAATGTTGGAAAAAAATTACCCTGGCATGGGTTCTGTCAATAAAAAGTTATTATATAATATAGTTGTTTGACAAACCCAAAGACCCCAGTTTTTGGGATAAGAACGCATTTTTTGACAAAAATTGCTGGGAAAATTGGAAATTAATATGGCAGAAACTAGGCATTGACCCACACTTAACACCATACACCAAGATAAGGTCAAAATGGGTTCATGACCTAAACATAAAGAATGAGATTATAAATAAATTGGAAGAGCATAGGATAGTTTACCTCTCAGACCTGTGGGAGAGGAAGGAATTTGTGACCAAAGAAGAACTAGAGATCACTATTGACCACAAAATAGAAAATTTTGATTATAATCAAATTGAAAAGCCTTTGTACAAACAAAACCAATGCAAACAAAATTAGAAGGGAAGCAACAAACTGGGAAAACATTTTTACAGTTAAAGGTTCTAATAAAGGCCTCATTTCCAAAATATATAGAGAATTGACTCTAATTTATAAGAAATCAAATCATTCTCCAATTGATAAATGGTCAAAGGATATGAACAGACAATTCTCAGATGAAGAAATTGAAACTATTTATAGACACATGAAAATATGCTCCAAATCATTATTAATCAAAGAAATGCAAATTAAGACAACTCTGAGATACCACTACACACCTGTCAGTTTGACTAGAGTAACAAGGAAAGATAATGCAGAATGTTGGAGGGGATGTGGGAAAACAGGGACACTGATACATTGTTGGTGGAATTGTGAACACATCCAGCCATTCTGAAGAGCAATTTGGAACTATGCTCAAAAAGTTATCAAACTGTGCATACCCTTTGATCCAGCAGTGCTACTACTGGGCTTATACCCCAAAGAGATACTAAAGAAGGGAAAGGGACCTGTATGTGCCAAAATGTTTGTGGCAGCCCTGTTTGTAGTGGCAAGAAGCTGGAAAATGAAAGGATGCCCATCAATTGGAGAATGGTTGAGTAAATTGTGGTATATGAACATTATGGAATATTATTGTTCTGTAAGGAATGACCAGCAGGATGAATACAGAGAGGACTGGTGAGACTTACATGAACTGATGCTAAGTGAAATGAGCAGAACCAGGAGATCATTATATACCTCAACAACGATACTGTTTGAGGATGTATTCTGATGGAAGTGGATCTCTTCGATAAAGAGAGCTAATTGAGTTTCAATTGATCAAGGATAGACAGAAGCAGCTACACCCAAAGAAAGAACACTGGGAAATGAATATAAACTGCTTGCATTTTTTTTTCTTCCCGGGTTATTTATACCTTCTGAACTCAATTCTCCCTGTGCAACAAGAAAACTGTTCGGTTCTGCACACATATATTATATCTAGGATATACTGTAACCTATTCAACA
The DNA here is from genome assembly GCF_016432865.1 of Antechinus flavipes. Taxonomy (NCBI): domain Eukaryota; kingdom Metazoa; phylum Chordata; class Mammalia; order Dasyuromorphia; family Dasyuridae; genus Antechinus; species Antechinus flavipes. Next base: position 437,828,873 of record NC_067398.1, read on the forward strand.
TGTAAAGGACTGCTTGCCATCTGGGGGAGGGGGTGGAGGGAGGGAGGGGAAAAATTGGAACAGATAATGTTGTAAAAAAAAAATTACCCTGGCATGGGTTCTGTCAATAAAAAGTTATTTAAAGAATTAAAAAAAAGTTATTATAACAACAAAAAAAAGGAAGAAAAAAAATAGGGAGGTCATTGAGAGAACCTTGGAGCAGGCAAAGGAGTATATAGTAAAATATTTTTAGTATACATAGTATAGTATTTCTAGCACTTCGAATCTACCACTTTTGTTCTTTGAATTAGATAAAGGATTATTTAAAATTTCACTGTCTTTTAGGGGCCTCTCAAATGGTTGCAACTGAATTACACAAGTCAGACAGTATTTCTAAATATAAAATATTCAAGCTAGAAAGCACCTTTGAAAACCACTTCATTTTACAGAAAAAGATGATTAAGGCCCAGAGTCATGAAGTCATACAAGTTAACATAGCTAGTACATGGAAGAGCTAGAATATGATCCCAAACCTTTTTTAGTTTCCATATATTTAAAAGAAGAGGGTTAGAGTTAGTTATCTCAAAGATTGTTTCTAGCTCTAAATTCAAAAACTAAAATAAATAAATAAGTCTGTTCCCTTCACTATTTATCATAGTCCCTTTTAGCTTTGTCTTTTCTTTCTAATATAGCATTAAGTTGTCTATACAAATGGCCTCTTTCCTGAGTCCTTATTTATTACTTCCCAGAGTCATGTTATCAATTGGAAATATGATATCCAGAGATATCCAGATATCCAGAAAATTTAATATAATATATAGTTACATATCATATTATCTATATAATATAATATATGTATAATATTTTACTAATTTAATATAACGGAATTCTTTCACCTTTAATTTAATTTTCATTGGCAATTCTATATTTAATTTATAAACAGAAGCAAGGAAAACTGGATCAGAATAAACATACATGTGAGAATGGTTCTTTTTCTCATTCTCCTGTTGGGTTTATCAAAGTGTAATATAAATCATAGTCAGGGAACGCTTAGAGTTTTTTTAAATGTTCTTTGGTAGTAAAGTAAATCTTAGCACAATTTCCCAAATGAGATAAAGAGGATTTGTTAAGCCCCCAAATCATGGAACACCACTACTTTGGAAGAAAAATTACAGTGACCCAAAGAGCAACAAAAAGATATTCAGTAGAATAAGTCAGCAAAAACATTTAAAAAACATGATGACTTGCCTTTACAAGAAGTCTTGTAAAAGGCATTGTCAAGGACAAATGTATATAACTTGAAAATGAAGAGGGCTGGTTATTTAGGAAAAATGATGGATGACAGATGGGTAGCCCAAATGTTGCACTAATATCCATGAAATATTAAAAGACCCAAGGGAATATCTCCAGAAGATTGTGTCTATGTATCCTCTGTGGAGTATTTACAGAAATAAAGTAACATATGGGATAGGGAGGTAAAGATGGGCTACAGTCTGTACCAATGGAAGAAATACCTACACCAAAGAAATTATGGATTCACAGAAATATCAGAAAGCATGACCATATAACTCCAAATGATTAGGCAAGCTATTCAATCTCTCCCTGCCTCAGTTTCTCCACCCGTAAAATGGGGATAATAATAGCACTTGACTTGCAGGGTTGTTGTGAAGATAAAATAAGATACATTTTTAAGAGCTTTGTATACCTTCAAATATATAAATGCTAAAATTATTGCTGTTCATGAGGCCAGATTTGAATTCAAGTTTTCCTGAATTTAAGCTTCTCTCTCTACGTATCTACTATGTGTGTTCCTTAGCTGCCCTTCTAAATTATTACTGTTACATTATGTATAACTGACAAGAAAATCACAATTTCTATTTACACGTATTTTGTATTTTACAGAGCACTGAACTCACAACAATTCTGTGAAGCTAATATATTATTTTCACTCTTGCAGATAAAAAAAACTGAGGCTAATAGGAATAATTTTGTCTATGGTCACAGTGTTGTCAGAGGCAAAAGCTGACTTCATATAATCTAGGAGGACCAAGTCCACTACCATTTCTTCTCAGCCACACTGCTGAAAGGGAACTACAGCTTCCCCAGTTGCTTTACATTTTATCCCCAGGGTAAGGCTGCCCACCCTGATAACAACATTTTCATCCACAAGGCTTTCATATTTCTTTTCCCCTTCATTGTGGTGGAGTTAAACCATAATTAGGAAAAATCTAGCAGTTCCATTTTAAACTGGTGTGTGGGAAAAACAGATGGGGGAAAGCCCAACAGATTTTATCAGTTCTGTGGTTGCCTCTGGATTTCAGGTCCAGTTTAGGGCAGACTCAGAAGAATGTAGATTTATTAGGTGGAGGGAAGCATAAATCTAAAGGTTCTGAAGAAATCCATTAATCAATAAATATTTATGATGTTCCAGGGACTATATTAGGTATTGTTGATACAAATAAAAGACTGCTTTGAAGGAGATTACTTTCTCATAAGACAGCTTAATGCAGTAGAAACTTATAGGCTAAAAACCTGAGTGAGAACATGTTTTACTTGAAAATTGTTTTAAAATTCATCTCTGGAAACTCTGATTTCCCTAAATATAAAGTAGAAAAATCAAAGTTTGTGTATGTTCTCTCTCTCTAGGTAAACAAAAAGAATTCTCTCATGATCTCTGCTTTCCTTATATCTGCTTGCATCCACAATTATACAGTGTAGAGAAGCAAGTGTTAGAAAAATTATGAGGATAATCTATCTTTAAAGCCTGCATTCATAACCTTGGGTAGAGTAGGGTGCAGTAATTAAAGATGTGATAATACAATCATCCCCATTTTCTACTCGCATCCTGAAATAGAAGATTGTAGTTGGTGTTAAGTGCTCTGATTTCTGTTTAAGCCTACCCTTCTTCTCACTACATTGAACCCTGTATGAATTCAAGGTATTATTATTATTGGCATAATTAGATCAAGCATGAGGGGACTACCAATGCTCTAGAAATTTAAAGTGATTCAATTAAACTGAAATACAGAATGTGCATTTCTATAGTGCTATTTCTTCCTGTTGTACTCCATCAGTTCTGTTCAACATCAAGTCACAAGTGACACTTTTCATATTTTAATTGCATTTTTCATGCACATCATCATTGGCCTACTAGCAATTAAATGTGAAGAAAATCACTGAAGCAAAGAGTGAAGGCTCAAAATATTAAAGCCCCCTAAATCTCTGTTCACTCACTAAACTCTCCCCAGAGTAAACCCACTGATCATATTTTCATCCTTTACTATTCTGATTTTTTTTTCTCTTAGAAATATCTAACATAGCTAAAAGAGTGGGAGGATCAAGATAGGGAGATTCATTTTCAGAATGAGTTTCTAAAAATTCAGCACAAGGAGCTAACCCATTTTAATTTTCCAGGACTAGAAAAGGCACTGTTCTCTTTATTGAACCAAGAATAAGAAGAAACAAGCCTTCAAATCTTTATCTCCCCATAGTGATGGCAAAGTTTTTTCACATGCATGATTTAGTCCTCATAATAACCCTCTGTGGTTTCCAAGACTTTCATGATCCTTAGTTCACACAGGAGGCAATTGACCCTGAGAATCACTAACCTGACTTACCTAAGATCACAAGACTATAAGGGCTAAGTCAGAACTAGAATTTATCACAGGTCCTCTGATTGCAATTTCCACTGCACCATACTGCTTCTTAATCAGCCAAATTCACATTATCTTCCCTCCAATATGGACCACTTCTATGAACAGATTTTCCTTGGCTCCATGCCCTCTATTCACCAAAAAAACTTTATAGGGAGTGCCTAGTAAGGTGCCAGATCTGATTGCCGGTTTTTAAACAGAACATCTTCTGGAATATTGCTCTTTCTTCTGAAAAGCTTCATCTCTTGATGGAAGGGAATGACTGAAAGAATCACATATACCTTTTCCTTCTGTGTGTATTTCAATGACTTCTAAAGTGATCCGATGTTTGTGATGATTGCTTGCATTTCAAGGTCTCCTATTTACAATTCTTTTTCTTTATAAATTATCCCCTTTTAGACATTCATGAATTTACTTCCCAGCAATTCTGGCATGAATGTGGACCATAGAAATTCATTCTCATTTCTTCCAAAATAAAGTCCCTAGACTATTTCTCTTCCTCAAAAGAATCTTCAAACTATAAAAGCAAAACTCCCAGTTTTTAAGGCGATGCAGTAGGTTACTGCTATGACACTGGCTCCCTCTATTGATTGTTTCATAAACTGTAATGCAATTGTGATGCTGTTGAGCCATCCTCAAAATAAGCAATTCCCCCCCCTCAAAAAAAAAAAAAAAAAAAAGAAAAGAAATCAGTGAAATATATGTCAACAGAACAAAGTACTAGGAAGAGGACTCTAAGGGGACCATTCTGAAGATATAGCAATAGAATGATTGACTTTTACATTGCAATATGGTTTAAAATAGGAGAACTTCTCTATAAAGTTTACTTTTCTCTCAGTTTTCCGTTGGTATTATGAAAAAGAAAAATATTTATTAGGCATTTACTATGTACCAAATACTGTGTTAAATGAAGAGAATGGAAACCAATGGAAAATCAAGAGAGTTCCTGCTTTCAAAGGGCTCTTACTCTAACTGAAGAAGAATCCAGCTATAGGATGGATGGAAAAACCCTGTTGTTTTATTTTTTGGATTCAGTAGTAGTGCCAATGGCAAGATCCAGGGTATCTTATATTGCTTTGTTAGAAAGAGTAAAGCCTAAGGAGATGTAGCAGATGGAGCTCATTGCTAACAGCACCAGAAATATCATTCTCAAACATTCTTATATTTTAAAGAGTTATATATAAAAAGATAAAAGACTGAATCAAAAGCAAAGGATCTCATAGCACTTAGGTGGTCTCCAGCTCATATGTATTTTCCTGTTCATTTTTTTCAGTCACACAAGGAGACTTCAAGATTTCTATTTTAATCTTCTCAACAATTTCTTCTAGTTTTAAAAAAATATTAGGGTTAGACAAGGCTGTTATTAATTAGTATCTATTTTTTCTCATGAAATCAGACTGAGGACATAATGAAACATGGCTCCAGAAAGAATAACCAGACTCTTTTTTTTTTTTTTAGATAGGGAAAAAGAATGACTACATACATATTTAAGCAGTAAACTCATTATACCAGGAAATTAAGGACAATGAAGAAATGCAGATTCTTCTCTTTTATTGCATCTGTAATTTTCTAAAACTAAAATTCAAATGCTACAGTTAATATCCTGAGGGGATAGTTTTATGATTAAAGCCAAAAACTTATTTATGCATTTAACACTTCTTCTCAAGCCTATTTCAAGCAGAAAAATGGATAAAAAAAATATTCAGAACAGCTGGGAAACAAACTTTGCTCTTTTATGACCTTAATGGCTTACTGCTGATTTTTTAAAAAAGAACTTAAAATTTATTTATCCTAGTTCCCATTACTGAGTCCCTTCTCCCCAGACCTACTCCCCTTAATGGAAACAGACCAAAAATATGTAGGAAAATCCAGCCTTACTAAAGGTCTTCAAGAAAAGGCTAACTTCAATGCCTTTCTTTGTAAGTGTGGGAGAGGGGCTTCTTGGTATGGTATGGGGTGAAATACATGGTGTCTGAGGTTTTGTAACTTCCCCAAGTCCTCCCAAGTTCATAAAAACTATCTTATGATATTTTGCCTCTTTTTGTCCCACCCTGTCTCCAATATGCCCTGTCTATGATTTGATGCTAGTATTATTTTGCTTAAAGAGTTCTGAAAGATTATGAGAGAGGAAATAAAGTTTATTTAACTGCACAGAGGTTGACATAAAGATTATAGTTTATGATCTGCTCCCCTTACAAATATAGTATCTATACTTGCTCTAGGAACAACATTTATAGAGACTAAATTCAGCTGTCACTGCCTTCATCTCAATTTGTAATGTATAGTCCTTATCTACACCTATTACTGTATCTGCATACTTAACCTGAAGAAGAGAAATGCCATTCCATCTCACAGTTTCCTACCTGGACTCCTGCCTTCAGAATAGACAGAAACACCATTTCTTCAACTCTCACTCAGCCACTGGTACCATTAACTGAGATGCATAAATAAATCCATGAGAGGACTCCACCTTGAGGTCATCCCTCTAAGAATCTTGATAACCTACCTGAACTTCATCTTCAATAACTAATAAAGTTTTATCCCATTCATTCCCTCCCCATCCCAGTAACTGAGAACCTATAGCTGTCATCATTCAAACCCAATTTTCTGTCTCCAACTGCCTGACCTCCTTTACTCCCATTCCCCTCTTCTCAACCCAATCCATATCACATTCTAAGGCTACCCACCCTTTCCACTGTGATTTCTGGAGTACACACTCCATAGATAACAAACCTGCTTTCGTCTTCAATCTTTTCCATTCTCATTCCTTCCATCTTCTGGTTTCCACTCAGATTTGGCTCCCTCCTGGCTTCACTTTCCAGCACTGACTGTAATTTTTCTCATTACCCTAACTCACTGGTTGAGGTGGGGGAGTTGGAATATTCTTTGTTCCCCATTGCTACTTCCATGCTTTCCCTCTACAACCATCACCTAGTAATCTCACCTTTTTTTGATGTTCACTCAATCTATATCCACTATCAATTGAAATTCTAGTTAGTTATTATCTCCTGACCTCCAGGACACTCCCTTTCTTTTTCCCTCAATGAGTTCAAGGTCTGGTGTTTGTGTTTCCCTCCTCCCCAAGTCCTCCCAAGTTCATACTAGGAAATTTCAACGTTCATATTGATACTCTCTCGAAAACTCTAACCTCCCAGTTTTTTATTAACTTACTCATTTCCCATGACCTGTTCCTCATTCTATCTCCAGCTATATACAAAGCTCATATCCATAATCTTGCCATTACCCACAATGCACTTTATTCATGTTCATAATTCCCACATTTTTCCAATTGTCATTATATCTCTCCTTCTGCATAGCAACCCCAAAACTTGTTTTTCATTGTTACTATGCCCTCTAATTTTTCCGTCCCTTAGTTATTTCCCAGGCTATCATTCTTACACTAGACTCTCCTCCATTGTCTATCTTGACCTCTTGATGAATTAATTCAGCTCTACACTCTACCCTTGAGTCTCTCACCCCTGTATCCTATTTTTTTTTTATTCTTCCCTGCCAAGCCTGAGCCTTAGATGATTCTCACATCTGTGAGCATTTCTCCTAAGGAAATAAGGAGGAGTCTCCCAAGCTAGGGAGACATAATGACATAATGGATAGAGAGCTTACCTTGAAGTCAGAGAGACTGGGATAAGCCACACTTCTATCTAGGTGACCCTGGGCATGTCATTTAAATTTCCAGTGTTCTAAAAAAACTCTTTACTACTTTGAGTTGTGGAGAGGATTCTGACCTGAATTGGGAAGGAAGTTCTCCCTCAGGAAGTTCTCTATATCAAGTCAATTACATGTCCAGAACTTAGCCTTCCTGAGCCATACAACTGTGCCTTCTCTACTAAAACCATCAACTCTACCTTTTCTCCCCTGGTAATCCGGATTCTTCCTAGGTTCCTTAGCTGACATAGGTTTTCACTGCCAAATCTTGGCTCATTCCACATCAAAGAGAACCTATCTTTCTAGCTCTCCTTTATATGCTGTCTTTCCCCATTAGAATGTAAAGGGGGAAGAGTATGATTTACGTTTGAATCTTCATTCCTTTATATAGTGTCTGACACATTGTAAGTACATAATAAGTTTTTCTTTCTCTCTGGCTCTGTTTCTGTCACTCTCTCTTATCTTTGTCTGTGTCTCTCTCATTATCCCCCAAGAACCCCATCTCTGATTCAATTCTACCTGGTTCCTAAGGACAGCTAATTGTCTAAGGTTCTATATATTTCCTATGCAGGAACCTACCTTGTTGGTCCTTCCATTTCAAATATCGCAAATGCTCAAACTTAAGTAGGAATGATTTCAAAGAATATCCCTCTAAAGATACCTATGGGGAAATGCTCCATGCTTAATAAATAGCTAACTAGATTAGGAGGGTAACTATATTGTTCATATAAAGCAAGAAAATCTTCTTTGTTTGAATAATCAGTCCTTGAACTCCCAATAGGAATAAAAAAAAAAAAGCACAAACCAGATAATAAATGTTACACTCTAGTGCATACCCTGCAGATAAAAACTGAAGTCATAGCAGGCTATAATTCCCATCTTATCTGTCAAAGTAGAAGGGAGGAGCTCTAAAAAAACACATTCTCACAGCAAAATCAAAGAGAGAAACTTCTTTTTTAGAAAGAGAGAGAAAAAACCTTTAGATTTCAGGTTTGCCCTTTTAAAATCTCACTTTAAAAAAAAGGATAACTTGTCCATCTCTTGTTCCCTGTTAAGCTGGATGAATGAAGAGATAATTTCTCTTCAGGAAGATCCTAGAAGATGTGTATTAGTATGTAGCTCATTAGAATAAAATCCTGGTGTAAAGTGGTTGATTCATCAGTTAGATATTAGTTCTGGCTCCCAAACACAAGTATTATTCGAAATAAAAGTACCATTCAGTCCATGTTTCACACTGTCCTTGCCCACATTTACCAGTGCACATCACACCAAACTTCTCCTTATTGTGCTCCATATCTCTAGACTATCAGAATACAACAATAGTTCACATTTATATAATGACTTTCCTGTTATAGAGCAACACATTTTCTCACTTGAATCTCATAATAACCCTATAAAGTAGGTATTAGCAGTTATTATTATTATCCCCACTCCAGGGAGGCAAGATGGCAGAGTAGACACAATTCTGGGCTTGGAGTAATAAAGATTTAGGTCTTTATGCTTCTGACACTTAAGACACTTAACACATTTATTTGTTGACTTGACTTGATTCTTCTGATGTAATGGGCAACCAAGAAATCTGTACATGATTTTTTTATAAATAAACATTCTGTACTTCAGGAGTAATGAAAATTACTTCATATCAAAGATTGTTCCCTCTTAATATAGCAAATGGACAAAGTCAAAGTTTTGTCTTGCCAAGGAAAGGCCTAAAATGGGGAAATGCCTGAAAATTAGTTTTGCTTCATTGTTTGTTTATGGCCTAGTCTATCAGGAATCCTTTAATATTTGAATAAAACCCATATCCTCTTCTCAAAATGATTTTTAAACATATAAATAAAATATACAAGGTCACAAAAGAATTCTATCATATTGTAATATAGTTATCAAGACATTTTTGGTTTAAGTTCATGAACTTCATATTAGGAACCTCTATACAAGCTCTTATGTTTAATGCTAGAAGGAAACCTCCGAGGCCATCAAATTCAACTCTTTCTTTTATTAACTTGAAAATCCACCAAAGAGCTTTTGTTTACATGAGTTATGTTAAGGGGTATGCTGGTAAATGTCTAATCCACTCCTCTAGGGGAAAAATACATATGACACAAGTTTAATCTGAATTATTAATATTTTCTCCATTACTTTCTTAAAACAACCATCAACAAAACAACAAATCAAGTCTCCATTTTTAGTATTTGATATTTCTGATTTCTGAGATATAAATGCTCCTACTAAAAATTTGACAAATATCACTGATATAAGCTGGTAATACCACATACTTCTATATACATTTTCCCCCTAGGGGCCAGTTATTAAATATTAACCAGCACAAAACTAGATATTTATCAATACTTACTATATTAAAAAATGTTAAATCTTAGTATTATTTTGAACATAGTTATCATTTTATAGCCTTTAATAGGGTCTCAAAAACCTCCAGGGATCTTTGGACTATACTTTAACTACTATTGTTATAAGTAATAACCTTAACTTTAATGTTGTGTTTAATTCTTAAATTGCTCAAATGAGCAAATTTAAATTCTACTCATTTACTTGGACCTAATCGTCTAGCATTTTTAAAACTAGTTCAGGATTCATTTAAATTCTTTCTTTCTAGGGACTACTTTACTAGACTTTCAATGAGAGTTTGAAAAATCCAGATATTTGGAAATCTCCCTGAAACTGCCTCCACAGGAGACAATTCCATTGTCCCAGTATGTGACAAACCCAATCTTAGAATTTTGCATATTATTTTCCATGCAGCTAATAACTTGAAATGGTTAAGAACTAATCATCTCAGCATGGTAACATACCTGCTGTTCTAAGCTAGGCAGAAGATAATTACAACTTAAAGTATCAAAGGAAAGAAAGAAAAGAAATATAACATAGTTCTTTTTTGGAGAACAGCTCCAATTGTGGAAATCATAAAAATGAGACTGCAGAAATGCTTGCCTTGTGACACAGATGTTGGACTTCTTGAAAAATGAAAGAGATAGCCTTAGGCCAGTATCCAATCTCAAGCCTCACCTAATAAAAGAACTTCATTGACCACCCCTCACCCCCCAAAGATTGGAAGCCAGGAACTCATTAAAAGAAAGCATCCTAAATGTCCCAGAGTCCTGAAAAGTACCCAGTCAAGCAGAGAACACTATAAAAGGAAAAGGCAAGGCTTCTTTCTGAAAGATCAGGGCATACATTCTGTTTGGCTCTCACCAGAGAGAGACAGATGGCCCTAGCTGGATGCTGTAAGATCCAACAGAGGACAGCAGACAGCCGATGGCTGTGCTTGTTTAAGCACACTATCAGAAAAAGAGTTAATCAAGTTATTACAAGGAAAAGAGATGCATTGAGTTTGAGTGTCAGGAAATAAATGGAGATGGTGACAGAACCAACAACAAGAAATATTTTTATCTTTTCATGAGTACACAGTTTTAGAAGCCCATTAAAGCATATATGTTCACTGTGTTTTTTATGAAATTAAAATGGTAACAACTCACTGGAGACTTACATTTGCAAAAGTAAAACAAGAGCCCTTAATCATTAACAATGGGAAGTCCAAAAATCCAAACCTGCCTGGGTTTGAGACATGAGAACCTAGACCTTGCATCCTCTTGCCAAAGTTACTAGAAGAGTAACTTTTTCAGCTACAACCTACAGAAATCATTTTCATATCCCTATCAGATTAATCCTCTTGAAGCACAACTCCAATTATGTCATTCCCTTGCTCAAAAATAGTCTTACACGTTGAAAACCTTGAAAAATTATGACCCGGCCTACCTTTTCATCTTTTTATCTCTTTTCTCAGGCTGCTTGCTTGGTATTAAGACTCCTTTCTACAAGTTTCTGAAGATTAACATACTCTAAAACTCAACCAAATTGGAATACTTGTAATTTCGGGAACATATTCTAGGCTATCTCACCTCCACATTTTTATTCAAATTGTTCATTGCAACTAAAATGTTTTAACCCCCTTTATGGATTTCTACAGGAAAGTTATCAAGGAAATAAAATCTCTTCACTCTGTTTTTATGCTTGCATGTTACACCAAATCAGTAAAAGTCTGTGCAATTTCAGGTGATATTTAGGTTGAAATTTAGGTTCAATAATCCATATTGAACAAACCATCATGTATTTAATAATATAATTATATTGGTGTGAGTTTTTGCTCCAAGCCTTCTAGCATGTCACTGAAAGCAGAGGAAGCAATGGTCAAAGCTTGTAAAAAGGTAAATTTAGGCCTGAAATTAGGCCTAATTAGTGCATTAGAGAAATGAGAAGTAAAATAATTAGTCTTATTTGGAATATAGTAATATTTTGATAAATTGATATTTAAGTAGTTACAACCTTTTATTCATTCAAATTTCTTTCTTGAATTTAACTATACTACAGAAGGATAAATGGCAACAAAATAAACTTAAGTCAAAAATCCTTTTTGGATGGAGTAATCTATTTTTAAGTGTTTTTTCTTACTCTGAACATAAATATCAACAAACATGAACATTTCACCATAGAAGAACAGAAAACAGAATTATATGTGATGCTCTGAACTTTTCTTGTGCATACTTCTTTTGAAAAGTTGTAAAGGACATTGAGTCTCAAAGGCTTGGGATCAGATCCTAATTCTATTACATATTGGTTTTATAACTCAGGGCATATCATTTAAACTCTCAATGCTTTAGGTAACTCTCTGACTATAAGCTGCTATCAATTTGCCAATCATATTAATAGAGGCATTTTCTTTACTGGGTTGAAATAAAAATTGCTAACTTTCAGTTAAGGAAAATTCAATTGACATAAACACTTTTAAACTTTGATTGGTATAAATCATATTATTAAACATTCTGTTTAATCAATGGTTAATTAAGAAATTAAAAGACTAATTTAAGACAAGTTGATTTAGCATAATGTAGCTATCTGCCTTCCCCTTATATCCTCTCATGAGCTTCTTCTATCCTTTCTTATGTTTAATATTGGGGACCAGCAAAAGTGAAGCTATGTCCCTGCTTCTTTATAGGTATCACAGAGAGCATTAGACAATTGAGAGTAGGATTTTTGGGGAGAGAAGGAAGGAATTTATCATACTAGGAATTCAGCAAGGATTGGGAAATGGAGCAGACAGTTGTCACGAGAATATGACTTAAGAGTTCAATAGTGGATTTTAGGAATATAAACCAGGAATAAGAATTAAGGAAATCTAGACAATATAGGCAAAATATCAGAAATGGATTGGATTGGAGACCCCTTAAGGGCCCTTCTAATTTTATAATTCTATGGCTTTTTCTAAGCGCCAGAAATAGGCAAATTAGAGCTGAGAGATCAAATAGGAGGAATAACTCTGTGGGTTTGGGGCCACAGACACCAGTAATAGTGGTTGAGAAGTGTCATCCAATTCAGTCCACTTTTATATGTCTATAAGGGCATATAACCTATATATGGGCAACATCTATAACTACTCATACTTCCACAGCCAAACTTCCCAGCAATGAGTCCTAGACTTGCTAGAGTATTTGCAATGGTGACGACAGTGAACCCTAGAAAGTGTTCCCAACATTGACTATACTATGCAGTATAAATACCAGTAGATAAACTGATATATATATAACATGGATATAAACTGGTAGATATGCACACAATTACCAATATTTGCACAAAGGTCCTTAACTCTCCCTACCCAGGACATTATATGTTTAGACCATAAAACAAAAATGAACATGAATAAAGACAAATCTCTATTTCAGTAAGGTCATAGATAACTTTTACTTGACCTTGGTACAAAAGGTCTCTTTCACTCCCCCACCATTATAATTTCCTCTAAGCAATGAGTAAGCACAACCAGCATTGCATGATGTGTCATATTATGTTTCAAGTTTTAGTTTGATTTTGTTTTTTAACTAGCATTGTGTAGTTAATCAGTCTTAAACAGAATAATATGATTTTCTTCATCTTCCTGAAACATAAAAGAAAATTTTAAGAAATTGGTTCAAAACTGCCCAATGTTTTTTTTCCCTTTTTTATTAAAATACTGGGAAATTGGTTTTGAGAGGAGAAACATTAGTATTGTTCATTATATATTTAATTTCCATTCAATTTTCTTTTTAAATTTTTATTTATTCACAACCTACTGCCTCTTAGCTCTGGTTTGAGTTTATATTCTGGTTTTGGATATGAAGGCCTGTGCTAATTATATGATATAATTAAGTCTACATCAATTCTCTATGAATCAAATTGAGTAAACCAGTTGCTATATCCACACCCACTGTAATTCAGTGAAGACATCACTAGATGGCAGAACCATACTTTAGGAATAATGTTTAAAACAACAGGAGATCTTGACCATTGCAATTAAAGACTATTTTTAACCCTTTATAGTCACATATAAGAGCATTGCTTAGAAGTATGTATTTCCACTCAAGTCTGGTTTTTTATTGGTATGATCTTAGTTCCACATTAAGTTCAAATAAAAAATAAATAAATCTCTAGATTACTTAGCTGGGTGATTTAAGATTTCAAAGCTTGAATATAAACATGTATGGTCAAAATGTATGTTCCATGCATTATAAAATATCATATTTTACAGAAGACAGAAATAAGATTATTCATTACTTTTAATTCTTTCCCAATAAAATATCTTATGGGTATTATTTAATTGGGCAAATCTTTGATATTCAAAGGATAGTTCCTGATTTTGCTTATTTGTCATTGACAGCACTTTATCTGTAAACCTTAAAATATTATATAGATAGCATTCATGATCATGGTCATCATTATCATATTATTATTATTGTTACCACTTGCTCCACTTAGTTGTAGGAAAAACAATTCACTGCAGGAAGGAGAAGGAAGCAAAACTAATTATCGTATCTTGTTTTTCCTTCGACCTAAATCAGACCAACATTTCAAACTATTTGTAGAAAGTACTCACTTTGATACTCTATGAAATTACTGGAGAATATAATGTACCACGACCTAGATATTATATTTTATTAAGGCCACTTTAAATGATCATGAAATCAAACACAAATTCATGAAAACAAATCAGGTTGCCCCAGTTTATTATTTTTTTTTAATCACACTTGGCTAAAGACTTATTCAGAAAGGTTAAAACGAACACTTAAATATGTTGATCTTGCACAAGGCTGACATCTCTGTCTAAAAAGCATTCTTGTCTCCTCTCTGCCTCTTAGAATCCCTAACCTCATTCAAAGGTCAGTTCTCACTTCCTGGGGGGAGCCTTTATTGATGGCACAAGTTATTAGAGCTCTCTTCCTCTTCAAACTGACATATGTTTTATGTTGTTTTCATTTTGTAGCCTCCAATAGGCTCCAAAATAGAATGCTGAGAGAAAGAAGTTTCTCATTTTCTATTCCAAATACCGAGTACAGTATAAATTAATAAATAAAATAAAATAAGTACCTAGTAAGTCAATGCTTACTAAAATGGATTGGATTGGAATAGACCCTATAATAGACAGAGGTCCTTCCCCCATGGTTATCTGCTAACAGGTGAAGGTTGAATTGGGACTATTTTTCCACAATCTAAATAATGATTTACTGAATGTAATCAAACTTCCCGTATTAGATAATCCATGAAAGAAAAGACTGGGTAAAACTATTGTCAGAAGCTCTAGGAAAAGGATCATAAATATGAAATGTGCCTGGCCACAATCCTGCTTCAGAAGCCTGGCAATTCAACTGACATAAAATCTGTAAAATGATACAAAAACATTTTATTATTCACATTATCAAAGAAAGGATTCCCTATTTATGTATGGAATTTCTCCCTGCTTATTCACCCTCACCCTCAGTTCCTCTACCACCATCAGAAAAGTATATATATATATACATATTATATATATATATATACTTTGAATATGGAAAAGGGATTGTAATCAATCCCATCATCAACTATTTATTGTACATTTTGAACTAGATATCCCATAAGCATCTCAGAGTAAATAAATCCCAAAGAGAACTAACTCATTATTTTTCCCCAAAAAACTCTTCCCTTTTTAAATTTTTTTCTATTATTGTCAAAAGTACTACCATTTTCTCAATCACTAAGATTTGAACCTTAGTGTCATGCAAAGATCCTCACTCTCACACATCTCACATATCTAATCTACTGCCATATCTTGTCTTTCTTACCTTTGCTATGTCTCATATATGTTCCCTGAGCTATCCTCATCATTTCTCACTTGGATTATTGTAATAGCTCCCTAATTAGTTGCTCTGCTTTGGGTTTCTTCCACCTCCAATGCATCCTTTACTCAGTTGTTAAAACAATTTCCTAAAGCATAGCTTGGACCATATTGCCTTCCTTTCTTAATAAAGTCCCCACTACCACCAGGTTATCTAATCCAATATATAAATATAAATATAAATATATATATATGCATACATATATATATATTTACAGGTGAGGATATGGAGGTCAAAGTGATTTGTTCTAGGTCACACAGGTGGAAAGTGTCCAAGTTAGTATTTGAACCCAAATCTTTTGACTCCAGAGTGAATGCTCTTTTCCATTGTACCAGATTGCCTCATGACAATACTAAGAGGGAGATATTATTATCCTTATTAGATCCACTTTAAAAATAAGGAAAATGAAATTCAGAGAGGTTAATTAACTAACCCTATGACTTAATCTCCTTGTACCGTATTTAGCTCACCTCCATATATAATTTAATAAATGTTTCTTGACAGTGTTGATGATGACGATGATGATGATGGTGATGATAAACAACTGAGCAGCACAGGGGAATAGAGTGCTACAACTAGAATCAAGGAGATCTACTTTCTAGAGTTGTTTTGAGGATTAAATGAAATAATAGTTCTAAAACATTTCACAAACCTTTAAGTGCTAATTATTATTTTTATTGATGAGAATAAAATTCATAATGAAGAAGATGATGATGATAGTGATGTTGGTGAGAGAGATGATAATGGTATGGAAATGGTGATTAATTTGGTAAAGATTTTCATCTTTATGCTTCTGGTGATGGTGATAAGATTGAAAAAAAAAACATTTGGTGATGTCATCATCTCTAATAGATTTAATGACTATCTCTGTTCAGATGGTAAAGAAATCTCTATCCACAGCCCACAGTTCAATATCATCAACTTCCTTCTGAGCATTTCCTATGTATTCCATCAAATGTTCCATCAGTTCCGTGTATTCAAAATGAAACTCATTATCTTTCCCTTCGATAATGATCATTTCTGTTAACATACTTATTTCTTTAGAGAGTGACATTATCTTTCCAGTCACTGACTATACTTTCAGTCACTCTAGTAACTTCAACTCTTCTTTTTCTATAACTATAGACAATTGACAAATCATATCCATTCTATCTTTACAACATCCCTTTTATCAATCCGATTTTCTCCATTTACATGGACACCCTTGAATGGATACTCACTGATTCTCCCTTACATTCATTCGTTCATTCATTCTTTCCTGAAGAAACTTCAATGTCTCTATGTTCAACTCTAGGACAAAATTTCCATTTAGTATTTCAAGTCCTTTGTAATCTGACTTCTATAGATCTTCCTAAACTGATTTCATATCACTCCCACTCATTCAGGAGTATGATGAAAACAACTCAAATAGGTTTTTATGAGTCAATTGATCAATTTTCAGTGTAAGCATTTACACTGAAAATCAGCAAATATTACAAGTTAGGGTTCAATTTATTATTTTTTTGATTGTCTAGACTTAAGAAAGCGATGGAGAGAATGTCAATAATGCAGAATAATTTCAAAATGTGTCACAAGTAAATTTGTGTGAGTGTGAACTAGTTGTTGAATATTTACCAATGTACTCTTGTTATTCATGGAATATATATTCAGTCAAATCATTCCACGTGACTATTGCTTAAACTTAACATTCTACTTCCTGTCTTCTTGCCCTCACACAGAATGTCTTTCTCTTTCCTCATGTCTGCTTCTTGAAAATCTTTGATCCATTCATGTCTTAACTTAAATTCCATTGCCTATATGAGCTCTTTCCTGACCTCCTATTAGGGATTAATAGTTTCCTCAGCTCTCAACTTACTTTAAATTTACTTTTTTTATATTTCTTATATTTCTATTTATCTTTATATATGTTATTTCTTACCCCTTTCCCAATAAAATAGGCTGTGCCATTTGAGAAGGGCTAAAGATATAACAAAATTGGAAGGCATGCTTATCAAGAATCACAAGATACTGTTTTTTTCACTTTTTTGTTGACATCTTTTTTTTTTTAGTTTTTTTTTATTTTAAATAACTTTTTATTGACAGAACCCATGCCAGGGTAACTTTTTACAACATTATTCCTTGTACTCACTTCTCTTCCGAATTTTCCCCTCCCTCCCTCCACCCCCTCCCCCAGATGGCAAGCAGTCCTATACATGTTAAATAGGTTATAGTATATCCTAGATACTGTTGACGTCTTCTTGTATAAAATGACTATTGTGGAAATGTTTTACATTATTGTGCATGCATCATCAACATCAGATTGCTTACCATCTTGGGAGTGGGGAGAGAGAAACAATTTGTAACTCAAAAGTTTAAAAAAAAATGTTAAAAATGCTAAAAACAAAAAACAAAACAAAAACAAAACCCAAGCATGTAATTGGGAAGAAAAAATAAAATGTTATTTTATAAAGGAATCACATGAGACAATCCAAGGATAAATTGATAGCATACATGTATAATATACTATATGCAAACATGAATCATCATTTTAAAATAAAAACAGAGGACAAAACAGAAGCCAGGTAAACATTTAAATGTGGAAAAGCTAAGTATATATAGGGACTGTTTCATCTTTGTCTTTGTATACCCATTGTCTAGCACAGCGCCATATACATGATGGATACTAAATTGTTTCTTGAATTCCATTGAATTTGATGGTGCTAATAATGGTGATTCTAGGTGGCACAGTGGACAGACTTCTGGACCTAGAATATTCTCATCTTCCTGAATTTAACTCTAACCTCAAACACTTGTTTGCTATGTGACCCATTTTACTTTCCTTTGACTCAGTTTCTTCATCTTCATCACCATGACCTAGAAAAGGAAATAGCAAACCACTCCAGTATCTTTGCCAAGAAAATCCCAACGGGGCTTATGAAGAATAGGACATTATTGGGGAAAAAAATGATTGAATGACAACAGTAATAGTGATTGAGATGGTAATTACAATGTTATAGTATTAATATTGTATTAATGTTGATGATGATTAGGAATAAGAATTCTTCATACATGATGGCATTTAAGAAATTCTGCCCACAAGTCATATTAATAGCTTTAGGCAACCCATAAAGATATGGATGCGCATATCTTTAGTATATAAGTTCTTAATGTCAAACTTGACAAATTTTTTAGACTGCAAAGAAGAGCAATGATGAACATGAAAAATAGCTTGAGTTTTCTAAAACTATTTAATAATATTTTCTTCCTTTCCAGGATGAGAGGGGTATCCTTGTTTTCAATGGCACTATGAAAACTTGAATTGGTCCTTCTAACTGAAGATGTAAAATGAGACATTTATTTGGGGGATATGGTCAATGTGGAAATTAATTTTGCTTCATTATGCATATTATTATAAAGTACTTTTTTTTTTTTAAATGAAGGGAAAGAAGGAAGGAAATGAGTATTTATTAAGTACCTACAGTGAAATACTTCATAAATATCTCACTTGGTCTTCAAAACAACCTTTTGAGATTGGTCCTATTATTATCTACATTCTACAAATGAAGAAACTGAGGCAGAGGTCAGATGACTTGCCCAGGATTACATAGATATTAAGTGTCTAAGGCCTTATTTTTGAATTTTGAATTTTGAAGTTCCTGATTCTGGGCCCAGTGTTCTGTCCCCTGAAACACCAAGCTGCCTAGCAAGGGCTGGGGTTGGAGAAGAGGAATAGAGGAGTAGGAATAGGGCTCTTGTCTTTTTTTCTCTAAAAGAGAGACAGAAAGAGAACAGAGTATAAAACATCACAATTAGGGCAACTTTGAAAATTATATGTTGAATTTATGGCATTTTTAAAAAGCAAACTGGATTCTACAAAACAGATTCACATTTTAGTTTCTAATTCTCCTGTTCTACAATTTTATGAAATGCTTGTTCTATTTGCTATTTGTTAAGCTCAGGATTTTTTTAAACATATTTTTAAAAATTGAGTCATAAAGCCCCTTCTGTGGCTCTATATTCCTTTAGCCACAACTTGCCACAACTCTTTAGAGACCCTTACGAAATCATTTTGTATGTCAAAAGTCTAGCTTCAATAGGTAAAGGGGAAAAAATTCCCCATTACTGAAAAAGAACTAGCAATTGCATTGTTGTCATAAGTGTTCCCCTTTTTAAAGGGCTATAATACTTGGTCCTACTGCTAGCTCATGATACTAAGCTGAATCACAAACTTTCTCGGTTTTCATGAGCAGTCTTCAATTACTTTAAAGGGAAAGGATGACATGGGTGAGATTTAGGGGGGAAATGAATCCCTCTACTTTTCTTTAAAACCTGCTTATTTTATATTACCTCAACTCTCTGGCTCTTATATAATTATCATAAACAAAATAAAATTTCATCATGTTGTTTAAGAATGCACTCAGAAAAGTTATGAAAGCACAGTTATAAAGATTACAACATACATATTTATTTACTTGATTGGAGCACACACAGCAAATAGAATTTCCAAGAGAAATTAGTGTAGAAATTATGCCAAAATGCAAATTCAATTTCACAAATGTTTCCAATAATATCAAAAAATTACTAAGATAAATCAATTTTAAAGAAAATTACTATGTAAATTTTTTGTATAGAATAGTGAAATATATTGATATGGAATCAGAAAAATTGGATTCATCTCTCCATGTCAATCCAACAAACAAACAAATATTTATTTATTAAATGCTTGTGGTATTTCAGACATCAGCCTGTCAACTAGGGGAAACAAAATAGAAATGAAATAGCCCCTGTCTTCACGGAGCTTACCTTCTATTGAAGGAGATGCTGTGAACATACATAAGCATACATAAAGTAGATTACAAGGTTGGCAGGGATGGAAAAGGTAGGAGGACTTGAAGTGGACAGGGGTAGGTGGGGATTAGAATAAACCTCCTAAATAAGGAAGCACATGCTGAATCTTTTAAAGAACAGGGATTCTAAAAGGTAGACGTGAAAAAAGTACATTCTTTGGATGAGAGACAGTTTGAAGAGAATGGGTTCACTCTTTGTTCTCAAAGAGTACACCTAAAACACTGTCCTCAGTGTTTTCTGTGAGACTAGTTTAGCTTGATCCTCATTTATTTGAGAGCAGGTGGGTAGAAAACATGAACAAAGTACCTGATGTAGAGTTAGGAACTCTTTTTGATTTCAAGTCTAACTTCAGACATTTACTAGTTTTGTGATCTGCTTTGCCTCAGTTTTCTTATTTGTAAAATAAGCTGGAGAAAAAACCATTCCAGTATCTTTGCCAAGAAACCCCCAAATGAGATCACAAAGGGTTGGACATGACTGAAAAATGACTGAACAATAGCAATTTACATGGAGGAAGTTACATTTGCATAAGACTGAAAAATAGGGTTAGAACCAATTATGAAAGACTTTTTAAAAATTTTAATAATTTTTTTAAATTTTCCCAAATACATGCTAAGATAGCTTTCAATATTCACCTTTGCAAAATCTTGTGTTCCAAATGTTTCTCATCTTCTTTTCCTCCATTCAAGACAGCAAGCAATTTGATATAGATTAAACATGCAATTCCTAAGTAGGACTTTTAAACAACAAAACAAAACTATAGCAACAAAAACAACCATGGAGTTCATATTTGATGCTTGAAACAATAGGAAGCTACTGTAGTTTCTTGACTTGCATGGTTGTAAAAAAAAGTTCTTTGTCTACCTCAGTGTTATGGAAAAGCAAACTAATAATCTAATCCATTGTCTACATAGCTACTAAAGTAATTTTTCTAATCCTGATCAAGTCACCTCCCTAATTCCAATAGCTCACTATTACCTCCCAGATTAAATATAGTTTTTTGTTTAGCATTTACAACACAAATCAGCCTGGCTTCTTGATATATTTCTAGTCTTCTTGTATGATTAAACTAATATAATCTCCTAGTTTCTTGTTCATGACACTGCAGCTCCCACTTCTGTGCTTTTTTACTAACTATCCACCATGCCTGAAATACTGAAGCATTTTTAACATCTCCCTCTTAAGGAATTCCTGATTTCATTCAGAACTCCACAAAAAACCCTGCAGGAAGACTTTCAAAGTCCCCCAAGCTCTTGGAACCTTCCCCTCTAATGTTACTTTCCATAAATTATTATTTACACCTATTATTATTATTCTTATATTATTATGCCTATACATGCTTTCTACTGCATTAGAATGTGAATTCCTTGAGATCTGGGTCTGTTTTTGCCTTTCTTTGAATCCCTAGTCTTTAGAGTACATGGACCCTGTACATGGAAAATATCAAATAAATAATTACCAATTGATGGATTAATAATCATATGCAATTTATAAAAATTATACAGACATATCAATGAACTTGGTAATGGATAAAAATGAAATTATGTGTTTGGGAATTCTCCATCATGTTAGAAATTTAAACAGGGGGCACTTCTGCATATTAGTATGAAAGAGCTAAAGACTTAAGATATGAGACCAATTATTAGCTTGACTAATGAAATCCCAAATGACCTTAAGTATCCTGATAATATGTCAGAAGCATTTCCTTCAGTAACTAGTGCCAAGAAATCCTCTATGCTTGTCTTGTGAAAAAGTAAGGAATTTTCCCACAGAAAAAGAGAGGAAGAAATTGTTGTAATATGCAATATAAACCATGTGACATCCTTAATCATGGGCCTTCGGGGCATTCAATATGGAAGCAAGGCAACCAAGGCCTTAAAGGTCATATTCGTGGAACACAAATCAAACACAAGAAGGGGGACTAAAGAATCCTGGTTGGGAGGCATTTTAATGAGATGAAACATCCTGTCACATCCTTAAAGTTTATGGGTATTGACTGTGTTCTGGAACCCCCAAGGGAAAAGAAAGCGCTTATTAAAACAGCAAGAAGCACATACCGCATTTGCGAATGAAATATACTACAGCTAAATTCAAGCAACAAAGAATTAGATTGGGCTGTATTTTTACTTGGGCAGTAAAATTGTAAAGAGGGTAGAGAAAAAGTACATTTCTCTAGTCTGATGATTTTTTCATCTCATTCAAGGAGCCCATTGTTGACTATGGGCACACATTTTCATAGTTCCAAAGGTGGGGTGGGATGGGGGGAGATATAAAAACTAAACTAAGTCCAACCCGCAGTGGATTTGCCCACAAAAGTAAATAAAATCTTGCATGTGAATAATTTACAGAGCGTCAATGAGAAGCTGCGTGGTCTTGTTATCACAAGCTAAATGTCAGCTTCCCAGCTATTGCAACTCCCCCTACACCCCCAGTCTGCCAGGGTAATTTAGGCAAATCAGTTGCCTTCTCTAAAACTCAGGGCCTACATTTCTAAAAATGGCATTTTCCCCACGTTAATGTAAGCTTCTAATAAATGATATGTGGGTGTGTTGAAGATGCAATATATTAAGGCAATTTCCCCAATTATGAATAGAACAACACTAATGAATGTCAAAGCCAGCCCAATTCTCATGAAATAATCATACCCTCTACTTAGAGCACATTTTTCTCTGAGGAGCAGAGAGTACTTTAATAGGAGGGAAATGCTTCTCCCTTTAGTGGAAAATTGTCAAAAGGTTTTTCTTCGAATATGGAGGAAGATAAATGGCAATCATTTCAACTCACTACTATCTAATTCTCAGGACACCATTCACCAGGCCTCAAACTGTTGATCCAAGTGCTGTCTTTAGGAAGATGAGGGGAGAATGAGGACTGGGTTTTTTTTGTTTTGTTTTTGTTTTTTTTTTTTTTTTTTTTTGGTACTGGATGTTATCTTAATTTATCTTTGGATTCTTAGAATTAGCTTTAAAAATGCCTTTTCCTGACTTATTCTTCCACTTTTAAAATCCACATAATGAGTTGCACAGAAAGATTAAATTTCAAGGCATTGTGAATGAGCTATCAGTGTTTTACTTTGTATGGTTAGGAGTTATAGTCCTTGTAGATTTAAGAAGATAAATTTTCTTACAAAAAAAAATTACTCACTGATGCCCATCAGTTGGAGAATGGCTGAATAAGTTATGGTATATGAATGCTATGGAATATTATTGTAATATAAGAAACTATCAGTGGGATGATTTTAGAGATACTTAGAGAGACTTGCATGAACTAATGCTAAGTGAAGAGAGCAGAACCAGGAGATCATTGTACACAACATCAATATTATACAATAATCATTTCTGATGGACATGGCTCTTTTTAACAGTGAGATGATTAAGGCCAGTTCCAATGATCTTGTCATGAAGAGAGCCATCTACACCCAGAGAGAAGACTGTGGGAACTGAGGGTGGATCACATAGCATTTTCACTCTTTCTATTATTGTTTTCATTTTATTTTCTTTCTCATTTTTTGCCTTTTTGATTTGATTTTTCTTGTGCAGCAAGACAATTTTATAAATATGTATGCATATATTGGACTTAACATATATTTTAACATATTTAATGTACTGGACATATATTGGATTATTTGACATCTAGGGGAGGGGATGGGAGGGAAGGGGAAGAAAATTGAAACACAAGGTTTTGCAAGGGTTAATGCTGAAAAATTATCCATCCGTTATGTTTTGAAAATAAAAGGCTTTAATAAAAAAAGAAAGAAAAAATCATTCACTATTAATATACTCTAGGAAGGAGATTGACAAAGCCCAAGCTTAAACCCAATATCATATAGGCTTTTTCTTGAAATTCTGATCTATTTAAAGAGATTGCTCCTTAGCTTTAATCAAATTATGGCTTTCCTTAATTCCTTATCTTTCTTCCTCTCTCTCTCTCCCTACACTTCCTTACCATCCAACATCCATAGGACATACCCTTGGGTCAGTGGAATAGAATTATACAATAGAAGATAACAGCAAAACAAAATCAATATAATAAATTCTTTCAAAATCGTGAATCAGTTTCATCACAGTAGCTTGCACTTTGCTTTTAGGCTGCAATTGTTAACACTCTTCTATTGCTATGGATCTAAATGAAGCGGGTAGCCATAGTAACTATGAGTGGTCATTGTTGTACAAATGAGGTACCAAGCATAAGGGGACACTTGATAAATATGATTTGATGTCTATGATAATTTTCCAAATGCATTTCCAGGCCATTATAAAATGCCATGAAGATATGTCTCATTTTGGCATTTGTATTTATCTCTTTATAAATGACTAAAATGTTAACTAGAAATAATTTTCAGATTCAAATATTTCATTATTTTCATTCTTTTTCCTCATTGTGGGCTATTCATATGTATCTTTCTTTCTAAAAATCTAAAAGACCATGATCTCTATTGACTTTACTCTTTGATTGTCTAAAGGCCAGAAATAAGTGAATTCTTTGTTTTCTTCTTCCCCCTCCTGCCTCCTTTTAAGCATTTCTTTCCTCCCCCACCTTTACTACAGTGAAAGTGTGGAATAGGCAAAGAATGGACATTGGTCAGCTGTACTGATCACAAGTTACTCTTTTCCAGGCTATTCAAAGAAAGAAATTTAAAATAGTCGGCTGCAATAAGATTCCCATGTTGTATATGTTTTTCATTTACACATATTATGCCTCCCTTTCATCAGCATGATTATATTATTGAACTGTTATGTATAAGAAGACAAGACATCTTATATTATACAGGGAAGACACGGATTATGAAATTTTATCCCTAACAACAAAATCCCCAAATATTCTTTGAGGATGTGAGAGTGGGAGTGGGAAAAAACAGAATCCTGATCCCTCCCCCCACCCCAGCTTTTCCTTTTTCATTGGAAGTCATGTTTATTTCCTAAGCCACAAATGTTTGTATTTTTTATATTTATTCTTTCTGGGGGAATTTTACAGGTGGTCCCATACATTTCATGATTTGGCATTGACAATCTTTTCAGGGGCATCTCTATTCTAATTCTACTCATTATCCACGTGAGACTTGAAATCAGGAAGGTGTGAGTTCAAATTCTGTCTCTGATGCTTATTGGCTATATGAACACAAGAAACCACTTAACCTCTCTGAGACTCAGTTTCCTCATCTAAAAAATGTGGGTGATAATATCTGTAGTACCCACTTCAAAGTATTTTTGAGAGGCTTGAGTTAGGTAATGTACATGTACAATGTAATTTGCCAACTTTAAAGGGCTTGCCAACTTGGAAGAGCTTTTGTTGTTGTTCAGTCTTTCTGTCATATCTAATTCTACATAATCCCATGGACAAAATCCATGGAGTTTTCTTGGCAAACATACTGAAGTGATTTGTCATTTTTTTTTACATTTTTACATATGAAGAACTGAGGCAAATAGGGGTTACATAACTTGCCTAAGGTCATATACCAAATATGTGTCTGAAATTAGAATTGAATTCAAATCTTCTTGACTCCAGATCTGGAGCTTTATTTACTGTACCACTTAAATGTCCCATAAAAAGTTTTACAGGATATAAATAAGATTGAAACTACACCAAGACTTTGGGGACATCTTATTTAAATACCCTTTATCAGCATTGTGGACCATCCTAGCATCCCCATTACCATATTGGTGCACACTCAATATATTTTTCACCTCAAAAATTAGACATAGATTTTTACCAGGTTCCAACCAAGAGCCATGCTTTTGCCCATCTGAAATGTCTTCATTTTATTAATAATAAGTTGTGTGTGTGTGTGTGTGTGTGTGTGTGTGTGTATCTTTAAGACTATAACCCCATCTTCATGGTGATTTAGACATGAGAAGGAAGCATTCTATTGGCTCACTGAAGATTGCTTTAATGTCACACGATAAGTGATTTATCTTTGGGCTCCTAACCAGGGGACTGCCATCTAATAATAACCTCAACTTGTATTTCTGCAATATGTTAAGGTTTAAGTTATTTTTCTTGCTACTATACTAAGGAGAGGAGGAATAGAGGAATTATATTCTTATACAACTGAGAAAAAAGAGACTCAAGGAAATCTAATGCCTGGCAAATGGGGAGGACTGCAAATATTAGACAATGGATTCAAACCCTAGTAAATCTATCATTTTTCCTCTAAAGCTATACAGAATAGACAACCACATTTAACTTCTAAAATCCAGTTCTTATTACAAATAGACAAAAACATCTTTATTGGGAGACTTTATGTAGCAATACCACCCACCTAGAATAAAAAACAAACAAGCAAAATCTTAGTGTTTCTGCCCATTTTTTTTTCATGAAATAAACTAGGCAAATAATTTTCTTGTAGTTCAAGTATTTTTCAGTTGTGTCCAACTCTATGATCTTATTTAGGGTGTTTGTTTGCAAAGATACTGAAGTAGTTTACCATTTCCCTTTCCAGTTCACTTTTACAGATGAAAAAACTAAGGCAAACTGGATTAAGTGACTCACCCAGGGGTCAGACAGATAGTAATTATCTGAGATCAAATTTGAATTCAGGTCTTCCTGAGTTTTGGCCAGGTCTCTACCACTGAGCCACCTAGCTGTCCTAATAATTTTCTTACTTGGCATTTTATTTGGATAAAAGTTAATAATTTATTACAATTGTATAATATACAAATTTTAAGTATGTAATAAAACTAATCTAAAAGGTATTTATTGAGATATTTTATATCCATAATATTGTCATAACTTTTATACCATTAGCTACTTAGTGCCAGGTACTTTTCAAAGAGCGTTACAAATATGACCTCATTTGATCCTCACAATAGTCCTGTGTGATAAGTGCTGTTATGTTCCCATCCCTACCTCTACACCCATTTTTTTAACAATAGAAAAACTGAGATTAAAGAGTGACTTGTGACTTGCCCAGAGTCAAATATCTTGGAAGTATCTGAGATCATATTAGAATTGAGTTCTTCCTGACTTCAGACCCATCTTTTATTTCCTATTCCACCTAGCTGCCTTCATACAAATAAGATATTATGAACAGTAGGAAAATCTTGATCACTCTGTGTGATAAGCCACTGACAAGTAAGATATAACAAATTGATCAGGTTCAAATGCTTCTTTCAATGTATAGTATTATCTTTTTTTTTTCAAAGCAATCAACTATTCTCATTAATATGGAAAAAGACCAAATGCATCCCAATTAACAATAACAAATGAGTTATTTAGAATTATCTTGATCTTTAAAATAAAATGAGAATCATTTCTGTAGACCAAATGATTAATAAGCAAATCTTTATTTTCTGAATTTCATTTGCAGGTAGGTATTTTTAAAAACTAAGAGAAATTTAACATGTTTGTAAGTTCATTATCAATAGCTATTTTTTTTTCTGGATCAGAGTATGAATGTGAGGAAACTATATTGATTTTTTTAAGAGGATGTAATTTTCAAAAATATCCACAAAATAATATAGTTTTAGGCTGAAATGTTTCATATTAAAAAATTTTTGCAGCATTTTTTAGTATCATTACTAAGTAAAGTGGCAATCCCTTTGTTTAATTCAAATACACTTCAAAAACTTTGATACATGAAAGTCACTATGTCTCTCAACAATAAAGATATACCTCATGGCTACAGCTCCTCACTAAAAATCCTTATAAATGATTATGAAAATGCAGTGTATCCAAACAGCATCGTTCAAACTAGTACTCATATTTATTTGCTAAATGCAATCCTAACATTGACTGAACTCTATTAGTAAGGAGTCCAATACAATTTTCATATGTAAAAATATTACCACCAAAATAATTTGTCATATGGTTTGAAAATTTCTCAAGTGCCATTGCCATGAAAAGTTTGGTAAAAGTAAAAAAAAAAAAAAAAACTATTACCTAATATCAGCTTCAACAATCTATCACATGTATGTAATCTAATGAGCTTCTCTAATTCTATACTAGTCCATCAATTTGCAATCTAAGATAGGAAGGTTTTAATTTCTCATTTAATTGAGAGACAATGTGATAGAGTAGATAAAAAGCTGGCCTTGAAGTCAAGACCTGAGATCAATCCCATTTCTGATCTTGATAGGCTATTTAACTTCTCACTGTCTACAGGCAACTCTCTAAAACAATAAATCTCAGAGAAATAGCCGATGGTGCATTAATTGAGGAAGTCTGTCACTGAGAATCCCTGATACCAATGAAGTCAAGGCCTGGTCAAAAAAAGAAATGAAGAAAAAGAAAAGAAAAGAAAAGAAAAAATCAATTAGCAAAACAATGATCATCAGAAATATGAGCTATTGTCCTTCACAGCAAATTAACTACAAATACAACCATTCAAACTTGTTTTGTATATAATTCACCAAGTAGTGTTTCTACCATATCTATAGCTCCTGATTTAAAAATTCAAAAAGGAATTTTGTATGATGAAAGCAATTCTTTTAGAAAAAGTTATTTTTGTGTACTAAATGCTTCAAATTTACTCAGGAAATATTCTCTTGCCTTGCCAAAGTATTCCACATTAATGCTGTCACTGTCAGTTGGAATGAAATTGACATGTTAATCTTGATTTTTTTAAACTTTTATCTGAAATTTATATATATATATATGCATAATGCATATATATATATATGCATATTGAGGTGAGGCAATTGGGGTTGTGACTTGCTTAGGATCACATAATTAGTATTAACTGTCTAAAACCAGATTTGAACTCCGGTCCTCATGATTCCAGAGCCAGTGATCTATCCACTGAGTCATCTAGCTGTCCCTAATAATTTTCAAAATGTATATATTTACAAAGGAGTTGCAATAGAAATATTTAAAAATTCTAGTCATTTTCTTGTTCCCCTTTACCACCACTCCCCAAGAGATTCTCCATCCTACCTTGGATGAAGTTTTGAAAATTCTGGCAAAATGAAGAGGTAAACTAATTTTTTTTATATGATAATTTTCACATATACATTCATATATGGTATCTTAAGACATAATTTCTTTGTAATATTTCCCAAGGTACATAAAATTTTATGGTTTTTATGATCTAAAAATACATATACACACAATGATTTCACTAATGGCCATGCTTTCCCATATGCAATAGTTTTTCTAAGGATTATTTCTAAAGATTTTTTTTAATTTTCTACTTTCACTTTAAAGAATCTACATCTTCAAAATGTCACCAGGAATTTGTCATTTATACCGGGAATTAATGTCACTTCTCTAGTACCTATCAAAATTTCTTAAACTATCTTCCAGAGTCTTTGATGTTGAAGGACAAATGGCTAGCATCTGTTCTCACCAGAGAATCTCTAACCTTTGACACTATTGAGTGAGTTAATCTATAAAAGTATTGACCTTTTGGTGTTTAGGTCAGAGATTTTAATAGGCAGAACATTTATAAAAGGATAAATTGAATATTTGTATCTTCACAAAACCCTTTGATTTCTTAATAGTGCTTTTAGGTTACTGATTACCTTGTCTACCTTCATTTGGAATAAGATCAAAATTTAGAACTATTCCAGATGTTTTCATGGAAAAAGTGTATGTGTTCTATATAAAAATAATGTCCATGAGAATCTCATTTATATTTTGAGAGATCATATCGATTTGTTAACTTTAAATTTATCAAAGACTTGTTTATAGTTGAATCAAAGTAAAAGTGAGATTGGTATAGGGAGACGATAAATTTTTTTTTTTTTTGGCGGGGGAGACACACCATTACAAGATTGTTATAATATTGGACCTGCTAGTGCTAGTGAGACCACTAACACAATTTCCCTTTAAGGGAGACTATATCTTATAAAAACTATAGATAGAAGCTTCTGGTTTTATTTGTTTGTTTTGGAGTTGTTTTCTTTTGGAAACATTTGGAGTTAAGTGACTTGTCTAGGGTCACATAGTTACTAAGTAAATGAAGCCAAATTGGAACTCAAGTCCTGAATCTAGGGTGATGCTCTATTCCGTGTACCACATAGCTGCCCTATGGAAACTATGGTTATGAGATTAGGTTTGATGGTTTTGAAACCATCATGATAGTCTCCCCTTGAAAGATGTGGTAAGCTTATAGAACATGCAGATTTTTTCCCTTAAATAATTTGTCTACTATCAGCTTATTTTTCTTCTTGATAAACCCCCCAAAATAATATTTTGCCTCACATGCAAAATGTCCAGCTCCAAGGGGACCATCCTAAATCAAAGTTTAAGAATCTCGCCTTCAGAAGGGTACTTTGGAACACAACCTCTCATCCAATAAAAGTGTATCTTACTACTGAATAAACCAGTGTTTCTGTGCCACCCTTGAAGTGCCATTCTTTTATGAATTATACTCTTTGTTAGTATATATGCCTCAGTTATATATCAGGTCCCTTTTCCCTCTATTTCCCCTTCTTCCCCATTGCATGCTTTAAAGTTATGCTTTGAACTGATTCCTATCATTCTCCATGCTATTCTCAATATCCTAACTTCTTAAGGGTTCTTTTCCCCAACAGCTCTGGCTAGTTCATGGGTCTCTCCTTAGGCATAAACAGAATACCCAGATAAGGACTTAACCTATTAACAGTCACACCTGCACTGAGAAATATGGCACTGTGAACTGGGCTGTAAAAAGCAAAGGTCAATAGGAAAATTCTACATCTTCTTAAGAGGAACTCCTCCCTTATGCAAAAAGATTATCATAAACTCATAGGTTTGTATAATAGCTTTGATACTGGCTTTGTGATCATGGACATATCAAATAATTTCCTGAAGCTTTAATTTTCTCATCTTTAAATTATGAATAATGATACTTGTACTACCTTCTTTATAGGGACATTGTGAGAAAAGTAGCTTCTAAATCGTAAAGTGCTGTGTAAAATGTGTGCTGTGGATATGCTTATGTGGAAGAAAAAAGTTTGAGAAAAATAGCTATGTTAGTATGCTAAAAAGAATCTATCTAACATTAAAAACACATTTAAAAGAATGCATCTAAATTGTCATTCTCTCCTGTAATTGTGAATTATTTACTTCTCATGGAAGAGAATAGTGGTAATGAAAATATAGAATGCTGGTGGATATGCAAGGCTGAGCTTTGCTTTACAATGTATAGTACTTTGTTTTTTAACATAATTTTTAAATTTATTTATTTTTTTACTATTTACAAGTGCCAAAATGTGGCACTTTTTCTTCTCATTTATTTAGGACTTCTAAGTTTATACTCTATTCATTTCTTGAATGAAAGGAAAAAAAGAATCCTTTTCCTGATACCAAACAGTGACTTCCCATTACAATGTATACAAAACATACTGCCTTAGGAGATCCCTTTTCTTCAATCATAACACTTCATTATTAGTTCTCCAGAACATTCCAGGGTTTTCAGTTATGCAGCTAAGCTTCCAAACTAGTGACAAAACACCTTCATTTGTAATGTTGTCATAATTATGCAAATTATTCTTTTGGTTCGGCTCAGTTTACTCTAAATCAGTACATCCAAATATTCTCAAGTTTCTCTGTATACCTCATGTAACAACTCCTAGCAACATAAAGGAAGGAGAGATTTTTTTAAGAGCAAGGCTGAGAGCTAGATCCACTCCCCCCCCCTCCAGCCCAGCCCATCATTAGAGAGTTTTGATATATTTGTGCAAAAACTTTTTAATTTTATGTAACTAATAAAGATAGAATAACAAAAGAAACTACACAGAAGGAAAATGTTTCCATCAAATATCACTGGTAAAAGGTTGATATATAAGATATACTGGGAATTGTTATAAATACATAACATCAAAAACCTTTCTCCAACAAATAAACAGTTAATGTATATGAACAAATAGTTTTCAAAAAACAAGAAGAGCTAGGTTCAAATTCTGCCCCTTACAAATATAAACTGTACATTTATACAAGGTACATAACATCCCAGTATCACAAGTATCTGATCTCTAACACTGTAGTTGACAAGTTGCTGGTCTGTGTGGGTGGAGGGAATTTTAACAATGAGAGTTCCTAGATAGATGAAATAATGGATCCAGAATTTTTTTTAAATGCATCAGTAATAAATTTTATTCAGGGGAATCCTTGATCAATTTCATGAGTTCCTTTGATAATTTTAATTAAGCTTTTTGTCCGAATTCAGGAAGATACTTCACAATTTAGCATATGTCCATGCATATCATTACATTGTTCAGAGGAACAGACAGGACAGATTGGTTTTCAATGCATTAAGATGATATGACTCATGAAGACAGTCAGACCATATTGACTTCTTTTGGACTTCCCTTTTTCCTTCTACTTTTTCTAATTCAGAAGATAAAGGAGCATACAAGAAGTAGACCTATATCTCTAAGTGGATGGTTGAAATTTAGGAGAAAAAGTTGAATCTTGCCAACCCTAGGAATTTGCATTTGCACAGCCCCTAAGCACCAGTTATTGCTGCCTTGGAGCAGAAGCATATGGGAATTAAGTCTATTTGCTCATAGCCTTTTGAGCACTGATCGGAGGCACTTTCCCAGTGAGTGAGATTGCACTTTCCTAGTCCAAAAAATAAGACTTTAATGGCAGAATACCAATCGAACTAGCTAAGTATTACTTTACAGAGCCAGGGGAAAAAAGAGAAATGAAATTCAACAAGAGGAGCAAAACTTCAAGAATATCAAGGAAAATAAAATTTTATATGCAATAATTGGAGCCTAGAGGTATCCATTTTCAAATTATTGCTTTTCAGGGTTTTTTTTTCAGTCATATCTGACTCTTCATGACCCCATTTTTACAGGGTTTTCTTGGCAAGGATACTGGTGTAGTGTGCCATTTCTTTCTGCTCTTTATTTTACAGGTGAGGAAACTGAGGCAAATAGATTTAAGTGATTTGCCCAGTCACATAACTAGTAAAGTGGTTAGATTTGAACTCTGGAAGATGTCTTCTTGATTCCAGGTCCAGTACTCTATTTCCAAACCATGTAGTTGCCTCTCTTTAACAATACAAAAAAGTAATACAACAAAGCAATAATCATTTAAGTGATTTGTACTGTTTGAAGCATTTGGGTCTCAGTAATTATGTCACTGGGACTGGAGTTAGAAAGACCTGAGTTTAAATCAGCCTCAGACACTTCTTAGCTATGTAAACCTGGACAAGTCATTTAATCTTTGATTGCTTGACAAAATGATACATTGGAGAAGGAAATGGAAAACCTCTCTAGTATTTTTGCTAAGAAAACCTGACAGATAGATGGTTCAGAGGGTTACTAAGAGCTAGACAGGACTATCAACTGAACAACAAGAAAAAAGCACCATTAATTTGATGGAACAGATTAGATAACATAGAGAAACAAACAAGCACAGTAACTTAGTGTTCAGTAAACCAAAGTCCACAACTGTAGGCACAAGGACCCACAATTCAACAAAAATTACTGGGAAAACTGGAGAGAAGTCTAGCAAAAATTAGTTATAGACCAATGTACCTCCTAACATGTACCAAGAAAAACTCTAAATGGATATGTTAGTCATAAAGCATCATATCATAAACAGGGTAAGGAGCACTTTTCAGGTCTATGAATAAGATGAGTTTATGACCAAACATGGGATAGATAGAATCATAGAATTTAAGAGGAATAATTTTGATTACATTAAATTAAAATATTTTAGCCCAAACAAAATTAATGCAGGTAACTTTTTAGCAAGTTTTATTAAACATTTTGTTTTCAAAATAGGTAAGGAATTGATTAAAATCTCTAAAAACAAAAGCTATTTCCCCAATAGAAAAATGGCCAAATGACATGAAGTATTTCTAAAGGAGAAATCCAATATGAAAAAACATTTCATGTCGCTAATGAAAATTAAAGCAATTCTGAGGCTCTATGTCGCACACATCAAATTAGTAAAATTGATCAAAAAAGGAAAGACATTTATTGGAAGGGCTGCTAAAGAAAAAAAAGGCATATCAATTCACTGTTAATAAAGCTAAATATAGGTTCAGTCAATTTAAGAAAGAAATTTGGAAATATACTCTAAAGATATATAAACTATGTGTACCCCATTGACCCAGAGATACACTATTTGACCTGTATCCCAAAGAGATAAAATGGATATACATAAATGTAAAAAGAAATAGTTCCTAAATAATGTTCATGGGCTTCAGCTTCCTGGGGGAAATGAGAGATTTCATTTCCCTGGACAAGATGATGTTGGTATCCCAGAATCTATCCTGTCTGAGAGGAATAAGACTTTCTGGGCAGCACCAATTTGGGGGAACATTTTATGAATGATTTCATATTTGAGAATTCAGGGATTTAATCTCTTAAATTTAAGAGTTCTTAACTGTGCATACCTTTTGACCCAGAAGTGTTACTACTGGGCTTATATCCCAAAGAGATACTAAAGAAGGAAAGGGACCTGTATGTGCAAGAATGTTTGTGTCAGCCCTCTTTGTAGTGGCCAGAAACTGGAAACTGAGTGGATGCCCATCAATTTGAGAATGGCTGAATAAATTGTGGTATATGAATGTTGTGGAATATTATTGTTCTGTAAGAAATGACCAACAGGGTAATTTCAGAAAGGTATAGAGAGAGTTACATGAACTGATGCTGAATGAAATGAGCAGGACCAGAAGATCATTATATATACTTCAACAACAATACTATATGATGATCAATTCTGATGGGCGTGGCCCTCTTCAACAATGAGATAAACCAAATCAGTTCCAATAGAGCAGTAATGAACTGAACCAGCTACATCCAGGGAAAGAACTCTGGGAGATGACTATGAACCACTACATAGAATTCCCCCCCTCTATTTTTGTCCACCTGCATTTTTTATTTCCTTCACAGGCTAATTGTACACTATTTCAAAGTCCAACTCTTCTTAAAAAGCAAAATAACTGTTTGGACACAAATACATATATTGTATTTAACTTATACTTTAACATATTTAACATGTATTGGTCAACCTGCCATCTCGGGGAAGAGATGGGGGGAAGAAGGGGAAAAAGTTGGAACAAAAGGATTTGCACCTGTCAATGCTGAAAAATTACCTCTGCATATATCTTGTAAATAAAAAAGCTATAATAAAAAAAAAAGAGGTCTTAGCCCGAGGATCAGAAATTGGGGTCAGAAGATGAATTTCTGAGGGTCCATGACTTGGATGGCAAAAAACCAATTTTTTTTACTAATTTTTGGGTTCTTTTGCAATTTTATATATTCTACTTTAACAAATTAAAAATATTTTTTTCTGAGAAATTCAGGAACTATCAATAGTATCTGTCTATAAAGCAGTTAGATAATATGATAGACTGTTGTTATAATAACTATGTGATCCAGGCAAATCACTTCTTTCAGCCTTTATCTATAGAATGGGAGTGACAATAGTACTCATTTCCCTAGACTATTTTGAGGATAGATTAACATATATGGAACTTTGTGAATATTAAAGCTTATAAATGCTAGTAATTATTATATTATTATGACATCAAAAAATGGTTAAGAACTTCTTTAGAGAAAGATCACCTACATAGTTCCTGGTATGCCTTCAGGATGTTGCCAAGATCAAATGAGATATGAAGCATTTTGCAAACCCTAAAGAGATACATCAATGCCATTCTATTATTATTATTATTATTATTACCTAAAATCACCACTACTCCAATACTGTGATGACTTCATTCCTCTAATTCTCCTACTGAGTTCCAGCAGTGTTTATGGAGCAATACAGGGATGTGCTGGTAAATGTTGAACCAACAGGCTCTTCTGGGGGGGGGGGGCGGTGAGGAGAGGGAAAGTTGGGCTTGTACTACACCTTTGAGTTTAATGTACATCATTAACACTTTCTTAAGTTTACACAACCAACAAAATAACAAATCAAGCCTGGATTTTTAGTGATCAGTGTTTACTTCTAAGGTGTAAATTCTCACACTGAAAATTTAAAAATCAGCTCTCACAAGCAGTAAGAGTTGTCTCCAGCCCACATCCACAAATTCAGTCTTGAGGAAAATTTGGAACCTTGCAAACCCAAAGTTACAATGAGTCATTTGGTCAGAGCAGATCCAATGGGGGAGGCTATGGACATTTAGTAGTTCCAAAAAGTGTATTTCCCTACCATGGGAGACAAAGCCTTGAGGGGGGTTTCTGTAGAAATAGCAAGGAATTCACTGGAATGATTATTGGAATCTCTTACCTTCTGTGAGTCCCTGCATCGTCTGTATTTTCAAAAGGCTGATCCTTTTTTTTTAAA
Source organism: Antechinus flavipes (assembly GCF_016432865.1). Taxonomy (NCBI): domain Eukaryota; kingdom Metazoa; phylum Chordata; class Mammalia; order Dasyuromorphia; family Dasyuridae; genus Antechinus; species Antechinus flavipes. The sequence continues at coordinate 437,865,366 of NC_067398.1, forward strand.
TTACATTGAGAGCTTGCTTACAGAGATATTGAACAGTTTTTATCTACATTTAGGGGAAATCAAGACACAAACTATAACCTAAGCTATTATGGGAGATTTGTTCAAAACAAAATTGGGATATGATGATAAAAAGTCAAAGAGAAAAACTGGTTTTTATTGAGTTGGGTCCTAGAAATAGATTTGTTTCACATGAGCCTAGGGCCACAGGTTAATACGTGACACAAAATAGTTAGTAAATGAAACAATTTTTCAGTTTGAAAAGTATTATTTTCTTTTTAGTCCCTAAAATTATTCCTAAGGATACCATTGATATATATTAAAGTTAACTATGGCCAAAATTGTTTTGGCAAACAATAGTATTTTCTAAACTATCTACAGAAAAAAAATGGCTAATCTAATCCAACCAACAATCCTATCCAATAAACATAACATGCCAGGTACTGTTCTAAGGACTGGGAAAGGAAAAACAGTCCCTTAGCCCAATGAGTTTACAATTTACAGGGGAGGAACACGCAAAAGGAAGAAGGAACAGGAGTATCCACCACTGGAGTATTATATTGTGTTCCCTGGAATGGAAATCAGGCAAGGTAGAGTGGAATGATCTAAGAGTCCAGCTTCTACCTTCTATTATTGGTTTTTGTCCCTTATTCTCAAAGAGAATTAATGACATCATGAAGGTCATTTAGAAAAATTTGGAGCACCAACCTTGAAGTCAGGAGAACCTGAGTTCAAAACTGACCTCAGACATTTAACACTTCCTATCTGCGTGAGTCTGAGCAAGTCACTTAACCCCAATTGACTCAGCAAAAAAAAAAAAGAAAGAAAGAAAAAGAAAAAGAAAGAAAAATTTGGTACTCCACACTCCAGTCATCCAAACAGAAAAGAGAGGAGACTAAGGGGAGGTAAACTAAATCACAGCTTGGGCTAGCAGCATGACAGTGAGTTTAAAAGTTATGTAGGGTTTTAAAAAAAATACAGGTGAAAACAAATTGTTTATGGTCACACCTATTGATTAGGACACTGCTTCCAATTTTTTCTCTCAGTCAGAAGCCAATTTCCCAAACAATGGATATCTTTTGGACCTAATGCATAGAGAACTGGAAATGGCCACTACTGATTTATAATATAGCTTAGTATGCCACTATGTCATGATCTTCTTTGATGTATTATTAAATCCAATTGTCCAAGACAATTATGAGACCAATTGACAAGAAGCAGATCTGCATAGACGCATAAGACAGTACAAGTGCATTTGACCATTTTACCCATCTTCCTGGACAATGTTACTATCTTGATTTTCTTTTTTCTGAAAGGACATCACTGCTATATGAACTCCAAACATATGGCTTCTGTTTGGCGGACAACTAGATAAACATCTGGGATTGACTCAAGTCAGTTTGGTGTACCTTGCCCAAACTTTGTCAGTCCTCCAGGGATTATATTGTGCTCTGAACATCATTTTTCAATGTTTTGAATACTCCTGAATATATTTTTCAGTGTTTTAAAATATCAAAGCCTGACTGACCCTGGGGTGGAAACAGATGGACAAGCCAATCTCTAAATTCTATTTCTAAAATCCGTGAGTCTGTAAATCTCATATTGTTGAATCAGCATGACCTCTTTTGTTTTCCTAAAGACTTATTTCAACTGCTTCATCTCCAAAAGCATTGCCTTTAGGGAAATTAAAAGTTTGGCAGGTAGATGTTCTTATTCATGTTCCTACTAATGAAAATATTTTAGGATGATCTTGCAAAAACTGAAGCCTTCCATGCTGAGCTATTTTATTAGTAGTAAACTTCCTTTCTAGACTTGATCCTTCAGAGAAAAACCAAAAATTTATGAACTTAATTAAATGTAAATATCTTCCAGCAAAAGAGAAAACTAGAGAAACCATCTTTCCATTTTGCAATTCTCTTCTTTTTCCTCTTTCCCTGGAGGGGATACTTGGCTTCAGGATGAAAATAGACATTTCCAATTGGTAAAGAAAAGGGGAAATACTATTTGAAGTAATCAGATGTGACAAGTCACAGATGATGAATTATACAGTTGGTGATGTGATAAAATATCAAAAAGAAATGAAAGGGTGATGAGGATAGAAATTTTCAGATGGAGTTTTCAGGATTAAGATGGGAAAGAAATACATCTGTGAATCAGAACTAATTATGTTTCCAAGAGGTACAAAGAGAGTATAAAATAAACTTAAGCCATTTTAGGTAATAGAAATCCATTTAATATAATATACATTATTAAGTATGTTTACATAAGAGAATGCAAATAAAAATCAGAAGTGTTGAATATTAAACATTTCTAGACTTGGAGGAAATAACTGATAAACATTAAAGAATATCTAGAATATAATGTATTTGATTATCAAATACATTAACTTGTATTTGATACAAGACAGAGAATAAAATAATTTAATGCATCCCAGAAATAAAGAAAATAAATGAGGCAACTTTCTTTATCAAAGAGAAAATTCTACCAAAATATATAAAAGAACTAGAAGACACATTGAAATAATGTTTATTAGCAGAGAAGTTTTCAAGTCATATTTTATCTTACATAGAAGCATAATCCAGGTTTCAAAAAGGTATCCAAAAGTGATTTTTATTCTCTAACTAAAAATCACTATTAATACTTATCATTCTTAATCTTTTCCTTTTCTCCTTACTTAGAAACCTTCCATTTCTCTATAAAATTGCAGTCATATGTCAAGTTTCCTGTTAAATACACAATACTTTTGGATCCATTCCAACTATCATACCACTAACTACTTTGCCCTGAGGCCCTGAGCCCTGCAGCTGAGAAATCCACCGTGGAAAGCAAAGCAGACCCACTTATTTAGGAAGTGGAGAACTGTGCTTATGATTGGCAAGGTGGCATCAGAATAACTGAATTAGAAATAAAAGAATTAATTATTTTAGATACACAAGAGAATAGAAGAAATTTCAGAGTGGGGAACAGTTAGGCAGGCTAGTATTGATGCTGCCATATTAAAATTCTTATATAGGGTTTGGTTTTTGTTGGCTTTTTTTTTTTAAAAGAAAGTCTATACATATTAGATATTGTTTCATATACAATCCTCTTTTTAAGTTCTTTGTGTATAGAAATGTTCTTGTTATTGGTTTCTATCAGAGTCATAATTTTCCTGACATTCTCTGCTTGACCCCCAGCAATTTCCTTCCATTGCTTCTAGGTCTATCCTTTGAAGCTCAGCAAAATAAATCTAATTCCTACCCACATGACAACCCTTCAAAAAAGATAGCTATGATTACCCTCTCCCTAACTCTTATTCCAGACTTTTCCCCTTCAAACTAAATAGTCCCAGTTTCTTCAAATGATCCTCACTTGACACGAACTTGAAGCCCTTTATCACTCTGGTTGCCTTCCTCTGGATAATCTCTAGTTTAGTAATTTCATTTTACAAGCTGACTGAGAACTGAAAACAATACTCTAGAAGTAGTTTCACCATTGCAGAGTACAGTAGGACTCTCATCTTCCAGTCCCGGACAACTTTTTGTTTCTCCGATTAAATTGTAGTTTTCTTTAGATTTAGTTTTCTATATAATTGCCTCTTTCCCATAATACTTATTAAAATACTTTCTGCGAGCGTCAAATTGGCACAGTAGATAGAGTACCAACCCTGAAATCGGGAGGATCTGATTTCAAATCAGACCTCAGACAGTTAATACTTCCTAGCTATGTGTTCCTGAACATTGTCTTAGCAAAAAAAAAATAATAAAATATTTTCTGAATTCAGTGTATTCTGCACAAATGTTAATTATTTCACAATTTTAAAAACTATTTTCTCTAAGGATTTAATCCATTGCTCAAATCGTGATTCAGCCTTCCACTTTGTGACATAAGAGACATAGAAAAAGACTAATAGAAGGAGCAAGAAGAAAAAAAATCACTGCCTCTAGAATCAAACTTATGGTTACTCTGAAAATGGATCTAGAGGCTTCATCAAACTGTCAAAGAGCAAAAAAAATTTAAGAGCCCCTGGTTTAGAGCCTGATTTAAGGGGGGAAAAACTTTTTTTTTATTTAAACAGTATATCAACTAAAAGTTTTGTTTGGTCACAGTCTATCTTTTACATTACTCCTGTTTTCATAGAAATTATTACATATTGTTTTTTCAAACTATCAAAAGACAATATATTCCATCTTTTTGCAACTCTTTCAAAGAGAACATGGCAAAGGAACATGGAACTGCTCCTGATAATACTCTTTGAGACATCTCAAATTTCCAAGGAATAATCTTGATTCTCAGCTTCCTCATCAAAAAAATGAGGTTATAATATATGGCCTTTAAAATTTCTTCTTGTTCTAAATCTATGATCCTCTAACAGTAGAATTGAAAGAGAGAGAAAAAGAAGGAGGGGGCATAGAGAGAGAAAGAATATGTCAGATTGAGTGGTAAAGAAGAGCTGAAGATAACTTCAAGTTTCTAAGCTGGGAGGCTGGAACTCCATCCAAATATCCAGATAGTACATTTTTTATGACAAATTCAGTTTTTAGATTACTACAATTTCAATTGCTATTGAGCTATCCATACTATTACTTTGAGATATTTTGGGGATAGAATGCAGATTGGACTAAGATTATTAATTAGGTATTATCCCTCCCTTTCTCCTTTGCATGACATACTTCTTATTCAAACTCCCTGACATGCATTAAGGTTTATCTGCTTTTTCAGATTTTTTTCCTTCTTTGAACTTTTCTTTTCCAAAAAATTCAATTTAAAATAATTGAAGACAATATAAAACACTTGGGAGTCTATTTTCCAAGACAAAACCAAGAATTATATGAATACTATTACAAAACATATTTCATACAAATAAAGGCAGATGTAAACAATTGACAAAATATTAATTGCTCTTGAGTATGACAAGACAATATAATAAAACTTACATTCTATGTAAATTAAGTTACTTATTCAGTACCATGCCAGTCAAACTATAAAAGAATTATTTTATAGCACTACAAAAAAATAGGAAAATTCATCTGGAAGAGCAAAAGATCAAGAATATCAAAATAAACAATGGGAAAAAAATGTGAAAAAAAGGCAGCCTAACATTCCCAGATTTCAACTAAATTACAAAGCAATAATCATCAGAACAATATGGAACTGACTATGAAAGAGAATGGTGGAAAAGTGAAATAAATTAGATATGCAAAATGAAGTGTACATAGTAATCAAGTATTTGAAACCCCAAAAGCCTAAGCTTTTAGGACAAAAACTCACTATTAAATTAAAATCGCTGGAACAACTAGAAAGCAATCTAGTAAAAACTGGCATAGATCAATATCTCACATCATATACCAAATTGAGATTAAAATGAGTATAAGATTTAGATGTAAGGGTAATATTATAAACAAAATATTATAAACAAAACAGATGAAAAATGCATCTGTTAAATAAATGAATAAGGGAAGAATTGGTGACCAAACTAGAGATAGAGACAATCACAGGAAATAAAATAGATAATTTTTATTTCATGAGATTAAAATTTTTTGCACAAACAAAACCAATACAGCTAAACATAAAAGAAAAACAAGAAATTGGAGGGGAAGCGAGGGAATTAAAGCAAGTTTTTCTGATAAAAGCTTGATTTATTTGCTATTTAGGGAAGCAAGCCAAAGATATAATATGATTCATTCCCAGTTGATAAATGGTCAAAGAATATGAACAGACAATTTTCAGAAGAAAAAATCAAAGCTAACAAATCATGTGAAAAGATGTTCTAAATCACCATTGATTAGAAAAACACAAATTAAAACTATCACTTTATACCTATCAGATTGGCTAACTTGACAGAAAAGGAAAATAATAAATGCTGGAGGAAAAATGTGAAATTAGGTATGCTAATGCATTGTTGGTGGAGTTGCAAACTTGTCCAACCATTCAGGAGAACAATGTGGAAATATGCCCAAGGAAATATAAAACTGCATATCCTTTGAAACATAAAACTGCATATCTTTTGACACAGAAATACCACTTTCTAGGTATGTACCCCAAACAATTTTTTTAAAACAAAAAAACCTATATGTACAAAAATATTTATAGTATCTCTTTGTGGTGGCAAAGAACTGAAAATTGAGGAGATGCCTATCAATTGGAAAATGACTGAGCAAGTTGTCATATGTGATTGTAATGGATTATTATTGCATTATAAGAAATGATGAGCAGAATGGTTTCAGAAAACCTGATAAGACAAATATGAACTGATGCAAAGTAAAATGAGCAGAACCAAGAAAACAATGCCCATAGTTCATGTACAGCAGTGGTGGAATGATGCTCTGAGCAAAACAATGATTCAAAAGAATTGCAAAGGACTTAGGAATTTAAAAAAAAAAAAAAAAAAAAAAAGCTATCTGCCTCCAAAGAGAAAAGTGCAGATTGAAGCATACTTTTTTTCACTTAAATTTCTTCATTCCTTTTTTCTTTCCTTCCTTCCTTCCTTTCTTTTTTTTCTTTCTTCCTTCCTTTTTTCCTTCTCTTTTGCAACATAGTTAATATGGAAATGTTTTGCATGACTTCACATGTAGAATTGAGTGCTCATTTGCCTTCGCAATGGGTGAGGAAAAGGCTAAAAGGAGAAAGAATTGAGAACTCAAAAATTTTTAAATAAAAGTTAAAAAGTATAATTACAAAAAAATTAAAAATAATATTTTCTTTCTACTTTTTAAAAGAATGATTCATTCCTCCTGATAACCAAAAGAGTTGGAAGACATTCCTTAAGATCACTTACTTTTTCTTCTAAAAGAACCATCTGCATTTTGACCATAGAATAAAATAGTCTTGACTATTGGAGGGGTACACATGCCATACTCTTAATGAAGATCACTGAAAAATTGTATGTATTCTCTATCCTTACTGGAAATAAAATGCTTGGACTTCATCTTTCTTGCTAATAATTCTCTTGAACAATTGAGAATTCCATCAGACAAATGGTTTGCAGAGTTCTTAAAGCATTTCTATATTTTAATTTTCATTAACAGCATAATTTATCCTTCTGTCCATGGTCATTGTTGAGCCTTGGTCTTTCAGTCTAGCTACACAATAAGGTAACCTGCCCAATACTTTATGGGCTTGGTCTTTAGATTAGAGACCAATGATAGCTAGGAAGTGTATAGGGCCAGACCTCTGGAGTATATTTGAAATAAGAATACTTACAACAAGGTGATAACTCAGTGGAATTGATAAGATGATGGTTCTCTAGTTCACATATATACTTAGTACTTAGTATGGTGATGTAATGGTTCTCTATTTTACATATACTCAGTGTGCTGTAGTGATATAATTATAATAAGGTATATAAGGGCTAAGAGGACTGGAAATGAGACATTCCATCTTTGACTACCCTCCTGGTGACTCTACTGCCTCCTGAGCTCCTCCACTAAGATCAAGGCTGGATCAGATTGCAACAGACACAGACTGTGAAGGAGACAGACTGTGAGAATAAAGACTTTAGGTTCTATTCCTGACTATCCTCGTGGTGACTGTCCTGCTGAGACCAAGGCCCATCTGGAGGACCTCCAGAAAACTAATCTGGACATTATAATGAAAGAAGGAGCTCTCCAGCTGGAGACTTCAGAAAAAAAGCTAGACTCAAGCATATATATATATATATATACACATACATACACACATATACATATATATATATGCATGTATTCATACTGAGAACTTAAAAGTAATATAATATCATCTAGCTCAAAGTTCTATTAACTTGGCTGCTACTTACTTAGTAGAATCAGAATCTTGCTTCTCCTTAACATCTTCTCTTACCAGCATTTGATCCTGTCTCTATCTCAGATACCACTGTGGCCCTACTGGTCCCCTGAGTCAGCTCCCAGCCTCCTGACTTTGGCTTACTGTAGAGTTTCAGAGTGAAACTGCCTGCCAATTTCTCTGATTATACTCCCTTCCCACACCAAGGGTGAGCCCAATCATCCACACGGATCCTGACCAGCACTGGATGACTGCACATTACCTGATATTTTCGATCCAGAGAATCAATGCACAGTACTGCATGAGCTCTATTATTACAACAGCAGTCTTTTTGTTTGGAAGCTTTTCAATCAGCATTAAAGGGAAACTAAGAGAACTCTTCTTGCCATATGTAGAACAGAGCAAAACTGCCGATTACCATGGAGTTCATTCCCCTGGCCCAAAGCCATACTTGGCTCCTGTCCCATCCAATCCTCCAGATTAGCCAGGGTCAGGTTTTGTCAGCGCTTGGAATGGAAAGGTTCCAGAGAAAACCCCAGGTGTTACAAGAGGTGTGTTGATGATTCAATGGCTGGCACTCTCCCTTCTGAGTTAGTAATTAACCCCAGCATGCTATTACTGGCATGCTGCTCTGCTGGTTTCTGGGGTTTACATAGTACAAATATAAGGCTCTTCCCTCTTCAAGGCAGGGCAGGCATTGGGAGCTATAAAGCACCCAGCCTTGACTAAATTCAGATTGACTTGGCCTTCTAATTGAAGCACCCAATACTTTCAGTAGAAGGCTTTATTTGCTTTACCTTTTTTTTTTTCCAGAAGGAAATAATTGATTGAGTGTAGTGAAGAAAAACACTGTGCTAAGTGTTGAGGATATAAATATAAAAAAGAGGCAGTCCCTGGCCTTGGAGAATTTACATTATAATGAGGTAAGACAACATATAGAGAGGAGGAATGCTGGACAGAGGAGGTTGTTTTAATCTGGAAAGTCATAGAGATGCTAAGTGGTGCAATAGGGCAGCTGACTAGTACATCCTTCCTGAAAACAGTGAAGGTGTTTTTTTGATTAGCGTGGGGAGGATAAGGCATTAGAAGAGAGACAAAGACAGAGACAGAATGAGATAGGAAGATGGCTGGGGAGAAATTAAAAACTTCCTTAAATATATACACACATACATACATATATATTATATATACATATAAGAACTTCTTTAAATATATATATATATGTATATGTACATATATATTTAAATATATATTAAGGCCATTTCACTGTTTGACTTCAGATCTTTTAAGTGATAGTTGAATAAATTCTCAATCTATGGTCTCTAGCATTGCTTGAACTTCTAGATGATATGAAGTATGGACCTAAATCAATGGCTACTAACTGGTTTTCATGTCATGGATCCCTTTTGGAGTTTGCTGAAGTCTATAGAACTCTTCAGAGTAATGGTTTAAAATAATCAAAGAAAATGCTAAATTACAATTAGAGATTAAAAAAAATACAGATGAAGTTTATTTTTCCCATCCAAGTTCAGGGACTCCCAGTTAAGAATACCTGTTTTAAAAAAGATTGCAATTTACAAAACATGGCAATACAGCACAGATGCCTAATTCTCCAAGTGGCTACTGTGATAATTCTCAAAGAAACTGGGGCAAGATAGTCACAATGAAAAAATCTAAAAGAAACAGCAGTCAAGCTGGATTATGTCTTTTCTCTGAGTTTTTTTCAGTTCATCATCTGTTCATTCACATTCAGTTTCTTTCATTAGAGCTTACCTTCATAAAATGAAAAATGTTTATGTCAGATGGATACTCTGTTCTCCCAAATTCTTCCCACAGCAAACTGCTTAGAAATCAAGTACCTTGAGAAAGAAAAGTTGGGATGGAGATAAATAAATCTTTTGGGCCTAGATGACTTTTTTAGTAAATACCTAAATGATAGATTCTAAGTTTCCATATTAGTTGAGATATATTTAGCTCACCTCATATTTTCAGCAATCCCAGGTGGTTGTGGGAAATATAATGTTTTCAATAAAAATTTGAGGGGGGAAAGAGATCATTAGTCTACTCTTTAGATTTGAGGAAATTTAACTGCTACTAACAAGTTGAACCAATTCAGGTCTTCTCTCTTCTAATATCAAGGAACTTTTGACAGTGCCCCAAAATTGATTCACTAATTATCCACTCAGAAAATGGGGTAAATGAATGAATGAATATCTGGATCACACTCATAAACTTCATTACAAATCACTTTCTGGAAGATATAAGTAAAAGTATCCCATCAATCAATACCAAAATAAGGTCAAAATGGACATATGATTTGGGCATAAACAAATTAGGAGAATAAGGGATAATTTATCTACCACATCTTTGGAGAAGGGAGGACTTTATGCCCAAAGAAGAACTAGAGAACATTATGAAAGGCGAAATGGACAATTTTGATTACACTAAATTAAAAAACAAAACCAACAAAAACAAGGTTAAAAGGAAAAAGCTGGGAAAGCTAGGGAAAAAATCTTTTCACACAGTATTTCTGATAAGTCTCATTTCAAAAATATATAAACAACTATGTCAAATTTATAAGAACACAAAGGGAACTTTCCTTAAAATAATAAGCACTATCTATCTAAAACTTACAGCAAGCATTATTTGTAATGGAGAGATGCATTCTCAATAAGATCAGAAATGAAACAAGGATGCCCACGATCCCCACTATTATTCAGTATTGTACTAGATATGTTGACTTTAGCAATTTAAAAAAAAGAAAAAGAAATTAGAACAAGCAATGAGGAAATAAAACTATCACTCTTTGCCCCATTCCCAGTTGATTTTCAGATCATGAAATTAAAGCCATTTATAGTTTTGTGAAAAAATGTTCGAAATCACTATTGATTAGAGAAATGCAAATTAAAACAACTCAGGTACTTCCTCACACCTCTCAGATAGGCTAAGATGACTGGAAAGAATAATGATAAATGTTGGAGGATAAATGTGGGAAAACTGGGACACTGATGTATTAGTGGAGTTGTGAAATAATTTAATCATTCTGAAGAGAAATCTGGAACTATGCCCAAAAAGTTATAAAACTTTGACCCAGCAGTGCCATTACTGTGTCTATATCCCAAGGAAATCATAAAGGATGGAGTTCCCACATATGCAAAACTATTTGTGGCAGCTCTTTTTGTGGTAACAAAGAATTGGAAAAGGATGCCCATCAATTGGGGAATGGCTGAACAAGTTGTGGTGCATGAAGGTAATGGAATATTATTGTTCTATAAAAAAATGCTGAACAAACTGAAGTTAGAAAGGTCTGGAAAGATTTACATTAATTGATAATGAGTGAAACAAGCAGAACCAGGAATACATTGTACACAATAACAGCAAGAATGTGCAATAATTCACTGTGAAAGACTTAGTTTTTCTCAGTGGTTCAGTGATCCAAACCAGTCCCAATAGACTTTGGACAGAAAATGCCATCTGTATCTAGAAAAAAGAACTAAGGAAACAATGTAAATCAACACATATTATGTTCACTTCTTTTTTCTGTGAGTTTTTTTTTTATATCTTTCTCATGGTTTTTCCCTTTTGCTCTGAATTTTCTCTCATGAACATAGTTCATAAAACAATGTGTATTAAAAATAAACTTTTTTTTTTGAAGAGAGATCATGATAACTTTGCAGGGAGCAATTTCAATTAGTGAAGTCAAAAAACTGATTCCAAAGGATTTAGATTTAGGAATGAGAGAGAAAAAACCAAGACTAGGCAATGAGTGCAGAAACTCTTTATAAGCCTAGAAGAACAACAATAGTTTACATTCTTCTTTTTCTCTCAATGGTATTCTTTGAAGGTAATTAAAAATAAATGTTTGAAGTTTTGCCCCCAAAAAAGTTTTTGTTCTCAGAACTCTTCCATCTTCCTTTTTGCACGAACTTCTCCATTTTTGTAATTAGAATTTGTCGAATAAAAAGAAAAGGAAGATGGAGCTTAATTGAACATCAGTGAAAAGTAAAATGTCTTCCTTTCATGGACTGTCTCTTTTAAAAGCAATATGAAAGCCTTTTTTTTAGGAGGGTTTCATTTTCAAATGAAATACACTACGAATTCATGAGAATGTTCCATCACATTAATAATAATGATGATGATAATTAATAATAATACCTAATGTTTATATAGTGCTTACTATGAACCAAGCACTTCTAAGTGCTTTACAATTATCTTATTTGATGCTCTCAACAATCCTGGGTTGTTGTTCAGTCAGCTGTGTTGACTATTCTTGACCTCATGGACCATAACACCATTTGTCTACCATCTCCCAAAGTTTATCCAAACTCATGTTCATTGCTTCCATGATACTATCTATCACTACCACCCTCTGTCAATCCTGTTTCTTTTTGCTTTCAATCTTTCCCAACATAGGATTCACTGGAAAAGAATGATCTGTTTTCTCTTTGTGAGGACAAAGTATTTAAGCTTCAGATTTACTATTTGACCTTCCATTGAATAGCCTGAATTAATTTCTTTAATTATTGACTGATTTGATTTCATTACTGTTCAAAATTTTTCAAAAATCTCCAGAACTACAATTCAAAAATTATCAATTTTGTGGCATTCAGCTTTCCTTATTGTCCAATTTTCATAGCTATAAATTACTGCTGGAAAAACCATAACTTTCACTATACACACCTTTGTCAGCAAGATGTCTCTGCTTTTTAGTATAACTCCAGATTTGCCATAGCTTTCTTTCTAAATAGTAAGCAATTTTTCAAAACATATTTCCATATTTGTCATGCTATGCAAATAAATTTAGCTCAAAAGGAGAAAAAAACACAAGAAAAAAAAGTAAGCCAACAGACAACAAAAGGTGAAAGTATGCTTTGACCCACATTCAATCTCCACAGTTTTCTTTAGATATGAATGGTACTTTCCATCCCAAGTAGATTGGAATTGCCTTGAATCATCTCATTGTTAAAAATAACGAAGTCTAGCATAGTTGAGCATCACATAATCTTGTTGTTTGTGTGTGTGTGTGTGTGTGTGTGTGTGTGTGTGTGTGTGTATCCCGTTTCCAATCTTAAACCAATTAATTGTTCCATGTTGGGTTCAACTATTGCTTCTTAACCACATACATTCTTAAAACATGTCCCTCTAGCAACAAGTGAGATTATCTGGTATTCCCCTCTCTTTGAGGACTTGTCTGGAAGGTAAGTGCTATTGTTATCCCCATTTTACAGATGAGAAACTGAAATAAACAGTGGTCAGGTAACTTGCCCAGTGTTACAAAGCTAGTAAGTACTTGAGGCTGAATTCCAATCCTAACACTTTATCTACTGTGCCTAACTAGTCCTAATTTGTCTCCTAATTTCTTTATGGGCAACTGAAAATTGACTATCTCTATCCAGATGTTCCACCAGCATGTCAAACTTAAATGGATCCAAACTGGAAGTCATTATTCCCCCTAACTCTGCTTTTCCTTCAAATTTTTCTTTTTCTGTAATAATCATCCCAATACTCCAGCTTTTTTAACCTTGGAGTCATCCTTGACTGTTCCCTCATTCATCCTTACCCTCACCCTCCACATTCAATCAGTTGCCATGTCAATATCTATCCCATTTTATCTACTCACAAGGCCACCACATTAGTTTAAATCCTTATCACCCCCTCTCTATTCTAATAGCTTCCTAATTGTTTTTCCCGATTCCAATCTCTCACATCTCCAATTTATCCTTCAATCAGTTGCCAAAATAATTTTCCAAAAGCATAGAAAATAGATTATCTAAACAAGCTAATCTCAGAAATATAAATTGAGCTAACCAACCCATACACAAATTCCCCAAGAAAAACTTTGCCCCAAGCCCAATTTTTAAATATTCTATCAAACATATAAATAACAAATAACTCATGTTACATAAACTTTCCCTAAAATAAAGTACTCTAATAAAGTTCTGTCTATGAAACATTTTAATTTCAAAATGCACATTTTTATATCTATAAATTCTAGAAATTCAAATATAAATTCTATTAAATATCCATTTTCTTTGAACCAGATTTGTCTGTCACACTACATATTGAATACTACACTACTATATTTGGATTACAGAAGAGAAGAAAATAGTTTGTTATTTTTCTCATGTTGAAAGAAATTGTGAGAATTCTTATTCTATGCATCTAAAGAAATAAGACACACCAGAAGTCTAGGTTTATATGTTACTTTTTTATTTGAAAATACCAAACCAAATTCTCAGAAACTAAAATTTACTTTCCAAATATCAATTTTATCACTAAGATGATAAAATTTGCAAAATAAAATAAATTATATAAATACAATCATGAATGTAACTAAAACATATTATTTCCTAATTAAACTATTCTATTACAATTTAAACTGGATACCAACAATATAGCACAGATATGTTAAAAATTATTAGGTAATCTAATGAAAGCTAGGCTTTTAGAGGGTAGAGTGCAGACCAATGATTCTATTCATGTATAAAAATTCCTTCCAGTGATGCAGATAGGTAACTTTTCTAAAATTTATAACTTTTGGGGTACTAATAAATCTAATGACTTGGTTAGGCTTCCATAGCTAGTATGTTTCAGAGACAAAACTTAAAGCGAAAAACTGGGAGATTGGGAGGAGGGGGAATTGTTATAATTAGTATCTTTGATAATGATCACATTTCCCTAATATGGAGAGAACTGAGTCAAATTTATAAAAATATAAGTAGCTCTCCAATTGATAAATGATCAAAAGTGGTTTTCAGAAAAAGCTCTCTATAGTCATATTTTTTAAATGCTCTAAATAACAATTGATTAGAGAATTACAAATTGAAACAATTCACAGGTACCACTTCACACTTATCATATTAACTATTATAACCCAAAAAGGGAAAAGAGCTCTTGGAGGAGATGTGGGAAAACAGAGATACTGGTGCATTGTTGGCAGAGTTGTGACCTAATCCATTCATTCTGAAGAGCAATTTTGAACTATAGCTAAAGGGCTATAAAACTTGCATATCCTTTGAACAAACAATACCACTGCTAGGTCTATATCCCAAAGACATCCGCCAAAAGGGAAAAGGAACTATTTGTACAAAAATATTTATAACAGCTCTTTTTGTGGTGGCTAAGAATTGGAAATCAAAGGGATTCCCATCAATCAGGAAATAGCTAAACAAGTTGTGGTTTATGATTTAGCGAGATATTATTGTTCTATAAGATATAACAAGCAGGATGATTTCAGAAAAACCTGGAAAGTCTTACACAAACTGATGCATAGTGATATGAATAGAAACAGGAGAACATTGTAAACAATAGCCACAATACTGTTCAATGAAGAGTTGTGAATGACTTAGCTATTCTCAGCAATACAATGATCCAGAACAATTTCAATGGACTAATGATGAAGTATATTATCTGCCTCCAGAAAAAGAATTGATATTGATTAAATATAAACTAAAGTATGCTATTTTTCACTTTCTTTCATTTTTTTTCTTTTATTCAAGCTTTCTTGCACAAAATGACTAATATGGAAATGTTTTACGTAATTGCACATGTATAATTTATATATGATTGCTTACAATCCTGGGAGCAGGGAGGGAAGAGAAAAAGAAAAAGATAGAATTTTGGACTCAAAACTTTAAATAAAAATGAAAATAAAAAATTGAAGGAGAAAAAGATGCAAAGTCTCAGATCCTCCAGTCTCCAAGGTAAAACTACTATTTTCTACACTGGAATGGAATGTTAGGGATGTTCAGGTAAGACTAGAACCTCTGGTAAGAAGGTACTTTCTATTGGTATGATTCTAGATGAAGTCACAACCTCTGTTTGACTTAATCCACTGGAGAAGGAAAACAGCAAACTACTTCAGTATCTTTGCTAGAAAATCCCATGAAACCATTTCCTTATCTGTTGTTTCTTTTATTGCTTTTTCTATTTGTATCTCCAGTGCTGAGCACTGTGGCTAGCATGTAGTAAATGCTTAATAAATGCTTTCATTTGCGGAGGTTAAAACTATCCCATCTACAGTAAGAGAGACTGAGGCAGAAGTCTGAGCCAATGGTGCTTTATTAAAAGGTCTGTGGTCCCCTTTAATGAAGTGGACCTCAGATCTCCCTCATGATCTGAGCTGTCCCCTCCTTCCAGGGCCCTTTTTTTTTTTGCTGAGGCAATTGGGGTTAAGTCACTTGTCCAGCTGGGAAGTGTTAAGTGTCTGAGATCAGATTTGAACTCAGGTCCTCCTGACTTCAGGGCTGGTGCGCTATTCACTGCACCACCTAGCTGCAAGGGACTATTTTTATAGGATTAGATGTCCAGTCATTTTGGAATAGCTATCCTAAATATAGAACAGTTCCACTGAATAAGCAAAATGTCAGCGGGGTCAGAAGTTGGATGAAGCAAAGATTATCTCCATGTAAAATAAACAGGCTTCTTCTTTTGGGGGAATAAGAAATGGTACAAGCCATCACAATGAGGGACCTAAATGGTCATAAGATAACCATCTACTCCTATTGGACAAGTGACTGATCCAGAAGTACAAAAATATTTTAGGGGACTTTCCTGTCATGCAGGCTTGGTCATCATCACAAGGCAAAATAAGAGTAGAAGGTCTTTCATCAACTTCCTATAGTTAAGCAAGTGAATTTGAAGCTCACAGCTCCAAGCCCTTATATCCAGAACTTTGATATGATTCCATCAAATTGTTAATACTGATTGGAATAGAGTAGGGGTCCAAAATGAATTAATTCTCTCAAATTAATTCAAGAAAACCCCATGAAGAGTCAGAAACAACCGAACAACTGAAAAATAACATTACATTACACTTATATACCACAATTTATTTAGCCAAGTCCTCAATTAATGAGCAACTCTTTAGGTTTAATATTTTGTGATCAAAAAAAGCAGCTACAAATATTTTTGTATGTATAGGATCTTTTCCTACTTATTTGAGCTCTATTGTGTATGAGCCTAGCAAGGGTATAGCTTAGTCAAGGAACATGCACTGTTTAGTAACTTTTTGTATATAATTTCAAAATGCTTTGTGGAATGGTTGTATCTATTCACATATGTCTGTTTTCCCATAGTCCCTCCAACATTTATCACTTTCTTTCTTTGTCATTCTTGCCAGTATTTTGGGTATGGGTTGGAATCTCAGAAATGCTTTAGTTTGTATTTCTCAAATTAGCAGTGATTTAGAGTATTTTTTTCCAAAATTATATATAGACTGGGTTTCTTCCCTAGAGAACCATCTGTTCAAATCCTTAAAACATTATCAATTAGGAAATGCCTCTTATTCATATAAATTTGAATCAATTCCATATGTGTATGTATGTATATGTGTATATATATTTTTTTCATGAATTTCATTTCATATGTATATTTGTGTATATAAGCATAAACAAAATGAGGCTTTTATAAAAGAATTTGCGGCAATGATTCTTTTCCAGTTGTTTTTTTCTTTTAGTCTTAGTTTTATTAGATTTGTTTATATAAAACTTTAAATTTTACATAATTAAAAATATTTTATCTTATGTAGTAATTCTCTTTATCCCTTGTTTGGTAATGAATATCCCACAGACCAGATAATAATTGTTTCTATGTTTCTCTAATTTGTTTATGATATAACTTTTTATATCTGTCACATACCTGTGGAGTAGAAGGTGAAAGGAAAAGAAAAGGAAGGAAATAAGCATTTATATAGCTTCTACTATATACCAGGTCCTTTTTAAATATTATCACATTTGATCTTCAAAATAGATATTTCGCTTTCTTTTTTACACTTAAGGACACAGCTAGTCTGAGACTGGATTTGAACTCAACTTTCTGACACTAGGCCCAGAAATTTAGTGAATTGTATTACCTAGCCTCTTAAGTTCCATTTGGAGTTGATGTTGGTATATGGTGTGAGGATGCTGGCATAAATTAAGTTTCTTCCATATTGCAAATCTCCAATGGGTTTTTGTCTAATAGTGAGTCATCCCAATAGCCAAGGTCCTTATGTTCACTGAATACTACAATACTAGATATATTTTCTTCTTTATGTTATATAGTTAATTTGTTTCACCATTAGATATATTTTAAAAGTACACTAGATACATTTTCTTCTTTGTATTATATAGCTAATGTTTCACCATTAGATCTATTTTTAAAGCAGTACCAAATTATGTTGAGAATTACTGCTTTATAGTATAATGAGATCTGACACTACTAGGGTCCCTTTGTTCTCACTTCTTTTCATTATTTCCCTTGAGATTCTTGACTTTTTTTGCCTCCATATAAATTTTGTTATTTTTTTCTAGTTCTAAGAAGTAATCCTTTGGTAATGTGATTGGTATGACACTGAAGAAGTAAATTAATTTACAAGGTATTGCCATTTTTATGTTGGTTCAGCCTAACCAGAGCAATTAATATTTTCCCAATTATTTAGGCCTATATTCATTAAACAGTAGTTTGTTGTTGTATTAATATACTTCTTATGTATATCTTAAAAGGTAAGTTCCCAAATATTTGGGATATTTCTCTTTCTGGGTTTTATTGATTCATATAGAAATGCTGATGAACCTGTATGCATTTATTTTATATTGTTGAGGATCACCTGGAGAACAATGAAAAGGCATGTTTTTTGTTTGGTTATTTCCTTAGTTGTTCTGTTTTTGTTTTTGTGGGGGGTTTTGCCAAACACAATGTTATCAGGACTTGTTTCTGTGTAGATTTTTTTAGTATTTTTACCTCATAGTCACCATCATAGTTTTATTTAAAAAGAGCTATTCCATGCATGATTGATCAGCCTGTTTCTGCTTCCTGTTTAGCCTCCAAGAAAATTGCTGTAGAGCTCTATTTAGAAACAGTTTTTTTCTGTTCAAAAGTATTTTTCAAGTGATTAAGGAAAAAAAATAAAATAAAACAGTGCCTTTCATAAGCAGACTATGTCATGGATTTTGGCCTGGGCTAAATTGTAAAATGCAGAATTTACTATAAAAAACAGCCCCTGCACTATTGTTGGCAGCTGCTGTAACTGAAAGTGATATATATGCCATAACTTCCAGAGGAACCTCTTATTGGAAAAGTACCATAGGGAAACCCATTACATGCAATTCAGACATAATGATACTCTTTTCTCCTCCATTTTTCTCTCATCTCTTTTCTTCTCCTTTCTCATTGCTAAGAGGGAAAAACCCAAGAGCTAAACGTTTAGAAATTACAAGGGAAGATATGACCAAAGAAGTAGTTGTATATCCTTTTTTGCCATTATTTTTAAGAGTTGAAGGATAAGGATATGGTCATAGTAAATAGCAATATATGAATTGATTATGCATTCTACACAGTATATAAAAGTATAGCTATTTAAATTTTGTTTTAATTATGTTTCACAATTTTTGTAATTAGTAAATTATATTATAGTTATATAGGATTTTTTAGAAGGGATTTTGTTTTCTGGAGAGAAAGCATGAGTACCTAGACTACCTGTTCATCTAGCTGTCTGTCACTAATGCATGGAGAAAACTAAATTAATAACTTACATAATCATAAAAATCAAAGTCATGATTCACCTAACAGTGACTAATATTTCAAGTGCAGACCTTAAAGGAAGACAAATAGTCACCTTACAGCTGGTTGTGTAGCTCCATACCTAAGAAGGGATGGCAAGTGTGACAAATCAATATATATTCCATATTGCCTAAAGTTACAAACAAGAAAAAATGTAAATATGAAAGACTAATCCTTAGGGATATAATTATAGTTCCAGGTTTCTCTTCCTCCTTCCATAATACTATCTTATTGGAAAGCAGATCCCTGTCATAAATAATAATGAAACATTGTCTGGCAATAAAAAGAGCTTAATTAATGTTTGTTGACTGACTGACAATTTTTTCAGTGAATATTTTACTAATGAAGAGAGAGATGATATAATTGATATGAAGCTGATCTGGGCTAAGTCTTGCCCAGACTGTGTCTCTGACAGACACAGGTTCTATGACTTAATTTTTCAATGTTCCCAAGTGATTTTCTAAGATTATAAACTGTACAGCAGGTGCCAACTAGCATTAGTTGAAAAAGTTTAATCACTATGAATTTCCTAAGAATCTGCAATCATTTTTTGAGCATGTACCCCCAAAATACAAAAAGGTTTTCCATAGTATACTATATATATATATATATGTAGCAATGTTATGTACATTTTAATGCATGCCCAATATAGAGATTTTACATTTTATTTTAAATTTATTTCTCAGCACACACACACACACACACACACACACACACACACACACAAAACCCTCCCTTTCTACTCTCACTAGACTATTACTTAATTTGACTTCATGTTGTTGTTCAATCATATTTGAGACTTCATGATCCCATTTGACGTTTTCTTGACAATGTTACTGGAGTTGTTTACATTTTCTTCTCCAGCTCATTTTACAGATGAGGAAACTGAGGCAAAGAAGGTTAAATAACTTATGAGGGGTCAGATACATTGTAAGTGTCTTGAGGCCATAGTGCAGTGCTCTATTCACTGCACCACCAAGCTGCTTTTGACTCAATATCATTAAAATAATATCTTAGTGAGGAAAATATAGTCATTTTCCTGGTAGATTTATTTGTTGGTTTGTTGATTTATTCCTGGTATTTATTTGTTAGCAACTAACTATTCAATTAGTTTGATTAGTATATCTAGCCAGACAGACAATTTTCTTTTAAGATAATTTTTACTAAAACACACACAATGAAGAATCAAATGGTATATAATTACAGTCAAGAAACATCCTCACTTTTCAAGAAGAGTCATGTCTCTGTGTGAGAATATTCATCGTATACACTGCAAAGGTAGCAAGCAAAAGTGAATTACCTATGATTGTAGCTCAGTGGAAATTTTCTAATAGAAATCCAATCTCTTTTATATGATTCTGTTTAATCAAATGAAATAATTACTTGTAAAGTACAAAATAGTAGAAAATCTTTGTGTTCATCTGTAGGAAACCAGGAAGATGATCTTATCATTATAGGGAAAAACCATCAACAGCTGACTATCTGCTACTGATATGGCAAGCAGCAACCCTAACTAAAACAACAAGGCATGCAGAAGAGAGATGGAAAGTGGCATGCACCAGGAAAGTCAAACACTTTACTCTTCTTCAGACCTTAATGGACACAGTCCAGGAACTGAGCAATACTGCAATAACTATGCCTTCAAAGCAACTATTCTTCTCTCCCACCTAACTCCTGGAGCCTTCATCAAAGAGATCAAGTTCCTATTGAGAATAGATTCATCTGACCAGCAGGATGAATACAGAGAGGCTTGGTGAGACTTACATGAACTGATGCTAAGTGAAATGAGCAGAACCAGGAGATCATTACACACTTCGACAACGATATTGTATGAGGATGCATTCTGATGGAAGTGGACTTCTTTGACAAAGAGACCTAACTGAGTGTCAATTGATAAATGATGGACAGAAGCAGCTACACCCAAAGAAAGAACACTGGGAAACGAATGTGAACTATCTGCATCCTTGTTTTTCTTCCCGAATTATTTTTACCTTCTGAATCCAATTCTCCCTATGCAACAAGAGAACTGTTCGGTTCTGCAAACATATATTGTTTAGGATATACTGCAACATATCTAACATATATAGGACTGCTTGCCATCTAGGGGAGGGGGTGGAGGGAGGGAGAGGAAAATGGGAACAGAAACGAGTACAAGGGATAATGTTGTAAAAAAAAAATTACCCTGGCATGGATTCTGTCAATACAAAGTTATTATTAAATAAAATAAAATATTAAAAAAGAGAGAGAGAGAATAGATCCATCATCCTCACCACCCCAGTAATGAGTAAAAAGTCTTAGAGACATAAATTTTAGGTAATTAACAATCAATTTATTAATTTTGACTAGCAAATAATTAACAGAGGAGATCAGTGACTTTGTAAACCAAAGTCACCCCTTGGGGGCTGCTGAACATTTAAATACCTTTGATGAATGAATGATCCCAATAGACAGAAATCAACTCCAATTAGTTAACAATTAGTGGGAGAATAAACATTGTAATGATAAATAGACTTATTCTAGGGAAGGATTAGGAGGATGTAACTCCGATCATGCCACGCTCAGACCAAAGTTTTATAAATTGGGGGACACGATTCTATATGGGGTCTTGTATCTGAACATGGAGGTCTGAAAAATTTGACAACATAAAAGTTTTCTGAGTACAATGATCAAAAATTAATTTAAATCAAATGCAAAATGAATCCAAGGTGTTTAAGACAGCATTTGCCCATTTTGCATCACTTGATTTCACTGCAGTCTTGGATCTGAACAGATCCAAGCACACAAGGTGCTTTGAGTATGAATGCTGCCAGAAATCACCTCAGCTGATTCTAGATGGGGAGGAAAAGAGATTGAAAGTGAAAAAAGTTTAAGAAGGTTATCTCCACACCCAGATCATTCACTCCACCAATACAACAGAATCTATCCTCCATTCAGACCATTTTTGTAGTTGAACAATAAGCTAGAATTCACCTAAATAAGATGGTCTTGATCCTTGATCAGATCTAAGCTTTCCCATTTTGGATGGGAATCATATCCAATCTCATCATCAGCCCAGTCCTTTAGAGGTTGCCTTGATCTAATAACTAAATGAGGAAATAGAAAGAAGAAAATTAATCATTTTTCTCAAAACTAGGCCAACCAACGATCAACTGCCATTATTGTACATGTAAGCCCAAGAATCCTGGGAATAGCAACACCTCTTAGATCCCTGACCCTTCTTCAAAGCTAGTCCCCAAAGCCATCCTCTAGGGAATTATTGCTATGGAGAAAGGGCTAACCTTTCCCATCAATTGTCAACTATCTGTCCTCTATCAGACAGATAAGCTAACCTAGCTAAAACATCAAGAGACTGCAAGGGAGAGAGGATGTAGCATGTGCCAAGTAAATCAAACACCTCCCATCAGACCCTGATGAAAGCAGGTCAGAATCATGAATCAAGTATCCTGGGAAATGGAAGAGTTCCCCCCATTCTCAGACCCTAAGCTCTGTTTCCCACTGACCCTAAAAGCCAGAATGATTCCTGGAAATCGGCTCTATGATGAGAGCTGACAACTGCTTCTGAACAGCACTGGATAAAGCACTGGCTCTGAAATCAAGAAGACTCAACATTAGATTTAGCCTCACACTCGATAACTGGGGCCGTTTTAACTTCTTTGTCTCAATTTCCTCATCTACAAAATGAAAGTAATAGCGCTCTCAGGGTTATCGTGAGGATCAAATGAGATGATTTCTGTAACATAAAGCACTTAACATAGTGTCTGGCATATAGTAAGTCCTATATGAATGTTAGCTATTATTATTGTTGTTATTACTGATTATCATTATTTGACAAGTGCTGCAGGCCCTGCTTCCTCAGCAATCATAGCTACTGAATACTCATGGAAGAAATTTCTCACCATCAAAGTTCTTGGCACTGTCATGTGGTTCAACAAGAGAAGCAGATATGGTTTTTTCATTGAAAATAATTTTCAAGAAAATGCATTATGTTGTACTTTCTTTACATACTTTAAAGTCTACAGGAACTTTCCATTTAAGTTTAGTTGAAACTTCTTATATGTATGATCTCCAATTATCAACATGTGTAATTTTTTCCTTTCTGAGGCAATTGGGATGACTTGCCCAGGG
The DNA here is from genome assembly GCF_016432865.1 of Antechinus flavipes. Taxonomy (NCBI): domain Eukaryota; kingdom Metazoa; phylum Chordata; class Mammalia; order Dasyuromorphia; family Dasyuridae; genus Antechinus; species Antechinus flavipes. The sequence continues at coordinate 437,888,769 of NC_067398.1, forward strand.
TCACATAGCTAGTCTTTATATTAAGTGTCTGAAGTCAAATTTGAACTCAGATCCTCCTGATTTCAGGGCTGGTACTCTATCTACTGCACCACCTAGCTGCCTCAGAATATGTACTTCTTAAGAGAAAGAATTGCCTTGATTTTTCTATTGATATCCCTGAGGTGTGGAACTGTTTATATACAATAAAAACAATAAAAATAAATAAATATCTTTTTAATTCACTCATTTGTTTTTTCATTCACTCATTTATGACAATTTGCTACAGACTAAACTAACTTGATTCTTTTCTGAAGATATGGTTCATAATTATCTATGATAAATACTCTATTTCTATTCTTTTACTATTGCACCCCAAGTTCATGTAGAAAAATTTTACCTCAGTATGCTTACAAAAATTTTTTTTTAATTGATCTAAGAGCTGGTCTAAGTCATCTAATAAAATTGCTTGAATAGCAACTATGGAAAAGTGATACCTTTCCTGACTACATTTTTACTCTCTTTCTAACTTATTTGAAATCTAAGGACCAGCACTTAATTTCAGCAAATAAGATGCTCCATTCTGGGAAAGCTATTCAATTCAGCGGTCTGAGCATCACAAGCCTTTTGAAGCATTAAAAGCATTTGCAACTTTGCCAGAGCCATTAAAAAAAAAAAATCTGGATTGCTGTTTGATATGAGGAAGAACTTGATCACAATGTTAAAAAAAAAACTTTTTACTTTTCAAAATATTTGCATAGATAGTTTTCAACATTCACTTTTGCAAAATCTTGTGTTCCAATTTTTTTCTTCCTCTCACCCATCTCCTTCCTTAGATGGCAAGAAATCCAATATATGTTAAACAGGTATAATTCTTCTTTATATATTTCTGCAATTATGCTACACAAGAAAAATTAGATCAAAAAGGGAAAACATGAGAGAAAATAAAATGCAAGTAAGCTACAACAACAACAACAACAAAAAGTTGAAAATACTATATTGTAATCCACACTCATTCCCCACAGTTCTCTCTCTGAGTGCAGAACTGGCCTGAATCACCTCACAATTGAAAAGAGTCATATCCATCAAAATTGATGATAACTTTTAAGGAAAATAAAGACCTTCCAAAACTCTCCATCATCTCTAAGGTCCAGAAAGTATGTCTTTGTGGGAGTTGAATTAGAAGAAGGGAGTGGAGGATGGGAATTTTCTCCACCTCACTTAAGAATATTCATGACATTCTTTTGACAGCTTTGTAAGGAGAAAATCTTTGATTTAATGAATTAACTTGATTATTGCCCAAATGAAAAATAGATAGAAAAAGAAAGGGGAAAGAAAATTTTGCACCTCTCTAATGCTTTTCAATCCTGACTCATTTATTTATACCCTTATTATTCTAATCCTGGGTCTGGACTGAATAGATACTGAAAATAATGCTCAAAATATTGTAGTTTTATGATGTGGTTATAGGTTCCTTAGGGAATAGGAATAATCCACAAAACTCATTTTCTGGTGTGATGTGAGAGGTTAATGTGTTCACCAAGGGCTCCAACCAAATGCTTGGTGGGACCACTTGAAGAGAAAGATAAGGGAAAACATCCTGCATGTCTTTCCAGATTTGTTTTCTATCCCTTTAACTGTTCTGAGATGAGCCAGAAGAACTGCAGGGAAATCCTCCAAGCTATAAAGAAATTAAATAATGATTAGCCTTTCACTAACACCTTTCATCTAAGTATTTTCAAGCACATTACAATTACTACCTTATTGGTCCTTGGAATACCCTAATACAGTAGCTTAGTAGTAAGTGTTATCTATATATAGCAGATGGAAAATCTGACTGAAAGATTAAGTGATACATCCAAATTCTTATATCGTTGTTTAAAAAACAGAAAGAGGTTCAGATCTTCTAACTTCTGCTATATTTCTCTACTTTGTGAATCATTCTTTTTCCCAAAAAATTTAAAATTATAATAGCTTACATATGTGATTACAAAATGCTTTTATCTCCAAGCCTCACTGAGGTTTTGAGATGTAGATAGAATCATAGAATGGCAAAGTTAGAATGTATCCTAGTATAATAATTATTATTCCCATTTTATAAATTGCCATTGTAAAATTCACATTTAAAGAAACTGAAGCACAGAGAAATATTTGAAAAATACCCACATTCACATAGCTAATAAGCAGTAGTCAAGATTTTAATCTGAGTCTTTTAATAGTAAGTCCAATATCTTTTCCACTATTCCATATTACTTCCAAGGAGCAGTAGATGTTTTAGGAATTAAGTGGTAGAAAGAATATGCCTCATTTCCATATGAGATTCCTCTCCTCTCAGCAACTTGTCTGTTCAATTTCCTTTGCTTTATACCAAAATTCCTTCCTTCCAGGATAGTAATTTCTCTTCCAGGTCCTAGGTAGGATTAACTTTCCACCTGGCCAATTGTCTCTGCTATTCTTCCAATTATTTCTCTGAAGTTAAGTGCCAGTTCTTGCTGAACTAGGGTACTGAGCTTTTTTTTGCCAGCATGAGAGCACAATCCTGGAAGTTGCAAGGTAGTATGTGGATGTGAGGCATTTCTGCATTTTGGAATAACATGTTTGTGATTTGAGGCAAAGTAGCACAATGTATAGAAATCCAGCTTCAAACTTAAGAAAATCTTTTCTTCAAAATCTCATCTCTGACACATTGGCCATGTGACTATAGGTAGTGTTGTTCAATCATTTCAGTAATATCTCACTCTTCGGAACTCCATTTGGAGTTTTCTTGGCAAAGATACTGGAAAGGTTTGCCATTGCCTTCTCTATCTTATTTTGTAGATGAGGAAACTGAAGCAAACAGAGTTAAGTGAATTGTTCAGGGTCACACAGCTACTAATGTCTAAAGTCAAATTTGAATTCATGAAGATGAGTTTTCCTGATGCCTGGCTAAGCACTCTATCTCCTGTGCCTTCTAAGTGTCCTGTAACCATGGACAAGTCACTTTAATTCTCTCTCTCTTTTTTTTTTATAACTTTTTATTGATAGAACGCATGCCAGGGGTAATTTTTTACAGCATTATCCCTTGCATTCACTTCTGTTCCGATTTTTCCCCTCCTTCCCTCCACCTCTTCCCCCAGATGGCAAGCAGTCCTTTACATATTGAATAGGTTACAGTATATCCTAGATACAATATATGTGTGCAGAACTGAACAGTTTTCTTGTTGCACAGGGAGAATTGGATTCAGAAGGTATAAATAACCCGGGAAGAAAAACAAAAATGCAAGCAGTTTATATTCATTTCCCAGTGCTCTTTCTTTAGGTGTAGCTACTTCTGTCCGTCTTTGATCAATTAAAGCTCTCTTTATGGAGGAGATACACTTCCATCAGAATACATCCTCAAACAGTATCGTTATTGAGGTATATAATGATCTCCTGGTTCTGCTCGTTTCACTTAGCATCAGTTCATATAAGTCTCGCCAGTCCTCTCTGTATTCATCCTGCTGGTCATTCCTTACAGAACAATAATATTCCATAACATTCATATACCACAATTTACTCAACCATTCTCCAATTGATGGGCATCCTTTCATCTAGACACTACAAACAGGGCTGCCACAAACATTTTGGCACATAGGTCCCTTTCCTTTCTTCAGTATCTCTTTGGGGTATAAGCCCAGTAGAAACACTGCTGGATCAAAGGGTATGCACAGTTTGATAACTTTTTGAGCATAGTTCCAAATTGCTCTCCAGAATGGCTGGATGTGTTCACAATTCCACCAACAATGTATCAGTGGCCCTGTTTTCCCACATCCCCTCCAACATTCCACATTATCTTTCCCTGTCATTCAAGCCAATCTGACAGGTGTGTAGTGGTATCTCAGAGTTGTCTTAATTTGCATTTCTCTGATTAATAATGATTTGGAGCATATTTTCATATGTCTTTAAATAGTTTCAATTTCTTCATCTGAGAATTGTCTGTTCATATCCTTTGCAAGTCACTTTAATTCTCGATGCCCCAAGTGACTTTCTAAAATAAGCTACATAGCCCTTTTTTGTAGTGCCAAGAAACTGGAAATTAAGTGGATGCTCATCAGTTAGAGAGTGACTGAACAAGTTTGGTATATGAATGTAATGGAATATTATTGTTCAATAAGAAATGATTAGCAGGATAATTTCAGAGAGGCCTGGAGAGATTTACATAAACTGATGCTAAGTGAAATGAGCAGAACCAGAAAGTCATTATACACAGCAGCAGCAAGATTATACAATGATATGGACATGGCTCTTTTTAATAGCAAAGTGATTCATGTCAGTTCTAATGGTCTTGTGATGAAGAAAGCCATCTGAACCCAGAGAGAGGACTGTGGGGACTATGGGGACTGTTGAGTGTGGATTACAACATAGTATTTTATCTGCTTTGTTGTAGTTTGCTTGCATTTTGTTTTCTTTCCCATTTTTTTCCTTTTTGATCTGATTTTTCTTGTGCAGAATAATTGTGGAAATATGTATAGAAGAATTACATATGTTTAACATATATTGAATTACTTGCCATTTAGGGGGAACAGGGGAAGAAAGGGAGAAAAGAATTGGAACACAAGGTTTTGCAAGGGTGAATGTTGAAAATTATACATATATTTTGAAAATAAAAAGCTTTAATAAAAAAATTAAAAATGAAGTAAGCTGCAGAATACTGATGCTGATCTGCATCAGTAAAGAGAGTTTTCCTCCTCACAAGATCCCTAAATCAATGAAATTATGCTCTGATACCTCTCAAAATGTTTTGGAGTTTCTATTATATTAGCATAAAAAATGATATTAAACTCATTGATTCTGCAAGTTAGTGACCACAGAAGTCTGCATTCTCTACTGAAATGGCTCTGGATGAATCCCAGTGTTCTAACAGTTATATTGTTGTTGTTATGGTGAGAATAATTTCCGTTTTGATGATCTATTGATCTTGGACTTTTGCGTCTTCACTTCTACAAACATTCATTAAACACTCACTGTGTACAAGGGAACAGTCTGCTAAACACTAAAGATATAAAAATAAAGCAATATGGAAGGAAAAAAACAAGGAAGCAAAAACTGAGAAGATCCTGGCCCTAAAGAGGCTTACATTTTACCTAGAAGATACACAAATCAGTAGAAATAAAAGGAGTGAAAGAGCATTCACCATGGAAGGGAGAAAGAAAACAAAAAAAAAAAGGCTTCAGGGAATTGAAGCTAGAAAGAAAATAAGGATTCTAAAAGAGAGAAATAAAAAGAGAATAGATTCTAGCTTTCATGGCTGACCTGTGAAAATGAATAGCCATAACAGATAGCTACAGCTAGTAGTTCAGTTCCTAGAACACAGGACTCATGAAGAAGAGTAAGAGAAAATAAGACTAGAATGATAATTGGGAGCCAGATTGAGGAGGATTTTTCCAGGCTCAGTTTGGATTTTAACCTAGAGACAATAGGGAATTACTGAAGGTTTCTTTTTTCCTAGAAAAGAAGTGTGGTCACATTTATACATTAGAATGATTATTTTGACATCTGTGGGAAATAAACTAAAGGGGAGTGGAGGGAGTAAGGATCTTGTTTTATTAGCAAGGTGAAAACTTGGTTATATTCTGACCAAACTTAGTCAGAGTTACTGATCTTCGACAGTAACTGTGGGGGAAGAGAAGAGAGGCACAAAAGATTCCCAATTTGGTCTTTGACCTTTGGCTTGTCATTTGTCTCTTTTTTCAATATCTCCCTTAACAGTCTCAGTCACTCTTAAAGCTTGGGTTTTTTGCAAATGACTCTAAAATCTGTATTTCTGATCTTCACTTTTTCAAGCTTCAAATCTGAAGTTCCAGCTGGCTGTAGGAAATTTTCATCTGGAACTCTACCCCCAACTCAGTATGATTAAAACCAAGCTCATTATCTTTCTCCAAACATCTGTTCCTCCTTGGATTTCAAAATCTTTGTCACTGGCACTACCATCCACTCAGTCTGCTGTATTTTAAAGCTTGGTGTTAGTCTCAACTCTTTTTATCTCTCTTTTTATATACAATCAGTTAAAAATCCCTCCTACATTCATTTCCTCCTGTCTCATGTCATTTCCACAACACTAGACCCTCACTGCCCAGATGATCACAAGACCTGACTGGTCCTCCTAGGCAGCAAGGCAAAGCTTGTTGAGTGCTAGACATAGAGTCTAGAAATCTTGGATTTGAATTCTTCCTCTGATACTTATTAGCCATGTGCTCATGTGCCTTGATCTAATTCATCCTTAGCTTTCTCATCTAAAAAATGAAAATTGTAGCACCTACCTCACTGTTGTATGAAACTATGTATATAATTTTAAAGTGTTGATTTAATGGCATTTGTTATTCACACCTGTACTCTCTCCCTTTTTCTATCTATCCTTTATTGCTGCCAAATTTATTATTCCTTCCTCATGCATAAAACTAAATATTCCACTATAATATCCAAAACCTCTCAGTAGTTCTCTCAGTAGTTTAGTAGAGCCTGCTAAATAAAGTTCAACTTCCTTTGCGTCATTCAGATTCCTTGACAATTTATCAAGACTTTACCAGATTATTTTGTGGTACAATCTACTGTGTACTCTGTGCTATAGACAAATTACATTGCTCATCATTACACAATGCAGCCTATGCTTCCTCTCCCTGTATTTTTGTTTTTGAAGTTTTCTGTAATTGAAGTTTCTCACTTCTCATCTTTTAAATCTAATTCAAATTCTGTCATCCAGATGAGCTTCCCTGATATTTGTTTTTTTATAATAAACTTTTTTTCTTCTTCAGACCCTGGGGACCCTCTGTGCCATCAAAAGTTAATCTCCCATGTCTTGCTACATCATGTGTCAATTTTTTTTTTTTAGTATGTATCAAATACCCCTCCTAAAATGTGAGCTCTATGAAGGTAGATAGTAAGGTGTATTATCCACCCCAAGCCATTTTCATCTGCTATCCTGATGCCAAAGCAATTTTCCTGCTTTGTAGGAAAATGTTATTCATCAACTCAATTAACTCCAATGCTCCATATTACCTATTAAAACAAACAAACAAACAAACAAACAAAAACCTCCTGTCTGCTATGTAAAGCTCTTCAAATCCTGGGCCCAGCCTGCCTTTCCAGACTTCTTACAATCACACACACACACACACACACACACACACACACACACACACACACACGCTCCTCTTCATGCATTTAAAGCAAAGACAAAATGACTTTTGATACTCCTCACATATAAAGTACATTTCCCATCGACAGGAACCCATTGCCTCCTCACCTCCATTTTTAGAATCCTATATATTCTTGAAGATATAGCTAATCCCTACAATTGCTAGGGCCTTCCCTCCTAAAATATCTTCTAATTTGAATATACCTATATATGTGTAAATTGCTTGAGGGAACTCTTTGTCCTGACCCCCTTTTTGTGTATTCCCAAGCCTAACTCGGTGCCTGAAGAGTAGGTCCTTTCTTAATGATTGTTGTTGAGTATCTAAATTTTCTATTTCCATGTTGTGTCCTAGAAAGGCAGACGTTTAATAGCTAGTTGTTTAATTATATTTGGTTGAGAGAGAGGTAATGACAGTCTCCTAGAAAAGAGTGTTGGGATAAAGCCAAGAATACAAGCCACGGATTAACGTGAGCAATGACCCATAAATTCTTCTGAGTTGGAGGAAGAAGATAAGAATAGAAATTCATCGCTACAGCATAGAAATGGAACAGTTATGAATTTCAAGTAGAGAATTGATTCATTGTTGTTTTTGCTTCTACCAACAAATAATAGCACAGTAGTTTAATGACAGAAGATTTGGGTTCAAATGCCACCTCAGGCACTCTAGCTATGTGATCCTGCAAAATTATTTACCCTGTTTATCTTTAATTTCCTCTTCTAAAAAACAGGGATAATCATATTTGTTCTTAAAAAGTTAATATAAATAAAATTCATTAAAAATGTTAAAGTGCTTTGTAAATGTGCCATTCTTGTTGTTGTAATTATTGCCATGATCCAAGACCTCTTAACTGTACCTCCTTTAAGAAACAAGATAGCTGGGAGACCCATGTCAACATGCTCATGAGTACATAAGGTTTGTTACCTGACAACTCATTTCTATAATAGCCTTCATTTATCATTCCTTTTTAGGATTACCCTGATCATGACCCATGATTCCTTAACTCCCATTTCCCTTTTCTTTTCCCTATCTCATTTAGTTAGTTTAGTTATGACACTACCAGCTGATTGAATTTGGAATATGGTTTTTAGCTATATTCACAATTACCCTTTGACTATAATGCTTTCACTTCACCCAATTTTCTCCATATATCTAGGGACTGAATCTTCTTATCCTGAGCCAGTCCAATGCTGACTGTAACTTTAACAAATGAACTGGCCAATAAGTCCAGTCCTTAAAAGCATTTTTAGAGTCCCCAGCCTATGCTATTCCTTCATAGACTTTGGTGCATACAGAATATTCCAAAACTGTTTCCAATCTACTACACATTTTGGGAATAAGAGTCTGTTTGATCTGGTTGTGCAACTAAAGCAAGGGCATTCAAAAGGCAAAAGACCTCCAGACTCTTTGTGTAACTTTATTTCTCTCTGATGATATTCTGAAAAGAGAAAAGAGAAAACTCTAAGGGAAAAGATCTTTGCCTTTTTCTCTTATGAGTCTAACAAGTGGCTCATGAATAAGGACCTCTGGTTTTTGCCTCAGCATTTCTTTCATGTTTGATAAAGTAGTTTAGAGATTATGTGACCTTGAAAGTTTCCAAAGGTCATGAAAGTAAGCTACTAGGATGTTTAGAAGCAAAGACCATTTCAGGGATTGTAGCTAGCCAACCCAGCTTTGAGGAAACAAGGAGCAAAGAGAAACCTTCAAGATTTAACTTGGTAGTAACTGAGATGAGGACTTATCGGGGAGTGATATTGCATTTGGCTGTAACCTTGGTAGAACTTAGGCAAATGTAGAAACTTCATTAAATGATTCCATTCTCCTCAGGGACCAAGGTGGTAACAGAGAGGAATTTGCCCCAGAAGTCTTATGGATGAAGTGTTTATATTTCCATTCTAGTTATATCTTTAAAATAAATGTCTCTTTTCAAAGTATAATTTATAGTAATTAAGTAAAAATGGTTAATAGACCAATCACTAAAAGTTGGGGATGGGAAACCAGTCCAGAATTGGGGGCAGGGAGAGGATAGAAAACTGATTACATTAGAAAAAAAATATCTCAATCCCTCAGGGGTACTTTTAGAATCTGCAAGGAGAGTCATAGTATTTCTTGTTTTAGGAAAGTATTCACTACCCTCCCAAGGGTTTAATTATCATCTCTATACAGATGATTCTACTATATATCCAGTCCTGGGTTCTCCCCCGAGTTCCTATCCCACAACACAATCTAATCTGCCTATTAGATATTTTGATCTGGATACACTGTACACATCTCAAACTTAAAGAATAAGGTTATAGTACTTACTCTTCTTGCACTTGTTCAGTTATAGGATCATAGTATTCGTACTAAGAAGTGTTATAGAAGATCATCTGGTCCAAACTGTTCATTTTACAGATAAAGAAACCGAGGACCAGAGATTTAGAATGGGATTTTCCTGCATTATTATAGGAATGACAACCAGTAATTTAGTCCTTTTGGTCCTTTGACTTTCCTTCATACCAGCCACAGGTATTATTTATTTCCTCCCACCTGGCTCTAAGGGGGTCCATTTCATCACAAACTGGACTGTGCTCTGAAGCAGTTATTAGCCATCTTAAACCTTTATTTCTAACAATTCTCCGATGTTAGAAATGAAAATTTCTAACAATTTTCAGAGAAAATTCTCTGAAAGTTTCCTTGACTCTGATAATAACTCTGAGCCTCATCTTGCAATAACTAACCTTCAGATCCCCTAAAAATAACACTATTTTCACACGTCTAAAACACTACCTCAAGGTTTCAAAAAACTTGTCAACTTTTAAGAAAGTCTCTTAAAATATTCAAATATACTCATCTTACAAATTATTAATATCAAAGGGGGACCTCTGTCATAAAGACAGGAACAGTGATGGCATCTGCTCTGCTGAATTTTTGTTTCTTAGAATGTTTATATAAGCAGGTCAGCAGATCACTGTAAACAAAACCATCTGTTCGGGTCTAGAAATAGCCTCATTTTATAGAGTCCAACTTCATAAAAATATTTTTGAAATAGAATTCTACCTTTACCCAATTGGTTTCAATGGGCAGGCAATTTCTATACTGGTATCTGTAGTCTTTACAATCCAAAACAGTGAAAAGGGAAGGAGTGGGCTTGGAGAGAAGCCTGATTCAAAAAAATTGAAAGCACAAGATTTATTGCATGCAAACACCATAATCCTGTTTGGTTTTCAACAAGGAACCATCTGTTTTCTAAAAGATGTCCTCCCAGGAACATATTATTTCATATACACATTGTAACAGGCCAGCTTTGCTTTACCATGGGGGTCACAGGCATAAAAAACAAAGCCTCACAGAGTGCCTTTTATATAGTATGTGCATAATGTTGTTTGCTATTTCAGTCATGTCCAATACTCTGTGACCCCTTTGGGGTTTTCTTGGCAAAAATACTGGAATGATTTTCCATTTCCTTCTCTGATGCATTTTATAGATAAGAAACTGAGGCAAATAGGATTAAATAAATGACTTGCCCAGAATCACATAGCTAGTAATTATCTGAGGTCACATTTGAACTCAGGTCCTCCTGACTCCAGAATCAGCATGCTATCCACTGTGTCACATATCTACCCTGTGCTTAATATTGCTTGTTGTTAAAAAGAAGCCTTCCCAATATATAAGAATCAGTAGACATTTATTAAGTTCCCACTAAGTGCAAGGCACTGTGCTAAGTGCACAAAACTAAAAGTTAGTTATCTCCTTTCAAATTTGTGTTATTTGGGGTAACCTCAAATTTCCTCTGTTGTGCCTCAGTTCTCTTTTAATGTCCTGACCCAGTTTCCCTAATTGTCCTATTCAGTTACTCTGCCTCAGGTTATAACCATTCCCTCTTAATGTTTGATAGGATAAAAGTCTTTATCCATTTTAGATGTCATTAGAATATCAGGAGCCTTTCCAATACCTCCTGTTATGTCATCCTAGGTGCCTTCCCCCTTTAGGTCATCCCCATCCAGGTACCTCCCCCATTATGTCATTGTTCTTGTTACCCTATAAAAGAATCTTGTATCTGACATTCGCAGCTGGATTCTTTGAGATGATGGTCTCATTCAGCCTTGGGACCAAACCATGGATCCATTTGGTCCCAGTAAATCTCTCCCATTTAATAAATTATTAAATACTCTCTAATCTCTATCTTGCTCAGTTTCTCCAGCATTACACCTTGTAGCAATAATATTTCTTTTCTTTTTATGATGGTAGTCTCTAATTATTGGAGATATCCAGAACCAAGATAATCATTTGCTAAGGATGCTTTAGAACAGATTTTTGTATTGAGGGTTGGCCTAGATGGTTTATACAATAACCTATACCTATTCAGTTTTGATTTTCTCATCCTTGATTTTAAAGCATCTTATCTTTATTTTTATCAAGCCCCCCAAAATTCTGAGATGAGAACAACAGTTTATAAAGTCTGATTTTGGCCATTAAAATCCCTAATAGAAGCTTTTTGTACCTAAACCTAAAAGAGCAATCATGATGCTGAAATGCAGAATTTTTTTAAATAATTTTTTATTGATAGAACACATGCCAGGGTAATTTTTTACAGCATTATCTCTTGCATTCATTTCTGTTCCGATTTTTCCCCTCCCTCCCTCCACCCCTTCCCCCAGATGGCAAGAGTCCTTTACATGTTGAATGGGTTGCAGTATATCCTAGATACAATATATGTGTGCAGAACTGAACAGTTTTCTTGTTGCACAGGGAGAATTGAATTCAGAAGGTATAAATAACCCGGGAGGAAAAACATAAATGCAAGCAGTTTATCTTCATTTCCAGTGTTCTTTCTCTGGGTGTAGCTGCTTCTGTCCATCTTTGATCAATTAAGGCTCTCTTTATCAAAGAGGTCCACTTCCATCAGAATACATCCTCAAACAGTATCATTGTTGAGGTATATAATGATCTCCTGGTTCTGCTCATTTCACTCAGCATCAGTTCATGTAAGTCTCGCCAGTCCTCTCTGTATTCATCCTGCTGGTCGTTCCTTACAGAACAATAATATTCCATAACGTTCATATACCACAATTTACTCAACCATTCTCCAATTGATGGACATCCTTTCATTTTCCAGCTTCTAGCCACTACAAACAGGGCTGCCACAAACATTTTGGCATATACAGGTCCCTTTCCTTTCTTGTATCTCTTTGGGGTATAAGCCCAGTAGAAACACTGCTGGATCAAAGGGTATGCACAGTTTGATATCTTTTTAAGCATAGTTCCAAATTGCTCTCCAGAATGGCTGGATGTATTCACAGTTCCACCAACAATGTATCAGTGTCCCTGTTTTCCCACATCCCCTCCAATATTCCCCATTATCTTTCCCTGTCATTCTAGCCAATCTGACAGGTGTGTAGTGGTATCTCAGAGTTGTCTTAATGTGCATTTCTCTGATTAATAATGATTTGGAGCATATTTTCATATGTCTATAAATAGTTTCAATTTCTTCATCTGAGAATTGTCTGTTCATATCCTTTGACCATTTATCAATTGGAGAATGGTTTGATGAAATGCAGAATTTTAGAACCTATAATAAACTTGATCTTTATTTCTCTAGAAATCCAATTCCCTACATCACTTAGGACAAAGGTCTGAAATAAATAAAGAAAACGTATGAAGAGAGAAAAATTGAAGAGAACTTATTCATTAATAATGCCTTTATACAAATGTAATATTATTCTTTCTGAATAAAATTCTCTTTGTTCAAAAGGAACAGTTGCTTTTTTCACAGGATAAATAGTTCAGTTAAAAGCATAAAATTGAATTCAATCTAGTATCATGTAACTTTTTACATTGTTTGAATTCAAATTTTTTAAAGAACAAAAACTAAAAAAACTAATTGAGCCATTGGTTCACCCAATTTGTTTGCCTGTATATAAAAATGATATCTGAAGTTTTTTAAATGTTTTCAAAGGAGGATTATACTGGTAACTGTTGTTTTGCATTCTTGTCATTTCTTCTCCATCCTAGCAGAAGGATTTTCAGGAAAACATCAAACAGACAAAGATAGAATATTGTTTATGATACAACTGTTTTGCTAATGGAATAAACAAAACAACATAATGAGAAGGCTGATCTTGATACATTCTGTAGCAAGATGAGGTAGCATGATCTTCAAAACACATACCACAAATGCCATTCTGCATAAAATAATGAAATGTCAGAAGCAGGAAGTGTCTCATAAATCACAATTATTCATCTGTTTCTTCATTTATTACACTTACTGCACACAACTATGGAAGTAAGATCTCTGCTTCAATTAAAATAATTGACCCTGATTGGCCAAAACATCATCTCCTATGAAAAGCAATCTTGTCCAAATTCAATGATTTTACCTTGCCTATTATTCATCCTTTCTCTCCCTCAATTTTTACTTAAAAGCAACTATAATAATAATTAACATTTATAAACATTTTGCAAAGGCAAATATTTTTATTATCTACATTTTGCAGATGAGGAAACTGAGGCTCAGAGACATTAAGTGATACCCCCAGTATCATACAACTAGTAAATATCTGAGGCAGAATTCAAGGTCAAATATTGATCCAGTTTTGAGAGCCATTTTAATATATAAAACTATACTCTGACTCATGACAATATGATTAATTATTTTTATTTTTACTTAAGGCAAGCATATTGTGTTTATATACTGTAACTTGGGACAAATTCATTACCAGAATGGTAATGGTTTAGATTCCACAGAAAGTCATGGTTCACCTAGGATAAGATGATTACCTGAAATCTCATCAACATGCTGATTAGCTTGTTTTTGGATACTCAGCACCTTCTCAGCTCTCTTAGCTCCTTCTCTCTGGGATTAAAGAGTTGAGGGGTGGAATAGTAAACTTCTTCCAAAGATATTCTTTATAAAGTGCTGGGATCTGAACTTTCTATTAACTGTCTACCTTCCATTAGCAGCTCTTTTGGTTTGGACTTTACAGAACATCATCTCTAAACCCACCCACACTCAATGCCTTAGCCCCTTTTCAGCTTCTTTTTGTATGTTGTCTTCCTTTTTCAGGTAGTAAGCTCCTTCAGGACAGGAACTATCTTTCTTCTATTTTTCTAGCTTTAGCACAGTGTCTGGCACATAGTATATTCTTAATAAATGTTTTGTTTTGTATATATTGTTTTTTGTGCCTAGCACCTTGGGTAGCACTATTTCCCTAAGTAATTTCATTAGCTCCCAATGATTTAATTTCACCTCTAGACTAGTAATTCTCAAATTTATAGTGCTCTAAACTCAGTTTCATATCACCAAATGCTTTTCAGACAGCTCAAACTGGAAGTTCACTAGACGTCTTAGTCTCAACATAAAGAAAACTGAACTCATTATCTCTTTTTTCCCCCACGTGTATTTTATTTGTTTACATGTATATAAACTTTTTAAATATACATTTCTTTTATAAATCATGTTTGGAGAGAAAAATCAGAACAAAAGGGAAAAACCATGACAGAAGGAAAAAAAATAGGAAAAAAAAAAAAAAAAAAGGTGACCACAGAGTGTGTTGATTTACATTCAATCTCCTTAGTTCTTTTTCTGGATGTAAATGGCATTTTCTATCCAAAGTTTATTGGGATTGCCTTGGATCACTGAACCGCTGAGAAGAACCAAGTCTTTCATAGTTGATCATCACACATTCTTGCTGTTACTGTCTACAATGTCTTCCTGATTCTGCTTGTTTCACTCAGCATCAATTTGTGTAAGTTTTTTCAGGTCTTTTTAAAAGCATCTTATTCATCATTTTTTTCTAGAGCAATAATATTCCATAACTTTCATATACCAAAACTTATTCAGCCATTCCCTGATTGATGGGCATCTATTTATTTTCCAGTTCTTTGCCACCACAAAAAGAGCTACTACAAACATTTTATATTTCCTTGGGATACAAACCCAGTAGTAATACTGCTAGGTCAAAGGTCAAAGTTTTATAATCCTTTAGGTATATGGACTCATTATCCCTAAATCCTTAAATATCCAGCTCTCTAAATCTCCCTACTGCTGTCATCCCTAGTCCAATCAAGCTCAAAATCTAGTGCCACCTCCAACTTCCCACTATTTTACTTCCATATTCAATCTGTTGCTGAGGTTTGTTGATTTTGCCTGTTTCAGGTCTCTCAAATATTCTCCCTCTCTTCTCTGATATTGCCAACATCCTGGTGGAAGTTTTCATTATCTCCAGTGAGGATTATTGTAATATATAATGTTCTCTCTAAAATGTACTGTTCTCTGTTGAGGTTTTCTTGGGGTTTCTGGAAGCAGCCTTTGTTTCAGTTCAGTAATCACCACAAGCACAGCCAGGAGTCCAAATCTTTTATTGTCTCTTTCAAAGACATGTCTCCTTTCCTGGGGCCTGGTTAGCTTTCTTATAGTCCAGATCCTTTATTATCCTCTTCCTGGGGCTGATTTCTGGCACATGAAGTAATGGACAATAGATTGGTTTTGTACTATTTCTAGGACTTATGGACATGTATAATTCTTCATTTTGATTCATGTTATTTGTTACATCACTGCTAGCTTTTGTTACTATGTGCTTATGTAATTTATGTAATTATGTTTAATACCTCCCATATTGATGGATTTATGTATACCTGTTTTAAGTGTGAGACCCTTCAGAAATCTGCTAATCTGATTTGATTTCCCATTTTCTTTGGTGTTTTCATCTCCTTTCCTGAAATATCAGGGAGGGCATGATCACCTCCTTTTATGGTGTTTTCACTCCTTTTTTGAGCAGTCAGGAAAGGTGTGATCACCACCTTTTTTAGGGTACTTAGCTCCTTAAGAAGCCAGGGAAGGCATGGCCATCTATGTTCTAAAACAAAAGAAAGTGGGAGATGTTATGGGCCAGAACTCTGAACTTGAAACAAAGGATTCTTACAAGGTACTCAGTCAGTGGAATTGATAGAGACAGGAAGATTCAGAGATGTTCAGAGAGAAGGCAAAGGACTGGTGACAGCAGCTTAAGCTCTCAGAACCAAGGGGAGAAATTCAATTCAATCTTCAATCTTCCTGAAGGCTGGCCTGGACTCCTGCACTTTCCCCGCTAAGACCAAAGCCATACTGAAAGGCTCTGCAGAAAGCTGCCCATCTGATAATTCCTGCAAGTTTTGAAGTCCTGCAATGGTCTTATCATGTCTTGGAGAATCCAATGATTCCTGCTGGTTTTAAAGTTCTGTAACAGTCTCGTTATCAGCCATGCTCTTTCGGTGTCAGATATTTCTTAGGTCTTCTCCTTTGTTTCAAGGTTTTTCTCTTTTTCTATCTCTCTGAGCCAGGTGCTGTTGGCACTCATCTGATTCCTTCTCCATCTGTAGAAATACAAGCCAACTCTTTCTCTCAAGCAGTTAACCTATATAGTTCCTTCTATTCTTTTCCTTCCTCCACTTTCTAAATATCTTCTCATCACCTGGCAATTACATTGGAGCTGCTCATTATATTGGAGCTACTCACACTGGACATTGTCCTTCTGTTCGGTTAAAGAAGTCTATATTCTCTCCAATTGTAATCTCTTTCTCCCATCTGATTGCTTTTCTGCTAGTTGATCATTTAATCTCTTTCTGCCATCTGATTGCTTTTTGGCTGATTGATCATATCAGAGTCCTGAACTTCTAAAGGTGTAAACTCAGCTGCCATCATGTTCCACCTGTCTTTTGTATATCTTGGAGCTGGGCCCCTCCTCTCATTTCCCTGGATCAATCTACATTCTGAGACCCAGTGGAAGTCTTTGTGGCACTTTGGACATAGGGTTTTAGGTCTTCTCCCACCCTATCCTCTCACTCTATCTCTTTGCCTGCAATGAGCTCTCAGATGTCCTATTTTTCCACACTGAAAGCATCAACGAGTTTCTCTAGAACTCCCTTGCCAAGAGGGACCTTGTCTTCCCATATTCATCATCATAGCCTGGGTATAATAAGCACTTGTGCCCACTGTGGCATAGCGTCTTATGATCTCCTTTAAAGGAACATCTTTGTGTAGTCCCCATATAATTCTTCTGCAAACCTCATTAGCATTTTCCTTAGCCAGTTGTCTTATCATAATTCTTGTAACTGCATTTTCTCCAATGGTTCTTGTGACAGCTGTTTGCAGACATCCCACAAAATCAGCAAAAGGTTCATTAGGACCTTGCTCTATTTTTGTGAAGGCTTTCCCTCGATCTTTCCCTGGGAGGGTGCCCCAAGCTTTTATAGCAGCAGTAGCAATTTGTTCTTATACCACTATGGGGTAATTAGTCTGTGCTGAATTATCTGCGTACTGACCTTCACCTGCTAGTTGTCAAAGGTAATTTGTATGTTAAACTCCAGTTTACTTATTTTGTTGGGCTTGTATCCTGCATAATTCACTATACTCCAAAAGCCACAACAAATTTTGTCCAGGTTCTAAACATGTCCTTGCCATGGATTTCCAATCACTAGGGGTTAAGATTTCATAAGCCAAATTCTCTAGTAACATCTTAACATAAGATGATGTAGCCCCATAAAGAGTGCAAATGCTTAATTTTTTCCAAATCAAAAGGAGTTTATCTTTTCTTTTGTTGACCTGAAGAGTCAAGCTCTTCAATCACAGGGTATGCATTTATTTTTAAATCAGATATATCCTGTCCTTCTCTCTTAGCCTTAACTAGTGCCTTTTGTAATCTTGTCATAAATTGCTTCATAGGTAGTGATGATTATGTCACTGCCTCTTCCCCTCCTCCTTCTCCCTCTACTCATGAAGGGTTAATTGAGGTAGGTAGGTCAGGGGATGGGGAATGCTCCTTCTGTGAAATACCATACTCAGAATTGTACTTAACTCCATTCTTACCTGATTCTTCATCCTTTTCACTTAGTTTATCTGGATCCTCCACCTCCTACTCTTTCTTCTTTTTCCTTATTCTATAACTTATATAATTTCCTAAATTTAATTGTATTAATTTATATGTATAAAGTGTTTCTTTGGAAATTGAGTAAGACGCCCATTATTATTGTAGTATTCACAAAGTTGCTCTCCTACTAATTTCCATTCAACAGGATTTAATTCTTTTTCCTTAGAGAACCAAGGAGATGTGTACTGTACAGTTTCTAAAAGTTCAGTGATCTGCTCCCAAGTTACAATTAAACCTTGATTTTTTTTTTTATCAGTCTGAACAAGCTATTGACACATTTTCCTTTCGGTGGAGAAATCTCTTTTCTAAACATTTGACCCATTTTAGCTGAAATACTACTTTAGCGCTTTACAAATTTCCTTGTCTATTTTTGTACTTTCCCAAATTTCTGGGTCACCGATGAAGGTTCTTGGTCCCATGTTCAAACACCAAAATGTAATGTTCTCTGTTGAGGGTTTCTTGGGGTCTCTAGAAGTAGCCTTCATTTCAGTTCAGTAAATCCCCACAAGTGCAGCCAGGTGTTAAAGTCCAAATTTTTTATTGTCTCTTTCAAAGTCTTGTCTACTTTCCTGGGGCCTGGTTAGCTTTCTTATAGTCCAGATTCTTTATTATCTTCTTCCTGGGGCTGGGCAGCTTTCTATAGAGCCTTTCAATATGGCTTTGGTCTTAGTGGGGAAAGTGCAGGAGTCCAGGCCACCCTCTAGGAAGATTGAAGATTGAATTGAATTTCTCCCCTTGGTTCTGAGAGCTTAAACTGCTGTCACCAGTCCTTTGCCTTCTCTCTGAATGTCTCTGAATCTTCCTGGCTGAGGCTTTTAGCTTATATACTCCACACTGAGTACAAACCACTCATTCTATCACTAGGAAACCATTATTTGTTGTAGGATTAAATCAATGCTAAACTAGATTTAACCATTGTCTCCTCAATTCCACTTAGTACCTTGTTTCAAATTCTGGCCCATAACATCTCCTTGTAGGATTAAATCAATCATACTGAATCATGCTAAATTAGATAACTATTGTTTCTATCAATTCCACCAACTTAGTACCTTGTAAGTACCTTTGTTTCAAGTTCAGAGTTCTAGCCCATAACAGTAATAGACTGCAGGGGAATTTGCCTCAAGTCTTTCCTCACATTCTTCATTCAAGCACTGTGGATTTTCCTTAAGCACAGGTCTAACCATATCACTCTCCTACTCAATAAATTCCATTCCTTCCTTATCATCTCTCAAATACACAGTCTTCCATTTGGCAAACCTTCCTATATCTTATTGCCTACTATATGCTTTTTTGACTCACTAACACTTGCTTCCTTGAATTTTTTTTCTAGCTATCTCTCATGTTTGAAATGTTCTCCCTCCACATTTCTGCCTCCTGGCTTTCCCAGCTTATCTCAAGGGTCAACTAAAATCCTATTTTCTAGAGGAAGCCTTTCTCAACATCTCTTAATTCTAGTACCTTCTCTCTATTTTTTTTTCCTATTTGTCCTGTATATGAATTGTTTGTATATACAATTACTCCTCAGGTTTCATAGAGAAACGTTCTTAGAAAATAGCATAAACAGTGACACATTTAACCTACTAGAAATAGGAAGTTAGATTCCTGTAATCTTTTGCTAGAGGTTTTCTTAACAATAAAACATTAATTGTGATATGTACTTTTCCTAATATAGTAACTATGAAATAATTCATAGCATGCAATACATAAAATAAAATTGGTAACATGCAAAACATTTTTCTCACTAGTAATTCTCTAGAATTATGTGATCTTTTGTGTTAATATCTCAATTAAAAAAAAAAAAACATTGATTTTAAATGATATTCACATATCCACAACATATTACATATACAGTACCATCAATACTAAATGGCAAATAAAATTCTTAAAGTTAAAACATTTTTTAACTTGAATCATATGGTCACATGGTGGTGTAAGTGTATTGTGCTTTATATTATAATTCTCTATCTCTATCTCTATAAACTTCTCTACATGGCTTGCTCTCTGAAAATCAAGGAGAGTTTGCTGGGACTGCTGTCAAAAGACGCTGAGACTGATAACATCCTGATATCACCTTCAATATTCTGTCTCTTATGACTGGTGGGTGGTATTGCATAATAGTTTTAAATAATTTATCAGTAATGTTTGCTTCATGCTCTGTTTGAGATCATTAAGGGTCTTGGAGTATGAGACAAATTAATTTAACTTTGAGATTGAAATTGGGTCAATAGCCTCAATGTCCTAGTCAGCTGGTTGATTATGCCAGTCTACCCTAGTAGAACATCAACTGCTCCACAAACTTTTATTAATCATATTTCTCATTTTTTAACTCTTACAGCACATAGTTGTGAATGTGCACAGCTGCCAACAGGAAAATAAAAATGAGGTTACCAATAAAATCATTCAAATGCTTGAACTTGCAAGAGTTTAATGCAGGAATGTTGAGGATTGACAAATAGCTTGTTGTCTAACCTATTAGATTGTGAGTTGCTTGAGGGTGAAGACTGTCTTTTTCCTTTTATTATATATATATATATATTTTTTTTCCCACAAATCCTCAGCACTTAGCACAGTCCCTGGTACACTATTAACAAATGTTTATTGACTAACTGACTGGCATATGTACTTACTGAAATACCAATAATTTGCTGGTGCAAATGGCTATATATGTTCCCATTCTTTCAGTAGCTTAAGTGTATTAACTTTGTTAATTAGATCCCTTCATGACACTTCATAGTACTTTTCACTAATTCATTACAAAGAGACTTGGAATGATGTTCATTCTTGTCTCTACGCTGGAAGACTGGAATGTATTTCTAGCAACATATTCAATTATACCATATAATCAAATTCCACTGCAACTAAAAGAACCAAACGTCTAATGTAGTTATTTGTTGTATTTAACCAATGATGGGTATATAAAGCACTCTGATTTTCACAGGTATAAGTGGGCTTGGGAGATGTGTATTAGCCAGAATATAGAACAAAAAGCACCCGTACTTTTGATGCATATTAAGAGACTGATGTAGGCTCTGCCGGCATTAGCTTTTTCATTTGAATTCCAATCAAAAATGATCTTGGCATCCAGGCTCACCTCTAGTGCCCCAGACTCCACAGGGTATTTTTTAGCTGAGTCCCTGAAATAGATTAGAAGGACAACAGACCACATGCAATCAGGAATTTAATAAAAGTTTTTTAAATTGTCTGAGCCAAACCAGATAGTTGTGTGGAATTGCTAGTAGTTATGCATTAATGTCCATCCTGCCCTTGTCAGAGAAAGGCAGAGAAACAAACTAGGGAGAAGTGGATGGTCCTGAAGAGTCCAGAAGACAGTAGGAGAGATTGTGATCATAAGAACAGTGTGAAAGCCCAGCAGAAACAACATAAAATTTAAGAGAGATGAAACATCCAATATAGCAAGAACAACAGCAAAACAGATGGCAGCAACACAATGCAAGAATCAGAAAACATTGTCAGCTCTGCACTCCTGAAGGTACTATGCCTTGGGCTGTTTGTATGCCCTGGCCACATAGGTTACTGGGATGTGAGCTCTCTACACCTGGACCACAGGTTTCTCTAATATATGTCTCTTCATACATGTTTATTCATACATGAATGCCCTCCAAGTATGTTCCCTAGTCATATATATTTTGTGTGTATATACTCAAGCTGTCATAATTTCTGAGACAGTATACCAATATTATCTGGGAAAGATCTCTCGTCATTTTATTTGCCATGCTGTTTGACCAAAAAGCTTTGATTTCAAACTAATGTGTCCTCTGGTTGAAAGTAAACACATCAGAGAGGGGTTGTGAGTACTACTTTAGAGTATGTGCAGACTCACCTTGAAGCTGGAAGAGCTTTTTGGGGACCCTATATGAAAAAAAGCACCAGAGGTGCTATATACACTATAATTTAGATCAATAATAATAATAATAATTAACATTTATATAATAATTCTACATTTATAAGAGTTCTAGTCCTGTGTTAAATGCTTTACAATTCATTTTGATTTGATTCTCTCAAAAACTAGTAGGTGCTATTATTATCCCCTTTTTGAGATGAGAAAACTAAGGCAGACTTGCACAGGGTCAAGAGCTAGTAAGTATTGAGAATGAATTTGAACACAACTCTTCTTTACTCCAGGCCCAGGACTCTACCCAATCCATCATCTACCTTCTCCTTAAAAAAAGAGATTATACTTTAAATAAATGTGTACTATATTCCTAACCTAGTTTCACAGATCAATCATTTCCTGAACACATACTGACATTTTCTACCTCTAACCTTCATTTATAGCATTCCCTAGATCTAGAATATCCCCATTTCACTCTTACACTTATTTGACAAATTCAAATGTTACTAGCAGCGTGTAGGTGAAATTTAACAAAATAAATTTAACAGCTCACCAAAAGAAATACAAATGACACATTTTGAAATTTAATCTGCATCCTTGAAATATTCTTCATCACTTTCTTAAGTCTACCCAATCAACAAAATAACTCTGCTTTATGGTGTTTGCCAATTTCCAAAATATAAAAATCCAAACCTACACAGAACTTTACACATAACAGTTGTGTCCAACTCTCCTTGATCCCATCTGGGGTTTTCTTAGCAAAGATACTGCAGTAATTGACCATTTCCTTCCCCAGTTCATTTTACAGATGAGGAAACTGAGGAAAGCAGGCTTAAGTGATTTGTCAAGGGCTAGTATCTGAGACTGGATTTGAACTCATGAAGATGAGTCTTACTGATTCCAGGCTCAGCCCACCTTCTGCACCTAGCTGCCCCAAAAGCATAAATGCCCACACTTCAAATTAAACTATTGGCTCTCTCCAACAAGGATAAGCTGACTTATGAAACCCTGAAAAAGTCACCTTCTCTATGAAGCTTTCTTGAATCAATGAAAGCTGATCCACTTGACTAGAAATGATATTTTTATAATAATAATGATTCTAATGACAATAGAATTTTTAAAGTGTCTTAGGGTTTGCAAAGCATTTAAAAATATTATCATCTTCTATCCCCTTACCTCACCCCCAAATTTGAGTTCAGGTTTTTCTGAGTAGAGATGTAGCATGTTATCCACCGCATTACCTAGCTATTATCAACTTCTAAAATATCACAATGTCTTTGAATTTTTTTATTTGCTTATGTTCCATTTTATATTATACTTATCTGTATATTTGTCCAATCTCCCCTTCATGTTATAAGCTCTTTAATGCCTCAGACCCTATTCTGTTCATCTTCATTATTTCTCCACACCTACCACAGAGCTTCACACATAAATCTTTGTTAAATTGAATTAAATAAAGGAAAAAAATGCAGATCAAAGATTCAGAGAATCTTAGACTTGAAACAGAAGTCCAAGCCTATCTAGCCAAATCCTCTATAATAACCTAATATAAAATCCTTTAAATTGTCAAGCATGGGTTTGAAGATCTCCAATGAGAAAGAACCCAAGCCCTCCAAGACAATCCATTCTACTTTAGGATAGTTAATTTGCAAATGTTCCTTCCATTGTGTGTAAATCTGCTTTAATGTGTGGTTTCCCCCATTGGTCCTTAATTCTGCCATCTAGTACCAAACTGAACAAATCTGAGTCTTGTCTTCCACATAAAAGTCATTCAAATACTTGGAGATCACAATCATTCTAAGCACCCTTCAAATTCTTCTCTTCTCCAGGCTAAACATCCTAAGATCCTTTGACGATTTCTAAAATATCCTGATTTCAAGATTCTTCACTGTCCCAGCCAACCTGTCCTATATACTCGCCATCTTATCAGTGTCCAACAAATGGAATCTAGAGCTAAACACAATATCCTTGATAAAGCAATTGTTCCAAATATCAATGCAAGTATAAAGCAAGTTATACTTCTACAAAGAAAATATTTTTGTATAATAAACATAAGCATAATAAAAACATAAATATTATTATTAGTGTTTAGAATTTACAGACGCTGGTTGGTGCAGTGGATAGAGTGCTGGCTCCAAATTCAGGAAATCTCATTTTCTTGAGTTCAAATACTGTCACTTAACGATGTTTGCCTCAGTTTCCTCATCTTTAAAATGAGCTGGAGAAGAAAATGGCCAGCCATTCCAATAACTTTGCCAAGAAAGTCCAAATGGGATCACAAAGAGTCAGAACTGACTAAATAACAAAGTATTTATATAATTAAGGTTTAGGGTTTGCAAAGCATTTTACAAATATTAATTGAATGTCATTGTCCTAACTATGTGTACAATATGTTATCCATCTAGGAATCCCACTTCAAGGCAATAAGTGTGACATGGAAAGACAAGATAGAAGCCAAACAGAAAATTCTCTTATAAATGAATTTGACATTGTAACAATGGAATTACAGATTTAGAGCTTGAAGAGGGATTTGAGGTCATCCTATCCACCCCTCCATTTTATATAAAAGAAACAAAAGCCCAGAAACTTCCAATGAGTTATCCAAGAATACACGAATAGTAAATGACAGAGTTGGGATTCATATTCAAGTTCTATAAATCCAATTACAACATTCTTTCCATTATACTACTCAGGCAGAGTAAGGAGACCCCAAGATGGCAGCTAAGCAAAAAGTCTTTCTCAAAAAGATAATGACAAAAATATAAAGAAGAAGGAGGAGAAGAAAGAAGAGTAGGGATGGGGAAAGGGAGAAGAAATGAAGTTTTATTTACTCCTGTACAGAAAAAAGGAGGGATATTGTGAACAAGCCAAATTAAAATACCAGAGTACCAATGGTAGGTTTAAACACCCCCAGATTATCATAGACCATTAGGGCATCATAAACAAGTAGTTTAGGATGTTCCTGTCAATAGATATGAAATATTGTAAGTGTCTTCTGACCCAAACTATTTGCAAAAAGATGAGCATAAAATTATGGATATTGCATAGCTAGGATTTTAGTAAATATTAAGAAAACAAGCTTTAATCATCTGCAAATGAGCCTATGTCCATTACTATCCTACTGGCTCATCATTAAATTAGTTACTTTTTTTGGTAGCATGTAATCTTATTAGATAGGAAAATTCTGGTCTATTGTCTCTGACAAATCCTTTATGAATGTTACTAATTATGTCAGAATGCTGCAATCAATAATAATCACTAAGGACAGACAATGAAATCTAATAAATCAGAAGGAAAAAAATTCACTATTAAAAACAAAGTCTCATAAAAATAAAATAATGCACATGAATATATTTAGTAAAGTATAAAGAATGTGCAATTATAAGTTATTCTTTTGTCATGCTTATTATTATTATTCCCAGAAAAAAAAATCTTTAATCAGTATGAAGGCTAAGGAGAATCAGTATTTTTTTTAAAAAGCTTATGAAAGTGCAAAATTACAAGAGGGAAATTAAGTGACAAAAGTTTCATTATCAGGAAAGAAGAGAGAAAAAGGGGAGAAAGGTGAGGGAAAAGAAGAACAAACTGAGAAGTTGGATTTCTGCTTAAAATCTTTTGGCTGTAGACAAAATCTTGCTTCTTGCTCCTTTTTGTACTGACATTGTATGAGGAACCAAAGTTATGAATCAAAGCCATTTGAGCAATCATTCTGTCATTTGGCTTGGGGTGAGAGGTGGGGGAGGAGGAAAAAGACCTATGATTTCATTACTATAAAGAACTCCTCAAGAGGAAAATCTTTACACTCTTTCCACTATGCTATCTAACTGCCTAGCATAATGCACACATCTGGCAATTTGCCACAGCTGTTGGCCATGTGGGTTGGTCATAAACAAGAGCAATAAGAATAATAAAGAACTCAGCATCTCATTTCTAGGAAGAATTGTAGAAAAGGAAAATTTTGTGATGAACTAGAAAAGATGAACTATGTATCTATTTTTTCTTCTAGTCTAAATTTTTCCAATGTCAAAAAACATCTATGTATGTGCAAAAAAGCACATTAATCTCTTTGCCAATATATATATGTGTGTATATATAGAGAGAGAGAGAGAGAAAGAATTGGAACAATACCCCTAACCTCTCCTGGTCAGTATGAAAAATAAAGTTCTTAGCAGGATGTAAGGTGCTTCCAAGAAAAAACAAAAAAAAAAGATTAAAGAGACAGAGAAATTCTCATGTGCATCAAGACGTACCTAATAATCAAAACACACAATAACAGAACTTTAAAGTTCTGGTGTACTTCAGCCGCCATCCAGATCAATGTGTTGCTTATGGGAATTGTCACTATAACACATCCAACAAGTAGTCATACAAAAGTAAATTGGGCTGTCTCAGGAGGTCTTGAGTTCATCTCTTAATGCCTTTAAAGAAATTTCAATGACCACTTGTCAGTAAGGTAGTGAAAGACTGTCTTCTTCAGGTACGGATTAAATTAGATGACTTTCAAGGTGTTTCCTAACTCTGAGATTCTGTGACTCAATAATTCAAATTGAAGAGGAGAAAACTGACAAAAAAGAAAAGTGAGACCACTTCATATTTGGTTATATAAGAGTTTGGAGGCTTCTCCAGAATGGCACGGGACTTGATGATAACCCCTCATTGCAACTAGTTGATGGATGCATAACACAAACAGCAGTCTGACTCTGCTCAAATTAATGTTGAAGGGAATAAAAATGAATGAATGAGAATATAATTGTGAAATAATCATATCTTGTATTTAATCTTTAAAGTTTTCAGAATGCTAAATTTTTAGACAACATTTCCTTTTTGCTTACAACATATCTGTGAGAAAAATTCTAAGTGGAGTCAGAAAGACTCAGATTCAAATGACACACATACCAGGAATGTGACCATGAGCAAATAAACTTCTCTGAGATCCTTCATGATTCAATCAAACAACTATTAATTTATCAAGTGCCTAATTTATGCCAGGTGCTGGGCTCATCACTGAGGATACAAGAATGAAAAATGAGACAATCAGTAAAAAGGCAAATACAAATATGTGGTACTTATGTTATTTTTGCTATGCTCAAATATGAAAGTGTACTGATTTACAAATTTGCTATTTAAAATTTTAAAATAGATTTAAGCTTTAGTAACTTAAAATTGCACTGACTTTTGGGATACCTTGTATATAAAATGTTAGCAATTAAAATTATTATTTTACCAATGAGAAATCTAAGGCTCAGAGAGAGCTTGAAAGTCATACACCTAATAGGGTTGCAGCAAGAACATGGATTTTTTTTTTTAGTCCAAATCATGCTTTTGTTACTATACCATGTGATCTGTATAGAATTATTTGTGTGTATACATGCACATGTGTGTGTATGTATGTATTCTGTGGCTCTTTCTGGTTCACTTATAAGCATGGTGAAATAGAGACTTTTTGGTTGGTTGGCTTCTGATATAGAATATAGTGGAATGAGGAGCTTTCTAGGGGTATAACAATGTTAGAATATAGGTCAAATAGATCTGAGTTCAAATCTCTCCTGGCAAACCTACTAGATGTATGATCCTAGGCACATTGGGGAAAACATAACCTGAAATAGTTTAGGTCATGCAGTGCATAGACTGCTGGATCCAGAATCTGGGAGCCAAAGAGTTCAAATCCAAACTCAAATAGATGTCTAATCCCAGGAAACTCATTTAAGTTCTGTTTTAGTTTCCTCATTTGTAAAATAGGGATAATACTAACACTTATCTGCAAGGGTTATTGTGAGGATGCAATGAGATATTTGTAAAATACATTGCAAAACCATATTTTATGTGTGGAATAGTGACCATTACCCAAATTAAAATCAGAGACTCTCAAGGTAAAAAGCAAGGATTTAACACAATGTCCCGAGAAAGGGCAGCACCCGGTGACAGCAGTGTCAGTACAAGGAGTGAAAAACACAAGCTGCAAAGCACAGGATTATGTAGACCCTAACTCAAAAGCCCCCACTCCCTTCTGACTTTTTCTCCCATTGTCTGGAAGTCCAGGATTACATTTTAAAACCAGGAAATCTACCCAGAGATAAAAAATACTAGCCTATGATACTTTTTTTTTTCCATATTAGGAACTTAATGTTAATTGTGGTGAAAAGGGCAGGAAAACAGGCCGGAAATGAATGTTTATCTAAAATTAGTGAAAATCTGCACTTTTGGCTATAGAAGAATTTATCTCAAAGTTTCAAGTTATAACTAGAGTATAGGGAATAATTCCTGTGAGAGTTCTTCACTCAGTTTATTCCATTTATGTAGAAAGAATTCATACCCTTAATATGGGTTGCTCTACATGACCTCTGAAGTCCAATCCTATGATCCAGAGAGAAGGAAACAAGCATTTGTTAAATATCTATTATGCTCCAAGAACTCTGCTAAGCACTTTACAAATATTATCTCATTTGATCCTCATACCAACCCTAGGAAGTAAGTACTATTATTATTCACATTTTAGATTTGAGAAAACTGAAACAAAAAGGTTAAGTGACTTGCCTGATTCACATAGTTAAGTATCTGAGGCTGGATATAAACTCAAGTCTTCCTGATACTGCTTCCAAAGCTATCATTCATGACTGTCTTTATATAATACAATGCAGTACAAGACAAAACTAATAAAACAAGACAAAATATATTTAATAAGTACCTATTATTTGCCAGGCACTGTGCTAAGTGCCTTATGCACTAAAAAGAACAACAATAAGAGAAACTCAAATTATAGAAATAACTTGTACATTGATATGGATAAGGAACAACCAATCAAAGAATGACTAAGATTCATCTCATGGCTTCAGAGACCATGGAAGTTGTGATGAAATGTGTTTATTCTTATTTTTTGTCTCAGCAGCTGCATCAGAAACTCAATATCTGCATTTATAGATAAGCTTTCTCTTTTTGTTATTGTTCAGCCATTTCAATTATGAATTTTTTTTGTAATTCCATTTGGGGGTTTTCTTGGCAAAGATACTGGAGTGAAACTTGTCATTTCCTTATGCAGATCATTTTTTAAATTAGGAAACTGAGGCAAACAGGGTTAAGTGACTTGCCCAGGATCACACAGCTAATAAATGTCTGAGGCCAATTTCAACTCACAAAAGATGAGTCTTCCTGACTTTGTAATCTATAAACTGCACCCAGAAATAAACCTTTGCATCATTGCCCAAGTATTTTCAAATCATGTTTGTTTGTGTATTGTATAAGTGTGTATTTAATCCAAATTCTGTCTGCGATCCCCCATATATATTGCCTTTCACCCCTAGAATGTGAATTCCTTTACTAGGGATTGGTCCTGTTTGCTTCTCTTTGTATTCCCAGTGCTGAGCACACACTAAGTGCTTAATATATGCTTTTTTTACTCACTCATTCAAAAAGAAAAGAA
The DNA here is from genome assembly GCF_016432865.1 of Antechinus flavipes. Lineage (NCBI taxonomy): Eukaryota > Metazoa > Chordata > Mammalia > Dasyuromorphia > Dasyuridae > Antechinus > Antechinus flavipes. Next base: position 437,918,052 of record NC_067398.1, read on the forward strand.
TAAAATCAATTACCTTTGACTTCTTTTCTCCTTCAAAACTCAAATAGTATTATCAATCTAAACCACATCAGGCATCATTTTGTCTTGGTTATAAGAAAATAGAATGTGGAAGAAATAGAGTAAGTCATTAAATGATAATAATAATAATAAGAGAAAAGTAAAGGAAAATTATGCTCCGAATAATCTAGCAATGTTTACACTTTGGGTGTTTAAGTAAAAATACAGATTTAAGATGTACATTTATTTAAGATTTGTTAATATACTCTCCAGTCTTAATTGATTAATGACTTGAAGGTCTGGATTTTTGCAACCTTATTAGCATAAGTGGAGTATCAGCATGCAAACATGGAAATGAATTTAAGGAAATTGTTAATGATTCATTATGCAGAGTAATTAGATTTTTGTATGATAGCAGCAAATGCATTAGCAAAAACAATTATGCAGTAATACAATGAAAAACCACTCTTAGGGGGAAAAAAAGTCATTAAGATAATACAATGGATCCTTTGCAAAGGCTCATCCTCTACAGCCTAAGACTGGAGTCACAACCAGCTGTTACCATCTGCTCAAGAGAGCCTTTGGCAGATATACATTACAAAGCTCTGCCAAACACTTATCTGTTGAAAATGTCTACCCCAGAACTCTCACAGACTGAATGTCTTTGAGAGATAGCAAATGGCTCTACAATCAAACTGCTTCAAATCATTGTCAAGGGCTCCCAGGAGGTAAAAAAATTAAAACAAGAAAAGCAGGAAAACTATATTCATGGGAAACTTCTTTGGCAGCTTTTTTCTGCCTTGCCTCTTCATACCTCTTTGAGTTTATGGAGGGAACATTGATTTGGAGTAAGAAGATCTGCATTCAAATCCTCCTGGTATACTTAATACTGTCTGACTTTATCCAAGTCAGTTCCCTGTGTTTCAGTTTCCTCCTTGGCAAAATGAGGAAATGGACCTCAGTGAGCTCTAAAATCCCTTTCAGTTCTAAATCTATGATCCTAAAAATCAAATAAAACTGAAATAGGATCCCTCAGTCCAGCAGACTTAACAGCTATTAAGGGATCCTAGATCCAGATCTGGAAGAATTCTCAGAAGCCATTTAATCAAAACCATTGATAAGGAAACAGAACCAGAGTGTCTTGCCCAAAGTCACAGAGGTACTGAGTGATAGAGGCAATATTAGAACACAGGTCCTTTGAAGCTAAAGTCAGTATTTTTGCTTCTGACTTGGGATATAATTTCAAAGCCTGCCTCTGAAATTTATTAGCTGGGTCATCATAGATAAAACCAAACCTCTCTGAACTTTATTGGTTTCCTCATCAATAAAATGAAAATAAAAATTTCCATTCAGAGTTTATTGGAATAGTCTTAGATCACTGAATTCTTGAGAAGAACCAAGTCTTTTCTTAGTTCCCAGAGAATCCATGGGAAAATGTATAGCCCACACTTGACTAATTTTAAAGTACTATATAAAACACCAGCTACACAGCTATCAGGAGTAGTGGGGTGAGTGGTGATCCTGGTATACATGGTTTCCACCATCAGTAAGTTCTTAAAAATACCTTTCCTTCTGCTTGCTGGGATGTCTCAGAGAATACAATGAATAAGAACCTCAGAAGCTTCTCCTCACCTTGACCACTGCCTTGTCCAGATAGAGCCTCTGGCAATGGGGAAAAAAGGAAGCTGTCATCTGCACAGTCATTGAGCCAGACCAGATCTAAACTTATAAAGAGACATGAAGAATAATTCAAGTCAAAGAAGGTTTTGTTGCCCGAGATTCCCCGGGCAATTGAGGTCTAAGTGATTCTCTAACTTCCTTCCTTCTACTTTCCCCCATCCCCACCACCTTGAGTTAACGCCTCAATTCTACATTTGACTTTGCAGGTCCAGACAAATCTTGAATATGAGTAATTTGAGGCCTGGCATATGGGGGGAAGAGGGAGGGGGAGAGAGAGAGAGAGGAGGGTATGATGAAACGACTTCATACATGGAGGAACCCTGTGAGCAAGCTTGGCTGTCTACCAGAAGAGTTTGCATCTGTGGACGTGTTGACTGCCTGAATGCGTCCAGGTGGCAGTTTGAAATCAACCAAGCAAAGCTGACTCTCTAGAGAAGAAATAATAGTCATTTTCACAAATGATTAGGAAATGCTGGTTTGAATTTTAAACTGATGATTTGGAGTTATTTTAACACAAATAAAATATTTGATTTCTTCTTGACTCATTTATCAATATTTCAAAGCATGCAAAGGCTTGCAAATTAATAGTTTTTCATTCATTTCTTTTCTTTATGGCTTTGAACTGAGAAATTTTTCTGCAGGGATTTCATTAGAAATCAAAAATAAAGAAAATATCATAGTACAAGTAGGAATATATGAAAAAATTAATGACCCAAGTAAAAATACTGTATTATAAATGGCTTTGAAGAGGAATGAAATCATATCCAGTAGGACAGGTAAAGTAGTGCAATAGATGGAATAGTACACTTGGTTCAGATTCAGTCTTACTAGCTATATTACCCTGGACAAGTCACTCAAACCTATCTATGTCTCCATTTCCTCAACTAAAAAAAGGAGAGAAACTAGTATGATCTCAGAAGTATTTTCTAGCTTCAAATCTTTGATTTTATCAATATAAAAACCCGTTAACAGATTTTCTGTTATCCTTAAGACCTCTATTGGCAGTGCTATAGGCTCAAAGTGCCCTTTGGGCACTTTGAACAACAAACATCACTGTTGGTATATATTTAATATGGGATTGGGAGAAGTACCATGTCATTTCTAAGTTCAATTTACTTGATTAATAATTTCTCAATATCTAGACAAACAACAAAACAAGACATCAAGCCCCTATGTATAGCTTTTCTGAGGTATAAATGCTCAGACTGAAAATTTAACAATTAATCCTCATATTGATGAAGTCTAGATTTTGGGGTTCCCAGTGAGGGAACCAAATGATGAGATTAGGGTTCCTGGTGGTCAGGGAGTTAAAATGAGGTTAGTGGCAGGTCCTGAGTTCAGGGAACCAAATGAAGAGGTTTGGCTCCCCTAAATTCCCTTAGGATTTGGTGCATGGCATCCCCTTTTGGTGGTGCAGAGGTCCTGCGTAAAGGAATTTATGATCCTGAAAAACTATACTGGTAAAAAGAAGTTTCTTATCGGCATTGGGAAGTCAGCCTTTGCTAAGTCTTTGAAAAGCTGAATTCCTTAGTGGCAAGGTCCTGGCAGAGAGACATAAAGTTTCTAGTAGAGAAATCCCGACAGAGCAATATAAAGTCTTGCCAGGGAAATAGGTAAAAAAGATAAAGAGAGGGTAACGCTGAAAGAGAATATCATTTCAGTGGGCAGAGGTTTGCTGCTATGCCAGGGGACAAAGAGTTTCCTTGGATGGCATATTAGGTCCTCTGCAAGGACTGAGCTTAAAATTGGCTCTTTGATAATAGAAGCCTTGGCTACAAGCTGGAGTTTGCTCTTGATGGGAACTAGTGGGTGGAGTTTGAGCTGGAATCAGAATAGACAATCTTGGAATTGAATGGATGTTTCTTCAATTCAATAGGATTAGAATCTCCTGTTTCTTGACTCAACTAGCCCCACCTAGATAAACCACTTTTATCTTGATTCTCTGGGGTGGGTCTCTCACAGAGGCAGGATTCAAGAAGAATTTCTCCTTCAAGGAGTTTCTCAAGTGTTCTACCTCATGGCTCATTCCCAAAATCAGAGAGAGAGAAAGAGTTTCGGGGATCCCCTTGTCATTACTACAATCAGTGCCCCATCTATGGAATTCTAGAATCACAAAATCTTAAAATTTAAAGCTATTTAAAAAGTAATGTCTATATGAAGAAATATTAGATTAGTTCTACTTAGTGTGGTTCTTACATATTCTCCTTGGTCTTTCAGCACATTCCCATGAGCAAGCCTTACTTTAATTTCCTTTCTTTCATGTGCAATCTTTCAAATCTGGTCAATGCAGACATGTTCTTCCCTGACCTTCCTGGTTTATAGGCTTCGTACTTGTTCAGACCACACCTTAAGCCTCCATCCAACAGATTCTACTGATGTAATTCTCTTTTTTCAAAGTTCAGCCACCACATCTTTTGTGAAGTCTTCCCTAATTTCACAATCCACCCTCGACCCCTGAAAGGATTTTCTCCCTTCTTAAAATCTAGATCGCCGCTTTGTCCTTATCCCAATTTATTGCCATGAAGCAGTTAGTTGGCACAGTGGATAAAACACCAGGCCAGGCGTCAAGAAGATCTGAATTCAAATCCATCCTCAGACTTTTCTTTAAAAAAATCTTATTTATTTATTTTAAATAAATGTATACTCATTTTAAAATAGTTACATATCAGTAACATTGGGAGAGAAAAATTAAAACAAAAGAGGGGAAACTATGAGGGAAAAAAAGGGGGATGAAAATAGTATGCATTGATTTACATTTAGTTTTTATAGTTTTCTCTCTGGATGCAAATGGAATTTTCCATTCAAAGTTTATTGGAATAGTCTTAGATCACTGAATTGTTGAGAAGAACCAAATCTTATCGTAGTTGATCATCACACAATCTTATTTCTATATACAATGTTTTCCTGGTTCTGCTTGCTTCATTTAGTGTCAGTTCATGTAAATCTTTGCAGGCTTTTCTAAAATCTTCCTGTCTGTCATTTTTTATAGAACAATAATATTTCATTAAATTCATGTACCCCAGCTTATTCAGCCATCCTCCAATTAATGGGCATCCACTTATTTTCTGATTCTTTGCCACCCCAAAAAGAACTACAAAAAACATTTTTGCATATATGTCTTTTTCCCTCTTTTATGACTTTTTTTGGGATATAGACCCAGTAGTCAGCTTCAGAATCTTACTAACTATGTGACTCTGGACAAATCACTGTGATATCTTCACTAAGAAAACTTCAAATGGAATCATGAAGAGTCAGACAAGACTAAAAAAAAAAAAAAACCTGACAAAACACTTTACTTTGCACTTTACTACTTTCCTGGTAGTAAATTCTTGAATTCCATGGAATAACTAGATATTTAGGACCATATTCATGATCTCATCAACAAAAGAAATTTCCATGGCGTAACTTCTTCTTTCAATGCAGATAGAAATATTCTCTAATTTTAGTTTTGGGAAAGTTATCCGGGTTAACTTAGAAATTAAATGACTAGCTCAGAATCACAAAGCCAGCATAGACCAGAGGCAGGGTTTAAATCAAGACTTTCTTTAAAGCTGTGACTAGTTTTACTTGTATTATACTATGCTGACTATCCACAAGTCCAGTTTCTAAAGGAAATGTTAACTCTCTCTGCAACATCCCTAAGAAGTCCAGTCAATCACTGATATACATTTATTAAGTATCAGGCATTGTTCAAAAACTGGGAACACCAAGGGGGAAGAATTTTGCCCCACCTCTTAAGGAGTTCACAATCTAATGGGAATTCAACATACAAATAATTATGTACTAATAAGATATAGAAAGGATGAATTGGAAATAATCACAGAAGAAAAGTATTAGAGTTAACTCCAGTAAGACAATTTACTGTCGCACAGGTCATCCTTTCCATTTTGAAATGGCACTAATTATTAAAAAAATTTTTAAAGTTAAAATCTGTCTCACTATATTTCTGCCTATTGTTCCTTGATATCTAGCCATAGAAGCCAATTAGAATAAATCTAATTCCACTTTCATATGACAAATATTGACATATATGAAGATGACTACTGTGCTCTTCCTCCCCCACCCATCCCCTCCAGCACTACCAGCCCCAGAGCAGATGGTGAGAAGCCCTTGTCTCCCTGTAGAAGAAACTCGGGACAACCTCTGTGCTCTAGGAGCAGACCTCAACCTTTAAAGAAGAGTAAAAAAGCAAAAAGAGCTCTCACCATAGATGGCTACTATGAAGACCAGGAAGATCAGAATAGAAACCCAGAAGAGGATAGCAAAGGCAAAATGTATACAGATGAAACCTCAAAGGGGAATATGAACTGATCTCCAACACAAAAGACTCTCTTGGAGGGTTCCCAAAGAATCTTAAAAGAGAGAAGAAAAATGGAAAAAAAAGAAATGAGAGCTTTGTGGGAAAGTTTAGAAAAGGAAACAAAGAAATTGATTGAAGAAAACAACTTAATGCTTAAAAAAGCAAAATTGACCAAATTGGGGAAAAGATACAGAAGCTCACTAAAGAAAATAATTCCTTAAAAATTTGATTTGGGCAAATGGAAACCAATGACTCCATGAGCCATTAAGAAAAATAAAATAAAATATTTAATAAAATATTAAGTCAAAAGAATGAAAAAATAGAAGAAAATGTGAACTATCACATTGGAAAAACAACTAACCTGAAAAGTAAATTGAAGAGAGATAAACAATTATCAAGTTATTGGGTTACCTGAAAGCCATGATATTTTTAAAAAGCCTAAATATTCTATTTCAAGGAATTATCAAAGAATATTGCGCTGAAACCTTGGACCCATACAGTAAAATAGAAATTGAAAGAATCCACAAATCTCTTCTTGAAAGAAATCCCAAAATATTGTAGTCAAATTCCAGAGCATCCAGGTTAAGGAGAAAATACTATAAGCAGTCAAAAAGAAACAATTCAAATATCATGAAATCATAGTCAGAATCATCCAAGATTTGGCAGTTTCCAATTTAAAAGAATAGAGGGCTTGACATGTTATTCTGCAAGGCAAAGGAGCAAGAATTATAACCAAGAATTACCTACCCAGAAAAACTGAGGAGAATCTTTTAGAGGAGAAAATGAAATTTTAATGAAATTGGGGATTTTCAAGCATTCCTGATAAAAAGAACAGAGTTGAATAGGAAATTTGACTTTCAAATACAAAACTCAAGAGAAACAGAAAAACCTAAGAAAGAAATCATAAGGGATTCAATAAGGTTACATTGATTATGTGGGAAAATGGCTCTTATAACTCCAAAGAACTATATCATTTTGGGGGGAGTTAAAAGCAGTGTACATAAAGAGAGGACATAGGTATGAATTGACTATGATGGAATGATCTAAAAAAAATTAAGGCATGAGAAAGATGAATGCACTAGGAAAAGAAGAAAGAGAGTAAAAGGACAGGGTAAATTATTTCAGATAAAAGAGGTACTCAGGAAATCTCATAAATAAATGCAGAAAAGCAGAAATGCATCCTTTTCAGACATATGCAATAAAAACCATATTCCATAAAAAGTCGTAGAAATATGGATTAAAAATTAATTGAAAACTAAATATTCTAATCTTAAAGAATTAATGGATCAAAGAACAAATTATATAAATAATAATTTCTTTAAAGAGACTCACAATAAGATCACATACCAAAATTGATAGGATGTAGACAAAGTAGTACTTAGAGGAAAAATTATCCCTCTATATTTTTGCATCAATAAAACAGAGAAAAAGCAAATCAATGAATTGGGCATTCAAAAAAACTAAAAAAAGAACAAGTTTAAATCCTCAATTAAACATCAAATTAGAAATCTTGAAAATCAAAGAAGAGATTAATTAATAATAAGATCATTGATATAATAAATAAAACTAGGAGCTGGAAAAAAACTCAATAAAATTGAATATATAAGCCCTTGGTTAATTTGAAAATAGGGAGGAAGAAAGAAAGGAAACCAAATTACCAGGATAAAAAATGAAAAGGGTAAATGCACCATCAATGAAAATAAAACTAATTTTGCCCAATTATATGTCCATAAATCTAAGGATGGATAGTCACAAAAATATTAATTGACCAAAGTAACAGAAGAGGAAATAGAATACATAAATAACATTATCCCAGAAAAAAAAAAAAAAAAAAGAAATTGAACAAGCAATGAGTTCCTTAAGAAAAAGGACCTTTTGGTCCAGATGGATTCATAAGTAAATTCTATCAAACATTTAAAAAACAATTAATTCCAATACTATATAAACACTGAAAGAAATAGGCAAGCACGAAATTCAACTAAATTCCTGAAATGTCACCAACAGACAGGTGTTTGCTGGAAACATCCTGAATTGGCTGGCAAGAGCAGATTGTTAAATTTTCATTGTGAGCATTTATACATCAGAAATTGGCAAATACTACAAATCAGGATTTGATTTACTGTTTTAGTGATTGTTGACTTAAGAAAGTGATGACGAGATTAATAATACAGATTAAATTTCTTTAAATTTAACTTTAAAAGTGTTTCATGTATACTTTTTTTTTTTTTTAACGGTTTACATTTATCAGCTTATCCTTAGTATAGGAATCAACATGCAGGACAATTTGGTTAGAACACAGAATGCTTGAAGGACAATAGAGATCTGGTGGGGTAATTGGAAGTAACACTATGAATGACTTTTAAAACCAAGCAGAGAAGTCTGAATTTTATCCTAGAGGCATTTGAGAGCTACTAGAAGTCTTAATGAGTACTTTTAAGAAAATCAAATTGGCAGTTCTGTTGCATAGGGATAGGAAAGGAGAAAGATCGGAGAATGGAAATTCAAGGAAATTCAAGTATTGCAAGGGTAAGAATAGATAGACTATTGGACATGGATTCAGGAAGATCTGAGTTCAAATGTCACCCTTGGCACTTCCTAGCTGTGTGACTTTGGGCAAGTCGCTTAAACTCACTTTCCGCATCTGTAAAATGGAGATGACAATAATTGATCCTCAGAGTTGTGAGAACCAAATGAGATGATGTTTGCAAAAGTATTTAGCACAGTGCCTCAGACATAATAGAGGCTTGATAAATATAAGTTCTTTCCTCCTTCTGAGGGGTGTAGTCCTTCTTTCTTGAAAAAGAATAACAACAGTAAGGTGTTATTATGACAAGTGAATTGTATTTGAGTGAGGGAGGACTGTGTAAAGTCACCAGCCTTACTTTCTCCTTGGGAGTCATGTGGGTCCAGTGGCTCATCAGAAGAACTGAACTTGGTTCTGGATGTAGTAGAAATGCAAGGTAGATATATTGTGAATATAAAATAAATGCTTTCTCTTTTGGCTATCACAATCACACTGTTAAGATATATTGAATCTGTAATACATTAAGAAGACAGCATAGAATGGTCAAAAGAGGGATGAAATTTGAGGCCTGAATCTTCCATTTTTATACCTATATGACTACCTCTTTGGGTATCCATTTTTTTTATGCTTTTATGGCTTTTAAACACACACACACACAAATTCATTTTATGTATACACATTTATGTAATATATTTAAATATGAAGATACCTAGAATTAAAAGAGAAAACAATAATATTAAAATATAGTTTTATACACATACACATGTTAATGCAAGTTCAAGGACCTTTGGTTAAGAATTCCTGAAGTAGATGAACTCTAAGATCTCTTCTAAATTTAAGATCTGATGATATCTTCAGTTCTTTTTGTTCTAAGTAGGTCATGTTTTATGAGGGCTAAAGCTATGGATGAAAATTTATAACACCATAATTCTAAAGCCTAATAGGAAAATAAGAGTATATGATGCCCAAAGGAGATCTACCAGATCCTGTGAGTAAAGTAATTTGAATATTGCAAATTTAAGGCCTTATTAACTCTTGACCCATTGCCTGATTTTCTTTCCTTAATTGCAAACTCATTTCTCTTCTGAGCATAGATTTGCAGATCTTCTGCCGCTTCTTCCTTTCTTGATTATATTTCAGGGAGAAACCTTGAAATACTGAAGCATCACCTCTGGAACTGTGAAAATCAAAGGATGATGGGATTGGTCTACCTTCATTATAGGAATTCACCATGGAAACAGCATAAAATAAGAAAAGAAAAATACAAGGGAAAAGTGAATCTAAATCACTAGGAGACTTCTACCCAGGTGATTGAAACTATAGCCTGAGGTCTCATATTTCCATGTACCCTATACATAAGCATTTTAGACATCCCACATTCTGACTCTGAGTTTGCAAGGGCATCAAATGATTCATATGGTACAGCCTTCCCATTGATTGCCACCATATTAAAGATGAATGTTTATCCACCTGATGTGATTAATCTCATTTGTGTAGGTAGATAAATAGAATTTTTTAAATGATGCATTTTTTTTAATGTTAGTCCTTTCTGAAAATACTTCCCTTCCCCCATTCCCACTTTCAACTGTCTTATAAGACAGAGAAAAAAAAATTAAACAAAAACATTCTATTCAGACATATTTTCTGACAATATCTGTAACATCCTACTCCAGGAGTCCCCTACTTCTAGGGGAGAAAGTGGAAGGAAGTGCAGTATGCTCCGTGGCTGTTTTCCAGGACCATTATTGGTATTTTTCCCTCAAGTAGAACATTACAGATCTAATCATTTGTTTTAGGCTACAAACTACAAAAATGAGAATTGATTTTTTAAAATTTAAATTATCTTGAAAGTATGGTTCATATAAATTTAACAAAAAAACATGAGTGCCTACTATGTGCAAGATACTTTTCCACATACAATAGAGGATGCAAAGATCAATAAAGCACAATACCTTGGATACCATTCTATGGTGTTTGGTATTTCATAGGCTTCCATTGAGAAGCTATTATGTATGTCTGAGAAGAGGAAGAATATCATCCAAATTATTCTATTGAAAATTATTCTGGCAAGAGAACTAAAAATGGGAAAGAGGGACCAATATAGAACTTGTAATCATCTAGATGAGAGGTAATAAGGGATAGACTTTAAGTGATGGAAGTAGAATGTGAAAGAAATTAAGTTAATTAACATTGTGTGGAAGATAAGACAGAAGGAATCCAGTGGCTGAGATTTTCAGTTTGACTGGCCAAGAAGATAGCAGTACTTCTGGAGGATTTCATGGATCTGTTCATGTTTGTTTTAAAGGAATCTGATTTCTCCTTCTGATAATCAATCAATAAGCATTTATTAAACCTCTTCTGTGTGATAGCCATCATGTTAAGCATCAGAGATACAAAAATAAGATTAAGAAATTCCCCACTTTTAAAGAGCTTACACTTATAAAACATCAACTAGATTTCACTTTCTTAGAAGATAACATTTAGATTTGTTATGGGGGAAAAAAAGAGTTGTTATGGATGGAAGATTCATTATCTTAGTCTACCTGATGATGAAGCTTTTGAATTTGGTTAGGGTTAGCTCAGTTGATGGATCAGCTCCATACTTTCTAACCTGATGGATCCTGCCAGAGCTGATGATGGAGGAAGTTGTAAATAGTATAATCGACAGAGCTTGCTGAGCTTGAAGTCAGAAGAACAGAATTCAGATGCTATCTAAGGTACTAATAGCACTAACCTCAGGGTTTGTTGTGAGGACCAAATGAGATAACATATACAAGATGCTTTGTAAACCTCAAAGCACTATATATAAATGCTTATTATTGTTATTATGAATAATTGGAATGACTTTCTAGAGTCTAGGGTCACTTCCACAGCACAATGAGGCATCAGAGGGAAATTCTAGAAGAGAATAGCAATAAAACAGGTTTAATAACTCAAATATATCAAGTTCATTACAATTTAGACAACTTTAAGAAAATACATTACTAGCTCTTTTCCTCAAGAGCCTTTCTCAAGGTCTCCAAGGATATTCTTTCCCCCAAGGACCTTTCTCTAACCCTGGGCATTATTTGGGGTAGGGTGATGGTTTAGGAGATTCAATCTAATTTTTGAGAAGTAAAATGTGTATTTGCACGAGCCTTGTTTTCATTAAACAACTTTAATTGTGGTGGGTAAAGCTATTTCTCCCCAGGAAGAGATAATCAACCCCAGCATATGAGACATTGCTCATAATTATATTGTAAGGGATTGAAAAATAATGAAGAGCATTCAGCTACTACTTCCTCCACATACAGCAGGATTAAGATCATTAGCAGTGATGTGTGGGAAGAGAAGAGTATTATGTGTTTTGGTTTGTTTTTTTTTTTTTTTTCCCAGAGTGGTGCCCTGGGACTTTTGGGACTTTCTGTGCCTGCTTCACTCTGAGTGTGTTGCTATGCAGACTCCCAGCTTAGAAGGTCTCCTACTTTGAACGTTCATGTACAGATATATTTTTTCAAATCTTGGTAGCCATAAACTGTACGCTCTGAAAATCAGGTTCAGTTATGAAGTCCAAAAGATCATTCAAATTCTTGACTGGTAACTATGATTTTGTGAATCCTATATTATTTTAAATGAGTAGAATAAGTTTGTAGCCTGAAATAGATTTGTTACAGAGAGGTTTTGGTAGTGATGTGTCTTGTAATGTGGTTCAAGCTAAAGGAGCAAGTACTTTTCTTGCTCTCTTTTTAAATTATGTATACTATCAAAGGAATATATATATGTGTGTGTGTGTGTGTGTAAAATATATTACATATGTGTTATTTACTTGTAATTTCCCTTGATGAATGTTGAAAAATCTGTTTTTTTTCTATGTTTTGAATTATTGAATCTCCAAATTTAAAAGATCACTAATATGATCTCCTCCCTTTAAATGTGAAAAAAAAAATCTGAAACCCAGAAAGATTCAATAATTCTACCATTTTAATGATAGTAAACAACAAAGGTGGGATTCCAATCCAGGTCCATGCTTTCCCCACTCTACTACTGTATAAATACTTCAAGATGCTACAAGGCAAATAGCAAGGAAGAATACTTCAAATTGGCTTTTCTTAAGGCACAGGTTAAATAATTAACCCCATCACAGAAAGTCCCTCATTGTGAATTTCCATAGTCTAACTAGTAGCTCTACAACTGGAAGAGGTATAAAATAACATGATAATATAATATATTTTTATAAAGCACTAACTCTGTGCCAGCTATTGGGGTAAGCATTTTTGCAAATGTTATCTTATTTGATTTTCACAATAATAGATAAAATTATTATCTCTGTTTTATAGATGACAAATTTGAAACAAAGAGAGGTTAAGTAAATGACTTGCCTAGAATCACACAGCTAGCAAATGTCTGAGACCACATTTGAATTTAGGCCTTCCTGACTCCAGACTCAGTTTTCTGTGCTACCTAGCTGCTTCTAAGGACATTAGACAGTCATTTTAATAAGTTGCAAAAAAAATGGAATGATGAAATCTTTCCATTGCATCTGATTTGGCCAGAGAGAGAGAGAGAGAGAAAGAGAGAGAGAGAGAGAGAGAGAGAGAGAGAGAGAGAGAGAGAGAGAGAGAGAGAGAGAGAGAAAGGGAGGAGGAGGGGAGTCTTAGATTACAAAAACTGAACGTATCCTATATTCTATAGTCACTATCTATTATCTTTGGATAAATTGTATACTTTGTGGTTTTTCTACAGAGAACATATATGTGTACTAATAAATGTATATGTGTTGTGTGTATAATAATAATATTCCTTTGATACTGTACATTATTTTAAAAGAGAATAAGAAAAGGACCTAGTCTTTTAGCATAAATGACATTACAACATACATTACTACCAAAAGAGAAAGAGAGCAAAAAAGAGAGGGAGAGAAAAAGGAAAAGAGAGAGAAAGGAAAGCAAAAGAGAGGCAGAGAGAGAGAGAGAGAGGATAGCATATATACATATATGTATATAGATATATGCATAGATAATAATATTCCTTTGATATTGTATATAATTTAAAGAAAGCAAAAAAAGAATCTGCTCTTTTAGCATGAAACACATTGTAACACATCAGTACCAAAAGAGAAGGGGGAGTGAGGGGAGAGAAAGAAAGACAGAGACAGAGAGAGACAGAGAGAGAGAGAAAGACAGAGGAAAGAGGCTTAAAACACAAAGTAAATGTATCCTATATTCTCTTGCAGTCACTATCGATCATATTTGGATAGATTACATACTTTGTAGATTTTCTACAGAGCATTTTTTATTCAGATCAGCTCTCTCTGACCACCAAGCATGTTTTTGCTCTGCTTCCCCTGCCACTCAGATGTTGTGTCCCCAAGGAATAGAAACTATTTAAATATTATCTTAAACAAATGAATTAGAAAGGCAAATCTCCTGGGAGGGAGATTAGATAAAGCATTCAAACTTAATAACTTTTTGAGTCTACTATTTGGGACTACATGAGAAAATGCAAAGAACACTAGGCAAATGAGACATTAGATCTGTCTGGGTTCTAGTTCAGATCTTAAATTAACTCAAGGGATTTTCAAGAGAGCTTGGGATAGTCTACCAATTTAATTAAAAAGGTTGGTAGGATGTTTAACCTATATCAGATTGTTTGCTGTTTTAGGAGGGAGAACCTAAAGGCAGAAGGATAAAAATCGTACAAAAATGAATGTTGAAAACCATATGTATTTGGAAAAACAAAATGCTATAGGAAAAAAAAAAAAACCATGGTGGGAGGAACACATGGTATCATGGGAACCAGTCAAGGGAATCTTTTGTATATGAAAAGCCCAGAGCCAGATGATGATGGTTTAAGATAATAAAAATCATGGGAAGAAGTTTTATTCAAACTCCAGTGTTAATAGAGTTTTATCAGAAAACTTTTGGTTTTTAGTTGACAATTTTTAAAATGTCTTCCTTAAATCCTAATTCTTGTAGGTTCATTAGTATTGAACCAATATTTTTTCTCATGTCTCAATTCTTTGATTATGCATTTTTAGACATATTAAACAATAACAACAGCAAAATCCTCAAGAAAAAATTAGTTCAAGGAAGTCTCTTTTATTTTTGTGAATCATAGTTTCATCATCTGAAAAAAAAAAAAAATGAGTGAGCCAATTCAGTAGTTCCCAAACTTCATCCAATACAAGTCCCCTTTTTAAGATAAAAATAATTATGACCACACACACCCCTAGGTACATGATAGGCTACGAAACCCTCATAATAGCTCCTTGGCTCTTCAGCCATTCAAAACTCTTAAATTGGGAAGGAAATAGACTCCATGATCTGTAAGGTGCCTTCCAGCTCTAACATTCTGTAATTTTATGGAGTAAACATACTTCTCTTTTTTTCTATATATGTGGAAAATAAAGGTAGAGAAGATAGTCTGTGCATGTGGTAAGGAAGAGGGATGACATCTGTACGGCTAGAGTGTTCCATAGCTGCCCTTACAATATCAGGAGAAATCAAGAAAGGCCTCTTTGTATTGGGTGGTTGAACATCTGGAAGGAATAAGAGAAGAACAGATTGGCCTGGCATGGATGGCTTACTATCTGTGTCACTGGAGAGAACTCCCAAATAAATAGATTACAGAACATTTAAGCAATATCAAACATAGTATGTCTTCCTCTTTTACAGTGTGCTCATATACACATGTGCATATGATATGGTATAGTTTCTAGGGAAAAATAGCAGTGATTTTGGGGTCCTCTGACCTTGGGGGGGCTTCTGGTCTAACAAATAAATCAGTAGTCCTACATCTTCTGGTTTTCAAAGTCTAATCTATTGGATTCTGACCACTCTTTAAGTCAGATAGCTTCTGGCTTCAGGAAACTCCCATACCCAATCTGCCTGATTCTGGAGACCACCCCTCAATTCATTGCTAATCAATAATCTGGTCAACTCCTAACCCGACCCTTAAGCCACAGAATTAGTATATCTATGATAGAAGCTGGATAAAATGACTCTCCTTGTTTCTGTTTTTTTACTGAATTCCCTTACAATTCAGTCCACTTGTAATGGCATTACAATTACTTTCAATAAACTTTGCCCCTTGAGTAGGAGACATATTCAAGCCCACAAATTCTTTTGAGACATCTCACGACACCAGTCTGGGACTCCAAACCTCAACACATATACATATGTATTACTCACTTAATATCTTATCTAGCTTCTGTTTCTTTTGAACTAGATCTATGATATCTATTGATATAGGAATCTCCTGTGTTATGTACACATAAAGAGAGAGAAAGATAGAAAAAGAGACAGAGACAAAGACAGAGAGACAGAGATAGAAAAGGAGACAGAGACAGAGACAAGATAATGGAAAGAACACTGTGTTTAAGTCTTTCCTCTGCTACTTATTACCTATGTGATTTTGGGCAAATAGTTTCAGTTTCCTCATATATAAAATAGAGATAACAGACTCCAAAATTCAATATAATTTGTAAAACTTAATATCCTACACCAACAGAAATAATTATCATTCTGTTTCTTAAGGCTACTTAGCTGTTATTCATTCATTTTCAGTCATGTTCTATTCTTTGTGAGCCCATTTGGGGTTTTCTTGGCAAAGATACTGCCATTTCCTTCTTCAAATTCATTTTACAAAAGGGGAAAATGAACTAAACTTGTCCAGCTGGCAAGTTTCTAATACTGGATTTGAATTCAGGCCCTCCTGGCCCACTAGTCACTGAGCCACCTAGCTACCTGACTTAGTATTTAGCCTTTTATTTATTATAAATCTAATAAGCAAAAGTTTTCTGATTGTGTTCATCTCAGAATGCAAATGAAAATGCTTTCTTTAACATTTAAATTTTACTTTGCTTGGATACTGAATATTTTAATAAAATGGAAAAAAATTAATTTTCTCAGCACTTTGGGAAAATTAAAATGCTACTCAAGTGATCTTTTTTGGTAGATTCATATGTGAACGGAATTTTTATTTATGTCTGCCACAGATAGTCTACCTGTAAATAAGGAAGGACAGAGTACTCTTTTATAACCATCATAAAGCACTTGTAATTCTTTAATGGTTTCTTTAAGAGAGAGCTGTTGTTTAGCATGTCTATCAGCAAACAGTTCCCTAGGGCACCAAGCGCTTTTGTCTGCTACATGTTGATCATATATTTTCCAGTCCTACCTAGGATGAAAGAAAAAAGAAATACATCCTTAAAACAATGACCCTTCTGCATCCATGCTCTACATTCCTCTCCCTTCACCCCCAACCTTTTTTCTGCTTTGAAATCCTTGTTGACATCTACTACCAGTAACCTCAGTAGCTGTCAGAAAGATGGCAGCTGCACAGAAGCCAATTCTGTGTCAGACCCCAATGACAGTCCTATGTCCCCAGGGGTCATACTGTAAATGTAAAATCTTCTCTTCTTGTAGTTCAAAGAAAGCTGATCCAATATAAAATTGTCAGAACATCTCGTTTGGAAATAACCTGATAGAGTGTGAAATGATGTTATTTTTTTCTATACAGAAATCCTTCAAGAGTATGAATCACTTTTATAGCTAGAAGCACAGAGTTCTAGATAGTGGTTGACTGGAAGAGAAGAGAAAATCCTATTAACATTAAATAATGCTTACCATATGTCAGACATTATGTAAAGCGCTTTACTAATATTATCTCTTTTGATCCTCACTAAGTGGTAATAAGTAGGTGTTGTTATTATCCTTATTTTATAGACTTAGAAACTGAGGAAAACAGAGGTTAAATGATTTGTTCAGGGTCACACAACTAGTAGGTGTCAGAAGCTATATTTGGATGTAGATCTTCTAATTCTAAGTCTACACTTCTATCTATCCATTGTGCCATCTCACTACCATAACTCCAAATTCAGTGGCCCTTTCCTTTTAGAAAGAAGAAATCATCCAGTCCAAATTCATCATCTTACAAGCAAGAAAAATTAAGCCCAGAAATTTTGTGACTTATTCAAGATCTCACAGCACATTTGTAGCAGAAACAGTAGAACGCATGTGTCCTGATTCCCAAAGAATTAGAAGTGACTGATACTTTAGCAGAGACTAGATTAGATTAGAAAAGTAGTAAGAATGAATTGTATTTCACAACGAAGCTGGCTTTTTTCCATCTGTTACTTATACGGGTTTTTCTCTTGCCCCAGCGTTGTAGAGTCAAACTATCAAAGGAGAAAAGTAACAGCATGTTATGTAAGTAGACACCATAGTTTCACATTCTCATCTCAGCTGCCAGTTTCCTGTTTCCCTTTGTCTTCTCTAGAAATAGCTTCCTATACTTACTACAAAGTTAAGTGAACTTAACTGTTCTTTCTGTTTCTAAGGATGTCTATAATTTCATCTGCAATTTTGGCAGGGTCTAAACTGATGATTTAGGGAAATTCTGGTGAAGCACCAATGCACAAATACAGATCTGTACCTCAGCTTTAACATAGTCTCTGGAGAGTTGCCTGGGACAGACACCAAGAGGTTAAATGACTGACATTACCATAAGCAGTGACAGGACTTCACCCAGGATTTCCTGACCATGAGCACAACCCTGCATCCATTAGGTAACATAGCCCCTTTTTGCCTACATCACAAGACAAGAAAAAAGTGGAATTAATTATGGCAGTACATTGCCAAATGAGATAATGTGTTAAAGTGATTTGCAAACCTTAAAGGATATGGCCTAGGGATTATACCTAAGGTTTCATTAGTATAAAGAATTCTCAGGTGAGGAAACTCCCTCCTCTGCAACTCATACTGGGCAGTTAAATGACTTGCCCAGGATAACACAATTTGCATGTCAGTCAACAAGCATTTATTAAGTCCATCCTACATAGCGGGTATAGTGCCAAGCACTGGCAATAGAAAGATAAGAATACAGTCCTGAGAGGGAGAGGGAGAAGGAGAACAAGAGGGAAAGGGAGAGGGAGAGAGGAGATCTACATCTAGATCTATTTGTAGGGAAAGAGAGTAAATAACATATAATCTGAAAGCAAAGGCCCTAGCAGTATGGAGAAACAGGAAAGGTCTCTATAAAAGGTGAGATTTAAAGGAAGACAGGAAGGACAGAAGATGGAGATGAGGAGAAACAACCAGGGAAGAGGCACAGACCTAAGCAATGGAATGTCTTGTGTAAGGAAAAACCAAGTAAAATAGTTTCTCTGGATTAGAGAGTTCATAAAGAATCAAGTATAAAAAGCCTGAAGGGGTAACAAGAGGCCAGGTTTGTGAAAGACTTTAAAAATTAAACAGAATAATATTTATTTAATCCTGAAGATAAGAGGGAGCCACTGAAATTTATTGAGTGTGGGGTATGGAGGAGAAAAATAATAGTGCACTTTAGTAAGCTCACTTTGGCAGCCAAGTAAAGGATGAATTGGAGAAGAACTTAAAACAGAGAGACCCAAAGGAAAATTAGTGCCATTGTCCAGAACTGGCTGAACCAGGCAAAAGCTCCATGAATGAAAGAAGGATTCATGCGAAAATAGAAATGACAAGATTTGTCAATAGACCAGATGTGTGAGGTAAATAAAAGGGAGGAGTTGAGGATGACACTGAAGTTGTGAGCCTGGGTGACTGTGTGAATAGGGGTGTCCTGATGACTTATAGGGAAATGGATAGAAGTTACAAGGAAAGATAATGAGTTCTGTTTGGGATGTGTTAAGGTTGAGAAGCCTACAGAATATCCAGTTTGAGATGTCCAATAGGCAAGTGGTGATATGAAACTGTAGGTCAAGAGAAATTATGATTACATAAATTGATCTGAAAATCTTCTGCAGAGAAATGATAATTGAACCCTAGGGAGTTAATGAGCTCACTAAATGCTGTAATATAGGAGGAAAAAAGAAGATGGTTCAGGACAGAGCCTTGGGGAATCCCACAGTTAGTGAGCATGACCTGAATTAAGATCTGGCAAGGGAATAAAGAAGTGGTCACACAGGGAGAAGGAAAAAATAGAAAAGAATAGTACCACAGAAGAGAGTACCCAGGAGAAGAGAGTGATTGACACTGTCAAAGCCTGCAGAGAGATGAAGGATGAGAATTGAGATGAAGCTACAAGAATTGGCAATTTTCAGTTGAATGACAAGATAGGAAACAAAAGTGGGAGATGAAGAAGGAAAGTAGAGGAAAGGGAGTGAAGATACCAATTACAGATGGCTTCCTCAGGGAGTTAGATATGAAAGGGCGGAGACATTTATGATAGATTTAGGGTTGCTTGGATCAAGTAAGGATTGTTTGTTTCCTAAGTTAGAGAAGATATGGAACTATTTGTGGATAGCAGAGAAAGCATCCAGGAGATAAGAAGAAACTGAAGAATTAGTGAGAGTATGTAAATAATAGAAGGGGTAATCTACCAGAGAAACTCAGATGGAATGCGATAAAGGATGCATGTAATGGAGTTTGTGCTGGCAAAGATAAGGGCTATCTTTTCATATGAGACAAGGGTAAAATACAACATAGTGGGGGAAGAAGTAGGGAGAAGAAAGAGCTCTTGTTAAATGACCTCAAGTTGTTTTTTTGTTTGTTTGTTTTTGTTTTTGTTTGTTTTTTCATCAAAAGATAAAGCAAAATTCTCAGCTAAGGGCATGAAGCAAAGTTTGAGAATGGATGAAAACATTTGAAGTAGCCATTCTGAGAAGGATAATAACTATATTAGGTAGATATAAAAGGATTGCCTTGCTGAAGTGAGGGCCCAGTTGAGATTGTCACATAAATATGTCAGAGGTGGTACTTGAATCCAGATATTCCTGGTTATAAGACTAACTCCTTTTTCCACTGCACCATTAAGCACACCTAAAAGTGCCATATAAATAAGTTATCATTATTATTTGACTTTTATTATTACTACCATAGCTTAAAGTTTTTTCATAAATTAAAGAGGTTTTATCATGCTCCCATGTCTTTGTCTCTTCAGATCCCTTCTTTTTCTCAAGGAGGATGATGGAGAGAAAAAAATCAAGTCACCCATTTAAATTCTCATTTGCTGACCTATAAGAAAATTCGGAGTGGGGATAAGGTGGGGGTCTCATGGCAGTGCCAGCTTGCTACGGAAGATGATAAAGGGCACTTGCATAATGGCTCTGACACTGAATGACTGACTAGATATTTCTCATCTCTAATTACTGTGATTCATTGGCTGTTAATTCTGACAGAAGACCAACACATCAGAGACAAAACTGAATAAATTAATTCTAGTTCTTCAAGCCTGAATTATTAACAAAGAAACTAATCTGATTGGGAGGAGGGAGAGAGGGAAAGCATTACAGCTGCACAATTTCATGTTGTAATCACTGCTGTTATCTTCTGGGGTTTATAGTCAATAGTTCTCTGAGAATTCTCTGTGCTGAGGACTGCATATTGATTTGGGGAAGAGTGAATGAGTTTCTAAATACATAAAGCATTTGGGGTACACTGAGAACAATTCACTTCCCTTTTTCTTTTCTTACTTATTCTTCTCCCATCAACTCTCATGTGACAGCAGTGGCTTATTTTTAGCTTTTTATTAAGACGTATTTATCAAGCAGACTACTTGTTTGTCAGTATAAATGTTTAAATAATTAAATCAGAAATAAGTTTCTCCAAAGTAAGAGTTGAATCTGATTCTAACATATATAAATTCTCAGCCATAATGAAGTAGTCATTCATGGGGAGACCCCCCCACTTAGAAAACAAATCTAAATGTATAATGGGTGTTTAAATTATTATTATAATTTGATAATAATAGCATAATTATATGCAAATATAATTATAATACAAATTATAAGTAAAATGTATACATATAAAATGTTAATATTATTTTTAATGGCAATATTTGAACTCATATGCATGGCTTTTCAGATAACAGAAACCTCAACATGAGTTTTGATTTTATAGTTGTGTATCTGCTTTGAAAGTATAGGTGTCCTTTCTCTTGATTCCTACTGTGGAATCTTCTGCCCCAGCTCTCATATGTGAGATTGAGGATGTCTGGCATTCGAATACTCTTTCAGGAGGGACTTATACTCTTCAAAAGAAGTCTTCTCTAAGAATTTGAAACTGGACCAAGATAGAAGCAGGAGAGGGTACCCCTGCATAGGGCCCCAGAAGAGTTACTTCCCGTTTTTTGCTCCCAGTCTCACTCACTATAGCAAGAACTGATGAACAGTCATTTCTAACTTCAGCCCTTTCTCTTCTAATTTAGGAAAGGCTAAATTGATTAAAATTCTATTCTATAAAGCTCACATGCAGTGTTCTTAATATTGGGCTTGAAAATAGCCTGAGTAAAATACTGGATAATTATCTGCTTACATTTATGTGGCCCATTACTTTGCAATACGAGATACTTTATATATAAGAATTTTGACATACAATCCTTACATACTTCACATGGGAAGTAGGTAGCAAAAATATCTAGTCCCCATCTTACAAAGCTCCCTCAGTCTAATAGCCAATAAGTGGCAGAGATGATAATGGAGGCCCAGATCTCCTGACTTCCAATTTAGAGCGTTTTCAGCCAGTATTACATTGCCTTGTAAGAGATCCTGGAATCTCAAATAGTCACCTATAGTCAATCTCAACTATCCTCAGGCAGATTGGCCTTATTTTGGCTTACCTAGCAAATCTTACTATCCAGGTCATTGACAATTAGGAAAAAAAAAAAAAACCCTCCTGTCCACCCATATAAATTTCTACCTTATGAAAAGGAAAGTCCAGTTTCTCCTATGAAGCTTTATTTAAGCATTTCAGCTTACAATCATCTCTCTTCCAAAGAATTCCTAGTTTTTCATTCAATGACTATTAAGAATTTACAATCTGCATTTACTATAAAAGCATTACTGGGTACTGAAGGGAACTACAAAAAACAAATGGATACAATCTCTGCTTTTGAAGAGATTTAGTATTTACTGAATATCCTTCTCTCTAAGTATTTAATCTTGTATTGTATTTAATTTTGCATATGAGCATATATTGTTACCCTAACTAAACTTCTTAACTAAAGTTCCTCAAAGGCAAGAATAATATTGTGTATTTTTTTGTCTGCTCCATGATGCTATGGACTTTTACATTGAATGAACAAATAAATCTCCAGGGAAAGCCTGAGAGAGAACAATCCTTTCATGAGAGAGTTATCCTTAATGTAGCACATGGGCTCTGAGACTTAATTTATCTCAATCCCCACTCTCCCTTATAGATAAAGTCCATAACACC
Organism: Antechinus flavipes; assembly: GCF_016432865.1. Lineage (NCBI taxonomy): Eukaryota > Metazoa > Chordata > Mammalia > Dasyuromorphia > Dasyuridae > Antechinus > Antechinus flavipes. The sequence continues at coordinate 437,940,724 of NC_067398.1, forward strand.
TTCCTATTTCTTCTTTCCTTGGGATTCTGAGGGGCTGGGAAATGTTCTGATATTATTGTTCATGAGCTCCCATCTTATATATTTCCCCCTACATATCAATTGCTACTTAATATCTCCCCAATTTAATTTTTGACAATTAATATCAATTAGTGTTTATAAAGGAATATTTACTCAGAGGGAATCATGAGTACTTATATATAACAATATCACAGATAATATTCATCCTAGATAGGAATATCTTTGCCTCTCTCACTTCAGTCACTGAGAAGAGTGGGTTCAAACTTAAAATGGTTTTTATACAGAATCCCTCCCCCTCCTAATCCGCATCAAATTCACTTCTGGATGTAGGTGATAGACAAGTCACTCTCTTGATTGCAGGATACAATGTGTAGAAATCCAGAGCAATTCACTCCTGGATTTGGTCAAGCAGGCTTTTTACTAGATTCAACTACAATGGCTCCTAGAAGAATCTAACACTGATTATTGTTATTAGACACTAAAAACTAGTACATTCTTTTAAATTTTACCTCTGGTAATCAATTATCTAGAACTAGGAAATAATAATAAATACAGAAAGGCAAATGAAACAGTTGTGCTATGTGTTCAGGATCACATGGCTGTTGGGGATAGGGTAGAAAGGAGGTTACTCTCCTACCCAGAGGCCAACAATTGCTCTTCCCTTGTTGTGGTGTTTTTCTTCTTTAAAATATAATATGATGGTTCTCTCTGGGAGCAGGTTTCTTGGGGAGGTTTCTGGAGGCAGCCTTAGTATCAGTTCAGATCAATAATTACCCCAAACGCAGCCAGGTGCTAAAAGTTCTGATCTTTTATTGTCTCCAATATAGCCCGGTTAGTTTTCTTAGAGGCCTCTCTCTCTCTCCTTGGTTCTAAGAGCTCTTGCAGCTTTGTCCTTTGCTTCTGCCTCTGCTTTCTTCAGCCTCCAGCCAGCACCAAGGTGAAAGTTGTAATGAATCTTTCTTTTTTTTTTTTTTAAATAACTTTTTATTGATAGAACACATGCCAGGGTAATTTTTTACAGCATTATCCCTTGCATTCACTTCTGTTCCGATTTTTCCCCTTCCTCCCTCCACCCCCTCTCCCAGATGGCAAGCAGTCCTTTACATGTTGAATAGGTTACAGTATATCTTAGATACAATATATGTGTGCAGAACCGAACAGTTTTCTTGTTGCACAGGGAGAATTGAATTTAGAAGATAGAAATAACCCGGGAAGAAAAACAAAAATGCAAGCAGTTTATATTCATGTAATGAATCTTTCTTGCCTCCAAGAGAGGGCTTCTGGCTGAACTCACTTGACACTCCCCTCTCAATCTAATTCAGCTGGACTCCCTTGACTGGCTCAATGAATCTCTATTTATGCTCCTTCTCGGACAGAGTGGGATTATGGGTTTCCTCCCAGAGTGCTCTCTGGCCCTAAGAGCTTCTTGCTTATATGAGCTCTCTAAAGGTGTGAACACAAACATTATTTTTATCAGTTCTACTTAGTACCTTATTTCTTCTGGCCCATAACATCTCCTTGTAAGATCAGATCAATCATACTGAACCATGCTAAATTAGATAATTATTGTCTATATTAACTCTAATGACTTAACAGTTTGTAAAGATTCCAACACCTTATTCATAAGGGAAGAGACAGATTTCATTTGTTTGAGCATTTTATACACATATTCAAGTCCAGTTTAATAGCCAATTAAAAGACCTTTTTTTTTTTTCTCCAAAAACCCAATAAGTCAGCAGGGAAGTCAGAAAATGCCTACAATTAGTCTGAAACAAGGAAAGAAGGGGATCTTCCATCATGTGTTTCCAGAAGCAGACTCTCTAAATCTTCATGGGTATTGTCAGCAGGTTAGAATACTGAGAATGTTCTCAGTACTAGGAATTGGCCAATCTCTCCCTCACATTGATATGGAATCAATGAGTCACTGGGTTACTGAAGAGATTACATTGTGAACCTAAGGAAAAAAACAAAACTAAACTATCTTTTGACTCTTTTTTGTATTCCTAGGATTTAGCATGGGGTAAGCACTTTAAAAATGTTTGTTGACTTAATAAATGAAAGGCATTCCTTCCATCCTCCTGTATTAGAAGAATACAGTGTTTCCCCATTATTTGTTTTAAAGTAAAGACACATATCTAAATATTAATTTGAAGATCTGCTGATTTTCAGCCACTTCTTACCTATAATTGCTTCATTCTATCACTATTTTGGCACTATATAATATGACCCTCGTGAGAGATTGAGAAGTAGAACAGTGTAGGGGGCAAAATGCTCAACTTGAATCCAAGAAGACCTGGATCCAAATCCTATCTCAAGTACTTAATAAATGTGTGTGACCCAGGATAAGCCACTTAGGTTTCAAAATCTCTATTTATAAAACATGAGGTGTAGAGAGGGTGAAGGCTTGGGGGAAAGGGGTGAGCTTAATCATCCTTATGCCAAAAAAGCCATTTGGTCACATACAGCACCATCCTGGTTATAATTTCTACTTTAGGAATATTTCATATGAAAAAAAAGCACAACATTTCATTGACAAACAAATACAGGTTAGATACAAAAAACATCCATAGAAATGGCAAGTCCAGATTAGTATGAAACAGAGCTGTGTAGTCTCTACTGGATAGTTTTTTGATACATTTTTAATTGCCTGCTACATTATTATTGTTATTACTATATTACTGTGCTCTTTTCCCTCATAAATAAATCCTAGCAAAGTACATGTGGTCTGGAGACTGGAAGAAGGGAAAGAGGGACTAGATGCTGAGATCAGGATGTCCAGCTACAGTAACAGAGCTGCAGAAAAGGGACAGATAATTAGAGATCCTGGTCTGGCAAGTCTTTGAATTCAAGATGCCTGACTAGCTCAGTGACTGGATAGTCACATGAATCGGTAACTTACTTTCCATAGAAAATAGTGATTGTTAAAATTATTCATGAAGAATCTGATCTGACCTATAAATAAGAAGACTTTCAGGCAAATAAAAGGATTTTACTTTATACTTTTTAGAGCACCTTCTTCATAATCCTCCAAAAAAGGAAAGTATTATTATTCCCATTTTGTAGAAAAGGAAATTATGGGATAGAGAAGTAGATTTCCTAAATTCATATGATATGAAAAACAGAGCCAGGATTTAAATCCACATCACCTCTCTCTATATTTTTTCTGCTACACTGTAGTTGATTTTTAAGAACTCTCTATTTTTTATCTTTCCAATACCAGAAACTAATAGATGCTTTATACAAAATAAGTGCCTAATAAATGTCTGTTAAGTTGATTTAAATTGAATAAATAATTCATTGTTTGGTAGGAGGAATATCTATCCGAGTCCCCTTTCATTTAGGCTAATATAATTATTTTTCCTTAAAAGGTATTAAAACCTTCCTGAGATTGTAAGTAGCTCAAAGACAAAAACTCTTGCCACAGGTATTGTTTCCTGGTCACCTGAGCACAAATTAAGCAAAAGAAAATTCAGCTTCTCCTTCATGCTTGATCTACAGATCATCAGGGAAAGTGAATTCAACTAGAGCAGCACAGTGTCTTCAATGAATATGATTGTTGAATATCTTTCTCCTTCTGTCATTAGATAAATCTTTTGCTAACTGTCATTTTCTATGAGTATTTTATTTCATTTTAGTATTAAACCTAAACTATCAAGAAACTGGCTTAAGTCCTTCCTTTTCCATAATATTGGCCTTCTTGCCCCTTTGCAGACCCTTTATTTCATTTGGAAGATTCCTCCCTTATCTCCTTTCTGTAATATATAGTCTCTCAAATTTCTGTTTCATTCTCTTTTTCCTCAGTGCAGCTTTCCCATACTCAATCTACCTTCTAAAAGCCACTGTAATCAGGTATAATAGACCATCTTCTTTCCCTCTATTATAGACTATGTAGTATACACACATTGGCCTTTTGTCAGGAATGTATCTGTCATGTATTTATTTGCATCACTCTTTTTTTTCTCACATTAGATAGTAAATTTCTTTAAGAACACTCCTATAAACAATAGATGATCATACCTTGTATCATGCTCAGCACTGACCATTTTTATCCTATTCCAAGCTGCCACTAGAATATAATTATGAAGAAATATCTACCTGTGGAATTTTAGATCTCAGAAACCTGAAAGCTGAATAATGTAGTTAAGAAAGCACCGAGTAATAGAAAGAGAGAACTTGGATTTTAGGCTACATTCATGCTCCAATGTGAGTATATATCGTATTTATTATCTTCTCTGTTAGAAGATAAGATTCTCAAGGACTATTTGATGTATGTCTTTATTTCCCTAATACTTAGCACAGTATCTGGACACACAGTAGCAATTAATGTTTATTGATTGACAGATAGATGAATGGATTTCATTAATGTGAATAGATAGATAGATAGATGTAAATAAATAGATAGCAGGCTTTATAAAATGTATACGTGTGTGTGTGTGTGTGTGTGTGTGTGTGTGTGTGTGTATCAATCACCAGGGTACATCATAACGCCTCATCACCTCATCTTATGAGAGCTTTGTCTATGATCTTTACTAAGTCCTCCAAGAAAGAATGTTTTCAACACACCAAAAGATTTTACCCATGTCTGTATGATTGTGTGACCCCTAGTGAAATGTTCAGTTCCTTTAGCTGTTATTGTTCATCCTCAGTGCATGATCAACCAGTTTCTTTTCCTGGTCCTATATATCTTTAACATATCATTTTCACAAATTCTTTTGGAAAATCCTTGTAGACAACATGTTGTAGCTTTCATCTACTCTTTTGGGTGTCCTGCAATTTGAATTCTTCTGAACTTGTGACATTTTAAAATTCATAAACATACAACATCACTGATGGCTTTTTAGTGTTTATATCTATTTATATAACATACATAAAAATGTTTATTTCATTTGTACATATAACATATATCAATAAAATATATTTAATTTCTAAATTAAAATATATATGCTACATATGAATAAACTATGTTTTTTTATTTTATTCATAAACAACTTGTAATCATAAAAAGTGTTATGTAATTTCCTAAATGTAATCCAATCTGTCTCCTCAAGGTCCTTTCAGTGACCTAGATCATTAACCAGCTACAGTACCTGTCCAAGATATAAATACTGATGAAATAACTCAATGATTACTAAATTGGTAATCATGGGCCAACCAGTTCAACTCTCTGGGAGCTCTCATCTGTGAAATGAAAGATCAGACAGAATAGAAGAGAAGAGCTGAAAGAGATTTTAGAGTTTATCTACTTCAACCCCACCTTCATTTTTAGACAAGGACTGCATAGTCTGAAGGAGTGAAGTGATTATATCACAGCCACATAGCTAGTTAGTGGTAGTCAGCATTAGGACCCAAATCTATAAATTGCCAAAAAAAGTTAAGTAAGCATAATGAATCAAATGCTAGATTTGGATTCAGGAAGTCCTATGTTCTAATTATCTATCCACCACTCTTATACCCATGTGGTATCATGGGCCAGTCACTTAACATGTCTCATCCTTAGTTTCTTCATTTGTAAAATGGTTTTGTTATGAAGATTAAATAGGATAACACAAGGTAAAATTAGTATGCTTTATAAATGCTAAGTATTATTCTTACTTTTCCACTATACCATGATTTCGCCAAATCACAAATCATAGAATATGAGTGAAAAGCACAAGGAAACTAAAGGAAAAGCTTAACCAGCTCCAAAAATCTCCTCTACAATATCTGACAATTAGCTATTTGGCCTCTGCAATGGAATCTCCTGGCCTTCTTGAGCTTTTAGAAAAGCCTTACTTATTAGGAAGTGATTTCTTCTATCAAACTTAAATCTACCTCTACAGCTCCTAGTTCTCACCTAAGGTACCAAGAAGAACAAGTCTAGTCCCTGGTCAACATGACAATCCTTCAGGCAATTGAAAATATCTATAGTGGCTTCCCTAAATCTTTCCTTCTCCTTGCTAAATGCCTCCAATTTCTTCAATCCCTCCTCATCCTGTAGATCTTACCCTAATCCTTTCTTCTGCCCCTAGAAAATGTCTTTTCTAAAATGTAACACATAACACCTAACAAAATATCTGAGACTCGGTCTACAGCAAGCAGAATAGATGAGAGTAAGTCTGTAATTTCTTGCTTTACATAATCTGCTTCCTGTATCTATTTGCCATCAAATCCTGAATCAGATATTTATTAGCTATGTGACTCTCAGTAAGTCATCAACCTCAGTTTCCTCATCTTTAAAAGGAATTAATTCATTATTATTATTATTATTATTATTATAGCTTTTTATTGATAGAACATTTGCCTGGGTAATTTTTCAGTACTGAGCCTTGCACTCACTTCTGTTCCAACTTTTCCCCTCCTTTCCCCCCACCACCTCCCCTAGATTACAGGCAATCTCATACATGTTAAACATGTTAAAGTATATCTTAAATACAATATATGTGTACATATTTATACAGTTCTCTTGTTGCACAAGAAAAATCAGATATAAAAAGGTAAAAATAACCTGGGAAGAAAAACAAAAATGCAAGCAGTCCACACTCATTTCCCAGTGTTCTTTCACTGCATATAGCTGATTGTGTTCATCACTGATCAATCACTGAATTGGATCTTTCATTGCCGAAAATAGTCACTTCCATCAGAATTGATTCTCATATAGTGTTGTGTTGAAGTGTATAATGATCTCCTGGTTGTGCTCATTTCACTCAGCATCAGTTCGTGTAAGTCTCTCCAAGCCTCTCTGTATTCATCCTGCTGGTCATTTCTTACAAAACAATTTCCATAACATTCATATACCATAATTTACTTAGCCAATCTTCAATTGGTAGGCATCCATTCAATTTCCAGTTTCTAACCACTATGAAAAGGGCTGCCACAAACATAAAATGGAGTTAATAACACCAGTGAGTTAATAACTCATAAGATTAGCATGAAAATCAAATGAGACAACACATGTAAAGTGCTTTGCATATTAATGTTGGCTATTGTGCTAGCTATTTCACTGCAACCTATTATTGAATTAACTTAGTCTTCTATTTCACATTGTTGACTCATTTCAAACTTACCATCAACAGAATCTTCAGATCATGTGAATCATCACTCTATCTCTTCTCTTTTAAACCAAAAATGGAACCGAATATTTAACATGTCATCTTATTAAAGTCAATCATAGTGTTATAGATTTAGAGCTTAAGATAAGCTAGTTCAACTCCTATATTTAATTAATAAGGTTTTCATGATACTTTTCTTACCCTTCTCCTATCATCTGACCACTACTTCTCAGTCTTCTTCCTTGAATCTTCATCCATGTCATGTCCACTAACTGTGCGCATATCCCAGACTTTGTCCTGGGCCCTCTTCTCTTTTCTCTCTCCATTCTTTTATGTGATAGTCTCAATAGCTCCTATTATGAGAGATTAACCAATGAGCCAAACCTTATGAGCCTTCTCATTGTGCCTTGTTGATACAATTCCTACATGGATTTTGGTGCAGCCATAGACATCTCATAACCAGTTGTGGTCTAATATATACATAGTAAAAAAGCTTTTCTTAAATTGCCTGTATCTGTATATTTAGAAAACTTGAGATGCTGTCTTCCTTCATAATAATGTTCCTGAGAGAGAAGACAGAGAGAGAAGAAACAAGCTGTGTAAAGAGAAGTCTCAAGCCTTCATCATTCAAAATATATTGCAAGTTATGGTCTGTGAATATAAGTGTTAGATTCTTTAGATGAAGGAGATTAGAGATTACCATCTTGTGAGATTCAAAAAATCAGGAAACTGAGCCACCATATGATTTGGGAATAGATTCCATGTTGGGAAACCAGATGGTCCAGGTTTAGGGCTCCCAGGAGCAAAGAATACTCCTTGGGACCAAGCCAAGCAATAGCTGAGACTTGCATTTTCCAGCAACTTTTCCAGAATCTTGATGGAAATAATAATGCTGTGTAAAAAGTGTATTGTCTGATTTGACTCTTTTAAGAAGCAAGGGGAAGAATGTATCTCCAAAGTGTAGGAGGTTGAAATAGTTGTATTGAACAATGTTTAAAATAAGCATCCCTTTGTGAAAGCAAATTGATATTCATCGCTTAACTGAAATTGGGTATTAATCTCTGTAGATTAACAGTGGTAGGACTACACCGGAAAGAGGAATCAGCCAATAACATTAAAGAAAAACACTAGAACCTCTTAGAAGGACTCTATAATCCTGAGGGGGGAAAGTAACCTGTATTGCTCTGGGAGAATGAGAGTAAAGTACTTACTAAACTCCCCTGGGCTTCATTATCAGTTTTATACAGATGATTCCCCCAATTTATCACTCCTGCCTTCATTTCTCCCCTGAGCTCCAGTCTAGCATCACAAACTGCCTATTAAACATTTTGAATTGGATATCCTGTAAGCATCTGAAACTCCACATATCTAAAATTAAACTCATTATCTGTCTCTTACAAACCCACTCCTCTTTAGAACTCCCTTTTTACTTAGGGGTCACCATTTTCTTTCTAGTCATCCAGATTCATAATATTGGTATCACCTTTAAGTCTTTACTCTCCATCATCCCATATAATCAATTGTTAAATTTCTGTGGCTATCATCTCTTGTTTCTATCTCTTTCTCATGCTGCTGCCACCCCAGCCTAGGTATATTGCAATAACCTGCTAATTTGATCTATGTCTTATCTCTCTCCATTTCAACACACAAGCACCATAGTGATTTTCCTAAACATTGTACATACATGTTATATACATACTTTCTCTCACCATATAGACACTCAGTGAACTCCAATGGTTACCTATTATTTCTGAGATAGATATCTCCTGAATTTGGCCTTCAAAGCTCTTTATCATCATCTCCCTTCTTACTTTCTCATTCTACTTTGATTCTCCCCCATACTCTTTAGAGATCACACACTCCATCTCCCATCCTTTGTGCTGTTCTCAATGACTGGAAGGCTCTACTGACCACCTTTTGTCTCTTCAAGTTCAGTTCAAGAACCATTTCTAGATCCACCCAGCTACTTGTGTCTTTACTTCCAAGCTTTAACAAAGGGATATTTACTTTGAACAAATGGAAAAAATATGAGCACAAACATTTTCTCCCTAACCCCAACACTTTGGGAATACCTATGGCTTGTATATGCACATTTTATCTCCTCTTTAAAATGTAAGCTCTTTGGGTACAGAGATTCTCATCATTTTTATCATTTTATTTTCAGTCTTCTCATACCTTACTCTAACATATATTCTTCAATCCATTGACACCAACCACCTGGCTATCCATGAAGGCATTCTATCTCTAGATAAGTTCCAGGCATTTTCTCTGACTGTCCCTAAGCTGGGATCTCCCTCCTTTGTTCCAACTACTGATTCTCCTAACTTCCTTAATATCTCATGTAAAATCCCATCTTCTACAGAGAGCCTTGCCCATTTCCTCTTAATTCTAGTGTTTCCTCTCTGTTCTTTATTTCCTATTTATCCTTGGTTTACTTTGTATATATTTGTTTGCATGTTGTCTCCCCCATTCTCCTTGAGATTCCTTGAAGTCTGAAAAAGTCTTTTGCCTCTTTTTGTATCCTAGTACTTAGTCCAGTGCCTGGCCCATAGTAGTTGCTTAATAAATGTTGATTGATTGATTGAAAGTTCCTGGAACATAGTAATTTCTTAATATTGGTTGTTGCTTTTTTTTTTTTTCCTTAGGAAACTGTATCCCAAAGAAATGAAGAGATGAAGTGATTTGCTCAAGGTGGTTGTTGTTTGTCTTTCATTCTTAATGAGGACCATGACATCAGGGAGATGATACCATGACATGCAGCAAATTGGATTTAAGTGAAGGAGGGCTTTGCACAGTCATCTGCCTCACTTTTCCCTCCAGAGCCATCTGGATTCAGTGGCAAGCTATAGAACAGGATGACTGGAGATGGTCCAGGATGCAGAAGAAGACCTTTAAGGTTACTAATGAATGGCAGAACCTGGATTGAAACACAAGGCCTATATTCTTCACACTTTCCATATTTACCTCTCTTCACAAAGGAAATACTGTACCAACCTTTGAATTTTTTTTTTCCTGACCATTATCCAATATAGAAATTTCATGTCATCTCTAGACTTTTATAAGTTCAGGATTTCAAATCATTGTTAAAAAAAAATTGCTAAATATTACAAAGCAAAAGACAGCCACCTGGCCACTCCACTTAACATATGTTTCTTTTCTAAAAATATTTTTTAAATTGAAGCTTTTTATTTTCTAAACATATTCATGGATAATTTTTCGACAGTGACCCTTGCAAAACCTTGTGTTCTAATTTTCTCTCCTCTTACCCCCACCCCCTCCTCTAAATGGCAAATAATCCAATATATATTAAACATGGTAAAAAATAAACATATTTCCAAATTGAGAGTTGTCCATTATTTCTGCTAGTTTCCAGTCCTGTGCACCAATATAGAACAGGTACTACAATGGAGTTATGAGGGGGAAAAATGTTTGGGGGGAGGGGAGGATCAGACCCTGCAATTTTGTGTTATGTGACAGCAATCATTAACAATCTGTGAAGCTAAACTTCAGGGTCAGTGCTGAGTATTTTTAATGTTTGGGCATATTCATTCTCTTTTTTTTTCTTTTTTGCCCACAATCTAATTTAGAGTTTGGCCCAATTTCTTTTAGACTACAGTCTGAGTTTGTTAATTTGCCCAATTAGAATAACATAATGTGCATTTGTGCACATAATACAACAGCAGAATACACAAGATATAGTAATTCAGGTTCTTTTGTCACAGAAAGAACAATCATAGAGTATAAAAGTAGATGTTGTAATTCTAATCTGGGTCTTGGGCACCTTGCCACACACACATCATGGCCAGTTTTCCTTTTACTGTAATGTATTTTGTTTCTTCGTGTCTGTGAAATGATACTATGCAGCTCTCTGCAGATTTCCCAGTTAGGGATGAGCTAACTGTGTAGTTGAATATTAGAAGCAATAAAAGAGAACCCAAGCTCTTTTCCCTCTGGCTCTGGCATTGCATACACACTATGTCTAAAGGAACTGTAGATAAGGAAAATAATGGAGTGGGGTTAGGTGAGTGAGTGCATCTACAGGAAGGAGATTAAGAAAAATAGTCTGGGGGGAAGAGGTCTGAGTACAGATAAAGGGATAGAATTACTTTCACTATGGTCCATTTCTTTATTAAGTACATCTCTTGATCACCCAAAGACAAAAGGAAAAAAAAAAGTGAGCCTGTTGTTCATTGAAAGAGAATTGCTGCATCAAATGACTATTGTTTGGTGACAGTGAAGATGAAGAAATGTCTGTGGTATTTCTACACCAGAACTATACCAGAGAAAAATGGGACTTCTTTATACAAAGTTGAATACTTTTTTCTCCATCAGCTCAGTTTACACTGACAATTTAGGGTTTTTGATGTGACACTTGTCACCTTACCTTTTGTTGTGAAACTTCAGAGTTACTTTCCCTAAATCTACTGAGAAACAGCATATCAGTTAACCAGTGCCTGCTCCAAATAAACCTTTTTTTTAAAAGGCTACAATGGTTCAGCTGGTCACCATTGGTCAATGAGCCTAAAATGCCTAGGTTACTCCCTCCCTCCCCCACTAAACCTAAAATGGGATGAGGGCACAAAACCTGCTTTGATTAACTCTGATGAAATGGAATCTTGCTCAACATATGAAAATATGAAATCCTCTGTCTTTTTAACTCAGAGACCCATCAGGGTTCTGCTCTCCCAGTGCCCACTGCATTTTTAGATTCATATACTATATATACTATGATCACATAATTTGTTACATACAGAAAAGAAAATAGGCCATCTTCTATGGAAATATTCACTTCCAACCATCTTTCAACACTCTGCCCCTTCTCCTGCCTCCTCATCCTTTAGATATAACTGGCTATATATACATCTGAGATATGAAATAAGAATGGGAAGAGGAGTATTTAATTGGGATCAAATTTCATATTATGTTAAGTCAGATTTTCTCATTTTACAAGTGAAGATACTAAATAACTTGTCCAAAGTCACTCTGGCAGGAAATATCAATGGTGGGATTTGAATCCAGCTCTGATTCCAAAGTCCAATTTCCTCTCCACTATACTCTGCTGCCAGTGAGTAAGACTCACAGACTAAAAGGAAAATCAGCTTCTCAGATTCCTAAGACAAATGAAATTCAGAATAGTTGATAGGTACATTCCTGAGAGATATATTCTTTTTCTCTGTTTTAGAATCAGATCTTCTCCAATTATTCCTCAACTATATTATACTGACTTTTAGTTATTTTTATGGAACCTGACCAGTATCTGTATTATCCATTATTTTAGAATTACAATCTTCAGTAAAATTCCAATCTTCAGAAGCAAAGGGAGGCAAAAAGGGAGACTGTAGAAATATGATCCCCTTATCCTACTGAGTTACTTCTGATCTCAACAAGGACAAAAGTGGGTGAGGCAATAAATTTACCATGTCACGATCATCAAAAACTGCTCTTCTACTCTCTTTCTCCATGAATCATCTTCTTCAGTACAGAGGAAAACAATTAGATTAGAAAAATAGGTAAATAAGGGTCTCAGTTGTACTAAGCTAAGGATTTCCCACTTCTCATCTTATCAAAAACCTTTCCTAATTAAAATGTGTGTATGCTATAAATGTTCAGGAAGAGAGGTTACAGGGAACCATAATATGGAAGTAGCAAACCATAGTGAAAAGTTTTCTGAATTCAGAAGTCAAAGAACTTTGAAATCTAGGTCTGCCTTCTATTAGCTGTATAATGTTGGGCAAATTACTTAATCTTTCTAGGTCTCAATTTGCTAACCTATAAAATCAAATTAAATAAAGTGTTTTTTTTTTTCCTTCTTGCTTCAAATCATTTTCTCTTTTTTTAATCAGCCATTTTCTCTCTCTTTTTTTCTATTTCATAACATTTTGGTTTGTTTATTTTTTGTTGATCTCCAATGATAAATAGCTCCTAAAAGTCAGCATCAATTGAGCAACTGTGATCCAACTATATGGAAAAAGCATGTCACGATGGACAAATACCAACTGCTAATACTCCTACTCCAAATTTGTATTTATTTTGCATATATTTTGTATATATTATAGATAACTCAAATTGTGCATGTTATACATGCTAACTCTCCCTTTATAATCTAAGCTCCATGGAAGCAAGAATAGATTTATTTTTCTTCTTATATCTTCAATGTCTAGCATGCCAGGCTTATGAGAAATATACAATAAATTCTTGCTTGTTTGATTAATAAAATAAAAATTAATGCATTTATATAGCCATAAGGCAAACTCAGTGGGAGAAACGTTTGCCTACTGTGTTTTAACCACCCTTTAAATGTCATCTCAAATACTACTTCCTCAATAAAGTTTCTGAACTCCTTGGCATTTTAGAAGCAACTGGTGATACATTAGTCACAGTTCTGGACCTGCAGTGAGGAGTATCAAAGTTCAACTATAGCCTCAGACAATTAGTAGTTCAATGACTCTGGACAAGACATTTAGCCTCAGTTTGCTCAACTACAAAATAGGAATAATAATTGCATCTACTTTTCAGAGTTATTGTGAAAAATCAAATGACATAATTGTAAAAGGGCTTAGCCCAATACCTGGCACATGGTAGATATAAAAGATATGCTTATTCCCTTCCCTCATTGGACAATAGACTTTACATATTTCTTTATTTATGCATCCCTCTAGGACAATCATGTAATAGTGTGTCATAAAATAATATGTATTTACCTTTTATTTTCCTATGAAAATGCAGACTTCACCAGGACAGGAATTGTTTCTTATCATCCATAATACCTTAGAATGCTGTTCTGCATACAGTCAAAGTATATAATAAATGATTGATGGTGACTAAGTGAGTGAGAATGAATGAAAATCATTCCACAAATACATAGCAACCTGGTCCCTCATGACAATCCAATATCAGCAAAGTCATCAGCAATGTGACTGGCTGCTATAGGATTTTCTGGAATGCCCAGAAGATAATGTTTCCATTATTTACTGGTACCTAACTAGTTATCTTACCTAGTCATCATCTTGTTTGTACTAGTTTTGAAAGAAAATCTTTAAGGGTAAACGCTGTTGTTGGGGAATTTTCTATCTATTATACAGTTTTAATTACTACAGGTGTTAGAAATAAGCTTTTCTTCTGCAGCCAATTATTCTAGTGATTCTTCAGCTTAGACAGGCCTGCACACATGCAAAATAAAAGCTGAATCAGAATGGAATGGGATGTTTTGACAAAAGTATTTAGCCAAAGGTTGGGCTGCTATTATAAAGCATATGAGCATATCAAGTGATTTATGAATGGCTGAAGCAGTAGCAGCACAGCCTTGAATTACAATGAGGAGAGCAAGCTAGCCATTAAAAATGTAGACTGGTTAATAAAATTGCATTTGATTAGAGGAAGATTTGGGGATCATCCCTAATGGATAATGGATAATGGTTTTAATGCAGACAGGTTTTGATTTTGATTTATAGTACCCACCCTTCATATGAGTCTCAAAATTCAAATAAGCAATTGTCAGATGTTCTTATATATAGTCTTATCAGGCTGATCCTGATTTAATAAATGGGCTTTGTATTATTCCTGAAGGAAAGACATTTTAGATTTTGTTGAATAAGGAAAAAGCAAAATTCCCCAAAATCTGTATCTTTTTAAATAAAACACTAGCCTACAATCTGAAAAATCCTTAAGTATAGCTGTTTTAAAATTCTTTGGAATCCTGTCGGAAACAGTTCCTGTGACACAAAAATCAAAATGAATAAAATCTGAACTAGCAGAGATGCCACTTATCATTATTAAAAAACCAAAAATGGAAAAAAAAGTCTCCAAATTTAATTTGTTCCTAATGTGTTGACATATTTAGGAGCACAGAGTTAGAGTTAAATTGATATCAAATACTAATGAGTCTAAACCCTTCATTATTAGAGATGAGGAAGTGACCCCTATGTTACAATAGTAGTAAGCTTCAGAAGTATAATTCGAATACAGGTCTTCTGACTTCAGATTCAGAGTTTTCTATGAATGATGTCATAGTGAATTTATGAAGGGACCAGGGTCCACTCACATGCCATCACCCTAGTTCAGGTCCCCATCACTTCTGATACTTCAACCTGGACTAATGAAATAGCATTTTAGTTAGACTTTCTAGCTTTTAATCTCCCACCCCATGCATGTCGAACTGTTTTTTCTCAAAAGAAAGGTCTGAATATGTAACTCTCCTCCTCAAGAAGTTGTAATGATTCCCCTTGCCACTGTTAAAATGTAAATAGTTTAAAACCCAAGCTGTATTCAAAATATCATTCCAAATTGATTTCATGTTACTTTTCTTCACACATTCTCTATCATTACAAACAAATCTAATTGCTCTTCCCCAAGCATGGCATACTATCCCCTGCCTTCATGCCTAGACACAAGGGTTAAGCTCCCTGCTTCTTCACTGCAGACTCAAGAATCCCCAGTTTCTTTTTTGACTTTATTCATTCATTCATTCATTTATTTAAAACTTTTTTTCAAAAACATATGCAGGATAATTTTTCGACATTGACCCTTCCAAAACTTTGTGTTCTAATTCTCTCCCCCTTCTCCTCATACCCTCCCCTAGATGGCAAATAATCCAATATATGTTAAACATGGGAAAATATATGTTAAATCCAACATATGTATACATATTTATATAATTATTTTGCTGCCCAAGAAAAATCAGATCAAAAAGGAAAAAAGTGAGAAAGAAAATAAAATGCAAGCAAACAACAACAAAAAGTGAAGATGCTATGTTGTGATCCATTATACACTTTGCAGCCAGAAGTGACAAAAGTCTATATAGTGAGTTAAAAGAAGATCATGAGCTTCTTGTTGCCAAAGTTAGACATAAATTGAAGGAAAACCATCAGACCACATAGGCATGACCTAATTTATATCCCTAATGAATATGAAATAAAGGTGACAAATAGATTTAAGAGATTAGATCTGGTAGAGACCTAAAGAACTATGGATAACAACAACTCGATACTGTACAGACAGCAGCAATAACAACAATAACAACAAATCATAAAGTAAAAGAAGAGCAAAAAACCAAAATGATTAACAAGGTTTTCCAAACAATTGAGGAAAGAAAGAAAGCAAGAGAAAGGAGAGAATGAAAGATAATCAATTGAATGATGAATTTCAAAATATAGCAAGGAGACAGTTTTCTTAAATGACAAATGCAAACCAATAGAATAAAACAAAACTATATGGAAGACAAGAGATCTCTTCAAGGAAATTAGAGATACCAAGGGAATATTTCATGCAAAATGGACGTAACAAAAGATAAAAATGGTAGGATTTAATAGAAATATAAGAGAGTAAGAAGGGGCAAAAATATACAGAAGAATTATACAAGAAAGATCTTAACATCATCAATAAATACAATGTTCTGAAGTCAGACATCCTGTAAAAAGAAATCTAAGAAACAAAAAGACAGATGACAGAATTGTACCTAAGCTATTTAAATCTTAAAAGGTGAGGTTATTAAAGTGCTTCACACAATATGGCAGCAAATCTGTAAAATTTAACAGTGGCCACTGGATTGAAAAAGATCAGTTTAGGTCCTAATATTAAAGAAGCCCAATGCCAAAGACTGTTCAAATTACTGAGCCTTTGCCAGAAAGTTTATACTTAAGATTCTGCAAGGTAGTCTGCAACAATATGTGATTCCAGAATTTTGAGAAGAACAGGAAGGATTTTTTTTAAATAATGGTTTTTTTTTTAATTTTCAAAATACATGCAAAGATAATTTTCAATGTTTACTCTTACAAAACCTTGTGTTCCAAATTTTTCTCCCTCCTCCACTAGGCAGCAAGTAAACCAATATATGTTAAACATGTGCAATTTTATACATATTTCTACATTTATCATGCTACACAAGAAAAATCAGATTTAAAAAAAAGAGCAAAAGAAAGGGAAAAAAGCAAGCAAACAATAACAAAAAAGGTGAAAAAAACTGTTGTGATCCATATCCAGTCTCTAAAGTCCTCTTTTGGATGCAGATAATCTCTCCATCATAAGCCTATTGGAACTGGCCTGAATCACCTCATTGTTAAAAAGAATCAAGCTCATCACAGTTGGTCATCACATAATCTTGTTTCTAAGGAATAATGTTCTCTTGGTTTTACAAACTTCACTTAGCATCAATTCATGTAAATCTCTATTGAAAATAGAAATCTGAGCAGGATGGCTTTTGAAGAGGCAGAGGAACTAGAGACCAAATTGTCAACATTTCTTGGATTATGGAGAAAGCAAAGGAGTTCCAGAAAAAAAAAAAAAATCTACTTCTGCTTTATTGACTACACTAAACCCTTTGTGTGGATCAAAATAAAATGTGTCAAGTATTCAAAGAGTACCAGATCATCTTGTCTCCTGAACAATCTTTATGCAGGTCAAGAAACAACAGTTAGAACTGAATATGGAACAATTGATTGTTTTAAGATTAGGAAAGGAATACAATTAGACCATATATCCTCACTACTATGGACATCCCTGGAAAGAATATTGCCAAAGTATCCACTTCCATTTTAGCTTGTAGCCTTTTCGAGTTATAGAGTTTACTATCAGTGAGGTAAGTTGCTGTCTTTGATTCTATGTTTGTCATCATTGAAGGCATTTGGCAACATGCCTGAAAACATCATGCTAAAAAGTATGGGAGCAAGCACAAAGCCTTGTATCACTCCATTGGATACTGAAGTCCTTTTCTCAAACTAAATTGTCAAGCATTCTAACTCTACTGCAGAGAGCACAATTCCTTGAGCTGGTCACATTATTTGAATGCCAAATGTATGTATGCTTGCCAAAAAGATTATTTTTATAAAGAATTCACACAGGGCAACCACTCACAAGGTGATGATACAAGGACACTCTCAAGTCTCTCTTAAGAACCTTAGAAGTGGTTGTATTATGTAGGAGACACTAGCACAGGATTGTCCAGCATAGCGTGCCTTTAATCCTTAATTCTAATGCCTTCTCTATTATTTCTTATTTATTCTCTATAAAGATTGTATATTTGATTGCATGTTGTCTCCCCTATTAATTGGAAGTTTCTTGAGGATGGGCATTGTTTTTTGAATCTTTCTATCCCCAACACATAGTCCATGCTTAATAAATGTGAATGAGGCAATTATACCATTAGATTAATTTGGAACTGGTTGAAAGACCAGAACCAAAGAATAACAATTAGTAGTACATTAAAACGTGTCAAGACTTCCCCAAAATGATGCCACACAGATCTGAGAGAGCCCTGTACTAACATTAAAAAAAATATATGACAAGAATTAATGACAAAGATGGTATGCTTTTTGTAATTGACATGAAGCTGGTAATGATGGTTAAAGAAATTATATATAAGAATTAGGATTTGAGTGATTGACAAACTAGAGCATTAGGATGAACAGAATGCAATGGATAATTATAAAGTCTTGTAATTGTATTAAAAAAAAAACAACTTCGTGATAAAAAAATGAAGATAGTGTACAAACAAAACAAATGCAGACAAGCTTAGAAGGGAAACAATAAACTGGGAAAACATTTTTACAATCAAAGGTTCTGATAAAGTCCTCATTTCCAAATATATAGAGAATTGACTCTAATTTATAAGAAATCAAACCATTCTCCAATTGATAAATGGTCAAAGGATATGAACAGACAATTCTCAGACAAAGAAATTGAAACTATTTATAGACATATGAAAATATGCTCCAAATCATTATTAATCAGAGAAATGCAAATTAAGACAATTCTGAGATACCACTACACACCTGTCAGATTGGCTAGAGTGACAGGGAAAGATAATGTGGAATGTTGGAGGGGATGTGGGAAAACAGGGCCACTGATACATTGTTGGTGGAATTGTGAACACATCCAGCCATTCTGGAGAGCAATTTGGAACTATGCTCAAAAAGCTATCAAACTGTGCATACCCTTTGATCCAGCAGTATTTCTACTGGGCTTATACTCCAAAGAGATACTAAAGAAGGGAAAGGGACCTGTATGTGCCAAAATGTTTGTGGCAGCCCTGTTTGTAGTGGCGAGAAGCTGGAAAATGAAAGGATGCCCATCAATTGGAGAATGGTTGAGTAAATTGTGGTATATGAACGTTATGGAATATTATTGCTCTGTAAGGAATGACCAGCAGGATGAATACAGAGAGGACTGGCGAGACTTACATGAACTGATGCTAAGTGAAATGAGCAGAACCAGGAGATCATTATTTACCTCAACAATGATACTGTTTGAGGATGTATTCTGATGGAAGTGGATCTCTTCGATAAAGAGAGCTAATTCAGTTTCAATTGATCAAAGATGGGCAGAAGCAGCTACACCCAAAGAAAGAACACTGGGAGATGAATATAAACTGCTTGCATTCTTGTTTTTCTTCCCGGATTATTTATACCTTCTGAATTCAATTCTCCCTGTGCAACAAGAAAACTGTTCGGTTCTGCACACGTATATTGTATCCAGGATATACTGTAACCTATTCAACATGTAAAGGATTGCTTGCCATCTGGGGGAGGGGGTGGAGGGAGGGAGGGGAAAAATCGGAACAGAAGTGAATGCAAGGGATAATGTTGTAAAAAATTACCCTGGCATGGGTTCTGTCAATAAAAAGTTATTTAAAATAAATAAATAAACAAACAAATAAATAAATAAATAAATAAATGAAAGTTCAGAGATGCTCATTTAAAAAAATGAAGAAGATAGGACATGATTAGATTTCAACTTAATCTGAAAAAAGATATGTAAGTTTTATTAGACTGTGAGCTCAAAATGAATCATCAGGGTAGCATTAGATTTTTTCTGCTTCATTCCAGAGATCAGAAACAGGAGTAAATAAGGAAAACTTGCTGAGAAGTAAATTTAGGATTGATGCCAAGAAAAGTTCCCTAACTATTACAGTAGAATAAAGAAACCAAGTAATTATTCTAAGGCAACAATTTATTTAGTAATGCATGTGATTGCAGAAATAAACCCAAACCAAGGTCTTTAGTAGTTTAGGAAAAAGGACTTTGGTTTTTACATAATGTAAAAATTCTCCTAGCTCTTTTTGATTCCAGGCAAGAGTCATAGTTAACAGTCAAACACACAACAAAGTTCTACATTATTCACAGGGTATCATAGCCAGGCTCAGAATTAACAAGGTAGAACTTTTCCTGTTCAGAAAGAAAAATAGTACAAAAGAGAAACTGAGTCAAGAGGCGTCTATTTTTACCTATGCAAGATTGTGTCCTCAACTCTCCCAGACACAGACATCCATCTATAAACTTATTAGATTGCACTTCCTTTGAGCACCACATATCATTCCTCTTGAATAGCTTACTGGCATTTCAGACCACTGTATCTAAAATAAAAAATTAAAACAAATCAAATTATAATTCCATGAGAATTTACCTCAAATAGATAACTTTCAATGATTAAATCTTAGGGCTGGGTTATTCTTCTTATGTTGCAATATATGTGATAATGAGCACATATAAGAATATTTTATTTTTATTTGTCCTTCATTAATAACTTCAGAATAATTATATTCTGGAATTTCACAAATACAGTGAATACATTATGGTTGACTCCAAATCCTAGAAAAATGTTGACTATAGTAAGTTTCCAATCTGTATTGAGAATTTATCCTTAAGGCAAAACTGAAATCTTTGAATCT
This sequence comes from Antechinus flavipes, assembly GCF_016432865.1. Lineage (NCBI taxonomy): Eukaryota > Metazoa > Chordata > Mammalia > Dasyuromorphia > Dasyuridae > Antechinus > Antechinus flavipes. The sequence goes on from NC_067398.1 coordinate 437,961,430, forward strand.
AATATGGCTCAAAAATGTAAATCCAATTCAGACTATTTATTAGAGGCGCAATTTTGTACTTTTTAAAAATAAATGGTAGGCAAATGATCTATCAGATAAAACTCTGGGTTGTTTTTTTTTTTTTTTTTACTATAAGCAGACTCAAATTTTTTCACTTTGGCTGGGAGTTGATTCTAGATTCTCAAATTTTATCATGCACTGTCAACAGAGCTAATAAGATCTTGTGAACTCAACCAAGCAGAAAGTGCCAAGATACTTCACAGAAAAGGATAACTTGAAGAACACTTTGCTATTTTCTCTCAACAGTAAATTGTTGTTGTTCTTGTTGTTGTTACTACCCATTTAAAGTAAATATACCCTTCATTAAATACTTAAAAGTTTTCAAACATTTTTATCACATTCTTTTAACAACTCAATTCACAATCTAACAGCATCCAAATTAAGAGAGAAGTTCCTTTTCTAACAGCATTTTTGATATAATGGTTTCCCAAATTTCGTGATATAAGAAAATAATTAGAAACACAATAATAATATACACAATATTATGTACTTAAAACATTAGACTTATTACATGTACTTCAATTCAGTCCAAATTATTTTAAATTAAAAACTATTCATTTCATCATTTTTGACATTCTGTATTGATCACATTCAAGAATATTTATATTTATTAACATTTATATAGTGTTCTCCACTAACTATTTTACAATCATGTGATTTTCACAACAATAATGAGAGATAGGTGCTATTATTATTATGCCATTTATAAAAAAAGGATAAAGAGGTAAACAGAGGCAGAGTAAGTTGTTTAAAGGCATACAGAGTTTATAATAGGTTCTAATTATCCTAATAGGAAATGAGTCTCACTGTAAATAGTATCACATTATGATTTCATTTCTTTTTTTTAAAATATTTTATTTTATTTTATTTTATAATAACTTTATATTGACAGAATCCATGCCAGGGTAATATTTTTTTTTTTTACAACATTATCCCTTGCACTCGTTTCTGTTCCGATTTTTCCCTTCCCTCCCTCCACCCCCTCCCCTAGATGGCAAGCAGTCCTATATATGTTAGATATGTTGCAGTATATCCTAGATACAATATATGTTTGCAGAACTGAACAGTTCTCTTGTTGCACAGGGAGAATTGGATTCAGAATGATTTCATTTCAAAACAAAATTTCAACCAAATCAAATATATATTCATAATTATTAGTGGTAGTATTTAAATCTCAATTTCCTCAAAGATTCTGCCAGAATTTAAAATGTCAGCCTCTACTGTTTTCAGTTAGTTTATGTTCAGACAGAAAAAAAAAAAAGTTCATGGTGGTACTCACACCTTCCCATAACTTTTCTTTCTTTTACTTTAAAATCATTCAGTGTTTCAATTTCCATCTGGATAAACCTAATCCTACCTGGCTATATTTCTCTAATCTTTATTTCCCAAGCATATATCTGACTATAGATATAGGAATAATCTTCACTCCACTGAATTATCCTCTACAATTTGGCACAGGTTTTTATTATACAAAATTAATGGAAAAGCAAAACCAATTAATTATAAAACATTGCTTTTAGGATGCAAAAAAATTTACAAACACAGTCTATTCTAATATGTTTTGATAATTTTGCTTCTAGCTTACCTAAACAGTTCAATTCTGTTATATCATTGCAGAATAAATACAGTAGTAACACAAAATAATGTCCCAAATTAAATTTTATTTACTCTGTAGCTGTTCCATGATGTAAACAAGCTTCTCTCTTTTCATAGTCAAGGAAGAGTTAACAATAGATAGTTCTTAAAAACTGAAAACAGTTTTTTTTCCTTTTCTCTAATCAGTAAAATGTCTTTCTTTCCTTGTACTAAAATAATAAATCTATCCCCTTCCAGGATAAAAAATAATAAAAGGTCTAAATACTCTTTTCATGTAAATTTTACAGAGTTTGATTTTTATTTTTCTTAAAACAATTCTATAGTTTGTCCCAAAACTCATTAAAAACACTTCAGCATTTACAGAAATATTCAAACCTCAATATGAAAATTCACAGCAAAGTCATTTTAGTCCATTAATTAAGATCTATTTAAATTTATAATATTTTAGATCCCTGAAGACTGGGAACAAAGATTCTTTGCCTTCTTATCTGTTTCTTGTCTGACTCTCCAACTTGACTAGAGTTAAAAATGTAGAGAGAGGATATTTTTCTGAAAATTTTGAAAGTTCCTCAGAAAGTTTTCTCTTTTTGCACTTTTTTCTTTATTTTATCAGGCCACATAATATTACAAGACAAATACATAGAAGCTAAGTTTTACATCTTATCTTCCACTGAAAGTTTTTTTAAAAGTCTGTGAGAAAAGTCCCTGTTTGATATGATTGATAATTGGGAGAGCTATTTTGAAATGAGAAGTTCTGTAAACCATCTGGAGAAAGACCTTTACATATAAAGAAAAGACTATTCTAATCCACAAGAAAACATAAGAGGCAATGGAATAATGTATTCCAAAGAGCAATGGAACTCAGCAGGAGCCCAGGTAATCTATCCTACAAATCTGAACTTAACCATACATGAAAATAGATGAACATTCATTGCCATTAGGACTAGGAGAATTGAGTCACTTGAATCTCTGACCACTTTACATACCAGTGTGTCATAAATTCCAGGTGCATTATCTTGATCCTTGCTAGGATAATTTCCCCTCTGTTTGAGTATTGCCCCTCACCTCACTATCTCCTGTCCTCAACTTTCTTATCTTAACCCCTATCCTGTCAGGACTAAGTTATGATCCTTTCCTGGAATTATTGCTTATCCAATTACCCAGTGACCTTGTCCCCCCATATCTGTCTTTGATTCCTCTATAAGATTGTATACTCAGGTTACGTATTCTGTTTGCAAACCTAAGTAGCTAAAACCCTATATAAGTTCCCTCCCTCAATTCCTCAGGACCGGAATGATTTTGGGACATGAGTCCCATCTGGTCTGCTAATCTAAAACTCTCCACATTAAAAGATTAAAAATCAATGTTTGTCTTGCCTCAGTTTCTCTGGCATTATACCTTTCTTTCTTTCCCATACCTTCCCTCTGTCCACGTAGCAGTGATTCTCAAACTTTTGTTTTCAATATCTTTATCCTATTAAAAATTATTGAGGATATCTCCAAAGCATTTTTGTTTATCTGGATTATATTTATAGACATTTACCATATTGGAAATAAAAACTATTTTTGAATTTGTAGACCCTCTAAAAGGGTTTCAGGGATTCCCAGGATTCTCTAGACCATACTTTGAGAACCACTGACATAGGGTATCTTACCCTTATCTGAAGATGCTCCAGCCAAAGTAAAATAAAGTTTGATCATTGAAAGCTCTGAAGATATCTTGGGGATTAACCAATAGGTTTCTTTTTTAAGGATCATGCCTTAAACCTAAGTCAATCTGATTCTCATTGATTGGCCAACAAACGGTACCAGGCCCTACTGTGTCTTTGTGTAGGCCCTCAGTTGGCTCAGAGTAAACTTAAATAATAGTTGTTTCTGTTTCAGCCAGATACTCAGAGAGTTTTCCCCTCCCAGAATGGGTTTTTGTTTGTTTGTTTATTTGTTTTTTTGCTGACTAAAACTAGTCATTCTTTTCCTTAATTCTTACTTAGTCTTAGTCACCTAAAACTGAGACCTATTAAAGATGTTAGCTTAAAAAGGCCAAGATTTCCTATAGCATGTAAGCCATCTCCAGTCATTCTGATCTATATCTTGCCACTGGACACAGATGGTTCTGGAGAAGAAAGTGAATCTGGTGATTTTGCATAGCCCACTATCACTTAAATTCAACTCAATTGTACCTCATAGTATCACCTCCCTGATGTCATAGTTCTCTGAGGACTAGTGACAAACAACAAGGAGATGGAGTGAAGGCAGAAATTTAGTAGAGGTAAAGTGAAGTGATGGACAGAAGGTATTGTTCACAAATTCTGGCAATAACCTAGAAAATCAATGTTTACTTTTTTTTTTGTACTACACTATACTACAATATGGGAAGTTACGTGAAATGGGAAAAAGGGAATAGGGAATAGAAAGAAGTGTGTGATATGCTGAGGTCAAAGACTAGCACAACTAACAAACACAACTCAGGAAAGCTAGCACTGAGAGGAGGGTAACCTGTGATCTTGGAAAGAAAAGAACCTACACGTAAGTGGGTGAAGAAGAGGGAAGAAGGATTGAAAAATGGAGAGTGGGAGGAAAGAAGCCTTTTGGTCATAAGGCTCCTATGATGGTAAGGCTCCTGCACAAGGAGATGGAGACCTCAAATCGAGTGTGATCTAGGAGATTTGGTACTTGAAAAATTTGCTCCTCCTGGGGGCAGGAGGTGGGGAGAGTTGGAACTTTTATGGATAATTGATACCTGGTGAAGTGGAAGAGCATGAACAAAGGGAGGAGATTTCCAGGCACTGTATTTTGCCTTTCTTTGTATTCCTAGAACTTAGCACAAAACTTAGCCTGACACATAGTAGTCACTTAATATTGATTGACTTACTATATGGCATGGTCTCTGATTTCTTTACCATTTTAGTCACTCCCCTCTAGGTAAACTAATTTATCAATGTTCTTCTTATGTATTTAATAACCAAGAAATATAGGAAAATGTTTTTTTCTTTTTTGTTCTTTCTTTTTCTCTTCCTTTTTTTTTTCTTTTTTAACAATTTCCATAACTATTTCCAAACAATTAGATAAACATTTATTAAGTGCCTACTGTGTTTAGGAAACTGGGAAATGCCAAATTTGCATAAAAATACCTGACATTTATAAGTTCTTTAACTTTCACATAAAGTTTGATTTGTATTATTTCTTCTGAATCTCACAGCTACCTTATGAAATAGATATTTAGTTTTATTTTACAGATGGTGAAACTAGAGATTGAAGATTAATCCATGGACACATAGCTAGTAAATGTTGGAGGAAGGATTTGAATCCAGGTCTTCCTGGTTTCTTAATTTAGAGTTGCTGAACTTTCTAAAAAATTTGATAACTATATTTCAATATAATTGTTATCCTATATGTTTCCTTTTATTTTAATACTTTAAAATATTGGTCTGAAAATTCTTAGGCTTCATCAGACTACCAGATGAATTCATGACATACAAAAAATGTGTGAATCCCAAAACTAAAGATGGGTTACAAAACTATCAAGTAAATAGAATAAGAGATGATACTTTACATTTTAAACATAAGAAACAGTGTGAGCCAAAGCATCCAGATAGTAAAGGACTGCTTATATTTGTAGGTTATTTGACAAGGATTAAGTCTTTACTTTATACAGAGTACTGTGCTAGATACTAGGAAAGTTTACCTTCTAATGAAGAACCCAATTGGTTGGAGTATGACTCCCAGATTTGTATACCTAATCTGAGTTTCTCTCCTGAGCTCTAAATTGTTAAAATTTCATAAGCCAAATTCTCTAATATCATCTTAACATAAGATGATGTAGCCCCATAAAGAGTTCAACCCTTTTTCAAATCCTTGATTTTTTCCAGATCAAAAAGAGTGTATCTTCTCCTTTGTTGATATGAAGAGTCAAACTCTTCAATAACAGAGTATGCATTTATCAAATCATATATAACCTGTCCTTCTTTTTTAGCTTTAACTGGTTTCTTTTGTAATTGTGTCATTGGCTGCTTCATAGGTGGTGTTGATTGTATTACTGCCCCTCCCTCTCCTCCTTCTCCCTTGACCCATGAAGGACTAATTGAGGGGAGGTGGGGTTCATGACATGGGGAATGCCCCAATGGCTCCTGCTGTGAAGTACCACACTCCTTAATTTCAACAGAATTATACTTAACTCCATCCTTGTCTAATTCTTCATCCTTTTCACCTAGTTTGTCAGTATCCTCCCCCTCCTGTTCTTTCTTCTTTTTTCTTATTCTAAATACTTATATAATTCCTTAAAGCCAGTTGTATTAAGTTATATGTATAAAATGTTTCTTTAGGAATTGAATCAAGGCCATTATTATGATTGTAATATTCACTTAGTTGCTTTCCTACTAGTTTCCACTCCTCTGGATCTAGTTGTTTTTCTTTTGAGAACCAAGGAGATATGTATTGTAATGTTTCTAAAAGTTCAATGATCTGCTCCCAAGGGTTACAATCAAACCCTGTTTTTTAAAATCAGTTTAACTAAGCTTTCAACACATTTTCCTTGAGATGGAAAAGGTTCCTTTCTAAACATTTATCCCATTTCATCCGAAACATTAGTTTAGCTCTTAACAAAGTTTCCTTCTTGTCGGTTTTTGTACTCACCCTAATTTCTGGGTCATAAATATAGGTCCTTAGTCCCATGTATAGACGCCAAAATGTAGTGTTCTTGATTGATTTTCTGGAGGTCTTGGAGCAGCCTTGCTGTTCCTTGCTAGGCTCAAGAGCCTAACTCTTGTTTCAGCAGAGTAATCACCACGAGAATAGCCAGGTATTAAAGTCCAATTCTTTATTATCTCCTTCACAGTCTAGTTTCCTTGTCTGGAGCTGGGCTAACTTTCTTAGAGGCTTTCAGGAATCTTGGTTTCAGTGGAGAAGCTAAGTAGGACAGGCCTGCCACCATGGTAGTATGAAATGGAGTGAATGAATCTGGCTCTGAGTCTGAGGGCTTGTGCTTCAGACTCCAGCCACTACAAAGGTGGATGATGGAATGAATCTGTCTCTCAGACCCACCCTGGCTGAGTATCCATTCATCATACTGAGTATAAGCCAATCATATCACTAGGGAACCATTATTTATTGTAAAATTAAATCAATCATACTGAACTAGAGAACTGTTAATCACTATTAATGCTAAACTAGATAACCATTGTCTCATCAATTCCACTGAGTTAACACCTTGTAAGAATCCTTGTTTCAAATACAGAGTTCTGGCCCATAACAATCACCAACTTCCTACTAGACATTTTGGACTAGATGTCCTGTAGACATCTCAAATTCAACAAGGCTGTGTGAACTGTGTTCTCAAAAACAAAACTTATTACTTGTCCTCTTTCACCCCTAACCTATTCTTCTTACAGACTTCCCTATTTCTATAAATAACTACCATTCATTCAGTGTAACCCTCAGCTCCTCATTCTCCCTCAGACCACATAGAGGATCAGTTGTTAAATCTTGCTATTTCTACCTCTGAAACATATTTTGCATATTTCCTTCTCTACTTAATCATCTTTGACTTGATTTGTTAAAATAGATTTCAAATTAATCGCCTACTTTTTCTCTCTTTCCTGTGGAATCTATTCTCCAAATGGCTTCCAGAGAGACATAAATGAGTAAATAAAAAGCATTTAACTGTTTACTTTTGCCAGAAACTGTGCTAAGCACCAGAGATACAAATGAAAATGTGAAGATCACCCATGCCCTTAAGTAGCCTTCATTCTAACAGGAAGAAATAAGCCATATATAGGAATAGAGGTTAGAGAAGGGTATTTTGGTTTGCAAAATTATTGGCTAGTGAATAGAGCAGTAGCAGAATAGAATAAAGTACTCTTTCTACTAGGAAGTACAGGATTGATTTGATCATAGCTCCAGAACTAGAAAACAAATGAATTTGGAAGGCGAATGTTGAAAACTATCTTTGCATGTATTTGGAAAAATAAAAAGCTATTGTTTTTAAAAATCTCTTTTAGGATAAAGATGGTGTCCCTAGCACTTAGCATAAAGTCTGGCAAATAATAGGCACTTAATGAATGTCTACTAAAATCCCAGCCTGTGATGGGGTTTGACCTTCTGCCTCCTCTGGACTCTATCACTTCCTATACCATATCATAAACTGTTATTCTAATGAAAGCACATTATCTCTCTTCTTTTGATCATTATCACCAAATTTTACCTTTCAAGGAGAAGATCCACCAGATGAAAGAGATCTTTTTTGGTTGGTGCAGAGGAGGTATCAACCAGGGTTTGAACAGATTGATGGCAACCATCTGAGACCTGCTGGCAAACATCCAGTTCTAGCACTCTCTGACAGAAGATAACCCTGATGGGAATGGAGACTGGAGCATCCAGAATCCCAGTGATAAGCTGTATAATTATGTTCATGATGTTTTTCAGTTGTAAATCTAATAGTTCCCTAAAATAAAAAAGTACATACTACAAAACAAACAAACAAACAAAAAAGCCTACTGATTGATTAAAGTTATGAATACCTAAAAAAATGCAGTTGGAAAAGGGTGTGGAGGGTAAGCATACACTGGCAAGTCAGCTAACAAGAATGACCAAGGTGAATATCAACATGAGACATTGATCATAATAGCAGCTGCAGGGCAAGAAAAGTTCCAGGACTGAAAGGGTTAAATCCACCAGGACAGTTTCTGGTCCAAATAAGAAAGCTGGCCAAGAAAAATGGCAAGTGAGAGTGTCACATATCCCATTCCATCTGCCCTCTCTGCTTTTTTCACTGAGTCTCCCATATTCAGAATTTCACTAACATCTCACTTCCTACATTTTTTCTTCAAGGCTCAACCATCACTTTCTGCAAAAGACTTTCCTGATTTTCCCTCAGCTGCTAGTGCTTTCTTCTTTAAAATCATCTTATACTTATTTTGCATTCTTAAAACGAACCTACACATGTCCATTTTGTCTCCCCCAATAGGAAGCAATCTGTCCAAGGATAGAAACCTTTACACTTTTGCCTTTGGATCCTTGCCAACTAACATAGTATTTGACACAGAATAGGAATTAATAATTGCTTGTCAATTGTTGATTAAATGAGGTAGCCTAGTGAAAGCTTAGTAGGCACCAATGATATAGCTGATGCAGACACCAGATGATGGTGGGCACCAACCAAAAATTGAGGTTTGGTCATGTGAAGAATTCATAGTGGCCATTTCTCTTTGGCAAAAAGTAGATTTATATCGGGGAATAAAATGAAGACAAAATGAAGGGATGCAATAGACACCAGGAATAGTAAATATGAAACAGAATTGGGAGAGCATAGAAAAGGGTTTTACCAGGAGAAAAGGAGTATCCCATGAGGTTGTAGCATGTCCTTAGTTGGAAGGCTAAATCCTAAAAGAATTAGCTGTAAGGAGGAAAAATAGGGATGAGAAATAAAGTAGAGTTAGGAGAGATATTGTAATGCTGGAGAAACTGAGGCATGATAGAGATTAGAGAGATTTTAACGTTTTATTTAAAAGGGAGAGATGGGAACAAATGGATTCATGGTTTGATCCCAGGGCTGAAAGAGACTATCTTCTCCAAGAATCCAGCCTCGAATGTCAGATACAAGATTCTTTTACAGGGTAACAAGAATGATGACATAATGGGGATAGACACCTGGGATAGGGATGACATAATGGAGGAAGGCACCTGGGATGACATAATAGAGGGAGGTATTGGAGATGGGGAGAGACTCCTGATATTCTAAAGATGTCTAAGATATAAGACTTTTATCCTATCAAATATTCTAATGATTAAGAGGGAATAGTTATAACCAGAGAGAGTAACTGAGGTAGGACAATTAGGGAAACTGGGTCAGGAGAATTAGGGAAACTGAATCAGGACAATAAATGGGAACTGTGGCAGAATAATATCACGTGGCAAGGGGAGGGACAGAGTGCCGTGGCAGACTGACCCAAAGAAGGACAGTGGCCAAAAGTAAAATTATAGGGGGAATTTAACCTCAGGGACATAACTGAGATTTTTGACAGGACATAGCTAGGACATAATGACAAAGCATACATCGGTCTTTGCCCTCAAGAAGCCCATATTCTACTGGAGGAATATAAAAAACATAGTCAATTGGTAATAAATATCTATTAAGTGTCCACAAAGTGTAGGCACAGTGTGTTGGCTCTTAGGGAATAGGCAAAAGACAATGCCTGTGTACCAAGGACTCATCTAAAAAGGAAAAATAACACATGCAAAGACATTGAAAAGAGATAGGAAGAGGGTCCCCAACTATGATGAAGTCTTAAATTCAGAGGAGTGCCACTAGATTGGAAATGAAGAGATGACTGAACCCTTAAGTGGGAGGTTCTGGGAACTCCTCTCTATCTTCAGTAATCAGAGGGAGGGAAGAGCCTCAGAAGCTGGAGTCCTGAGGAGGTGTGAGTTCTGACTGTCGTGTTCAGGCAAGGTGAAGATGAAATCCAGAGGAATATACTATTTTGAGAAATAAATAAGGAAGGATCTCTGAAGTAATCTAGGGATTCTGCTGGGCATCTAGGTGGCTCACTGGAAATGGAAAAGACCCTGATGCTAAAAAAGATTTAAGGCAAAAGAAGGGCATGGCAGAAGATGAGATGAATAGATAGTATAATAGAAACAAGGAACATAAACTTGGACAGACTGAGAGACAGTGAGAGACAGAAGACCTGGCATACCATAATCCCTGGAGGTTATAAAAAGTAGGACACAACCAAGTGATTGAACAACAGAGATTCTCCTAAGTGAAGAGGAGGAGAGAAAGCATTCAAGATATGGGAAAACGTGTAAAGGCACCAAAATGAATGATGAAATGTGAGATGTAAGGTACAGTTAGCAAGCCAGATTAAGGCAAATTTAGACTATAAGAAGAGAGTGCTAGAAAGCAAGGCTGGAAAGCAACATGGTTTCATATTGTGCAGTCTCAAATACCAATTTAAAGATTTTGTATTTTATCTTAGAAATAGAAATTTATTTTTTTTTAAATATAGGTTTAAGGGTGCCAGGTAAGATTTCAGTGAAAACTGACTCTTACTGAGGCTAAAAGAAACAGACATTGAAGACAGCAAAGCCTTTAGAGGAAAAATATATATTCTCCACCCTAGGAGGGTGGGACTGAGAATAACTCAATTGCAAATGAATCCAGTTTGACAGGAGTATGCCTCCAGGCCATAAACTGCATTCACACCTTAGTCTTCAACTATTCATCTACATAAGATTCCCAAAGGAAGTGAAAATGACTAAATTAAAAGGAATAACCCTAAGGCAAAATGGAGTGGTTGAAGAGAGAAGGGTGTTTTGAGGGAAGGAAAATTTGTTGAAAGGAGAGGCAAGTCTCTCTTTTCTTGCCAAAAGATGACAAATAACTTCAGAGCTGAGATGAGAGTTAAAAAAAAAAAAAAATTCTGACTCCCTAAACCTCAGTTAGTCATTGCTCTAGCTGAAAGAGTCTAGAAACTCTTAGCTGAAGACAGAACTGTACCAGCTCTGTTAAACCCTGCCAGACCAGATGGTTACTGAAGATGGAAAAGACTGCAACTGCCCATTGAAGAACTAACAGCCCAGGAGACCTGAAGATGAACATGTCTGCAGGCACATCTTGCTCTGAGAAGATCTCAGCCAGGCTCATCCACCTGATGAGTAGGAGCTTAATACTGTTGATCCAGTCTTGAAACAGACTGACCCCTCCAACCTTTAGGATAAGAATGGAAAGAGAAAGTGAAATTGAAGAGTAGAAGAAAGATTTTTTTTTCCTTTTAGTAAAATTCATGAACTTAACATTAAGGAAAGGGAGATAATAATGATTCATGAGAGAGAAGATCTTACCCAAGACCAATTACCTCTAATCACTGACATACATAAACATTATTAAAGGGATTTTTGCAACATTTTGTTAAGACTTACTGATTTCATCAGTGTAGTGATGTAAACTGTCTCCCTGACCTTTCGGGAGAAAGGGATCGAAAGCCCTGCTGTAAACTGTGTTCCCAGTAATATTTGAGGGAAGGGTGGTCCTGGATCTCAAACCCTCCTGGCCTCTGGGAGGGCCCCCACCTATTCATTGGGGAAACTCCCAGATAAGTAATCTCATTCAATTGGAAATCTCAGCTTGGGACGTGATCAAGGCTCTCTATTGAATTGAAAATTAGTCCCTATCTCAGAACAGCAAAAAAACTCAATAAAATCGAATGATATGTTCCCAGACTTTTGCAAAAGTCCTAACAGGATTTTGCCCACTGAAAAAGCTATTTCTTAGTGTAATAAACCTATTCTTGCCACAAACCTCAAGCCTGTATTCACTGGATTTTGCGAATTCTTTTGCGAAGTCTGCGGACCAGCCAGGGGATGCCCTTGCTGTCAGGGGATCTCTCAACCCTCATTTCTCAAACCTCAACATAGGGACCTTTCCAACTGGGAAACTCCTCATACCAAAGTAAAGCAAAACCTATTCTGTAACGCATAGCCTTTTGTACACGTACTGAGATGTTAAAGAATTTGTTCAGAGGCAGAACTGAAGCCAGGTATTCTTGAATCAGAGATCAGCTTTCCATTCATTACCTTATGCTGCTTCTCTCCTCAAGGGTAGATGGGGATGGAAGATGAGGGATGGGGAAGGGGGGAGGGGGGGGAACCGTAGTCTGACCATAGAATTTTCAGGTATAAATATGAAATGGATGGCATGTTATAAGATTTTCTTACACTCGTGACCTAGGAACAGCAGTTTATTCAGAAAACATTTGTCATAGATCTACCATGTGAAAGACATTATGCTGCTGTTAAGGGGAATATAATCCAATCATCATTATCACACACAAATAATTTTCTTATAAAGGAGAACGAGAGAACACAAAGATGAGAAATCTGAGGAAGGACTTTTCTTCACTCCACTTTCCAAATGCAGTCAATCCTTCAAGATTTAGCAAAATTCTCTCCTCCAAGGAACCTTCCCAAATTATTTCATTTTACTGTAATCTCTCATTCTTTGATTTCCCATAGCAATGATTGACTATATCACTTTCAGCTGAGGAAATTCAACAATGTTTAATGATTAAATATCATTAATATCTTCAGGACACTATTAGTAAAGATGAAGCTGGGGAGAGTACAATGTCCATTTCAGAAATGAAGGAAGAGATTTCACTCCAAAAAAAATTTTTTTAAAGTAGTACAAGATGATAAATGGAGATAATAGTTTATTTGGCAGGAATATAAAGCAGGATAGGAAAGTTTATGAATAGGCCTGGTAAAATTTTAAAGCTCTGCAAACTGGTGATGAGAATCAATGTGCATATATAAATAAATACATGTATATTTACTATTTACTTCTGTAAAGATTCTCTATTGTGTACAAGATTGAATTCTCTGTTACTCCAGGTTCTTTATAATCAGTCATATATGCTAGCTTTCAAAGTTTATTGCATGTTACTGTGGAATTGTGTATAGCAGCCAGACCACTTTCTTCACTTTGATCCAAGCATGTCTTAATCATTCATTCTCAAGTTAGAGGCTTTCCTTATATAATTCTCAGACTTGGAATGGATTCTGCCTTTCTCTATGCCTTTTAAATCCCATTGATCCTTTAGGGCCTTCCTTAATTCACCATCTGTGAAACTTTCCCAAGTTACTGCATTCCAGGGGTGATCTCTATGTAAAAACTTAGTGTAGCACTTACTATCCATATCATGACTTCCAGTTTTTAAATGTAGAATTTTGAAATCAAAGGACTTTCAAAATCATATTTTCCAACTCCAGGGAGTTAAGAACTGAACTGGTTAGAAGCAAGCATGTTTAATGTGCATGCTTGGAAAGTTCAAGGGAGAATTCACCAATTGGAGGAGGAAGAAGTCGAGAAAATAAAGTAGTCTGAAATATTATACTTTTCTTTCCAAAATAAACTAAAAATATAGGTAAAGATGAGGATATATATATATAAAAGAGTGTGGGGGACAGAGTACTAGACCTCCCCTTACCCAAATTGACTTCTCAGAGGTGTCTCCTGGTACAAACAGAAATCTCTTAATTGTTTCTTGCAAGAAGTGGGGCCATCGCACTAACTGGGCAGTCCAGCAAGCTATGGCACAGTACAGAAGAAGCTGGGTATATATAGCCAAAAAACCATGGGACCCCCTCCTGATTTTCTGCCATTTCTGCTTATATTCATTTCTATATTTTCCTTAAAAATTGTCCTATATTATGGTCTAATAATAATAATAAGTTAACATTTATATAGCTCTTACCATATGTCAGATACTGTGCTACTAAGTACTTTACCATTATTATTTTATTTAAACCTTGCAACAGCCCTGGAAGGTAGAGCTATTATTATACCCATTTTACAACTAAGAAAACTGATTATAATCTAAATTAAATGTCTTGCTCTGGATCAGAGAGCTAATATGTGAGGTCAGATTTGGACTCAATTATTCCTGACTCTAAACTCAGAATTCTCTCAGCAGCTGGCTGATTTCTAATTTATTCTTCCAATGTTATTGGATGAATAATCCTGGATTTAAAAAAGACACTAGAAGAGTAAGATGAAGAGTTGATTATCTTCCCTATATCTGAGAAGGTTGTATGCGCCAAATGGATACAAAGCAGAAGATCCCCATTTCCTCTGTCCCTAGTTTCTAAGAATTCCTAGTCCTTGCTTTTTTGTAGATAGGAAAGTGATTAGCTAATATAGAGTTAAATATGTCTCTCCTAAGGAAATATAAAAGAAACTATAAAAGAAAATAAATAATCTGGTAGATTAGTCTACTATTTTTCTTCTCTCCTTTCTCCCTCAATTCTTCTTGTCCTCAATCTGGGATGTGCCCCTTTGAGAGATAAAGTTCCAGAGTAACACAGTATTTCAGAATAAACTGATGCATGGAATTAATATTAGGAAAAATAGAAGAAGGGATAATGAAAAGGTGGGGGAATAAAGAAAGAGAATTTGTTTAGAAGAATGGGACTTACTATTTTTAAGTGGCATAATCAATATTTACTCTATCAGTAGTTTCTGATCAAAATTCTAAACTTTCATCCATATGCTCTGGGGCATGATTTTGAATAGCATATATTCTGAGCTGAGTTAGGCTAGTGATATTGTTATTTATTTCTATTTCTAAGTTTAAAACAAAGCCAAATACTTAGTCACTGTAATGACTGATTTGGGGCCTGGAGAAGATATTAGGAAGCCTTGCAATAGAGAGGTCAGATGACTATGTGTGAGGAATTATGTGCCATCCTTGTATCACCTGTCATAATTGTTTTTTGTGGTTACAAGGGAGATGCTCAGAGCATTATGACTGGGTTGGCTACAACATCCAGTCTGAGTTTCTGGATTTCTGGGATCCCAAGAGTCATGCTGTTGGGCCACATCAGAAACTCTGCTCCTTGTACTTTGAAAACAAAAAATAAGACAAAACAAATGAGTCTTTAGCGTATAGGAAATAATTGTGATGAAGCAAAAAGCATCAGGAAACTTACTTTAACAAAAATAAAAATATTTCTAAATTACAATTGTCTTAAGAAAATTTTGTGCCAAACCCCCCAACTTTAATAGTCCATTTAGAACAATATTTCCTCTTTCCCCTGTACCACCATGCCTTTAAAAAAATTAGAACAGTGTTGCTTGGAAATTAGAAGACTTACTGATATCATGCTAGTTGTCCTCAAGCATTAAAAAAGCTTTTATGTTAAAAAAAAAAAAAAGGATTAGATATGATCTAATTGACTACAGAGTGAACAACTAAAATAAGTAAGTGGAAGTTACAGAAAGGAAAACTTGCTAACAGTCAGAATAGCCAAATGTGCAATAGGCCACCTTAGGAAAGTAGGTTTCTTTCTGGAGGTCTTCAAGCAAAGGCTGAACACTACTTGTCGACCATATCGTAGAATTTTTTTTGGCATGTTGTATTTTTCTATTCAGTCATTTAGACAAATGACTTTGATTTAACACTTGCCCACAGTTTTGCTGTATTAAAGCCTAAGAGTAGTCTTACAATCCATGAGACTTTATAAAAGGGGAAGGGCCCTGAAGATTGTCTTCTCACTGCCCACCTCAAGTTATATGCACAGAGAAAGAGACCTAGGTCTTTGACTCTTTTTTTTTTTTTTTTTTTTTTTTTTTTCCATTTTTTCTCTTCAAGGTACAGGGAGTGAGTCTCTGATATGGCCAAATAGCATGACCCATGGGTACCCAGGAATCCAAGAAATCAGACTGGATGTTGTAGCCAGGTCAGCCATTATGCCTTGAGGACCATGGATCTGAAACATCAGCTCAGCAGAAGTCAATATTGTCAGCCTCGGAGTCAAATGTTGTAGGAAGAGTGCTATTTGGGACTGACCCACATTGTCAGCCTAATCTTCATTTAATTTCTAAGGACTCAGATGGTATAGAAAAATTATGGCCCTGAAGAATTAGGGGGATAAAAATAGTAGTAGTAATGTTAATAACTATATATATATATATATATATATTTCAGAGAGAGAAAGATACTTTAAGATTTGCAAAGTACTTTACAAATAACTCTTTTTTTCCTCATGACCATCCTATTTCTTTGAAACAAATTAGGCTTTTGAAGAAGCTAATCTGTATGTCACCAATGCTGTTGATAGAGTTCTGAACTGATCCAACCATTCTAGAAAGTAATTTGGATCCATGCCCAAAGGGCTATAAAATTGTGCATATCCTTTGATCCAGTAATATCACTACTAGGTCTGTGAGACACAAAGAGATTTTTTTTTAAAAGGAGGAGAGGTTGGGGGGGTTGAAGGAAAGAATCTATTTGTACAAAAATATTTATAGCAGCTCTTTTTGTGAAATTGAGGGGATGCCATCAATTGGGAAATGGCTGAACAAGTTGTAGTATGTGATTGCAATGGAATATTACTCTGTTAAAAAAAATAAATATGATGAGCAGTATGGTTATATAAAACTCTAAAAAGACTTACATGGATTTATGCAAAGTGAAATGAGCAGAACCAGGAGACCATTGTATATATTAACAGCAATATTATACCATGATCAACTGTGAATGACAACTACTTTCAGCAGTACAATGATCCAAGAAAATTCTTAAAGACTCATGATGAAAAATGCTATCCACCTCCAGAGAAAAGAATTGATGGAAGTTTAATACAGTTCAAAGCATACTATTTTTCATTTTATTTATTTATTTGTGGGTTTTTTCCTTTGGGTCTGTGTTTTCTTTCACAACATGACTAATATGGTAAGATGTTTGCATGATTGAACATGTATAACATCAAATTGCTTACTGTTGGTATGGGGAAAAGTTGAAGGGAGAAAATTCGGAATTCAAAAACAAAAATGAATGTTAAAAATTGTCTTTACATGTTATGGGGGAAAATATATACATATACATATATGTGTGTTTAAATATATATATATGTATGCATATGTATATATACATATACATATGCTTTTTTTTTAAGAAACAGCTCATTTGATATTAAATGGCTGGATGGAATTGGGGTACCATCTATGAGCCTCTCAGTAGGGAAAAACAATCTATGGAGAATTGTGCCAAAAGCAGGAAAAAAAAAAAAGAACTTCTACCCTCAAACCAAATTATTGGTCCCTGAGAATCATGAGGAAGTAAAATATAAAATATTGCCTGAAAGATGTCTTGTGCAACTTTTATGTTCCTTCATGGTTTGTAGCAGGTAAAAACTGGTTTTGTAGCTAACTTCTTTTGCTTTCTACATCCTAAATATTGCTATTTTTGAGTTTCCCTTTGAAGTAAATGAAAACTCTGCAGATTAAAGCATTAAGCAAGGAGAAAAGCAACCTTTTAATATTTAAAAGTAAATAAGGAAAGCTTTTACAGACTACAGAAATGAAAATTGTGGGGTATTTCAGTTATTCTGAAGTAATTTACCCCACAACAAGAGAATCAATTGTTTTGAAAAATCAAAGAATACACAAATAAATGTTCAATAAACTTATATTACTAGAAAAAATTGTGATTATAGGAATTACCTTTACCAAAATAGATTATGACCTATCTACAATCTTGTAGGGTTGTCCAAGGGGGTGCAAAAGCTCTAAGAAGTTAAATGTCTTTTCTAGGAGTAGCCAGGCAATGAAAAATAGAGATGAGATCTGAATCCAGGTCTCCCTAATTCCAAATCCTTTTATCCACTCTACCAGATTGTTTCCTTACTTAATAAGAATTTAATACTAATTTAATTGAATTAAATTATTCTAGTAGCATTGTACTTTGCCTCTATAAATCTTGATTATGTAACATAAATATAACTCCCATATCTTCTATTCTTTAATTAAAAGTTGGCAATCACCCATAACTCATTAATCATTTCTCTAAATCACAGGCATTCAACCTCTTCAGTATTAGGATACCCTTTTAAATGTCAAAAAACTTCCAGGCTCCCACAGTTTAGTATTGTACTATTAATATCCATTTACAAAACGCATAATAACAAAAAGCTATTAACAATTCTATAAGGTTTTTCATTCTGTTAATCACATCAGCACCTAGAAATATTTTGAAAAAAAGCTGAGAGGATGGAAAGCTGTCTTGGGTTTAAGCCCTGCTTCTAACACATACAGGCTATGGGATCCTGGACAAATCATTTAATATCTCAGTATTCCCTTGACAATTCTCAGTTAAGTTTCAGAATAGCTGCCAATTTGCATTTCCTCTGCAGATGAGGGGAGAGAAGAGAGAGAGGAAATAAGCATGTATATAGTTCCTACTATAAACCAGGAACTGTACTAAGCACTTTACAAATATTATTTCTTTTTTTTTTTTAAATTGTTTTATTTTTTCCTGGTTATACATGTACATTCATTTTTTCATTCATTTTTAAAAATTCACATTTCTTTATGAATAATAATTGGGAGATAAAAATCAAAATAAGAGGGAAAAATCACAAGAGAAAAAAAACAGAATAAAAAGAAAAAAAATGAACATAGCATGTATTGATTTACATTCTGTCTCCATAATTCTTTCTCTGGATGCAGATGGCATTTTCTATCCAAAGTTTATTGGGATTGCTTTGAATTACTGAACCACTGAGAAGAACCAAGTCTTTCATAGTTGATTATTGTACAATTTTGTTGTTACTGTGTACTATGTATTCTTGGTTCTACTTGTTTCATGTAAATCTTTCCAGGCCTTTCTAAAGTCAGATTGTTCGTATTTTTTATAGACTCATAATATTCCATTAGCTTCATATACTATAACTTACTCAGCCACTCCCCAATTGATGGGCATCTACTCATTTTCCAATTCTTTACTACCATAAAAAAGAGGTATCAGAAATATTTTTGCACATGTGGGTTCTTTTCCCTCCTTTTTGACTTTTTGGGGATACAGAACATTATTATCTCATCTTAATAAGATAATAGAGGCAAAAGATAGAATTCTGAGCTTGGACTCAGAAAAATCTATTTTCAAATCCAACCCAAACACTTATTAACTGTACCACCCTGAACAAGTCACTTAATCTTTGCCTATCTCAGTTTCCTCAACTATGAAAATGAAGAAAATAACAGTACTTATCTTCCAGAATTATATTGATTAAATAAGATGGAAAAATAAAATCACAGATAAGATTTTTAAAAATCCATATAGGGGATGAAATATTACCTCTTGAAGATAGTTACATTTTTTAGTTTTCACAAATTCAGAAGTCTGTCTAAAATATTTCTCAAGTCCATTTTTAGTTCAATTTCTCAATAAAGTATCTTGATTCAAAGCATGTATCTTTCAATTATGTACAAGTTTGTTCATTTTTTCTAACTTCTTTATATTGATGAAAATAAATTAAACACTTCCCAGAAGTGCTTTTCAAATTATTGTTCAAAGTTTATTAGTAACTTCCAAAGAGTTTGTACTTAAAATTTTCTACAGAAAAAAATCCAATATACTATTCTAAATACTGGGATTAAATTATTTTTAAAATAATACTCCATGTTCTTTAGAAGCTTAAAATTCAGTATGGATTAGGGAAGGAGACTTAATAATAACAATAATAATAATAGCTAGCATTTATATAGTGCTTTAAGGTTTGCAAAGCACTTTATAGTGTCATCTCATCAGATTTTCACAACCACCTGTGAGGTAAATTCTATTTTTACCCTCATTTTACAAATGGGGAAACTGAGGCAGAAAGCCTTTTTTTTTTTTTTTTTTTTTTTTTTTTTTTTTTAGCATCTTACCCAAAATCATACAACTAGAATCTTTCTGAGCCTGGATTTCAATTTAAATCTTCTAACACCAATCTATCCATTGCACCATGTAACTGTCTCAATATGACATAAATCCAGTATTTATTGACTATTTACTGTGTGCTAAACTTTGGGGATAGAAAATAAAAATGAGACGGTCATTGATTTCAAAATATTTACCTCCCAATGAGAAAAACAACCCGTATATGGCCTGGGAAATTGGAAAGTTCATTGAGTTAACATACTTTTTCCAGAGGCAAGGTAGTGGTGATTTGATTATCTTTCTGAATTCTGAAGGGATGTTAAGAAATCCAGGCTCTCAGGGCCTGGCCAGCTGAGTAAAGATCAGGTCAGAGAAAAGTGACTTAATTCCTTCCAGGAATATAATGGTTCATTTTAGAGAGTAGAATAACAACAGAAGCATTAGGGACAAGGACTTTTTACCTTGGCAGCAGGAATTGGGGCAATTTCACTGGTTCCACTCCTCCCTCTCTACTCTTACTAAGTGGATTTAACATGGCTTATTCAACAATCAAAGGAACTGGCACTAGCTGCCTGTGAAATAAGTTAAATTCCCTCCTCTCAACTATATTTCCTCTTGCCCAAAATGCTAAGTTTTGAAGATTAGGACTATTTTTCATAGTAGGCAATCAGCAATTTCTTATGGGATGTTTGAATTGGGACAACTGGTCACAGTCAAGTTATAAGAATATGATCGACTCAAAACATGAATGGATTGCCTTGAGAAACTATTGAGCTTCCTTTCATTGAAAGTCCTCAAGATGATTTCAGAAAGGCCTGGAGATACTTACATGAACTGATGGTAAATGAAGTGAGTAGAATCAAGGAAACATTGTACACAACAAACAAAATTATGTGATGATCATCTTTGATGAACTTGGCTCTTTTCAACAATGAGGTGATTAAGACCAATTCCAATAGACTTGTGATGGAGAGAGTGCATCAAGAGAGAGAACATATCAAGAGACTGAATGTGGATCACAACATAGTATTTTCACCTTTTTTATTGTTGTTTGCTTGCTTTTTTTCTTTCTAATTTTTTTGATCTGATTTTTCTTGTGCAATATTATAAATGTAAAAATATGTTTAGAAGAACTGTACATGTTTAACCTATATTGGATTACTTATCTCTACTAGGGGAAGGAGTTAGGGAGAAGGGAGGGAGAAAAATTTGGAACACAAGTTTTTGCAAGCGTGAATGTTGAAAGCTATTTTTGCATGTATTTTGAAAAATAAAAAGCTATTACAAAATGTTTTTAAAAATAGAAAGAAAGAAAGTCCTCAAGCAGAGGCCCCTTGTCAACATCCTGAAGAAGAAAATTCTACATGGGATGAGAGATTGTACTAGATGAATTCAAAGTCATTTTCAACTCTATGATTCTTCAGTAGAATAAAAGAATAAGAGGTTTAAGCTACACCCAATAAAGAACTCTGGGAGATGACTATGAACCACTACATAGAATTCTCAATCCCTCTATTTTTGTCTGCCTGCATTTTTGATTTCCTTCACAGGCTAATTGCACACTATTTCAAAGTCCGATTCTTTTTGTACAGTAAAATAACTATTTGGACATGTATACTTATATTGCATTTAACTTACACTTTAACATATTTAACATGTATTAGTCTAACTGCCATCTCGGGGAAGGGTGGGAGGAAGGAGGGGAAAAATTGAAAGAAAAGGTTTTGCAATTGTCAATGCTGAAAAAGTACCCATGCATATATCTTGTAAGTAAAAAGCCATAATAAAAAAATAATAAAAAGTTTGTATTCAGAGGGCTCAGATTCAAATTTGGGGTTATAGCTGTGGCCAAATCACTTTATGCTTTTGGGTTTCAATTTCCTCATTTGTAACATGAGGGGTTCAACTAAATGACTTCCAAAGTTCCTTGTAGTTCTCGTAGTACTGTCTATAATATGAGTTTAAATATGGTTTGTGGCTTGTCTCATTGCTTTCTAACCCTGCATGTGCTCAGACAAATAGCTCTGTTCTTTATCATTCTATCCATGCTTTTAAACCCCTGGAATTTTAGAATGTAAACTCCTACACAACAGGCACACTGTTGGATTATCTCCCTGGCCCCCTTACTTTTCATGAGAGTTGGCCGGAAAGTAGTGTGTGAGCTCGTTTCTTAATCATTACCAGCTGCTCAACTGTCTATGTATTCCCTGTAATCTCACAGATAGACTTTCTATGGCAGTAACTCAGAATGACTCCACCATGGTTGATGAATACAGGTCCATTTGAGAAACCTGCTTTTGCTTACCCACAATCAATGTGTGTGGGCTCCTCAAAAGAATGTATTTCTCATAGTCTCTGACAACAACTCCTGAAAAGAAGATCTAAAATAGTTTGAAGAATTCTTGGGATCAGGGAAAAGCTTTCTAAGGTGTCTGCTCTGGAGGGAAAAGGCTGCTTTGGGATGTGTGTGTTGCATGTTGTACATCCATGAGGATGTAGATCCAAGTGTGAATCCATGTGTTTCTGCCAGAAGTGAGAAACTGCAATGGGATATGGGACTTTTCAAAATGGGAATTCTAGATAAGAAATATTAAAACTTCAGGATATTAGGCTACTTGAAGGTTTAAGCGAAAGTCTAACAAATCAATAGTCATGAATCTGCATTTTCCACTAATGAGCAGTTTAAATAACCTTACGAGCAATTTAGTTTTCTCCCATTTAATTTTTCTCACATATAAAAAGGAGAATGCTAACGTGACGCAGGGGGATAGGATGAAAGAAGTTACATTTTAATTTATGAATATATAATTTGTTTTTCCTCAGCTGTCTGTAATTTCAATTTATTATTATAAATATTATTAATTATTATGAAATAATGTCTTTTTCTGACTTGGTTAAATGAGTGGAACTAATGCAGCATGAGAAGATATCAATTGCTCTTGTTAGGATGCCTAAGATGGCAGCAGAAGTTCTTGCAGCTTTAGGGCTGAGGAAAGATGTAGTAGACAAATAAATCCCTGGCATCTGGGCTTCATTCCTCTAGTCATCTCTCATGAGTAAGAATGGTACAGAATAATGCTTTGACTTCTACCTAGGAAAATGGGGTAAAGGAGAGAGGAGAAAGGAAATTAAAGAAGGAATTGGCAATAGACACAGAATCCCCTAGTTATGGCTTACTTTTTCCTGCACAGAATACTTTGATGATATGAATCTCTATTACACTGTTTGTCCCTATTTCAATGGAACCCTGCTTCCCTAACCCCTCTCTTTCCCGCCCTTCATAAAATAATATAATTTCTAGAACCACTTTCAAAATTTAAGATGGTTTAAAAATGGTTTGATAAAGTTCAGACCCCTGACATCCACTCTTAGACAAAACAGATTTGACCTGAACTCTCAGGACAACCTTAGAAGCTTACCAATAATTCTGGAAGCTAATGAGAATTAACCCGAGGTCCGATCATATCACTAAGGCCTAAAACTAACAAACTCAAACAACCTACATGAATACCGACTTGCAAAACCGGAGTATTCTTTGGAACCTCTATGTGATCTCTATGAGCAAAAGATGAGTCCTATTTGTCCAGGTAGCCACTGGACACATACACTGCTAAGAGTTGCAAGGATAGTGGCAGATAGCTTCCATCGACAAGGACAATACCAGATGATAAGACCAAATAAGTCAGAGATTGCTGCTACCTGATATCAAGAATCTGAGCAGAAGGCTCATCTCTTGGTATATGGTCTCTCTGAATCAAGTAACAGCCTTTCACATTAATGTTTGCCAAGTTACTTAATCTACTGGGAGCCTGAATCAATCAATTCCTTGGGGAATTCATTACTAAGGGGTATGAAATAATCAATCTGCAGTTATTTATTGAGTCTATTATATGCTCAGCACAGGGCTAAATAAGCTTTCATGTTTCCAATCAACACAGGAAAAGATTTAAAGGTCTTTAAAAATTATTCCTGTGGTCCAGCAAAAGTAATAAGCATTCCCTAAAATAAAGTATACCAGGAGATGGGCTAGTGAAAGCATATATAGCACTTAGATAGAACTCTCTTTGTGGACTATGGAATACAACTCCTTTTGTGGATTTTGGAGTACAGGTATTATGTTTCTTATTTACTTATATGACAAAGAGAGACTTTTCTGATTGGTCACTGAATCAGAACTGGATATATATACACATACATACAATAGCAAAATTCATTAACCAAATAGATCTCTCTTTTTTGTGATCAAGGAAAGACAAAGTATAAGCCTTTGAGCAAGGAAAAAGGCTCTAGATTTTTATTTCCTATCTGCTAGAAGGTATCCAAGACAATGTGCCCTCTAATAGGAAAATGTATTTAAAAGTGAACTTGGGGACAGAAGCTTTATAGCAACCACTTTAACTCTGAACCTACTATTTTCAGGGGCAGAGATGATATAGGAGAGAATATGGCCCCGGATTAGATTTCTGTTCTTGTTTTACCTTCTCAACGATTATTTCTTTGTAAAAAATAAATAGTTTTTCATTGGCTAAATGATAATGGGTGGGACTAATCACTGGGTGAATCAATGATTTAAGATAACTATAACTGATAGTGGAAAAAATACAATAACAGGGAAAAAAAATAACTTGAGCCAATAGCTTTAAGTAAAGATATCCCCTCCTCCCCCCCCCCCCCCTTCAAGTTTAATTCTAGATTACTAAGGGAGAAGATGTAGCTAGCCCTCTAGAGATCTTATTTGACAGTACATGTAGGAATTGGGATAAGAACCTTTAGATTCATAGTCAGTAAAGCAATCACTGTATCTATTTAGATATGTACCTAATAATTTCTGATATGTTTAGAGGATTCATACCTATAGTGTTTGACATGAGCTAAAGAGCCCTAAGTTCAAATTCTATCCCTTGGCACTGATTTTGTAACCATAGGCAAATCATTTAACTTTTCTGGGCTAAAGTTTCTTTATCTGAAATATTTTAAATAGATGATAAACTTTCATTTGCCAAATAAATGTCATATAATATTTAATTAGAAAAGCTATCTTGTGCATCCTGTTGCCTTCTTCTAAAATGATTTGTTATATAGGGAACTGAGTCAAATTTATAAAAATAAGAGCCATTCACCTACTGATAAATGGTCAAAAGATATGAACAGGCAGAATTCAGAAGTAATCAAAGTTATTTATAATCATATGAAAAAATAATTTAAATCATGATTGATGAGAGAAATGCAACTTAGAACAATTCTGAGGTAGTACCTCATACCTATTAGAAACGACAAATGCCACAGGGGATCTAACTATTCTAAAGAACAATTTGGAACTATGTCCAAAGGAATATAAAACTGTATATAGCTGATTTAGCAATACCACTACTATGTCTGTAGCCCAAAGACATTAAAGATTGTATACTCTAGGAACCGTCTAAACTAGATAACAGATTCATGGGCCTGTTTTCTTAAGCAAGCAGGTTTTACATATCTGGAAATGTTAAACTATAACCAAAGATTGAAATTCCTCTTTTTTTTTTTTTATTCATTCATTTACTTATTGGGCAAGGTATTCTGTGAGGACCTTAAAAATATACACAAATAACTGCAATATAATACGGCTTGTGATACATGAAAATTAGTACAACAGGCAAGTACTATATAAGGGTACAAAGCATGATCAGGGAAGTCTTCATGAAGGAGATGAGAATAGAGCTGAATATTGAAAAATGGAAATGGAAAATTGGGATCATTGAAATTTGGAGAATGGAATGAGCAAATTACAAAATTAGGAAAAGATAAAGTATGTTTAGTCATTCATGAGTAATCCAGTTTGGCTGGATCAAATGTTTTATGTAGGAGTGTAACAAAAGACAGGTCTTGCTTGTTTGTCATTAATTTCAAATTTTGAAAATATGTTTCCATTGAAATGTATAATTTTACCTTTTCTAGAAAACATTTTCATGCTCCAACATTTTTATTGTAAATATAGACAAAACAATTTTTTGTGGATTTTCCTATTAATTTTAATAATAGATATCCTTTTACTGGACTGATTGTCAGACAAATCTGAAAGTCAAGGTATTCTATAAGGAAACCGCAGGGTGATGCATCAAAGGATTGACTTGGATAAAGAATATCTGAGTTTGAAGCCCACCTCTCTTTGACTAGCTGGGTAACCATGTCATGTCATTTAATAGCTCTGAGTTTCAGTTTTCTCATCCATAAAGTTGGCACACAGTATGTACCTCAAAGGTTATTTTGAGGCTCAAATAAGATAATCAACTAGCAATTTATTAAGTACCTACCATGTGTCAGAAACTATAGTAAATACTGGAAATATAAAGGACAAAGAAAGTCCTTGATATCACTGAGTTCACAGTCTAATGGAGGAAACAACATGCAAACTATGTACAAATAAGATATAGAAAGAATAAATTGGGGGTAATCTCAGAGAAAAAGTGCTAAGATTAAAAACTGGGCAAAGATTTTTATAAAAGATAGGACTTCAGCCTGAGACTCAAAGGAATTTGAGAGAAAGAGATGAGGAAGAATAAAATTCCAGGAATGGGGAGCAGCCAATGAAAATGCCAAGAACTGGGAAATGGAAGTATAGCAAGAAGGCCAGTGCATCTATATCACAAAGTTTGTGGAGAAGTGTAAGATGTAAAATTACTGGGAAAATGGCAAAAGGTCAAGTCATGACGAGGTTTAAAAACCAGAGGATTTAATCTTTGATCCCAGAGATGATAAAAGGCCACTGGATTTTATTGAATAGGAAGAGATGATATGGTCAGATAGGAAGATTAAATAGACTAGTTAATGGAGAATGGATGACTGACATGGGAAAAATTTGAGATAGGTAGATAAAACAGCTTTCCCATACAATATTTCAGGTATAAGGTGATGAGAGCTTGTACCACATAGTGTCATAAGAGAGAAAGGAATCTTGTACTAAGAGATTTTTCATAAGTCTGGTCATCTGATTAGATATAGGGTAAATCTTCACCTTATAGATGTCATTATTATTGTTATTCAGTTGTTTCCAACTCTTTTTGACCCCATTTGAAGGTTTTCTGGCATATACTGGAGTGGTTTGCCATTTCTTTCTCTAACTCATTTTACAGATGAGGAAACTGAGGCAAACAAGGTTAAGTGACTTGGTGAGAATCATACATCTATTAATTGTCTAAGGTCACATTTGAACTCAGGTCTTCCTGACTCTAAACCCAGAGTTCTATCTGTACCCCCTAGATGCCCATATAGATGTTGTCTATGATTATTATCAGAATCACACTTTGAGATAGTGATTTGAAATATGTACCAGGAAAGACTGCAATTCTGAGATGCTATTATTGGTTCCATCTACCAAAATGCTAATTTTCTGGCACTACTACCATTTGTATATGTAAACCAAAAGAATCTTGCTTTGTTCTTTTATAGCCAAGAGAAATTATGTTCCCATGGCTTCAGACAGTTGTTATGACTTTTTCTGACTTCTGCCACTTATATATTAGGCTCCTTCAGATTATTACCAATATCAACATCTGGCTCTGCTTGCTTTCCTGTCAAATGAAGTGCTTCAATTTCCTCTATTTCTTCAGTAACAGGAAATACCATTTGTGCTTTGGTGGGATTTAGGATTAAACATTTCTGAAAGCAACTGTTGTTTTTATAAGACATCTTGAAGTGATGATTTATTTTGTATGCTCTTTTGCCTGTAAATTCTTCTCTCCATCTGAACTGAACCAACCCCCACTCTCCACCCCCGGCCTTCACATCCTGCCATTAGATTGCTCTGTTTTTGTTTCTTCCATCCAGTCCTATTTCATAAGTAACTAATTTATATAAGGCATCCTACTGGGTGAAAAATCATCTCTAACACCCAAATGCCAATGGTTTCTGGCTACTGTTCATCTGGGACAGGAGGTATTGTCAAGTATATAGGAGAGACCAGCTAGCCTCTCAAATCATATTATTATTACTTCTCTTTTCCCTAATAGTTATGTTCCATTTGTTAAAAATGACTCTGTTCAAGTAAGAATTTAATGGTCATTGATTTGAGTTGATGATCTTTCTATGTGAAGGCAAAAATATAATGATTAGGGGACAATATGATGGAGTTCAAAGAGTATGGGATTCACGATCATAGGAGTTAGATTCAAATCCTGCCATTACTACTCATATAAACTTCTCTGGGGTTCAGTTCCCTTATCTAAAAAATAAGGGGTGGGGTTGGCTTAATCAGTGAATCAATAACAATTCATTAAATGACTTCTATATGACAATACAGGGCTGTGTTGATAATACAAAAAGAAGTAAATCGCTGCCCTCAAGAAGTTCACAATCTAATAAGGGAGACAAGAAACAAAAACATATTCAAAGCAATCTATATATAGGATAAATAGGAAACAATTAAAGAGGGAAGGCACTAAAACTAGGAGGGATTGAGTAAGACTTTCTGTAGAAGATGGGATTTCCTTTTTGGCTTAAAGGAAGCCAGGGAGGGAAGCCGGTAGACAAGGATGAAAAGGTAGAACATTTTAGGCTTGGCAGACAGCCAGAGGAAAATGTTTGGAGCTGAGACAAGGAATGCAGGGTTCATGGAACAGTGTCACTGTCTCAAAGAGAATATAGTGAAGAGTAAGGTGTAAGAAAACCAGAAAAGTAGGAGCAGGCTAGCTTATGAAAGGATCTGAACGCCAAGCAGACAGAGCATTTTTGTATTTGTTTTTGAAGGCAATAGGGAACCACTGAAGTTTATTGAGTGTGGGGGGAGGGAATAAAAAGTAATATAATCAGATCTGTGCTTTAGGAAATCTTTAGTGTTTGAATAGAGGATGCATTGGAGTAGGGAGAGGCAGGCAGACCTATGCAGCAGACTGTTGGAATAATTCAGACATAACAAGATGAGAATCTGCACCTTAGTCATAGCAATGTCAGAAAAAAAAGAAGAGGATCTGTTTGAGAGGTATTGCGAAGATAAAATCAAGAGGCTTTAGCTACAGATTAGATATTGGGGAGTTAGAGATAATGAAGAGTCCAAGATGACTCCTAAATTGCAAGCTTGAGACACTTAAGAGATGGTATTGCCCTTTCCAGTAATAATAGGGAAAGTATATATGAGAGGGGAATTGGGTTTAGAAAGAAAGATAATGGGCTTCATTTTGGACTTATTAAGTTCAACATGTCTACTAGTCATCCAGTTCCAATTGGAGATGAAAGATTAAAGGTCAGCTTTAATTGAGAAATTGGGGAAGGAAAGGTAGATTTGAAAATCATTAGCATAAATTTGGAACTGTGCTCAAAAAGTTATCAAACTGTGCATACTCTTTGATCTAGCAGTGTTTCTACTGGGCTTATACCCCAAAGAGATACTAAAGAAGGGAAAGGGACCTGTATGGGCCAAAATGTTTGTGGCAGCCCTGTTTGTAGTGGCCAGAAACTGGAAATTGAGTAGATGCCCATCAATTGGAGAATGGCTGGGTAAACTGTGGAATATGATTGTTATGGAATATTATTGTTCGGTAAGAAATAACCAGCAGGATGAATACAGAGAGGCTTGAAGAGACTTACACGAACTGATGTTGAGTGAAATGAGCAGGACCAGAAGATCATTATATACTTCAACAACAATACTATATGATGATCAATTCTGATGTACGTGGCCATCTTCAGCAATGAGATGAACCAAATCAATTCTAATAACTGAACCAAGTACACCCAGTGAAAGAACTCTGGAGATGACTATGAACTAATAACATAAAATTCCCAATCCCTCTATTTTTGCCTGCCTTCATTTTTTATTTCCTTCACAGGCTAACAGTACACTATTTCAAAGTCTGATTCTTTTTGTACAGCAAAATAACTGTTAGGACATGTATGCTTATATTGTATTTAATTTATACTTTAACATATTTAACATGTATTGGTCAACCTTCTATCTGGGGGAGGAGGTGGAGGGAAAGAGGGGAACAATTGGAACAAAATATTTGGCATTTGTTAATGCTGAAAAATTACCCATACATATAACTTGTAAATAAAAAGCTATAATAATAAAAAAGAAAGAAAGAAAGAAAAAAAGAAAAGCAAAATAAATAAATTTTTAAAAAAAGTTTGATTAAAAAAAAAAAAAGAAAAGAAAATCATCAGCATAAGGATGGTAATTAAATCAAAGGGAGTTAATGAGATGACCAAGTGAAATAGTATAGAGGAAGAAGAGGGCTCAGAACAGAATCCAATTATAGGACATGATAGGGAAGAGATCCAAAAAAGGCAACTTAGAAGGAGTGGTCAGAAAAATGAAAGGAGAACCAGAAGATAGTAGTGTCCTGAAAATTTTAATGTGAAGAGTATCAAGGAAGAGAAGATGAAAAAAGAGATCAAGGAGAATGAGAATTAAGAAAAGGTCATTGGATTTTACCTTTAAGATTTTTGTCCTCTAATTTTGGGGAGGTTGTTTCTAGAAAAAGAACTGGTTACTATTTATATACTATTTAAAATTTATATTTTATATATAATAAAATTCTTCCTTCTTACAAGTACACTGTAGTGATGGATATTACATATATTATTTCTACTCATATGGTTGCTATTATTCTAGTTATAAAATAAGATAATTTATAGAAAGCATTCTGAAATGAATGTATCAATTATTGATATTATTATTAGTTATGACAATAATGCTCACTGCTGAATACAAACATAGAAATTCTGTCTTCCATTATTCAGTATATCAATAAGCATTTATCAGGCATGTCGTTAGGCACTGTGTTAAGTGCTGGGTATACAAATATAAAGAATAAAACTGCTTCCTACTCTCAAGGAGTTAACAATCTAATGGAAAAGGTTACACCAAGAAATGTCCCAATTTTCAAAAAGACACCAGTATTTTTTTCAGAGAGTAATAATAGGATTTTGAACTGGAAGGAACCTTAGACATTTCCAAATCCTTTCATCCTTAGCCCATTCTCTCTCTGTCATATTAAGGGACATTTTCTGAAAAGTAGGTAATAAAAGGAGGAAGGCTCTAGATGATCATGTCCAGGAAAATATCTATTTACAGGCATACTCATTTTATTGTGCTTTTCTTTATTGCATTTCTCAGGTATTGAGTTTTGTTTGTTTGTTTGTTTTTAGCAAATTGAAGGTTTGTGATAATCCTGTGTGGAGCCAATTTCTTGGCACAACTTTCTCAACAGCAAGGGCTCACATAATATCTCTGTCACATTCTTATAATTCTCACAATATTCCAAATATTTTCATCATTATTATATGTTATGACAATCTATGATCAGTAATCTTTGATATTAAATTATTTTGGGAGTACACACACATATAAGGCAGCAAACTTAATCAATAAATAAGTGTGTTCTGATTGTTCCATAAAGCAGTTATTCCCCATCTCTATTTCTCTCCTAAGGCCTCCCTATTTCCTGAGACACAACAATATTGAAATTAGGTTATTTAATAACCCTACAATGGTCTCTAAGTATTCAAGTGAAAAGAGTCCACTGATATGATAAGCTTCATTTTAGTGTTATTTTAAGAAATTGCTACTACCATCCCAGTTTTCAGCAGCCATCATACTGATCACTCAGCAGCCATCAACATTGAGGCAAGATACTCCATCTGCAAAAGAGCTATGATTCATTGAAGCAGATGATGGTTAGCATGTTTTAGCAATGAATTATTTTTAAAAAAAAAACATGCAATTTAAAATTATATTTAATTAAGGAACGTATATTTTTATTTGTTTTTTAATGTAAATACTATGGCATACAATAGACTACAGCATAGTGTAAACATAACTATTACATAGACTGAGAACCAAATAATTCATGTGACTAGATTTATTGTGATATTCATCTTATTACGTAGTCTGGAACCAAACTTGCCATATCTATGAAACATGACTATACTTTTAAGAGGCATAAGGAGGTAGAAGAAAGAAATGAGTAAGCAACATAGAAAAGTCACAACTGTCTTTATTTCTAAAGATCAGTGGCACAAAAATATGGCATGTTACTGGAAGAATAATGTCAATCATATTAATATTTAGAATGAGTGAAGGCAAAGAAAAGTATGAACAACTAAAAAAGGATAAAGAGGAGATTCAAAGAATGGGACATTTCTCAGGTGAATGGGATGATTATAATGGATAATAGATAATTCAATTCAATAAACTTTTATCAAGCACCTACTATGTGACAGTTCTAGGCAGATAGTTGATGCAATGAATAGAACACTATACATGGAGTCAGAATGATCAGAGTTCAAATCTGACCTCAAACCCTTACTAGCTGTGTGAATTTAATTATGTCACTTAACCTCTATATGACAGTTCCTCATCTATAAAATGGGGACATACTGGAGAATGAAATTGCAGACCATTTCAGCATCTTTGACAACAAAACACTATGAAAAAAAGTCCATGAGGTTGTATGGACATGACTCAACAATAGCAGCAGCAGCAAAATGTGCTAAGTAAAGCTAAAACAAAGAAAAACAGTTCCTCCACTAGAGGACCTTACCATCTATTGGGAGGAGACAATATATAAAAGAAAGGGAAAAGGGAAAAGGGGAATGATGTTACATGGTGTCAAAACCCTGTAGTTTTATTGATAAAAGTGGAAAGTTACCTAGAAAGTTGAGATCCTAAGCCATCTGTAAAGAAAGGTTTTAGGAGTTTAGTATTCCATCCTCTACCCAACCCCCCAATCAGAGGAAAAAGGAGATGAGAAACTATTGAATGTCAAAAACTGAGTCAATCAGCATGGTGAGATTTGAAGTGATCAGCTTATCCTGGGTGAGACATGATGTTTCATGGATAAATAAACAGATGAATCAGAGTGGCTACACTTTTTTTGCAGCTGCTTTTCCCCCTGTCAAATAGAAGTATGTTTGGAATGGAAAAGACAGAACAAAGTAGCTAATAATAGTGTTAATATCCAAGATAAATAAGGAGAAACACAGCACTGGCTGTCCTTTATGAGTTCAAGTCACTGGTCCAGATGAACTCCATTCTAGGCTACTGAAAGACCTTGAAGATATGTTGACTGAGTTGTTTTCAATAATCTTTGGAAAATTATATGGAATGAAAGAAATACTCCAGAGTCAAAGAAGGGCAGATATTCTATATAAATGAAAGAATGAAGTTTCCTAAATGTAGCATTGATATGCTTCTTTGATTTCTAGTAAAGCTGCAAAATGAATTACTAATGAGCTAGTTAGTGAATGACTAGAAAAGGAAGCATTATTCACAAAGATAAATGTGGCTTCATTAAAAATAAGTCACTGAAAGCTTTTAGGTCCCCTGCCTGAGAAGTCCCTAAGATCCTGGAATAATATAATACTCACTATCCCCAGAAAGCAGTCAGAAGACCAACCCAGACATTCTCTGTAGTGAAGAGCCCAACCCTAACCTAAAGCTTGAAAGGAACAACTAACCTGGAAGGATGAGCAAACCAAAAAAAAAAAAAAAGAATGCCATACAAAGCTATTATGATGACAGGGACATTAAAGACAAATCTCAAAGAATAAAATAATCCCCAAAATAGCTTATGAGCAAAACAAACAGTTTGGATACAAATTACCTAGAGTTACCGAAATAGATAAAGCAAGAGGTTTTTGTTTGTTTTTGTTTTGTTTTGCTGTTATGTAAAGTTTTTTTTATTAAAAAAAATAAGAATGTTTGAGGGGGAGAGGAATGGAAAAGAACTGAAAGCTATGGAAGAAAGGATTGGAAAGGGAATCTCAAAAGGTTCAAGACTTTGCCCAAGCAATAAACTACCTTAAAAAATGGAATGAACATTTCAAGAGAATGACAATAAGAAATATTAAAGTCAAAAGACTTAAAAATAGAAGAAAATGTAAAGCCTTTCCTAGCAAATCAACCAACCTGGAAAATAGATCTATAATGCCTAGAAAGCATAACCAAACAAAAGAACTTAAACATCTTAAGGAAAAAATTGCCCAAATCTTTTAGAATCAAAGGAGAAAGTGGAAATAGGAAAAAAAAAAAAGTCATTTCCTGAAAGAAATTTTAAAACGAAAACTCCTAGGAGAATTATAACCAAATTTCAGAGTTTTGAGACAAAGACAAAAACAATTGAAACATCCCAAAACAAAGAATTCAAGTACCAAGGAGCTACAAATCAGGATCATATAATATTTTAATAGTCACCATCAAAAAAAAAAAAAAAAAAGAGTGAACAGTTTATAATTTAGAGGACAAAGGATATAGGCTTATCCAAAAAGAACAACTTAACCAGAAAAACCGAGCATAATACAATTTTAATGAAATATAAGGGCTTTAAATCTTCCTGATGAAAAGACCAGAGCTGCATAGACATTTTCAAATTCATAAACAGGAGTCAAAAGAAATTTAATAAAAGAAAATATACTTATTTTCTAGTTCAAGGGAGATGACCATTGTATCCCCTCTGAACATTATCATCATCAGGCACCACAAGAATCTAATTAGAATACCTGGAAGTGGTGATCTTAAGAACAGAAAAGGAGGGGAAGAGGAAAGTGGGAAGGAGAGAAGAAGGATGGAGAAAATTATTTCAGGTAGTGAAGGTGCTGAGCTTTGAACTTTATTTTCATCTGTTTTGGTCAAAGGAAGAAAGAGTACACATACTTGGTTAGGTACAGAAATATATTATGGAGAAAATTATTTCAGGTAGTGAAGGTGCTGAGCTTTGAACTTTATTTTCATCTGTTTTGGTCAAAGGAAGAAAGAGTACACATACTTGGTTAGGTACAGAAATATATTTCACTAAACAAGGAAAAAGGAGGGAAAGGGGACAAAAGCAAGAGTAGAATATGTGGTAAAAGAGATTAACTAAGAAATTATTCCTAAGAAAAACAAACTAAGAATACATAAAAATATTTAGAGCAATCTTTTTGTGGGTTTTGTGGGGTTGTTTTGTGTGGCAAAGAACTAAAATTGGAGGGAATACCCATTACTCAGGAAATGACTGAACAAGTTATATAAATGTGATGAAATACTGTTATGTCATAAAAACAATGGAGACAATTTCAGAGAAATTTGGGATGAACTTGTATGTATTGATGCACAATGCAGAATGAAGTGAGCAGAAATTTATGTAATGACAATATTATAAAGACAAATATTTTTGTAAGACTTTGGAATTTTAATCAGTCTAATTCCAGATTACTCATGTTCCTGATAGGACTTAGAGTGCAGATGGAGCCATATTTCTTTTGGACATGGAGAATGAGGGAGTTTGTTTTCCTTGACTACAAATGTTTGTAACAAGTATTTTGTTTTTCTTTCCTACTTAGAGAGGGGGAGGTAGAAGGGAGAAAAGGTAAGGTTTTGCTGACTGAAAAAAAAATTAATTACAGAAAATCTAATATTAGATTTTTAAAAACAAGATTGATAGATCTTATAACTCAGTTAAATGATATAGACTACTTTGCTTTCAGTTCTGTATGTGACTAAATTTCTTAAGTTACTTTTGTGAATAAAATGAGGAAATCTTAACTAAGTAATAGGATAGTCAAACATATTAAGGCACTGGTTGAATAGCTAAACTCAAGAAGTAGTCAATAATAGTGTGATGTCACCTTGGAAATAGTCTCATATGGAGTAGCCCAGGAATGTGTGCTTGGCCATATGCCAAAATAATATTTTTTATCAGTGACTTGGATAAATGCACAGATGGAATGCTAGTCAAATTTTAAGAAGATATAGAGCTGGAAAGAATAGCCAAAACATTGGATGACATGGTCAGCTTTGAAAAAAATCTGGAATCTGATTCTTAGAAAAGATCTTCTGTGTTCCCCGAATTACCTTACCCAATATTCTATTATAGTTTTTTAAAGCAATCTTCAGGAATTGGTATGCAATGCAGAACCATAATTGTCTTTAGAATTTTCCTCATGTTTAGGAAGACTCCTAAGAAAATCTCAGTATTCCCTAATCCTAAGGAACCCTTTCTCTGAATGGGGAGGGTAGAAGGAAGACATCAGATATGTTCTCCCAGATCCTCTTTTTAAGGAGAGGGCCCAGGGCAGTCACTTGTCATTTCTCACCAGGTTATAATTCTTCATCATGTCTCTGTGCCAAGTAATCTCCCTATCTTTTTCAGCTCCTTTTTTTATTTGTTATCTTTCTTTATATCCCAGTACTCAGAAAATTGCCTGGACACAATAGGCAGCTAAAGGTTTATTATTGACCGTTGACTATTATTTATTGACTAATATAGGATTTAATAAGGATAAATGCAAAGTCTCCATAGGTTTCACAAGTCCAAGTTGGAGTAGGAGTATAGATAGACAGCAATTTATATGAAAGAAATTGTAGGTTTTTAAAGGACTTTTCGAAGACTGTTCAATAGAAATGAACAGCATGATATGGCCATTTAAAAAGTAATGATATCTACTTGGTTTGTATCCCAAAAAGATCCAAAAAAAAGAAAAAAGGACATATTTGTACGAAAATATTTATGGCAACTCTTTTTATGGTGGCAAAGAATAGTAATTTGAGAATATGCCCATCAATCAGGGAATGGCTGAACAAGCTGTGATGTATGAATGTAATGGAATATTGTTGTGCTATAAGAAATAATGAGCAGGATGCTTTCAGAAAAACCTGGAAAGATTTATATAAACTAATGCTGAATGAAATGAGCAGAACCAGAACACTTACACAGTAATATCAATATTGTACCATGACAACTGTGAATGACTTGACTGTTCTTAGCCATTCAATGATTCAAGAAAATTAAAAAGGACACATGATGAAAAATGTTATCCTCTTGCAGGGAAAAAAGTGATGGAATCTAAATGCAGATTAAAGTATTCTATTTTTCAATTGTGTGTGTGTGTATGTTTGTTCATGTGTATATGTAAATGATTTCTTGGTTGATGTTTTCTTCTGCAACATGGCTAACATGGAAATATGTTTTGTATGATTATATATGTATAATTATATCAAATTGTTGTCTCAGGGAAGGGAAGGAAAAGAAAGGAGGAAAGGAAAGAATTTGGAACTCAAAATTCTTAAAGAATGAATGTTAAAATTGTTTTTACTTGCAATTAGGAAGGAAATAAAATATTCTGTGAGAGAGAGAGAAGGGAGAGAAAAGAAAAAAAAAGGAAGGAAGGAAAGAAGAAAAGAAAAAAAGGAAGGAAGGAAGGAAGGAAGGAAGGAAGGAAGAAAGGAAGGAAGGAAAAAAGGAAGGAAGGAAAGAAAAAGAAAGCCATCTAGTCCAATCCCTTCATTTTCTAGATTATGCAACTGTGGTCTAAAGTAGGAAGATACTATGCCCTAAGGTATACCCAGAGTAAGTAGCAGAGCCAGAATGTGACTTGACCTCAATCTAGTGAATCTGTTTTACTACTTTACCTCCCTTCATGCTATCTCAGGATTAGCTGATGGTAAAGGGAATGTTTAACTTTGCGGGAAGAAGACTAGAGGTACATGACAGGCTAACATTAAGTGTTTGATGAGCTGTGGGGCATAATTAATTTGTTCTGTTTGGCCCCAGAGAGCAGAAGCAATAGGTAGAATTTTGCAAGAAAAACTCCTTAACAGTTAACAATTATGCAAAAATGAAATGAGTTGGTTTGGGAGTAGTGAATTCCTTTTTCACAGAAAGTTTTCAAAGGTTGAATGACTGGTTGTTATATATGTTATATTCAGGTACAAATATACCTGATTTGGCTTCCTAGGTCCCTTCTGCTTCAGATTCTTTGATTTTTTGGTGATTCAAAGATGCTAGCACCCACTAGCATTCTCACTCAAATCTCCTTCTCCATCAGCTTCTTTACCTCAATCTCAGCACTTTTCTCACTCCCTGATCTTTTCCCATCTGCTACTTAGGACTACAAATGGTGTTTGATTAACAGAGCATAGCATTTTCTCTGATTACCATTTAAAGGACAAGTTTATATTAATGGTGTTATTGTGTGAAATGGCAAAACTAGAAGAATTAAAATTGAATTTAAAAAGAACTCTCCCCACAGCTTCAGGAGAAATATTCCCTTTCCACTACTTCTTTTTAAAAAGAAACTTCATATTTCAAGAATCCATGATTTTAGTGACTGGCCATTACCTCCATTCATGCAAATTGCCAACCTTTACTATTTTAGTAGCTATTCTTTATGAGTTGTTAGGGCCACAAACATTAATCCCCTGCTAACCAAGTGATAAGACTCTCTTCCCTAAACTAGAATATCAGAGGGATCAAATTCAGGGCTTACAAAAACTCCAATGTGCCTAGAGAAAACTCCAGAGTGTAGCTTGAAACAGATTTAAAATGGTTTACACAGCCATGTCAAACTGGAAACAGATCCCTGCCAGATGCATATTGACTTAGAAAACCACAATTTAAGATTATGTTCTATTGTATTTTTATTTATTTTGTTAAATGTTTCCCAATAACAATTCAATCTCATTCCAGGCCTCAGAGAGGCAACTTGTTTGACATTCCTGGTCTGCAAGAGATATACCAGATACCAGGTAGTGTAGGATTTAACCCTTTCAATTCTTGAATTCCCATCTTGGAATCTTGATTGGGGAATGCTTCATTTCTAGCCAACCCCAGCCATACTTCAGTTCCAAGACAGAGACATTTTTGCCTCACTGTATATACTCATTTCCCTCCATCTTGCTTTCCAGTTTTCAAATTATAATCAAATCAATATAGTTTCCTTCACTATGCTGGCAATTTTTCAAACCAAGTTACTCATTTTAAAAAACTTTCTCCACTAGAATACAAGCTCAATAAAGGCAAGGACTTCCTGGCTTTTGAATTTTTATACCCAATGTTTAACACACTTTTTAGTGCATTGTAAACTGTGAGAACTATTTCACTCTTCCATGTAGACATGCATTTGTTGTTGCACCTATTTTCAAAACCTTCCAAAGGTGGGAGTATACTGGTATCTTTAATAACTCACCTTCAGACCACGATGAAATACTGATATAGGGTTTTCACAAAAAAA
Source organism: Antechinus flavipes (assembly GCF_016432865.1). Classification (NCBI taxonomy): domain Eukaryota; kingdom Metazoa; phylum Chordata; class Mammalia; order Dasyuromorphia; family Dasyuridae; genus Antechinus; species Antechinus flavipes. The sequence continues at coordinate 438,000,248 of NC_067398.1, forward strand.
ATCTTTTAAAATGGATGTGGGAGAGATCTTATTCTGAACATTCCTATCTTGAATGATGGCAAGACATATGGGGTTAATAGGGCAATGGACAAGGGCAATTTTCACACTTTAATCTGCAGTACAAAGGTACCACCTCTTTCCACTTTTACAATTGCTCTATCCCAGCAACTATAATTTTTTTCTCTCTGTTGGAGGCTCCTGAACTGTCAGGTTCTGAAGCCCTGATTTTTCATTTCAGTGCACTATATGGTCACAGAACATTAGGAAGCTTTACCTTGATCTCTCCAAAATGCCTTCTCCACATGCCATCCTCCCAAGGGAGTACCAACAACTGAATCTTGACAGAGAAGGAAAGCACTCCTTCCTACCCTTTTAAAAACTAGAACCAAGAATGCTTTATACTAAAAACAGTAGCATACTTCAAATTATAAATTTTAACTTTAAATAGCCTCTTGATATACCCCTATTGCCAGATACCAGTTAGAAAATCCCTGAAGATGTTATGAAACAAAAATTAGAAGCCTATGAGGTTGGGTGGGGCATGTGATTTCATTAGTATGAAAAGCTCCAAAATGAAGAAATTACCTCCACAAATGTTAGTCAGCATCTTTTCTTCATTTCATCATCTTATTGCCTAGACATACTGAGAGTATGTGGGTAGATGAAACATATATAAAATTTTTAAAAAATTCCTATGAGTTCATTAGTTTCTATTGCATTATATTTTGGTACTGATAGATTCCCCATATATACATAGGACAGTCTTGTGGTACAGTGGATCGAGCTCAGGTCCTTGAGTCAGGAATACTTGATTCAAATGTAACCATAGAAATTTAATTTGCCTCAGTTTCCTCATCTGTAAAATGAACTGGAGAAGAAAAGAGCAAACTATCTTTATCAAGAAAATCCCATGAGGTCATGAAAGGTCAGACACAATTGAAATAATGAACAACAAATAAACCAACAGTTCCCAACTTAGAAATATTTGACCTAAGAATAATTCATACATATACATATATATTTACATACATGTATGTATGTATGTGTGTATTATATATATGTGTGTGTCAAAAGTCTTTATTAAGTAGGTTGTTTTTTTTTGTTTTTTGAACTGCTGACACTTGAGTCCAAATCCATCCTTAACTTTACTATCTACCAAGACTGCTTTTCCCAAAGGTGCTGCCACCAGAGCTCTTTACCTGATTCAAATTTATTTATCCACCTCCCTGCCACTGGAAGCTTCTTCCAATATAACCTGGAAGCCAGAGCCAGTATTTATAAAAAGAACTTGAGATGGAGATGAGGCTTAAAGTTTTTGTGGGATAGTGCGTGTCCATCATTAATAACCATATTTTTATAGGAAAGTGCAGTCCAATTAGTCACTTTACAAATAAATTTTTAGAATACAAGCCATTCATAAATTGTAGGCTGTATTCGTATAAGAGGAATTGTGTTTTCTGCCTGTTTCAAAGAATTATCTCTTAAAGATTAAAGATCACATTTTTTTCAGGCATAGCTTTCACTCTAAGCTCAAATGAAAATAGAATTTGAATAATTTTTTTCCCTAAAAAACAAGTTGAAACTATAATTTTAAATGCCTTTACATATTTACGAATTTTCTTTCTGAACCTTCTCCTCCCATATCTGTTTTTGGATCTCTTCATATGTTCAGTAAAAAATGGCCTCAGTAAAAAATGGGCATAGAACTCAGAGATTTTCAGATGAAAGAAAATTTCTAAGTGAAAAGCCTGCACAAATTATATAACTAACAATTTCAAAGAAAAATAGTGGGATAAATACTTTTAAATTTAGTAATAATTCTACCATTCTCTGCTGAAATTAAAAAAGTTTAATATGAATCCATCTTTTATTTGGCCTTTATTGAATAGTCATGGAACAGTAAATGAAGACACAACACATGGATAATTGAAAACATCACAAACAAGACTTTTAAAGAATTGAATACAAGTAGAATCCCAATTTAAGAAATAAACCTGCTTTGCAACTTATAAGGAATACAGACCAGAGGGAAAACTGTGGATATTATCCCTGCCTCTCTGTAGCGTAAACTTATAATAATCATAATAAGAAAAATATATTCATAATAACAGCTTTCATCTCTACAGTGTTTCATGGTTACAAAGCACTTTCACACACATTAGATTCAACTGCACTCTAAGGCAAAAGGTGAATGAGTTAATACCGGTATTTTGCAGATAATAAAACTGAAGATCAAAGAGGTCGTGGAATCACAAATAGATTCAGAACTGGAAAGGTTCTTTGAGGTCATTGAGTCCAATTAATTACCTCATTTTACAGATGAGGAAAGGGAGTCTCACAGAGGTTAAATTATTTGCTCAAGGTCACATTGGTAGAAGACCCAATATTTGAATCTGAGTCTTCAGGCACCAAATTCAGAGCACTAGTATTCACTTCAAGATCACATGGATAAGTAGGCCACGACTGTCTCCAGAAGTTCCAGATATAGGACTAGATAAAATTTTAGTGATCTTGAAAGGGCTCAGTTGAGATAGCTAGATAATGCCATGGACAGAGTGTTGGGTTTAGAATAAGGAAGACTCATTTTCCTGAGTTCAAATCTGCCTCAGACACTTATTAGCTGTGTGACTCTGGACAAATTACTTAACTCTGTTTGTTTCAGTTTCCTCATCAGTGAAATGAGCTAGAGAAGGAAATGATAAACCACTCCAATAACTTTGCCAAGAATACTCCAAATGGAATCAAGAATGAACCAAAAAATACCTCATTTTACAAATGAAGAAACTGTAACACAAATATGTTAGATGATTTTCCCAGAATAGGAAAAAAGGTAGCCAAGATTTAGAGTACTATAACATAAGCAGCAATTTTTAGAGTTGTCCCTTTTCTGGATGTGATCAAACTTCAAAACAATCTATAATGTATTTTGTGAGTTTAGTGTCCATGATATTGGTTTAAAATGTAATTACACTAGGCTGCCATAATTATGTTTTATATAATTTGAGGCTGGTATTCCTGAATTTTAATATTCAATTTAATTTAATTAAACCAACATTTGCTAAATGCATTTATTTTTATGACACTGTTGGTACTGAGAACCTTGAGAAAAGAAACTATGTGCTGCAGTGGAAAAAAACATATTTGGTATCCACAAGTTCTAGGTTTAAATCCCAATTCTTCCACTTGTTTTTCTATTAGTACATCCTTGGGCAAATCACTAGACCTCATTTTCCTCAACTATAAAATCAGAGGGTTGGACTAGATGACTTTTAAATTCTCTGTAATCCTATGATTATTGTTCCTACCATCCAGTAATTTACACTCTACTAGGGAAGGAGATATTATGTAAACAGATCAGTAAAATGGTCTAGGGTGAATAGGTAAAAGGAGGCTTTGAAGATAGGGAAAACATTTTCAGTTGGGACAATAAGGGAAAGTTTCATGGAGAGGGATTTTATCAGCAGATTGATTGGAGATCTTGGATGTCCCCTCTAGATTCTGAAGAAGGAAATGTTTTGTAAATTCTAGAAGACTATACAATGGGAGTTAATTTATTTGATATCAATTGTTTCTATATTATTTCTGCTAGGTAATGGGCCTCACAGGTATTTTTTGGGTCTAGCCTGGGAAGCTAGCCATCACTTAATTTTTTTTTTCTCATTTCTTTTTTCCCCTCACTTAATGGTATATTTTTTTGGCATTGCCTTTGTATGCAAAGACAGTTTTCAACATTCAATCTATAAAGATTTTGCATTCCAAACTGTTCTCCCTTCTTCCTTTTCCTCTTAAATCAGCAATCTGACATGTCATACCAACATATTAATCATTTTTCCATATTAGTAATATTTCAAAAGAAAAATCAAAACAAAAGGGAAAACCATGAAAAAGAAAAAAAAAAGTGAAAATAGTGTACTTTGATCTGCATTCACACTCCACAGTTCTTTCTCTGAATGTATATACTATTTTCCACCACAAGTCTTTTGGAATAATCTTGGATTATTGTAGTGATGTAAAGAGCCAAATCTGTCATCATTGGTCTTTTCACAACATTTTTTATTGTGTACAATGGTCATCTGGTTCTGTATACTTCCCTCAGCATCAGTTCCTGTAAATCTTTTCAGTTTTTTCTGAAATCTGCTTGTTCACTATTTCTTATAGCAGAATAGTATCCCCTTACAATTATATACACAGCATGCTCAGCGAATCCCCAATTGATGAGTATCCCCTCTATTTCCAATTCTTTGCCATCTCAAAAGGAACTGCTATAAATATTTTTGTACGTAAGGGTCTTTCCCCCTTATTTTAATGATCTCTTTGGGATTCATTCCTAGTAGTGATATTTGCCATCACTTTAAACGTATTTTTCTGGGAAAAAAATGTAAACAAAAGAACTTTGGGACGTAGTCTTGGGTGGAAGGTGTCTTCCAGCAGGGCTCGGATCTTCCACAGCACCCCGCCCTCTAGCCTCCTTTCCCTCCCTCCTCCCTCCCTCCTCCGCTCCGTGACGTGCCGCAATGGCCTCTATCACAGGCTCTGGGGGAACATGCGCACTGCCGCCACTTGTTTCTCTGCTAGCCCGAGCTCGCCGCCGCTCTAGTCAGTCTCCGCTGTGCGGGTCAGCGTGCGGACTGCGAGGGCTGCAGTGCCCCCTCGGGAATGTGACTGACCCGTGCCTGGGAAGCTTGGCGGCTTGGCTGTGCGTCTTCCACACCTCTACCTGTCCTCTTCTCCCTTTCCTTTAAAAAAGAAGGAAAGAAAGAAAAGAAAACCCAGCAAGTTCCATCAGACACACTCCAGAGGCTCCCCTTAACCGTGCAGCTTCTTTGCGAGGCAGCGGCGGCGGCACCAGTAGGAGTCGCCGGGAGCTGCTCCGGGTCGCGCGCCGGTCCGGCGGAGCCCCCAAGCCCTAGCCGCCGCTTGCCGCCCCACTGTAGGCTGTGACTCCGGAGCCCTTGCCCCAAGCCGAGGCTTAGTGCGGACCGCGCCAGCCGTCTTCTTCTACCATCTCCAGTACAACCACTGTCTCCTCCTGCGCTCCTGCTCCAGCTTCTGCTCCGATACAGCCGGGCTGGGCTGAGGCCAGGCTCCGCAATCCCAGCTGCCACCCTCGAGCCTAGGCTGGGGCCGCTGCTGCAGCCAAAGGCTGCTGGATCCCAGTAAGTTGAATACAGTTTTTCTGAAGTTGAATAAGGGGGCGGGAGACTGGGGGAGAAGAAACTAAGAAGCTGTGCTGATTTTGCATTAGCGTTTGTTTTTGAAAGGGGGGTGGGAGGGACGGGCGGAGAGAATTGTGATGGGTGCTTGGAATTGGCTTGTGGCCCCCCTCTCTCCTCTCCAGCAGTGTTTCTGCGCTTAGCTGCAGCTTGGGGCTGAGGGGTGGAAAGCGAGCCCCTTCCTTCAGGCTTCCCATGGAAAGGGGGTAGGGTGTCGGGTGACTGGTTGGAGTGGGTGGGCTACTTACTGCGTGACCACCCCAGAACCTTTGACGAAGGCACCAGTTGGAAGCGTGCTTCGGGAGGACAGGTGCTCTGATGGTATTTTGCCTCTTGCTAACCGCACATTCCAAACATCTTGAGTATGTGGGTTTGTGTGTGTGTATGTGAGTGTGTGTGTCCTAGGCTGATGTTGTGTCTCATGTCAAGTCTGCACTGGAGTTAATTCTGCGGGTTTCCGTCAGGCTAGGACTGCAATAGACCCATGTCTTTTGCGTGAAGAGAGCCAAGAGGAAAAGCTGTTTTTTTCCAGGTCACTGGTCTGCATATCTATCTCAGTTCTCAGTACTGAGGGGCAGAAGTTAGCGTTCCTGCAATCGGGAACAGAACCCTTTGGGGGAAAATAGATTTACATACAAACCCTGCACTTTACGTTGGAGATGGCTTAGGAAGAAATATTAAATGAAGAAGCAGCTCTAGACACATGTTTTCGTTATCTTTGGAAATGCAGGGGAAATTGACAAAGGGCAAGGATTCAAATTAAGAGGACTCAATGACTTTACCTTAGCTGTCATTTTTTATGTAAGAACAGTGAAGTCGCTCTGAGCGCGTGTAATAACTCCATCTCTCACTGCAGTGTCTGCAGCTTTGGGGCTCCCTTCTATTTGGTTAACATCCAACTTCATCAGTATTTAATGCAAATGCTGACATGCTATAGGAACCTGCAGTTTGAATCACAGAGCACTTTTCAAATTGAAAAGCCTTCTCTTAATAGAATAGCACAGAAGGAAGAGCTGAGTCTATTTTTCAAAACACAAGCACAAGGAATCAGATGCATAAATCACTTTTGAAAATCAGATAGATGCATTAAGTACATAGCCTGTGGTAGCCTGCCTTTGAAGACGGTCCCTTATGTTGTTGTTGTTGTTGTTGTTTTGCAAAAAGTGAAAAACATACTTGCCAGACAGTTGTTGAGCCTGAAAGTTAAGTGTACTGATGGGCCTAATTAACTTAATAAACAGAGAGAATGATTTATAGGTAACTGAACTGTACTACTCTGAAGGATAGAACTCTTTAACCTTTCTTTCTCATCAGTTCTCCAGAGGATTTCTTTTAAACATAGCAATTTATCATTGTTGGTGTTTAATTCTTGAGTTGATTAAATTTATAAGAGAAATAGATTTTGAGATTCAGTATTACTATGAAATTATTAGACAGTGACTGGAAAAAGATTAAAGAAACTATTTTAGTATGTATCTGATGTAGAAGGCATACTGTGCAGAACTGATCTCATTCCAATGTCAGAATTTTTTTCTTAATTTGGACTTAAGATAAAAGGAATTAATTTCATTATAAGCCTAGGTAGGTGCTAAGACACATTCATCTCAGAGAAAAGTATATTTAAAGTATTTCATCACACAAAACTCTTGTTCTGGATTCTGTGTATGCACGTTATTTAATAGTGTAAATTTTCCTAATACCTTAAGGCAAATTATCAATTTCTTTTTTTTTTTTTAATAAAGCATGAAATACGTTATTTTAAAAAGTGTTATTGACCCTGGCAATTTATTTGAAAATATCCTGGGCTCTCTTTTAAATATCTACTTAATTTACTTTCTTAAGATATTTAATATTAATGGAGTGTAAGGACTTGTAGTGTATGATAGAGTATATCCTTTTTAAATTAAAAAATTACATGTGTGAGTATCACAGTTCTAGGAAATGTGTTTATAAATGGAATATGTTTTGAGCCGTTGAGACTGGTGGTCATTCAGAGATAGCGAGAATTGTTGAGCAAATTGTTATTTTTCCTTTGTAGGCATCGATATTTTCTCCACCTTTCTAGATACAGCCCCACGCCACAAAAATCCATCAAATTTACCCATCTAACTTAAAATTATTTCTAATACATAATCCTATTTTTTTGTATGTTGCATTATAGAGTTAGTTAAGTAAGAATTATTTCTCCTTCACATAAAGTAACAATCTGTCACATTTTATTTGCACTCTAATGTTTCTTCGAGAATGTATAATTCTCTTGCTATATTTTGCTAAAAGCCTTCATCCTCTAGTAAACTTCATTAAGCAGTCTTCTAGATTCAGGTTGAAAATGAGTTATGTGTATACTGCTTGTAATGTGTATCTAAAACTATCTCCAGGACACCAATAGTTAATGAAGACTACATCTTCATTCACTGAGCCTGGACTCAATAGTTGAATTACTTCAGTTGTGTCTGATTGTTTGTGACCCCATTTGGAGTTTTCTCAGCAAAGATACTGAAGTGGTTTGTGGTTTCCTTCTTCAGCTCATTTTTACAAATGAGGAACTGAGGCAAACAGTTGAGAAAACTGAGGCCAATAGGCTAATACATATTTGTTTCTTTCCTTCTACTGACATAAGGACAGGGCCAATTGAGTCTGCCTTATTCATTAAGATATTCTACCAAATAGAATCAAGGCATCCTAAGCCTATGTTTATCTTCATATTCCTAGAAAAAACATGGTCTTTACCTTCAAGGAGCTTACAATCTACTATTTCAGGAGATAAAAGAAAAGTAAATGTCACTTTCTCAGCACAGTGGATGGAGTGCTGAAGGGCACTCCTTTTCCTGAGTTCAGTTTGGCCTCAGACATTTACTAATTGTGTGACCCTGAGCAAGTCACTTAACTCTGTTTGCCTCAGTTTCTTCAACTGTAAATTGAGCTGGAGAAGGAAATGGAAAACTATTCCAATATCTCTGCCAAACTGCTGTTCTCCTCTTCCCCGAATACAAATAGCGGACATGGCTGAAAAAAAACTGACAACAAAAAATATCATACCTTTTGAAGGTAGATGAGATTGCCTTTAGTGGACAGAAATCATCAAAAACTTTGTGAAGGTAGCATTTGACCTGGGTTTCAAGGACTGACTGATTTTGTCAAGCAGAAAAAGGAGAGTGTCATGAGTCAAATGAATAACAGCATAAGTGAAGATCGGAATTAAGAAAATGTAAGGGGTATAACCTAACATGTCTGAAAGATAGGATACATATAGGAAATAAGTAGAGATTAATTATGCAATATAACTTGGAAGGGCCTTGGAATTAAATGTTTTTGTGAAGAGCAATGACCTGACCAGGCCCATGCTTTAAGAAAAATAACATGGAAATGGTTTAGTGGAGAGCCCAATGGAGATGGTTGCAGTAGTCCTGGAGAGATACAGTGAGAGCTGTGAGATTGGAAGGGAGAGATTTGCCAGATGATTCCCTGACTGGATGGGTATGGATAGAGAGGGAAAAGCTGAGGATTTTGAGTCTGAGTACTGAGAATGATTATGATGTTACCAGAAACAGGGAAGTGGAACAAGGGTGGAAAAGCCTTTTTGATGGGAGAAGATAACAAAGTCATTTTTGCATATATTTACCTTGAGGTCTTGAGATATCCAGATGATGGGCAATTGAAAATGAAGGAGCTTCACAGAGAGATATGAGATAACACAGATTTAGGGTTTCATTCATATAAGAATGATAATTAAGGTCATGAGAATTGAGAGTTTGGAAAAAAGGTGAAATTGTATTTAATTCAGTATGTATTTAAGCGCCTAATATGTGTTAGACATTGTAGTTAGTAGCTCTTAGAGATTCAAAAACAAAATCATTCCTTCCCTCATGAAACTTATTTGCACATCGATATTACATATAACAAGTACAAAATAGTTTTGAGATGGAAGGGATGAGAAGCGCTATTGGGGGTATCCTAGGGGGAAGCAGCCCTTGACAGAAAATATATGGGGCAACTAGATAGTACAGTGGTTAGATAATGCACAAGGCCTGGAGTCAAGAAGATCTGAGTTTAAATTGGACCTCAGATACCTACGAGTAATATGATTGAAGGCAAATCATTTAATCCCTATCTGCCTTTTGTGTAAAATGGGGATGCACTGGAGAAGGAATTGCTAAATACTCTGGTATATTTGCCAAGAAGAAAGCACTAACATCTCAGGGATATTAAGAAAAGCTTCAGATAGGCTCTGGAACTGATCTCTCAAGTCCTATCTGAGAAGGGAGAGCATTCTAGGAAAGCTGGCTAAGAACAGTTTTGGGAATGACTAAACTTATGGGCTAGAAGGAGGAAGAGGAGCCAGTGAAAGACAGTAGAGAAATCCAATAAAAATGAAGGTACCATAAGGACATCTAGATAGTGCAGAGGATAGAATACCCACCTTGGAGTCAGAAAGACCTGAGTTCCAATGTGGCCGCAGTCACTTATTAGCTGTGAAACCATGGGTAGGTCACTGTTATGGGTCAGAACAAGGTACTAAATGGAATAGAGGAGACAATGTTTAAATCTAGTTTAGAATTGATTTAATCCTATGACAAATAATGGTTTCCCAGTGATATAATGATTGGTGTGTACTCAGTCACAGCATATAAGCAAGAAGCTCTCAGGGCCAAAGAGCACTCTGGGAGATACAGAAGCCCACTCTTGGAGGTGGAGTCAGATTCATTCCATCTTCCACCTTTGTGCTGGCTGGAGACTGAAGGACAAACCTTTGGAGACATTCGGTGGGAGCTCTTAGAACCAAGAAGAGAGATAGGTCTCTAAGAAAGCCAACTGGGCCCAAGGAAAGAGAAAGACTTGGAAGGAGAAAATAAACTTTTGGATTTTATCAGCTGGCTGTATTTGAAGTGATTATTACTCTGAACTGAAACTAAGGCTGCCTCTGAAAACCTACCTCCCCGAGAAACCTGCTCCCCAAAAGAACCATCATATATTATATAAAAGAAGAAGAACACTACAGGTCACAACCCCAATTGCCTCCATAAAAATAAAAATAAAAAAAAGAAAGGAAAAAAAATCAAGGTAATATGGTTCCAGGGAAGTCTAAAAGAAAGAGTTTTAAGAAGGGAATGGTTCATCCCCTTGTCATTGAAAGGGTGATGATGAGGACCTAGAAAAGGCTGTTGGATTTAGGTGTAAGATATCAGTCAAATAGTGGAACAAAAGAAGCCAGAATGCAAAGGTTTAAGAAATAAGACTCCTGAAGTGTGAAAGAGTGATTGATATATATATAAAATGGGTAAGTAACATTAAAGAAAGTTTGTTTTTCCTAGTTACAAATTATCCAGAGTAGGATGAATATGCACCTAGAAGCACAGGGTAGAGATCTGCCACCTAGCATACGGGGCCCAGACAAATTGGGGGAAAAAAAAAGAGTTATGGAAAATTTTCTGAATTTCCTTTGACTAAAGAAAGTCAAAAGTCTTCTGGTCTGTAAAGTCTTGAGATACCTTAATTCTCTAAAATCATCACTTTTGGTGACTTTGCTGTCAAGGAAGACCTAGTCCTTTTAAATGCATAATTTATATATTTCAAAACATTTTTAGTTTATTATCTCACCTTACCTTAACAGTATAACCCTATAAGTTATCCTTGAATAAGTGGTTTTATCTTTATTTTGCAAATTAAAAATCAGAACAGAGATAAGTGATGGCACCTCTAGGGCTGATTCTGAGGGAAGCCAGGAAGAACTCGGGCAAAGTCCTGTCTACTATCTACCATCTTGACTCTGTGGTGATGATACATCTAAAATTAAGTAGCTGATTAGGGACAGAGCTGGCTGTAGAATTTGGTACCAATGAAACCTGAGTGAGTAAACTTAGGTCATTTTCTTTTCTATAAAATGGAGATAATATCTACCCACAGGATTATTGTGAGAATCAAATTATATAATTTATATGAATCACTTTGCAAAAACTTAGAGCACTATGTTAAGTACTTTACAGCCTAGTGACCAGACAAACAGGAAATTTGGGTTTTGGATGTTGCTGTGTTGGGCAATGGAAGACAAGTTGATTAGAGAAGTTTAGTGATTGCAGAGCTTGGACTGTGTATCTCTATGTCTTAAGCAAGTTCTGAAAATCACTCTCCTAACCTTCCCCATTTCTGTAGTGTTTTAATGGCTAATAGTTTTAAAAAAGGAATTTTTCAGCCTTCATTATAACACATTTGACTTGATTAACAACAAATTTATAAATGCAATGAACATGAAATTTATTGTTATTAATTTTTTTACTCATAAATTTTCTTTTACCTTCTCCTCACCCTTAACCTCCTTTATTTTTATATAGAGTGTCTTAAACTGTTGCCCACTTTGTGTACCACTAGATCCAACTCCGGATGGTAATATGACAAGTTTCCTGTCTACAAACAGCAGTTGGTACCCACTGTACAAAAACTTAATATCTACATCTTTTGGGGGAAGAAGATAATAAGATTAGGAGGCCCAACCAACTTAAAAAAGGAAACCACATGCTAGTTTTGTGAAACAGGAAATATAAATCCTTCAAATGATAGTAGAGCCATAGGGTATTTATCTTTATGAGAGCAAATGTTTGCCTCATGGTAATATATTTGTAAAGGAAATGAGAAATATGGAAATCTGATTTTTCTTAGATGATTAAAACAGTTTTATTTTAAAACTTTTTAAAAAGTCAATAATAAATATTGAGAAAATCACTTTTCCCCTCACTCTGTTCTTCCTTTGCTTCAGAGAATAGCATGTTATTAACAACAAAGTCATCTGTCATTTCCAAGGAGAATATCTTTTTTTAAAGAAAATTTAATGTATAAATCTGAAAGAATGATCAATGATGATCATTTGTTTTCTCTTTTCTGTATTCTCCCAATCTCCCCCATTTCTAATTCCCATCTCAACAATAATCACTAAAGGATTTAAAAAGCCTTGTTATAAACCTCTCCAAAATATATATTCTAATTTTTTTCTCCTAATATCTAATGACTGACAAAATATGTTGATTTTAGTGACATTGCATTTAGACGTCTTAATGGCATCTTCATTTTATGGGAACTCTTTGATAATGTTGTTTTAAATAATCCAAAGTTGTAAATGAATTAAGTTCAGAGAATTGAACTTTAGATGTGGTATTTAAGGCATGTTAAATAAACATTTAAGGTGTTTTATATGAGTTGGACTAAAAGTAAATTCTTTCTGAAACCCTTTCAGTGCTATAAAGGGACCAATTCTTTTTTTTTTTTCAATAATAATAATAATAATAATAATAATAATAATAAGCTTTTTATTTTTCAAAATACATGCAAAGATAGTTTTTAGCATTCATCCCTGCAAAACTTGTGTTCCAAATTTTTATCCCTCCTTCCTCTCTCTCCCCTCCCCTAGACAGCAAGCAATCCAATATAGGTTAAACATGTGCAATTTTTCTATATACATTTCCACATTTATCATTCTATACAAGAAAAATAAGATCAAAAAGAAAAAAAAAATGAGGGGCAGCTAGGTGGCATAGTGGATAGAACAACAGTCTTGAAGTCAGGAGGACCTGAGTTCAAATGTGGCTGCAGACACTTTTAACACTTCCTGACTGTGTGACTCTGGGCAAGTCACTTAACTCCAATTGCCTCAGCAAAAAAAAAAAAAAGAGAGAGAGAGAGAGAGGAGGGGGTGGGGGGAACAAGTAAATAACATAAAAGTTGAAAAAACTGTGATCTACATTCAGTCCCCATAGTCCTCACTCTAAAGGCAGATGGCTCTCCACCACAGGTCCATTGGAATAGGCCTGAATTACCTCATTGTTGAAGAGAGCCACGTTCATCAGAATTGATCATTGTATACAATGATCTCCTGGTCCTACTCATTTCACTCAGCATCAGTTCATGTAAGTCTCTCCAGGTCTCTGAAATCATCCTGCTGATCATTTCTTACAGAACAATAATATTTCATAATAGTCATATATCACAATTTATTCAGCCATTCTCCAATTGATGGGCATCCACTAAAGTTTCCAGTTCCTTGCCATTACAAAAAGAGTGCCACAAACATTTTTGTATATGTGAGTCCCGTTTCCCTTTTTTAGTATCTCTTTGGGATACAGACTCAGTAGAGACACTGCTGGATCAAAAGGTATGCACATCTTGATAGCCCTTTGAGCATAGTTCCAAATTGCTCTCCAGAATGGCTGGATCCGTTCATAGTTCCACCAATGATGTATCAGTGTCCCAGTTTTCCCACATCCCCTCCAACATTCATCATTGTCTTTTCCTGTCATCTTAGACAATCTGAGAGGTGTACAGTGGTATCTCAGGGTTGTCTTAAATTGCATTTCTCTGATCAATAGTGATTTAGAGCAGTTTTTCATATGATTAGAAATGGGACCAATTCTTTTTAAAAGAAAGTTTCTGAGTATTAAATTGCCAACTTTTTATTTTCATTCTCCCCTCTTGCCTTTCATCTGTTGTTTCATGACCTACTTGCCATACCTAGTGTTCTTTTGCATTTGACTGGCACCTTCCTTTTAGTTTGCTTAAAATGTCAAAGGGAGAATTACCACTGACATTTATACCAATTTAATTAATTTGTATCAAAGTAAGACCCAACTTTGCTTGAAATAAACTTCATTGATTTGTGTGGTATGTGTACTGCACACCATAAGAGGTACAACATGTTTTGTTTTGTTTTTTCATTTTGGTCTACTCTTTCTTGCTCAACCCAACAAAGATGGAAATATGTTTTAAAAGATTGTACATGTGCAACTTTTTCATATTGCTTTCTTTCTTGGGGAGAAGAGAGATAAGTAAAAGAGGAAGACAAATTTGGAATTAAATCTTACAAAAATGAATGTTGAAAACTCTCTTTACATATATTGGGAAGAATAAAATATTATTGAGAAAACAAACAAACAAAAAAGAACATGAGAGCTGGAAGAAATCTTGAAGGACATCTTGTTGAACTTCACATTTTACAAAGAAGGAAAATGACCTAAAAAGTCAATGTAAACTGCCTAAGTAACACAGTATGACAAAGTGATAGGATTCTGTCTTCATTACATAATTAACTCTTGAATTGGGTCTGAAGTGACTTTATTGATAAAATGAGGGAGTTGAATTTGATAATCTTTCAACCCTTCCAGTTCTAAGTTACATGATGCTAAGAGTCAGATGCTGAATTCATATCCATATCTTCTTACTCCAAATCAATTATTCTTTCAACCAAAGCATACATTGCTTTCTAGCAATTAGAGCTCTCCAAAAATAGTTATCATCTGGGTAGGAGTCAGTTTATTTGTGGGCAGCTAGGTAAATGCCCACTTGTTGGGTAGGTATTTATGCAGGAAGTAGGGTTGGATGAGAAGTTTTTTCCAATTCTGAGGCTCTGGGCTTCCTTTTGCAAGCTCTTTAAGAATAGGGACTGTTTTATCTTCCTCTGTATCCCTAGCATTTAGCACAGTGTCTTAGGCACTTAATAAGGGTTTATTGAATGATTATTTGATTGCTCCTGGCATCTTAGCTAAAAGCCATGGGAAAAACAATCACAACTAAACTAAAACAGGTCATTAAGATAGTTGGATGACTGACACAGGAAACAGCTGATAGTTTGTACAATTAGTAGCTGTGATTTGAGGTGTATGAGAGAGATCAGGAAATAATAGCTTTAAATGAAAATAAATTTACTTGAAAGCCAAGCAAAAAAAAGAATATGAATATGAAGTAAGTAGGAGCAGTTGGAGAGAGGTAAATTTGAAGACCTAGAAAGATAGCAAAAGAAGAATTTTAGAAATCATGATTTTGGTGTCCGTATAGATTATGCAGTCCTATTAAGACCAGCATTAGAAAAATTATTTATCATTATGTATGACATTATAATTATATAATGAAATTGTAAATTGTGGGATTTTGTTTTTTCCTTGATGATGGTGGAAATTACTAGAGATAGGAGAAAAACAAGAAGACCACCTGGAGCCTCACTCAGCAACAGATGGCCTGTGGCTTTTGAATATACTGAATAAAATCTTTAATGTCATAGCATTTGTGTAGCATCTCTAAAAGGGACTTCATGAATGGTTGTTTAAAAATATGATTTTTATCACAATTATTAAAATGAATAAGCTTTGATTTTGCTATCTGGGATATCCAAATAGCCATAAAGTAGTTATAAAATGGTGATTTTTGTTGTATAGTAACCAATCATTGCTGTATGACTACATCATTACTCTTTTAAGACAAAGAAATTACGATTACTTTTATGAACTATGCACATATACATAGAGAGGATGAAGGTAAAATTTTGTATATGTGGTGGGGGGTTTTGTTGTTTTTACTGGTCAAGTTAAAATACCATATTTTAGAAATTAAGTGTTGGCAAGGATTCAAATACCAGTATTGTGCAACAAGTCATTTATGCAAATATCAGTGATTACATTTCTATAGCACTCATCCACACATTTACACAAGTAATTGTTGGTAAGTTTACTATAATAAGAAGTCTTAGGTATTCAGAAATATTGCCTCTTTACATGCAAAGTTTAAAAAAATCACTTTGATTTATAAGCCAAGTGAATAAAATAATCATGAAAAAATGTGATGGAATAACTTTATGTTCCTTTAGATACGTTACCTAGATTAATGAGTCTGGAGGGAGTATAATGGAAGTAGTAGGACTTGATACTTGATACTGATTTGAAAAGGATTGGGAAGTGACATGGAAGCCTGGTTTTAGGTAAAGACAAAATAAAAGCTTTCAGAGTCCAGGTCCCCAGCAATAGGATCTAGGTAGTTAAGTGGGAGGGTGTTGAGGACTGGATGGAGGCAGTAGGATCTGGAAATGGTAGGGTTTCCCATCAATGTAGGTAATCCCTTCAATGACGCTGATCTCTACCCATCCATGATGTTAGTATAACTCTTGCCTAAGTCCTGTCATAAATCTGCCACTAAGAATCCACTCAATATTCTTCAGGCCTTTCTCTAGTTCTTTTGACATTGTAGGGATACCAATGGATATTTAAAAGCAGGTATAGCATTCCTACAAGTCACTGCATGGGAGAGTCTGGAGGGAGCATTACAGGCAAGACAAACCACCATTTCCATTATCTTGGACACCCATCTTCTCTTAAACTGTGATGGATACAAACCATCAAAACCATTCAAAATTGAAATATCGATTTTTCCATTTCAGTATCTACAACATTTTGGCGCACAACTCATTGGGAAATGCAAGCTGATAAACACTCCTACAGTAACTACAATCACATCTGTTAAGACTGAGAAAAGAGAATTCTTGTCACAAAAGTCTGCATTATCAAATGTTCAACATTAGAAACTTAGATGATTTTATCAGTGGAAATGACATTAAAGAAGAGGTATTGACGTGTGGTTTGCCAATGAGTTATAAGAAAAATGACTTGTTTCCATCTGACTGGCAAATGAGATTTTCCATATATGTTATCACCCCATTTAGAACAGGTTCTCTGAATGTAGGGACAGTTCTATTTTATTGTTTAGATCTTTAGACTTGGTACAATGCTTTACATATAGTAAGCAATTAATACATGCTTCATTCATTCATTTATTTACTTAGTATGGGCAAGACCTGATTGTCAAAAGTGGAGAGAATTCCAAAGCTGGAGTCAAGAATACTCATCTTCGTGTGTTCAAATCTGGCTTCAGACATTTATTATCTGTCACTTCACTTTGTTTGCCTTGAATTTTTTTCATCTGTAAAATGAACTGGAAAAAGAAATGATAAATCACTCAAGTATCTTTGCTAAGCAAACCCCCAAAAGGTTCACAAAAAATCAGACATGACTAAAATAACTAAACAATAACATTTGTGCCCTTTATCATTCATTCTTAGTATGACTGCTTAATCTTTCTTCTCACTTTAGTATTTTTTAAAAACATAAATCTTCAGTATTTTACAAACTGTGTAAGCATTATGATTATGATTTTTGTGACATGGGAGAGTTTATAACACCATTCTTGGAGTGATTTTTTAATTGCTGAAATGGATGGTCTAGTGAACAATCTGTCATATTTGTCCCTCTTAAATTATTCTTCTCTATAAGGTTAATGATGTAGCTCACTTTCTTTCCTTTCCTTTCCTATCTGTATAATCATCTAGGTAACTATCTTTCTATCCATCATTTTATGAATAAACCTAAAAAACATTTGGAAAGCTAAAGAATTATGGTTTTAAGCAATATGCAATAAATGAGTTCCAAATCTCACCATAGAAACCATATGTATGTATGTATCTATAGAGAGATATAAAATCAATATAAATTAAGATATGTAAAAGTCAAAGAGAAGTTTCTTAATTGAACAATTGTTTTTATCTTCTAAATTATAATACCCTTAAAGTAGACTGAAGTATCTTCATTATGTCAGATCCTTTGTATGAATAAATATTAATAAATTAATGAAATCATAGCTATATTTATGAATACTCTTGAAAAATATGGTCTACAATGGCATATTCCAGAAGGTGATTAGGAAGCTTGTCAAATGAGTATTTCCAGAGGAAAGCAATTTCTAAGATGTTGCATGTGTTAATGCTTATCCCTAAATCTCAATTTCAGGCTTCACAAAGCCAATTTTGCATTTTACTTTCAGAAAGAATATTGAATATAGGTGTCTTTGGACATGGATGTTTCTTCCTGGCTCAATCTTTTGTCCTTGTTGCTTTTGTTTAGAAAACACAACAAATGAAATTAATTTATTACCTAACTCCTTGATTATTCCAATAACCTGAAAAGAGAATCCTGACAAAAGTGAATTGTCAGTCCCCTCTTCCCTTGTTTTATACATGCGACTAGATTACAGATTGATCTTTTTAAAATATGTTTTGGTATTAGATCATTCTGCTAAGCAAAAATCTTCAGTTCTACCTTGTTGTCTGTAGCCTCTTGAGAATCACATCAAGGCCATCCATGACCTACTTCCCTTTCCAGCTATATCTGACATTATCCACAAGAACCATGTACTCTAGCCAAGATGATGTGCTTATTCCTCACCCCAAGATATATTAAATTTATCTTCCTAAAATGCAGGTCTGACCCTGCCATCCTTCTTCCACATGTCTCCCTGTTACCTCTGGGAGCAAATATAAAATCCTCTTTGGTGTTCAAAATCCTATATAACTTCTTCCTCTTCCCCCTTCCAGTATTCTTAACTCATCATAACAGTGACAATGGGCTCTTTGCTGTTCCTCAAACAAAACCTTCCTTCTGATTCTGGACATTTTTACTGATTATTCTCTCCTCATCTTTGCCTATCAGCTTCTCTGACTTTGTCCAAGCCCTACCTTGTTCAGGAAACCTTTCTCAATCCCCTTTAATTCTACTGTCTTCTTTTTGTTGATTATTTCCAACTTATTCTCAATAGTTTGTTTATATTTTCTGCATATTGTCTTCCTATTAAACTGAGCTTCTTGAAATCAGGAACTGACTGTCTCTTGTTTTTCTTCATATTCTCTGAACTTAACACAGTGCCTAGAACATAATAGGGACTTGATACATGTTAATTGACTGCCTACAGTATTTATTCCTTCTTCTGGACATTTTATAAATTGTTCCTTCCTTTTGGAAGACTCTTAGCATTCAAAGTTTGCAAAATTTGTCCAACTGAAATTCCACCTTTTCCCTAAAGCATTATAATAGGAAGATTGAACTTGGATTATGCCTTCGAGTTCATATAAACCAATCATATTTTAGTGGTCAAAACACTTAGGCTTTAAGATATTAAGACATTTAAGAAGTTAAATGACTTACCCAAGAACACAAGATTGGATGTCACAAGATTGGGGTTCAAATCCTGTAGAGTAAATTTAACTACCTGGAAGTCATTTTCACTTTCTGAGACTGTTTGCTTATCACTAAAATGAGGAAGCCCATCTTTCTCTAAATCCTATAATCTTGTTATAGCAGAATTGGGACTAGAATCTCCATTTCCCCAATCACAAAATTCAGGACTGTCCCCTGAATCACTTCAGCCCACCTTTTTCTTTTTAATCTATAGCACTTGTTGTTTGCTGTCACCAAATATACTATCACTTGACTTTTAAGAATGACACAAGTTCAAATTTGGCCTTAGATGCTTATTGCTATATGACTCTGAGTAAAGTCTTAGTCCCTGTTTTGAGGTACCTCAGTTTCCTCCTCTGTACAATAATAATAATAATAATAGTACCTACATCATAGAATTGTTGTGAAGATCAAATGAGATAGTACTTATAAAACTGCATACTTTAAAGCATTATCAAAATACTAGTTGTTGTTATCACCAAGCATCACTTGATGCTTCAGGGTTACTGTGGGATGCTGGGATGCTGGCAATTCAGGCCTTGAGGGCCTGTGGTCCAGCTCAGGTGGCTGCTTGCTCCCAATTGAGGAGTATGGCTCTCATGAGCCAGTACACTTAGTACTTCCTAGCTGTGTGACTCCGGGCAAGTCACTTGATCCCAATTGTTCAGCAAAAACAAAAACAAAAACCCACAAAGAAAAGCCATGATGAGGGCAGGATGGCTGCAGGAAATGATTTGGATTCGTACAATATACTAGCCCCAAAAGCAGCTAAGGAGAAGCCCAACCTGGTCCCTTCCATCACTGCCAAGTGAACAGTGGGCTGTATCTGTGAAGAAGACAACAGTTCAGTCATCTGATTCTGGCTTCATGAAGGTGAGACTCCACATTCCCTAACTGTGAAACCATTTTAAACTGGAACTCCACCAGATGAGACACTGAGCCACTGGATTGGCTTACTTAAGATGAGTTGTAATGTTTTCTTCTCTCCAATAAAATATTAACTATTTTCATTAAACAAACAAAAAACCCTCATAAATTCACTTTTTTTTTTTTTTTTTTTTTTTGGCTTTTCTTTGTGGGTTTTTGTTTTTGTTTTTGCTGAACAATTGGGATCAAGTGACTTGCCCGGAGTCACACAGCTAGGAAGTACTAAGTGTCTGAGGCCAGGCTGGTGCTCTATCCACTGTGTCCCTAGCTGCCCTGCCATAGCTTTTTAATTTGACTATAAGTTCTTCCTCGTCATGGACAGGGGCATATAGGGTAGCACAGTAGATAGAAAGATTCAATTTCATGAGTTCAAATTTGACCTCTGTGATTCTGGGCAAGTCACTTACCCCTGTTTGCCTCTATTTCCTCATCTATAAAATGAGCTAGAGAAGGAAATAGCAGTCCACTATCTTTGCCAAGAAAATTCTAAATGAGGTTACAAAGAATTGAATAACTGCAATGATTTAACAACAACAAAATACATGAGCAGCCTTACTCAGTGTGGTTTAGTGGAAGATTCATGAAATTTGGAATCAGAAGACTTTGATTTGAACTCTGTGACTGAGCAAGTTCTGAGCTTTTTAAACCTATTTCTTCAACTAATAAAATATCGTTAATGATAGATACTTGCTCAGTTTTCCTTACAAGTTTGTAGGTGTTCGATGAGTATTTGTTGAGTGAATGATGTAAATTTTCTATTTCTATATTTTTTTTCCTGTTAAAAGAAGGGCCAGAAGAATTGGGCAGAGTTGTATCTAGAGTTTCATTGGTGAAGATAATTCTAGGTAAAGAAAATTTCTTTATCCATGAAAATCAACTGTTCTACAATACATAATCTACATAGTTGCCTTGGAGCACTTGGAAATTAAATGATTTGCCCAGAATTACACAGCCAAATTCTATGATCAATTAACTAGCCTTAATTAATGCCTTTTATGTGCCAGGCACTTGCTAGGCATTGGGAACATAGATAAAAGTGAAATATTTCTATCATCAAGTTTACAATCTATAGAACCACAGATTTTCAGCTAGAAGGGAACTTCAGAGACCATCTAGTCCAAATCCATCATTTTGCAGATGAAGAAACTGAATCCCTGGCAAGATTTAAATCATTGTCCTCTGACAGCTTGGTGGCACAATAGATAAAGCCCTGGAATCAGAAGGACCTAAGTTGAACTCCAACTCGACACAATAGCTTTTTAATCCTAAACAAATCATTTAACCTCTGTCTTCCTCACTGTTTTCATCTGCAAAATGGGAATAATAAATAGTACCTACTTCTAAGGGTTATTGTAAGGATCAAATGGCATCACATTCTTAAAGCTATTTGCAAACTTCAAAGGTTCTATTTATGCTTGTTTTTATTTATTATTATTATTACTAATCCTCTGACTCACTTTCTACTGTTATATGTTTAATAAAGATAATACCACACAAACAAAAAACAAAACTATATAAAAACATATGCTATAATTTCATAAAATTAATGGATTTATGTAGAAGATGGGGGCTGAACTGAGTCTTGAAGGACCCAATGAATTGACCTTGGACACTTAACCCTGTTTGCCTCTGTTTCCTTATCTGTAAGCTGGAGAGAGAAATGGCAAACTATTTTAGTTTGCCAAGAAAATCCCATAAAGAATGGGTAGACAAAAATGACTAAACAACAATTCACTATTGTTAACAAGATGAATTTTATAGTATGATGCCATTTAAAATCTTCCAATCTGACCTCAGTACAAAAAGTCTCATTTCTTTCTTTTTGTCTCATTTCCTTACATTTATTTTATATATCTAGTTATAAAATAAAAACAGATTAATCATTCAATGTACATTTCAGTGCCAGTTTACATATATAAGAAAATTATGAGAAACAAGACGGTATGTGTCATATAAATCCATTGTGTTTCACAGATTTTTACATATACTTTTTTATATTGGAGAAACTTAACCAATGAATTGAAGATTTATTGGGCTGCCAGATGTCCCATGTATCTTTGTTTCAGCCAAATGCAAATATGCTAATCCATGACATGTTGTTAGCATTCTGTTGACTTGATTTGACATTACTGCACTGCTTACTACCAAGGTAGATAATTAAACTGCATTTCACACTCATCTTTGCAAGAAAAGTGATTTC
Source organism: Antechinus flavipes (assembly GCF_016432865.1). Taxonomy (NCBI): domain Eukaryota; kingdom Metazoa; phylum Chordata; class Mammalia; order Dasyuromorphia; family Dasyuridae; genus Antechinus; species Antechinus flavipes. The sequence goes on from NC_067398.1 coordinate 438,022,402, forward strand.
ATTATCAGGTGCTATATATCTTCATTTTTTAAAAATGCAAACCTTCAGATTTGTTCATCTTTTCATGTTTACAATTCGTATTTTTCAGATGTTTTTAATTTCAATAGACAATATGATACAACTGGATAATCATAATCAATAATTTTTAATATTAGAATATTCAATATTATAAGAATTATTCTTAAGAATATTAAGAGATGATTAAAAGAACTACTTATGACTACTATGCATGTTCTTTTTTCTTTTCCTTTCAGTGAATTTCATATTTCCTGCTTCATATTTAGTTCTGAGCCTGTCAAAATTCAAATCTGCAGCTTTTTTTTTTTTTTTCTTCTGGTTGATATGTACAAGGCAGGCTCATGTTCTCATCCATGCTAATTCATTCACTGTTTTATTTTCATCTGCCACTAAAGATTGTGACACATATAAATTATAGCTTTTTCTTTAAGACAGCAAATTAATTTAAAATATTAAGAAAGAATTGATACTGCTTTTATGTATTATTTATAGATCCTGTTAGAACAACATTAGCAAAAGCTTTCCAGATATATTTATCTAAGGCAAAGTCTAAAATGAAAAAAAAAATTCAGATGATCACAGAATCATGGAATTAGGACTAGAGGGAACCTTAGATATCATCTGATTCAACTCTCTCGTTTTATATTTGAGACAATGAGATCACAGACCTTAAAAGAGTTTTGCCAAAAGACATATAAGTGGCAGATTCCAACTCTTGAGCTCCAGCTCAAAATGGTACTTATTCCTTCCTTTGCATTATTCTACTACCATTTCCCAGTTACATTTTTTTCAACATTCATTTAAAAAAATCTTTGAGTTCCAAATTCTCTCACCTCTCCCCCACCCATTAAGATGGCAAACAATATGGTATCAATTTTACATTCCACTGTCTCTTGAAGATGATTTCTTTACATGTTCTCCCCGCCTCACTTTTTTTCTGCTGGATTTTAGAATAAATTTGCCCAGGGTCAACATTTATGGTTTTATTTTTGCATGGCTTATTTTTACGTTATAGCTATGGCTAACGTGCAATTGAAATAAGAACTTTTAGTGCCTGACTTAAAAAGTGTTTTTGGGCAGTTGAGATGAAAACAGCCTTCAAGGAATTATGCTGGGTAGTTTAGAAAAGGACTGCCGTGGAGCCTCAGTGACTAAGAATAAAACAAAGCACCATGGCATAAAACTCCCATTTAGTTGAATGGTTTCTTTCTACCACAGTTTTTAACCTTTCAGATTGGCTGACTTATTTGTTAATAGTAGCATGCCAGCACCTGAATTTATTATAGAATTTTTAATAAATAATAATATTTCTAAAATTGTTGTTCTCTACAGTGTTTATAATAAACAGCTCTGGGCTGACAGTGAGCATTCTTCTCTCATACTGTTTTATAGCCACAGGCCATTTGGCATTTGGATATTCTTCTTATGTATTTTCACAGCATCACATATCCTGAAAACAGTCAGCCCTGGATTAGAATAAACCCTCTGCTTCCACATTTAGTTGAGTATTGAGAAATTTTTCCTTTTCTGCTTCTTTTCTTCCCCTTCTTCCTCTACTGTAATTCAGTTTCTGGTTGTCAGGACCTCAAGTCTGATGTACTAGGCAGCTAGTACAAAAGGCTTTCCTTTTATAGATGGTTGTGTTAGCTCTAGGGAGTAATAACTTCAATAGCAATGTATAAAATGTGCCCATATCACTGTTGCCTGTCTTAGATTGCAAATAATCATATGGCAAGAATGGTATCTGTTTCACTCAACTTGTGCCTTACCCAGCATATAGTGTAGTGGGAGAGACAGATGAATTCTTGATAAGAGGTTTGATGATGATAAAATAAACATGGCTTTAGTTCTGATCTAATAGACATACTCTGACACAGGGATGGATTTGGAAAGGATAATAGCTCTCTGGCCAGATGTAAAACCAAGCTATTTGTAGATAAAATTAACCCAGTCCCTTGAGAACAAAAGAGATGAGTTGATATTTATCTTCATCCATTTTGGTTGGAAATAATCTCAGAAAAGAAGCAGAGGTAGAGGCCTCTCATAAGTTGTTCTCTGGGGTTTTATGAAGAATGCAGAAATTAAAAAGTCAACTTTCTAATGAGTTAAAATATAATCGATTTTAAAAATTCATTCTCTACATATGTATTGAGTATATAAGGTATGCTATTTGTTATATAAAATGTATAATACATACATGCATTTTATATATAATATAAGCATGTATATCTATACTTGTATATTATATATGTAAATATATACATATATATATATATATACTCATATATATATGTATATATGAAACACCATTCAATTTTTTTGTCTTAACTGTACTATAAGCACTATCTATTTTTGGTTACCCATGCTTCTGTTATCATTTAAGTTTAAAAAAATGTTTAAAAGTAGATTTTGGGGTGGAGAGGAAAGAAATACATATTAGACTTCTTTTGGGGTAATTTTCACCTTTACTTCAATAAATATTTATTAAAAACCTATTATTGCAATAGATTCTGGAGATTAAAAAAAATAAGTTTAGCTAAGACAAAATCTCCTTACAAATATTTTCATCTTTCTTTATTCACAATGTTTAAGATAGGACTATACCTTGAACTAATGTAGTCTCATGATTCTACTTATGAGACTGAGAGATGGTTTAGAATACTAGGTAGAAAGGCTGATTTGGATTTAAGGAAAGTTAGATGCATATCCTACTTCTAACAATTATTAGCTGTTACGTGCTTTAGGGGTTTCTCACTTTTCTGGTGTTCATATTTGTGAAGGAAAGGGAAAAAAATAAAACAAAATAAATATTTATACAACTCTGTAACAGGCACTAGATACTATAAAGATATTATCTCATTTGATTCTCACAACAACCCTGGCATCTCATTTTACTATTGATTAACAATAAAACATTACAAAATAATTAAATAACAATAAAAAATTTAAAAAACAATAAAATTAACAATAATTGAATAACACATTAAACAGCTTGCCCAGAGTTACAGTGTCTGAAGCTGAATTTGAACTCAGATTTTCCTGACTCCAGTCCCAGCATCCCATCTAGCTGTCTACCAGACATGTGTTTTATGCCTTAGAAGAACAACTGCCATTTATATATCCCTTTATAGTTTGCAAAGTACTTTGTAATCTCAAAATAATCTTCTGAAGTAGGTACTCAAGGCATTATTCCCATTTTATAAATTAAGACAACTGGAGCTCAAAAGCCAAGCGACTGTTAAAGATGATTCAAACATTAAGTTTCAGAGGTAGTTTCAGAGTAGCTCAAGAACATCCAGAGAACTTCATATCAAATTTCAGCTGAAACAGAGAATGATAAATGGTTACTCATCCCTTTTGATCTCAAAGGACAAGGGTAATTTTACTCATAAATAACTTATTTTTACCTCTGGCCAGAGAGTAATTTATCTTTTCCAAATCTCTACTTGTCTGTTTGGCTGTTAAATCAAAACTCAAAAAAAATTTTTTTTCATCTACTGCCAAATCCAGAGCTCTTTCCACTACAACACCAATCCAAATCTAAACAGGAATCCCTTTGATAAATATACTGGACAAGAGTCATCCAGTCTTTGTTTTAATATCTCTTGTGAGGGTGAACCTACTAGATAACCTGTCGCTATACAATCATAGAAACATCAGTCATTCTTCTGGGATTTTTGTGCCTTGTTATATTGCCAGGATAGTTCTGGCCAGTGAAGTTCTCTTCCACCATCCTCCTACACATCCTCTTAAATAACAGACTTATATGTGTAAAAAACCACAATGTTCATCTATTTCCTACCAGAATAAGAATATCTTCGATTCCAGCTCTGGCAGGGTAGCTAAGTGGCAAAGAGAATAGTTTATATCTTGCCTCTAATACTTAGTAGCTGTATGACCTGGGATATCACTTCATTTTTATGAATAGAGCACCTTCCCTGGAGTCAAGAAGAATTGAATTCAAATATTACTGTATGACTCTGGGCAAGTTACTTAATTTTGCTTGTCTAAATTTCTTTAAAATGAACTGAAGAAAGAAATGGCAAAGCGAGTGTTTTTGCTAAGAGTACCCCCACTATGGACATTCATGAATATAATTTCTTCTACTAATATATATACTTTCTTGATCTGCTAATTTGTTGTTGTATATTTTGAATAATCCCTGATGTTCTGCTGGGCACATGACAATATTCTCTTTTGTTTTGCCTTATTTTGTTTTATATTTCTTTTTTGGTTTTCTTCTTCTTCTTCTTCTTCTTCTTCTTCTTTTTTTTTTTTTTTTACTGTTTTTTCAGATAAAATAAATTTTAAAAATAAGAGTACTCCAAAATGGGGTCACAAAGAGTTAGACATGATTAAAATAACTCAAAAATAACAAAAGCCTCGGTTTCCCCATCTTTAAAATTGAATTAATAATGGTACCTACTTTGTCTGGTTGTTGTGATGATCAAACTAGATAGCATAGGTAAAATGCTTTGCAACAGATAAAGGGTTGTATAAAGTAGTTATTATAGCTATTATGTAGTTTCTGCCTGAAAATCTCTAATAATGGAAGCCTTCTGTCATTTTTTTTTCATAACTCCAATTGTTAGAAAGTGTTCCCTTTGTATTGAGTTAAAATCTGCCTCTCATTTGCTCCTTGCTCTGCCCACAGGAGTCAAACATAAGTCTCCGCCCTATTCATGTAGCATCACTTCAAATATTAGTTTTTGTCTCCCCATGAGACTTCTTCAGTTTAAACATCCCTTGTTTCTTTAATAGGATGGTCCCCAGGCCTCTCTCATCTTTTTATCACCCTTCACTGGATGAGTCTCTTTTGCTGGCTCTCACAAGACATTACATCTGTATTCCCCATGCTTTGGCTGAATTCCATACTTTGGAAGACACTTCTTTCTCACCTCTGCTTCTTGGAATCCCTAATTTCCTTTAAAACTCAGATCAAGAGCCACCTTATCTCCGTAGCTCTTCTTGATCTCTCCTAGCTGCTAGTAATCCCAAACAATTTTGTATTTCAGCGACTAATAAATGCTTGCTGACTGTGTATAACTATATGCACACATCTTTGTTAGATTATTAGCTTTTTAAGGCAGGGACTGGTTCAATTTATCTTTGTATTCCTGGCACTTATTTCAGGGTCTGGCATTTAGTAGGTAATGCATAAATGCTTGTTCATTGATTGGTTAGACAGGGTTACTGTATAGAAGAGCTGGGTTAATAACTGAGGAGACAAGTATTTAAGAATTAGTGGATGGCTAAGCTCTATATTCATATAACCCAAGATGTGCTGAATTAGTGCTAATAGTCCTGCATTGTGATTTCAGTAAGCTTTCTTAGTGTTAATTTTGCAAACCCATTTCCGCTCTTACTCTAAACTTATACCTAGCATTAGCCCATAATTCCCCAGCGCTACCTGGAAAAATCAGAGTAAAGCAAAAATAAAGGAATAAATAAATGGATAAAGTACATTTTTGTCTCAGGTACCTCTCATCTTGGCTTTTCTGCCTATTCAGCTACACATCTGGGTTCTGGAAGTTCCAGTCCTTTTATACATAACTGCTTCTTTCCCAGGTTTTCTGACTGTTCTCTGATTTACTTCCAGATATCCTACAATCATAGTATCAATTCCTTCTCTTCAATGACTCTCACTTCTCTGCAACACAGTTTTGGAGAATTAAGTTTCTTGCTAGATAGATTCAAGATTTCATAGGATAATAGATTTAAAGCTGTAAGGCATTTTAAGGATCTGTCCAATACTTTAACTTTATAAATGAGGAAACTGAGACTCATAGATGTTAAATGACTTAATTATAGTCACACAGGAGCCACAGCTAGGATTTGAATTCAGATCTTCCAACTCCAAATTCATAACTCTTTCCACTTTACTGTACTACTTTCTTTACTTATCTCCTTTTAGAATATAGTTTCTCAAGTTTGCAAAACCTGTCTTTAGGAAATTCTCTACTTCTTAAAAAGCTGACTCATTAGGTATCTTAACCAATCAGTCTCGACCATCTCCTTTTAACCTTTCATTGTCTGAAGCTGGCTTTTGTCTCAGTACATAATTAGTTACCTTGACTGAAAATTCTCCTCCTGTACCCTTCCCTTCTCTGGTAGAATGAAGCAACACATTTCTCTAATTACTAAATATTTTAAAAATCAAATATATCAAAATAATTAAATAGATACTTTAAGAAATTTTACTGAATTTATCTATTGTCTTAGGTGCTTTCTACTGGAGATAGAGAAGAAATAAAATGAAACCAGCCTAGTCTATAAGTGTGGAGAGGGAGAGCAGAGGGGGAGAGGGAGAGAAAAAAGGAGAGAAGGAAGAAGAGAGAGAGAGGAAGGAAAAGAGGGAAGGAGAGCGAGGGAGAGAGAGAGAAAGACAGAGAGAGATGAATCAGTAGATCCTGGAGAAAGACCCATCTTTCTGGGTTCAAATCTGTTCTCAGATACTTATTAGCCATGTGACCCTAGGCAAGCCAACTTAACCCTGCGTGCTTCAGTTTTCTCCATCTGTAAAATGAGCCAGTCTTACTTGTGACTCCAAAAATCCATAGCATGTTTAGGCCACCTGGTAAAACTATTTCAGCAAGTAGGCTAAACCAGGTTGAGGGTAACCCCTAAACTTCAGCTCTCAGACCCATTGATGAGTTAGGAGGATATCTACCCAAGTATGTGAAGATTTCTTCTGTCAGAATGGGTGGATGGAAACAATTGTTTCGTTAAGTCAGATGAAGCAGGTTCCATGGAACATACTTAGAGCTTGGTCAGACATTGAAGACGCCCAAGTCATCCATTGCATCCCAGGCCATCGCCCGCCATCTTGACTTTTGTCTTGACATTGGAATTCAAAGACTCTGGAAGAGAGAGGACTTTGTTTTACTCTACTTCCCTTAAATCCAACTCGTGCATGAGTCAAGACATCTCTCCATGATGTCATTGGTCCTCCTCCAAAACAAAGGATGAACAACAACAGTGAAATGAACTGGAGAAGGAAATGGCAAACTACTCCAGTATTTTTGCCAAGAAAGCTCCAAATGGGGTAATAAAGAGTTGGGCACGACTGAAACGGCTGAACAGCAACACACAGATGAGTGAATAAAAGTATACACAATGATACAAAGAAATTTCAAGAAGTAGAGAGTTCTAACATTTGGGAAAATCTGCAAAGGCTTCCTGTGGGAGACAAACTGTGCTGTAGTGCTAAGGATTCTTAGTGGCTGAATCATTCAACCCACACATGGGATGTGGGGAAAGAATAAAAAGGAAACTACCTGTGCAAAAGCATCAAAGCAAGAGAGAGAAATAGCTAATAAGTCTCTCTGAAGGAATATGCAAGTAGGATGTGAATAACCATGGAAAGGACAGTTACAGAAATTTATCTAGTCAACTAGCATTCATTAAGCACCTACTGTGTACCATGCATTGCTTTAAGCACAGGAACTTTAAAAATTCCTTTTTTTTTCCATTTACTTTTTTCTTTTCGGCTATTTAGTTGATATGGCTTTTATAGGTTTCTATTCATTTCCATTGTCACTCTCTTCTATCTATATCCAACCCATGACAAAAAACTTTATAATGGAGATATGTTCATAGTACTAGCTAAATGATTATAATTTTCTTCAGAATTTAAATCTGATATGTTTTTTGCAGCCCAACATTTCTGTCCTTATCCCCATTGCCCATTTCCAACAAAAGTCTTTCCCCCTACTTTTCTGCTCATTAGCATCCTTTCATCAGCCAGACTAAAAATACTTTTTAAGGTTTCAAAGGGGAAGTTTTCAATAAAATGAAATATCCCCTGTCCCCAGGACAGGTGGATTACTTGACCTTGTACAATTGCTATGGAGGACAAAATTTTACAGCAGGAATAGGAAGAGTGATTAGGGACTCCAGTGAACTCTTAACAGATGTGTGGTTTTCTTTTATTCAGAGTACATCCTATATGTCCCTGAATTCTCATCCTGAACATTAAAGAATTCTGAAGCTGGGCAAAGATTCATTTGGCTGGCCTCTTAACAAGATTCTTTCCCATAGTCTTTATGCAGTCAAAACTCCCCATCCCTTCAATGAGTTGTGCCTACAGGGCTGTTGGATTGGATCCATTGTTAGCTTCTGAAGGAACTGAAAAGAGGAATAATAATACAAGTGATTTAAAAATAAGGTCTCGCAAGTCTAAAGAGTATGTTGCTTTAGTACCCAGACAGATTTTGTTCTTAAAGACAATTGTTTTATTTTTGTTAGTTGTTAGGAAACATATTACAGCTCTTTTTATTAAAAAAAATTCCTTATGTGAACTACTTTGGGTATTAGTAAGTAGTTAGTCACTAAACACTTGGGCTATGCATGGTACATGTTGTACCTTATTGTGTACACAGACATATCTTACTCTAAGGAAGTCTAATAGGTGAAAGTCTCAGTGCATAAAAATGTTCTTTATAACTATAAAATGCTATGTAAATATTAGTCATTACACAAAATATTTTAGGACTGCTCTTGATTCTTCAAAATGATTCACAATAGGAGTCCTTTTAATAACAGATTTCCCTCCATACACTTAAAATATGATTCATTTTCCAAAAATTCTGCTTAAGTGCCAGGTTTCCAGGAGCACAGCTTGGGCATAAATTAACCTTGCAATTTGCCAAGCTTACATATGTGACAAACTGTCAGATCCAGCATGTCATCCTGATGGGTCAGATTAGGGGTCGTTTAAGAGCAAGAGACTACATAGATACCCAGAGACAGGTAAGGCAATCTTACTAGGACCATTCATTGGGTGGATCCAAGCAAGCAATTAGGTCCCTAGCAAATGGATTAGTTGACTGAATTAGTAGCTCAGCCTTTGACAAGGAATGAAATTAGTATCAGGAAAGTTGAGAAAAAGGTAAAAAAGGGATCCAGTTAGAAGAAATGAAATTCATACATTAGGTTCATAATATAGATCAGTTGTTTGACTTAATAATCAATATCATCACACCTATAAACTAAACTTCCTTGTTAAGATATTGATTTAAGGGATGTACAAAATACAGCTTTTAGACCTGGGCCCTTCAGAACCTTTGTTTTTATGGACAAAGAAATACCAGTTATGCATAGTATTGGATATATCTCAAGCTGTATCTCTAAATACAAACCAGTTGCTGTAGTTTTTGAGAAACTGAATTAATTCAAATAGCTGATTACTAACTAGTTATTATATTTTAAAAATAGAGTTGCCTAGCTGAATTCAAGTATTTTTTATTTTTTCTGCTCAGATGGTTTATATATGAAGAGAGCTGAAAACTTAAGTTTGACCACCTGAGCTATCATTTATCATAAAATGATAATATACCAAAAATAAAGTATCATGATGCCCTACATCAAAGCTTCTTAAATTGTGGGCTGTAACAGTGAGGATCATGAAAAACCTGACAACAGCGAAAGGTGTCAAATATTCCACCAATATTTAATTCTTCATGTAAAAGTAAACAAACACATCCATCTCATTAGTATGCAAATTTGTTTTTATCTTTAATAAATGTTAAAATTATATAAAATTTTTAAATAAATTTCTTTATAATTTATTATCAGTAAATGTTTGATTTGTATGCCTATTTTATATATCTGTATACCTAGATTTGAATAAAAAATTCTTGAGCAAAAAGAAATCACAAGTGGAAAAAGTTTAAGAAGCTCTGCTCTAGATAAATGTAAGTAGTGGTTGTGTTATCATTGATAATTTTGTGTTCATGATTCTCCTCAGCAGAAGCTTTTTGAGGGCAGGGACTGCTGTTTGTTTGTATTGGATGTTCATTTCCTCAGTGCTTGTCAAAGTGCCTTGCCATGTGAATGGTATGAATGAATGCATGCTGAATTGAATTTAATTGAACATGAGGTGGGAAAGGTAAGATTCAAGTCCCAGTTGAACTGAAATATCAGACAGACTCCAGTTACTCAAATTAGATTAAAAACAAAATGGGATGACTATTCATGCTGAATTGATACTGAGTCAGTAATGCACTTACTAGTCTGATTAACTTGGGGGTTCTTATTCCTCATGCTTGGGTTGGTGGATTGATCCCAGGGTCCTTGGCAAAGCTGGACTTCTAAGTAGGTTTTAACAGTTCCAATTTTCAAGGTTAAAGGAATGTAGGAAAAGGGAACTAAGCAATTTGTTATTCACACAAATTTTCTAGCCTGCTGTTAAAACTTGCCCTTTTTTAAAAAAAAACTTATTTTTCTATTCTCAGCATAAATTGCTGGGCAGCCAAGGCATGAGCAAATAAGCTACCTTCAGCACTTTAAACCAATGTCAAATAGTGGAAGAATTTCAAGACAAAAGATCTGATCTTTTCATGTCAAACTAGTAGCGCTCCTTCCCTCCCTATCATATATATATATATATATATATTCATTTTTGTGTTTTTTAATGTATGGATGTATATATGTGTGTATATGTATATATTTATATACATATAGTCTTCCTTCTAAGATACTTGAGATAAAGAAGTCTGGTTTTCATTTTTATTTCATTTCAATTTTTTAATTTATAGTTATAGTTGTTTATTTATTTATTTATAGCCTAGCTGTATGTGTGTAAATAGCTCTGTTGACCTTATGTAAATCCTGGAAACCATTCAGGTCCCTCCTTGAGTGAGAAACAGAATTAAAAAGACTACCTCAGTGAAAACTAGTTCTGCTGCCTTTCAGATCACAAAAATAAAAGCCTCAAAACTCTAAATGTTTCACAAATGTCTTGTGATGTGTTTGGGTTTTTTTGTTCCATTTCCACGAGGACACAAGGATACTATATAAAGGCTAGAAATAGCCTTCTTGTAGGGAATGTCTTAAACTATAGCTGATTTTGAATCACAAGTGGTGATTCTCTGGATGTGGGCAGTTTTGGCACATGGCCACCTTCATTATTAATTCAAGCGTCTATCATAGTGCCTTACAGAGACTTCAGTAACAAGGACCTGTGATTTCAGCTGCATGGGTATTTCCTCCACCCATGGCGCTTACAACTTCTCCATATCATAGTTAGTGGATAGATGGCATAGTCAATAAACAATCATAACCTGTTGGCCAGCCTTCTCATGCTGAGTTGATCATTCCTTATTCTATTGTTAATCCTATTTTCAAATTTTGTTTAGTTTGGCTCATACTTCCAGATATGAATAGCCTTCAAGATCTCTGTATTGCAGATTAGATTTTAAATTCAATTCCACAACTATTTATTAAGTTCTTCTATGAACAAGGCACTGTGCTAATAACTGGAGATGGGAACAGGAAGGACAAAAACGTAGATTTTCCTCATATAAGTCCCTTTGTTGAAGAGGCTTTTGTAGAAAAAATTTTTAAAGAAAACTTTTTGTAATCTTACCTTACTAAAATGTGTCAAGCTGAGACCATATCTAACCACAATAAAGCATTTATTTATTCCTTACTAATAGTATAGTGTCTTAAATACATTATTATGTATTTTTAATTCTTAGCACATTACATTCTGTAACTTTCCTTTAAATAGCAGCAATGAATATATAGACATTAGAATCCATAAATAGATAAATTATTTATTTTGTGTAATTAAATACTAGGCATTCTGCTAAGCTTTAAGGATACAAATAGAAGCAATCTAGATAGTTCGTGCCTTCAGGGAACTTACTTTCTCTGGGGAAGAAGGGAGGACATTTAAAGGGCAGATAGAGACCTAGTTCCAGGCAGAATGAGGTTCACCTATGAAGGTGTGGTAAGGAAAAGTGGGGTGAGGTGAGGCCCCAGGAATGGACAGTGCAGATGATGACCCCAGTGTAGACAGAATGATGAGGAGGTAATTAAGGGAGGATTAAAGCTTCTGAGACTGAAGTTTTTCTGGGCATCTTTCCCTCTAACCATACAATTTCGTAAAGTATAATAATGAGATGCTATGATATCTTTTGCTAATACCTATTCCAATGGTGGTAGTGGAAAGTACACTTGTCTGGGAGTCACAAGGTCTAGGACAGTCTCCTTCTTGATATGGACTTACTTCAGTTTCCCATAGATAATATCTCAAAGATCCCTTCTAGCTCTTTCATTTTATGTACTTGAACATTTTATAGAGTTGCCCCAAGCAAGTCTATTCTGAAAAATAGTAACTTTTCTTTACTATAGCTTTTCAAGTGGAGGGTTATTTGTTTATTTATTTTTTAAAGATCATAAATGAAATTCTTGGTTAAGTGTAAGTTAAGTGTAAGAACTAAAGGTGACTGCTGAAGTCTCTGAGATCCTGTGATAGTGAATCTAATTTTGATAAGCGGAAATTTTTCCTTATCAATTCAATTCCTTGTGTTTTATATTTTAAGTTCATTTCTTCTTGGTCTGTCTTCAAAGAATAAGGAAGAACTTGATCACTATATTCTGTGAAAAAAGCCCTTCATATCTTAAAGATATAAAACCACTTCCTGTCTTCTTTTTTTCCATTTTTAGTAATCTCAGCGAGATTTTTTTTCCTGACCCTTGAAATATATTTTGGTCTTCTAAATATGCTCTGTTTCTCAAATCCCTAGATTTTTGGAGTCAAAAGATTTGATCCATCTATACATTCTATTTTATCCCTGAAATGAATTAATGTTCAGGAATGTATATATACTTTAAATGAGAGACAGTATCAGGTCTTCATTGCCTTTCATCTAGATTATTGCAATAGTCTCTTAATCCATTTCCAGCCTCCTGGCTCTCACCATTCAAGTACAACCTAAGTATTGCTGCCAAAATAATTTTCCTTAAGCACAAATCTGTCAATGTGACTCTCCTATGCAGTCAACTTCAGTGTCTTCTTGTTGCCCCTGTGATAAAATATAAGCCCTTCTACTTTCAAAACTCTTCACAATCTATATTTGGCGTACCTTTACCTCCATCATTCTGTCATTCAATCAAACTGGGCTTCTCTTCTTTTCTCATACAGGATGATCCATCACTCGCTTCTCCATAGCTATCTATGTCCCTGGCTGTCCCACATTTCTGCAATGATTTCCTTTTTATAGAGTCAACTCTCAGACACCATTTTCTTTTCTTTTTTTTAATTAAAGTTTTTTATTTTCAAAACATATGCATGGATAATTTTTCAACATTAAGCCTTGCAAAATCTTGTCAAACACTATTTTCTTGAAAAGTCTTCTGGTTCTCCTCAACTGTTAGCAGTCTTTCTCTTTTCTCAACTTCTTTGTGTTTAATTAATTTGTATATATTTCCATTTGTTTATTATTATTTTAGATAAATATATAAATGCATTTTTTCTTCATTAGAATGCAGATTCCCAAATAGGGACTGTTTCATTTGTACTTTTCCCCAGCACATAGTTAGGGTCTTAATAAATACTTGTTGATTGATTGTTGTTGGATAGTTCATATATGACCAGCATAGCATAATAGGCCTTGGAATCAGGAAGACATAGATTCAAATACCCTTTTGGAAGGAAAGTAGCTATTTGTCATTGGGAGAATAAATTAAAAATGGCGATATATAAATGTAACAGAATGTTACTGTAACTTACAAAATGATGAATATGATAAATACAGAGGTATGGAAAGACTTACATGAATTGGTATAAAGTAAAGTAAACTGAACCAGGAAAACAATATAGATGATGACTACAAGAAAGTAAATAGAAACAACAGAATCATTGAAAGTGAATATGGTGAGATTATAATGGCCAAACTTGGCTCCAAAGAAATATAAAAAAGCTTTTCTCTCAATCTTTTTTTAGAGGTAGAGAATTAAGACTTCATTTAAAATCAGATTGGGGGGGGGGGCAGGGAAGGAAAGGATATGTTGTTTTTTTCTCCTGCTTTTCTTATATTCTTTGTTTAAAAGGATGGCTTTTGGGGAAGGGGAAGGGAAATAAATACATTGGGAAGTGTGTAAAAAGAAAGTATGTCAACAAAAACGAAGGAAGGAAGGAAGACAAGCAAGCAAGTAAGGAAAAAAGGGAAAGCATTGAGGGAATCCCTTTTCTAAAGTCTAACATTGTATTCTGCTGTACAATTTTCAGGCTTTTTCTTTTAACAATTGAATTGTGTATCTTCCTCTTTCTTTATATTCCTAGAAAAATCTTAAAAAAGAAAAAAGATCTTTCCAATTCTCATCTTGTCTTTTACCCAATTTTAGTTTAAGATTACCAGTAGACCTAGAAACCAAAGTTTTATTTCATGCAGAAAATTGGAATGCTTTCAAGTGCCATGAATCATTTATTTCTTAAGTGGTTCTTAAATTGTTGGTGGCTAAAAGGATGTTAAAGTAGAAGAACTGAATTTAAAAGTATCACAGTAATCAGAAGATTTTATTTAAATCTTGGCTTAAGAACACATTTGTTTAAAATACCTACTTTCCGTTAGTGTGAATGTAGTTTCTGTTGAGGTTACATCCTTTCTTTTTTGTTGTCATATTTATTGACATGATCTTCCACACCTCTCTTAATATTTTCATTTTAAATTTTATCTCCTTGATCTAGCCAATAATATTAAAAAGAGAAGCAGTTTTGTAAAACTTATATGGAGAAAAAAAGGGGAAAGGGGCAGGACATTTCACACCCATCTCATATATTCTGCAGTATTCTTCATTATGAACACATATATAAATTATGATCACATAAATATATAACCTAGATGACACAATGGATAGAGTATCTGATCTAGAGCTAAGAATTCCTTTTCCTAAATTCAAATGCTTCTTCAGTTAACTTCTTAGCTATGTGATTCTAAACAAATTATTAAACCTTGTTTGCCTCAGTTTCTTCATTTGTAAAAAAGCTGGAGAATAGCAAACCATTCTAGTATTCTAGTATTTCTGCCAAGAAGAATCAGGAATGACTGAAAAATGATGACTACAAATCAAATCCGGGACATTCCAGCTTTGGATCTAACACTAAATACCAGTGCATCTTTGAAAGTTACTTACCCACCCTGGGCAAAGTTTTTCATCTGTAAAATGAAAGTTTTGTTGATCTTTCACTTCCCTTCCAGGGTTAAGATTCTCTTGCTCTGGTTAGACATCCTCTCTTGACAGTTAATCAGTAATGAGAGGATAATCTGCTTGTCCAAAAATGTGAATGGAGAAGTGGAGAATCAATGAAAAGAACATTTTTTTTCTTCTTCATTATTCTTCTGGACACACTGTAATGCATTGTTACTGGCTTTTGTTGTTGTTCAGTCATGAAGGATTCTTTCACAACCCCATTTGGGCTTTTCTTGGCAAAGATACTAGAATACTTTGCCATTTCCTTTAGCAGTTCATTTTACAGGTAAGGAAACTGAGCCACAGAGTAAATGACTTGCTCCACAGCTAGTAAGTGTCCAAAGCCAGATTTGAATCCAGGGTTTTCTGATATTCGGCCCAGTACTCTCTTCACTGAGCCTAATTACCCTACTGTCATTGTCTACACTGAAACAAACTTTTCTGAGGTGATTAAAGTGTCACAGAAGATAAGAGAGAATTAATTTTGAAACTGTTATTTTTTTTTTCAACTTTTTATTGACAGAACCCATGCCAGGGTAATTTTTTACAGCATTATCCCTTGCACTCTCTTCTGTTCCGATTTTTCCCCTCCCTCCCTCCACTCCTTCTCCCAGATTTACATGTTAAATAGGTATACAGTATATCCTAGATACAATATATGTATGCAGAACCGAACAGTTCTCTTGTTGCACAGGTTGAATTGGATTCAGAAGGTATAAATAATCCGGGAAGAAAAACAAAAATGCAAGCAGTTTATATTCATTTCCCAGTGTTCTTTCTTTGGGTGTAGCTGCTTCTGTCCATCCTTGATCAACTGAAACTGAGTTAGGTCTCTTTATCGAAGAGGTCCACTTCCATCAGAATATATCCTCAAACAGTATCTTTGAGGTATATAATGATCTCCTGGTTCTGCTCGTTTCACTTAGCATCAGTTCATGTAAGTCTCGCCAGTTCTCTCTGTATTCATCCTGCTGGTCATTCCTTACAGAACAATAATATTCCATAACGTTCATATACCACAATTTGAAATTGTTCCTACTGACAAATGTAGATTCCACAATAACTATGAAAGTCTGCTTCTCTAGTCAGGCTATTTTATGTCATCATTTCCTAGTGAAACATTTACTTAGATTAGTTTCAGATATTTAATGAAAATGTCATTAGAAATGGCATGAAGTTTCCTCAGTCGTGCTCTAGAGAGTCTTAAGGAGGAATGATCATTCTCATACGATTCTACATGGAGTGGTAGAAGGAACAGTTCCTCTGGGCCAAAACTCCCTCATTTTGCAGATCAGAAAATTCAGAGCCAAAGTTTATTTGACTTGCCCGAGCTGACACAAATAGTAATTATTAGACTTCTACTTCTCTCTCCGGTTTCAACTCCTGAGAACAAAAATGTCCATCCCAGGTTAAACTCATCACCTCTAATATTATAACCTTGCTGTTTAACTCAAGCCTTGACTGACCATCTCTCAGCCTCCTCTGATTAAATTGATTATATTGTTTGGAAGGCTGAAGGGAAGAGTAACAAACTTCTACCAATGTCTTCCTTTATAGAGAGCACAAACTACATCTTTGCACTCACTGCCTGGTTTCAACTCCAAGGAACAAGATGTCTTAGTACTAGGACTGGCACATAAAAGACACTTAATGTTTATTGGATATAATTGGTAGGAATTGAATTCAAGTGTTCTGACAATTTTTTTTAAACTTGTGTGAAACTTTGCATTTATCTTTATTAAATCACATATTAGTTCATAAATAATAGTCAATGGTCAGTAAACATTTATTAAGTGACTACTGCATTTTATAGAAATCATTGCAATCTAATGCTCTTTCCTTGTACTATGTGCATCATTCATATTAGTCATAGAGGTAGTACAGGAAAATTTGAGTTCAAATCTGACCTCGAACACTTACTAGCTCTGTAATCCTGGGCAAGTCACACAATCTGATTCATTTCAGTATTTTCATCTGTAAAATGGTCTAGACAAGGAAATGGCAAATAATTCTAGTATCTTTGCCAAGAAAACCTCAAATGGGATCATGAAGAGTCAGACAAGACTGAACAACTTTGCCTTGGTGATGTATATGTATGTGCACATGTGTATGTATATATACAGATAGACGTAGATATATAGATATCATATTTCAATTTAATTGGTTTCCTTTGTAAACTTTAAAAACAATATTCTTAGAAGACTATATTATGAATTGAGATTATGAACTTTCTTTATAATAAACAAAAAAAGGTTAGGAATCCTTACAAATATTTCTTTCTTTAAAAAAAAAATTCCACCTGGATTGCTTCTTACTTAGCCACTAGCCAATTGCCTTGTCACTCCTGATCTGCTTGCAGTCCAGAAAACCCACCTTGGTCAGCTCTGACGAGGACCCTGCAATCAGTTCTGTTATTTATCCACAGCTGTTATTGGATAAAGTGCTATTAGGTCAGGGAATTCTGTGATCATTTTGTGTGTTGTGCTGTTTGTCATTAATTGTGTGTTCTACTATTAGATTAGTTTCTTATTCTCTGAAAATGTTTTTCATCAGTATACATTATTAAAATACTCATTCATGAACAATTATTTATGTTGATACAGTAAAACAACAACTACCCACAAGAAAAAGAAATTGATAAATGGAGAATGTAGCTGAATTATGAGAGCATCTCAGGATCACATATGCCCCTGATGTAACCAAACCCTGAACTTACCAACTAATGATGGCAGAACACAGAAAATGATGATAGGATTCTCTGATCTTAGGAAAAGGCACACTGCCAAATGATAATCTCATAGAATTAAAATAATTTTAGTATATAGAACCTTATTTATCAGAAGACCTAGGTTTGATGTCAGGGCATCAAATTTTGGCCAGATTGTCTCTATTGCCTTTGTCAAATTAGAGATTGAAGCTTGATATTGAAATGCTAGTGGGAAAAAATGAATATGCAAGATATGCACTATCTCAAAAGACTGTCCTCTCATTCTCCTGAGGAGAATGGAAAACATTTAAAAATGATTGTTCATCAGTTCTCTTTCTGGAGGTGATACCATTTTTCATCATGGGGCCTTTGGGAATTATCTTAGACCATTGTCTCAATCAGAATAGCTAAGTCTTTCACTGAAACCACCCTGCTCCTCATTTCTTATAACACAATAGTATTCCATCACAATCATATGCCATAACTTGTTCAGCATTCCCCAGTTGATGGGCATCTCCTCAATTTCCCATTCTTTGCCATCACAAAAAGAGCTGCTATAAATATCTTTGTATAAAAAGGTTCTTTCCTCTTTTAAAAAATCTCTTTGGGATATAGATCTAATAGATACTATTAGCTTTTCAAATGACCCTATCATGCTGTTCATTTCTATTGAGCTTTCAATACTCTAAAACTCCATAATTGCTTTCGTACAAATTGCTGTCTCCCCACACACCTACTCTGTATTGGACTTTTGAAGTGGATTTTTTAAAACTTGTGTAAAACTTTGCATTTATCCTTATTAAATCCCATATTAGTTAATAAATAATAGTCAATGGTCAATAAATATTTAAGTGACTACTGCATTCCATCACAATTATATATCACAGTTTATTCAGCCATTCCCCAATTGACAGGTATCCCCTCAATTTTTAATTCTCTGCCACCACAAAAAGAATTTCTATAAGTATTTTGGTGCGCAAAGGTCTTTTCCCCTTTTATTTAATCTCTTTGGGATCCCAGACTAGTAGTTGGTAGTATTGCTGGGTCAAGGGTATGAACAGTTGTATATCCTTTTGGGCATAGTTCCCAGTTGTTCTTTAGAATCGTTGGACTACTTCCCCAATACAGAATTTAGTGTCCCAGTTTTCATATAGCCTTTCTAATGTTTGTACCTGTTACATTAACTAACCTGACAGGTAATAAGATGGTACCTCAGAATTGTGTTTTCATTTCTCTAATCAGTA
Source organism: Antechinus flavipes (assembly GCF_016432865.1). Taxonomy (NCBI): domain Eukaryota; kingdom Metazoa; phylum Chordata; class Mammalia; order Dasyuromorphia; family Dasyuridae; genus Antechinus; species Antechinus flavipes. The sequence goes on from NC_067398.1 coordinate 438,041,350, forward strand.
CTGATTTAGAGCACTTTTTCATGTGACTGTTGAAAGCTTTGATTTCTTTTCTGAAAACTGGTCTTTGGATCATTGATCAATTGGGGAATGCCTTTTTAAAAAAATAAATTTGACTCAGTTCCCTATATAGTTGAGAAATGAGATTTTTATCAGAAATTTGCTGCAAAAAAATTCTCCACCAGTTTTCTGTTTCCCTTCTAATCTTGGCTATATTAGTTTTGTTTGTGCAAATGCTTTTTAATTTATTATAATAACGATTACCTATTTTACTTCCCATAATCCTCTCTATCTCTTGTTTGGTCTTAAACTCTTAACTTATTCATTGAGCTGACATTTTTCCATGCTCCCCTAATTTACTTATGATATCACTCTTTATATCTAAATTTGTTATTCATTTTGACCTTATCTTGGTATATGATGTGAATGTTAGTCTAAACCTAATTTCAACCAAACTGCTTTTTGGTTTTCCCAGCAATTTTTGTCAGATGTTGAGTTTTTTACTGCAAAATTTTGGATCTTTGGGTTTATCAAACACCAGATTACTGTAGTAATTTATTACTGTGTATTTTATACAAATCTATAACTCTGATCCACCACTCTTATTTTTTATCCAGTACCAGATTAATTTGATAATTATCATTTTGTAATTTAATTTGAAGTCTGTAACTGTCAGGGCTGACTTCAATTTTTTTTTTCATTGATTCCCTTGATATTCTTGACTTTTTTTTCTTCCAGATGAATTTTGTTACAATTTTTTCGAGTTCTACAAAATAATTCTTTGATAGCTTGATTGATATGGCACTGAAAAAACAAATTAATTTAGATAGAATGATCATTTTTATTATATTGACTAAGCCTATCCATGTGCATAATTAATATTTTTCTAATTGTTTAGATCTGTCTTTATTTGTGTAAAGTGTTCCTATAGTTCTTCTGTTTGTCTAGGTAGATAGATTTCACAAATATATTTTCTACATTTATTTCAAATAGGATTTTCCTAATTCTCTCTGCTCTGGTAATATATAGAAATGCAGATGAAATGTGGATTTATGTGGGTTCCTGTCTTGCATTAAAGAAAAAATATTCTTCTAATGAAGTGAATTAGCACTGGAATGAGTAAGACTCCATTCTTCAGCTTCTGGAAGACAGTCTGAAAGACTGAGGCTGGAAATTAAAAACGGTGCTTATTTTCCCAAAGAGTAAATTTCAGAGAGAAATTTTTATACATTCCAAACAGTACAAAGCCTTATCAGTTAACATAACAGCTTGTAGAGTAAAGCCAGATGCAAAATGTAGTCAAAGGAAGGGAACATCAAAGAAGATGCAGCTGGTTCATTCCAAATTATTTTGGGCCTTCAAGGCCAAGCATATTCATTTAAAAAAAAAAAAAAAGGAGACCTCATAGGCTTAAAATAGCATTAGGATTTCCCATAGTTACTGCCTCCTCAAACTAAAGCTTGCTGCTCAATTAAGAATTTGAAATTTTTATATCCTTATAATTTGTTGCAGAATTGATACTTTGTATGTAAGTATCAGACTACATTTTTCCCCTTTGAATTTATTCTTATTAGATTCAGCCCAATTCTCTGGTCTTTTTAGATCCTTTGGAACCTGCTTCTATCTCCCAGCTTGTTAACTATTCCACCAATATGTTTGATGAGTGTAACATGAGACCAAACAGATTCCTTAAGGTTTTCTACTAGAGACCTCCTGTCCTGTTGATACTAAATCATTATTGGAGTCTAACTATTCAGTTATTTCTGAATCTATTTGAATGTAAACTACTTCAACTACAGAACCAGCCTTATTTCTGCATTTGTATTCCGTGATATTATGTTTGTATTCCAAAGCACAGTGCCATGGTAGATGCTTAATAAATGCTTGTTGAATGATTTCAGACTCCTAATTTAGATCAGCATTTTCCTTGGCCTCTACAGATTCTTTATCTTTGTTTTCTCCTCCACTGATTTAATCTTGTTGCTGTACAAGGGACTTTCAAAAGTCTTGTGTAGCTCCATAATTCAAAAGTGTTCATTTCTTCTTTCTCTGCTTGCCAGGAAATAATGGGACCAGTTGCCATTTTATTTTTTAATGTTAAGTTTTGAGCTGGCTGTTATATTCTCCTCTCATTAAGTGACTTCTTAATTCCTTTTTACTTTCTGCCATCACATTGGTATTTTCTGCATATTTTTAACTCCAATAGCATTTCCTATGTTATACTCTGCATATAAGTTAAATATACAAGGTAACAATATTATTGTACTCTTTTTCCAATCTTAAATCAATCAGTTTTTCCATGTTTGGTTCTAACTATTGCTTCTTGCTTTGCATACAGGTTCTTCAGGAGACAAATAAGATGATCTGTTATTCCCATCCCCCCACCCCACCCCCCTTTTTTTTTTAAATTAAAGCTTTTTATTTTCAAAATATATGCATGGATAATTTTTCAACATTAACCCTTGCAAAACCTTATGTTCTGATTTCCACCCTTCCCCCACCCCCTCCCCTAGATGGCAAGTAATCCAAACATATATAGAAATATATGTTAAATCCAATATGTACATACATATTTATACAGTCATCTTGCTGCACAAGAAAAATCAAGTCAAACAGTATCCCATCCTTTTAAGGATGCATTTTGTTGTGATCCACACAATCTTTAGTGTAGTCAGTGAAACACAATTGGACTTTTTTTGGGAATTCCTTGCTTTTTCCATAATCCCGTGAATATTGAAAATTTGGTCTCTAACCAGCATGCAAGTATGGTAATTTTTGGTTCATAAACCTAGCTTGTTGAATTTTAAGCATAATTTTGCTGGTGTATGAAACAAGAGCAATTGTTTGGTAATCTGAAACTTCTTAGCATGGCTCTTCTTTAGGATTGGGATATAAACTCTTCTTTTTTAATCCAGTGGATACTGTTGAGTTTTCCAAATTTGCTGACATTGAATACAGCATCATTCTTTAGGGCCTCAAGTAGCTCAAGTGGAATTCTGTTACCTCCATTAGTCTTTTTATTAGCCATGCTTTTTAAGGCCCCCTTGACTTCATTTTGTAGGATGTCTGGCGCAAGATCAATAATCATACTGTTGTGGTTATCAATGATGTTCAGATCTCTCTTGGTTAGTTCTATTCTATTTTATGTCTTTTATCATGCCCATTTTGGCATGAGATATTCCCTTGATATCTCTGATTTTCTTGATAATCTGTAGATTTTGTGGCTTCTTTTTAAGGAGGGAAAATCAGCATACATTGAGAAACCATTTTTCTTTATGGCAAAAATTTAAATGTCACACATTCTTTGTAAGTCATCACCAAATTACTCAGGTTGTCCACATGTGCTGGAAATGCATTCTTGGTTGTAGAGTCTCTGCTCACCCCCTTAGTGCCTCATTAGCATCCATACAACTAGACTCCTTTTTTTGTCGAGTTTGCTACTCTCATCTTACTCAGTATTTGTTACTTTGTCTTATTTGTTTTGCCTGTTCCAGCTTTTCTTTTGCTCCTTTTCAGTGTCCTTCTGGATATTATCTTCCTCACTCTTCATGGTCCTCTGTTTGCATTTTCTTTCTCCCCCTCAAATTCATTCAAGTTTCTATAACCCAAAATCCAATTTCAAATCTTTCTTTAAAATTCCAAAGTCTTTCAAATCATCATCCCAATTTTTAAAAAAATTCTTCTAATTTTAGTTCAAGCCTTCCTCTTTTGTTCCTTTTCCTATACAAACTTCTCTGTAGGAAACTAGAATTCTTTGATCATATATAAAGACACGCTTATATATACATACACACAAACATCTATTCTTTTCTTGTGAATAGTTAGACATTTATCTTGTTAACTAGTTTTTAAGCCCATTTTATAAATGTAGACATTTTAAAAGTTTCATTTATATCAAATGATTTCTTTATGGGTGAGGGAAGGGTACCACATAGACAATTACTTCATGCTATTTAAATTAAAAAGAAAAAAACAACAACAAAAAAAAAACTTTAGCAAAAGGGCTTCCAGGAACTGGAACTCCTACATATATTCTATAATTGAGTTCACTTTGCCCTAGATCTTCTAGTGCCAGTAGAAAAATATGCCAAAAGCTTTTTGGGAAATGTTGATATGAACTAAATCAACTATATTACTATAATCAATACCTTACCCCAATAGCTAACTAAGTCTAAATTATTAATTGACATCAATTTATAATTGTGGTGGTAAGCCTAACACTGGGCTGTGTAATACTAAAAAAGACATCAGCCCCTTAAGGTTAACTTTAAGGTGCTGAGGGGACTTTGTAGCCAGCCTCTGGGGACCCAGTCTGCCAGCATAAATGGAAGTTTGGGATAATTGCCTTAGAGCATGTGCTACAACTTCTGTTTTTGATAATCAAGAATGGTTCTTGGCTTTATCACTTTCTTAGCTTACCTTTAACTTTGAATTGAGAATAGGCCTTTGAAGAAAAAATCTTCTAGCTATTTCACAGTGTGCTTTTGGTGAATTATTTATGACTTGGATCATAGATATTTCCTTTCCAGATTGCATCTAGTGTAATAGAATGGTATGATTTGCCTTAAATTGTCAGCCTTATATTCACTGTTTTTCTTACTATGATTTACCTCCTTTTGCCCAATCTTAGCTTAAAAAAAAAAAGAATACTAGCATGATTTATTTTTTTACTTGCAGATGATCTTGAGATGCAGCTCTTGAGAATGGCATACAACAACTGAGGTACAATTTTCTTTGCATTGGTTTCAATCTATTTCAGTAATTGTCTCTCTTTTAAGTTAAAATTAAATGTACATAAAATTTGTCTTTATGATTCATTTTTAAAGGATGTTGAATTATTTGAAACAATATGTAGTTATTATATTTTAAAATTATATATTTGAAAAGTAAGCTGTATTATAATAAGTTTCATGTATGGCCTCTTTTGTTCTATGTATATGGAAATGTTTATTTGGTATTTGTGAAATTGGAAGTTTTTTAAATATTCTTTTTTAAGCTATTGATTATATTTTTCCTGTACCCATGACCATTTTGTTGGTCCTTTTCTACCTCCTTCATCATCTTCTCTTCCTCCTACCTCAAGCCTTTTCCTTCTGACTTTTTGTCTTTTCTCTCTACTTTCTTATGTGATTTTTCACAGTGCCTGGCTCATAGTCGGAATTTAATAAATGTTTATTAATTGATTGGTGCTATTTTCCAGTCTTACCCGGTTAGCAGTTTTAAGCAGATGACTCCCTAACCCACATTTCCAGTTTATGACTCATTTTTGTGGAAGTCTTTACTTATGTTCTTATTTTAAGAGAGCTTTTACTTTTAAGTCTCTAAGGAAAATACATCATGGTAACATTTCAATAAAGAAAACTAAAATACAAATTACTCTCAGATATGACTTATTTATTAAACATAAAAATTTAAAGAGGTTTTATGTAATTTTAAACATCCCTTCTGTAATTACTGTGCATTCCCTAGTGAAATGAAGATAGATTCCCAAGTGGATATCCATCTATTTGAACTTTTCAGTATATAAATTTAAGATAATTATTTTTCAAATAAAGTAATGAATTGATACATCCTTAATGTCAATGAAATGTGAATTTTGCCAATACTTGTTTTGAATATTAATAGACAAGTGATATTCAGTCATATGCTAAATTGAAAACACTTATTGAAGGCATTTAAAAGCTAATCTATTCTCTTAAACTGTCAATCTTGTTTTAGAAAATGAATGAAAAGATATGTAGTATGTCTAATATGCAAATATACAGTAAGTCATTCAGGACTGTAAAGAAAAATATCCATTATGTAGAGTTATAATATATAATTGATATATAGTTGATCTGATAAGCAACAGAGAGAAAAAAAATTGCATGATTAAATAAAGTTCTGAGTTTAAAATCAAATTATGTCTCAAATTGTTTGCTCTTCTATATAGCATTCTCCAGGGCCACATTAGAATAGCATTTAAATTAGAGATTCTTAATCTAAGGTTGAAAAACTTTAACATTTTTTTAAATAATTGTGTTTCAGTTTTGTTGGTTTCCTTTATAATCTAATATGTTGTATTTTATATATTTAAAAACATTCTGAGAAGGTGTCAATAAGTTTTGCCAAACTGCCAAAGGAGTCCATGACCCAAAAAAGTCTAAGAATGGATAAAAATGAATTAGTCTTGTATTCTCTTAATTTGAATGCCAGACTACTTTTATTTATGCAATTTTTTATTGCTTTAAGGCAGACGGTTTGACTTGGGCTCTCTTCCAAGAACTAGTCTCAACCATTTCCCTCAACCCTTCCTAATTATTCCACTTGAAAAATCCAATTAGAAGTCATAGCCATTGTCACTAAATTTACTGTGGATTTAATTTAAGTGCTTGAAAATCAGAGGGGGAAAAGGACTGGATTTGGAGTCAATCAGTTAAACATATAAGTGCTTACTATATCCCTGGTACTATGCTAACCTCTGGGAATTAAAATAAAAGCATTGTTCTGTGCTTAAGGTGCATACATTCTAATGGGAGAAGACTATACGTGAAAGGAAGCTGAAAAGGGAATAATCTGGGGAGAAATGAATTCATTCCTAATCTGGGAACTTTCCTTAAAATAGAGTTTCTGACTGAGGGGATGTCCATCAGTTGGAAATGACTGAGTAAGTTATAATATATGAATGTTAGGAAATATTATTTTTTAATAAGAAACAATCAGCAGGATTATTTCAGAAAAGCCTAGAAAGACTTACATGAACTGATGCTAAGTTAATTGAATAGATCAACCAAGAGAACATTATATATAGCAAGATTATGTGATGATCAACTGTGCACATATATTTTTATAATAGCTTTTTATTTTCAAAATATATGCAAAGATAGTTTTCAATATTCACTTTTTCAAAATCTTGTATTCCAAATTTTTTCTCCCTCTCTTTCCGCTGTCCCCTTCCCTTAGGCAGCAATTAATCCAATATATGTTAAACATATGCAATTTGTCCATACGTATTTCCACAATTATCATGCTATACAAGAAAAACGAGATCAAAAGGGAAAAAATAAGAAAGGAAACAAAATGCAAACACAAAAAATTGAAAATACTATGTTGTGATCTACATTCAGTCCTCTTAGCCCTCTGTTCAAATGCAGATGGCTCTCTCCAACACAAATCTATGGAAACTGGCCTGAATCACCTCATTGTTGAAAAGACTCACATCCATCAGAATTGATCATAGCATATTCTTGCTGCTGCTGCAAAACCTTCCTGGTCTCACTCACTTCACTCAAATCAGTTCATGCAAGTCTCTCCACTCAGTTTCCAGTTCTTTGCCACTACAAAAAGAACTGCTACAAACATTTTCACACATGTGGATCCTCTCTTTTTTAATGATCTCTTTGGGATAGAGACCGTATCCAGTAGAGACCTTGCGGGATCAAAGAATATGCACAGTTTTATAGTCTGTTGAGCATAGTTCCAAATCACTCTTCAGTATGGTTGAATTAGTTTACAATTCCACCAACAAGGTATTAGTCACCCCGTTTTCCCACATCCCCTCCAACATTTATCATTATCATTTCCTGTCATCTTAGCCAATCTTAGAGATGTGTAATGATACCTCAAAATTGTCTTAGTTTTTCCATATATTTTGAATATAAAAAGCTATTATTAAAAAAGTTGGAGTTTTTGAAAGGAACCATCCAAATATGAAGAAAAGTATGGCTCAAATTACTTCAGTGCAAGGATGGGCCAGAGTGAACTTCTAGGGTGAAGAGGCTGCTGTGATCTTTGATTTAAGGCCAGAGAGTTGGGAATGGAGTCTGTAGAGAACTTGAGGTTGAATCTCAGCTTTGATATTTGCTCTGTTGACTTTAAACAAATCACTTTATCTTTTTGGATTTGAGTTTTTTCATCACAAAATGAGTAAATTAAACTAGATAATCTTTTCAACTCTAAATCTATGATCCCATGAAGTGGATCTAATAAAAATGTTTTTATTAATAAAAGATTAATTTTGTTATTTAATTTTGGAACGTATCTGGCTTTAGAAATCCAAAGTTATAAAAACTATACATTGTCATTATCATCATCACAAAGCACTTTACATATCTCATCTCATTTTGCCTTCACAACAATCTTGGGAAGTAGGTGCTAGTATTATTCCCATTTTATTAGTGAGAAAATTGAGACATATTTAAATGACTTGGTCAGAGTTACACAGCTGGTAGGAATGAGGTCAAATACAAATATAAATCCTTTTACCTCCAGATTATCAGCATTTTGTCCATTAATTTTTGTGAGTTGTTTCAGAAAAGACTACTTTTATACTGTTTGTTATGATGAATTTTCAAAGTAAATGAAAGAATCACATCAGAATCTGAGGCTATCATATGTGAATATACCAGGATATTTTTTCTAGCTAGGTCATAGTAACTTGCAAGAGCAGATTATTAAATTTTCATTATAAATATTTACATCTCAGAAATTGGCAAAGGCTATAAGTCAAGGCTTGTTTTATTTTGTTGATTGTCTAGAATTAAGAAAGTTAGGGAGGAAATCTTAGAATTGCAGATTAAACTAAAAAATGTGTCATATATAATTTTTTTTTGCACAGAGACCTAGTAGTTAAATATTTACCAGCATATCCTTGGAGCTTGGAGTTTGAGGAGTTAAGCCATAAGATGAATTCTACCAAGAAGTACATACTTCAAAGTACACATGTTGCTAAAATATTTGTTCATATTAGGGACAGAATCCTGATTTCAATCATGGAGCAGAAACCAGCAACTTTCCTTCACTATAGAATATAACACATTTGTGACCTTAAGGCATCAAGGAGTGATATTTATTCCTTCTACTCTTGTTCTGTTCAGTCAGATCTAATTTTTCATGCTTTCATTTTGAGATTCTCTTGGTAAAGATATTGAAGTAGTTTGCCATTTCCTTTTTCAACTCATTTTACAGAAGAGGAAACTGAGGGAACAGGGTTAAATGACTATCCCAGGGTCACACAGTTAGTCAGTATTTAAGGCAGGATTTGAACTCAGTTCTTCCTAACTCCAAGGCTGTCACTCTATCTACTGCACCATTTCTGCCTCTCTCATTTCTTTTATTTATTGACTCATAACTTTTTGACTTCTCTGCAGTCTTTGACATAATGAATTGCTCTTCTCTCCTGCATACTCTTTCCATTTTAATGTTTTCATGACATTGCTATTTTCTAATTCTCCTCATACTCATCTGTCCTGTTTAGTTTCCTTTGGTTATCCCTGAGGCTCTGTTCTAGACTTGACTTTTTCTCTATTCTGGCTCCCTTGATGAGCTTTCTTAGATTCATGAGCTTTCTTTGGTTCAATTGTCTGTTTGCAGGTCTATTTAGTCCTAACTTTTCTCCTTAGCTCCAGTCTTAAATCAACAACTTCCTCTTAGACATCTTGAATTAGATGTCCCAGTCATCTTTAAATTAACACATTCCAAAATAAATTTCATTATGGTCTTCTACCTTGCCTTCCCTCTTTCTAATTTCTTTATTTCTAATTTCTGATTATTTTAAATAATATTTTATTTTTTTCCTAAATACATGTTAAAACAGTTTTTGACATAAAGTTTTGAGTTCCATATGCCTCTCTCCCTTTCCTCCCCCTTTCCTGAGACAGTAAGCAATGAGATATGTTATACATATACAATCATATAAAATATTTTCATATTAATCATTTTGTACAAGAGAGAAAGAAAAGGTATAATTTGGTCAGCATTCAGAGGAGACTGATAGCATCTTTCATTATAGTCCTTTGGAATTGTCTTAGATAATTTTATTGCTAAGAATAGCTAAGTCATTCACAATTCTGCATTGTACTAATGTTGTTACTGTGTACAGCATTCATACTAATTTTGTTATTGTGTACAGCATTCTCCTAGTTCTGCTCACTTCACTTTACATTGGTTTATGTAAGTTCTTCCAGGTTTTTCTGAACTCATCCTGCTTATCATGTTTATTATAGAACAATAATATTCCATCACAATCACATATCATAGCTTGTTCAGCCATTCTCTGATTGATGGGCATCCATCCAATTTCCAGTTATTTGCCACTGTAAAAAGAACAGTTGTACACATTTTTGTACATAGGGGTCCTTTTCTGTTTTTTATGATCTCTTTGGAATACAAAATTTCTAGAACTGTCAATCATAGCAAAACAGGAGGTTTTGATTTACCCTGATTTTCTAAAAGGGTGATAGCACTCACCAAATATTAGTCATTATTTCTGTACTTAAAGCTACCAGTGAATTACCCTATTGAATTCAGGTCAAGGTGGTGACATTAAGGTCATGTGTAATCTGAAAAATAAATAGATGGGCTGATTCATGTGAGAATAAACTAACAGCCTGAATTAGCACTCGTGGGAATCAAGCAGAAGTTCTCCAGAATAAATATTTTTTTTAATGGATGATTTGCAGAAAGAGTTGGTAGATAAGAATCACTTAAGCAGAAGGTTTTTGGATGAGTTCATTGGAAGGATGAGTTCTCACAGTGTGATTACGGGTTAAGCTCAGTAAAATGGCAATCAGTTCTGGCTTTGTTTGATCACTTGATAGATTTAGACTGAGTTTCCACACAAACAAAATCCATAATTTTGGAGGCTGAAATAAAAATTGAAGTTTGAGAAATCTAAATTTTTCATACCAAGTTATAATTACAGTTTGGATTCAGTTTCTTATTCCATAAAATAAAGTTTGCTACCCATTAGGATAGTCATGAAAAAAAAATGAGTTGAATTGAGGAAACAACATAGGAATTTTGTGTAAATAGAAAGAAGATCAAAGCATGGCTATAGAATGAGTTGGATTTTCTTCATAAGCAATTATGGAATTACACAATCCCTTTTGACAGTGTTAAAGACTCTTTCAAAGATAGGATTTAAATGAGTACAATTTAAGAGGCATATTTTCATACGTTGGCAATTTTGTTACTTTATAAAGTTTTTTGTCAATGAAATATTTAGCATCTTAGATTCTTAGAGTCCATCTAGTCCTACTTTTTCATTTCCAGGTGTTTTGAAGAAACAGTAGGGAGGATTCTGGGAAGATGGTAGAGTAAGTTGATAAATTTCAACCTCTCCAGATTTCCCTCATAAACAACAAATTTGTGTCTCAGGTGAACATAGATTGATGAAAAATCAAGAAGACTTGGAACAAAATAGAGGTCCTCTTAGAAGGTCTGAGAATCCAAGATGATGTGAAGGAAGTTCCCAGGCCAGAGATTAACCCATGTGAAATGTAAACACTCCCAGGTTAATTTCATAGAAACATCAAGTGGGGACCCTAGGGGTGAGCTGGATGTGGCTGGAGCTTCAGCAGGAACCACAGAGAAACTTTCACCTTCTGATTGTGTGAGGAGTCTGGGGTCTGAGTCAGGGAACCCTGAGGGAACCTCAGCTGATAAAGAAGGCCAGGTTCAGCTGGGCTGCAGAGACAGGGCCTTGGGTGAGAAGGAACCAGCACACCTGGTGAGTGCAGGGCGAGGGGGGGTGGCAGGAGGTCAGGGATGCTGCTGGCAGGAGGGGGAAGATATGGAATTCCAGATCAGAGAGCAGAGCTGAAGTGAAGTTAGAGGTACCTCCCAATCTATGATTAGGGGTGCTTATACTGATACCTCTTATTAAAAAAAAAAAAAACAGCAAAGAAGAAAGAACCCAATCATAGAAACTTACTATAGGAACTGGGAAGATAGGGTTCATCTCCAGAGGACACTGAAGTAAAAAAAGCTTCTACTCCAAAGAGTAATGTTAAATGGCTTCCTGCCCAAAGAGAATTTGTAGAAGAACTCAAAAAATAATTTAAAAATCAAATGAGAGACATTGAGGAAAAGTTAAAAATAATAATAATAAAATAAAAAGCATCCAAAAAAATAAGATTATAAAAAAAAGTTAACCAACTAGAATAGGAGATACAAAGTCTCAAAGATTAAAATAACTCCTTGCAAATTAGAATTGGGTAAGAAGAAGCCAGTGAAACTATAAGAGCTCAAGAAATAACAAAAAAGATTATAAAAGACTGAACAGAATATGAAACATGAAAAACAACAGATCTGGAGAATAATCAAGAAAAGAAAATATAAAAATTATTGAACTATCTGAAAAGTTTCATGACCAAAAAAATGCAATAGTGCAGGAAATACTCCAAGAGAATTGTCCTGGAGTGATAGAACATGAGGGAAAAGTAGAAATAGAAAAAATCCAATGATCATTATTTCAACAAGATCCTTTGTGGAAAACACATAGGAATATTATTGCCAAATTTAAATAACCCCAGATCAAAGAGAAAATTTTGCAAGAAACAAGAAAAAAAAATTCAAACATGCTGGAGCTACAATTAGAATTCTGTACGACTTTAGCAGCCACAATAAAAGACCTCAGGTTCTGGTATCATATCAACCAACAACCTGCAACCAATAACAATCGGCCTGTGGCCAAAAATATCATAACCAGCAAAATTATCCATAATACTGAATGAGAAAAATGGACATTAAAAGAACTTGCTGATTTTGAGGATTTTTTGTCAACCAAACTCGAACTCAGTAAAAAATTTAATGTAAAGGAACCAAGGAATCAAATGGACAGATTGTGTTTCACATGAGAAATGTACATCATGTTTATGATTGACATTAGCAATAGGGTAGTTCAAAAGAAAGATTGGGGCAGAATTATGTTAAAAGTAGTAATTATATTATACAAATGAGATACAGAGGAAGAATAGACTCAGAGATATTAAAGGGTGGGAAGGGATGGTAGTTCTGAAAATCTACTCACATTGGGAATTGGTTAATTAGGCAACACTACAATGAAGGGTATAGCACCCTCCAAAATTTATAAGGAAGTGAGGGGGGGAGTGCTAGGCAGACAAGGAAGCAAAAGGTAAGGGAAGAAGATCATGGATGGGGAGAGATTTGTGTGTGTGTGTGTGTGTGTGTGTGTGTGTGTGTATCTACATATTTATATATAAATATATCCTTTAACTATAGCCTGTTTGGGGGAGGTGAGAGCGATGAAGGGAGAAAAAGAATAAAGTATAAAAAATGTACAGCAGACAACAAAAGAACAATTTACAAGGAAGTAAAGATGGACTCGTGAATATAATTTCTTCTATTAACATATACTATATATATTATATATATATACACACATATGTTAGGCATGACACTGTTCTCTTTTGTTTTATATTCTTTTCTGTTTTTCTTTTTTTTTCTTATTCTGTTTTTAAATAAATAAAAGAAGAAAAAAAGATTAAAAAAAAACAACAAAAAAAAAAAAACTGAAGAACAAAGAAATCTGAAGTTCAGAGTATTAATAGTTTCCAATATTTTCAATGGGTAGTGACCATCTATTACAAATCATAAACCAGAAGACCTAAATTTTAAAGAAAGAGTGATCTGGTAATATATTAGGAGGAATTTCCTCATATTAGCTAATTCTTAACTTCTCAGATTGTTTCTACTGAAAGGTGCACTAGATGACCTTTTCCTTCCCTGCCTATGAGTTAAGTAGAACGCTTACCATATTTTTTTTTGCCAGATTAATCAGAATTTGCGGCATTAAAATGCAGTAGTGACTGGTTTGTTTTCTCTAATAAATGCAATGTATTTAATAGACAGGTCTAGAAAAGGTCCTGAAACATTTGTAAACTAAATCGACCCAGTCCAAAACTAATCTTTGGTGATGATTCCCCCCCCCCACCACCAAGATTGAGAGATTTCAAATATTGCCAGTATACATAAGCTTATCCTATTGTTAGTAACTCTACCTTATTACTACAATATAATATTGACACAAACAGTACAAAATATTATATGATACAAATCATACGGAAGTCTTACTGCTGGCCAACAAAACCAAAGTCTAGACTCTGTGGAGACTACCTTTTGAGGGAGCTAGAGCTGGGCCAGTGCCATAAGGCAGAAATAGGACTATTTGATCAATGGTTGTTTTTTTTTTTTTTTTCAAATAAAGAGAAAATATTGATGTCCTCATGTAATCTCATGCAGTCTGCTTTTGTTTGCTGATTCCCTTGTGTCAAGAACTACCACTGAGTTTTCTGTTTTTACACCAGGATTTAGAATGGTTTTTCAATAAGTTAAGAGATCATTTCTGATTTATGTTTAGGAATACAAAATGGACTCTCTTGTTATTCTAGTAATGGGTTTAGTTGGTCCCATAATACAATATATCTTCTTCATTTTTGTAATAGCTTTCTAAGTAGATATTTCATTTTCCATGTTTGCTTGTCACTGCGCTGATTGTTTTCTTTCCAGGAATTTTTTTCTGCTGACTTGACTGTGATTCAAGCTGTTTGATTAAAATGAATTCTGCTAAATTTCCAGAATGGTGTGCTTTCTGCATTTCAGAGAACAAGAATGTATGTATATAAAGCAAATTAAATCTGGAGTTTTGAGCTTGCTTCTTATTTGAAAGTTTATTTAAAAGCTGTACATTTGAGCCCTCCCTTAGGTGAATAGTGAAATGCATATGATCATGAATTTAGAGTTAATGGATCACTTCCTATTGGAAGAATGAGAAATTGGATGAATGTGTACATGTTGTAGAAAGGAAGTAACAATAACATTAATAGATGATAGCTAGCATTTATTAAAAAAAAACAACTTAAAGTTTGCAAAGCTCCTTACATACATTATCTCTTACTACCATTATCAGCCCTATTTTATAAAGAAATCGAGACTGAAAGAGATTAAATGACAAGAGTTGTATAATTAGGAAATGTCTAAGACAGAATTTTAATATAGGCTTTCCTGATTCAAAGTCCATCATTCTATCCACTACTTCATCTGCCTGACCTAATTATCAGTTTGGGAGATGGACCAGCTGATTACTTAGGTCCCTTTCTGCTATAAGAATTTTTTATTCTAATTTGCAATTTCAGTTGGTGGCAAATGTTAGCTATTTTTTTTCCTAGCAAGCTCCTAACAAATTAGTGTTCCTTATGGGTTAAAATGTGTCTTATGCTTTACAAGATTATTCCAATTTACATAGTTATTGGTTTCTACTATCCACTGGAAGGTTCAGTTGGAATTTCCTTTTTCTTTTTACTCATTTGACACCACAGTTGATAGATTATGACACCACAGTCCCTTTTCAGTTTTATCAAAGAATTTTTATTGAAAGCCTTTGACTTTACCAAATGATTTGGGTTATAATTTAATTTACTTTGATTTATTTCAATTATTCCTAGCTTAAGACTTTGAGATCCCAATTTTCAGTTCCTTGAAGAACTAACTAAAAGTGAATTATGTAATAATGGTACCATGTGTACCTGAAAGTTTTTGAAATTTGACTCTTCATAAAGAGTTAATTTAGTGGATAACATTTTTACATGTGTGCGTGTACACACACACACACACACACACACACACGAGATAAAGGACAATTCTTTTAAAAGAGCCTATCAGAGGTACCTTGTTCTTCTTTTAAAATCTAAAACCTTACTTTGAAAGGAAACAGATGCCTTAAGGATGACAGGTGAAAAGGCTATAAACGTCAATCTGATTATGACACCACAGTCCCTTTTCAGTTACATCAAAGAATTTTTATTGAAAGCCTTTGACTTTACCAAATGATTTGGGACATAATTTAATTTACTTTGATTTATTTCAATTATTCCTAGCTTAGGACTTTGAGACCCCAATTTTCATTTCCTTGAAGAACTAACTGAAATCGAATTATGTAATAATAGTACCATGTGTACCTGATAGTTTTTGAAATTTAACTCTTCATAAAGAGTTAATTTAGTGGATAACACTAAATTTGTACACACACACACACACACACACACACACACATACGATAAAGGACAATTCTGTACAAAGATCCTATCAGAGGTACCTTATTCTTCTTTTAAAATCTAAAACCTTACCTTGAAAGGAAACAGATGCCTTCAGGATGACAGGCGAAAAGGCTATAAACTTCAATCTGAACCCTAAGCCCCAGAAAGTGGTAGTAAAACAAGCTACATAAAGAAAATCTTAAAGCCCCGGTCTTTGTTCCTTCCTGAAAATGTCTGGAACCAAGAAGCTAACTAACATTATTAGATGGTTATTTTGGGCAGATAAGTAAATCTGATTACTTGCAAGGTGGTAATTTCCTTGTGGAGTAAATGTCATAAAACTGTTTATAGGTTTATTCTCAAGGATTTGAAATTCATTTAGTGAAGAATTTTTGCTGATATCTTGGCAGTATCCACGGCAGGGAAAAGCAAAATGCAGTTTTCTTTTCATTCTTAGCCTTGGTACCATGTGTAAAAAGAAAGGAAAGTGACCTGCTTGTGGTTTTTTATCTTGGGGTTTAGCTAAGTAGCCTGAAAACATGGTTTCAGAGTCAGACTGTAGGATGTTCAATGCCATTACAGCATGAAAATTCAGAAAGAGACAGAATGGTATTTGTCATAATGGCATGACCTTAGCTGAACAATGATTAGTTCTGCTCTATTTGAATGGACTCTGTGATTGGAACAAAACTGTTGTTGGTGTTTGAAAGTTAATTTTCCTAGCAGTAGTAAAATAAATAAAATACATTTTATAATACATTATTTTAATGCCTCATCTCATTTAGTACTTATAATAACCTTGTGTATTATTCAAGTTATTTGACATCTGCAAGACTCAATGACCTCATCTGCAAAGCAAGGATATTAATAATTACCTACCTCACAGAGTTGTTGTGAGTATCAAATGAAATAGGTTAAAGTGCTTTAAAAACTTTTAAGTACAACATAAATTTTTATTAGCTAAATATTAATAGGAAATTTTCATTAGGTGTTTTTGAACTTTAAGGACTTTAAAAAATTATTATTATTTTCATTGCTAGGTAGTATATTCGATAGAACACTGGATCTGAAGTCAAAAAGATCTGAGGTCAAATTTGTCCTAATTGCATGACCCTAGGCAAGTAACTTAATATTTGTGTGCCTCATTTTACTGACTTGTAGGTTAGATAATAGTAGCACTTATCTCCCAAGATTGTCTTAAAGATATTTGTAAAGTGCTTTGTAAACTTATAAATAGCAAATAATTGTCACTTATCATCATGATCTTTCTTTGTGTAATATTGATTTTTTTTTCAAGCTGGTTAAATCTAGGCAAATCTCAGTTTCTTTATTTAAAAAATAGAGACAAAAATACCAACGTATGATTTACCTTACTGATGTGAGCTCTGATACTATGGGGAAAATTTGGATGGCCTTCAGGAAGATACGTTATCTAAAACCAAAATTTTTTGTCCATGACTTCATTTTGAGGGGAGAAGTAGGAGTGAATTATTCCTTTTTTAAATTTAAATGAGACTACCAAATTCTGTAGAACTGGATACCAGAATACCACCAGACATTCTGGACCCCAGAATAGGGATAGCCTACTAAAGACCTACATGACATGCCTACAAAAGGAGCAGGTAGTAAGGCTCTGACCTCAGGCATAGGCAGGACACATGGAAAAGAAAGGAAGGGGCTAAAAAGACAAAGCTACACATTCTGCTAACCCCTCTGCTAGGGAGTTACATACCTTCCTCTTTCTCATCAGTTTTACTTGCTGCAATAGCCAGCACTTATATAATACTTTAAGGTTACAAAACACTGCACATTTTCTCATATGATCCTTAAAATCACTTTGTGGGCTAGGGACCACTATTACCCTTGTTTTACAGATGAGGAAACTGAGGAAGGAGAGATGTTAAGTGATTTGTCTGGAATGGTACAGCTATTACTTTAACTTGGATCTTCCTAACTTTGTCAGGGTACACTGAATTGTAAATTAAAGCTTCTTAAACTTTGGATTGCAACCCCATGTAGAATCTCATAACTCAGAGTGGATGTTGCAAAATTATGATTTATTATCAGTAAATGTTTGATTTATATACCTATTCTATATACTTACATACCTGAGGCAAATAAATACATAGATAATAAATAATTTATTTAGATGATTTTTTTTTGTTTTTATTTTAATATTGTTTTGATTAGGTAAAAGAGACCATTCTTTGTCCCAGTGGCTACTTAGCCTTAATCATATAATGGGTTTTGCCTCAGTCAGATTGACACCTTTCAAACATGTCAGCTTAAAAAAGTTATATGTGATAGCACTAGCCTTTGGAGCATGCTTAGATTGCCTATTCATTCATTAAAATTGGATAGCAATTGAGGTAAAGAATGGCCTCTTTCACTCATTGAAGATTTAAGCTTAAAAAGGACAGGGTCTCCCATTGCATCCAGGGCCATCTTCAGGTCTGATCTATATCTGCCACTGGACCCAGATGGTTCTAGAGGGGAAAGTGAGGCGGGTGACCTTGTACAGCCCAAATCCAATTCACTTTCATGTCATGACATCACCTCCCTGATGTCATGGTCTTCTTTAAGAACAAAGGACAATCGGCAACAACAACATCCAAGGTTGTATAAAAATTTCTTGGGTGAAAAAATTTAAGAAGCCATCAAACTGCCTAGATATCTGTGTTATAACATAAGGATGTTCTCTCATTTTGAAAAAGGTGCCTGCAATGGCATCTGGAGCACTTTGATTTGAGGCCTAAAAAAGGGTAGCCACAGACATTTGTGCATGTGAGACTTCATACATAAGTATTAAGAAAGGAGGAAGCTTTTTAGACAGCTCTCTTTGAAAGCATGTTTTCTGTTAAACTGTATATGTGACTCTCAAATGGTCAGCTTACAGGTTAAGTTTTCTTTCTTTCTGTGGGAGAGAGAAAGAAAAACAGCTTTGATTTATAATGGTATGGGAGGGGAGGGAATATCAAAGAGGTGTCTTGGTCACTATTGGGAGTTTTTTCTCCTGAGCAAGGAAAATAAGTAGTTTTCTTCTTGATTTTCATAAGAGTTAGTGAAAAATAATTTGATTTAAATTAAATTGAATAACTCAAAATAAGTTTAAAATACTTACTTTACAAATGTGACATCTTTAATACAGGATTTGAAGATATTTGCAGTTGTGTACACTGATTTTTTTTTTTTTTTAGTGGACATGAAATTAGAGCTTCCTTGATATGCCAACCATTGTTCTACATTAGGGGACATTCATGCCCTGAAGTTCCCCCAAAACTGGCCCAAAGATGTACATTAACCACTTTTACCTGTCATAGTTTAATAATTAGTAGTTTTATTATGTAGTTTCCATCTTGGGTTATAATCTAAAGATTTGTTTCTGAATCTAAAAATGCATTTTTCCCACAAAAACAATACAAATCGTGATTGTTTAGTCTGTGTAATACTATAATAACAAACCGCCATTTGTAGCACTATTTCCATCACAGGGAACTAGATATTTAAGCTGGAAATGTCAAAATTGGAAAGATGATTGAGAAGTAGGGGGGTGGGTTGGGGTGGGATTTTGGGGCAACTTCTTTAGTTGCAAGCATGTAATGGTCCTTGTGTTCTGGAGCAAGGACTCTGCTGGGTGAACCCTGGTTAGGCAGGTCTAAAATAAAGAAAAGGAGATGGGAATAAGGAATAAGGTGGAAGAGGGGTGGAGCTTGGAAGTTAAGGTCAGTGAATAAACAAGAAGAGGGCATTGCTGTTTCTGACAGAGGTAGTTGTTGTTTGTGTTCCTGAAGAAAACCTTAACATCAGGAAGATGATGCCATGAGATGCAAGTGAATGGGATTTAAATGAGGAAGAGCTATGCAAAGTTAGCTGCCTCATGTTCCCTCCAAACACCTGCATCCAATGGCCAGATCAGGAGGACTGGAGATGGCCCTAGATGGAGAGGGAGGTCTTGGCTTTTTTAAGATAAGGTCTTTAACTAGTCTCAGTTTGCCTGAGAGAACGCCTAATAAGTGATTAAAGCAAGATAAGAAATGAAGCAAAGAATGACCTCTTTTACCTAGTCAGAAATGGTGGTTGAAAGAGCATTTCCCCTCCCTACCCAAAATGGATTAAAATTGGAAGAAAAGTGAAAGAGGTCAGAAGGATGGATGGAACAGTAAAAGCAAGGGAAGAGAAGGAAAAGGAATGGACAAGTAAAATCTCCATTAGATATGGCAAAATAAGTTCTCATCACCATTCCTAGTTGTCTCTTGGTATATAAAACTATATATTGTCTGACATTGAAGTTGGTGACTACCTGTACTCTTTACTTTCTGCTCTTTATCAATGACTTAGATAAAGGCATAGTTGATATGCTTGTCAAATTTGCGATTGGCACAAAGCTGGGAAGGATAACTAATTCTTTGAATGATAAAATCTAAAATGATCGTGATAGGCTAGAACAATGGACTGAATTTTTTAAAAGATTTTTTTTAAAGCTTTTTATTTTCAAAACATATGCATAGGTAATTTTCAACATTCACTCCTGCAAAACTCTGTGTTCCAATTTTTTTCTCCCTCTCAACCCACTCCTTCCCTTAGACAACAAATAATCCAATATGTTAAACATGTGCAGTTCTTCTATATATATTTCCACAGTTATCATGATGCCCAAGAAAACTCAAATCAAAAAGGAAAAAATGAGAAAGAAAACAAAATGCAAGCCAACTACAACAACAGCAAAAAAATGAAAATGTTATGTTGTGATCCACACTCAATCCCCACAGTTATCCCTCTGGGTGCAGATGGCTCTCTTCATCTCAAGTCCATTGGAACTGTCCCGAATCACCTTACTGTTGAAAAGAGCCATGGAATGGACTGAATTTGATAATATAAAAATTAGTATGGGTGAAAAACCATAAAGTCCTAACAAGATTAAAAAAAAATAAGCCCCCACTTCTCAAGTATAAAATAGAGGAGGCATAATAAGACAGTATTTTACCAAAAAAAAAAAAAAAGTGTTAGGACTTTAGTGGACTTTAGCAACTATGAATCAGCCTTAAGCTGTGAGAAGAATCATGGTATCCAGAATGATAGTGGTGGTTGTCCCACTTAATTTGGTCCTGGAAAGACCACTTCTGAAGAATTGTGTTCAGTTCTCTGTGCCATATTAACAAACTTGAATGCATTCAAAGTGACGAAAATGGTGAAAGGGCTGTAAATTATGACATGTGAGGATAATTTAAAGAATCTGGAAGTTGTTTAGCTTATGTATATATATGGAGATGTGGTAGTATCTAAAGAATTGTCAGGTGGAAGAGAAATTTGGCTTATTTTCCTCCAGAAGCGGAATTAGAAGTAATGGGAGAAAATTGCAGAGGGACAGTTAGTGCAGCAAACTGTATTTATATTAAAATCCAGTATTAAGGGTATGACATTTATAAAATAAGTAAGCCACTTAATTTAATTCCTTTATATAAGGAAAATTTATCCCAAAGTAGGACAAAATGCACAGAAAAGATAATGTTTCCTCCCTTACTTGGAATCTTCAAGATTTTTATCTTATTGAGAATGTTGTCAAGGGAATTCTTTTGTCAGGTGTGGAGTGAAATAGATGGTCTCTGAAGTACTTTCCAAGTCTATTATCATATGATTATATTAATGAAATTAAGAAGATAGTAAATCTGCTGGATTCTTTCTCCACATATCTTCAACTATTAACATTAACACCATGTCTCATGTCTAGGAAGGCATTTATAGAAGTAAATTGTCAACTCTAGTTCTTCAAAAGCTTAGCACTATCCTTTAACCAGCCTATTATTACCCACCTCTCATTTCTATTGTCTTTTCTAGTCTTAATATCCTTTATAGTATGACCAGATTATCTGCATCTTCTCCTAATAATGTCCTTCTGTAGTCTAAAGAATATTGAATTTTGAATCCAGAGTGTTTTGTTTGCATTTTTGCTTTGCCACTTTATGATCAAGTCTTGTTAAGTGTCTATTGTGTTATACATAGTGTATACAACATAGGCACTAGGAGTATTAAAAAATTTAGATAATTACCTTTGGTTTCGTGGTGCTTAAAACTGAATTGAAGATAAGACTGATTCTCAATATGGCATGATAAGTACATGAGAATCGATGTAAAGAATGTTTTTGAGGTCTGAGAAAGGAAAGTGTCAACAGCAGGGATGTGGAATTGGAGTTAGGTTTTAAAGGATGGATAGCAATCCAACAGGGTAAGGGGAGGAAATTCCAGGGATTAAAAATAACATACAAAAAAGCCATAATAGCTCCTAATTTAGTTATTACAAAGTAGCATTAAATATAGGAAGGAGGAAAGGTTAACAAAAACATTTATTTTTAAAACAAAGAGGGAATTAAAAAAAAAAGATTCAAATGTGTCATTAAAAATTCTTTATTTGAAGAAATATGTGAAGCCGACCTTTTTGTTTGAACCCAACATCCTGGAGGATATGAATTATATCTTTTTAATTTGATGTGTAATTGCTTGCAGCATAGTGCCATCTGTACTTGGATGCTTAATACCTTTTATGTACCATTAATGATGTTGGGGAATAAAGTAAGAGTCAGTCTGGCTTTCATTCACTGGACATCTGGTTTGCATTCTACGGCTAAATATTTATTAATACTTCCATCTGCAAAGCATGTGTGAATTTTTCAAATCTCTTATAGCATCAAAAATAGCCCTTATTTTTCAAGGTATAGAGACTAAACACTGTTTTAATGGGATTTTAGGTGTGTGTACACATTTATACACACACACATATATATATGAACACACATATATACATGTATATAATCATAAAGTCATTGAAATTTAAAGCTAAAAGGGAGGTCATCTGGCTTTCACTTTTTCATCTTTCAGAATAAGTAAAATTTAGTGATTTGCTCAAGTTTGCTCATACAAACTGTCAGAGTTGAACTTTGGACTGAGGTCTTTTGAATTAAAGCCAGTTGTTCTTTCCACACCCCACAAAAATAATAATGGCTAACAATTATGTAGAGCTTTAAGACTTCCAGTACATGTTAGGTATATTATTTCCTTTAATATGCATCATAAATCTGAATTAGGTTGTATAGGTATGGAAACCAGGGCTCAAAGAAATTTACTTGTTTAAAATCGTAGAATGTAAAGGAAAATCCAAGACTGAGTCCCATTCCCTTTCCATATTGTTATAGCTGCCCTTTCAACTGTAATAACCATAAATAAAAATTCACTGTTGTAGGGTTTAGAATTTCAGTAGCTGAAATGAAAGTTCCAGCTTTGTAGGACTTTGAACTATACATAATAAATCCTAAAAACTGCAGACATGAAATGGTAAATCATTGGATGATTAATGTTCATATAAATCCACATTGTTTTGGGTATGTGTGTGTATACATACATATATGTATATATATATGTGTGTGTGTATGTATACACACACACACACACACACACATATATATACTTAAGCACACTTTATTTCATCATATTTAGGTCAGTTTGAAAGAGCTGCTTCACATTTTTCTTGAAACATAAGCAGTATTTAAAAACAAAACTAAATAAACAGGTGATATTGGTGTTTGAAGTTTTTGTTGATAGTTTTCATTTTGTTTTGATTTTACTCATCCATCTATTAAGGGAAAAAAATATGATCTTGTCATAATATAACACACCTGTCTGAGTCATAGGCAAAGAATTTTAATGTTTTGTGGCACTCCGTGTCTTATTTTTTGTTTGCCATCAAGTTGTATTCTTAGACCATCTGCACTGTACACAAAATCCCATAATCATTTATTTATTTTCCTCAGTACCTCTTTGTGGTAAAAAGCGCTAACAGTTTGTCACATTTACATGATTATTGTTATTATAACAATTGTAATAGCAGCAATTCACATTTTTATAGCATTTTAAATTTGTAAAGTAGTTCTTTCCCCATAACCTTGTGAAAATGATAGGGAAAGTATTATTTTCCCTATTTTACAGATAAGTGACTTATCTATAGATGTCACACAGCTAACATGGTGTGTGTGTGTATGTGTGTGTGTGTGTGTGTGTGTGTGTATGTATGTTTGTATGTGTGTGTGTTTTGTTTTGTTTTGTTTTATTTTATTTTATTTTTTTTTGGGGGGGGTAATTTGAATTGCTTTACAGGCAATTCAATATCCTGACTCAAGATCCTATAATTTTTCTATTGTGTTATACAGCCCTCTGGTATTATTCCTGTGAAATATATTTTTGAAGGGACAAATACGATTATTCCCAAATTTTTAGCTGGCTAAGTTATATCTTAAGTTGTAAATTGATTGTAAATAAAGGAAATTATTTGAAACTGTTTTGCACAGTTGCATGCTAACATACAGAATAAATAGGTGAATGCTTACAAAAAATGCTTATAAAAATAAAAATCTCCAGATTAATGGAAGTAGACTAAGAACCAATATCAGAAAAAGAAATTGAATGAGACATAAGTGAACTGCCAAAGAAAAGAAATACCAGGAAGATGTATTCACAAATAAATTCTGTCTATACTCAAAAAAGGAATTAATCTGATCCTACATAAACTATTTGCAATAAGAAAAGAAGACACCCTTCTAATCTCTGTGATATAATTATGATTTTAATATCTAAACTAATGATGGACAAAGCAAAAACCATAAACCAATATCACTAATAAAAAATGTTGACATTAGTTTTAAATATAATATTAACAAGTAGTTAAACAACATGTTAGAAAAATTATGCAATTGTGCCAGTTTGAATTTATACCAGGAATTCCAGGTTAATTCTAATACTCATTTCTATTAAAATTCAAGTAATCATAGCAATAAAAGAAATGTTCTGTTTGGACAAAATTCAACATTCATTTCTAATCAAAACAAAAAACAACAATAACAGCACTCTAAGAATCATAGGAATAAATGACTTTTTTTCCCCCTCTTTGGCGTTCAGCATTCTTTATAACCACCCACCATGTATTCTTTGATGCAGTGTTATTTTGCTCTTCTTTGAACTAGACACTTCCTTGAACTAGACTCTCAAACAGTAGCAATGGAGAAAATTAAGAAGACTTTCCAGTAAGATCAGCGGTAAAGCAAGGATGAATCTTATCATCAATGCTGTTTAACGTAATAACAGAAATGCTAGATATAGTAGTAAGATAACAAAAAGAAACAGAGGGAATATTAATAGGCAAAGAGAAAACAAAACAATTACTTTGTGAAGATGATAGTGTATTTAGAGAAATCTAGTGTTGATTAAAACTAATAAAAATAAAAACTTTTGCAAAAATGTGCTATATAGGATAAGTCCACATCGATCAAAAGTATTCCTATATGTAACTAACAAAACTCAGAAGGGTGAGAAAGATAAATTTTATTCAAAATAATTACAGAAATTACCTAATGTTTGGAAGTAAGTGTATCTTCCAAGAGAAAAAATGAGCTAAATAACATGGAGAAACATTCATTATCCGTGCATAGGTTGATCCAATATAGTAAAAATTATAATACTATGAAAATTAATTTAATTTAATAATAATTTAATTAATTAAAATTATTTAATTATTTAAGCTGTAGCAATCATATCTGGAGGAAGAAAATTCAAAATGTTAATGGGGAGAAATGATAAGAAAGGGAAATTATTAGTATCAGATCTGGAATTTTACTACGAACAATTATCCATTAAAATGATTTGTACCTGTTTTACAATTTTTTTTGACATCAGCTCTTAATTTTTTTTATTTCAAAATATATTTATTTTCAAAACATATACATGGGTAATTTTCAACATTCACCCCTACAAAAAAAAACCCTGTGTTCTAATTTTTTTGCCTTCCTCCCTTTACTCCCTTCCCCAATCAGCAAAAGATCTAATATGTACTAAACAGGTACAATTCATCTATACATGTTTTCACAATTATCATGCTGCACAATAAAAATGGTATCAAAAAGGGGGGAAATGGGTAAGAAAACAAAATGCAAGCAAACAACAACAAAAAGAGTGAAAATGCTATGTTGTGATTCACATTCAGTTCCCACAGTTCTCTGTCTGGGTGCAGATGCCTCTCTTCATCACAAGAACATTGGAATTGATCTGAATCACTTCATTGTTTAAGAGAGCCACGTCCAATCAGGATTGATCATTGTATAATTTTGCTGTTGCCATTTATAATGATCTCCTGGTTCTGCTTATTTCCTTCAGCATCAGTTCATGTAAGTCTCTCCAGGCTTCTCTAAAATCATCCTGCTGTTCATTTCTTATAGAACCATAATATTCCATAACATTCATATATCATAACTAGTTCAGCCATTCTCCAACTGATGGGCATCCACTCAGTTTTCAGTTTCTTGACACTATAAAAAGGGCTGCTACAAACATTTTTGCACATGTGGGATCTGTTTGTTTTTTTTAAAGAAAAAGATTGATCAGTGGAACTGATTATGCTTACAAAAATATAAAAGCAAATAAACATGGTAATGTACAATTTGATAAACCCAAATACTACATTACTGGAAAAAAGACTCACTATTTGACAAAAACTATTATAAAAACTATATAACAATCTGGCAAAAATTAAGTTTCGACTAACAGGTCACATCACATACCTAGATAACCTCCAAATACATATGTCACTTATATATGAAAAATTATAAAGACATTAAGGAGCTAGGAAAAAATTTGGAAAATGACAAATGTTAGGGGGGGAGGAAAACAACTACATTGGTGCACTGTTGGTGGAACTATACATTGACTCAGCCATTCTGGAAAGCAATTTGGAACCATGCCCAGAACATATGCTTTGCTTCATCTATACTACTACTAGACTTCTACCCCCAAAAAATCGGGAGAAAGAGGAAAAAGATATATACGTACAATATTTTTAGTAACTCTTTTCATAATAGCCAACAATTGAAACAGGATATTACTGTCCCATGAGAAATGATGACATGGACAATTTGAAAGGAATTTATTAACTGATATAGAGCTGGGAGAATAGTTTCTACAATGACACCAACATTATAGGGAAAAAACCCCACCTTTGAAAGACTTTAGAATTATCAATATAAAATATTCTACTAACTGTAATGAATTTAAAATACCAAAAGAAGCATAGTTTTTGGACATGGTTAATGTGGGAATTAGTTTTGCCAGAATATGTGAATGCATTTTGAGATTTTCTTAAATTTGCCTAATAATATAATAGCCTGCCACTATTCTAAGCACCTTATAATTATTATCTATGGAGAAAAGGTAGTGGGAGGGACAGATTTTTAAAAGTTCTTGTTAAATTATTATTAATAAAAAAAATTTTAAGCTAAGTTTTGAAGTCATGTAATAAGGGGATGTCCTATTTCTTATCTGCTGTTGTTTTATTATCTGAAACAAACACAGGGGTCATTGGAGTTTTAATTACTAAAGTTTTCATTAAACCAAGATACAACTCATGTTTATGGGTTTTCATAATCACTTACCAGACTTTTTTCATGATTGTCACCCAAGTCAGTTATTTATCACTTATAGTTGGAATATTTTTTCCAGTTGGACTAAGCTGATTACTCATTCAAGTTCAGCATAGAAATGACATAGTATTATATTTGTATCATTTCAAGCTATTAAAACCAGTGTTTAACTATCGACTGATCTGTAATATGTTAACATCTATGAGGGTGATGTTTATAAAGATGTTGTTTTAGACACAATTCAAATTGTAATAAATATGTTCTATTCTTATCTCCCTTAATAAAATGAACATATGATAATAGTTTCTTTATATCTTTGGGTAGAAATATTTGGCATGCCTAGTATTTTATAAAATGTTTAAGATAATGAATGAGAAGAAAAAAAATCTAAATGTGTTGGTATTCCTTTCCTATTTCACATGTAAGTGTTTGTGAAAGACTATGTTAAGTTGGTGCAGTGAATAGAGCACTGGATCTAGAGAATGAATCTTCCTCATTTTCCTGAGTTCAAATGTGGCCTCAAACACTTTGTAGATGGGCAAACCACTTTACGTAATTTTCCTCAGTTTCCTCATCTGTAAAAATGACCTGGAGAAGGAAATGGCAAACCACTTTAGTATCTTTGGCAAGAAAATCCCAAATGGGATCACGAAGAGTCAGACATGACTGAAACGACTGAACAATAACTGAACAACAAGGTTGATAGAAATCTGACTTCTAAGTCAGAAAAACCTTGGTTCAAATACTGTCTCTGACTTGATTTACTATATGACCCTGAGCAAGTCAATTAACCTCTCATCTGCTCTATGTTACTCTGTCAGCAACAGAACTAGTAGTAAGAAGCATATCAATAGGAGTTTTCTTTATCAAGTTCCTTTCCTATCTGTTCTATGGTTATATATTCAATAACAACAAAAAAAGTACACTTAATTTATTTCTTTTTCAATTTCAACAGCATTTTATTTTTCCAGTTACTTGTAAAGATAGTTTTCAATTTTCATTTCTGTAAGATTTTGAGTTCCAAAATTTTTTCTCCCTCTCCCTTGCCTTACCTCTTCCCAAGACAGCAAGCAATAAGCAATTCAAAATAGGTTATACATGTACAATCATTTTAAACGTATTTCCATGTTGTACTCGGTTTATTTAAAAGGCAGCCCAAATCCTAAATTGATTATGCCCAAGTCCTTTTTATTCTTCATGTAGTATCACATAGAGCTGCTACTGTTTTTAGTTTTATTAAATTAATTGTGGTACAAAAGCAAAGATGGTAGCAGTTGTATAAGTGTGTACTCATGGAGTGATTTGGCAGGCAGTTAAGTTTTAAATGTTTTTATACCACTATGGATTTTTTTGTTTATTTTTGCATCTACATGCTATAACAGTTAAGTTAAACTTAAATGTGAAATCGGTATGAACTTTAAAAAAAATGCATCTGTATGCTATAATAAAAATTTATCTCTGCATGGAAATCTGCTTGCTGAATTTTGGGCACTGAATTATATAAAAGATTTTAACTTGTCACTGCACTGGGTGAAGGGACAGAAGAATTAAAAGAATTCTAACCTACTTTGTATTCCATCCATGTGGTTGTTTCAGGGAAGGTTAGAATGTATTTTTAGAAAGCCATGTTGGATACCCTTTGTGAAATATCTAGAGTTGTATTCAATGCCCTTTTGAACAGATGGGGCCAAAGAAGATTCCTGTTGTTCCTTGGGTCCTCAGTGTGTACCCAGCATATTTACTGGGTTACCAAGCCACTCAGTCTCTTTCAGAGACCAGTAAAAAAATATGGCTGCTCTAAGTGAAATAAATCTTGCACATGATTCCCCAAATCATCCTGCTTCTAGGATGCTTGATTTTTAAAATTATATTTTCACATATAATCTTTTTTCTTTCCTTTTTTCCAGAACTAACCTAAGTTATTTTGGATATTTCATTTTCCAGATCTGTTCAGTTCTAACAAAATGAATGAATGAATAAGGTCTGGTGTGATTGACCCAGGCATTTGTTTAGAAATTAAGCTATCTTATTATATCTCTGAGGTTTGGGGGAAGAAGGTTTGAGGTGATAAATTTAAGAATGTGAAACAAGCAAACAGGAACTGGGGAAGTTTCATTTAAACTACATAGAAAATGGAACATCCCTCTTTCCAAGGCTACCCCACGTTGATCATGAGTAGGATGCAATTGTGGAAGTGCTTTGGGGCTTTTCGACAAACTGGGTCTAGAACCAGGAAAGGGAAGGAAGTGTAAAAAGCAGAAATAACTGGGGTAAAGCCTATTTTACACCAAACTATTTCATCACATACCACTCCATAAGACTAAAAATAAGTTTTACAGCCAAAAATTCCACTAATTAGAAGCTAATTCTGTTTTAAAAAGATAAATTCTAGGAATGTGAACTTTGAATTATGCCTTCTATAATGTGAATTAGTTTAGATTACTTTTCTCTAATACATAACAGATTAGCTAAGTTGCAGGGAAGAAAACTTTTGATTTTTGGATTGGCAGTGACTCAAGATAGGGTGTATGACAGCATAAGGACATTTAAATTCCTGAAATCTTGCTTCTGACAATTGTTACTTTGAGCAACACATTTAACTTCTGTGCCTCATTTTCCTCATCCAAAATATGAAATGTCTGGGCTTAAACTATGGGTCATGACCCCATATGGGATAGAATAAGTGAATGTGGGGGGTTATGAAAAATTTGGCAACAGTAAAAAGTTTCTAAATGTTCTATGTCCTACAGTATCAGACATTCTAATATTCCATCAATTAATTCTGTGTGTAAAAATAAACAAGCATATCCATCTCATTAGTATGCAGATGTGTTTTTTTTAATAAGTGGTAAAATTATATGTATGCCAAAGAATTGTTTTAAAATAAATTTCTTCATGATTACTATCTGTAAATGTTTGATTTGCAAACCCATTTTATATACAGATTTGCATAAAAATTCAGGCTTGCATAAAAATTTCTAGGGTAAAAGAGGTTGAAGTAAGTGGAACATTTTTAAGAAGCCCTAGGGCTATGTGATCTTTAAGGTCCTTTCAGATTCTAAATCTTATTATTTTGTTTGGAAATGGAAGGGGATATGTAAGAGTCCTAAAAGTAAATTTGGATTATTTTGAAATTCTATTGCAGGAAAGGCTGAATGGGAAAATAAATATTTATGGCTGTTCATCCTTCCATTTCCACCTCCACTCTCGCTATTATTATTTCTCCATACTTCCTTTCATAGCTCCTAGCTTTCTTCCATAGCCAACTTCCAATGTCCTTTCTCTTCAAATCTTTCTCCATTTCATCCCCTCCATGGTGGTGCCCTCCATGACTACCACCATCCTAGATATCTAATTACTATTCAATGAAATGTCCCTGGTGATTCTTTTCAAATGTAGGTGAATATTATTTTAATCCTTTCTGTACCCAAATACCCCTTACTGTTTCTCATTGTTAATTAAAAGTAAAAATCCTTAGAAATTCATAAAGGGTGCTTGCTCCTAGGATCGAGGGGAGAGAAACTGTCAAAATACATTCTGTTTCATAGAAGGCAAGAGAGTGAGGGAAGAAACCTGGCTCTGAAGTAACAGGTGGTGACAGCATAAGGGAAAATTGGCAGGTTAACCCTTGTATTATTCAATAGATGAGTACTGATATTTTTCCTAGGAGGGGAGACACAATACCCATCTTCCTTTCAATTGAGTTGATACCCTTTTGAATAGGAGTTCTTGACCTTTTTTTGTATTGTGAACTTCTTTGGCAATCTGATAAAGCCTATGAACCCCTTCTTACAATAATGTTTTAAAAGGCATAAAATTAAATATGGCATTTTAAAAGAAAATAAATTTCATTGAGATATATTTTATGTATGTATATATACATAAATGTACATGTATATGTATATATCCTATTCGAGGTCATTTGTCCCCTGAAATTTGTCTGGGCAGCGGTGGTTTATGGACCCCAGAATAATACCATATTCATAATACTATAGAATCTACACTGGGTATAAGTTTCTATTACAATTTGTTTCCAAAGTTCTTGTTTGGGATGCCAAAAGCTACATCTCTGCCCACTATAGCCCCATCAATAGGATAGGGGACTACTCCAATTATTCCGCCTCATTAATTAAAATCGAGTATATTTCTAGTTCCAACAATTCACATTTTTCCAACTCTTTGATTTTTGGATCACTGGAGGTAAATCACAGAGCCTAGGGCAGAGGTTCTAGATGAACAGTCCCTGAAGTGAAGCAAGAACAAGTTTTCCCAGTTAGCATCAGCAACAAGCATTTATTAATGGCACCCTACTGGGTGTTGTTCCAAACTCTACCTTCAGGAAGCTTATATTCTTTGAAGTTAACAGTCAACTCAGAAACCAGTTTCTAGAGCACAAAGCAAATTGATGTTAAAGACTGCCTGTGTGTATATTTGTAAATCAGAAGCTGTCTGTATTAGTGAGCTTCTTGCCAATTTTTTTTTTATTTTTGAAAGAACATGACTTTATTTTTTACATTTTAAAAAAATTTTATAATAACTTTTTATTGACAGATTTTTACATCGTTTTAAGAAAAACTTCTCTGTCTGTGCTTTTACAGTATTGTTTAGAAACAGCAATAAAAACTGTTGATTTATAGAAGTATACTTTTTTACTTAAAAAAAATCCATACTAATTGTTATATATTTTTGACTCATTAAGCTATTGTATGTGTATATAGGAGAGGAATGGAAGTATGTCATCATGTCTTTTATTTTGTACAGTACAAGAATTAGTAGAATCATTATCACGTGTGGGGATTATTTTTCCAAAACAAAGAATTAGAGTTGCTATTGGAAAATGGAAAATTAAACTGTTATAGACAGTGGAACTTTTTTTTTTAAATAGGAAACCCATTTGAAAGAAATCTGGTGTGTCCCAAGACAGAAGGATAAAATAACAATTGAGTGTGATAAATGCATGAACAGATATAAAAAGTATTAATAGGGATGGATTTTTAAATCCTTATGTAATTATTTAATTAATAATTTTAGTTATCACAAGGGAAAGTTTAAAGTTTGGTAAAATGGCCAGGCAGAGAATATAAGGATGGGGCAGCCATAAGTACACCTCTGTATTATGGTGATAATAGCTCTATGTAGCAGGGCACCTCAAACTCCTCCAACACAACAAAAGAAAGGAGACAATATAATTATTAAACAGTCAGAACAACAAGAGCAGCAATGTGCTGGTAAATTTTTAACAACTAACTCTCTGCAGTAGATAAAGTGAACAATACATCTTAGTAGCATTTTTTCTAATACTTTCAGTCTAGACAGTCAACATAAATTAATCCCTGATTTGTGGTATTTGTTATAAGTTTCAGAGGTATTAAGTATTCATATTGAAAATTTAACTATCTAATAATAGTTGGCTCTAGCACATTCCTAGATAGCAGTCTTGCTTAGGAAAGACTGATTAGTTTCTCATTTCTAATAACATAAGATTAGTCCCCCAAAGCATGAAATATGAAATGTACTATTCAGTTTTCAAAAAAGATCAAGTTAAAAAGCGTACCTAAATCTGAGGCAGTCTGCCACAATTGAGACTTGGCCTAAAAAGCCAGAGATATTTTTGAGCTATCATAGCCACATTTAATAATTATAGCTCATATTTTCCATTATACTTTCCCCAAGACAATCCTAGTACAGGGTGTTCATCTGCTCAAATGGATCTGTGATATCATTTGGAGGGCTCCTTCCAATAAGGAAATTTGTCCCAAGTGAGTTTTGCCCATGTATTCTCCAAGTTTGCCACAAAGGAATACAACGAACATGTTAAAATCCTTCCATGATTTCCTTCAATATCACTGAGGCCTTAGTGATCAGGGAAGACTAGCATCTTCATCTGCTCATTCAGCACTGGTGTCTACCTGGCACTCAGTTAGTTATCCCTTATGGCTCCAGAAAGCTAGGGAAAGGGAAAAAGGAAGAAGTATGCCTGTGGGCACACAGTTAATTATCAGAGCAAGAATCAAACCCCAAATTGTTGACTCTCAAGTTCCCCACTCTCCATTACCCAGTGTTGCTTCTAAAATATTAATTATTTATACATTTGGCTTTTGAAACTTCGCTGATTATTTCTTCAAATATCTCATTATTATTATACATACAGATTGTTCTATGAATATTATAAGTAAATATTTCCATTTTTATCCATTAATGTTCATCTGCATGTGCAGCCACCATACGCCAATAAAACTGTTTTTGGTAGATAGGCCAAACTAGATTGAAGGTAACCCGCAGACCTCAAAACCATTGATGAATAAGGAAGGTGTCTACTCCCCCAAGCACCTGAAGATTCCAGGGCAGAATGGGTGGATAAGAATAATTTGTTCCAATGGCCATGAAAATTGCTGAAGCAAATAAATAAACAAACAAACAAATAAAAATTTTTTAAAAAGAAAAAGAAAGTTGCTGAAGTAGATACTGTGCAGCACTCAAAGCTTGGTCAGACATCACAGTCACCAAGGTCACCCATGGCATCCTGGGCCATCACCAGTTATATTGACTTTTTTTTTTTTTTTTTTGTCTTGTCAGTGAATTTCAATGACTCTGGAAAAAAGAGACTGAGGACTTTGTACAACTCTGCCTCACTTAAATCTAATTTATGTCAAAGTCAGGACATCATCCTGTGATGCCATTGGTCTTCTTCAACAATGAAGGATGAACAAGATTAGTGGATACTATGGCTCTCTGTTATCTATCCCTCAATAAGTAGCCCATCTTATTTTCTGGTCATACAATTACTTAATGATTCATTTATAGTTATTCTTTAGAGTTCCTTATTGATCATTTTTGTAGATGGGTCATATTTACCATGTACCTCTCCATTGTCCTCAGTTTGATACCCTTCTTAGTTCTTTGGAGGCAGTGACATCCTACAAGTCATATTTATAAGTGTTGAAAAGATTAGTGTCATAAAATATTAAAATATTAATGTTAAAAAGAAAGCTTTACTTTCATGGAAAGCTTGGGGTCAGTAAAATATGCTCTGCAGTATCTCAAAAGCAATTACATGGAGCAGCTAAGTGGCTCGTTGGATAGAGCACTG
Organism: Antechinus flavipes; assembly: GCF_016432865.1. Lineage (NCBI taxonomy): Eukaryota > Metazoa > Chordata > Mammalia > Dasyuromorphia > Dasyuridae > Antechinus > Antechinus flavipes. The sequence goes on from NC_067398.1 coordinate 438,075,705, forward strand.
TCCCTGGATACAGGAGGACCTGAGTTCAAATCCAGCCTCAAATACTCACTATGTGACCTTAGGCAAGTCATTTAATCCCAATTGCATCCCTGATCCCAGTCCCAAAAAAGCAATCCCTTGTTTCACTTTTCTTTTAACTCTTGACTTAGCTAGTTCATTTGTATATCTATGTTTTCCTGAGCCTACATAGCATTGGACAAGCTCTATAGGGAATCTATTCAAGGCATATAATACTTGAATATGCATTCTTCATTCATTTGGTCTTTGCTGGATAGATGCATGGTACAAATATTATAATCCCCATTCCACGGAGAAAGAAACTCAGTTGAAGAAGGGAAAAGGGAAGAGTTATGCCTATGAACACACAGTTAAGTGTCAGAGTCAAGAATCAAACCCAGAATTGTTGACTCTCAAGTTCCCCATTTTCCATTACCCAGCGTTACTTCTAAAATATTAATTATTTATATATTTGGTTTTTGAAACTTCAATGTTTATTTCTTTAAATATCTCGTTACTATTACACATACATATTGTTCTATGAATATGATAAGTAGATATTCCTATTAATGTTCCTACTTAAATTTCAAAAGTAACCAGGTTAGGTTTAATGTTGGTGTTATTTATGCCAGAGTTTTAATCACATTTTCTCATGTAGCATTTATCAGTTCCACCCAATCAGGACAGTGACAGATTTTATCTTGTGTTTTCTATCCAGATGATGCCTTCCTTCTATTACAGATGAATACAATGTGAGCTTTGGCAAAGAGACTTCCAGGTAATTATGCAGCATTTTCTTTAAAGGCTGACTGGCTTTTAACCTAATCTTATATGCTGACATCAGTTATTGATGCTGAGACATTGACTTGGATTGGATTTAATTTTTTTTTTAAGATTACAGGCTGTTCCCAAAAGTCTTCATATAGATTTAAACTTTAATAAAGCTTTAATAGAGTAAAATTATCCTAAGACTTTAAGAATACCTTCTATGGGGTACTGTTTGTTACTTAACAGTTGTTTCTCAACTAAATCACAAGTATGTCAACAAAAAATGGCACATACCTTGAGACATCTATGTTATATTTTGCAGTAGGGGGAAATTTTCATTTGAAGATGATTAGCTTGTAATAAATCATATTATATTAATTATACTAATTATATTATAATAAATATAAACCAGTAATTGGGTAAATACTTCTTCCAAAAGTAAGGATTTTTTTGTATCTGCTTTAGGGTTTGGCTTCTCCAAACTTATAGTTCAAAATCTGTAATTCTGTGCTTCATGCTTTGATTTCAATTCTGAGCCAATAGATTTAATAAATGCTCCATGGTTTTTTAAGGAATTTTAAGGAAGCCACAAAGGACACAGAAAAAGTTTAGAAACTCAGAAATGCACAAAATATATGTATAATATTGTACAATATTGAGACTCTATAAAAAAGAAAAAAAGGAAAAAAAATCACACTTCTTCTCTAGTATGAAGGAAGGGCCAAAAAAACTTTATGTGGATTTTCTACACAGTTGGAGTGGGTGTGGGTTGGGCATACGCTTTACATTCCCAACTCCCCTCCAAAAAAATATGAAAAGGATAACTGCACTTTTTCCTTGTTTATAATTTCTCAGTTTATAGAAGATATTTTTTTATAAGATGCAACTTTCTTTTTCTTTGTGCTGTAAAATGCAGATTTTTCTGTTAGCCAGGGAGGATCTTGGCTTGGTGACAAATACTTCCCTTCCCCTCCATTCCATAGGGGGCAAAAATGATATGTGTCTCCATATCCAAAAGATTTTCCAGAATTTTTTGGAAAATGAAAGATAGCATAGGATATATTCTACTTCTGGAACCTGTAAAAATTTGACAATTAATTCCTTACTTTTGTCAGTATCCTCTCTGTAAGTCTTTCCGTTTTGTTACTGAAAACTCCCATTTCAACTGGAAAACAAAAATGTCCACTTAAAATTGGCCTGTCTCCAGCTGGTATCTTTGCTTCTCACTTTGAAGGCACTGAGAAATGGATTAGTATTCCAGGGAGTTCCTCTCTCAAGTACTCCACAGGCTTAACTTGAGCTTGTGAGATCAGATAAGACTTTCTCAAACTGCTATGAACCTTGACTCTGGTTAACATGCACAAGATAAAGCACTGTGGGGGTGCTTGGGGAATGATAGCAGGTTGCCAGTTTTTTTGAAGGGTGACAGACAAGGCCCTGGAAGCTGTGTGTTACAGCTGTGTCATTTTACATAGCACTTTCAAGGAAAGTTCCTCTGCCTTTCCCTCAGAGCCCCTCTGTATTTTCCTTTTTTCTCTTGAGAGCAGCCTAATAATATACAAAACAAACTCTAGCCAAGACTGTGACTCGGAAGCTTGTGAGGCTTGGTTAAATTGTGGGAATGTTTTTATTCAGGCAAATGCACTTTGCCTTCTAAACGAAATTATGAAACCACTGTTTTGAGAAGGATCTTGAAGGTCACATTATAATATAATGTGTGGTTTTGGAAAAGTGACAATTCCCTCAACTAAGTTAAAGGAGAATAAGATTTCAGAAAGGGAAGATTAAAAAGTGAAAAAGCTTCTGTTTTCGCTAATAGGTTAATGAAGAAAGAAATTAATTCAGCTCTTGTAACTTGGCTTCTATTTGTTTTTAATGCCTGCATTAAGTTACTGAGCCTTCATTGTGTATTAGATATACAACTTTTCAACTTGGGAATAGAGTATATATTCAAATAATATTGTTAACAAACCAGGATCATGGAAAGAATAGTTTAAAAAAAATATATATATATATATATATATATATATATATATACACAGACACATACGTATATATGTATTTATATGTTTATATTGGTTATAAAGTTATTACATTTATCTAGCCCAATTTAATTTGGATATGTATCAAATCTGATTTGGACTAACACATATATAGTTTCCTTCCCTTCAGTAACCTAAAAAAATTACAATGTATGTGGTAGAGGCAGGATTCTTGGATGGAGCAAGAGAGGTCTAATAAAATGAATAGAAAACATTGGGCAAAGAAGAGGCTAAGATGGGGTTGATTCTTGCAACATGACAGATATTTGTATTCCAGCATGACAACAAAGGCTGCCATAAAGATCTGTTCCTGTATTGAGTGGGAGATTGAACTTGACCTATAGGTTCCTTTTAACTCTCTATGATAGTATGTATTGACACGTTCTCAAAGAGGTTAATTGATGTCTCTCTGAAGAGTTTTAGGACCTGTTGTTACTACTGTGGTATATTCTTTTTGGAAAAAAGTTTAATTGTAATTATAGATATAATCATATTAAATAAATATAATCATACATCATATTATTTGGTCCAATTTAAAAAAAATTTTTTGTTACATTTCTAATTCTAAGCTGTCTCCTTTCCTCCCTCCCAACCCACACTAGAGAAGACCAGCATATATATATATATATATATATATATATATAAAAAACCATATTAACACACACTTCTTTATATCAATTCTTTCTTTAAAAATGGAAAGCATCTTCCTTCATAGGTCTTTTGTAGTTGATTTGAATATTCATATTACTAGAATAACTTAGTCACTCACAGTTACTCTTCAAACAATATTGCTGTTACTATATACAACATTCTCTTGATTCTTGATTATTTTTTGTAAGTCTTTCCATGTTTTTCTAAAATCAACCTATTCATCATATCTTACAGTGCAAAGCTGAGTAACCCCTTGTAACTTTCACAACATGGCCATTTTAAATACATTATCTATCTTTGTCCAGCTAAAAACACAAGACTAACAGAATATATCACTAAAATTACACTGACTCTGAAGTTTCGAGGCCCTGAGTTCAAAGCAGATTTAGTGATTTTACCACTTACTGACACATATATGCCATTTAGCAGTATTGTATCCACTTTCCTGATTTTCTTCCCAGTAGGCATCTTTGCCTACTCAGAACAACAATAAATCTGTTCTTGTCATGATTTATGTTCAATATGAAGTTAGGTCTTCCTGTTCAATTCCACAAGTATTTTAAAAATATTTAACAAGAGCACTGTTCATGGAATTAGGAAACAAAAGAACTTAGTCTAATATGAATATAATATAAAATTATAAGGAAGAGGAAGGGAATGAGCATTTATTAAATACTTACTATGTGCTGGGCACTGTAGTAAGTGTTTTACAAATATAATCTCATTGAGCATAACTGAGATGCAGATAAAGTACTATATATATCTTGGAAAGGAAAAGATAGAGAGGTCAGAATGTTTTATGGGAGTAGAAATTTTCATTTTATTTATTTGTTTGTTTTTGACTGAGGCAATAGGGGTTCTAGGATCACACAAACAGGAAGTATTAAGTATCTGAAGCCAGATTTGAATTCAGATCCTCCTGACTTCAGGGCTAGTGCCCTCTATCCACTGCACCACCTAGCTGCCCCAAAAGTAGAATTTGAACCAGTTCAACAATTGAGCCAGCAGAGTACAAAAATATAAAGCATGTATAGGAGATGGCAGCAAGTAGATCAGTTTCACTGCAATATGAAGAATATTGAAAATTCATGTGAGATGAGACTTTAAAGATAAGATTATATCAAATTATGGAAGCCCTTGAATGCCAGGTTAAGGAATCTGGACTTTCCTCAAGTATGATTCTGAGATTCTATAACTGTTTTCTAATAGTCCTTTCTTCTTTAGCACTTCTTCATCACTCTTGATTTTAATTTGAAAAAATAGGGAGTCAGTGTCATAGATTTAGAGCTGGAAAGTAGATTAAAAAGCCCAACCTGCTCATTTTTCAGATAAGGAAACTGGTCCAAAGCTGTCAGTTACTTGCCCAAGAAGTAGTAAGTGGAAGAGATGAAAAATCCAGCTCCCCTGTCTCTTCCTGCTGCAACATAGAAAAGGATGTTGTTTAGTTTTCAATGGTGTACAACTCTTCATGACCCCATTTGGGATTTAAAAATATTAAAGTAGTTTCCTTTTTCTTCTCCAGTTCACTTTATAGATAAGGAAAGTGAAGCAAGCAGGGTTAAGTGAATTGTCCAGGGTCACATAGTGAGGACATTTTTGACGCCAGATTTGAAGTCAGGAAGGTGAGTTTTCCTGACTCTGGATAGGGCACTCTTTGCACTATGGTGCCCCCTTAACTGCCATGAATAACAGAAGAATGACATGATCTCATCTGCCCAAAAAGTGGGGGGAGGGAGGAAAGAACACGGGGGCAGCAAGACTAGTTAGGAGGATACCAGCAGGTTTTCTGTTGTTTTATGTTCTGCTTATGTAGTACTTTTATGAAAAAATAGATCTAAGACTATAAGACTTCGGCATTTAGACTATAATATGTTCATTATACTTCCAAATCCTTAATAACTTTGAGTCACCTGCATCTACAAAAACTAAATCCAGGAACTTCATTTTACATAAACTTGGTTCCCAGAAATAAAATACAAGTTAACTCAACTCTCTCCTGTTATTCTCAATATTAGATTTACTCTCGTATTGGCTCCATGGTGAATTCAATACATATACATGTCATGTGCACCCATTTAAAAAATTTACAAATCTCACATGTTCAAGACCTAAGTGACCCAAACCTATTAAACTCCATCATGTAATTGCTTTTCTGGTTTTGAAAGGAAGGAGTACATCTGGCATGAATTTTCACATTCTTTTTACACTGAGAATCTTGTAAAATAGGGCAGTGTCCTTTAATTAAATCTGCCCTTTAAGTTGTTAAGGAATTCCTTTTTCCCCTGCAGGAGTAACTTTTTCCTCTTGGGATCTTAGTGTACTATTTCAGAAGCATTCTTGGTTGCCCTTTGAGGTCACAGTTCTACTGAATTCAGCTGCTTATCCTCCCTTATCCTGCCTTTTAACAGCCTGCCTTTTGTTTGTCACTTTAGGCAGAAGGACTAACTCTATAAAACCAGAAAAGTCTACCTTCTTCATTCGCATTGTCTTTCTATATGGGGAGGAAATATTGTATGTTTCTAGCAATATTCAGAGATACTAAAATTTAACCCAGATAGAGCCTATGGTTTAGAGATCACTTTTGCTTTTATCTTAACTTTTTAAAATTTGGTTCAATTCAGTAAGCATTATTAAGCACCTATTATGTGCATAACATTGAACTTTGTGCTAGATATACAAAATATAAAAAGGAAATAATCCCTGTCTCTAGGAACATAGCATCACACAGCGGTATTTCTGAGCTTCTGGGGCATGTTTATTATTATTTAACCCAATATACCTATTAAACAATACTCCAGGGATGAATGTATCTATTTTTTCCTACTTATATATGATTATTTCATTGAGTGGTATCACAGAAAGGCAGAGTTATTGGATTCAGAGTAAAGAACCTTTGAAGGTACTTCCTAGTTATGTTACAAAGATAAGTCATGATACCTAAGCATTACATTCCAGTTATTAAAATATTGATGTTCCATGATGATTTTATTTATGTATACATATATATGTGTACATGTATGTATGTGTACACAAACATATGGCTTACAGGAAAGTATAAGCATGCCCCAAAGTACACGATTCTCTATTTCCCCTTGTTATTTTCACTGATACTCTTTTAAACTATGCTTTGGGCTAATAAAGATTATATTTGGTTTTCATTGCCTAGTCTTATTTGCAAATAATTCTAATTACATTAAACTGTTAAGAACATTCTGTGATAGCTTCCATATTCCCCAAATTCCAAGATTATAAATTGAAGAGAGAGTGCCAATCTCCATTTGTAGGGAAATTCTCTCACTGGAAGTTCCATCTGCTGATGAAATCAAAGATCTGCTCCAAAGGAAAAAAAATGTGTCAGGGGAAGATGACCAAGATGAAGAGTATACTTAAAACTTCTCAGATCTTTAAAGGAGATCTCTATATTTCTCCCAGGGAAAAAAAATACAACCTGTTATAAAATCAGGATATCTGATGAGATAACATGTACATTCTAGACAGCCAAACAAATCCAACAAATTAATGTATCTCTTACAAAGATACGGGTAACAAAAATAGTGGACTGAATTATCTGAATAGCTGAATGAAAATTGAATAAAATTCATTCTTAATTTTAACTAGCTCTAGAAAGAACAGCAAGAGCTCAGACCTTCTGCAGTAGTTTTGCAATCAGAAGGTTACTGCAGGCCATGTTAGAACTTAGCAACTGTGTTGATTGTGAAAATAGATTTAGATTGCACCAAAGTCGAAGGTGATGGCAGAGCCTACTGAAGTCATTCAAACTTTCTACTTTTGTCTCATTTTTGATCTCTAGCTCTCAGAGCAAAGAGAGATATTTTCAGAATAAGACAGTGGTTTGATTTTATAAGTCAGTCATTTGTAATAGCCACAAGCTTTATAGCCCCAATGTGCCTTGAAATAAGGTCAAGCATAACAAGTAAAAAAAAATATCTCATAGCATGCTTTCTATGTTGCAAATATTATGTAAAAACTTCTCAAAGAGTCATCAACTGAGTGCTGTGTACTCAGTCCAAGTCTTTATATTTCACAGAAAAATGCTCATATTCTGAAGATCCAGAGTGGCAAAATAATAGAATGTTGGCCACTCTCAAATAACCTTAAGTAAAATTTATTGGGAAAACAAATAACTTAGTTTTGTACTTAATATTGCTTAGTACTTAGGAGATAAGTCACACAGTCGAAATATAATGCATGCTAGATGTATATTGATTTTTTTTTCTTTTAGATCAATGTTTCCCTAGAGCATAGTATTACTTATTCATAAATCAGAGATGATGCTTGACAGGGAGTTACAGCAGTGTAAATCTGTGGTCTAGATACAATAAGACCTAATGTAAGAATCCCAGAAATCGATGGTCTTTTGCTAAAGAGCAACATCTTAATCCTGAACAAATGCATTTACTGTGTCTCACTATTAAAAAAGAGAATTTTCCTATATAGTGAAATTCAGTTTTCTTGGGGAAGATGTGGTTTCCATCCTCCTTTTCAAATGATTTGAAAGCACTGTTTAAATGGGAAGCTAATAAAACAAAACTGTCAGTAAAGCAGCAAGTTGGCTATAATCACCACTATGCGGACCATTAGCTCAGATCCCATGTTGATAACCACTCTGTCAACTTGTCTCCCAAAGGATATAGTAGGCCTCTTATCTGTTTTCTATGTCTTTGCTGATTAGTGTGTCATTTGATAATGTGTATAACTGAATGTAAAGTTGAAAGCTGTCACTACATGACTGATGGGAGATCTTAGGCTATTTGTACAGACGCTCAGAATTGGGACAGATCTGAGTTCATCAAGCATAACCTGATAATCCTGTGCATAAATTCTTTCCATAAGGCAGCTAAGTAATATATTAGATAAAGCTTTGAGACTGAAGTCAGGAAAACCCGAGTTCAAATTTGACTTTAGAAAGTAACTAACTGTATGACTCTGGGCTAGTCATTTTATCTCTGCTTCCTTCAACTATAAAATGGAAATAAAAGAGTACTTACTTGTCAAGACTGTTGTGAAGATCAAATAAGATAATTGTGAAATATTTCGCTTAGTGCCTGATACATAATTTGTTTTGATTGTTCTTTGTTCAGTTGTGTTCAATGCTTTGTGGATCCATTTGGAGTTATCTTAGTCATTTGTTATTTCCTTCTTCAACTCAAGGATTTCCCAGAGATATTTCAGAACTAGAACAATAGATTTTGGTTACTGATTTTTTTGGATGTGTGAGGGAGAGGAGGAAGATGGATTTGAAGAAAATTTCCAAACTTAGAAACTGAAAAGAGAAAGTGGGACCAATAGTTTGGAAGGGGCAGTGATAAGTTTACTTTTAGATGTGCACAATCTGATGGGCTGGAAGGATATCTAAGTGGAGATATTCAGCAGCAAGTTGGGAATTTAGATTAAAAACTTGGGAAAGAAGTTTGGATCTAAGAATACAGATTTTGGACCTAGAGATAATATCTGAAATTGTGTGAGATTTTCTAGGGTGAATTTAGAAGGCAGTATGAAGCTCCAAAATCATGGCCTTAAGAGGGCTAGTCAGAAGAAAGAGAACCAGTAAGTTGCCACATAACAAAAGCTAAGAGAAGACTATGGAGGAGAGGAATAGTAGCTCCTTTCTACCTTTCTAATCTTCTTATATTTTATCCTGCCTCTTTGAATTCCATGTTTCTTGTTTCAACCACATTTAACTCTGGTCTCCTCATCAGGTCTCCTTATGTTGGCAATAACTCTCTTCTCCATTCCTGCAATGTATCCTCCTTACTTCTGCTTTCCAAATCTCTTTTCCCACCTCCCCTCACACTCTGTTGCTTAGACTTCCTTTTCCCAAACTACCTCTACTCTGTATTTTGTTTGCACTTATTTATTTGCAGGTTGTCACTCCCATTAGAATGTAAATTTCTTGAAGGCAGGATTGGTTCTTGCCATAATTTGTATCCCTAATACTTAGCACAATGCTGGCTTATAGTTAAGACTTACGTGCTATCAATCAATCTTAAAGTGCTATATAAATGCCAACCATAATTATTGTTCCTTTTTAGGAGTGTATGTTCTTAGAAATCATCTTGTTTTCTTATGACTGCAGCCTTGACTGATTAATGACAATGAGTGTCAAATGCTTTAGAGAAGTATTAAATGACATTGGAAGGATAATTTTAATAGGGTTTTAGAATGGAAGCTAGATTGCAAAGAGTCATTTTTATATATGAGTGCTAGAAAAGTGAGATAGGAAGGGTAGAATATATTTTTTAAATTGCCTTTTTTAAAATATCCTAATCATTTTCCCATCACCCTCAAATAAGAGCTTCTCCATATATCTCATACCAAAAAAATCCCAGAGTATTTGCATTGGGCAACACATTCCACATTCTGTACCTATACTATCTCTAATGAGGGGAGGAATCTTTTTTTGCATGTGTTTTTTATTATTTAAGCTTTTTTTATTTTCAAAACATATGCATAGATAATTTGCAGCAATCACCTTTGCGAAACCTTGTGTTCCAAGGAAACTTTACTCCCCCCAAATGTCAAGTAATCAAATGTGTGTAAACATGTGCACTTCTGCACAAGAAAAATCGGATGAAAAAGGAAAACAAATGAGAAAGAAAACAAAATGCAAGCAAACCACAACAAAAAAATAGTGAAAATACTATGTTGTGATCCACATTGAGTTCCACAATCTTCTCCCTGGGTGTGGCTGGCTCTCTTCATCACAAAATCACAAAAACTGGCCTGAATCATCTTGTTAGAGCCATGTCCATCAGAATTGATCATTATATAATTTTGCTACTGCCATGTACAGTAATCTTCTGGTTCTTTCACTTCACTTAGCATCAGTTCATATAAGTTTCTCCAGACCTCTCTGAAATCATCCTGCTGATTGTTTCTTAGAGAACAATAATATTACATAACATTTTTCAGCCATTTTCCAACTGATGGGCATCCACCCAGTTTCCCATTTCTTGCCACTACAAAAAGAGATGCCATAAACAGTTTTATACATGTGGATCCCTTTCCCTCCTTTATGATCTCTTTGGGATACAGGCCTAGAAGAAAAACTGCTGGATCAAAGGGTATATACTTTTTTTAATCCTTTGGGCATAATTCCAAATTTCTCTCCAGAATAGTTGGATTAGTTCACAACTCCATTAACACTGTAATAATGTCCCAGTTTTTCCACATTCCTTCGAACATTTATCATTATCTTTTCCCGTCATTTTAGCCAATCTAAGAGGTGTATAGTGGTACCCCAGAATTGTTCTAATTGGCATTTCTCTGATCAATAGTGATTTGGAGCACCTTTTCATATGACTAGAAATGGTTTCCGTTTTTTCATTTGAAAATTGTTCATATCCTTTGACCATTTATCAATTGGAGAATTGCTTGAATTCTTATAAATTGGAGTCAATTCTCTGTATATTTTAGATATTAGATCTTTATCAGAACCCTTGATTGTTAACATTTTTACCAGTTTATTGCTTCCCTTCTGATGTTGTCTGCATTGGTTTTATTTGTACAAAAACTTTTTAACTTAATATAATCAAAATTACCCATTTTGCATTCTATAATATACTCCAGTTCTTTGACCACAAATTCTGGAAGGAATCTTTTTCAAAGGATTATAAATTAAAAGCAAGAAAAAACCTCAGGGGTATCAAGTCCAACTCCCTAATTTTACACAGAAAAGAGGGATAAAATGGATTGCATAAATAGTGTCTGAGGCACTATTTGAATCTACATCTTTACCATCATGTTCAACATCAAAATCAGTATACTGCAATCTCCAGAACTAAGGTTATTCATTGCAATTGATCTGATTCCAAGTCTTTAAATAGCATTTTCATTTATATCACATTAGTAATTATGTATATTGTTTTTTAGACTAATCTTGTTAAAAGTTTAACATGATATGGCTAATATGGAAATGTTTCTCATGATTTCACATGTATAATTGATATATTGCTTGCTTTCTCAAGGGGTAAGGGAGGGAGAAAATTTGGAACTCAACTTAAAAAAGAAAGTAATGGTCAAAATAATTAGTACAATTTTGGAAAAGTAAAAAGTTAAAATGAAATAAAAATTTGACATAGAACTAACACAGTTATCATAGAAAAGAACACTGGTCTGCAATCAGAACTTTGGTTCAAATCATGGCTCAAGTTCTTACTGTGTGACTTTGAGCAAGTTATTTAAGCTGTCTCAACCTCAGTTTCCTTATCTGTAATTTCCATAGTTTCTTCCTGTTTTAAATCTGACCTTTTGGAAGAAAAAAGGAGATGGAATGTTAGATGAGGAAGTAGTTGGGTTGAGGGAAAGATGTTGGCAGGGTTTTTTAAAGTTTCTTTAAGTTTTTTTTGCAGGTAATAAAGGAAGGAGAGCAAGGGAAAGGTGGCAATTATAAGAAAACAAGATGACGTGTAAAAACATACATTTATAAAAAATTATATAATTTTTGACAGTATTTTTTGTAATTACAGTAGTTATTGCTGGTATTTATATAGCACTTTATGATGCACATATTATCCTTACAATAAATCCACTTTGGGGAAGATATGCTATAAAAGTATTATTGGGACAACTGGGTGATGGACCTGAAACCTAAAACATTCACCTTCCTGAGTTCAAATCTGGCCTCATATATTTACTAACTGTGTGATCCTGGGCAATTCACTTAACCTTATTTCCCTAATTTTCCTCATCTCTAAAATGAGCTGGAGAAGGAAATGGCAAACCACTCCAGTATCTTCTCCAAACAAACAAACAAACAAAAAACCCAGAGGTCATAAAGAATCAAATGTGATTGGAAAACAACTGAACAACAATATAAGTATTATTATCCTTATTTTATGGTGAGAAAACTGAGAGTCAAAGAAGTTATTTGACTTACACAGACGGTAAATCATTTCAGCTCCTCTCTTGACCCTCAAGTTCGACACTTTTCCAATTATATCAGGTAATAATGATGAGTAGTTTTGAGGAAGAGGAGGCCATATTTTCCTCTGAGGATAAAGAAAAAGATGGAAAAATAGGAGAAGATTCTGAGTAGTTTGGTGAGGAGAGGGTGGGAGCCAATGATCTTGATTTCTGTAAAAAAGATCATCTACTTCAAAGAGTTGAATGAAAACAATCACTTATGGAAGTCAGTAAAAATTAATAGGATGATGAGACAGTAGGGGTCTAGGTCCACACATACTTATGGGATCAGTCAGTAGAATATTTATTCAGCACAGCTTTGTTTCTGTGACTTTGTCCACAGTAGTATTCCATAGACCACAGGGATTAAGTTTCTGTGTTTCATATACAAATAGATACATACCTAAACACAACTCACGTGTATGTGCATCCTGTTCCTTCATTAGCTTTTCATTATTCTACCTCCACCTTTGGACACAGGTGATTATCTAAATTATACCAAAACAATTCTTAGGCAATAGAAAACACATTTCTAGAATCCTTAACTGAGCACATTCATCAGAGGTGACATTGCAATCTTTATTTCTACTTTTGATCTGGATATATCGGAAAAATGATGACAGTGGGGACAATCAAAGCTGATACTCCATGACAAGCTATAGCATAACTACTCTTGGGACTAAACCTTGTATCTTTTCCTTTTCCTTTTTTATTAAGATCATAACTTCCTTGAGGCAGACTATATCTTTTCTTTTTCCTTGTATCACCAGTGACCAGCAACATAGTTTGTACACTGTAGGTGCTTGATAAATATTTATTGAATGAATCGGAGTACATGGCAGAGCTTGACTAATGCCTATAGACCCATGAGGCAAGTAGTTCTTGAGGATTCCTTTTCCCTATTCTCATTGCATCCTCTTAGACTTTTGTCTTGTTTCCATATCCAGGGCAAGTAGGTTTTATCCTTTGGATTTTTGAGCCTTAAGTGGGAAATCTACAGTGAATGATTGAAAAAAAAATTTTTTTAAATAAAGCATTTTATTTTCAAAACATATGCGTAAGACAGTTTTCAACATTCCCTCTTGAAAAACTTGTGTTTCAAATTCTTTTCTCCCTTCCTTCATCTCTTCCCCTAGATGGCAAGCAATTCAGTGTATGTTAAACATATGTAATTCTTCTATACATATTTCCACAACTATCATGCTGCACAAGAAAAATCAGATTAAAAAGGAAGAAAATGAGAAAGAAAGCAAAATGCAAGCAAACTACAACAAAAAAGGCGAGAATACTATGTTGTGATCCACACTTATTCCCCCCAGGCCTCTCTCTGGGTGCAGATGGCTCTCCATCCCAAGACCATTGGAACTGGGCTGAATTGCCTTGCCATTGAAAAGAGCCATGTCTATCAGAACCGATCATCCTATAATCTTGTTGCTGTATACAGTATTCTTTTGGTTCTACTCATTCAGTGAATGATTTTTAATACTACATTAGTGAAATATAACACCTACATAAGTATTTATTTATATACATACACGTGTGTGTGTGTGAGTGTGATATATATTTATACACACATATATAAAAAGCTAATTAATGAACAGGATATTATGATATTCAACAAGACTTCCATACTACTTGCTCTTTTTTTTTTTTTTTTTCAAATTTACTACTTCAACTGTTTTTATATTTCAGAATGTTGGGTGACATTTTCTGTAAAGCACCACTATAAAATCTTTTTTTTTTTTTTTTTTTTTTTTTTAGTTTGACAGTAATTGGGATGAGTAGCTTTCTTTGCTCGTCTGATCAAAACACAGCTCTGGAAGTCTGTTGACAATGCAAAAAATCCAAGGAGTATATTTCAAGCTTGTTAATGTATTTCCAGACATAATTATTAACCAAAGAAGAATATCCATTTTCAAGATCATTATTAAGCATGGAGAAGTGCTATTCTTGGGATCATCATGTGTGAAAAGGCAGAAATCATTATTCATTACACAGAGGCTAATGAACGCAAAGGATTAGAATTAAATTGTGACCTCTGCTTTTGACTTAAAGCTGTAAACATCTTGGTTACTCTTGAGGAACATAAAGACAGTTAATAGTATCATTTTCCAAATAGATTACTTGAGAATTAAAATTCCATTAAAAAATTTTGTGTTATAATAAAACAAATGCCTAGATCAAAGACCCTCAGCCACTGGGTAAATGTTATCTGTACTAATCCTTTTACATTTCAAAGCTAATTTATCTATACTTTAGTCTTCTGTATTTATTAACAGCAGAATTCATAATGAATGAGGGAAAAAAAATTGGATTGTTATTCTGAGTTCTACTACTTCTACCACTTTCTAGCTATCTGGGTGAGTCATATAGCCTCTATGGGCCTCAGTTTCCTCATCTATATAAAACAGAAACAAACAAAAAAGGTTTTGTTTTAAATAATTTATTAACTTTCCATCCAACTCTAAGATTTTATTCTGAGAAAAGATTATAATGCATTTGTCATATATGTGATCTTTGGACAAAATAGAAAGGATGGTAATTTTGTATTCTAGTTTGATCTCTAAATGAGACCCTGAATGAAGACTGTCAAATTTTAAAATATTAATGATAAGTAGCTACAAATTGACATCATAAATCAGGTGTCTCTCCTCAATATAGATTCATGTCAGAAAAGTACAAGTTTTTTTGTATTCAGCCTTTCAGCACACCTAAATTCTACCTTCCAAGAAGTATCTCCAGGTAGGAGATGAAACACTTAATTCTTGACCTATCTGATATATCTAGAAAGAGATAATGATATATCTGCCTTGTTGATTACATTGACTCTTGGTGTGTGGTAAAAGGATTTTTTCATTTGGAGGAAGATGAAAGGGAACAGTCCAGAGAAGTTAAGTATGGTCTAGCATAAGGAAGTCAGATTCAGAAACAAAGGATCTGAGCTCAAATTCTGGCTACTATAGGGCAAATCATTGATTTCCTCATCTGCAAATTAAAAGGGTTTGATTAGCTAGATAATCTTTAGGGGCCCTTCTACTTCTGAAGGCAATAGTGTTCCACAAGGATACAAATATGATCAATAATAATAATTGTTATTATTAATACTGATACTTATTAAGTAAATGAATATATAATTATCTAAGGTTTACAAAGCATTTTGTATATAAAATCTTATTCAGTCTTCGTAAAAACCCTATTAGATTAGTATTTATTATCCCATGGGATAGCTAAGAAGAGAAGTGAATAGAGCATGGAGCTTATAGTCAGAAAAAATCTGAGTTCAAATCTAATCTGAGAGATTTATTACTATGTGACCATGAGCAAGCCACTTAACCTTGTTTGCCTTAATTTCTTTATGTATAAAATGAGCTAGAAACAAATGGCAGGAGGAATCAGAAACGACTGAAAATGACTAAGCAAGAACAGCTCTTTCCCTAAGAATTAGGGAGAGAATGGTAGGCAATAGCAGATAAGTCCTTCTGGTTCATTGTCTCCCAAAGATTCTCATTAAAACTATTAGTTTTTTGTGAAGATCCTTTAACAGATTTTAAGAGGATTAGGGAATATCTGGGGTGTTTTTTGTTGTTGTTGCTATTGTCTTAAATTCTCTTTATCCTTCTCTCACTAACCTCTCTTTAGGATGGTTTTATAAAAAATGTTTCCATATTAATTATGTTGTAAAAAAAAATAAAGGCTAAAAGAAAAAAATGAAAAAAAAATAAGGTGAAAATAGCATGTTTTAATCTTCAATGACACTCCATCAGTTCTTTCTCTGCATGTGGATAGCTCGTATAATGCTGTCTCCACATGTATAGTGTTCTAGCTTTGTACACTTCACTTTGTATCAGTTCATGTAAACCTTTCCAGGTTTTCCTGAAATCTGCTTGCTGCTCATTATAGGACAATAGTGTTCCTTCATAATCATATACCACAACATGTCTGGTCATCATTCATTTGGTGGTCATTCTTTCAATTTCCAATTCTTTGCTATCATAGAAAAATGCTATAAATATTTTTGGACATGTAGGTCCTAGAAAATTCTTTTAATATGAATTTAGGCATTGAAATTAGAATAATAAAACTTATCCACCAGCCCCTGGTATGTTGGTAGGTTTGATCAAATAATATTATTTAGATTAGAGCAAGTTGCTGGTTTCTCTAGATATGACTTGAGTGTTGCCTTTTCCTTGTTAGGTAGTATGCAGAAAATGCTAGACTTGTCATCTAAAAACTTGAAGGTTCAAGTCTCAAATATGTTACTTACCAGATGTGTTATCTTGGTCAGGCCTCTTAACCACTCATCCATGGTTTTTTCATCAGTAAAAGTCTACACTACCCATTTTATAGGAATTTTGAGGGAATCAAAAGCTAGTGAATATAATGGCCCTCACAGTTATTAGGGTACTTTCTCCTCAAACTACCCTGTATTCCTTTTGAAAATGTTCTGAATATTTTAGTTATGGATGTCTTCCAAATGATCATTTAGGCTCTTTAAGAGCAAGAATTCTTTCATTTTTGTGTTTTTATCCCTGGTGCTTAGCACATAAGTAGCATTTAATAAACACTTGTCCTATACATAAAAATAATCTGAAAAGATATTCTTTTCTGATATATATATATATAGTGTCCAAAATATGTAATATTGTACATTTAATACTTCAAAGTATGTTTTGCAGATTTTTTTTGCATTTACAAGTGAAGTCAGGGTTTAGCAAGTCCTCCAAACTGTAAAAAGACCAGTGATAGATTATATCTTTTGTCCAGAGACCATCCTCAGTACATTCAGAGAGAGTTTTTAATGAGAACTTTGATTCCAGAAACTCATGAAAGTTCTCTGTTGAGGCATAAGGGGAAGAGTGGTCAGTCAGGAGGCTTTTCACGTTGTAATCTTGGCTTTTTCAAAGTATTTAATAAGTTTTAATAATATTGAAGCCAACAAGGTAGATTCTTCACTAATTCTTTCAAATCACTACTAATACAATAAATTATCACCTTGATTTACTAAATGCAGGCCTGCAGGAGTAGCTATGTCTTCATTTATATCAAGGAGCACATAATATAAACTCCTTCCTCTTATTCAGTTATCTTTCATTATGGTTATATTCTTTCTAATTGGTAAACAAATTTTCTTCGATTTATATTTACTTCTCATAGTCATAATGAGGGTGAAATGAGTTTTATCACAAGATTCTCTTTTACCCCTCAAAAGATCCTCGTTTTCTGTAAAACAAATGTTTTGAAGGTTTTATTTGCTATTACTCATGAATCTAGCATATATATATATATAAGCTTATGCCTTTCAAGATGAGAAAAAATATTTTCTCTTCAACATTCTATGTGATAGATATCAAATTTTCATCAATGTTTTATGATATCTTATGAGTTCTTATGAAGGAGTTCTTCCTCAGTGTTTAAAAGTGTCTTGAAATTCATAGTACTCAAGGTTTAAAACAGGTTTGTTTTTCAATATATAAGAATAAAAAGCTGATATGTTTTATTTTAATATGTTTATAATGTGTTTTATTATTTCTATAAAAATTAGAATTCACTTTTCTTTTACTTAAATGAATGTTTTTGCTATTTTTCAGTTATGAATAAGCAGAAATATTTTTACTTGAGCAATTTTTTTTCATTCATTGGATATTAAGCATTTAAATTTTAATTGAAAAATATCAATATTTTAATTTATATTTTGTTTCAAGTTAAATGATCATTTTATTTTTGTTAATATTTGTTTACATTCACCCATTTGCTTAGCTTCTAAAATAGATGCTAGATGCTTGATTGAGAGGTATTATCATAGTCTGGAAAGAGCATTGACCTAATAAATCAGAAAACCTGGGTTCTAATCCTCCATCTGCCACTAACTGATTTTGGGTGAACCATTTAGTTTTCTGGTCCTTAGTTCCCTTAGTCTATAAAGTAAAGGTGCTATTCCCTGACAGATTTCTTGAGGATCTACTCATGAAGAAGATGGAAGGATTAGAATAACTCTGCTTGGCTTTAGGTTTAGGTTTAGGTTTAGGAAAAAACAAATGTACCCAAATTCACATTCTGTATGTTTGAGGCAGCTCTAATGCCAGCACTCTCTTTGTTCATCAGGTTTGATGTTAGGAAGAAATAAGGTGCTCACAGGCTCATTGAAGATTTAACAAAAGGAGATTTACTTTGCCCTGATATAGCAAGAATATAGAATAAGAACACGGTGGCACTTAGCTTTTCAGGACACACAGACACACAGGTTTATCTTCATATGGAAATGTATATTTAGGTCATTAATTTAGACGATTTACTTGATGATTTGAATGATATTTATAAATCCACCAAAAGAGATCCTCACTGCATATGAGTAGAACTTTTTAAGCCCTTAGGTTACCAGAATTTGTCAAGGAAACAAAGGTCAATTGCAGTTCCAGAATTATTTCTTCTTTTAGAGAAAACTAAACCGTGTGATAAGAAGAAAGGAAAACGGTTGCACTTCACTGACATTGTAGGGAAGTGCTGGTAAATATTAGTCCTATCATACTATATAATAGTACAAACATTTACTGTATACAGATAAATAGAAATTTGGCTTATGACAGAAGGCTTTTGATATTAACTGCTTTGGAAATTAGATTAGAGTGTATATCACATAAAACACATGCTCAGATATGCTGTAAATTTAATGACAGGGCTCTGCTGAAATGAGTTCTTGTGGTTTGTGAGCAAGAAAATCAATCTGTATATGCTGTTTCATTTTCTTTTCTACCTAACTCAGTATGCAATTAAATTTAGTCTGAAAGGTCACAGTGTATAGTCGACATTGACCTCACTCTAATCCTGATTGTGATGGTACCAGTAATAATAGCTTATCAAATCAGTCTTCAGTTGTAACTCTAAGTTGTTTAAGAACTTATATTATCTCCAATACATACATACATACATATATATATATATACATATATATATATGTGTGTGTGTGTGTGTGTGTGTGTGTTGTGTGTGTGTGTGTGTGTGTGTGTGTAGAAAGGCATAGACTAGATGAGAAAATAAACTGTAGGCATAAAACCTTAGAACTTTAGAAATCACCTCAATTTTGGTCTCAAAGCCAAATACCTGTTTGTTTTTAGTTTATAGCACTAAAGTACTTTATGATTTCCCAAATGTTATATAATCTACTCTCTTCCTCCTATTCATTTTCCAGCTTAGATTCATGAACATTCTCAGTGTCTATCCAGGGTATATGTACTGATCTGACTATCTCTATGAGGTGTTCATAAACTGCATATCATAGTTTACCCGGTAGATATTCATCATCCACATGGTTTTTCCTCTATGGATAATTATAGTAAACTTGTGCAAGTGATTATGAATCTCATTTAGGAAGCTACAGTAATCTGGTTTTTGTTCAGTTGTTTCAGTCCAACTCTTCATGAGCCCATTTTTGTTGTTTTTGACAAAGATACTGGAGTGGCTTGTTTGTTATTGCCTTCTCCAGCTCATTTTACAGATGAGGAAACTGAGATAAACAGGGTTAAGTGATTTGCTTAGGCTCCAAGTGTCTCAGACCAAATTTTGAACCCAGGTTTTCCTGATGCTGGGCCCAGTGCTCTATCTATTGTACCATCTACATTCCCAAAATAGTCTGGGGTTAGATATACAAGTGTCCTTCACAAACAGGATTTTTTGGAGTATTTTAAGATCTATAGGAAATCCTTTTCAATTTTGATTCTGTATAATACATCCTTTATGACAAGGAAAATACCTTTCAAGAGGAATATGTGTCTGTTTTATGCCTGGCTTGATATTAATAATCAGAGGATTATCAAATAAAGTTTGTTGTCTTTTAGGAAATTTTCTATGATTTTTAACATGAATAGGGAATATATTGCTTGTGGGAGAAAAGCATTTAAATATTTTTATCTGCTGAAATATAGTTTTGGGAATTTTTTAAATAGTTAAGTAACAAATATAAACAAACCTTTTAGTCATTTGACTATAAACATATAGTTTTCTGCACTGTTTTTAAGTCTTCCAGTTCATCTAAGACACCTCCTATTATATGGGTAGATTATTCTTAAAGATTGATAGATGGGAGTATAGGCAGACAGCTTATCTCCATAAAACAAACCCATCTTTTAAATACCAATAATCCTCTGATGATACTATGATTCACAAGATATAATAATCTGCAAGTATCAAGATTGCAGATCACTTCAGGGCATTGTAGATAAATTTGGTAGGTATGAAGACAGCATTTTATCAGGGAAGCATTTTGCAGAAATGTAAAAGATGTCATCAAAAAATATATCCAGATAAAGTGATGGAGTCATCATGGAAGACTAATCAGAGTTCAGTATGGATAATCTATATGCTTCATTGGTATCCCTCCATATAATGTCAAGTTATGCTCCTGGCATAGAGGTGAACTTGCGGTGAAGGATTTAAAGGGTGACATAGGTTCAAGTAACAACAAATGAGAGGTATAGTTAGGTTGTGCCTAATGCTGTTGAAGGGGCTGCTCCACATCAATGATATTACATATAAATCCAAGTGTTTTATAACTAATCTGCTCCCACTTTGTTGTTCACTCTTTCTATAGTCGCGTCCATAACATACTTTTCTAATCTTCATTCTTAAAATTTTTTCCATTACTTTCTTAAATCTAAATAATCAATAGAGCAACCCTGATTTATAATGTTTGCCAATATCCAAAATGTAAATATCCACACCTACCACAGAACTTCATACATAACAGTCATTTTTCAGTTGTGTCCAACTCTCTAACCCCATTTGGGATTTTCTCTGCAAAGATTTCTTTCCCCAACTCATTTAACAGATGGGAAAACTGAGGCAAATAGGTATTAAGTGACTTGTCCAGTCCCACAGCTAGTGTCTGAGGCTAGATTTAGACTCAGAAAATGAAGCTTCCTGACTACAGACCCAGAGCTGCTTAGCTGCCTGTAGTTCCCACTGTTTCCACTACTACTATTTAAATCTTTGCTTTTCATAGATTCTTTAAATCTAAATTTTGTTTCAACAAAGGAACAGACCTTCAGACTCTATGTTGAAGATCTCAACCTAGTACCTGGCACAAAATAAACCTTAAATAAATGCTCACTCACCAAATGACAGCTTTATTTATAGGTTTTTGAACAGAAGGATAAATCACCTGGTTGTACCTAATATATCCCAGTAGTTCCTCCTTTATCTCAAGGATCAATTATAAACTCCTTTGATATTTAAACCCTTCAAAACATAGTCTCATTCTTCCTTTAGAGCCTTAATATTTATTATTCTCCTCCACACTTCATTCAGTTTAAGTTCGCTGTTTCTTAGACAGAAATTGGGCAGCTAGGTGGCTCAATAGATAGAGCACTGGGCTGGGAGTCAGGAGGACCTGAGTTCAAATACAGTCTCATAAAACTTTATGACACTAGGCAAACCACTTAAACCTGTTGGATTTAATCCACTAGAAAAGAAATGGCCAATATCCTTGCCAAGAAGATCCCACAGACAGTGTCATGAAAAGTTACACATGACTAAACAATATACAGAAAACTCCATCTCCTGCCTATCACCTTGCAAGGAAGTTCTCCCTCTTCCTCTCTACCTTTAGGAAATCCCTATTTTTCTACAAGGCTTAAACAACAGCTTCTACCGGAGTCTTTCTTGGTTCCCCTAGTGACTAATACCTCCTTCCTCTGTTAGTTTGTATTTGCTTTTTATGTATTTTGTACATATGTACATATATGTGTTGTGACTTCTGTTAGAATGTATATATCTTGAAAGTAGAGACAGTTTCATTTGAGTTTTTGTATTCTAAGAACCTGACACAGGGTAGACACTTAGTATATCCAGCTTATGAATCTAGTAATTAATCATACATTTCTCAAGCACCTAAAAGTGCTTTGGTAGGCAACAGAGAAATCCAAAGATGATATTTTTTTCTTTTTGTTTTATTTTCTATCCTGAGACTGCAAAATACTGTAGGAGATGGGATTATTATAGAATAGGAGAAAATGTGGCCCTCATGCAAAATAGTTTACATATGTAACATCCCATATTCTCATTTCTTATTTTTCCTTATGTTGTCACCTCATTGAGGAGATTCCCTCCAGGAATTTATAATTTAAATCTTACATTACATACTACCTCTCACAGTCCTTGAGATAATTTTGTCCACCTAATAGATATTTAATCAGTACTTGTTGAATGGATTTGGAAATATGTCCAGAGACCATGTACATAAATTAGAAACTTTTTTAAGTGCCAGGGTCATTATATTGCTTTATTGTATTTTACAGTTTTGGAAACATATTACTCCAATGTGCTGATGGATTTATGATCCCAGTAATGTATGTATAGTCTCCAATGATGCTGGTCACAACTTATCCATATCCTGATTAAATAAGTCTTGTCCATGTGATCATAGTAACTCCCCACAGAGTAAACTCTGCAAAGGGGGTTCACCAATCATCCTTTGTGCAAATACCTGTGTAGCATACATGTTGTTTGTGGTCAGTCTTCAGTTTTACTACAGGGACATGCTACATTTTCCCCAGTGATACATTTAGGCCGTTTCTCCTGCATAATTACTCGAGTGCAGTGGGTTATAGCTTACCTATGCCCACTCTGCAGTGCTCCATGTTTTTTGAGGGAGCCTCAGTTTTTATTCTTTGGAACTTCCATGACTCACAGTTATATAACGTGACTGTTTCAGAAGGGGAATGTGGTTAAGAACACCTCCAATTCTTCATATTTGTCTTCCCCCTCTTCCAACATACCTTGCTTTTTTGAGGCAATAGCCTTTGTAATCTATTGTCTGTTTCTATAATGTTTCACAAATTAGTTTATATCTTTTTTTGGAGAGGCAGTCAGGGGTAAGTGACTTATCTAGGGTCACACAGCAAGTAAGAATCAATTATCTGAGATCAGGTTTGAATTCAGATCCTCCTGACTCTAGAACTTGTACTCTATATACTCTACACTTAGCTGCCCCCATGAATTTATATTCTAAAGCATTACTGACAGCTGCTTGGCAAGGAAACCAAGTGTTATATGGCTAAGGAGGTTTTGGGGGACCATGCCCCCTCCCCTCCCACACTTATTAACTTTGCTTTAAATTTTTTATGAAATGGGGAGAGAACCTTAACTTTATCAAGGTCCAAATTTTTAGTATCAATAGCTTGTCCATCTCTATATAAATATATATAATGCCTTAAGTTTTTCAAAGTACTTCACATATGTAATTGTTTCATTTGTGCTTCACAGTAATATGGTGTTGTGGTATTATTAATAGTCTTATTTTATAGATGAGGAAACAGAAGCTGAGAGGAATTTAGTAACTTGTCAAGGGTAACATGATTAGTAAGAATTGGAGGCAGAATTGGAACTCAGTTCTTTCTGACCCCAGCGCTGTCCATTATACCACTTGATTATCTGGTTGCTATAGTGGATAGAAAGTTGACCCCAGAGGTAAAAAGCCCTAGGTTCAGTTCTTACAGATAGTGACTGTGTGACTCTGGATGAGTCATTTAATTTCTTGGGTCCCAGGCTCTTCACCAGGACCTGAAGTTGCAGAGAAGATGCCGATCTGCCTTAATGGAAAAAAAAATCTCACCCATAGGTCTCTATGGTCAATGAAATTACAGATTTATTCCCCTGCTTTTACCATCCCACCATCAAATCCTAGCTTAGAATATTCCTCTCATCTGATCTAGATCTTGATTGATGTGGAAGGAAACTTTAGTGAAGCAGATTTGATTTCTTATAAAGTTTATAAGGGGGTCCTCAAACTATGGCCCGCAGGCCAGATGCAGCAACTGAGGACATTTATCCCCCTCACCCAGGGCTATGAAGTTTTTTATTTAAAGGCCCACAAAACAGTTTTTGTTTTTACTATAGTCCGACCCTCCAACAGTCTGAGGGACAGTGAACTGGCCCCCTATTTAAAAAGTTTGAGGACCCCTGTAATATAAACTAAAAGCAAAAAATCCCCAAAAAACAAATCACCACCACCAACAACAACAAACCTAACAATCAGAGCAATCCAGAAATTGATTAAGTCACTCAGGAATTAGAGAGCTCTGTCACTAACACCATTCCAACAGATCATCTTTTAAGATGGGGGCAGTGTAGTGTAGTGGGAAGAACCCTGGTTCCTGAGTCAGGTGACCTGGATTCAAATCCCAATTCTGATACTTAATTATCTGTATGGCTTAACCACCTGTAAGCCCCTCCTTAGGCTTCTATTTCTTTATCTATAAAACAAAAGGGTTGGACCAGATAGCTTCTATTTAGGTTCCTCTAGAGTTAGGGATGCTGTGAATGCCAGACAATTTATATACTTTCAGTATTTATATTTATATACTTTGATTATTTTTATTAGATGGTCTTTAATATCTCTTCTCCTTCTGAGATTTTGAGCTTAGTTTAACAGGATTTGGGTATAAAATAATGATGCTATAAAATGGCATTGATCATGGGCATGATAAACAGATTTTTCCAATATTCCCATCTGTTGAGTCTCCTCTCTTGCTTGACATACTGTTTTGAGCGTGTATTAGGTGGATGAAAGAGGAGACACCACAGTTTAAGAACTGATCTGAATTGTCTCCTATTCCTTGAATTCTTTATCTACCTTGTCCATGGGTTCTCACAATCAGATACACACACACACACATACATACATACACACACACATACATATACATATATATGTATATGTATGTGTGTGTGCATACATATATATATAGATATATTTATATATAGTATATAGTAGAAGTTATCCTACTTCTTGCCTTCTAGCTTAAGTCTCCTATCCATACAGCCTGCCTCTTCTTTTATTCAATTTTCTTCCTCTAGAACTGTTTATGGCAACTTCCTTTAAAGGTAGCACTGCTTCTGCCATCAGAGACCACTTCAAAGCCAATTTTTACATCAAAGAACGTGACTACCCTGGTGCATATAGGACAGACTAGAAAAAAATACTGATGTCCAACAGCAATATATATTTATCCTATCTGGTTAATAAGAGTTTCTTAGAGTCTTCTTATTATTCTTATTATTATATCTTTCCTTTATTTTTATTTTGTAGAATAAAACAAACATTTGCACATGATTGCATATGAAATTGCAAGTCTGTTATGTACAACTTGCTATTCCTTATATAATGAAATTATCATGTAAATTTCTTTCTTTTTCTCTCTCCCCCCAAAAAAGAACTCATTTGGAGTCTTTTAAAAACCTATAGTATGACAATACTATTTCAAAAACCCACCTCAATGTAAGATTAAGTAGAATTTTATTTGGGTTTAATATTAAATTTTCTGAACCAACTCAATATTAATTGAAATTGGCTTTGAAACTCCTATGTGTGAACAAGCTGAAACTCTAGCAAGTAGGTTTTAAATTAAGGCCTTTTTGACTCCAAGTGCAGCAATCTACACACTATACCACCTAAGCCATCTGATTAGGTCAGTATTTTGCTATTATATTTAGAAGTACTTCTATATATACTATATAATATACTATATATATGTATATATATATACACACTATATATAAACTGTCACTTATTTATCTTTTATTTTAATTTGGTATTGTTTCTGACTTTTAACTAACTGATGATTGCATACAGACAATTGATTCTCAAATGATTTTCATTTTAGCAATTAATTGTTTAAAGATATCAGGATTCAGTGTATGGATATATGCACCAGACCCAGAGAAAACTATCCTAGAAGAGACACAGAATTGGAAATATTGAGAGATTTATTTTCAAAATCTCTAAGAAGGAGAGAGAAATTACTTGATAATAGATAATAATGTTGGGGGAAGAGCAGTTGAGAAAATTTAATAACTGTCAATCCACAAGATCTTCCCTATATATCTGTCACAGATATCCTTGATAATTTCTGCAGTAAACTACATCTTTATAACCACATTATCAGGTATCACAAAACTACTAGGTCTGTTCAGCAAGATCCATGACCATTCAAGAACAAAGAAAAAAAGTCCACAGAGATAAAAACAAATGAATAATGAATGTCTGCTGTCAAAATCTAGAGATATGATTATTTGAGAGGTTCATTGAATTAGTCAATCAGTACATATATCTTGATTAGAAATTAAAATGGATAACAAGCTCGTTCCAGAATTTAATAGGAAGACTATAGCAAGTTCTTTTTGCATCAAGGAATTTATTGCAGCATTTTCAATAATGTCATACAACTCCCTGACACATATGCCATAAGCATCTTTTTTACACTGAAGTGCTTGATATACATTATATTATTTGACATATCCAAATTTATTCAGTAATAGATTTCTGTTATTCCTTGAATCGGAATTTCTAAGGATTTCAGTTTTGTTTTTCAGGGGGGGAAATGACACAATTTTATTCAAATTAGAAAGAAAAAAGTGTTTGAAAAATCAATAAGCACTTTACTTATAAGCCAATCTATGACTGGATAGAGTGGGATTCCATTGTGTCTGCTTGTATTGACATAGTATAAATTGCTTGTGAAAAGTGGCTTCTTTTACCCAGAATTAAATTGCTTTTTTGAAGTAGCTGTTAATGTAGACATAAATAAAATTTTGCTGTGGAAAGGGAAGTAGTATTATCTTTCTGCAGCATACTTTTATGTCACACATTTTTTTAAATTACAGGTTCTCTCCTTATTGAAATCTGATTATCACTACATGTGGAGTTCAATATAGACCATACTTCTTTAAAACTGATAGTTAAGTATAATTAGCCAAGACAAATTACAGTGAGAACCCTGCAAACATATCAAAAATCTCTGAAGCCAGTGTACCAAGGTACAATTAGAAAACAGCCATTTCTCATATAAACACATACATACAAATTACAGCTCTCTTAAACTGGCTTCCCACTACTTACAAAATAAAGTTCAAGCTCCTTAAGCCTGGCATTTAAGGTCCTCCTGAATTTATTCTTAATGTCTGTTTACAACCTTATTTCTCCAAAAAGTAGTTTGTAAATTATTAAGCTCTTAATGTTACTTCTGTTCTTCAGAAACTCTACTCCAATCAAATCAATGATCCCTTGAATTTGCCTTGAGGATTCATTCCTTCCAATCTTCCTTGATAACTTTTAACCTTCCTTATAATTAATCTAATTTTTAAAGTCCAGTTCATGTTTGTTTCCTGCATGAAACCTTTCTTGATTTCACTCTCCTTCTTTCCCATTCTCATTTTCATCATAGCACTGATCAATACTACTTGAATGCACTTAAAACATAATTAAATATCTTCGTGTTTTGTGTTTCTGCCTTAGCTCTCTATTAGACTGCATGCTCTACAAAGATAGAGATTTTATTGTCCCCAATTGTTGTAACCCCCCAGCATTTAGCATACAATAGGCTTCTCACAAGTTGTTGTTTCTGTTGATTAATTTTGGACATTTTGCTTTAGAATTCCAAGTTTCCTTCAAGGATCAGCTCACAAGAAGGCTTTGCTGATTTCCCCCAGGACCTTTTCACCCCTAAGTGCCTTGTACTTGTTTTGAACAAAAATATTTTGTATCTACAAAATATATGTTTGTTTCTTTTTATTTCTTGTCCATTTTCTCAATAATTTGGCTGTCTTTCCTGGAAGTTTTAACTTTTTTCTCCCAAAACTTCTCCTGTCCCCAGGGCCTACTATTTTCTGATTGGTATGTCTGCTTCACATGACCCCATTTCAGGCTGATCCCAGTCACATTTACTTCGTTCCCTAATCCCCAGGCCATCTGCTTGATAAATTAACTGGTTTAATTTTGCTGCTTAGAACTTAATCTCTCCTTCTTCTTTCTATCTCCTCACCCCCAAATACCCAGTGTTCTTTAATGTATAATTATTTCCATCTATTATAATATAATCTCTTTGGAGATGAGGGCTCTCTTTTACTAATGTATTTGTAGTCCCTATACTTAGTACAATCAATCAACAAACATTTATTGTATACTTAGCTCCTGCCAGGCACTATGCTATGGACACTAGAGATTGAAAGAAAAAAAAAAGGGAAAAAAGTCCTTGTTTTAGGGAAACTTATATCCCTATGAAAGGAAACAATATGTCATACAAGAAACATAAGGTTAGAAATTACGAATTTAATAATAGCTTCTTGTTGTTATTCAGTAGTTTTCAATTATGTTGGATTCTTCATGACTCCATTTGGGGTTTTCTTAGCAAAGATATTAGAGTAAGTAGCTTCCCATTGCTTTTTCCAGCTCATTTTATAGATGGGGAAACTGAGGTGGATAGAGTCATCTATCTATGAAATATATGGGCCTAGATTTGAACTGAGGGATATGAATCTTCCTGTCTCTAGGTCTAGCACTCAACCCATTGCAGCATCCAGTTTAACTTGTACTGAAATCGGATTCTCTGATATCTACAGAATTCCTTCTGTACTACTAGGCTAGTGATGTGTCAGAAAAGGAAATGAAGTTAGTCTTGTACAACTTATTCTTAATGAACCTCCATTAAGGTTTTAATGAACTTCCATTAGGGGTTCATTAGGTTAGAAGTACTTTGAAAGATGTAGTGAATTTACTTCTGATGAAGGTAGGGATCAGTAAGCACCAGGAGCCAAATTCCAGTATGTAGGGTCTCTAAACATTCATCTGCAGCCATTATTCTGGCACATTGCCTTGTCTACCAGTATCTGTGAAAAAGACAGAAAGTTTGTATTTATGATAAAGGAAAAAAGTAAGACATATACAAGGAACATACAAAGAATTGGCCCAGCATTGTTCTTCTCAGCCATTTCCTTAACACCATCAATAGTGAGCTTTGTTATCTCTGAAAAAAAATAATGTGGATTTGGGATTTGTTAAAACCCAAATAAAGGAAACTATCCCATTTGCTGCTAGAAAACTTTCCACTGGGGACTAATTTCATCTCATTCCATTGCATCTGACAAATTAGTAAAAGAAAGTTTTAAGTGGCCAATTTCTTTTTTAATGTAATTGTATTTTTCCAATTAACTAGTGTTATTTTCTCTTTTGCCCCTTTTCATTTTGTACCCAGGCTAATTAAAAAAGGAAACCAGTATAGCAAATATATGCAATATATAATATGTGGACTAAAAACATAACTAATTTCTACACTGGCCATGAACAAAAATGTATGCTTCATTCTACATTTCATATTCATCACCGGTTTGACAGAAGGTAGTGCACGTTCTTCTTTTTTGTTATTGTTCAGTCATGTTGGACTTTTCATACTCTGTGAACCAGGAGGCTTTCTTGGCAAAGAAACTGGACTAGTTTTCGGCAAAGGGGAAGTGACATGCCCAGGGTCACATAACTAGTCAATGTCTGAAATCACATTTGAACTCAGGTTTTCCTGAGTGCAGACCCAGTGCTCTATGTACTGTGCCATATAGCTGCCCCATGCTTTCCTCTTAGTTCTCTGGAATCATGAATTATCATTGCATAAATGTTCTCCTAATTGTATTCACTTCAGTCTGCATCAGTTCATAGAAGTCTCTCTAGTCTCTTTTGAAACATTATTTCGTATGACACAATAATTTTCTATTTTATTCACTTACCATAATTTATTAAGCCATTCACTTAGTTTCTATTTTTCTTACTATGAATAAAACCATTATAAATATTTTTGTTCATATGCTTTGATTTATTTGGAGTATAAGCCTCATAGTAGTTTGGTTGGATCAAAGAGAATACATAGTTCATTCTGAGTTACTTGTTATTTTTTTGATGTATTTTGTTAAATAATTCCCAATTATTTATATGTGTGTGTGTGTATGTGTGTATACATACATGTATATATATGTATTTTTTTTAATTGAGGTCCATTTTGTCTCTCTTTGGCCCTTGAGAAGGCAAGCAATATATTGAATATACATTTGAAATCATGTAAAACATTTTCATGTTAGCAGTCTTGCAAAAGAAAACACACACACACACACACACACACACACACACACACACACACAAGAAAGTAAGAAAAGCATGCTTTCAATCATTACTCACCATTCATCAGATCTTTGTCTGGAGCATTTTTCATGTTGGAACCTTTGGAATTGTCTTGGATTTTTGTCTTGAGTAGCCAAGTATTTTTTAGTTGATCATTGTAGTTTCTTATTTCAAAGTTCTGTTGTTTCATTGACTCTTCTATTTGCTTCTCTGAATCTTCAGTTTTCTTATCTATAAAATCTGTCTAAGATAACAGGAAAAGATAATGATGAATGTTAGAGGGAATGTGGGAAAATTGGGACACTAATACATTGTTGGTGGAGTTGATCCAACCATTCTAGAGAGCAATATGGAACTATGCCCAAAGGGCTATCAAACTGTGCATACTCTTTGATCCAGCACTCTTCTGCTGGGACATAAAAAGAGATCATAAAAAAGGGAAAAGGACCCACATGTGCAAAAAATGTTTGTGCCAGCCCTTTTTGTAGCGGCAAGGGACTGGAAACTGAGTGGATCCTCATCAATTGGAGAATGCCTGAATAAATTGTGGTATATGAATGTTATGGAATATTATTGTTCTGTAAGAAATGACCAGCAAGATGAATACAGAGAGGTTTGAAGAGACTTACATGAACTGATGCTGAGTGAAATGAGCAGGACCGGGAGATCATTGTACACAGCAAAAAGATTATATGATGATCAGTTCTGACAGACATGGCTCTTTTCAGCAGTGAGATGAGTCAGGCCAGTTCCAATAGTCTTGTGATGAAGAGAGCCATCTGCACCCAGAGAGAGGCCTGGGGTGACTGAATGTGGACCACAATATAGTGTTTTCACTTTTTTTGTTGTTGTTTGCTTGCTTTTGTTTTCCTTCTAGTTTTTTCCCCTTTTTGATCTGATTTTTCTTGTACAGCATGATATTTGTGGAATGTAGAGAAGAACTGTACAAGTTTAATATATATTGGATTACCTGCCATCTAGGGGAGGGAATGGGGGAAGGGAGAGAGAAAAATTTGGAACACAAGGTTTTGCAAGGGTGAGTGTTGAAAACTATCTATGCATATATTTTGAAAATAAAAACTTGAATAAAAAAGAAAAAAAAGCAATATTTGTACCATGATTCATGAGATTATATATGTAAGGTAGAATGGTGTATGTATGATAGCACATACCTTCAAAGATCTTAATTAGTTAGGGCCAAAGATCCTTGTGGTCTAGATAAAAGCTTCTTAAATTGTGGCTTGTGACTGAATGTGAGAGTCAGAAAATTGTGTTTTATTATCAGTAAATGTTTGATTTGTGTGTCTGTTTTATGTACCTATATACCTGGAGTCATGTATAAATTTCTCAAATGAAAAAAGATTGCATGGAAAGTTTAAGAAGCCCTCATCTAAATGAAGAACTTCACGTTTTTTCTTCTTATTTAATGTAATTTTCCCCCAAATTTCATGTAAAGAGAGTTTTCAACATAAATTTGAAACTCAGAATCTTATAAAAATTATTCTTTTTATTTCCCTCCCCTCTCCTTCCTTTCCTAAACAGCAAACAAATATGATATTGGTTATATATATATATACACATACACACACATATATATATATATGTAATGCACACACACATATATATGTGAAAAAATATATATGGATAAATACATACATATATACACACATATATAATATTTTCATATTAGTCATCTTGTGAAAGAATAATTAAAATAAGAGGAAAAAACCATAAGAAACAAAAAAAATTTCAAATGAAAACAGTATGCTTTAATCTGCATTCAGTCGCCATAGTTCTTTGTCTGGATGTGTATAGCATTTTCTATGATAAATCTTTTGGAATTGTCTTGGATCATTATATTGCTGAGAAAAGCTAAGTCTATCATAATTGATCATCATACAATATTGCTGTTAAAGTGTATAATAAGACCTTAAATGTTTGTTGTTGAAGTGTCACCTTTTATATAAAGTCTTTCCTAACCTGCATTTGTTCTAAATGCTAATGCCCTCCAAACTACCATGAATTTATTTAACTACATTGTGTTTTTTCTGTTATATTTATATGTTATCTTCTCCATTAGATTGTAAGTTT
Source organism: Antechinus flavipes (assembly GCF_016432865.1). NCBI lineage: Eukaryota > Metazoa > Chordata > Mammalia > Dasyuromorphia > Dasyuridae > Antechinus > Antechinus flavipes. The sequence continues at coordinate 438,108,111 of NC_067398.1, forward strand.
CTTGAAAATAGAAATTATTTCCTTTTTTATTTGTATCACTAGTACCTAGTACAGTACCTGGCACATAGTTGGCATTTAAATATTTGTTGATTGTATTAATGCCAGAAAAATTATTTACAGGTAACTCACCTGTTCATTCATACGAAAGTTTTGTCTATTACATAATGAGATTTTAATCTATAAATGTAATTATTTTTTTGAGAAGAGGAAGCATGTGTTGCCTCTGATATAAACAGTTATCCCTTCAACATTGCTACTCTCCCCATCAGTTTCAATATATTGTTCAGCTGAAGAAATTAAATAGGAGTGATGATCAACTGTGATAGACTTAGTTCTTCTCAGCAATATAGTGATCCAAGACTTGGATCTAATGGACTTAGGTTAGAAAATAGCAATCGCATCCAGAAAGAGACTGAATGCAGAATGAAATATACTATTTTCACATTTTTTGGTTGTTTTTTTCCTCATGCTTTTTTCCCTTTTTGTTCTGATTTTTCTTTCACAATATGATTAATATGAAAATGTGTTTTTTTAAAAAGAAATTAAGTGGGAATTTGTGAGAAATTTTGCAGAAGCTGCAGATGACACAGGAAGACCAATGGACAAACCAAAGCCTATGACCAAATAATTAGCCCAAATTTTACAATAAACACCTCATGAAAGAAAAAAAAAAAATCAGACTTCTTCACTATGAAGGAAGGGCCAAAAAATCTCATGCAGATTTTCCAAAATTGGTGGTGGGGGTGTGGGAAAAGGGGAAGGGAAGGGTACTGAGTCTTTGACCCAGCAATGTAGTTGGGATAAGTGGCTGTGTGACCTGGGACAAGACACTTAATGTTTAAGTAATATTAATGCTTTAGGTAATGTTTTAAGGCTGCAACTTGCAGAGAAGTTGCCTATCTGTACCGGTAAAGGGAATTTCCTCAAAGGGGAGTTCTTTATACCAACGAAATCACAAGTCCATTCTGTGTTTCCTATGTAGGAAATGAGAAAATTCATTTTCCTGTTTCCTACTTATTATTTACTTATACATAGAATACTTCTTAATTGTCTTGAGACTGAAGTAGAAAAACCGGGACCATAGTTGTCACCCATGAAAGGTGTTAATGTTATAAGATATGCAAGAGTCATTTAGTGCCAGATGCCCAAAGTACTAAATACACAAATTCTCTTGAAGAAAAAAATCTGTTATTAAAAATGGACATATGAAGTCATATTAACATGAGCATATGTAGTAATGTGTCTGGTGCAACAGCTCCCAAGATATCTAGCTAATTTTCCTTTCTCATTACCAATACAAATAGAGTTGTTTTCTCTTCTAAAGATTGTATCTTTAGACTTTAGCCTTACTGCCAAGTTTTACTCTGTGACAAAGTTAAATGTTGAAATACACAATTTTATTACAAGAAAAGCGACTCAGTGCATTCCAAGTGATATGCAGACTGAGTCAATTACATATATACAATCTGGCCCAGGTTCATAAATGATTTTGCCAATTGTTTCCTGTCTTACTTCCTAGTTCAAATCAGACTTGAAATTTTTCTGGCTTCTGAGAAAATCTTTCCTATTGGGTTTCAGGGGCTATCCTTTAAATTTCTGTTTAAAACTATTCTGCTCAATTTAGGGACTTCTCTGGATTTTTTTTTTTTTTTTGAATCAGGTTTCCTTCTTCCTAGGAAGATAGTCCCCAGGCTTCCATCTCCCCATTTTCATTTCTATTCCAAAGCTTCTTCCTATGTTTGCTGTTTTTTAAAAGCCTCCAAATTGCCCTTAACTTTATTCTTTCAAGTGAAACACCAGACCTTCTATCTTATATTCCCAAGCCACATGTGCCTACACTGTATTATACCTCCCCATATGCATCTTCAAAATTTATATTAATATATCTAAAACTCAATTACTTGTTGATCTCTTCAACATAGTTAGATTAGGGCTACCAATTCATATATTATTTGTGAGCTAAGAGGAATTTTGCCCTAACATTACCTATCTTGCTTTTTACCACCCCCCTGAGGGTTTTATGCAGATTTCCTTACCTTGACTGCTTCTAAACCCCCAGTGTTAGTTACCATAGCAACACCTGTTGACTTCAGGAAAAAGAAAATGTTATAGAAACTGATGCTACCCCTGTTGTTCCCAGTGTATAATAGTCCAGTGGGTATTCAGGGAACCCTTCAATGCTTTTTCTTTCTAGTTCTGAAATCCATTTCCCTCTTTGGCATGGACTCATGCAGAAATTGCTTGATGATGTTGCAAGCTTATCGTGACTCAGTGTCATAAGTTTATCTCTTTCTGAATTGCTCATTTATAACAGTTTTAACAAAAAACATCTTTTGTCCATAGAGTCCAAAGTCTTTTTGCTTTCTTCTCTCCATGCTTTTCTTTTTCCATACTTCTTTTTCTCTCATACATTCCATTTTCTCTCTTCCTCCACCCCCACCTCGTCTGGGTTTTCCCTATCTCATAATCTCTAAGAACTTGAAAGATTTTCTTTTTACAGATGGGAAAATAGAGGCAGAGAGTAGAACATATAATAATTAGCTGAAGGTTTCCCAATTGTGCAATTCAGATCTTCCAGTTCTGAGTGTCTTGTCAGTGACCCTACAAAATAGAATTTAGAGTAAGAGGTTGAGTTTGAAATTTTTTATTTACTATTTGTGACTCTGAACAAATTACTTCTTTTATATGAGCCTCATATTCCTCATTTGCAAAATGAGGAGACTAGACAAGATAGTCTCCCAAAGACTCTTGGTCCCTATACACTATAAACATGAATAGTTAATTAGCTTTCTAGTGAGATAAAAGGCATTTCAAGGAAAGTGCAAATTGATCAGCACAAATCTATCTCTATCACTTCAAAAGGGAACTCAAATCACATGTCCTATTAATAGAGGATCAGTGTGATCAACTTTATTCCAAATGACAGTATATATTGATAGTAGCAGGACATACATTCCAGAGGACTGAACTGTTTTCCAGATTCGTTACCATTTTGAGGCTACTGCAGATGCCAAGATTTGCCTTTAAAAATTTTTTTAAGATCACTAAGGTTTCAAAAAACTTCAGGAATTATATTCTTAGGGTTTCTTTTATTTGAATAAATCCAAAACCTTCAGAAATCTTTCAACAAAATTTTTTTTATCTCCCTTCCCATTGCTTCTCCCTCCTCCTTTTAACTTTAAAGTTCTGTGTCTCATGTATTCTAATGCCTGATAATTTGGTGTTCTTCTCTTGACATTGGTATTAACACATGTTACAGACAATACCCATTCTCTAGAATTCTAGTTTTTCTAAAATTCTAGAAAGAATTTTGTGCTAAATCACACACTATTGCCCATCATAAGTTCTTTTGTTTATCATGTAATTGAATGAGGACGATGGGCTTTATTACAGTAATCTAATTGAGCAAAAATGTGTTGAAATCATATTATATTTGGGGTACTGTGCCAGGCTCTAAAGGTAGAAAAATGAAATAGTCTTTGAACTTGAAAAGCTTGTTCTAATGAAAGACGGAATACATCATAAGAAGATATAAGCATAACACAAGGTATGGAATAGAGGGAGTAAAGGAGAGATCAGACAGTATTCTAGGAATGTTGAAGGAGAATACCACTTGTATCTGGAAGGATAAAGACTATACAGAAGAGACAGCACTTGAATTGGTCCTTGATGTCCAAAGGAGTTATCTGCATAATGATAATTGAATACATGGGATTTGATAAGACTACCAAAGAAAATAATAGAAAAGAAAAATGAGAAAAGCAATTACCCCAGGACTAAATCTTGAGAATATTTTGGTGGTGGGAAGTGAATATTGGTTCCTCCAAAAAGAACGGCAGTGCAAGAACAGATAAAAGAAGAAGAAACTGATGTCATGGAAACCATGGCAGAAACAACTTTACAGGAAATGAATAAGATTATCCATGCAAGGTTAAGAAAGAAGAGAACTGAGAAAAGCAATTAGCCCCACTGATTGGGGTGAAAGGCTCAAAAAATAATCACAACTACGAAAAAATATTTGATGTTTTATTTTTAAAATACATGAAGAGAATAACATGGGAAGACTTTATATGAATTGATGCTGCTGCTATTCAGACTTATTGGATTTTTGATGACACCATTGGGAGGGTGTTTTCTTGGCAAGGATACTGGAGTGGTTTGTTATTTCCTTCTGAAGCTTATTTTGCAGATGAGGAAAATGAGGCAAAGTTAAGTGACTTGCACAGGATCACATAGCTTAGTATCTGAAGCTGTATTTGAATTCAAGATGTCTGACTCCAAGTTCAAAGTTCTGTCCACTGCATTACCTAATCACATATGAATGATGTAGATTGAGGTAAACAGAACTGGGGGAAAAAAACAATAATTATTACAGCAGTGTAAAGAACAAAAAAAAAAAGAAAGAAAGAAAAGAAAAGCTGGACACTGTATAATTGCAGGAGAAGAGTTGAAAAAAAAATTTTTTCACCCAGAGGCAGAGAAATTGTGGGTATGGGATATTAACGCATACTTGTCAGAAATAGTTGATGTGTTATGATGGTTTTGCTGACCTGCCTTTTTTTTTTCTATGTTCTTTGTTACAAAGAATGACTGGTTAGACTGGGGAACAAGAATAGATGTGTTCAGAAATTAAGGTGATGTTAAAACAAAAGATATCAATAAAAAAAAGATAGACAAGGGCAGCAATTCAGAGCTCAGCAGCAGCCTTTAGAAAAGCAATTTCAGTCAAGAGGCCTATTTGAAAGCCAGATTGCAAGAGGTGAAGCAGTGATTGAGTGGTGGGGAAATGAAGGCAGTAATTAGAGACTTGTTTTCTAGGAGTTTAGTAATGAAAAGAAGTAGAAAATTGTTACCAAAATTGTAACATAGATTGAGAGCAAGAAGGAAGCTGAGGAGTTACCTAGTTCAATTCCTTTATTTTTTATTGAAGGAAATAAGGTCCTGAGAGTGTGGGATTTGGTAAAATCATATAAGAAATAAGGAACAGAGCCAGGTTTCAAATCCTATAATTTTAACTGCAAATCAGTGTTTGTTCTACTTTATCCCAGTAGTGAGAAGGTATAATCATATTAAGGATTTTTGTTTACTTATTAGTTTTTTTTTTTTTTTAAGGATACTGAAGACTGAGGCAGATATATAGAAAATGGCAACAAAAAAAAATCACATACACTATGAGCTTTTAGACAAGAAAATGTTTTGAGGTTTAGATTAATGGAAATGAAGAAGGATGACCTTGATTTATTTGGCAGTTATTATTATCTACCTCACATCCCCTACTTTGTGCCACAGAGGACCCGCCTAGGGAATATCTTCATCAAAAATATATTCACATCAGTATTCTAGTTAAACTTGGCACCTCTCCTGTCCTACCTGTTGTTGCTTTGTCATTTTTTGGTCATGTACCTGTCTTCCTGATCTTTTTTGAGGTTTTCTTAGCAAAGATATTATAGTAGTTTGCCATTTCCTTCTCCAGCTCATTTTACTGATGAGGAAACTGAGGCAAACAAGATTAAGTGACTTGCCTAGGGTCACATAGCCATTGAGTGTCTGAGGCCTGATTTGAATTCAAGAATGCAAGCTAGAGGCTTGGCACTCTTCACCATGCCACAGGTTCTTCTCCAACCTTACCTATTATTATGCCTTGTAGGCTACTCAAGTATTGTGAAGTGACTTTATAGTATTATAATCCCCTTGTCTTCCCTCCAACTTACTTCATTCCCTCCCACAAGAACCTTTGAAAGCTAAGACCTCATCTAGCATCCTGGATGGGAAGAATAGCCATCATTTATATAGGATTTTGCATCCAGAAAAAGAACTAAGGAGACTGAATGTAAATCAACAAATGCTATGTCCATTTCTTTTTTCTGTTTTTTTTTTTTTTTAATCTCTCCCATGGTTTTTCCCTTTTGCTCTGATTTTTCTCTCCCAACATGATTCATAAAGCAATGTGTGTTAAAAATAAATAAACTTTAAAAATTTATATAGGGCTTTGTTTTGCAAGACATTTTACTTATGTTAAATAAATTGATCTTCAATGGTAATGGTTTCCTACTTCCAATCTACCCTCCACAAACTCCCCCTAACAAATCTCTAGATTTGTTATCCTGTAATGGAAACAAGGATATGGCTTTTCTTTTCATTTGATGAGTTAGGAATCACTCAGTGAAATGGAAGTCTATCAGGCTATGTCCTTAAGTCCTATCACCATATACCCTTCAGACCCCTGTGCAGTAAATACCATCTCACTCGCTAAGGCATCCTAAAGATCCTTGGGGCTTGCTATCTGCCTTTCTGTTGAACACTTTTATAGTTATGAGCTTCTTGTCTCATTTTTTTTTTGTTTTATTTGTATCTCTAGCAATTAGTACAGTGCTTCTCACATAGTCAACACTTAATAAATGCCTGTTCATTCATTCATTCATGTCTGTAGACACAAAGGGTGGTTATTATAGGCCAGGGGGAGAAGAGACAGTACTGCTGGTGACTCTTGGATCTTTTCTTCCATATCCATGGAGGGGACCTCATCAGTAAAGTCCTTTTTGAATGCATAACTAAGTACCTGAAAAATTGAATGCCCTAGTTATTACATCTGCCTCGTTTGTCTGCCTTGCCTAAAGCAGAGAAGTTTTCTCATTTTCTCCTTTACTGCCAATTCATTTTCAGTTAATTGTGCTAGTCAATTTAAATGTTTCCTGCTCTCTCTACTAAAGAGATCTTTTAAACATTGAGACCTTGCCTTTCAGAGATTTCTATCTATAGACTCTTGCTTTAAATTTGTCCAGACCTATCTAAGAAGACCAGTAGTCTATTTTTTTTTTTAGTAAAATAAGCCTGTATTATATTAAGAAGTGTAGTATTACTTCCAGCTGAAAAAGAAGATTGTGATATTTCTGCTCTGAGAGTTTTGATACATGTAACTGAGTATTTATCTACCAGAATTAGGATTTTAAGGCTACTTGAGCCCTCTGCTTACAGTCTCCAGGGACTACTCTCCTTCTATTCCACTTTTCCTTAAGACAATATATCCTTCACTGTGTTCCTTTAAGAACAGTTGAGAAAAAGCAAATAGTGTTGAACTTCAGGGAAAGATAAATGTGTTATGTGTGAAAGATACTTAAGTTTGTTATGTGTCAGAAAAAGTGTCAACATACTATTCTCCTTGCCTTAGACAAATCGATAATAATTTCATAATATGAATGAATGAACAAAATATATTTATATAATATAAATATAATAAGATTATATATATAACCTTAGTGCTGATGATCTGAAGAAAAAAATTCTCTTTATATAAAGGATTATTCTTTTCATCACACTTGATCATTTGGAAGAGGAATTTCAAAAGGAATTGTTTTCCTAGTCCCATAGAAATGATGTCCTTGCCCTGATACTATTTTTTTTTAAATCCAACTTTCATCTTTATTTCCTTGTCTTTATTTTAGTTTTTCTTTTCTACAGCTTCACTCTGGCATCACAGTTAAATATTCTTTCTTTTTTTTTTGCCTGCTGCCTTCCCCCTTCCTCCCTACCCTTCCACCTCCACCCCCACCCCTGTTTTCTGTCTTTCTCTGTCCTTAGTGGGGAAAATGAAAATTCAGAAAATGCCGTTCTCTTAATGGACTGTTGCTTTGGCAGGCATCCGGGATTTCAGCTGTTAGATTCAGTGAAAAATGAAGCAGAAGACATCAGATGGTGTGAAGACTAGTACTGTTAATACAGAAAATCCCAGGAAGGCTGAGAGTGAGAGTCGAGGCAGCTGGGGTTAGAAAAGATAAGACACAGCTGGAAGAAATGTAGAGAGGAAACTAAAGGCAGACAATAAACGAGAGATGGTCCCAGATGGGGTTTATCAAGTGGAGAAATATAGACATAGAAAAGCAAGACTTGGGAGTGCCCAGGAGGAATGGGAAATAGACTTCAAAATCTTTTCTTTATAGATCATACAAAATTCATTTAACTATAGAGAATCTAGTATAGGCTGGAAGGCAGGGACTCAGGTTCAAATCTCAGCTTTATCATTTAAGAGCTATGTATCTTGAGCAATTCACTAAAGAATAGAGGTAATAAAATTTTGCCAAGGTCATGTAGTTATTGTAAGACTAATAAACATGAATGTGAATATCAACTATAAAAGAGCAAATGGACATTGCTGGATCTGTGAAGTTATCAATGAGCATTCTTTTTTTATTGTATATTTAAAGTAACTGGTCCATGACTTCTGGCAAAGTTAGAGTGACCTTGTAGCAGATATGTTCTAGTAGATATCTTTTTCAGGTAAGCATTGGATTAGATAACCCAGAGGTCCCTTACAATTCTCATTCTATGATTATGTAATTCTGTAAACACTTTGTGGGGTCCATACAATGTGTTAGGGACCTCTCTCTGGATCTCTTGACATTACCTGGATAGATATGGTCAGTCTGAAAATCACATTATTTATCCTTCCTTCTCACCATTTTTTTCTTTCATCTCTTTGTTTTTTTTTTTTTTTTTTTAACCCACTTCTCAACATGGAAACTGCTGTTGTCCCTGCAGCCTTCTCATTCTGGATGATCCCTCTACCCCTGCAGAGAGAGAGATCAGTCTCTCCTGATTCCTCAGTTCCTTCCAGAACCTCCATTTTGAAAAAGTGCCCAAGCAAAACCATGCTGATTCTACTTCTCACCTGGCTCTGCTCCTGACTGTCCAGACTTCTCTATCATGACCCATTGTGGACCCTTTTCAGCTGCCTTTCTTGTGTAATCTTCTCTCATTTAAATGTAAGCTCCTTGACACGCTATATTACTTTTTGCTTGAATTTGCATTCTTAGCAGTTTGCACAGTGCCTAGTCCATAGTAAACTCTTCATAAATGCTTGCTGATTTGTTCATTTGATATCTCAAAAGTACTATGTTATAATTAAATATTGTATTACAATCATAATAATACAGTTAGATAATTGTATTATTAATATTTTAATATCATTTTCTTGCAGGATTTTTATATGAATATTTTTTTACATGGGAAATTTTGATATTTTGAGGTTATTCTCTACCTTTTTTAGATTTTTTTTTGGTTTATTATTGATTTATTTATTTCCCCCAGTTACATTTAAAACCATTTTTTACATTTTTTTTTTAAACTTTTGAGTTCCAGATTCTCTCCCTTATCCCCACTCTCAGCCTCCATTAAGAAATCATATATGAAGTTATACAAAAACATTTCCATAGAAATCATGTTGTGAAAGAAAACATAGATCGATCTCCCACCCCGATTAAAAAGAACTGTCAAGAAAAGTAAAGTTAAAAAAAAAGAGAGAGTATGATTCAATCTGTATTCAGACATAATCACTTTCTTCTCTGGGTAGGGGTGGGATTTTTCATCATAAGTCCTTCATAGTAGTCTTGGATCATTGTACTGCTGAGAATAACAGTCATTACAGCTACTATTTAGCTGTTTTTTAAAAATTATACCAAGAATAGAAAATATGGATATGGCTTTAGATCTGGAAAGAATAATGCCTATAGAGTCAAAAAACTTAGATTCAAGTCCCACCACTCCAAAGCCTGTCTGAGCCTTGATTTCTCATCTATAAACTGAGATCACTAGACCAGATGGCCTTCAAGGTCACTACTTGCTCTACCTCTATGTAGCCATGTTCCTTCCCAGAACTGTGAAAAGGGCACTGGACTTAGAGTTAGTAGTAACTAGGTTTGAGTGTCATCTCTTACTATCTATAGGAATGTGGATAAGTCATTTAAATCTTCTCAGTTTTCCATCTGTAATATAATAATTTCTCTCATACTTAATTCAAGGCTTTTGTGAGGAACAAATGAGATAATGCATATAAAGCACCTTGTAAAATTTAGAAAGCTATCTAAATGTTTGTTGTCATATATTAGTTTATTATATGTTGAAAGAGTAGGGAAAATGTAATGGGGTGAGGCTTGAGTTGATGCACTGAGGTCCCAAGCACATGAGGCTAACTAGTAATTGGACCATACTCTATTAATATACAAGCTTGGAGATAGAATGGCCCCCACCCACTCTGTGTAATTCCTGATGTGTTGTATAGGAAATGACGATTTTGGTGGGTGGAAGCAGGGGAATGGAAAAGGAAGGGGAAGGAGAGACTGCTAGCATTGCCATTGCACCAGCTCTTCAGTTCAGATCTCTCTCTCTGCTAGCTGGCTTCCTGTCGCAGCTGCCCATATTGCTATCACAATCTTTCTTCACCTCTTCACTTCAATAAAGATTGAAGATTTTTCCCTTAACCTGAATTCCTGACTCCGGCTGATTTTAAATACACAGTCATTACAGGAAAAGACTTAAACATGTAATTTTCAATGGTAAAATATTCATTACAAAATGTCAGTTTAATATCATGTAAATTGTGGCATTTCAGTAATCCAATAACATATTATATCTATTAATACCTTGCAATAAGTTTTTTCCTTTGGCCAAATGGCCTCACCTCTCTGTATCTCAATTTTTTCATTTATACAATTAGACATTTGAACTCAAGTGTCTTGTATTGCTTCTTTCTCTTAAAAGTCCATAATGCTCAACAACTTCTGAGGAAGGAAAGGAATAAACATCTCCATGGCATCGACTGTGTTGTATGTACTATACAAAAGCACTTTTTTCTTTTTTACACAAATATCATCTCATTTGATTCCCCCAATCACCCTCCAAATAAGTGCTATTTTAATCCCCATTCTGCAATTTAAGGAAATTGAGGCTGATAGAAGTTAAGTGACAAATAGTAGGTGTCTAAGACTAGGTTTGAATTCAGGTATTCTTGACCAGTTCCTTTACTCTTATCTATCCCACCAATAAAGATTGTGGTATTTCAGAGGTGGGACTGTGGAGCAGAAAGGATTTGTATTTTTAAATACTGGCTTTGACATTTAACCTTACAGCATTTTTTTAAACCTCAGTTTTTTATTATGTAGAATGAGATTAGCAATTTTTAAAAATATTCCCTGTCTCATAGGTTTGTTGTGAAGCAAGAGCTTTATAAATTTTAAAGAAAAGAAGAACTGGACCTATGATTTCATTAGTACAGGGAACACCACCTAGTAAGGAAACTTTATTCCTACAGGTTAGCATCTTCTCTTCAATTTATCATCTTAATCTACAGGATTTCTGGAGCCCTAAAAATGAAATACCTTGCCATGGGTCATGCATTCAGTATCAGAGGCAGGATCTGAACTCTGCTGTTTCTGGCTTGGAGGCCAGCTTTTTACCTACTGTACCACACTCCACAAACTAGAAAGCATCATTTAAAAATAAATATTTGTACCTTAGAGCCTACAACTGGCATTCACCAGTAAAAGAGAAAAAAAAGTTAAATCATTTCAGCATTCTTTTCTCCATGATTAAAAGAAAATGTCTTCTGATAATGATACTTATTTTTGGTAAATGTGCACATTAGGGACAAATCTCCCATTTTTCATAGAATTCAGACAATTTTTATGAAGCTTTCCATTAATATGAAGATCTTATTAATATTGATTTTGAAGATGGGTTGTGGAACATAGGGGGAATTTAACAAAGACTTTATGTGATGAGTGAAAAAGGAATGTCTTGTATAGGGGCAAATGTCCAGTGCTTGGTATCTCTACTGCTCATGAAAGACCTTGAGACAGAAGCTTCAGAGAAAATGCTACAATTATTGCTTCCTTGAATGGGCTGATAAGCCATTATAACAGCCTATCAGATTGACATAATAATGGAGAATCAGATCTGAAAGGGGAGCTAGGAAAGGTCATTCAGAATAATATTGGATATTGGACATGGAATCAGGGGTTTGTATTTTAACTCCAGCTCTGACATGAATCTATGTGAATTTGAGCAAATCACAATTACATGAACGAAAGCTTCCTTATATGTAAAATGGGGGTGATAGTACTTTCCATACCTGCCAGTAAAAGGAAGACATAGTGAATAGAAAGCTGCCTTGGGCGTCAGGACTACCTGGTCTTATTTGATACTTAGGGGTTGTATTGGTTAAACCCAGGGAAGTTATTTAATCGCAAATGCCTTAGGTCATTCTATTAAGACTCTGGAATTGAACCACAATTGCTGATCTCTGCGATTGCAGAATTTTTTCATCAGGAATTTCCTGCACCAGGTCCAGACTTCCCACCCTCATCTTCTCATCCCTAACTTCCACCTCCCTGTAGGTAGTGAAATAAGAGTCTTTTAAGCAGGAAAACACTATAGATATAGAAGCTATTTGTTATTTTCCCAAACTATATTTGAAACATTCCAAAAAGCAGTAGTTAGTTAAGGTGGTGATGGGTGGTCCCATTTAGAATATGAGCTATTTAAGTGATGGTTTAGTACTCAGCTCCAGTACCATCTTCTGAAGGGAGACTTTCCTGATCTCGTTCACCTTACCTTGCTTTCTCTAACTGCTAACCTAGGGCTAGCCAGGTGCAAATGATTTAAGTGCCTGGCTTGAGTTCAAATCCTATCTCACACACTTACTGTCTGTGTGATCCTGAGCAAGTCACTTTATTTATGTTTGCTTCAGTTTCCTCAATTGTAAAGTTAGGATAACAACATCTATCTTCCAGAATTGTTGTAATGATCAAATGGGATAATATCTGTAAAGCACTGAGCACAATGCACGATACATGGTAGGTTCTATGTAAATGTTAGTAGTATTAATAGTAGCAGCAGTAGTCGTAATAACAGTAATAGTAATAGTAGTAGTAGTAGTAGATCTGTGTGTGTGTGTGTATATATATATATATACTATTTCTTACAATAGAATGTAAATCCTCTGAGAACAGGGAATTTTTTATCTTTTATCTTTCTATCCCCAATGCTTAACAGAATGTCTGGGACATGGTATTAAGCATTTGATAAATATTTATTGAGTGACTCATGGCAATTAAAATAAACATGTATTTACAGAATAATTTCCCTTCTACTCTAAAAAGTATATTAAAATGTAGGTCCCAATTTTCATTGCTAGAATTTGCAAAATTACAGAAATGTACAAAATTGTTTCCATGGAAATCCAAATAATTGGACTCAACAATTCACTGGTGTCATGAAACTAATTACTAAGTTTTGTGATCAGTTTTCATACCAGGATCACAACTTAAGAGAATATGCATACTATTAAAACATTATTTTAAACACCAACTAATCAGGTTTGACATTTCAAAAAAAAATGTCTATTACTTTAAATCTCTCATACTTTTTTAGTGTAGCAATTTGATTTAGATAATCAAATTTTGTTCATTTTTCTGACCAATTCACAATAGCTCCTGGTCATGACAGTATGGGGAAAATGGCATAGTCGTGGGGGCTATAGTTTTAATTCTTATCTAAATGCATTTGAATATCAAAGGTTGAGGAAAAGGTTGATTTGAAATCTAATGAAAGGGTAGGAAATAGTATGAAAAAGGTTCTTGTCTGCCAAGCCCTTCATACAGTGAAAATGAAACTCTACTCAGTTTGCTTTGATTGACAGCTAAAGGATCAGGAGAGTACTGAGTAGAGGGTAGCCTATGATTGCATGTCTTGTTCAGATCATTTTTCTGATTTATTAAAAAATGAAAATAATAACATAGCCAAATAGTGGCAAACCAAAGGTAGCAGCTCCCACTTGAAGAGTGTCAGCGATACAGTAGATGAGCCTTCAGATAATATAATATGTTCACTCCAGTGTGAGAAAAATATAAAATCTTATAAATGATAATATTGATGCTTAGAGAATATCTACATATTTAATAGTTTTGCTTTAATGCATCCATAATTTCACAAATATGAGTTTTCTTTACCCTGACATATATTACAGTTACAGCTTATATACATAATTCTTCACATCTTCTATATATTATCTTTACACTATCTCTCCAGTATGCTAGAGGCTTCCTCTCATTCTTTTAATGTTTAATTTACATCAGAGGTTCTCAAGATTTTTGTGGGTGTCATGGAGTCCTTGAGCAATCTGGTGAAGCCTGTGGTAATTTTAAGAGTCATATTCCTCAATGCATAAAATAAAATACACAAGATTATAGAAGAAACCAAATATATTGAAATATAGTTAAACTATTTTAAAAGTTCACAAAGCTCCACTCCCAATTTATATATTTAATATTTACAAAAGTCAAAATCAGTAAATGGTCTTTATAATTCCATTTTTGAGGCACCAATGTTTCTCAAAGATAAGTTAACTCCTTCAGTCTCTCATGGGAAAGAAATTCTCAGCCTTTTATCTCTGTACCTCATATTGTTTCTCTCTAGCTATGATAGTCTCTAGAACAAAAATTTAAATTAATTTAATTACAAAAATGTATATACACATATGTATATGTTTATACATATACACACATTCATTCATTTATAATAGGCACCTAGATGATACAGTTCCAGGCTTATGGTCAAGAAGACTTATTTTTCTGAGTTCAAATCTGGCCTCAGATACTTACTAGCTTTATGACTCTGGGCAAATCACTTAACCCTGTTTGTCTCAGTTTCTTCATTTGTAAAATGTTCTGGAGAAGGAAATGGCAAATGATTCCAGTTTCTTTGCCAAGAAAACCTCAAATGGACTCAAAGAATCAGCACAATTGAAATGACTGAATAACAAATTTATACCGAAAATAATCAAATTAGGATGTAATATCCTTCATAATATGGACTGTTTCTCATACATATTTGTACAGCCAGGGCAATACCTCTCACACATCATGTACTCAATAAAGTTTGAATGAACAGTGTACAGCAAAAGTAATAATGGCAGCATGTTCTTATCCCACAGGGTGAAGAGGAGGGTTAGTATAGTGACTGACAGCTATGTTGTACAGTACAGAAAGTAAAGAAAGAAACTCTAATTTCTTTTTTCTACTTTTCAGACTTAAGGGGCATTTGCAGAGTAACTTAGGGAGTGATGGATTTATTTCTAAGGACAGAGCTGAGAAGGTCTATACTCTCTTTAATTGGAATATGTTGTTTAATGGTTTATTAGTGCATTTTGTTTTTTTCACACTGAAGCTACTTCCTACTAATGTCTTTAGTAATATTGTTTATTTAAAAGAAATTGGCTGATACTGTGATTTATTAGCTTTCTGCACTCTTAATCCCCAATTCTTTTCTGAAAGTTGTAGGGTATATTGTAATATCAGTCATCTGAAATTAATATTGATCATTGCCTTTATCATTTTTTGTTTTATCCATAATTGTAGTCATTATATACTGTTCTTCTGGTTCTATTATGTTCTTTCATTTTTTTTATTTTTTTTTTTTTGGTATTTAAAGGAATATATAAATCAGAACTATAGTTTCCTATCCTGAATGCTTTTGAGGCTATTTTCCTACTTGTATTTCAGAGTAATTTTTAAAAGTCCACATCAAGTTCTTTCTACCTCTTTCTACTTCAGAACCCAATTTCAAATTTTTATATAATTGTTTTAGAGCACTTTCTCTCATATGTCATACATTTGTCATACAAAGGTAAATATCAGGTCTTGATTAAATAAAATTAAGAATTATGATATTATTTAGTTGTTTTTTAAGTCATCTCTGATTCTCTGTGACCCTGTTAACATAGAGATCACAGAATGGTTTGCCATTTCCTTTTCTAGCTCATTTTACAGATGAGGAAGATGAGGCAAGCAGGGTTAAGTGACTTGCTCAGCATCACACAACTAGGAAGTGTCTGAGGCCAGATTGAATTTATGAAAAAGAGTTTTCCTAATCCAGGCCCAGCACTCTTATCCACTGTGCCACCTAGCTATCCAATTAAGAATTAATTTAGTTCAAATTGTTTTAAATATACATCTGCAAATTTGTATACTTTTGGGTTGCTATGTAATTTTTCTTAATTTGGGAGGAAAAGCTCCATACCCAGTATTGAACTCAGGCTTACAAATATTTCTAATTTTGAAATAGTTTTTCTTCCTTTCTCGAGCCTCACTTACCCCTCTAAAGTTCCCTCCTTTCTTGTAATCTCAAAAGGACAGAATCTTTCTTTCAGTAACATTTTTACAGGTCATTTGAGGATTTTGAACTGTTTTCCTGTGTGTTAAATATTCTCATCATATTTCTTTAAGATAAACATGTTTTTCATTTCTCTATTGAATGAGTTGTAATTGTATTACAATATTCTGGTCAGCTGGGACAGAAGAATTGGTAGCCCAAGCTTCCCATTCCTAATTGTTTATGTCTGGCCAGATCAAAGTGAGAAGGGTGGAGGTACAGATGAAACTCCAGAGATACTCTCCCTTCTTCTCTACTTTTTTTATTTTCATAGATATGATTGGAAGCTAAAAACAGGGACTCTGGAATGCAGGTGATAATTGTGTTGCTGATGCAAGCTAGCATAATGCCAAATTGGAGACTTGGACAGTTGCTGTAACCTCTCCATGCAGGGCTGCCAGGAGAAACACAGAGAGCGCTTGGGAGCCAGCTGGGCATTAGTGAGAACAGTGGGAAATCAGTTAAGATTCCTTGCTTGCAACTGCATGCCTTCTGCAGACACTCACTGAATGGAAGGGCAGTGTTTGGTATAATCATAAAAATGGCATTTATCTTACTTCTCTCTTTTTCTTTACTCATTTTGGAATAAACCATCCATGTTTTATTTCTGAGGATTCAAATTGACATATATGTGATAAACCAAATTATCTATTAAATTTCCTTCCTAAATTCCCATGTTTCTGATACTTTTTTTTTAGATAGGATAGAAATTAAATGCTTATTTTGCACCCATTCTTATGCTCACTTAATATACTGTTTTCATGAAATGGGAGGGGTCTTCACAAATCATCTCATCCAGTTTTTCAGCTCTGCTCCCACTACAATTTTTTTTTTTTTTTACAACATCCTTGACTAGAGGTCAGTAAATTTCTGAACACTTCTGGGTGGGGATCTCATTACACTGCAAACCTATTCTAATTTTAGATAACTCTAGAGGTGGTCTTCCTTATATTGAGCTAAAATCTGTTTCCCTATAATTTCCACCCCATAGACCTAGTTCTGCTCTGTGAAGCTACATAGCTAATTCTTCTCCCTTTTCCACATGAGAGCCCTTCATATATTTGACAATTTTAACCACGCTCCCTGTTATGAGATAACGTGTGTGGTTTCTTAAAGGGCTTTGTAAACCTTAAGGTGTTGTAGAAATGTCAGATATTTTCACATTTACCAGGAAAATTGTGATATAATGGAAAATGTTTACATTCAGTTCCTTAAAAATCTGTTCTTTTAAGTTCCCAAAGTTTAATGATAATTTCAAGAATAATTTTTGGAGTAGTCAAGTTCAGTCATATTGAATGCCTTTTTGCTAACCCAGAAAAAATGTAGCCACTTTTTTCCATTTTCCCCTAGGTGACATGGTTCTGGGTCTCTTCCTTTCTAGAAGTATGCCACATAGACTGGCAAAGTAAAAATGGCAAAAATAGATAGATTTGTCATCAGGAAAGATATAGCTTTCAGTTCCAACTCTGACACTTAGCTCTGTGGCCATAGATAAGTCAGTTCAATTTATCCAAGCCTCAGTTTTTTCATCTGTAAATGGAGATGGGAATACCTCTAGAATTTATCTCACAGGCATCAGGTTCAAGCGAGAAATTTTGTATAAATTCTTTGCAAAATTTAACACATTATATAAATTATTAGCCACTATTCCTCTTAAATTGTGAAAATAAGGATTTTATTGCATGGGGTCTGAGAAGTGGAATTTCAGTGCAGAGTAGTTTTATAAATATTCTTTGGTTTTGAAAATTGTCTCTGGACCACCTGCCTATTTCTAATTAGGGCAGGTAAGCCTATTTATCAAGGATTATAGATGATGAGACCATAGATTTAGATTTAGAGAAAATCTTGGAATTCATCTACACCAGAAATATCAAATCTGGGGGTAATACCAGATTATAGCCAGAACCATATTAAAATGTAATTGGAAAATATTTAATAAAATAAATTTTAAAAAGAATAGATTTTAGGTAATGTTAACATGTGGCTTTCTACATCAATATGCAGCTGCTAGAATCCTTGTGTATAGTTTAATGGCTCCATTTCTCTCTGAGCTCAATGTCACTGCTCTAGGCCAACACTGTTTTGTAGAGGAAGAAACTGAAGCCAGAATGCTTTAAGTGTCTTTCCCAAAACAGGTTATAGACAGAAGAACCAAGATTTAAATCCATGTCCTCTTATTCCAAAGTCATTTCTCCCCCTATTCCATGATGGCTCTCTGAAGGTACTATTTGTACACTTTTTTAGATACATTTTAGAATGTTAATGCCTTGGTGATGCTTACTAGAATAATATGAAATGGATTTTAGAGGTATTGAGGGTGATTTTATTGGTATAGAGAATTCCTGGTGTGGAAATTCCATCTGCTGAAACATCAACAATTCTCTCATTTATGGAGTTAGTTATCTGAAGCTCTGAAATATTAAATAATATACCCAGGGTTGAACAACTGGTATGTCAGGGATAGGACCCAGGAATTACTGACTTCAAGCTAAACTTTCTATTGAAAAA
Source organism: Antechinus flavipes (assembly GCF_016432865.1). Lineage (NCBI taxonomy): Eukaryota > Metazoa > Chordata > Mammalia > Dasyuromorphia > Dasyuridae > Antechinus > Antechinus flavipes. The sequence goes on from NC_067398.1 coordinate 438,126,600, forward strand.
GGATTATTACTCTTTTAAAAAAATCATTCTTTGTAATTTATCCTGTCTAATAATGAATTTAATTACAATTTATTCCAATAGAATTGTTAAGATTGTTAATATTTTCTTGTCAATAAGATTATTAAGATTTTTAAAGTCTTTTCTTGTACATTTATATAGTTAGTACAATTTAGATCATTCTTTTGTGAACAGTTGATTGATACATAATGTCAATGTCTCTTCCTTCTGGATCAGAGAAGTAATAAGAGATGACTTCCTTAGGGCAGAGCCTTCAAAAACTTAGCAACAATTGCATATGCTTGAGAACATTTGGATTATCCCTATTAGCCTGAGAGGGGTCAGTGTCACACTTGGGAACTCTGAGGAGGCAGAACTCTGAGAAAGACACTGTTATAAAAATGTGGACAAGTCATGCACATTCTTCCATGATTAGGCTGTCAGCGCAGACATTGTTTCTATTTTAGTGAAGTAGGATCTTCTAAGTTTAGTGGCTAAATTGAAGAAAAAAGTACGTGCTGTGTCCAGGTCATCAAGGACAGGAGAGCCTTGGTTAATAATATCCAATACCATAAAAAGATTCATGAATGTGTGAAACATTTAAAAAATTCAATTTTCTTATTCCATGAAAAGATTGGTTAAGAAAGACTTCCATTGTCTTCTGGAAAATGCACTATGAAATATTTATTCTGAAAGATCAAGACTATGATTTCCTGTTAGGAAAAATGATTATATATGATGTAATATATGTATGCATATATGTGTGAGAGAGTGTTTGTGTTTATCACATGGATATGTAAATATGTATATCTATTCTGGAAATAAACTAAACAACAGGCAAAACTGTCAGCCTTGTTTGCTGAGTTTTAGATGTGTGTCTTCAGGCATTTTCTGTACATGAATCATGAGCTTTAGTGCAAAAGGAAGCTCAGGAAAAGCAACTGAATTTATCGTCAACCTCAAAAAATAATGAATTTGCTGCCAATATTTTAAAACAGGTTGCTGTGTCATTTCTCAGAAGTTTCCCCGTTGGTTGGTATTAAGTTTGTTGCTGGAAGCTGTTGGGATTTTTTTATTTTTGTTTTGTTTTTTTTTAAGTCTTGAAATAACATCTGATGAAACTCCTTTCGTCTCTGTTGGTAGATGTTTGTTCACATACCCACGCTCATATTGTAACACAAAATTTATGAGCCAATTTAAAAGAAAATATACTTGTCAACTTTTTATGTTTAGAACTCAATGTATATTTGTTATTATCTATTCTTTAGATTTACAGAATGGGGTTTCAATTTAGCAAAAGTAAAGTGGTGTTTTTTCAATCACTCTTCATCCTAGTTAGACTGTTGGGGGTGGGAGAATTGGTTGGGGAGGGCTGTACATTAGAGGAGCATTTTGTGATACTATTCATTCTCCATTCTGACAGAGAAGACATTGTTTGCTCACTGTAATGGACTTGGCAGGAATTTGTGCTGTGCATACAGAATCAGAAACTGTTAGACTAGAGAAGAATCTCCAAATTCTAAGCAATGAATAAACTGAGATTTTTTAAAAGTGTTTTTAATAGTTTCTTATTTCTGCACCTTCATAATGAGGTGGCGAAACATTTTTCCTCTTAAATAATACTTTCCTCTATACTGCATTATGTTTATCTTACATGAAAAATATGACTATGATAGTAATATAGTTATATAAAAATAGGGACTAGAAATCTAAAGTCTCAGAGTTTGAAATAAAAACGATAATACTGGAACTGCTAAAATTAGACTATTTAATTTGACATGTCTTTCATTCCATTATTTTCTGTCTCAGTTACTAGCTCTTTGTCCTCGAACAAGTTAGTTTATCTCTCTGCTGTATTTTCTTTATCTATATTATAATAATATATTTCATAACAGTGGTGAGGTCAATGAGATCATGTTGTGTTAGCTATATGCCAGGGACTATGCTAAGCTCCAGGGATGCAGAAAAAGGCAAAACAAACCCCTCTTTAAAGGAGCTCACAGAAAAAATGTGGAAATACCTACCTACGTACAAGCAAGATATATATATATGATGATGAATAGTGAGAGAATTTCATGCATGGAGGAAAACTAATGAAAATGCTTAGATCTGGGCAATGGTGTCTTGTGCAAGGAACAGCAAGGAGACCATGGATTACAGAGTATGTGGGGATAAGTAAAATATAAGAATACTAGGTAGGGAGGAAGGGGCTAAGTTTTAAAAGGCTTTTAAAAGCCAAACAGAGTTTCATATTTGATCTTGAGGGCAGTAGGGAAACACTGGAGTTGACTGAATATAGAGGTGACATGGTCAGGCTTGAATTTTAAGGAGATCAGTTTGACTGCTAACTGTGCAAGAGGAACGGGAGTAGGGAAAGACTTGAGACAAGGAGACAAAGCAGTAATAGGTATTGGGGATGACAGAGCAAGTGAGGGTTTTTGAGAATGGGAGACACATTGAGGTGTTTAAGAGGGACAGTCTGCTAGAGAAGATAAAATGGAATAAAATCACTTATCCAAATAGAGGGGTTTTTCTTGGAAAAAGTATCACCTCTTCTTATGGGCTATATAAAGGAGGAAATGATATAAGATAAAGAGAGAAGGAGGTTTTTTAAATGGATATCCTCAACTTTTTCAGTGAAACATGAAGCAAAGTTCTCAGCTAAGAGGATGGAAGGAGGTCACCAATGGGAGATTTGGGTAAGGATGGAATGGTTTATAATAGCCACTGTGGTAATAGCATGAGAGAATACACATCCATTGCTTCAACAGCTCTAAAATCAATGGTTAGTTCAATTCTCAAACTTAGAAATTCGAGCCAAAAATTGTATACCAGACTCTAGTGGAGGATACTAAGAAAATTTGTTACCTTCTATGTTCTTGTTGCCTCATAACTAGAATGTAAGTTCTCCTGGCATAGGGATTATTTCAATATTCATATTTATATATGTACTTAACATAATGCCTAGAACATAGTAGATACTTCATATAATGTTTGTTGATTGACTGAGTTGGAAAGTCTACCTATGGAAAGAAGAAAGTATCTTCTTTGCTACAGAACAGTATTGATGGGCCAATTAGCATTCATTAACTTTGGGCTTCATTCCAGTAACTTTTCTAAGGCGTAAGGATGCAAAGAAAGGGAAAAGACATTCACTGTCCTTGCAGAGGTCACAATCTAATAGGAACCATGTACTCTTGGAATTCTTCTCAAGTGAAAGAACTGTATTGAATCCCTCCAAAGACTGGTAGTTTCAAATTCAAATTTTATGGGGTTCTTTGTTTTTGTTTTTTTGTTGTTGTTGTTGTTGTTTATTTCAGAGTTTACATCTATTTGCACCATTACCTTATAAATCTTTTTAATTTCTTTTTTAAAAGATGTCCTGGTTTTATTAGATTGTAGAAGCAGAAAAGTAAATGTGATACTCATCTAAACAGAAATAGCCAACTACATATGATGGGGCTATGGTTTCAAAGAACTCCAAGGACCCCTGCCTTGGTCTACTGCACTATACTTTCTTACATATAGGCAATTCCCAGTTTAATAAGTTTTCTATGTGAGTTGTTTGTTTAGATCTTCCTACATATTTTTTGCTGAAACAATGTTGTTTAGTAATTAGCTTCTAATTACTATGGGATTCTATTTAAACCACAGGATAGCTAAAATATATGGGCATACCACACATAATGTCATTAGTTGGTTTTACAAAAATTCAACTTTAGGGGAAACTTCATGGTGATATTAGTTATAATTGGGAACTATATCCTTATGTTGCTTATAAAACTGGATTGTAAGGAATGAAAATTAATCTATATAAAGACCAGAAACTATGTGAGAGGAAATTGTAAAGAGTATATTAAACTGATAAACAAAAAACACTTTTTATACAAATAAACAGATCTAAATATCCTGTTTAGTTATTTTAAGTTAAAATTTTCTTGTAGGAATAAAGTCTATGTAGCCAAGAACAGAAGAAATGCAGAAAATTAGGGGAAAACTTTCATAGACAATTTCTCAGTAGGGTATAATTAGGTTGAAATATTGCTGTGGTATAGGATTTGATAACGGGTTGATTTAGAAAACCATGGAAAGATTTAGATTTATGAAGGAAGATGCTATCCAACTTCAGAGAAACAGATGATAGAAGGAAATAAGCATAGTAGTTTTATATGTGTGTATGAGTATATGTGTATGTTTATATATGTACATATGTGTATACATGTATGTTTATATGGATCTATATCTGCATATAGACATGCATCTATATCTATGCTTAATTGTAGCCCTCTTTAAGGAGGGAAGAAAAGAAAAAAAATATGGTTATGTACTATTGTGTACATAACCATATTTTTTTTTTCTTTTCTCATTTTGTATTTAAGTTTAAAATAAATTTACCAAAAAAAAAAAAAAAAAAAAAGAAGAAGAAAAAGAAATAGAATAGGAGGAAGAGGATATTAAACTGGACTAGAATAGGTAGGGTTAAGCTACTTAGATACAATAACAAATCCAAGGTATGAAAATCTAAGATAGGTAATGCTTGTTTTTCCTACCATGAAGTGTTCTCATGAAGAAAATCTTTTCAAGTTTATAGAGTGTTATATTAACAAGTGTAGTTATTCATTTTATATAGTAGAGGGGATCCTGTAATTTTTAGGATGACTAATCAGTACTGAAGAATCAGGGATTTTCTTTGGATATCAGGGCCCAGAAGAAGAAGGGAAACTAGGATTATTGGGGGGGGGGGGGGGGAAGGGATATATATATATCCACAAAAAATTGGCCAGATCAGTGAAGAGAAACTATTGTGATTGGGACTTCTTCTGGGGCTGGGAAAGGCATCTCTATTTTTTAATAAATTTGTTTATTTAAAACTAAATACAAAGTAATTTAAAAACATAGAAAAAGAAAAACAGAAAAAGGAAAATAAAGCAAAATAAAACATTGTTGTGTTCCCAGCAGAACATCAAGGACAAATCAAAATATATGATAATTTGCATTTCAAGAAAGCATATATAATAACAGAAGACATTATGTTTACAACTGTCCATTTTTTTCTTTGACTCTTTATAAGTTATTCTTTTGCTTTCTGATAGACACGTTTTACTTTATTCTTTTTTTTCCCCCTTTCATCCCTCACCTCCTTCTTCAAGTAGACTTCAGTTAAGGAAGGATATACAGATATATAAACATACATATATATATATATATATATATATATATATATATATATATACACACATACAAACATATCCATGAGATTATACACAACACATACGTACACATATATACATATACATTTTACTACATATATATCTAAAACAAGATTAATATGGCTGATACAATATAATTTCTCTCTTGATTGAATCTTTAAGTCTGACTTTGTCTGAAATTATTAGCTCTACTTGGTTTTTTTTTTTAATAAATTCTACTCCTGATCCTTGTTATTGTGCTTTTGTATATCTTTTATTTCCTATCCCTGCTAAATTTCCTAGTTTAGTTCTACTTAACAAGCTTTGCTCTTACTTAACCTCCCCCCTATTCATATAGCCTTCCTTTATCTTCTCCTCTCCCTCTTTCTTTCCTTCTTTATTCTATTCCCATTAATCTACACATCTTATCCCATCCCCATTAATTAAAACATCCTCCTATATCTCACCTTATTCTATGCCATCTTTTCCCTACTGCTTTATTCCTAGGAAAGGCATTTATAAAAAATGAATGGTTAAAGAGGTCAGAAATATCATAAAAGGAGAAGAATGAGATTTCTTGTCAGAAATGCCATAACTTCTCATTGAAGATGTTGCTGAGTTTGAAGTAGTTATTCATTCTCAAGGAGGACCAAAATAACATCACCATGTTAGAGTCAAGATACAGTATGTCCAACTATGGCTGATCAGACCATTGTGAGTTTGGAAGGCTCTTCCAAAAGCCAGTTACAAATAATCCACATGGTCTTTTGGAGTGGAGATGTCTCTAAATTTGCACATCTTACATTTCTTTTGAGCTTCTCCAATTCTGCTTTGCTCAAAAAAGCATGGAACCTTCTTTAGTACAAGAACACCATGCTGGGCAGTCCTTTGTCAGTGTCTCTCATGACATGCAATTGATTCCAGAGTTCTTCATAGAGACCTTGAGAATGAGGTAGAGATGAAAACTCATGAATTTGGATGCTTTTTCTCCAAGAATAAAATTATGTTGGCTGTAGCTGAGCAGTATATGACCTACTGCTCCAGAGCAGCAGTATCAAATTCAAATAGAAATGGGGGCCACTAAAGTATATATAAGGATCCCCGCAGGTTACATATTAACTTGGAAAATCATATATACTTATATATTCCTTTAAAAATGAATTATTTATATTTTTAAATATTTCGCAAAGGCATTTTAATCTGGTTCAGATCTCACCCAGAGGTGTTATGAAATGCATGCTGCCTACTGTGTGTAGACTGTTTGATACCCTTGCTCCAGAGGACCTAGAGGAATAGGAGAATGCTGAACCCTGGTGAATAATTTCTAAAAATGATAATAGATCATTTGTCAGCAGCATCTCTCATAAATCAATCTACTTTCTTCTTCAAGGTACTAGAGAGGATACTATAAATAATAGGTCAGCAACTGAATTTATAGAAATTGAACTAAACCCAAATACCTAGTTGCCAAAATGCCATGACTCACAAAATGTACTAAGTGCTGTACTAATTTTTCTTTTCTTTTCCTTTGGGCTTAAAAGCAGTTGAGTGTGAGGAGGTATTTTGATGCCTCCTTTCTTTTTTTTTTTTTTTTTTTTTTTTTTTTGGTGAAAGGAGCTGTTACTGACAGGCTAGGCTAATGTGAACTTCTGTCTAATATATTTGGGAAAGAACATTTCATAGTCATAGATTAGAGGGACCTTTTGAATCATTTGATCTAACTCACACATTTTACCAGTAAAACTGAGACCAAGAGAATTTAAGTGACTCGCCTGGTCACTAAGATGGGAAATGTCAGGGCTAAAATTTGAAATCTGTTCTTCTGACTCCAAATCTGGTGTTTTAGTCACAGAATCTGCTGCTTCATACTCTAATGTTTCATTTACACAGGTGACCCAGGGCCCCCAGGGGCTATGCCAGTGGACTGTAAGCATAATGATGTTTACTGTAGATTGTAAGCATAATAATGTAATCTTATGACCTTGAGCTCCAACTTCTCTCTCAAAAAAAGAGATCAGCTATTGCTCTCAATCTCAGAGATCTTGTGGATATACCTTGGCCTGAGCTGAGCTAGTTTTAGATGGTATGGCAAAGGAATAGAGAGCTCCCAACATAGGGGATAGTATGACACTATGATGCAAAGATTCTTTTTAGTTTTTAACATTCACTTTAGAAAGATTTTGAATTCTAATTTTCTTCTTTCTCCCTTCCTTCTCCACTCACCAAGACAATAAGCAATCTGATATAGGTTATACATGAACAATCACTTTAAACATATTTTCATTTTAGTTATGTTGTGAAAGAAAAACCAGAATAAACTGGAAAACCACGAGGAAAAAAAAAGTGAAAATAGTATACTTTGATTTTCATTCAATTCTTTTCCTCGAGGATGGCATTTTCCATCCAATCTATTGAATTGTTTTAGGTCAGTGTATTGTTGAGAAAAATTAAGTCTATAATAGTTGATCATCATACAGTCTTGCTATTACTTTATACAATGTTCTCTAGTTCTATTCACTTCACTCAGCATTAGTTCATGTAAATTTTTCCAGACTTTTCTGAAATCAACCTGTTTATCATTTCTTATTGAACAATAATATTCCATTACATTTAAATACTGCAACTATTTCAGCCATTCTCCGATTGATAGGCATCCACTCAATTTCCAATTCCTTGCCACCACAAAAAGAGCTACTACAAACATTTTTACCCATATGGATCCTTTTCCCTCTTTTATGATCTCTTTAGGATACAGAGCCAGCAGTTAGATTTCCAGGAATCTTTTAACTTGGGGAATAAATTATATCTCTTCATTATAATTAGTTTTCTTTTCAATACTATGTATTTTATTTTATGCATTTGAAAATATCTTTAGGCTTCATTTTACTGCCATAAGGGTTCATGACATAAAATGGTTAAGAACTCCTGCTTTAATGATATTTTTTAAAAAATCAGCAACATATTTTGTATGCCAGATTATTTTCCCAAGTAGGTATTTCCAAAATTGAGTGGATGCCCATCAGTTGGAGAATGTCTGAATAAGTTATGGTAAATGAATGTTACAGAATATTATGGTTCTATAAGAAACAATCAGCAGGATGATTTCAAAGATATCTAGAGAGACTTCCATGAACTGATGCTAAGTGAAGTGAGTAGAACCAAGAGAACATTGTCATAGCAACAACAAGAATATGCAGTGATCAACTGATGAACTTGGTTTCTTCAGAAATGAGAGGATTCAGACCAATTCCAGTAGACCTGTGATGGAAAGAGCCATCTGTATCCAAAGAAAGGACCATGAGGATTGAATGTGGATCACAACATAGAATTTACAAATTTGTTATTTTTCCTTTTGATCCAATTTTTCTTGTACAGCATGATAAATGTGGAAATATGTATAGAAGAATTGTACATTTTTAACATACTAGATTTCTTGCTATCTAGGAGAGGGGAGTGGGGCAAAAAGAAGGAGAAAAATTTGCAACACAGGGTTTTGCAAAGAAGATTGTTGAAATCTAACTTTCCATGTATTTTGAAAATTAAAGGCTATTATTAATTTTTTAAGACTACTATTCCTTGTATACAGGTGTGGTCGTGTTATTCCTCCACTTAAAACCTTTCTGTAGTCCTCTATTACTTACTGAATAAAGTCTAAAGTTATCCTGGAAGACTAGCATTTTACATGTATCCAACAAAATCTGAAAAAATTCACTGCTCAGTTCAAAATCAGAGTATGTTCATGGTCCATGGAAGACTAAGGAATTTCTTTACATGATTCCAACAATCTTCCTAATCTCCAATTGTCCCACATTTACTATCAGTAGCACTTTTTTTCTCAGCCATTTCAAAGACCATGAGTAACCGGGCACCCAATACCATGTCCTCCCATCTTTGTGCCTAATAACCCAGTCAGACAAGAAATGTCATTGTTTTGATGTCTTATTTTTAACCTTTGCTCATGTCATCCCTTATGTTGCCCTTTCCACCTGTCTTGGTCTTTTAAAATCCATCAAGATCCAGGCTAAATATCCCTTTCTCCATGAAATCTATCTTGTTCTACCCAGTCAGGAATGATTGATTTTTTTCTTCCTCAAACTGTGCAGCTCACTTAATATTTCACATCTTTGTACCCTTTATGAATAGTGTCTATTGATTCTATTCACCATTTATTACATACTTTAAAAGAAAAGCTGGTTGTATATAATAGAGATTTGTACTTTCATGTACAATCCTCTTTTTCTGTTTTACTTTATATACTGAAGTGCTCATTTTATTTGGTATTAAGTTCAGGATTTTTTTTTTTTTAATTTAAGAATCTTTTCATTATTACAGCTATCCTAGTTACTACATAGCCAGTGCATGTTTTCCTATTTCTCATGCCCTAAACTTCATGACTGCAGAGAACATGCCTTAGTTATCATTATAACTTATCCATTGCTGCATCCAATGTTTCAAGTACGTTAGTATTTTAAGAATATATGATTTCAGTATTGACAGGAAGAATTTGTGTACTTCTGAAACTATAGAAGTTTATTCTAATTATGACAGCAATAGCATTATGTCAACTATATCAAACCAAATGATGGCAAAACTTCAGCAAACTGGGCTATCCTATTTTTACTACAATCTGCAGATAGCTTCAATCTTGTAGCATCAAAAAAGTGAAATATAAGGATCATGAAGATCTCTCAGTTCATTATTATTGTGGAGGACATGTCAGAAACAACACTATTTTCCCAATTGTCTTCAATCATTATATAACATTATTTATAAACATTTGATTTAATATGGAATTATCTTCATCCTGAGAGAAAATTATCATAGGCATCCTTCCACTGATGCAGGTTATATTCATGCTATGACTAAATTGAGGGCAGTCAGATAGTATAGTGCATAGAGCACTGAGCTTAGCATCAGAAAAACTCATCTTTCTGAATTCAAATCCTACTTCAGATACTTACTGTGTGACTCTGGGCAAGTCACTTAACATTGTTTGTCTCAGCTAAAAAAGGAATTGGCAAACCACGCCAGAATCTTTGCCAAGAAAACTCAAAAAAGAGGTTACAAAGAGAGGACATAACTGAAATGAACCAACAACAACATGATTTAGTAGATAGTCTTCAAAAGACACTGTCACTTGATTGTACATGTATAATCTATATTAGATTGCTTGTTATCTTGGGAAGAAGGGAGGAAAGAGGGGGGGGGGAAATTGAAGTTCAAAATCTTGAAAAAATAAATTTTGAAAGCTATTTTTACATGTAATTGGAAAAATAAAATATATGATTACAAAAGTGACTGTCACCATAAAACAAAACAAACAAATTAAAAAAAAATCAACAACAACAACAAAATCAACCAAAATAGGCCTCTCCAAATGTAATAAGCTGGCCCTGGAACTTTAGATGTATAGTTGTCCCATACTTTGTAAGTAATAGATAAGTTATGAGAGGCAATATATATAGTGAATAAAGAGCTGGTTTGAAGTCAGAAAGAGTAGAATCAAGTCCCATTTTTGGTGTGTGTGTATATATATATACACACACACACACACACCCCAATGGGATGATCCCTGGCAAGACACACAATCTTCAGTTTCTCAGTCAGTAGTCTAAGATCTAAGTTGCAAAAGAGGCTATTTTGCATTGCTAGAGGTAGTCACATTTGCACCCCAAAAAATCTAATATAAATGATGACTGAATGTCTCACATATAGAATGAAACAATCTCTCAATTCCCTGAGAGATAGAAGCTCTGTTCTCTTAAGTTTATTATAAGAGACAAGGACTGAGGATGTTAGCCATAGGGTTAGGACCAGGTTAGGTATAAGAGAGATAAAAGACCAGCATGCTTCAAGAGACCTAACCTTCTGTTTTTCCATTTGCTACTACTATACATCCTCCCCTAGGTCTGCCCTGGTTCAGGGAGAGAAATGAAGTTCAGGAAGCCAAAGTCACAAGCAGCAATTTGATCTGTAGAGGAAAGAGATGACATGGGACCTAGTATCTTGTAAAGTAGATAATATTGAGGACCAATAATGTACTATTTGAACAGATTAAATGATAAAACACATATCTCCCTCTTTACTGAGTCAACATCATCTTAGTATCTAGTTTCCTATCCTTAGTATCCTTAGCAATCTGCGAAAAATGATGATGTATCACATTTTCCTCTCATGCTTATCTTGCACATTGTGAGAATTTCATTGTATCTTATATTCTTTTTCTATCATGCTAGATATATTAGCAAAATGTTTTCTTTCTTAAAATCCTATCTATAATCTAGTGGCATTTATATTCTAAGCATTACCCTATTTTATAATAAGACTTGTATGTGGAGTACCTATTTTTCTTATTCGATTCCATTTTCTTGGACTTTCCATTTATTTCTACACAGTGTGCATAGACACTGGGGCATTAATCCTGTCATCCTCACTGATATGTTTGTTAAATTATGACTACTAACTTTACTCTTGGCCATTCCTGGAAGCAAACAAACATTTATTTTGATTTTTCTCACACTGATTATATTTAATTCTAACAATCCTAATCTGTTTTTAGGTTATTTAAATCAGCATGGCATTTCCCAGTGATATTGCTTTGCTTTGCTGCACATTTCACTGCTTTAAGCCCATTAATGCTGTTACATAGTAAAAAAGAAAAGCATAAAATAATCTGTACTTGAGGCTTTAAGGGAAAGTGTGTATATATATATATATATGAAGAATTCTTTCCATCTAGCTAATTGTATATAAGTTTAAAAATTTCCAGGTGAATTGGCTTTGACATTAAAATTTTGGGGGAAAAAAAACAACATTTCATATTAGAATATGAATTCCAAAGAGCTTTTTGACAACTTGCATGACATTGCTACTGTTTGGATTTTGTTATTTGTTATAGAGCATCAGGCAGAATGAAATATTTGGTGCCTCTCAAAGAAATGCAACTGCTTAACATATCCTTTTCTAGCCTAACAATTCATTCAGAATAAAAATGAGTCAACCTTATTACAAATGTATTTTATACAAATATTGGCAGGAAGCCAATATTTACACTTGTAAAAATAAATAATAAAACTATTTTCAACATTATTGAGTTTCTCTAAGCAACTGTCTTCTAGATTCTGCCTTCCACTTTCCCACATGCTGTTGTGCTTTCTCACTTCATAGTCTTATTGGTCCATCCTGAAATTAGATAACTTATCGATTGCTCCTTTTTTCTTCTATTAGCATTATCTTCTTAACATACCTTTCATTGATGAACAGCGTTAGATTCATAATCCAAACACTGTGGCTACTGACTAATGACTGAAGTCATAGAGCTAGTATGAGAATTTATAGACTTTTCTCCATACATTCTCTAAATACTAGAGGAAGGAATCTACTACTACCAAAGCAGTCTTGCTTTTCACTCCATTAGCAAAGTGAAGAACAAAGCACAAACACTAGTTCGAATTATTTGGTAAATATAATCAGTACTTTTTAAATGCAGCAAATGTACACAATTGACTCCTATTCTGTGTGGGTTTCTATAAATCCACTAATAAGAGTATTAGAGAATTGATGGTTATTCCTCTAAATCAAAATTAAAATAATACTACCACGTAGAATCTTTTAAGAAACATCATCTTTTGTATGACCAAGAACAGTCATCTGTATGCTGTAGACCTGGCTCTCATTTTCTTGAGAATACATAAGCATATAAGATAGTGTAGAATTTTTTAAATGCATCTTAACACCTAAATTTACTATAAGTAAGTGCTACCAAGTGCATGATAGGACACTACCACTCAGGCTGTAATTGATTTCCTTGTTATTTATTCATTTATGGGTAATTTGTGGATTACATCCTAATATAAAAGATGGGTGGGCTGTCCTCTCAATTTTTTTTTTGTCAAGGCAATCAGAATTAAATGATTCCTCATGGTCATATAGCTAGTAAGTATCAAGTTTCTAAGGCTGGGTTTAAACTCAAATCCTCCTGACCCTACCTCCAGGACTCTATCCACTGAGCCACCTAGCTGCCTCCTCCTCAAATTTAATGTCAAAACCAAGAATAATTCACATGGAAATTTTGCAGCTTATTATATACAGTTAGTTAGATGGAAAGAATTCTTCTATCTAGATATATTTTCTCTTAAAGCCACGACCAGAATTATTTTATACTTTTCTTCTTTGCTTTGTAACTTAGATAGCAGTGGTGATCAAGATCGGCATCTTTAACTAAAGCCAAATTTTCCAAATAGGACATGATTATCAGAGAACTTATTGGCATGTGTTATTAGGACTAGTCTATTATTATCTTTTTTTAAATTGCTAAATGCATTTCTTGGCATAATTAAAGAGAAGAGACATGAGTAAATTAATTCCCTGAACCTTTCCATTACCACCTGAAACTTTAGGTGTAATTTGCTAATTGGTCAGTATTTTTTTTTTTTACTCTTAATTCCCTCAGTATTCTCTAGTCATCATTTTTAACAGCAAGCTCACAGAATTTGTGACATATTAAAGATACATTTAAGTCACATTTTAATATCAATCTTCAGTTCATCTTATTGTGGGATCTAGAATATTCTTTATAGCAACTAGAGTAGAAATGTAGATTTTTCTTATATCATTTATCCCAAGTTATCCTAGAATTGATCAGAATTGTTAGCCTGAAATGTGCCAGCTTTTTCTTAGCTGGAGTTACCAAAACTATTCCATCTATTTTTCAGGAAAAAATAGCATTTCTAGAAAGATCCTGGATAAATTAGGACCAGGTGTCTTACTGGCAAGAATTTGTATTTGTAATTTAGTTGGAGAAAAGTCTGGTTTCAGATCAGTAGAGTAGTAGCATTTGTAAAGGAAATGAAAGAGAATACAGAAATGTTTTTGTGTTGTAATGAATGATATGCATCACATAGTTTTAACATTAAAAAATTATTCATCTTTTTTTTCAGCACACTTGAATGATTGGATTCTATCAAAGGAAGAATTGCATGACATCATCTTTCCAAAACAATACTGTGGGCAGGTGAGAGTCCCATATATTAATAAAATGATAGCAGTTGTTACGCTGTCATCTGTGGTAAATCTTTGGTGAACATATGAACATGGTAAAACATGAACATTAAAAAAAAAAGTATGACAAATCAAATCAGCAAACATTTATTAAGCACCTGCTATGTGCCAGGTACTGTTCTAAGTTCTGGGAATACAAAGAAAGGAACCCAAAAAAATCCCTCCCCTTCCAAAACAAATAAAAGTCCTTGATGTCAGAGAGCTCATAGTCCAGTGAGAGAAATAACATGAAAACAATTAATACAAGTAAGATATATACTGAATAAACTGAAGATAAACACAGAGGGAAAGAACTAAGGTAAAGGAAGCCTGGGAAAGACTTCTTGATTTATATGAAACTATTAATAAAATGTTATTCCAAGTAAATTCGCTTTGAAAAATGAACATTTCATGCTAATTAGTTTTTTATATCATGATGCATTATGGTAACAATGTAATGCATTTATTAATAGTTAATAGAATCTGTAGTAATTTAAGTGATATTTTAATTTTGTCCATAATAAAAGTTTATATGTCTAAATTGGACCTTACTAAATGCTATGTAGGGAAGCCAAATGTTGACTTTGAAATCATTCATCTGTTTGCATTTCCTCAATTTATTTTAAACCTACTTTTGTCCAGAAGAAGAGAGTCCATGTTGATTATTTCATCCCTGAATTTGCATTACAGTTATAGCAAAGGAAGAAAATGTGTGATATGTAAGCCTGCCTTTTACATTCAGTTTAATAACAATGACCTTTCCTGACAGTGACCTGAAGCAGAATAATCTAAGAGCCATGTGCCTTGATGGGGAGGAAGAAATATTTTAGGATATGAGCTTTTTATAGTCTCTTCTTAGTAATTAGTAATTCACCAATTGTGAAGTCTGAGTAGAAGTAAAAAAAAAAAAAAAAAAAAAGATTGTAGGCTTGGTGAAGTAAAAAATATGAAGAAGAAAATTTAAAGTAGAAGAAGTTGTATTTCCAGCAACATGGTAGGAAGTTCTTTGCCCTAAATTTCCATCTCACAAATGCTGAGTTAGATTTGGTAGTTATTCTAAAAGTTGTTCAGGATGAAAATCAGCGTCCATGTAGTGATGCTCTGCCTTAATTTGCTACAAGCAATGCTGTCATATCTACTTAAATTCTTAGATGGATTCATGAGTTCAGTGGGATTGGTATTCCCTCCACTATGCAGATGGCAATTCCTCCCAGCCTTATATCCAGTGCAATTATTATGCACGTATTTCTTTTAATCTTTTAAAGAGACTCCACTGAATATTTTGAAGTCCATTTTCTAGTCCTTTTACTCTTTATGGAACTGATGGAGTACTTGGGACTTGTCCCATTTTTAAAGTAGCTTGGTGCAGTGGATAGAATATTGGGCTTGGAGTTAGGAAGATTTTCAGTAAGTCTCTTGATTCCTTCATCCCTTCAGTTATTAGCCTTCTCTCACTTTAAATTAGTTTACATTTGGTATTTACTTACTTTTGCATATGTACATAAATTTTGTGCATATGTACCCTGTCACTTCCCATAAAATGTTAGCTCCAATGATAGAGTGCGTTTTGGGCTGTTTTTTTTTTTAAATAGTATTTTTTCCCATTTACTAATCAAGACAATTTTTAGCATTCATTTTTACAAGACTGAGTTCCAATTTTTCTCTTCCCTATTCCTTTTTCCTAAATGGTAGGGAATTTTAAATCAATTATATATGTGCTATCATGTAAAACATTTCCATATTAATCACAATTGCAAAAAAAAGAAACAGATCAAAAGGAAAAACACACATGAAAAAGAATAAAGTGAAGAAAGTATGGTTCGAGATCTGCATTCAGAGACCATGAGTTCTTTAAATGTATGTAGTTGGCATTTTTTTCATTATTATTTTGTATTTGTCTTATATCATTATGTTGCTGAGAAAAACTGAGTCATTCATACTTGTTCATCACACAGTGTTGCTAATAATGTGTACAATGTTTTTCTGGTTCTGCTCATTTCACTTTGTATCAGTTAATGCAAGCCTTTCCAAGTTTTGCTGAAATCTGCCTGTTTATCATTCTTATTGCACAGTATTATTCCATTATATTTATATACTACAATTTGTTCAGCCATGTCTACTTCTTTTGTATCCCCTCAATTTCTAATATTTTACTACCATGAAAAAGGCTGCCATATATATTTTTGTATATTTAAGTCTTTCCCCCTTTTTTGTTATCTCTTTAAGATGCAGAACTAGTAATGGTAGTACAGATATGCACAGTTTGGTGGCCTTTGAGCCATAGGGCCAAATTGCTTTCCAGAATATTTCATTTTCTTCAACATTTATTTTTTTTTTCCTTTTTGTCATATGAAACAATATGAAGATAGGAAGTGGTACTGGTACCTCAGAATTGTTTTTATATGCATTTCTCTAATCAAAAGTGATTTAGAACACTTTTCCATATGCCTATATTTAGCTTTAATTTCTTCATCTGAAAATTGCCTGTTTATATCCTTTGACCATTTATCAATTGAGGAATGGTTTATATTCTTATGAATTTGACTCAATTTTGAGAAATCAGGCCATTATCTGAGACACTTGCTGTAAAGATTGTTTTTTCAGCTTTATGCTTTTCTTCTAATCTTGGTTACATTGGTTTTGTTTTTATAAAAAAAAATTTTTTTAATGTAATATAATCAAAATTATTCATCTTATATTTTGTATAGCTCTCTATTTATTATTTAATTGTGAACCTGTAACTCAATTAACTTCTCCTTTAAGAATTTGGATGCTATATAATTGGTGTATATATGTTTATTATGTTACTATTATTTTATTGATACCTTTTAATTAGGTCTATTTTTGCTTTTGCTTTGTCTGAGATCATGCTTGCTAACTCTGCTTTTTTTTTTCTTCTATGGAAGCATAATGAATTCTGCTACAGCCCCTTAACTTCTCTGCTTTAAAGTGTGTTTCTTGTAAACAATATGTTGTAGGATTTTGGTTTATGATCCCCTCTACTATCCACTTCCATTTTATGAGAGAGACCATCCCATTCACATTTGCATTTATGATTACTGTGTATTTCTTTCCATCCTGTTTTTCCTCCTGTTTGTCCTCTCTCTCCCTCATCCTTTTGCTCCTTGACAATGTTTTGCTTCTAAGCATACCAACTATTGGAGGAAAAAAAACAAAAAAAAATCACATTTTTAAAAAAAGATGTCCCACAAATTTCCCTTTTCAAAACAACTCATAAAATAATTACTTGATTTTATTATCCAAAACAAGAAACAAATTGCTATTTTCATCAAACTTTTTAGTTATAAAATTAATGTTACTATTCAAAATCTATTTTCAGAGTTTGTCAAATGTTATAAATTCTTCCCCTGTTGAATAGAGAGGTAAAATAAGAATGGAGAAAGTAGAAAGAAGCTTACATTTCATGACTTTTAGCCTGGTCAAGTATGTAATTTGTTAAGATCAAAATATATAATTTGTTAGAACTGACCAAGTTTGGCAACAGTTACAATAATCTGTCTTTGCTGCAGAGAAAATAAAATATATCTGATGAGTAGAGATGATCAACTAAAGAGATGAAACTAAACACAGAAAAATAATGTATTTCAATTTAAATGTCAGAAGCTTTTTTAGTACATAAGAATTATTTTTAAAGATTTTTATAACCATATGAGGAATGATATTTATAAATTCTTATTGATTTCATTTAGTGCCCTGTCATCATTATTCTCTGAGAATTAGCCAAACTGTACTGAATGCTAACTGTATAGAATAACAAATTCTTGTATAAATTTCTGGTATTACCTTTTGATTTCATTAAAAGAGACTATATTTTCTTTCTCTTGGGAAATATGGCTACTAAGATATATCTGAATAGTAATGTCAACTGGAAAAAAAGAGACTAAAGGAAAATAGCTAGCTGTTTTCAAATAATATTTTATTATTTCTTTACAATGGAATTTGCTAAAATGCTTTATGTAGAAAGCTCTCTATCCTATTTTCTCCATGTAGAGAGCCAGAATTCTGGAGAAGTATACTTGAAACAAGATGTTAATTCAGTGGAATTGATGAGATAATGGTTCTCTAGTGAACATATACTTAGTACTTAGCACGGTGATGGAATGGTTCTCTAGTTTACACACACTCAGTATACTGTAATGCTGTAATTATAATCGGGTATTTAAATTGGGGACAAAGTCAGACTCAGAGGGAGACTGGTTGAGACTGGCAGACTGGCAGACTGCTGAATGAGAGTGGGTCAGACTGAGACTGGATCAGACTATGACCGACACAGACTGTGTAAGAAACAGTAAAGACATTGGACTCTATTCTTGTCCATCCTAGTGGTGACTATCCACCTGAGACTAAGGTCCTTCTGGGGCACCTCCAGAAAGCTGGCCTGAACATTACAGTTTTATAAAACACTGAGATTTGAAAGATTGAGATGAAGTAAAAAAATTCCTTTACAATCCATTTGGGGAGATATAATGCTTGTAGAATCATGGGATTCTTGGTCTACAAGGGATCTTAGAAAATTATCTCATCTAACTATCTATAGTATTAGACTGTATATTGTTTTATCCCCTTCACACCTTCACCATGATATCAAAGCTTGCATAAAAGCATACAAATACTTGTCATAGTCCTTTGCTAGATATCGTAGCATATCACTGAATTTAAAGTTCAAAGAGAATTTTAGAAGTAACTTAATTCTTTGTTTTATAGAAAACTAAGACCCAGAGGGTCTAAGATAATAATATCTTAGAAAATAGATAAGGATTACATAAATAGAAAATGAGATAAGGATTACAAAAGCTGTTTAAAATGCATAGTAATTTATTTTGGAAGTTAGAGTTCTAGAAAATTGTGTGAATATAATCTAGTACTTTATCTAATGAAGAAAAAAATTGAATTAGAAGGATGAACAGAACTTGGACAGTGTCAAGGGTCAGAGCCTAGATGTAGGAAAACAGGCAGCAACCCAACTGAATTCTTCCAATATTCTCCTCCAAACTACTTTTAAAATAGCTCCTTAGATCAAATTTTGAAGCAACAGAAGCAATGAGAGTTCAAGGTGAATATTTTTTCAGTCTAAGATAACTTAAGAAGTCAGCAGGAGAGGTCTGTGACATTAGAGTAGGAATGGACCTAGAGTGGAATAGGAGCACCAGCATGGTCCTTGGAAAAACAGAATTGGCCTAACAATAAAAGAGGCACAAAAATTTACTGAAGAAAATAATTTCTTAAAAATTAGAATTATACAAGTGAAAACTAATATGAGGCATCAAGAAACAATAAAACAAAGTCACAAGAATATAGTAGAAAAATATGAAGTATACAGAAAAAAATAGTAGAAAATGTCAAATAACTTACCAGAAAAATGACTTTCTTGGAAAATAGATCAAAGAGACACAATTTTAAAATTATTGGACTATCTGAAAGCCAGGATAAAAAAAAAATATCCTAGCCATCATCTTTCAATAAATTATCAAGGAAAACTGCCCCAATACTTCAGATCCAAAGGGTGAAATAGAAATTGAAAGAATTTGCTGTTCCCAAAATTCCCAGGAATATTAATCAAATTCCAAAACTCTCAGGACAAGAAGAAAATATTTCAAGTAGCAAGAAAAAAAACAATTAAGATTATCATGGAGCCATAGTCAGGATCACAAGAGACTTAACAACCATGTATTAGAGAATTGGAGAGCTTAGAATCTGATCTGATATCCCAGAAGGCAAAGGAACTAGGTTTCCACCAATAGCAACTTCCCAGCAAAATTCACTATAATCTTTCAGGGGGGGAAATGAATATCTAATGAAATAGACTTTCAAGCATACCTGATGAAAAGAGCTGAATAGAAAATGTGACTTAAATATGATATTCTAACACAAGACTGGATGGATACATCAAAAAGCAAACATGAAAGAGTAGTCAAAATAGAAAGCTCTTATTAATTATTAGAGCATTTAAGAATCTACATAGATAGAGGGCATGTGTAAATCAATTATGTTGTGATGATTTAAAAGGGAAAAAAGGGTGAAAAAGAGAGATCTTATCCAATAGGAAAATAAGTATAGAAGGGGACGCAGGGGATACAAGATATGGGGGAAAGGGAAAAAGGGAAGATAACAAAGGGGAGGGCAGATTAAGGAAAGCAGTGGTCAGAAGCAAAACTGACTTTTGAAAGGGGGTAACATAAAAAGAGAGAGAGAATGGTAATCAAAAGAAAATAGAATGGAAGGAAACACACAACAATCATAACTGTGGATGTAAATGAGAGAACTAACTTATAAAATGGAAACAGGTAACAGAATAGATTAGAAACAAGAATCCAATTATTTGTTTGTATACAAGAGACACACTTGAAACACAAAAATAGTTAAAATCTTAAAGCAGAATCTGTTATACTTAAGCTAAAGTAAAAAAGGCAGCGTTAGCAATCCTGATCTTAGAGAAAGCAAATGCAAAAATAGACCTAATATTAAAAAATAAACTTCCAAATACCTGCTGTTAAAAGATACTACCATAGACAATGAATGTGATCATAAAAAAAAAAAATTACAGCAAAAATTTCCTTTAATAAAGGCCCCAGTTTTCAAATATAAATATTGTTTAGTCAAATTTATAAAACTAAGAAAATAAATAATAATAAATTATTATTTATATATTATATATCATAAATAATAAATAAAAATAAGAAAATAAGAAAAAATTAAAAATATAAATTGCTGCTCAGTGATTAAAAAGATTGCATTTATAATCCTACCCTTATGATCATACAGAAAATGAGGTGTTGAAAAAAAATCTAATGGAATTAGATCAGGTGACAAAGGTAACCAAGCAGGAAGACCTCCTTTTGATTTGAAGATGTGTCAAAAAATGTTGAACAGGAAATGTAAAAAGACAGAGTACTCTGGATTACTAAAATTAAAATTCAAAATTTATAATTCCAAATTCAGAAATCTAAGTAGATAAAAATTTAAATTATTAACTTTTCACGTGTTTTTTAAGTTTATTATCTTGATAATTCTGAAGCTATTAAAGATTAAAAATGGCACCAAGATTTTTGGGATACTTTGTGTATATACAATATGTGATTTATTGTCTATAAAATTAATGCTGTGATAATAGTTTATCTTTCTAAAAATATATATTTTTGAAGAGTGATATATTGTATTCTGTAGAACAACAGTACCCAAAGAGTGGACCAGGGACCTCTGATAGTCTTTGAGACCCTTTGAAGAAATCAGGGAGGTCAGAACTATTTTCACTCTGTCTACAACATTTATTAAGGTCTTACTTACTTTGTGTGCTAAGTATTTTGCTAAGTATGTTCTGAGAAATAGAAGTAAAAAATAAAAGCAGTCCCTGCCTCAAGGAGCTTACATTCTAGTGGGAAGATAATATACAAAAGAGCTGTTAGGGTGGTGTAAAGAATAAGTGTCTGAGGTAGTCAAATAGAGAAAACTCGATGTTTAAGATTATAAGAATTCTGAGACTAAAACATGTGAGACCACAGCAATACCCATTCTAACAATGTAGGTCTCACTCTTTCTTGTCATTTATTAGATGGTTTTTAATATTTGTTGTGACAAAAAGTTTATTACTCTGCAATCAACCTGGTAATGAACTGCTATGAACTTAATTATACTGGTCCTTAAAGAACAAAGATACAGAACCATTATGAATATCAACTCTATTCTGAGTGATTAACTATCTATGTATATGAATATGAATGTATTTATACCAGTCCTAATAAACAACTGTTAATCAGTATGTCTTCCCAGACTAAACCATGGTTCAGTACCTGTCCATTGCGAGTTTAGATTTAGATCATAGGTTGGCAAATTGCCAGTGGGCCAAATCCAATTCACCACCTGTTTTTGAATAGCCTGACATCTAAGGAAGGTTTTTGCATTTTTAAATGATTAAAAACAAAAGAATTTTGTTTTATAATGCATGAAAATTATATGAAGTTGAAGTTTCACTGTTCATAAATATATATTTTTATGGGAACACAGCCAAATTTATTTCTTTTTGGCATATGTAGTATACAGGGAGGACCAACCCCCCCTTTGGGTTTCCATCCTTCACTCAGCTCTCATAAACAATATTGTAGGGCAGATAAGTGGCTCAGTGGATAGAGTATCAGACCTACAAACAGAAAAACTGATCTTTCTGATTTTAAACCTGGCCTTAGACACTTACTAGTTAAGTGACCCTAGGCTTAACCCTGTTTGTCTAAGTTTCCTCACATGTAAAATGAGATGAAAAAAGAAATGGAAAATCACTCCAGTATCTTTGCCAAGAAAACTCCAAATGAAATCACAGAATTGAACACTACTGAAAAATTACTGAACTAAAAGAATATTTTGTTTGGAATAAAAAGTTTTATCAGCATGCAAATAAATAGCATCTACTATGTGGGGGGCAGAATGATTTAGTGGAAAGAGCACTGGTCTTGAAGTCATTTAGAGAGACTTGGATTCAACTTTGCTCCTTCATCTATTATAACAAGGAGCCATTTAATCTCTTGAAGACTCAATTTGTTCATCTATAAAATGGTATAAAATACCTTTTTAACAGGGTTCTCGGAAGAAAAATGTTTTACAAATTGTAAAGTGTCATAAATGTGAGTAATTATGTTTTTTTACAATTATATTGATGTCACTGTATTATCAAGAGAAATTAAATTGCTTTCTAATAATAGTAATGAGGTCCTGGGTATCCAGGTGGTCTTTACCAATGAAAGCCTGAATCACCGCATACAATCTGAAAGACTAGCTACTCTCTGACTCCTTTGTTGAAGTGGATTTTTGATTACAGTCTAACCCCAGGTGGAGGACTCTGGAAACTCCAACACTTTACTATATCCTATTAGAAATCCAAATTTAATATCCAATCTCCAAGTTATAATACCCTTAAGAAAGGACTTTAGCTCACTAACTTACCAACTTCTCTTGCAATTTAGCTCACTCTTAGCAGCATAATGAAATCTTTGCCCCTTGATTTGGAGTTCTGTGCCTACAGATTCTTTTGAGCT
Organism: Antechinus flavipes; assembly: GCF_016432865.1. Lineage (NCBI taxonomy): Eukaryota > Metazoa > Chordata > Mammalia > Dasyuromorphia > Dasyuridae > Antechinus > Antechinus flavipes. Next base: position 438,149,869 of record NC_067398.1, read on the forward strand.
CACTCATGAAACTGGCCTGAACCCCAATATACATTGGGGGTATCACCCGAAACATCACCAGTAATAGCAACCACAAATTACATTTATATGTATGTGTTTTGTTTGTTTATGTGTGTGTGTGTGTGTGTCTATGTATATATATATGTATGTATATATATATATATATACTTGTTTGTATAAATTTTTTTCTCCTCAATTGGATATAAACTTCTTGAAGGCAGGGGCTATTTTGTGGTTTTGTTTTTTTTCCCTTCTTATCTCTGGTACTTAGCACACTGCTTAGCATATAGAAAGCATTTAATAAATATTTGTGATTGATTATTATTGCTTCAATTGATGAAATATTTGTCTTGATTTTAGAGTTACTTTTTCTATAGTTTTTTTCTATTTTTATATGAGGAGTTAAAACTATACCTATCTACCCATAAACAAAGACTTGTATTGTTGTCCTTTTGTTTCAAGAGTTATTCTGCCATTGTTTAAAACAACTTTTAAAAATAGGCACAAACAAATTTAAGTGGTTGACATACTAAAATTCTAGTAGGGAAGTAGGGATGATTTTTTTTTTTTTTTTTGCCAACCTATGACAACATTAGAAAAGTGTTCTTGGATCCACTGGAATTAATGATAGGGTTATTTCCTCACCTGTGAAGTATTCATTCCTCCAACTAACTGATCTGGCTCTTTGACAAGCATTTAATCCTTCTATGACCTTCATCCATCTGAAGAGCCCTTTGTAACCTCTATCTTCCTGCAACTCCACCCTGTGAATGTCAAATAAACAGTCTTATCTCCCTTCCTGTCAGCTGCCTCATCTTAGACTGTCTCCTTCCTTGGTTTTTAAGTGCCTGAACAGGATTCTCAGAAAACTTTCCTGAGGAGATTGGGTTGTTGGTCTTTCCCCCATTGCATCACAAAAAGGTATTCCACAACAGAACAGAAAAAAAAGGATTTAAAATATAGGTTTGTATGTAATGCTACCTTCTTAGAGAATGCATCAGTGTTTGAAGCATGAAAAGAAGGACAGTCTCCCCCAGAAAAGGACAGAAACTGCTAAAAAACAGACTTAATGAACCTTTCTTTTTACAGAAAAATCTAGTAACAAATAGTTTCTAAATTGTCCAAATGTCAGTAGAAATATTTGACACAGAGAATCAAATATGCCAGTCTAAACAGTGGGGTTCAGAATATACCTTATTTTATTGCCTAGACCTTATCCTTTTTTTATTCACTTCCAAATTTTCTAATTATAGGATCATCAGGAGTGTGTGTGCATGCATGACTGTATATGTATGTTCCACTTTATGTATTGCCTATTGTCTGAGTCTCAGAGACTTTCGTTTTGGATCTGTTCCATTGCACATAGATGGGCAAAATTTAGTGCCACTTAAATGAACAGAGAATACGAATATCACTATTGTATTAACATCATTGGATGGTTTAAGTAATAGCATGATATGTTGACTATAGAGTCAGGAACTATGAGCCCAGAAACCTGAGAGTCTTCTCCCCAGATTAGATTTTTTTTTTGACTAGGTAAAAGAGGCTCTTCTTTTCCCAGTTCTTTCCCAGCCTTAATCATTGAATAGACAGTGCCTCCGTCAAACTGAGACTTATAAAGTTTAAAAAGACCAACGTCTCCCACTGCAAGCAGAGCCATGTTCAGTTATCCTGATCTGTATCTGGCCACTGTATACAGATAGCTCAGGAGGGGAAAGCAAGGCAGGTAAGCTTGTACAGCCTTCTCTCACCTAAATCCAGTTTTCTTGCATGTCATGACATCACCTCCCTGATAAAGTTGTCCTCTTTGAGAACAAAGGACAAATAACAACAGGAGGTCACTTAACCTTTTGAATTTCTGTTCCTTATTTGGATCTTTTTTCAATCTCCATTTTAGCTATGAAATTTCATGGCTTTAAAGGTGTTATAAGATGTACCATACTATATATAAAATGTTTTTGTTCTTGAGAAATTTTAATTTTTGAAAGAAAATCTGATCTTATGTGGAGCAAGAAAACTCGTTAATTAAAGGATCCTTATGATGAATGCCTTAGTTAATCAAATAACCATCTCCCACTTATCCTGTTTTGTGGAAACATAATTTACTACATTGAATTTATTTATAATGAGGTACATTTTTATCCTGCAACTCTTGGAGCTTCATGCTTCAATGAAAGTTGTGATATTCTCAGCTAATGTTGTTTTATAATCTTGATACTGATTACTATTTTTCATTTAAATTTAATAAAACTCTAATTAGCCATTTTGTTAAAGAAAAAAAGCTGATCCAGATGTCAGTTCATAAATATATATGTTTGGGGCAGAATATATCTAACAGACATCAAAGCATCATTTATAAGTATAATTGACATATAAATACATAACTTTATAACTTTCTATTTTGTGACACCAAAATTCTGAAACAGACAATTCTCTCATTGTTTATATGGTTATGTGATTTGGTCCAATGAATATCTTATATCATACTCATATATAATTATAGACCCATCATTTGTCAGTGTAGTTGAAAGATAAGAGAAGGGCTATGGAAAAATTAAATATTTGCGAAGGAACTGGATTAGATGTTTAGGAGAATGAATACTTCACAGGTGTTGGAATAAGCTCATCATTGATTCCATTAAATATCAGAACATTTTCCTAAATGTGTTATATACGACAGTGGTTTCCATATCTGGTGTGTGTGTTTTTGTTTTTTTTTGTTTTGTTTTGTTTTGTTTTGTTTTTGCCTATTCTAATAATCTTATACATGGAGGTAAAAATTAGCAGCAAGAAGATCCTAAAATGTAAACAGTCCACCAGAAATACATGGATGTTCTTTACAAGTGCAGCACGAGACTGAAAATGAGTCCCAAATGGATGACAGCAGAGTGGCCAATGAGTTTTGTGTGGTATGGCAAGCTGACCAGAGGCTGCCTAAAATAAAAGAAAAAACAAAAACAGAATAAATTCCTCAAGGTGGATTTATAAACAAGTGAAATAGTTCTTCCTGAGCAATGACACTGGTCCAGTTACAAGCCTGAGAGGCAGCCACAATTGTAAATCAACAATGTAGATAATTGTTAATGTCAAGTTTTTTGTCACAATTGTGTACAGACGTAAATTTACCATCAGTAGCTTTAGTCTCATTCACAAGAAACAACATATACTGTTTTATATCTCGTATCTTTCTTAGTAAGGCAAATATTTCTGTTGTAAGCAACAAATAAAAACAATGGAAATACAAAATAGCCCGAAGGGTAAAGGTAAATTATTATTGCCATTATAATGTTATATTGATTTCTATTATGTCTTTTATTCTGGAGCACTTGACAAATTGATATCTAACAAATATGCCTCCCTTTAGCACTGACATGCAACTAAAAATAGGAATTGAGCCTGTAACCAGCAAATTGTCATATTATTTTACTGTTTTTATATAGCTAGATATATGCTATAGACAATCATCAAAATATATATTATTTAACATTTTATATTTGAAAGCATCTTTAAAAATTATATGAGACATCTCAGCATTGATATAGTCATCTGTGCTTTATTGACAATTCTATGAGATATTCAGAAATTAAGAATAATTTAGATGGATTTCTAACTTTATCAGTGTGGTTACTTTCTCTGCTGACACAGATAATAACACCCCCCCTATGCTTTCTTATCCTGTTTTTATCTTCTTCATGTCTTCCATAAATCTTCCAGAGAATCCACCCAACATGTGGGGTGCTTCCTTTGATTCTTTTAATATCTCAAGTGTTACTAATATAACACTTGGTCTGGCCATCTGTCATGTCTAATTCTTGATGCATGATCAGCCCACATAATTTTCTCTTCATATATATCTTTGATGTTTAAAAAAGTATTTTTACTGAAGAACACCTTTTTATATGCCTGCTTATACCTAGAAAATTCAAGAGAAGGTCAGGACAGACTAGAAATCAGATTTAAGAAAGAATACTAGAAAAAACCATGGGCTCTAGCACAACAAAAAAATAGATTACTGATTTTTGAAAGAAGGTATATATACTACAATATGAAGTGTTTGTTTCTGAAAGGAAGATGGAAGAAAAGTGTTCAAGAATTGTGTGACTAAGAAAACAAATAGGTGAAATAATAAATGTAGTAGAGGTAAATGTAGGGTGGCTCCAACATGTGAAATGTTTAGATAAAGAGACATAGTCTATCTAAAGTCACATGACATGTTTCTAAATATCACATCAGCCTACAAATCTTTTCCCTTTTTCTCCCCAAACCTAGAGACAGCTTAATGGATAGAGCTTAAGTCTAGAGTCAGAGTGACCTGAGTTCAAATCCAACCTCAGACACTAAGTAGCTGTGTTACTTAAGTTACTTAACCTCTGTTTACCTCAGTTTTTTCAACTGCAAAATGGGGAAAGTAACAGCATTTATTTCTCAGGGTCATGAATATCCAATGAGATGGATAAATGATGGACAGAAACAGCTACACCCAAAGAAGGAATACTGGGAAATGAATGTGAACTATTTGATTTTTGATTTTCTTCCCGAGTTATTTTTACCTTCTGAATCCAATTCTCCCTGTGCAGCGGGAGAACTGTTCGGTTCTGCAAATATGTATTGTATCTAGGATATACTGCAACATATTTAACATATATAGGACTGCTTGCCATCTTGGGGGGGGGGGAGGAGGGAGGGAGGGGAAAAAACGAAACATAAGTGATTGCAAGGGATAATGCTGTGTAAAAATTATCCTGGCATGGATTCTGTCAATACAAAGTTATTATTAAATAAAATTAATTTTAAAAAAATGAATATCCAATGAGAACTCCTAGCAAATAAGAGATATTTAAATACTCATTCCCTTTTCCTTTGCCCCATATACCTTCTTACTTACTTCTGCTATCAAATCCAAAACAACAACAACAACAACAAAAAAAAAAAACAATTTAACAAGTATAGGAATATGGGAATCTTTTTACAATATGGGAAGCATAGTTAGATATCAAATTGTCTGGGGACAAGTGAAATATTTTATTAAGTTCCAAATTTAAAATGCATCAGTATAGAAGCTGAAAAATGCTTATGTATGTATGTTTCTTGCTCTTTAGTTGTTTTGTGTAGTATCTGACTCTTTGTGACTACTGTAGAGGTTTTCTTGGCAAGGATACTGTAGTTTCCTTTTCTGGTTCATTTTACAGATGAGGAAACCAAGGTATACAGGGTTGAGTGGCTTTTCCAGCATCATATAGTTTGTAAGTGTCTGAGACTTGGTTTGAACTCAAATCAGCCTGATTCTAAGCATGTATCTGTTCTACCTGGCAGCCCTTATGCTTATTTAGGAATCTCTAAAACAAGAGAGGTAATAGTCCCACTGTCCTCTGCTCCAGTCAGCCCATATCTAGAGTACTGTGTTTGGTTCAGGGAACCACATTTTAGGACAAATGTCTTTAATTTGGGGGTAGCCATGATGGTAAAGGTCCTCCAAATCATGCTGTATGAGATAAGCTGACCCAACTGCAAATAGGTGAAGGTGAGAAAACTTGAAATGAGGACGTGAAAGAGACACATTTGATTTGTGTCAGATGGTATGACTAGGACCAAAGGGATCAAATTTCAGAGAAAAAAATTCAAGTTTGATATAAAGAAAAACTCCATATTATCTGAAACTGTAAAATGGAATAGATTTCTTAAATTTTGTTTTCACTGGAAGTCTTCTTAGCAAAAAATAGTTAACAGCTTCTCAAGGGTATCAGAAAGTACCATATTTTTCAATAGCTTTTTTTCTATTGTTGTTTGATTAAAAAAAAAAAAATACCATTTGTAAACTTCTCCATTCTTTAGAAATCTGTGTCAAGAAATCTTGAAAAGGGATACCTAGGTGCCTTTAAATTTGTCACTTCTCATAAAGATTTCTTCCAACCATATTAGTGGCTTCATTTTTTCTAAAATGTTATTACTAATTCCATATATAGTACATCAAGTATTAACATGGTGGACCAAATGCAGTGGTTATACTATCATTGCCAGATCACTACAAAATATCTGACAAATTTCCTCCCTACCTGTTTTCCTTCCAAGGCCCATCAAAAATGTCCTTGATTTTGGTCACAGATTTAGCTTGTTCTCTTGTGAACTGTTGTTTTGTATTTGGCGTGTCAGTATTACAATCATAATTGTAGGCCATCTTCCTCTAATTTTTGGCAGCGAAGCTTGCACTCGATGCTGACATTGGCTGCCATGTTCTTTTATTATTCAAAAAGATTGTGTTTACTGATTAAGATGGTTTTGTGGACTCTTTTAGCTTCCTTATTTTGATAATTGTTTTATATCAATTAAATTTCTCTAAGAGATTGTGAGAGCCTTGTACCCAGTTTCCCTTTTTCAGAATAAACAACATATTTAAACATGTAAGTTTGGAACTACAAAAGCCAAATTTATTGTCTTTTCCCCCAATCTAAACTTTCTTTTGATTTGGTATTCAGTATTGTTCTGACCTTTTCCCTGATTTGAGGATCATCTGATTATACACACTTTACTCTGAAAATATAGTTGCATTGATTTTGTCTGTTAAGTCAAAACAATTTTTTATGGGATTTTTTGGTGCTCACAATGTCCAGTGTCATTCTGATTTTCTTCTTCAAATAATCATGATGTGGCAGAAATGAAACTTCTGAATAATACACAATCCTTTATCTACTTTTGTTTCTTAATCTATAACCATATTTTTCTTTTTTTCTTTTCTTTTTTTCTTTTATTTTATAATAACTTTTTATTGACAGAACCCATGCCAGGGTAATTTTTTACATTATCCCTTGCACTCACTTCTGTTCCAATTTTTCCTCTCCTTCCCTCTACCCCCTCCCCTAGATGGCAAGCAGTTCTATATATGTTAAATATGTTATAACCATATTTTTCAATATAATTTTCATTATCTTTTCTTTATATTGAGATCATAAGACATAGGCCTTGGGGATATCATCAAATGTTTCAAGAGTGGGAAAGGACTACATAATTAGTCTATTATATTTTGTATTGCTGTCCATTTCATTTATGACCAAACATTTTTCATCTAATGGATTCTCTTGGGTTTTAAATAGTCTTTCATTAAGTCTCTTTTCAACCCTTCTATTCTAATAATTTTTTGTCTAACTTTTTGCTCAAAATAAATAAATAGCCTGATTTCAATATATACAAAAAATTTTAAGCCTGGAAGGATAGCCCTGATTATTTAGAAAGATATTTTCAAAGTCATGTTAAAAAAAGTTGAAAAATATTTTATTCCTAATTTTGAGAATTTGATTGTTGAAAAAAAAATAATTACATAACCACCATAAATAATTGCTTATAGAAAAAATTGGAATGAAGCCATTTGCTATGTATTATTTAAACCAGTAAGCAGAGAACAAAGACTAATCTTTCTCTTCCCAATGGCAATTAGATTAAAGAGCTGGATTTACTGATTGTCATTGACTCATTTGATATTCAAAATATGATTTTTTTTCTTGCAAAAATCTACTCTCAATAATTAGCAAAACTACTTGTCTCACAATGATTTTAGAAGAATTTTTTTGAGGTCTTTCTTAATAGTTACATGAGAAATAATTAAATGGTTAATCTCACAGGATTCAATTCTACTTTTATATTTCCCACATTATTCATTAGGGATGTTTAATGGATGTCTAGACAGTGTATTAATAACATTTTAGGCAAATTAATGTCTAGTTTCACACATGAAGTGTGAAATGTTCAATTTTATTAGGAGTATTTGAAATATGTTGTTTTACTCTTTGAAAATTGGTAGAAATGTTACTTTTTCCCCCAAAAAAAGCCATCTCATGCACTATTAAACACAATTACAGTGACATGAAGGTAGGAATTTTATGCACTAATGGGCATAATAATTTTGATCTAAAATGTTGGGCTTTTTAAACACTAGATTACTTTATCCTTTCAATTACTTTTCTCATGTAATAAACTTTTAAAACATTTCTATGTATAGCTAACATAGCTAAGAATAACTAATTGTCTAAGTGCTGGCACCCATAATACTCAATAATTTTAGTTGCTGATAATAGATTGATCACAGTTTAGTAACAGAATCATAGAATTTGAGAATTAGAGACTCATAGGCTAACTAGTCAAAACTTTAAAAGAAACTCCACAATTTTACATTACACTTCTATAAACAATCCTCAAAAACTTTCCTTAAAGATCCTGAATAAAAAACATTAGAAATGTATCCTTCCGATTAGAAGAAATACTATACCAATATACCCCAAAACATTCTGCCCAGTGTCCTTCAGAGTTTGTAGGAGATGTATATTGATATTAGAAAGCTGATATTAGATTAGATTATGATATTAGGATGTTGAACTCTTAGACTTAAAAGGTATCTTAGAGAATAAATCTACCTGAAACGTGTCCTTCTCTCTACAACATCCTGTCTAAATCACCACTTTGTTCTGTTTGAACATCTCCAGAGAAGTGAGCTCATTACTTATCAAAAATTAGGTTTCATCTCTTTTTAGTATTGGTTATTAGGAATTTCTTCATTCTTTTGAGGAAGAGCCAGTAACAAGCTGAAGCCTGTCCAGAAAAAGCTGACCATGCTAATAAAAAAAAAAAAAAATTTAAACTGTTGTCCAAAGATAAATTGAAGGAGCCAGAAAAACTTACCTTTGAGAAGATATGGCATAGAGGTCAATTATTTTGAACCATAACCTGATCTATAATATAATAATGAACTATAATATAATTTGATCTATAACCTTTTTTTCAGAGTTCATAAATGGGGGTAAACATTTAAATCTAAGAAAGAATCCTGAGGGAGAATACCTGCTTTTCATAAGCTGTGAAAATTTTCTAAATTGTTCATTAGCATTCATCTTATAAGGTCTTATCTGATCAATTGTCAGGTCATTTTAAGAAAAAAAAAATACAGTTTTTGAAGATTCTTTTCCAAGGGCCATAGATTGACTCTTACTGCCCTTAGCCACAGGAATAGAATATAGAATTACATTTTTTTGTTGCAGAATAGAAACAGGATAATAAATATAGTTACTATGACTTAATCAAATTTAAAAAGTTGAAAGAACTGAAGTTGAATTTAGTTGAATATTTGTTGATATAAATGAATATAAAATTTTTTGAGCCTATACGCCAGTGAACAAGATTTTGTATAAAGCCAGGATTTGACTAATGATTTCACTGTTACAAGAAACTCCAGGGTTATGAAGGCCTTTCTACAAGTGCAATTTGGCACCTTTTCTTCAACTTACAGTCTTAAAGATTTGCCTTATACTCTAAGAAGTTAATAACTTTCCCAGGTCACACAGCCAATATGTGTCAGACAGAACTTGAATCCAGGTGTTCTTCAAGGCTTATCCAGTGGGCTACATGCCTCTCAAGTTCTATATACCAATATAATATTGCTATATTTTTCCTGAAGAAAAATAGAAGAACATAGAATATAAGTGATAAAGTAGATGAAATTTGGAAGTGATCAAGTAGTTGAGAAAGAAATTTACCAAAAATTGTAACAACCATAGTAGATGCTTTAATGGTAACACATAGAAGAGTCATTAGGTTTTTATTAAAAGGATGTGTAAATAGTAAGCTGTCACAATTTATATAAAGAAAACCAATTATTTTCTACATTGTATATTAATGTATTCTAATTCTAATGTATAATAATTCTAAAATGTATATTAATATTAGCTGACAAGTATATCTCTAAGGTTTATAAAGTACTACACAATCCTCCCAACATTACTCTAAGATTACCTTACAAATGTCCCTATTTTGCAGATAAGGAAACTGAAGCTTAACAGAAGTTATGATGTGTTCAGCATCACACAATTAGCAATTATCAGTGGCAGAATTTGAACCCAATACTCTGCTAACTCCAACTTTATCATTTTCCCACTATATCACATTGAGGACAGATGTCTCTGTAAATAGTCTGATTTCTTTGATGAAATATGGAAACTACCCTCAAATAGTCTATAATATTATTTTTAAAAAATGTTAGAGTTTTTTGAGGCTCAGGGACTTTCCTATCCTTAAAAAAATTGATAATATCATTGTCATTTCTTCAAGCTATTATTCTATAACTCTTTCTTTCATAGCCAAATTTCTTGAAACAGTCATCTATACTTTATGCCTTTTATTTCCTCAGATCTCATTCACTTCTCAATTTCTTGTAATCTGAAAGATTTTACTGAAAGGCTACCATCTCCAAGATTACCAATAAAAGACAGGAATAGGTACAGTGGAAAGAGAACAGGATTTGGCGGGAATGGACCTGGGTATAAATTCTATTTATGCAGAATCCATTCAAACCCTCTCAAGCCTTTATGTGTGTAAGCAAAATGATGAAGTTGGAGTAAACGACTTCTAAGATCCTTTATCATTCTAAGTCTGCTATTCTGTGATCTCTCAAATGCTAAATTCAATGGTTTTTATTTTTTCATTCCTTGTTTCACTTTTCTGCTCTGCAATTTTGACATTCTTCCATTTCCCCTGTTCCTCCTTGATTAGTTGGCACTGTTTTCTCTTGGTTCTGCTCCTAACATTCTGCTTTAACTTCTCCCTGTCATTACCTACAGTCCCCCTCTGAAAAAGACATTTTGTTCTGGCTCTTAGAGCCTCTTCTTTCTCTGCTTCTTTCTTTGGTGATTTGTTTAGCTCCTTTAGGTTTGATTGTCTTCTTTATGTTACTATTGGTTTGTTTTCACAGCTTATTCACAAATTATATTTGACTCTCTGTAACGCCATTCAGACTTTTCATAGCAAAGATATTAGAGTAGTTTGCCATTTCTTTCCCCAGCTCATTTTACAAATGAGAAACTGAGATAAACAGAGTTAAGTGATTTGTCCAAGGTCATAAGCTGGTAAGTATCTGAGATCAAATTGGAATTCAGGTCCTCCTGACTCCAGGACCAATGCACCACTTAACTGCCTTATTATCTCTTTTTATACAATTTTATATGTTATACATCAACCCTAATCTCCCTCCTGAATCTGAGTCCCATCTTACTAATTGCCTTTTGGATATCTGCACTTATCTATCCATTAGATGGCTCAAACTCAACTCGTATTTTCTCCAATACCCATAGTTCCTTTAAACTTTCTATTTTTGACAGTACCACCATTCTTCTGGTCTCCCACATTCACAACTTTAGAGTGAGTCATCATTGATTTTTCCTTTTCCTTCAACTCTCACATCAATCAGTTGCCAAGCCTTATTGATCCTACCTCTACAACATCCCATACGCATCCATTCTCTTATCTACTCATACAGCTTCTGTCTCAGTTCAGACCTTCATTACCTCTTACCCTGTCTGTTGTAATATTCTCCTAATTTGTTCTCAATCTTTTTCCTCTCTACTTCCTCCTCTACTTTCTGTAACTTTGCTATTAAACACAGTTTTACCTCAAAAGTCTTGAATAACATTCTTTTATTACAAATTATAAATCTCCAACCTTTAAAGTTTTATTTCAAAATTAATCTTCTTCATGAAATCTCCTTTTCCATCTAACCAGGCTAATAGGTCCCCAATGCATGACATTCCAACAACTGTTTTTGCATAAGGACTCCTAAACACCTGGAAAATAACTTCCTTTCCCTCTCTGCCTAATAGAGTTCTTTGCTTTCTTCAAAGTAAGTTAAATGGCTTTTCCCATTATTATGGGGCCTATTGATCTTTCTGATTCCCTACCCGTCTCTAGTTTTAGAACTCTCTTCCCTACAGGATTGCTCTATATTACTTTATATGGACTGTACATTAACTCATGCTTTTTATATATATTTTTGTCTTTGTAGCATATCCCTAGTGCCTATATCAGTTTCTGATACATTGTGTATGTACTTAATAAATGGCTTAAGAATTGATATAAAATCAAAATAATATTATTGGTATATTTTTTCCAGTATTGCTATGTGGCATTAGAAGGTCAGATTCAGGGGAAAAAAAAAAAAGAATAGAAGTAAGGAAGTGATAGTTGTGTGTGTATTTTTTTTCATAGGAAAATCTGTAAATGTTCAATTAATTTTAAAAACAAACTAATAATCCACCCATGGGGGGGGGGGATGTTAAGTGAATAGGCTAGACTAGATGACTTCCAACTATAAATCACTGAGTTTACAATTTTAAGTTTAGCAAATTATTGGTTATTAGTAATATAAACATGTCAGATAGAAGGAGAAGCAGCTCTTCAGTGGTGAGAGCACAGGACTCAGGGATAGGAAACAAGTTCAAATATTGTTCTTTTTTTGTATCCCTAGCGTCTTGCATTGAGCCTCTTGCATATATGGACTAGTAACTTAGCTCCCCTCAGCTTTAGTTTCTTCATCTGGTAAAAATAAGGGGGTTGGACCAGATGCTTCTAATGCCTTTTCCAGTTCTAGATTCTATAAACTTTAATAAATGCTTGTCAATGGATTAAATACACGAACAAATCATTTAAATTCTGTGTCTCACAACTCACATTCAAAAAGAGAGGGATTTTCATTATCTCTAAGATTCTTTAAATTCTTGGAATCATCAAGGTAGAAAATATATTTGGGGACAGAGTGTGTTCATCTTGATGTCTCTGACAACATGTCAGTGGTTGAGCCTTTATGGTAACTCTGAGACTATGTGAATGTGGCTGAAAAGAAAAATTTGCAACAACAGCCATTTCCAGTGTGCACATGGAAAAATATTCTTTGAATTCATTAGACATATTCAGGACAGTACTCAGCTTGAAACAATATCATTCCAAGGACATTGCTCTTACATAAAACCTATTTAGCTTTTGCATCCAACCATACATCTTATCTAAGTCTAATGAAGGGTATTTTGAACAATGACTTTTTAATGCAATGTAATATCTAACAAAAAGTGGAAAATTGACTTAGATTTTTTGATCCTTGGGATTCAAGTAGAAATGGCTTTCATTTGGTTCAAAAAATACATGGAAGAGGAAACTCATTCTAAATGTCATTTATAAAATTATTTAATATTAATAGTCAAAGTTTAGTGGAATCCAAAAACTTTAATATAATATAATAGAAATCCTGAAAAACAGATAATTTCATGCTGGATAAGCAGTAGGAGGGATTTAATATAAATACGTGATGAAATTGGTATAGAATCAAATATAAAAAAATTGAGAATAATTAGTAAGGCAAAAATTGGGATTCTAAACCTAATTTCCCTTAGCTTATGAAATCATCAAGGAATATTAATCATGTTTCATAAGTTTCATGAGTTTGAAAGAATCTGAGTTTTCAAATGAAATTAGCCTTCTTTATAGTTGTCATCTATAATTAGTTTCATAAATTATAAACGTCAAAGGGAACTCAAAGTCTAATCTCACCCAAATTGCTTATCTAGAGATATATTTTTCTAGTTTTCAATTATATTATATTTTAAATTTCCAGAAATTCCTCTAGAGAAAAGAGTAGCACAGGTATTTACATATATGGGGTCTATCTGTTATAGCAACATAATTAAATGATTACGTAAGCTTGAACATAAATATGTAATAAGGCCTACTGGCCTCAAGGCATTCATTTATTCTGTGAATATATATATATATATATATGTATACACACACACACACACACACACACACACACACACACACACATATATATATATATAGAGAGAGAGAGAGAGAGAGAGAGAGAGAGAGAGAGAAACAACACCATAAGAAAAAAATTAGTTTTACAAGAAAAATGTATAAAAGGGAAAGAAGTGCCTGGGTGGCAGAATTTAGACTATAAAAGTACAAAATAGGGTTTCTTATCCTTCTGACAATCCCCATCCCTCTTCTTCATCACTCTTCCCTTCGAGGATAAATAGAATACCTCATGTGGGATTGGCTATTAACAATATCCAGTTGTTCAGATTCCCTGCTATCTTTCATTCATGATTTTTGAAAAACTTATTTACCCTCTCAGGGTCTCAGTTTTCTCATCAATAAAATGGAAGACAAGTGAAGTAAATGGGAACATTGTATAAGTAAGTCATTCTCCTAATTCTGGTCACTTCCCTCTGCATCAGTTCATACAACTCTATCCAGCTTTTTCTGAAACAATACCCTTTATCATTTCTTATAATGCAATCGTATTACATCACATTTATATAAAATAATTTAGTCAACCATTCTCCAGTTGATAACCACCAACTCCAGTTCCCCCATATCTAATTGCTTGCCACTACAAAAAACAAAAACAAAAAAAAATTATGTATATTTTTATGCAATATTAGCTTTTGTTTTGTTTAGGACTAGTTAGTCTCCTCCTCAGTCTATTCCCCCTCTTTGTCCTCCTTCTACCTTCTCCCCTTTCTCTTTCCATGTTGAGTGAAATGTATTGCACATATGTATTCTTTTCTCTTTTGACCAATTCAAATGAGACTGAGGTTCAGGTATCATTTACTCCTCCACTCTTTTCCTGTGGCTTGTATGCAGCTTCTATTTGAAACGTCTTAATTATGGGAAGTAATTTCCCCTAACTTAATTTTCTCTTTCCCTCTTCCCTCCTCTTGCTCCCTTTTTCCATTCTCTTAAGTTCATCAAGATATAACAGAATCACTCCCAGATCTTCTGGTTAAATAGATTCCCTCTCTGACTTTTGATGATGATAATAGCATTCAGAGAGGACATGTATATCATCTCTCCATATCAGAAAGTAAAGTTAATCCTTGCTTAATCCTTTTGATTATTTATTAATGTTTTCCTTTTTATGTTTCCCTTGCCTCCTTTGTTTGAACTTCAAAGTTTCTCTGTAGCTCTGCTCATTTCTTCAAGAATGCTTGGCAATCCTCTATTTCATTAAAGGTTTCTATTCCCCCTGTAAGATTAATACTTAGTTTTGCTGGGTACACTATTCTTAGCAGTAAGCCTATATCTTTACCTTCTGGAATATTTAAGCCCTCCATTTCTTGATAGCAATAACTGCTAAATCGTGTGATCCAAACAGTGGCTCCTCAGTATTTGAGTTCTTTCTTTCTGAAAACTTTCAATATTTTTCTGTAGTTCTGGAAATTCTGGATTTTGATTGATGTTCTTGGGTGTTTTCATTTTGAGATTTGTTTCAAATTTCTTTCCAGGGGATTCTTTATTTCCATTTTGGCTTCTGGTTGTAAAATATGTAGGCAATTTTCTTTTGTTATTTCTTGAAACATGATGTCTTAACTTTTTTTGTCATGACTTTCAGGAGTCCAGCAATTTATAAATTATCTCTCCTTAGTCTATATTGTGAAGAATGTTAAATTCTATTTTTTCAGTCTTTTGACTACAATTTGCTATTTCTTATTGTTTCATAAAGCTTTTATTTAATACATTATAATTTTCAGGAACTAGCTTTTATACTCCTTGTTCCAAACTATTAATTCTCTTTCTAATTTTTTCTTTCATATCTTTCATTTCTTTTGCAATTTTCTTTTCCATTTTTTCCTTTCATTTGTAAAAACATTTTAATTCTTTAAAAAAACAAAACTCTTCCTTCATCTCTACTTGAACTTATATCACCATCTGTGTTTTTCCTTGAACCTTTGCTTGTAGGGGCTTTAGAAGTATTTTCTTCTTGATTTGTATTTTGAACTTCCATTACCATGATATCTTTTTATGGTGGAATTTGTTTGCTCATTCTTCCAGCCTTAGTACTTATAGTATCTTCCTCAAAAAAATAGTAAGAAAAGTACTTTGTAAAAGTTCAAATACTCTAGAAAGATGAGAATGTTTAAAAACATAATACTTTTTCTTAATTAAAAAAAAAAAGCATTGTGTCAAAACAAACACCTGGATTTGCTTAGTAACTATGTATATTTAAGTTGATTTCAATGCATAAAAGGGTCCAAGTATTCATTTAGTTTAGTTTGTCCTCAGCTCATGAAAGCATTGTAATCTGAGGTTAAATGATTTGCCCAAATTCAAATAGATAGTAAATAACAGGCCTGGGATTCAAATGCAGGTTTTCTTACTTAAATCCCAGCACTCTTCACAATGCACTACAGTCTAATTTGCATACTAGGTACAATCCCTATGTTGTATAGTGGTGAAAGTGGCCAAACTCACAATATTCATGATACTTTTTAGTCTGGGTCAACAGCTTAACGGTGAGATCATATTATAGGTACAGCTATCTTTGGGGTATTTTTTAAGCAGCAATCATTCCTTTATCCTGATATTAACTATCTGCCTTAGCAGACAAGTAAGTTAGACATCTTAATGTCTTCTGACATCCGAAAGGAAGGTTGGAAGAAGATTATTTAGTGTGTTCTGTTTATTTACCCATAAATTAAAATCACTGTACATTTTAAGAGCTACATTTTAAGAGAAAATGTTCTTCAGGAATCTATTGCATCTCTTCCCTCTAGAACGTCACAGAACTCTGTGGGAAAAGGTTAGATTTGTTCTGCCTGGTAGACCCAGTGGATAGAAGTTATTGGGAGGCAGATTTCAATTCAATACAAGAAAATATTCTCTACCAATAAGAATTGTCTAGAAATGGAATGGATTGCCTGAGGAAATACTGAGTTCCAAGTAAATTGGAAGGCTTCAAGCAGGAATGGATATTGTTTTTGATCAGGCATTGGATTAGATGATATCTAATTTCCTTCCCACCTCTTACATTCTACAGTTTGATGGAGAAATAAAGAAGCTAGGTTTAATTTCTCTCTAGCCAATATGCAACTGCCAGGAATGCAATTGATTTTTTTTTCTAGGTTATCAGAATTGATTACTATTACTGCCCTCTAATGTTAAAGGGCTGGTCACTGTTCTTAACAAACATCTCATTGGTTTGTCCTCATCAGATTTTCCCTTAAATTAAGAAAATCCTCTTCTTGTAATACAAATCTATTGCTCACATGTTGAATGAAAGGCTTCTGTCTGATCAGTATCCATTATTGTGGAGAACACTGTGAGTTATTTCCTTTTGTAAACATGAGTCTATCTGAAAGAATATGTTAGCCATTTTATTAAGCTTCAAGAAAGAAGTTGAGACTGAAATTTGCTTAGAGGAAGAGTCCCAAAGTGGGAAACTAGTCTTAATTATGTATTAGAGAAAAGACTCAAACCCAGATCCTCTATTTTCAAAGCCAACATTTGTTCTATTTCCAAAATTGCATTTCTCATTCTTTTAGGGCACTAGATTTAGATATGCTTAAAAGGTACCCTAGAAGTTCAACCCCCACCAAAAAAACATTTCTTTATGTCATTTAACATCTCTCTCCACTTCCCCCTCCCTATTTACCATAAGACTGTTACTACAAGTTTAAGAAATCTTTGGCTAATATTTCCCCATTATTTATATTGAGTAATTTTTTAAAAATTATTTCTGTTCTTTTCACTAAGTGTCTTTTCCCTCCTCAAAAAACAGATTGGGGATTCTTTAAAGTTATTTTGATTGTTTATCGAAACCTAGAGGACAAGACTTGCAATAAATAGAATGTTTGTAGTTCAACAAAGCATAAAATGGCATGAGTTTTTTTTTTTTTAATTTTTTGTTTCTAGCCAATGAATGGGGATTAGGAGGCATCAAAATCCAATAGTAAATCTCTGGAGCTATCAAGGAAAACAAAACAACAAAAAAAAAACACCTGCATTTAATTTTTTATTGGTAATTAAAAGAAAAAAAAATACGTTCACCTGCTTAATTCCTGTGGCTCAGTTTCTCCTCCAGCAAGAGCAAAGAGATTAAGGTAGTAGTTATATTTAGTACCATTTGAAAGAAATTTAGTCTAAATAAACTATCCTGTACTTACCCACCCACCTATTTCACAGGAATAGTACGGAGGTTGTGATGGTGGCTGTAAAGCATTCTTAATCCATTTGAAGCAAGGCATGTGGTAGTAGTACATTATTAATGTGTTATTATAAATGTATAGTGGTGTTATTTATGGTTGGATGGCCAGAAGATACTAAGCATTCTTCTTTTAGCCTTCTTTTCTGGCAGCAGAAAATACTAAGATCTATACCTCATTTGTTTGCTAAGGCAATTAGTTAATATTAGGATAAAGGCATTATGGCTACTTAAAAATTCCCAAAAGACAGCTCTATCTGTAACATGATCTCACCTTTCTGATCTTGACCCAGACAGACTAAACATCACCTTGATGTCATTGAGTACTGTGGATTTCACCCATTTTCACCATGTTATCATATAGGGCAGCATGCGTAGTTTGCAAATTAGATTGTAAAACATTAGAAAGAGCATTTGAAATCAGAGGCCCTGGATTTGAATACCAAACCTGAAGCTTATTACTTCTATGAATGGGAGCAAATCACTTAACTTCAGATTACAATGGTTTCATAAATTGAGATTAAATGAATGTTATTGTTTAATCATTTCAATTTTGTCCTACTCTTTGGGATTCCATTTGGGGTTCTCTTGGCAAAGATACTATAGTAATTTGCCATTTCCTTCTCCTCCATTTACAGATGAGGAAACTGAGACTAATAAGTGTTTGAGACTAGATTTGAATCTAGGTCTTCCTGACTCCAGGTCCACTGCTGTATATACTGTGCCACATAGTTGTCCCAGAATTGAGTGAATACATGGATCCTTTATACATTGAAGTAACTTAAATGTAAATGGTTACTAAACAAGTGGAGATATGTTTTTGACATTCAGTACTTTTTCTAAGGAAACATTTTTTTAAACTGTTACACTTTTAACTATTCTCAACTTTCTAGAGTATTTTCACTTTTACAAAGCACTTTTTTGCCTTGTGATACAATTATTACAAGTATTAAGATCTTATTTTGCCAAAATAAATAAGTGAAATCTGAGTAATAACAATAACAGCTAACAGTTTTATAGCACTTTAAGGTTTGCAAAGCACTTTACACATTTTAACTGATTTAATCCTCACAATAACCCGGGGAGGATTACTTTTGACACAAACTGATTTTGTAACCCTATATAACATGTAACCTCTCAATTACTGCCTCTACTCTTTACTTGCAGTACAATTAGGTCTATATAGAGAATTTTCTTCACTGGGAATTCCTCACATCCAAAATAAATAAACATCAAAACATTAGCAGCATAATTCCAATGGAAATATATTATGTCTTTGGTGATATAAATCCTAAACAAGGGGCAGCTAGGTGGCGCAGTGGATAGAGCACCAGCCCTGAAGTCAGGAGGACCTGAGTTCAAATGTGATCTCAGACACTGTCTAGCTGTGTGACCCTGGGCAAGTCACTTAACCCCAATTGCCTAAAAAATAAATAAATAAATAAATCCTAAACAAAGGGCTAAGGGTTGGAGGAGGAAGAATGTAGGAAAGAATTGAGCTTTTGCTTTCAAGTTAAAGATACACAAATGGATCTATGATCTCATTGATTTGGATGTTCCTTCCACAAATTACAAATCCATCCTGTGTCACTCTGGTCTATATTCTCAAACAGATTTGCCACAGGTGTTCCTCATATTCTCCTGTATTCTTGAAGATATCAATGGAATATCTAAATTGGTTGTTATTCCTTAATTTTGTATTTGTCCAAATATTCTTTTTTCTGCATGTTTCATTAATGATATTCTTTACTCTGAGTCTTCTTTAAAAGTCCTTAATTGTTATGTTGCATTACCATCTCATATTCATTACATCCCTCTTCATTGCTCTCTGGGTGAGTAAGTCTGTAAATATTTATTAAACACATATTGTGTTCCAGACACCATGTTAAGCTCTTAGGTGACACTCATTTTCAGTTCTTTGGCTATTAGTATAATGCCATAACTTAAATATCATAATACTATTAGAATATTGTTGATAAGATGAACTTTTGTTTCCAAGACTTTTGAGGCCATTAAAGGAACTTTGCAATTTCTCAAAAGTGATTTAGCTCATTATCTTCCTTCTTTTTAGTTTTGGATCTATCTCATTCTTTTGTACAATTGGTCAAAGATACTCATACACACAAAGATACACATATAAACACATATACATATACATGAATGAGCTTTATAAGTCTATTTAACTGCATGTCATAGTTAAGTCAGCAAACATTCTTTGTCCACATGATTGTTATTGTATAGTTAATCCAAATTCTTTTAAATTTCTATAGTTTGCTTTTATGAGAATCTGTAGATTTGCAAAGCTTGATTCAACTACCGCAGATTCACTGGAACACAGAAGCATCTGGAGCAATTTGCTACGTATGGGGAATCCCTCTTCAATTTCGATTCTCTTATGGATCTCTATGACAACAGCAGACACCTTTAGAAAACACATGTCATATACAGAAAGGAGATATGCTGGAGATGACAAAATTTTGAAGGAACTGAAGAATCAATTCATTAGACTTATTGAGGAAAGGAAGATACTAAAGGCATTAAAAAAAAAAAAAAGAAAACTCAAACCTTACTCAATGGTGAAAAATCCTCACTACCAACATAAGATTGATTAGTCAGGTGCATTGATATTAGTAGAAAATAGACAGGTTTTCACAAGCAGGTTGCCATAGTAGATCACATCTTTAGCATCACACAGTGGGGGGCAGGGTTAGTAGGAGGAAGGGAGAGAGAAGAGAGAGAGAGAGAGAGAGAGAGAGAGAGAGAGAGAGAGAGAGAGAGAGAGAGAGAGAGAGAAGAGAGAGAAGAGAGACAGACAGAGACGGAGACAGAGAGGGAGAGAGAGACACCAAGAGAGAGAGCACGTACTTATGCTTGCTTGTTGATTATTTTTTAAGAGTATTTGATTTGGAGTAGTAAAACACTGCCTTTAAAAATACTGTTCTAACAAGGTGTCTCCCATGTAGGTATCAAAATTATTTAAGATCCTATAAATGATTAACAAAGAAGAGAACTTTTTTCGGTGATCCCATGATTATAAATATCAAGCAGGACATAAACCAAGCAGTTGTATTCTTGTGAAAGATATTTGGCACTGTCAAGTCAAGGATGAAAAGAAATTTATTAACAATACCAAATAAGGGAACTTTAATACCTAGGTTTCTTGCCTTTAATTTTTGAAACAGACAAAAAACAAAGTGACAAATAGATCCCATGTATTTGTAATTTACTTATTTAAAAGCAATAAACTAAAAGAAGAGAATTTAATCCTTTTCTATGATGTGGTTTAGAAATAACTTTAAGAAAGACAACAAAAAGAATCTACTTTCCTATTTTCCTACAGTAGATCAATAGGTTCGGGATGGTACAAAATGTAATCAGGTTACACTGACAGACTGAGCTGAGGATTAATGACTTGCTACTCACTCCATGGCTCTTTCCTTCTCTCCTCACAGTAAATCATGCTTTTGAATTCCCTCTCATTTTGTCCTCCTTGTCATGGTGCTTTCCAGATCCCTTTTCTCATCTTCATTAAAGTAAAACCATTCCAAGAGAAAAATATTAAACTACTTTTACAGTAATAAGGGATAAGCAGGACTAGAGCAAAGATTTTATTAGTATAGGGAACTCCAGTGTGAGGAAACTCCCTCCTCCAATGAAGTATGGCACTTTCTCTGCAAGTTATAGTCTTGTACTTAGCTTGTAGGGATAAATGACTTGCCTGGAGTCACATAGCCAGCTCTTCCTGACTCTGAAGCTTGCTCTTTATTTACTATGCACACATCCTTTCTAGAGTGAAAGCTCCAGTTATTTCAATAGCTATTGAAATTGAACCCTATCAATAGGATTTCATCTTAGTGTCCATTACCTTTTTAGACCCTTTCCTGTTCCAGATGTGGGGTTCATCTTGGTAATAAACTATTATTTCTAAAGAGGTAATAAAAGTGAACTTTATGCTTACTTTGTAATGGTAATCCATCTATCTTGGCAATATGCTGGATTATCCTTTAAGCAATTACAAATAGTTAAATAGTATTAATTTTTATTATGCTTTTTAATTTAAGGAGTGGCAGCTTGTACAGAGTGAAGAGTAATGAAACTGCAAGCAGAATTGGGCTTTAAATCCTGCCTCTTATCTCATGTGATCATGAGTAAGTTATTTAACTTCAGTGAGCCTCTGTTTTCCCATCTCTAGAATCTGTGAGATACTTTTAAGTCCATCAGGTTTTTGAGGACCAAATGAGATAATACATGTGAAGTGCTTTATAAGCCTTGCAAGATTATATCCATTTCTGCTACTATTTGGCTGGGGAAATCAAAACCAAAAATTTCCTCTAATGCTGTCAAGTGTGGGAGGTGTGAGGATTTCTCCTCTAGTGCTAAAACTACTAACAAATCAGTTTAAGTTCTAGACATCAATTAAAGATGTTCAGTAGTTGAGATAATTTCATTTCAGTTACTCTAAAATGCTGAAAAGAATCCCAAACACTCCTAAAAGGCGCCCCACTCTATAAAACTATTACACTAGGGAACTGATGAGAAGTTGGTCTATTTCTGAAGCTATCACACTTATTTTTTGTAGTAAATGGTTTGAGAAATTAATGCAAATTTCCCATCCCTTGCAAATGACCTCAAGAGTATTTGGAGAAACATACCATCAACTTTAGGTCCACCAAGCCAGTGACTACACCTGCTACTTCCCTGGCTCCATCATTATGGGATGGTGATCCCTTTTCAATTAAAAGTAGAATCAGACAGCTGTTATGAGGGAGGGATGGCTGTTCTCAACCCTTCTGATTCAGAAGGGTTAAAGTGCTTGTGTCTAGCTATAATGCTTCTATTTAGTCTGCTTTGCAGAAATGGGCTGAATAGTAATTATAGTGTACATCACTGGAAAGCGAAGTCACTGACCTGTTCTTTCAAACTTTTTCTTCGTTGTTTTTTCTCTCCCTTCTCTTTGTTGTAAATCTTGATTGCTGATAGTTTAAAGTAATGAAGGAAATTAAAATGCCAGCTACAAGGAATAAGAACAAATCATCTCTTATTATCTGGCTGGCTGACTTGGAGCAGGGGAAAGTGGGCTTATGCTGACACCATGTGGTCAAAGTTGATACATTCCCATTTTAGATTAGAATACTCATAGATAATCTCGTTTAAATTCTCTTTTGGGTAGAATCATGAAATAGATGGAAGAAATCTCCTATCTATAATTCCAGTCTGCTGCCTAAATTACTCAAATAGATGTTTACTCTAACCAGAAAAATTTCCTAGGGAAGGAATCCCTAAGGGCCTAAGATAAGTGAATATAAAGACCAAAAAAAAAAAAAAAAAAAAAGCCCTTCCTTCAATGAGCTCACCTTCTATTAAGGGAGCCAATATAAACATGTAAAATATAGACTATATGTGCAGAATAAATTATAAGTAAGTGCGAGGTAGTTAAATAAAAAAGTTGAGTAGATCATTAGCATTTAGGAGATAGCTAAAGACTTTTTAAAATAATAGCTTTTTATTTTCAAAATATATGCAAAGATAGTTTTCAACATTTATCCTTGCAAAACCCTGTGTTCCAGATTTTTCTCCCTCTTTTCCCCCATCCCCTCCCCTAGACAACAAGTAATCTAATATATGTCAAATGTGTAATTTTCCTATACATATTTCCACATTTATCATGCCGCATAAGAAAAATCAGATCAAAAAGGGGGAAAAAATGAGAAAGAAAAAAAAGCAAGCAAACAACAACAAAAAAGGTGAAAATACTATGTTGTGATCCACATTCAGTCCCCACAGTTCTCCTTCTGGGTGCAGATGGCTCTCTCCATCACAAGACCATTGGAACTGGCTTGAATCATCTCATTGTTGAAAAGAGCCACATCTATCAGAGTAGATCATGTCATAATCTTGTTGCTGTGCACAATGTTCTCTTGGTTCTACTTATTGAAAGATTTTATAAAGAAAATAGTGGTTGAATTTTGAAAGCTTGGAGAACCGATTAATAATGATTATAGAGGTCTGATGATTAAGCATGATATCATGGTGGACTTATGGTATAGAGTGAAATATCTATCTTTCAAACATAGTAATTCAGGAATTTGTTTTTTTCCTTTATTGTTGGAAAAGTTTTGTTTTTCTTTTTTTAATGGGGGAATGAGAAAGAGGAGAAAATTATTTTTGTTCATTAAAAAATACAATTAAGTTTTTAAACAATAAAGTATTACTTAAGCTGAATCTTAAGGAAGTAAAAGGAAGATAAGTACATTACAGTAGGTGCTATTACCAATATCACTGACCTATTCTTGATATTTAACATGGATTCTATTACTATGGTCATAGACATTCAAGTTAATTTTTTTTAAAAGACCTTAGAAATCAATTAATCCAAGTCTATTACTTTATAGATAAGAAAACTGAAGTTATTATTTTTTTTAATCACCGATGAGATTTGACTTCAAGTTCTCTGATTCCCAATCATGTGATCTTTTCCCATCCTTCCTTCAGACCCCAATGTAGACTACCCAAGCATTTGAGCCCAAGTTTTGACAATAGCGATGCTCCCTTTGTTAGACCATTGGTCCCGTTTCCAGCCTACCTCCTCACCCCCACCATGATTCACTTGTAACCATCCTTGTAACCATATGACCTGACAACTGCCTTTGTAGGTGCTACAACCTCCAACTCATCAGCTACAGCCATTGAAGATCCAGAAAAAGAAAGTTTTTAGCCCTGAAAAATGACTTAAATGTCAGAAATGATTAAGATTTTATTACTGGAAATAATAGGAAAGAAGGTACATAAGTATCTGCTTTGCTTCTATACCCTAAGAAATATGGAACATTTTCTTCATATAACATGCAAATGTTCAAGTTAAAACTTCCTAGATGTCTTTAAACATAGAAATGTGGTTTAGCAGAGATCTTTGGAAATAGTAAGCATTTACTAAATGCTTTTGAATTAATTCATTTATAAAGAATGAGAAAGGTATATATTTTCTTTTTTTTTCTTTCATAGACATTAACACCAAAAGAGATCAAGCTTTTATTGTATTCATAACTATGCTACACAGTTCATTTATACATTTAGGAAAGTGAGGATATTATAGTAAAAGAAATATTCCAAATCACACATATATGTGACATTTATATTTACACACATATATGTGTGTGTATGTGTGTGTATATATATGTATATATGTTTGTGTGTGTATGTATTTACATATGGTTGAACTGTAGGGAAGCATCATGTGATTTTGAATAGAGAACTATCCACAGAATCAAGAAGGCCTGGGTTAAATCTTGCTTCGATAGGTTATGTGACCCTGGACAAGTCACTTAATCTCAGTGCACCAGGCCAGTTAATCAGAGTATAATTTACAGAGAAGGTATTGTTCATCATTCCTAGAAAAAAATGCCTCCCTGAGAGCTTCCAGTACTGGTAAAAGCAAAGATTTTTTTTTTCTTTTTAAAGACAATAAAAATAGAAGACTTTAAAGTATTATTGTTTCAATCAAATAGTTTCCATTTGTGTCATAGATCACTTTGATAGTCTGGGAAAGCCCAAAAGTTACTTGTCAGAATAATGGCTTATGGGCAATGACAACTTCATTTGGAGATAAATTTTTTTCCCCATCCAAGTTGATAGATCTCCTAAAATCTACCTTATAGGTTAAAAAATTTTTAGAGAAGTATACAAGAAGAGAGGTTCAAAGTGCTATGTTAAACATCATAAGGTTATGTCAAATTTAGGATCACTTGGGTCATTAATCTTAAGGGTCATTAAGTTCTCCCCCCTCTTTGTAGTAAAGAGGAAATTTTGAGGTGCAGAGAAATGAAATAAAGACAGGATTAAATCTAGATCTTCCTTCTCAAAGTTCAGCATATTTTCAAAAATACTACATTGCTTTCACAATCATCACAGATTGGTTTCAACTCAGCAGACACATATTAATTGCCTTCTCCACTACCGTTACAATGCTAATTACTAGAGATACAAATATTTAAAAATAGATCTCCTGCCTTAAAGAATTTGCAGTTTAATTACATCTAGTTGCCTCAGTGGATAAAGTGGCCAACTTGGAGTTAGGAAGATATGAGTTCAAATTATGCTAGCTCTGTGGCCCTGAATAAGTCAATTAAACTTTCAGCTTCCCCTACCTTTTCTATCAAATAAGTATAATAATGCCATCCAGCTCATAGATTGGTTGTGAATAATATGTGTCAAAGTGGGGAGAGTGAATAAGCATATATTAAAATCCCTATAATATGCCAGGCACTATTCTAAATATTTTTACAGATATATCTCATTTGATCCTTACAACAAATGTAAGAGATAGATGTTATTATTCTCATTTTAGACTTGTTCAGGCTCACACAACTAGCAAGTATATGAAATCAAACTTAAAGTTATATAAATGATGGTCATTAATTGGGCGGTACAAGTATACAAATATGATGCAAAGTGGAATAAGTTATAGGATCAAAAAAGATCAAGACAAAGTGTTCTAGGACAATTTGAGAAGAAAAAAAAAAAAAAACAATTTCTTATAGGGTTGGGAGTGGAAACCCTGGAAGTCTCTTTATCAGAGGTGACCTTGAAAGATTAGAAACACAGTAAGACTCAACAACTTTTCTTCTCATGAATGGGAATCATACCACCTATTTGAGCTAAGAATATCACTATCCCTAGCCTGTCAAAAAAAAAATTGAAATCTATTCCTTTTTTTGGGTGAGAATCCACCAATTTTTTTTTTAAAGCAGGACATTAATTTGAAAGATACAGTTTAAAAAAAAAAAAAAACTCAAACTTTAGTCTATGCTGCCTAACACAGGAAGCACTTTACATATACTAGTTTATTGATTGACCAGGATACTCAGGAGAGCATCCTGAATAATCTGAAAGAATTAGATCTTGCAAAATATCCAACTCACCAGGCCAGAATATTTAAGAACTGTATTCCTTAGGTACTATTAAACCTGTTCTATAGTGAGTATGTCCTTGACATTTCCAAAAGGCACATGGTTTCAATTTTTATTATCTTTTATTGTCTCTTTTGATTCAGTCCAACAAAAAAAAATTTTTTTTTTAATTAAACACTCAATAGGTGCCAGGTCCTGTGATTCAAAATAAAATTTTGCCCTCAAGGAGCTTATATTTTCCCCAAATACATATCTTTCTACTTTTTATATTACTACTAGGAATTAAGTTAGAAAAGAAGAATCTCCTTGAGAGTAGGGATTGCATGAATGTTTTGTATTTGTATCTCCAGAGGTTAGAATAGAACTTGGTTGGGGGGGGGGGTGTATGGAGGTATGTGTGGAGGGTGGGGGATGGTTTGGGTGTGGATGTAGTATCCCTTTAATAAATGTTGGCGGATGGCTTGGCCATCTTGGCAAAAGAAACTTCTCAATAAGAGCTTTATAACCCTCAGAACCCTGTCTTGGGCACTCCACACTGCTGAAACACTCCAGAATTAGATTCTAAATAGGTATTTAATTTGATTCTAAAACTATCATGTTGCTTGGTAACTTCATTAATACTAATAGTTCCTAATGGCTGATAGTGATGCAGATGAAACATTCATTCAAACAGTCAGCAGAGTACCTACATCCCAGAACAGTTAGAAGTCCAAAGTTTTCCTCTGGGATTATTCCAATAAGCCAAACAGTTAAGGGCTTCTTTCCTAAGTATTTTGTAGTCCCTCGTTTCTGATTATTGCTTTCCAGTTTTTCCATCAACTCATAATTTCACTTGATTTTCTATACATTACTGTGTGCGATGGAGGTATCCATAAGCACTTAATTTTTATTGGTTAGAGCTCACATGATAGCAATTCATAATTTTATATTTTTGTTTACAAAGTTCTTCTTTTCACAATAATGCTGTCAGGGCTGTAGTGCAAACATTATACCTATTTTATAGATAAGAAAACTTAGGCTTGAAGGTAGTAGTAACTTGCCCCAGTTACATAGGATTCTTCCAGGTGTACAGGCTGTAAGTTCATTCATTCATTCAAACTGTTGTGAATTAATTTTATCCTGTTTCCAAGGTGAAAGATAATTAATCTCTCTAGCAGCATAATAAAAGTTATAGTGGATTGATGTATGCATATAACTGTAGATATATATGCAAATACACATACATATGAATTTACACACACACACACACACACACACACACACACACACACACACCACTAATTGGTACAGCATAACAGTGAGAGAAAGATCCTATTTTTCATTCCTAGGAAGCAAGAAGAGAAGTGTGTTATATTAACACAAAACATAATCATGCAGAATTGAGCTCTGTTTTAACAGAGAAGGTTGTTCAATTATATCTTTTATAGACCCTTAAAGAATATAGTAATATTGATTCAAAGACCTGATTAGAAAAACTGAACTGTCCCATCTATTGTTATTTTCTCAAATCCTCTTTACAGATAAAAAGTAATATTTAAGAGGTTTTGGGAAGTGTTTTTTGGTCTTTAGCCCCAAGTATTCAAATATAAGTGATAGTGTTTAATCTAGAAAAACTGAACCTAATTAAAATCTCTTGGTAGGAAAATGCTTTTTCTTCCAGTTTAATGTTCTGCTATAAGCATTTCAGGTAACTATATAATATTAGCAGTTAGGGATGAATAGATTGAGGTGAGATTTACCTTCAATCAACCATACAATTGATTTCTGCAAATCGTGGCTGCCATTTTGAAGCAAAATTTCCATAGTAAGGTTTTGATTCTTATCCTAAAACTATCATACTTAAGTTCTAATACTATTTAAAAGTCATATGTCATAGAATGAGCAACTCAAATATTTCTAAATCAAGTGTTCACATAGTATAATAATCAACGAATGTTCAGTCTTTTTTTAGCTTGGTCTTTTAAAATGCCCATAAATATTAAGATATTGGGGGGTAAGTAAGTGGTATAGTGGATAGAGCACCCAACCTGGAATCAGGAAGAATCCTCTTCCTTAGTTCAAATCTGGCCTCACTGTCCTAAACAAGTCATCCCTATTTGCCTCAGTTTACTCATCTGTAGCTGGAGAAGGACATGACAAACCCCTCCGGTATTTTTGCCAAGAAAACCCCAAATAGGGTCATGAAGATTACATTATTATTGAAAAATAACTAAACAAAAAATTTAGATATTTGCACATGTGAATTTGTAGTTTCATATCAGAGATATTAGTTTTTAATTATTTCCTTTTGTTAGTTAAAAATGAGTTTCAATTTATGACTGTGTCAAATTACTATATTTTAGGGACACTAGATGGTGCAGTGGATAGAGCACCAGCCCTGAAGGCAGGAAGACCTGAGTTCATCTGGCCTCAGACACTGTGTGACCCTGGGCAAGTCACTTAACCCCACTTGCCTCAGGGGGAAAAATTATATATTTTAAGAAGATGCCTTTCCATCATGTGCTTGTCTCTTGAGCTAACCTCTTCTTGGTATAGAGGATCAAACTGATAGTCCCTTTCATTCCTGTCTCGTTGGCTAGCCTCTGCCTTCTTGCAGAGCATCTTCCCACCCTTGCCTGCAGTGGGCAGAGAGACTTTATGCTATCCTACTCCCACCCCTGTTTCCCAGACTGGCATGTCTGTGTGGAAAGAAGAGAAGTGCCCTTGCATCAGTTCCACTGATCAGCTCCCTGTCCTGAACTG
The DNA here is from genome assembly GCF_016432865.1 of Antechinus flavipes. NCBI lineage: Eukaryota > Metazoa > Chordata > Mammalia > Dasyuromorphia > Dasyuridae > Antechinus > Antechinus flavipes. The sequence goes on from NC_067398.1 coordinate 438,179,305, forward strand.
CCTAAGACTGTGACAAGATTCTACCCTGTCTCAGTGATGTTGATAGCCTCTCCTAACCCATTTGTCAAATGATTAACAAACTGCTACCCATTCACATCCTCCCAGTTCCAGTGATTCTGAACCCACAGCTGTCATTTTTCAAACCTCATTCTCCTCCCACGCCCTTATTACTACCTTAGTAGAACCTCTCACTGACATTGTCCCACTCTAAAGTTTCCTAACATTCCACTGGACTCTGAAATGCTTGCTCAATGGGCAACAAAGTTGCTTTCATCTTAAACATTTTCTTTTCCTATTTCTTTCTTCTTCTGACTTTGAGTCTGGTGCCCTCCTCATGACACGGTCTCCTTGATCAGACTTTCTGGTACTGGTTGGTTGTATTGTTACTCATTCCTCCTCACTCATTGGGGGAGATGGAGAAGTTGGAATTCTCTTTACACCCTATCACCTCTTCCAGCCTCATCTTTTAGCACCCTTACTCACTCAGTAATCTGTCCTCCTTTAAAATTCTCTCAATTCATATGACCCTTTTAACAACAACAACAAAAAAGCTTCCAAATCTTTAGGACACCTTCTTATTTCAGTGAGTTGAATGCATGGCTCAAAGAACTTTCCTCCTCCCCAACTTTATACAAGGAGACTTCAACATATATATTGATATTCCCTTAAGCACCCTAAACTTACTCATTTCATGTAACCTACTCTTCCACCACAACTAAGATATCCACGGATGCTCTTGAACATATCATCACTTATAAATAGACTATTTCCATGTTTATGAACTTAAGTTCCCTTATTTTATCAAAATCTCTCATTATTTTACCTTTCCTTGTGCCTTACAATCCCAAACCCTATTCTTTGTCCCATGTTCTCCAATTCTTCCACTCATAGTTCTTTCCCAAGGTTATACCTTCCACTCTCCATACACTGACTACACTTTTATCCTTCCTTGTCTTGACCCATTGGTGAATCAGTTCAACTCTATTTTTTCTCTTGAATCTCGTCACCATTTTCTGTTACCAGTCTTACTCCCTCAAGCTTCAACTCTACCCAATTCCCACAATCTACTGTTTTTGCTTCTATACACATGTTGCTGAATGAAGCTGGAGAAAATCAGAAAATGATGTTAACTGGATCCACTACAAATTTATTATATAATCTCAACTGGATCTTCATTGCAGCAAGAGGATCTGTTTATACCTTCCTAATTAACTCAGTATCCCCATCAACACAGTGGCTATTTCAAATGTCTCCATCCTAATTCAAACATTCCATAACTCCCCCTTCCATTATCTTTTCAGCTGAGACTTTTATTTGATATTTCCCTGAAAAAAGTGAGGCTATTTACTAATATCTTTCTTTTCTTTCATCTCACATTAACCAGATGCTTTCTCTTACCATCTCTGCCTTCAGTCCTGTCTCACAAAAAGAAGTGGCAATTCTCTTTGCCATAGCAAGCCCAATCTACATGCATGAGTGATTGGATTCTAAGCCATCTTCTCCAACAGACTGTCCCCCCTCCTCACCCTCACCTCACTTATCTTCATTATCTCCTTGCTGCTGGATGCTTCCCTGTTACTTATAAATATGCTCGTGGAAATCCTTGATTCATCTATTTTAACTAGAGTCCTGTATCTCTCCTCACCTTTATGATCAAACTCATTAAGAAAACCTTCTACAACTGGTGCCTCCATCTCCTTTTGTCTTCTTAATTCTATAATCTGGTTTTTACCTTTTTATTCAACAGAAACTGCCTTTTCCAAAGTTACAAATGATCTCTTAACTGTTGAATCTAATGGCTTTTTCTCAATTCTCATTCTTCTTGATTATGACACTGTTGTTCATCCTCTTCTCCTTGATACACTTCTCTGTAAGTTTCTATAACATTACTCCTTTCTGGTTTCCCTCTTACCTCTCTGGTTATTCCTTCTCAGTATTCTTTGTTGGATTTTCTGTCATACTAAGAGTGTCCCTGTCTCTGCCCATCTTCTGCATTTCTTCAATGCTATTTCACATAGTGAGTTCATCAGCTCACAGGGATTCAATTATCTCTATGCTAATGATTCTCAAATGTACTCATCCAGCTCTAATCTCCCTCCTGACTAACTGTCTCATATCTCCCGCTGATTTTGTGATATCTCAACTGGATATTCCAGAAACATCTTAATCTCAACATGTCCAGAACTGAACCCATTATTTCCCCCAAAACTCTGTCCTGTTCTTAGCATCCCTATTGTTGTTGAGGATATCACTGTGCTCCTAATCACCCAACCTCACAACTTAAGTGACATTCTTTACATCTCATTCTCTCCTATCCATATGAAATCTGTTGACAAGTTCTGTCAATTTTATCTTTCTGATATCTCTTTTATATACTGCCCTCTTCTTTCTTCGGTGCAGGCTCTCACCTCCTCGCATCTCTCCCAGAGCCAATCTATCCTCTCAGCTGTAAATCCACAGTGATTACTTTTATGCCATTTTGGTCTCAAACATCATTCTCTGGTCATGGGTTACATGCTGCAACCAGTTTATGCCTGCCACACATCTTTTTACTGCCCTTTGAATAATTTGTTAGTTTGATTTCTCTGAAATTTTGATGTTCTATGATTCATACCTTTGAAGAATTGGTAAGAGAATGCTGATGCAAAAGAGATAGAACTTTGTAGCAATGGACATGGAATAGTGTCTTTCATGGGATCATTTCCCCCAACAATCCATTTGTGCCATTTCCCAAACATAATTTGGTAGATTTTTCTTATCCTACTCAGTTCTTTCTTATCCTATTCACTTCTTTACAATGCATGCTCAAATTGTAAATAGTGGTGGATTAAATCAATAAGATATTCATTTTGCTGAACATCATAATCTGGAAACTCTCTGTTTTTCATCCATTTTGTTTTGTCATATAGAAGATTAAACTTCCCCAGTGATGACTGTTTCTCCTCTCCTGAGCCTAATGTAATTCATATGACATATGAGAGAGATAAGGCTCTTTTGTGGACTTAACAATAGAGTCCTTTTTTTTTTAACTGCTTAAAAGTTTACACAATATTCCTTCTAGTACCAAATTATTATATTCTGATAGATGTGATACATATTGTCTTCATGTGGACAAAAATTTTATGCAAATTTAAGAACATAAAAAAAGAAATTCATTTATTTTATACCCAGTAAGCATTCTGAGGTATGGAATAGAAGAAAGTTAAGATCACTGGGGAGAAAATTGTGGGACAGCAAACTGTACACATTGGAAAAGCTATATTGAATGATTCTTTCTTTCTCTGAATCAAGAAAAATTTGAAATTTTATCATGATAGAACTTTTGAGTCACTAATATTAATTTTTATAGCAGACTTAAGGAATTAGTTTTCTGTTAATATTCACCTTTAAATAAAATATTATTCTGTAGTCAACACGGAAGTTACTACTTTCTATTCCCCAAAGTAGGTTATTCTCAAGGGTGTTTTAATCAAGCATGAACTGTAATTGGTGGATTCTGGAGCTAAATTTAATGTCAGATTTCCCCAAAAAACCTTCTCATTCCAGAAAGAGCTATCATTTCTGCTGCTGATGTCTGAATGTTTGGAAGAGTAATCACTCAACCCTGCTGGTACCAGTTTCTGAGACCATCATGGGACCTGAAGGTAGCCTTCTACATAGTGGACAGGTGCACATCATCATCTGGGGGAGTTTGGCAGCTGTTGCAACTTTCCTACTCATTACGTTCCTCATCTTTCTGTGCTCCAGTTGTGAAAGGTAAAACTTAGACGAGCAAAGTTTTGCTGAAACTTAAACATATCATTGTTTATTTTAGCTATTGCTACACAACTCAGACAGCAGAGGCTCCTGTGTATTAAAATTAATCCCATTTGCTTTCAGCTATAATGATGATGAGTCCATTTTCTGTTTCAATGAAGATTAAGCCATTGTTTTAACACTTTTGACAACAGTTCACACATCTGTGTGTTTGAAGATTTTCTGAATGCAATTATTTGGCTATTCATTTAACCTGATACTTGTGAAGATATCTTATCTTCACTTGAGTGTTGATATTTTGAAATCTGGATATTGTGTGAATTAAAGTGACAACTTTCAGAGTCGTAGTTCATTGTAGAATTTGGTACTTAATAACTATTTTTTGACTTTTGAACTTTTACTTATTAGAGAAGCATTAATATTAATTGTCAGAACAGTTGCCTTAAAGACAGAAGATTATTTTGGAAAACCAGAACCTCAGTTAGTGAATACATTTCAGAAGTAGAATTTTTTTTTAATGAAAAGAAAGACATCCTCACTTCAGTGTAGACAACACAGTTATGTTAACTAGAAATTTTATGTCACTGATACCATGGAAATCAAAGCCATTCTGCATACAGTCTCTCTAGAACAAGATTCACTGACTTAAAATTAATGTTGGGAAGTAGGGGGGTGAAAATCTTGTTTTACTCAATCTTGGGCAGAATCTATCTAATAAAAGGCACCCAAGTACTGACTATTAGCCCTCTGGGACTAAAAGCAGACTTCTTAGAAGTGAGTTTGGAGTAGAAGAAGCTTGAGGGCATGTTTTTCTGTTAGGAAGTTCGTTTTTTGTAATAATTTTACCTCCCATTAGGTGTCACTCTTCCCTTACAGATTGCATGTGGTAATTCTGCTTCTCAAAGATTGCCCATTTTCTGATCCAAACCAATCCAAGGGAATTCTATTGTCTTTCAAAAGTGGGTACCATAGATTGGAAAAAGTATGAAACACCCTGAGTGCACATAACATTGCCCAGTAGCCCAGTAGATAAATATGTTTATTTATCTAAATTCCCTTGTAGTACTTGTAGTACTTGATTTTTCCAGCAAAAACTTTCTCGCTGAAGCAAATGGGAGGGTAAGGAAACCATTTATGTACTTCAGACCAATTATCAATATATGTGAGATTATAAATTACTGAGAATGTGCTGATTTGTATTGGTAAGAGTTCCCTTATACTCATTGTCCCTTTATCAGTGAAATCACAGTTCTGATGCCTTACCCTGTCTCTATATGTCTCACACATGCATGTATATTGTCACATACATGTACACACATGTGTGTACATGTACGTGTGTGTGTGTGGTTTTTATGCCTATGATTCCTGTTCATACATTTTGGTTTAATACATTGTGTTTCAATGCAATGTATTTCAGGCAACAACTTCTTCAGGCATGAAGTGAAAAGTTTTCTGTTAGTTGACCAAAAATATTTGCATAGATCTTTTTATTATCTTATTGAACTTCCCTCCAGCAGATGAGGAGATATGATTCATGGCATAATCTGACTATCCCTTCTTCCTTTGGAAGCAGTCAATTTTTTTAAATGAAAGAAATAGATTTTATCAAGAATTAAAGCAGTATTTTCTAAACCCTAGTGAACTAAGCATATAAAGTACAGTATGTTTAATTCTTAGGTCTATGTCTATATAAATATGGAATGTCACTAAAAGTTCATTTTTTAATTTTCAGAGAAAAGAAGCCAAAACAACAAAATGGTGACCATGAGAACCTGATGAATGTGGTAAGGGTCTGATTTCTTTCTTTTTTTTTTTTTTTAAACAGTTGTACATTTTAACATGTTTCCACATGCCCAGGGCCAGAAGGAAGCCAGGCAGGATGCCTAAAATCAGCTTTGCCTCAGCTATTCTTTGTCCTTTGGGTTAGGTTTCAGGGAAACCATCTGAAAAAGCTTAGTCCCTACCATTTTATGCCCATGTTGTTAGCCTAGTAATGTGGAAATCAATAGAAGAATTTCCCATAATCACATGATTGTCATTGCCCAGCTTTGGGAGTGTTTAAATTTTCTTGAATTTGTGGCAGCTCTGTATTCTTTAGAGCTTCTGCTAATCCTACTCCCATTGTTAAGTGGATAGCTCAAGGGACTTGGCTTCTAACAGTCTATGTATAGGACTATGCCCTTTTGCATGAACCTTGCCTGCTCCTCCAAGCCTTGGCCCCAGAGACCCATTGTTTTGATTGGTCTCAAGAGACTGGCATATGTCACTTGAATAGCAGCAGCTCTAGGGAGTTTAAAACCTTGCCTTAGGTTATATCTGCCTCCAGAAATTTCCCTCAATGGAAATGTACCTGAGAATGACTCCAGGGAATTTGGGATCATCTTAGAGGAAATTTGAAAGTTTATGTTAGTGATGGTACAATGTTATGCTGGAAAATACTCTCATAATCTTCCTGCTTTGGAACTACTTTATTCAGTCAGCCTAGAGCCAAGTTTGTCTGAAAGGTTAGAATCTTAAAGATATTGCTTTTGAGAGTATTCTCCCCAATAGAAATTGGTACTTAACTGGTGAAAGAGACTAAGGAGGTTTGGTAAATAAAAGTAAATGCACATATTGTATTTATTAGCAAAAGTTATTGGGAAGTCAGCAAACATTTATTAAATGCCTCCTATATGTCCTAAGCACTGGAAACACAAAGAAAGCAAAAAGAGAACCCACTCTTAAGGAGTACAGTCTAAAGGGAGAGACAATAAACAAACAAGATCTATACAGGATAAATCTGACCCCTATATCCTTCAGAACCTACCCAAAAGACCTCATAGTAAAATGTATTTTCAAAAAGAATGAGTCCTCAACTTAGAGAAACAGAATATTAGTGTTGGAAGAACCAAAATAACCCAAAGCTAAATAGGAGTCACTTCTGCATTGAAACTGTCAACCTCTACCAGAATCAGATTAAATATAGTTGGCAAAAGTTAAACAAAATAAATAAAAATGCAATATAGATAATGTTCATTTGTGATTTTCTAAGCTGATATATGGCCAGGCCACATCTCTTTAAAAAAGTGATTATATACCATTTCCTTGAAAGATCTCACCTTCTCAAAAAAAATGTGCAATTTTTCAAGACAACCTATTTTACTTTTGAATGACTCTAAATGTCAGGAAGTTCAGGGTTGTTTTTGTTTTGTTTATTTTGGTTTTCCTTTATATCCACCATAAAGCCATCCCTCTGAAACTACCCCTCATTGTCATTACCTCTGTTTGCTTTTTCAGGTCAAGTAGACAATTCCAATGCTTTTTCCACATGACAGCCTTTTAAATACTAGAAGACAGTTGTCAAGCTCCCACCCTTAATACACACACACACACACACACACACACACCCCACACTGCTTTAGGCCAAAACCATAATTAAAGCAGGATGACTGGAACTTTGCCTTCCTTCTGTTGATGATCTCCAATTTCTCTTGGATATATCTTCTTTTCATAGAGTTGTCTGCATGCTGTCTCCCCCATTAGACTTTGGGGATTATCATGTAGAGATAATCATACACCCAAATAAATCAGCAATTCCATACCTCTTATAGTAGTCCATTTGAAAAGGATTTTTTCTTATCTTATAAGATGTATAGTATAAGATAGGAATAGAGGGGAAAAGGGAGATTGAATAATTCACATCATTCATAGTAGTAACACAAATTGTCATGTGGGCAAATTAGAATATGGGATTTTTTACTTCTGATAATTTTATACTGATATTTGGAATGTGGAGCAGAAGGGAAACAGCATGATTTTTAAAGGAAATGCTTTCAATGTTGACAGCTTTGTTTTGACTTGTAAATTGCTTAACTTTACTATAGAGGTAATTGAAACAGAGATACACTCCTGCCAATTAGTTACCTTCCTGATTATAATCATATACTATAGCTAAATTGTCTCTAACCACAATTTTAAACAAAATTTAATCATATTATAGCCATATATTATAACATTTTAATTAAATTTGCCAAGCATTATAATGTATGAGGAGGCTGACTACTCCTAAAAAATAAAATAAAGTAAAATGGAGAAAAATAAAGTGATCCTGAAAGGTCAGTTTTACTTTCAGATGTCCCATTTACCCGTATTTATATGTGTTCTTGAGAATAAGTAAGATTTAGAATGCAAGTTCTTTGCCATCAGGGACTGATTTTGCTTTTTATTTGTATCCCAAGCACTTATCAAAGTGTCTGGCACATGAATGGATGAATGAAATGAGCATTCTTTAAGCACTTACTATGTGCCAAACACTGTGGTAAGGGGTGGGAGTCTAAAAATTTGAGACAGCTCTCCTCTCAAGAAGCTGACACCCTAATTGAAAGAGACAACAGATAAAAGGAAGTTCAGTTGCAGAATAGACAGAAAACCCTGTTAAGTCCTAATGGGCAATGGCTGGGCAGGTGACAAGGCTCAGGGATCCTTACATTGCAGAATAGGTCAGATAACTATGTTTTTGTATAGAATGTCTAGAAGATGGATGAATGATAAAAGTTAGTGGTCTTCCATCTCTTTGGATGGAATAGAGTATATCACTCCCATCTTGCATAAAAAGTTTAAACAACCAAGTAGCCTAGAGGATTCTGACTCTCAGGATTAGGGAAGGGGACAAAGGTCCCCCTCTCACCCATCTCTCTCACGCACCTTTCCCACCCTCTTAGTCTAATATCTTTTCCCTTCATCTCCTAGGACTTGTGTCCTCTAGAAAGCCCAGGTAAGTTCTGGGTAGTCTTCTGGGAAAGTGATGAAGCCTAAGTAATAAATAAAGATTTGCTCCTTCCCTCCCTCTTCTTCCTATTTTTCTCTCTTTCTTTCTTTCTCTTTTTTTCTTTGTTCCTTGCACTACTCCCAACAATTTATTTATTTATAACCTTCTTTTCTTTTTAAATTTTGAGTTCCCTCCCTCTCTCCCTCCAATTCATTTCTCCCACACACATAGAAAAGGCAAATAATATAATATTAATTATATCTGTGAAATAATGTAAAGCATATTTCCATATAGGAGAGAGAGACAGAGACAGAGAGAGAGAGAATGAAAATGAATTATACTTCAGTTTGCACTCAGGGTTCATTAGTTCTCTCTCTGGAGGTAGATGGCATTTTTTCATTATGAGTCATTTGGAATTGTCTTGGATCATTGTATTAATCAGAGTTGCTAAGTCTTTCACAGTTGATCGTCATTCCAACATTGCTGTTACCTAACACAATGATTATTCGGTTTCTCACTTCATTTTGCATCAGTTTATATATGTCTTGCCGTCTTTTTCTGCAACCATCCCCCTCCTCTTTTCTTATAACACATTAGCACTCCATTTCAATCATATGCCACAATTTGTTCAGCCATCCTATAACTGATGAGCATCTTTGATTTCTAATTTTTTGCCATCACAAAAAGAGCTGCTATAAATATTTTTGTACATATAGGTGCTTTAGTTTTTTCTTGGATCTCTTTAGGGTATAAACCTAATGGTGGTATTGCTAAATTAATGGGTATGCACAATTTTGTAGCCCTTTAGGTACAGTGCCCGATTGTTTTTAACAATGGCTGGACCAGTTCACTATTCTACAAACAATTCATTAATGTAACCACAAAAAGAGCTTCTACAGGCATTTTTGCACATAAAAGTCCATTTCACTTCTTTATGCCCTTTGGGCATAGTTCCAAATTGCTCTCCAGAATGGTTGGATCAGTTCACAATTCCATCAACAATGTTATCAGTGCCCCAGTTTTCCCACATCCCTTCAAAAATTTATCATTATCTTTTCCTGTCATCTTAACCAATCTGAGAAGTGTGAGGTGGTACCACAGAGTTGTTTTAATTTGCATTTTTCTAATCAATAGTGATTTGGACCACTTTTTCATATGACTATAAATGGCCTTAATTTCTTCACCTGAAAATTGTCTGTTCATATCCTTTGATCATTTATCAACTGGGGACATTTTGAACTTTATGTTAAAGTTGGGCTCTGATCAACTAGGGTGGGAGGCATTATTCCAAAGTTTATAATGAAAATTTTCAGTGCTTCCAATGTGGAGTTATCTTGTGAGAGGTATGTATAGTCACTGCTTTCCTGATCTAGCCTCTGATTTTTACCCAAGAAGCTCCTTACGTCCTCAGCTTCTTTGTGACCAATCACAAGTGCTCCTCTCTATTCTAGAACTACAACTGCTTAAATCAGTACCAGCTGCACCCGGTACCAGCATAGAGTGTCCTGTAATTTCTTTCTGATCAGTTGTCCAACCCCCTTTACCATCTCTGATCTGAGAGTTCCCAAAGTTTCTGTCACAATCTCCTTCAAGGCCCACCACTGATGTTCCCATCCAACTCCAGACTTGTGTCCACCTCATTGTTACAGACCTTTCTTCTGTATTTTCTAAGTTGTCTTTGACTAGAAAAATACCTGCCTTCAACCTTTTGTTGGTTCTACAACTCCAAAATTTGATTTAAGGCATTTTTTAAATAGTATTTTACTTTTCCAATTACATATAAAAATAGTTTTCAACATTCGTTTTTTAAATAAGATTTTGAATTCTATGTTTTTCTCTCTCTATCTCTTCCCTCCCCTTTCCCCAAACAGCAAGCAACCTGATATAGATTTTGAAGTATTTATTTTCAAATCGTTAGAAGGGTAATGTTGGGAGAGTTCATCTGGGGCCCAGCTCTACTTTGCTGTCTTCAGAACATAATTTCCTATTGCTACATGTTTCACATGAGGGTATTTTTTAAATCACTTTGGTTTAACTCCTGTTACAACATAATATATTTTTTAACTGTTAAATGTTCGTTTTTTTTACAGCCTTCAGATAAGGAGATGTTCAGCCATTCAGTTACTAGTCTGGGTACTGAACTTCCTGCCAGCAGTGAACAAAATGGGGGCCTTACCAATGGAGACAGTAAGTTCTGCTGAGCTTTTCAATATGTAAAAATCCTATCCTACATACTTGATCATGTTCAAAACTTAATGAATATCCAGAAACTTAAATATAGTTTTAAATTTAGCTTCTATCAGTTTATTCACTTTTAGAACCAGTTTTGTAATGTCAATCTGATTGAATTGCAGTTATTTTCTTCTGGCTCAAATTTTTTTTTTTTTGGTTCTATGGTTCCAAGTTATAACTTGCTTCCTTTTATAATATAATCTGAATTAGCTGTGTACTTATCATATAAAAGGTTCTTAATAAATGTTTGTTTGACTGAATTAGGTACATAATAATCCTCATTGAAGTTTTATTGGAGCTAGAAGATAAACATCTGAAAACATCTTCCAACTTTTGTTAAGTCTAAAAACTTAGAATACAGGTGGTATTTTATTTTTAAAAAGCTAGAGTTACTGGTCCATAGCATTATACTTCATAAAGATAATTTTTCATGTAAAAATATTGGTTTAGTACTTTGCCTTACAACATTAACAATTCATTGGCCAACTAGAATTTAGAATTCAGACTTCATACCTTCTTATCAGGATTGACATGAAGGGGTAGGAAAGAACTACAAAAAAAGGAGAGAGAGAGAAATATATATGCTCCACCTTTATGCTCATGGATGATAGTACTTCTAATATAGTCTTGTTGATCATAAACATGCTTTCAGAAATTTGTATTTGATCACAAATGATGACAATTTCTGTACCAAAATAATCTGGTGTTCTGCTTGGGTCCATTATTTACCCTTCAAAGAGCTTCTCATCCAAAGATTGTCATTGATTATCCTACCTCACCTGAAAGGACCAGTGGAGTCAGTGAACATACAAAGAGGAAATTGCTCAGTAGGGATTAAAATAAGTATCATTATTTTTCCCACAAGAGGCACAAAAGGTGATTTTTGGGGGGTCTCTGGAAAAACAAGTGTATATATACACACTGAAGTATAGTAACAGCTAGGTACCATTTGTAATGAAAGGCATGTGAGACTATTTGTAATACAGTGAAGGAATATTCTTTTGAGACAAATTGTATCCCTTTTTTGGTGGAGTAGCATTGGAAATAAAAATTAAGTTTTGTTGAAGAAATTAATTTGAAACCTAAAGTCATCATGGGTGAAGTTATTACAACTAAGTAGCTTTACTAAATTGCTAACAGTTTAATTTTGAGAGATATGCTAGTTTATTTCCTTCCAAATTATGAGTAAAATAATAAGAATCCTTAGTCTATAGTCATGTCTCTATAATTTTCTCCTTCAAGTCAAAGAAGATGAAGTATTGTGATTTTTCCTCGCTTAACAGTATAGTAAATCACACAGAGTAATGTTTTAGAGGTAATTGAATCTCTTTAATTCTTTTTTTCTTCTCCTACTATTCTTGTAGTTCTTTCAGAAGACAGTACTATGACATGCATGCAACATTATGAAGAAGTACAAACTTCTATTTCTGACCTGTTGGATTCTCAGGATAGTACAGGAAAGTCAGCAAAATGTCATCAAAGTCGAGAATTACCTAGAATTCCTCCTAATGATACTTTGGATACTATTCTTACCACAAGAAATGTGGAGAATGACCAGGGTCTTGGAATGGAAGGACCATATGAAGTTCTCAAAGATAGTTCCTCCCAGGAAAACATGGTGGAAGATTGTCTGTATGAAACTGTGAAGGAAATAAAAGAAGTAGGAACATTAGCCAATCTTGAAAAGGGCCAAAGTGGAAGACCAAATTCTGTAACTGCTTTTAAAGAGATTCAGGGCCCTCAGGTCTTGAATAAAATTGAGTCTGCAGAATATGCCTCTGTGGACCGAAATAAAAAAAGTCGACACAGTGTCAATGCAGAAAGTATTCTTGGAAATTCCGTGGATGTAGAGGAAGAAGCCCCACCACCTGTCCCTGTAAAACTCCTTGATGAGAATGAAAATGTACAGAATAAAGCAGATGGGGAGACAGCAAATAAAGGGGCCACAGAGAGCACTGGCCAAATCAACAAGGTAAGCTGATTCTTTTCTCATATTCTTAGAGTATAAAAAAGGGCAAAAATTATTTGTGTGCAAAATTGACCACCAACTTTAGTGAGAGCGCCTTTTAAAAATTTTATTCCAGATACATATCATGTAATACCAATGGAGGCTTACATTCTACATGTCTTCAGGGAAATTGCTCTGTAAATGTTCATACTACTTGAATGATGAAAGCTTTTTACTGACTTCTAGGATTAGGATTTTTTCTTCTCACATTACTGCAGTGATAACTTATTTTTATAAAGAATCTCAGAACCTTTTTTGGTTATTATCCAATTTTCACATTGTGAAATCTTAGAGGTGGTAAAACAGAAGTAGAGATTATTTGCTTGAGGGTTAAAAGGCCACAGAATATTATATAATCTTCCTAAACCTCATATAAGTCATGTTTTATTCTTAGGATTTGTGTCAATCCCATGATGCAAATTTTTTACATAAGTAAATTTCATGTGAAGTGGAGGATTTTTTTCATTATGAAAATGTTAACAATAATAATAAATGAAATTATTTTTTTAAATGAAGTTTTACAAAGCACAGAATCACAAAGTATCATATTTGGAGGGGAGCCCAAAAGTCCAATTCGGATTTACAGCAAGAATCACTTCTCCATTCTCTCTAACAAGTAGTTGTTTAGCTCTGCTGGATTAATATAAAGTCAATTATACCAACAGCTCAAGAAATAAAAATGGGAAAATCCAAAAACATCAGTCCCCATGATCAAAGTCCCTACAAAGGTATTCACAAATTTTATGTCAACACATATATTCCTATTTCGGATAACCAAATGAAGCAAATCCTAGTAGAAACTATCACCAGGCATACTAGTTTGAATTGGTAACATGATGAAAGAAGAGAAGACTGGATTTGAAATGAAAAAATCTGGGTTTCAGTCCAGCTCCAACACTCACCAGCTGAGCAGCTTTAGCCAAACCAAATGATTTCATCTCTGTGATTTTGTTTTAAAAAAAAAAGTAATCATCATAAATTGCATCACCTACCTCACAGGGCTGCCATGATTTAAAAAAATCTTTAAGCTGCTATATGTGGGTTTTGCTATTATTCTTTTAGTACAAATAAAAAATAAACCTCATTTTCTGCTTCATGAGCAATAAAGGCTTGTTAACAGAAGGACCAAAATTTAAGAGAAATAATTTTAGCTTCACTATTAAAAACTCAGATTTGTAAAAGGATTAGTCATAAAATTACCAAGGTAAATAGGACTTCAGAAGTCATCCAATACAAGCCATACCTGAATAAAAATACTCTGGCTCACTGTGATATTAAATTTGCATTCATTTATTCATAATTTATAATATATAAGGCAGAAGGCTAGGTATTATGAAATATAAAGGCCTAAATGACTGACTGAAATAAAACAGTCCCTGCCCTCCAAGAACTTATATTTGGTTAGGGAAACACAATTAAATGTAATACAAAGACAACTAAAGAGGGAGAGCTTTTGAGAACTGAGGAAATTAAATAAGAGTTCATGGAGTAGACCAGTGATATATGACTTGAAACTTTGAAAGAAGATAAGAGATGAAGAGAGGATGTATTCCAGATATGGGGAATGGCTTGTATAAACTCGTGAAGATTTTAAATGAAATATGAAGTTCAGACAACAGTTATTACTTCAATTTGGATAGAAGCCAGGGTTCATGAAAAGAGTATAGCATGAGATAAAGCTGGAGAGATAGGTAGGGGACAAATTGCAGAAATATTTAAATGCCAGGTTAAGGAAGACAGTTAGTAGGGGTATGTGACATATTCAGACTTGTGATTTAGATAGCCACATCAAGGGAGATTGGATCCAGACTGAAAGAAGGGAGACCAATTTAGAGTCTATTATGCTAGTCTGGGGGACAAAAGCTTGAATCAGAATGTTGGCTATATGAGTAGAGAGAAACAAAATTTGAAAGATGCTATGGAACTGGAATCAATAAGACTTGTTTAGGTATTAAATACTCAATGTAAGAGAGAGGGAAAGGTCAAGGCTGATTCTCAAAGTTATAAATCAGGATAACTGCCCTTAACAGAAATAGGCAGGTGGGAACTAATAGCAAATTTAAGGGGAAAGTCATGAGTTCTCTTTTGTATATACTGAGTTTAAAATGCTTCATATATGTGATTTCTCCAGGAGGATTATTGACATTGTATAACACAAGTTTGGAAGATCTGTTAGGGTTAGTATTCGATCTGGATGTCATCTGATACAGAAGCTGATGAGATAACCAAGAGATTAATTGTTGAGAGAGATGAGAAAATGGAAACCATGGACACTCTTCTGAGGGAATATCCTCAATGAGCATGAAAAAGCTATGGAGAACAGAGTTTTTCTGAATTCAAATCTATACTCAAACATTTACTGGCTGTGAGATTCTGGGCAAGTCACTTAACTCTATGTGCCTCAGTTTCCTATTCTGTAAAATGAGCTGGAAATTGCAAACCATTCCAGTATCTTTGCCAAGAAAACCCCAAATGACACTAGATGTCATTTGCAAAGAAATAGCCTTGTCTGGGAGCAGATGAGATATCCAAAACAGTGATTGTTGAGAGAGATGAAAACAGTGGAGATGGAGGGAGGGCATACAGAACAAAACCCTGGGAACACCCTGAGTGACAGGAGAGTGACAATAATCCACTGTAGAAGGAGAAATGATCAAACGATTGGGAAAAGAACCAGAAGAAATTTGTGTCATATAAACCATCAAAGGACAGGAAGAGAGGCGTTGTAAATACTATCTTGTAATCACTCATAACCTTACTGTCCACAAAGAGCAACCAGTTAGCCTTAAAAAATCTCCAGTGATTACCACTTTTATACAACTCTAATGGTGAGGGAGTTTTTCCTTATATGAAGTAAAAATTAGCATTAGAGTTAAATTCACATAGCTAGTAAGTATGAGGATTTGAAGTCAGAAAAAATGAGTCTTCCTGACTTCAGACCTGGCACTCTCTGTAGCTTCCATCCTTTATTTTAAAGTCTGTGAGTTCTATTCTTTCTACCATGAGACACTTTTTCTCTCTTTGCCCTTTTTGCTGTTCCTTGCACTTGATATTCCCATCTTCCAGTTCAGAGCAGTTTCACTGATTATCCCCCATTCTTGGAGAATTCTCTCTTTTTATTACTACTTCCTGATATACTTGGCTTCTTTCAAGCCTCAATCAACTAAAGTCTCACCTTCTACAGCAAGATTTTCACAATCATCCTTAATCTTTATGCCTTCCCTTGAAGACTACCCCCCAATTCAACTTGTATGTATGTATATATATTTATCTTATATGTATCTGTGTATGTGTTTTTTGTTTGCACATAGTTCTTCACATGTTGTCTACTTCTTTGGACTATGAGATCCTTGACAGCAGGTATTATTTTTTACTTTTCTTCTTACACTAAGAACTTAACACATTGCCTATTACATTTTCGTTGCTTTCCCGTTATGTCCAACTCTTTGTGATCTTACTTGGAATTTTCTTGGCAAAGATATTAGAGTGGTTTGCCATTTCTTTCTCCATCTCATTTTCTAGATGAGGAAATTGAGGCAAACAGGATTAAGGGATTTGATCAGGCTCATAGAACCAGTAAGTGTCTGAGAGCAGATTTGAAAATGGAAGAGGAGTTTTCCTAATTCCAGACATGGCAGTTTATCACTGAGCCACCTAGTACAAGTAGGCATTTACTAAATGCTATTTGATTGACTGATTTATAGCCATTCATATACTAGACCTTCAGATTCTCTTCTTTTCCAAACTTAATAGTTCCACTTCCTTCAACTTATATAAGTTTAATGCCTATCCTAGGGTTTTACCTATATAGAGCTTGTGGTTCACTAACAACTCAATCAATAAGCATTCCTATTCCAACTTTTTCATATGAATTGCTTTCTAGCCCATTATCCTCATCTTCTACTTCTGTAACTGAATTTTTTTAAACCAAGCATGGCATTTTGCATTTAGGAAGGAAGTAGGGTGAAACCATGAAAGCATTTCCTTTTTCATATTTTAATATAAGGCATGGTCGTCAGAAATTAACTCCATAGGAATTAGTGGAAGGTAAAGTCAGACTGTAGCCAAAGGAATGCATTAGATTCCAGCAAAGTCCTTTTTCACTTTGCTTGACCTCTGGAGAATTGCTTTGTTTAATTGTTTGGAAAAATTATGTTGTGAATATCAATTTTTCAAGCAAAAAAATTCTTGGCATATAAAAATAATGAAGTTTGTTTTTTTATTCTTCTTAACATCCCAAATTCAAAAAGCAAAAATAAATCTAAAACCCCACAATCCTAAAAAATAGAGCACACTAAGACAGTTAAAGCCTTTTATTGATAGTATTCAGCTGGTAAAAGGGTTAATGAAATGAACCAATTGCTATTAAACAGTAGCCTAGACTTCACTTCATATATATATTAGAACAAATTAGAGTAATAAACCTTGCAACCCAAATTGGTTTTACATAGAAACATATAATATGAGTAAGCAACTAGGTGTGATATCTCCACATAGTAACAATTCATACTTTAAGTCTTCTACATTTTTTGGTTAATTTTAAAATGGTAAGGATATGGTCCTGCAAAAGACTTGAGGAAGCGAATGGGAACAAGCCACAGAACAAAAGACTTTATGTTTCCTGTTAATACTAATGTTAATAGTAATCCCTTGAAAAAGGACACTTTTGACTTGTGTATTGATTACATAAGAAAGATTTGGTATTGATTAGAGAGTAGGCAGATGGCTAAGTAATTACTGATAGTCTCTCAATTACCTTTTTTTTTGTTAGCGGGGGAGATTTGCAGTGGAATTTTTCTAGTCTAGCAAAGCCTGATGGCTAAATATCCCATGAAATAATGTTTCTTATTGCCTGTTGGCATACAATAAATCCCATTTAGCCAATTCATTTCTTTGCTTCTCCAAGGAGTACCTGTGAGCCAGACTTCCATTTACCTACAACTTCATCCTTTCTTCTGGCTTTGTTTACAGCAAGAATATCAAGATTGATATGACAGCTGCTTTAGCAATATGCCCACTTCTTGGTCATTGGACAAGTATCTCACATTTAGAGTATCAACCATCAAATTAAATTCTATCAATGTGTGATTCTTAGCACCTGCTACCCGCTTTTCTGTAACTTTGCCTGTGTTAATATAGAAGTAGTAACAGAACACACACAGTACTGGGCCATTCTTTTTCTTTGTTTTGGAGTTTCTGTGGCCAAAAAAATTCATTACAAAGCAGCCTTCCTCTTATTACTGCTCCTCTTTCTACTTAGCAAGACTCGTCCTATAAAGAAAGACTTCATCTACTCCTGAGGTCATACTTAACCCTTTGTAACATGATATATTCCATTAACTAAATCAATAATCAAAACAAAGACACATAGGTGTCTGCTATATGTCAGGCACTGTGCTAAGCACTGGGGATACAAAAAGATGCAAAAGACCATCTGTGCTTATACTGTGGAGGAATGAGGAAGAGAACATATAAATAAATATGTACGAAACAAGCTACACGCAGAATAAATAGGAAAGAGGGAAAGCAATAGAATGAAGAGGGGGTTAGGGAAATCTTCCTGTAGAAGGCAGGATTCTAGTGAGATGTCAAGGAAGTCAGGAAGGCCGATAATCAGAGCAGATGAGCATTCTAGAGACAGCCAGAAATGTCCAAAGCCAAGAGTTTCAGTGTCTCCTTTGTGGAACAGTTAGGAGGCCACTGTTGTTGGATTGAAGAATACAGGTTGGGGAGTAAGAAGAATGGGAAGAAGCAAGGTTTTGAAGGTTTTTGAATGTCAAACAGAACATTTTTTATTTGCTTCTGGAGGCTATAGGAAGTTTATTAAGTGGGAGAATTTATTGTGTATGTATTTGGACTTACACTTCAGTGAAATCCTTTTGGTGGCTGAATGAATAATGTAGTAGAGTGGAGAAAGACAAGGTAGGTAGATTCACCAGAAGTCTGTTGTAATACTCCAGGTATGGGGTGATGAGGGTGAATGATGGAAGTGAACATAGGGGTGGGGAAGCAGAGGATAAAAAGGAGTCCAGGATGATTCCTAGGTTATGAACCTAAGAGATTGGGAAGAGGGTGTTTCCCTAAGGAAAGGAAAAGTTTAAGATCTCTAATGAGAAAGAACCCACCACTAGGATTCTTTACAATTTGCACCCATTGCTTCTGGTTCTACAAAACAAGGACAAGTAGATTAAGGCTAATCTCTCTTCAATATGACAACTCTTCGCTTACTTAAAAACAAATCTATCTTCCCAAACTCTTCTCCAAGCTAATCCCCAATTCTTTCAAAAACCAGTCCTCACACAGTCTCCAGTCTTCTCATTGTTCTATCATTATTGCCCTCTTCTGAATGTGCCTCTGTGGTCTGTCTTAAAACACGGTACTCAGAAATGGACACTGTATTCCATATGCATTATGACAAGAACAGAAGCCCTTTGTGCTCTTTTTGTGTTGCCTTTTTGACTTTCATACAGGTATTTTGATTCATGTTAAGTTTTTAATCCCTAAAATCTATCTATAATCAATATTTGTGAAGTACTTCCTCTGGGCCAGGCACTAAAACCTCCCTTTTTCCCCAAAGAAGTTCTGTCCCTCATCATGTATTTTTGAAAATAGATTTTTTTAACCCAAGTATATAACTTTATTTTTTCCCTATTAAATTTCATTTTATTCAATTTGCCCCATTATTCTTCCTATTGAGATATTTTTTCAATTCTGATGCAAGCAGCATCCATTGTGTTACCTGTCCTTCCCTATTTTATATCATTTTAAGGTATTATAAGCATACTAATTCTGTGTTCATGTCATTGATAAAAGTGATGAACAGCCCAGGGTCAAGGGGTCTTTAAAGGGAGTGAAATAGCATCATTAAATCACAATTGGCTTTTTCCAGGAGAAAAAAGAAGAGAAAGTGGGTATACTGAGAATAATTGTAAACACAAACTCAAATTCATTATGTTCTTGCTTTTGCAAGAAACTTAAAAAAAATCTTTCCTAATCATCCATACCAAGAAATTTTTTCCTTTGTATTTAATTTTCCACATATCCATTGAATAGACACACATGTATGATACTCTGTCTTCAGAGACTGTGAATTGACTGAAATGGTTAAGGCTCTGAAGAATTAATCAGATGATGACAGATGCAGTCCCCCAAGTGCCACAGAAAAGGTGTTCATCTAATTAAAATGTCTTCAGAATCAAAGTCTTTCTAAGCTACAGCTTTATCATATCGTCCCAATGTTCATCTCTAAGTACATGCATAATGCATTGAAACACAGGCCTGACCCATTCTGGAGCCTTGTATTCACGTTGTAGCCAAAAATGGTAATTGATTTTTAGGCTGTCTTTTAAAACATGAACTGCTGTATGTTGTTAGCCATTATCTGATAAATTTTATTTTTCCAGGCAATACAAACTGCAGTTCATTTAGTAACTCTGATTTTAATTGTGCAAATCAAAAAGTACTCTGTTGTGACAGGACCTAATTTTTAGGTGGCTTTTTAGTCACTTCTTGAAATAATATAAAAATTATTTTTCTTTCATCTCTTTTTTCATCTTTTTTATTTTTGCCCCAACCTCATTAAATTCATTAGATGATGTTTTTTTTTTGACAAAATTCCATAAAATATATGAACATTACATTCTTGCTTTGCTTTTGTCTTCACTCATATCAACACGATATATCCATATGCTGGCATATGCCGCATAGTATTGTACCAAACAATGTCTTTTTATACATTCTCATTTGAACCTCAAAATAACCTGCAGAAATAGGTAGCATTGTGAGTGTTATTCCATTGATAGAGTAAGAAACCGAGTCTCAGGGTCAATTGGTTTGCCCAAGATGGCAATGACCCTATAGTACTAACTGCCTCAGGTAACCCCAAAATTCTCTCATCTTCTCTCTCTCTTCCCCCACATAGAGTAAAGTAATACTTGCATGATTGATTTGATTTTTATGATCTTTGACTCTCTCTTCCTTGATATTCTTATCAGTCAAGTGTGGATGATAATACTTGTATTACATAGAACAGGAGGTTGTTGTGAGTATTTTTTGACAATATTTGACAATATTTATTGAGTACTTTGTAAACTGAAATGTGCAATAAACTAAAGGTTAACTATTATGAAAATAATATAATTAAAATATTAAAATAATTTAATAAAAATAACTAACTTATTTAAAGTAAAATGCAATGTATTGGTCTTCTCTTACACAGCAAGACACATGGATGGAGATCAAACAAAATAGTTTGATATATATTAGTGTGAAAATCTAGTAGTCTTTCCTACCCTATAAATAGAAAAGAATTCTCCTTTTGTTTACAGTTGCCATTTTGGGGGTTGCTTCTTCTCCTTCAATGTTTATTATACTCAAAGCCTCTGTTTAATAACTAGCCCATTCCTCTTTCTTAGTTGTTGTTCAGTCTTTTCAGTCATGTCCAAATCTTTGTGACCCCATTTGGGGCTTTCTTGGCAAAGATACTTGAATGGTTTACCCTTTCTTTCCCTGGCTCATTTTACAGATGTGAAACTGAGGCAAACAGTTTTAAGTGTCTCGCCCAGGGTCACACAGCTAGTAAAAATCTGAAGACAGATTTGAACTCTGGAAGATAAATCTTCTTGGCTTCAGGCCTCACATTTTATCCATTATACCATGTAGGTGTCCCAGGCTTCACCTGCAAACTAGTCCACGCTATAAAATATAGAATGAAATTTCTATTCAGCCCACCCAGATGAGACTTGTGATACTTGGTTGTCTTTTAGAAGAGGACTTCTTAAACTTTTTCCATGCATGACCCCTTTTTGTGTGAACCCAGTTATACTGGTATATAAGATAGTTATAGAAATCAAACATTTAGTTATAATAAAAATATAATAAATCATAAACAATTCTTTGGTACTATATATGTGTATGTGTGTATATATATATATATATAAAATAAAATGTCATTTATTAAAGATGAAAACAAATTTGCATAGTAATGACATGAATATACTTGTTTATTTTTATATAAAGAAATCTTGGCAAAATATTTGATACTGTTTGCTGTTGCCAAATTATTCACAATCCCCAATCAGGAGTTGTGACCTATAGTTTAAGAAGCTTTGGTCTGGAACAATCCAGCCCTATTCATGAGTCAAATATTCCTAATATATCAACATATGGTCCCTCACAGTGTGGTCACATTTCATACTCAGACAAGATGATTTCTATATCCATGGAATTAGGAAAAGATTCCAAAAGGCTTGACAATTTTCTTGAATCAAAGAAGCTAGTAATGCAAATACTACATTTTTAAAAGAAGACATGATGATTTTCCTGAATTGAAGGTGCTGATATGTAAATTCCATAAGATTATTAAAGAAGTACTATATTTTTAAAAGGTTATCCCATTCAGCTACACTTATCATGATGTAATTGAAACAGTATCCTCCCTAATTTAGTGGATTATTTTAACTCATTATTATATAAAAATATGAAGAAGATTTTACTAGGTATCATCTCAGCAGATTAATTAATAGGTCAAAGAGTTGCTGAAGTGCACAGTTTCTTTACATCACTTTATATTGAAAGTTACTATTCAGGATCAAGTTATCAAACCCAATCCCAAAGCCTTATGGTAGCTTATCTGGAAAGCTGTTAATAATGTGAAAAGAATTTTTATGAGCAAAATATCCCATTGCTTATGCAAATGGAAGACTGAATCCTAAGTTTCACAGTATTTCGTCTTGATATGTATTTGTTCTTTTTAACAGAGACTTAGTTCGCTGTCTTACAAGTCTCGAGAGGAAGACCCGACTCTTACAGAAGAGGAGGTAGGTTTCTGCAACCATTCATTCCACAAATGTGTTAGATACCTAATGGGAACCAAACCCTGTTTGAAGCTTTAAGCAGCAAAAAGCCCTAGACATTACCTTACACCTCATGAAAGATTAGCATAAAACAGCTTTACTAATTATAAATCCCTGTGACAGACAAGTACCTACTCTCACCAAGTAAATGCCTTGTAAAATTTTTTTTTATCTACTATAGGCAAATACCATCTTAAGCATGCTAATAGGAATATGATTTTGGCGTTGAACATTTTATCCTGACCAGAAGTGACTGATAAGTAACAAGATAAAAAAGAATTAAGGAAAGAGGAATGAGATTTCTGGTAGGAAAAGAGTAACGTCAAAGACTCAGCCTTGAAGGCAGGCTTTGGAAAGGATCGATATATTCAAATATAGCCAAAATATCAAACATGCTGCCCATGTTGTGGCCCAGCAAGTCAGTACTAGATTAAAATTTAATTAGGAAATATTTAACAAAATAAATAAAATGCAGTAGAACATGGTTTATGTTATGATTTTCTCAGTCAGTACTGCAGAGATCCTTATGTATGAGTTAGTACTGTTTCTCTCTGAGTTTGACACTGCTGCTCTAAAGAATGGTCTAGAGGGAGTCAGGCAGAAAACTAGAGATTATCAGTAGTTGTATGACCACGTGTTGTAATATTATATGGAGCATTTTTGTTCACAGAAGATTAGTTGATTGACAAGATATAATCCTCTCATTTTTCCACCAACAAAACTTAAGCCCAAAAGGTTAAATGATGTGTTAGGTACTAGCAGAACAAGGGTTACAATCAGAGGACTAGTCTAAATCCCAGAATTGGAAGGAACTGCAGAGATGGTCCAGAACAAGCATGCCTTCTATAATTTACCCCAGAAGTGATCATCAGACTTTTCCATGAAGATCCTCCATAGAAAAGGTCTTTGTGACTTCTAAAGGCAACTCTAATTTGCTTTTTCTTTATAACAAATCTACATTTTCTTTCTTGCAAATTCTCATCTTTTTTAGTTCTTCCCTCTGGGGTACAACAAACAAATATAATCCTCTTGCAAATGACAGCCCATATAAATGATAACTGAATCATGGGAGTTCATGACATCATTATGAGAGAGAATGCAGGAAAAAAAAGAGATAGATGAATGTCTTCGGCAAATTCCCAAGCTTATGACAAGGTTGAATAACATAAATCACATGAAGGAATATTCAATCAATAAACATTTATTAAACACCTACTGAGTGTCAGATATTGTGCTAATAGCAGTTTTCTCCTCTAAATTGTATCCCCTCAGTTGATAACATTACAGAAGGAGAGAGCTAGAAAAGGATTGATAACATTACAGAAGGAAAGATCTAGAAAAGTGATTTTATCACAATAAGGTCTGTCTTAAACTGTTATCCATCTTTCTTCTTGATTTTATTTGACAGCCTTTATTCACATGTGCCCTCAACCTAACACCATTCACTCCACTTTCAAATCAGTTCATTGGTACAGCTTCTGGAGGAAAAGCACAGGCTTAGTAGTCGTAAGTTTGGGAGGGGATGTAGTAGAAGAACTGTAGGAGATGCTACTCCCACTCCCCACTTGATGTGTAATGATACAACACCAGCTGAACCAACAAGAAAAGAGATCTGGTGATGGAATTGTCTACATTGTAGAATGTATAAGGCAGGAGTCGTTGAGGTCAGGGAGAGAAGTTTCTACTGAGAAAGGACTGAAAAAAAGTAAAAGGGATAACTTCCTCACTGAGCCTCTTAGCTCTTGCTGCTGCTGTTTTATGTATAATAAAGCATTTGAAAAGTTGAACATAGAGAAAAAAACAAAAATATAAAGCTAAATAGTAATTCATAATAGAAGGAATATAATTATTAGAAAAGATATGACTAAAAAGAACTGAGACAGCAAATGAAAGAGGGAAAGGGAAACATATTAAGGATTTCTTCCTATAAAATGTATTCTAATATATAAACAAAATGTTTTTCTCCTGGCTTGGCTGAGCCAATGACATTTAAACCCAACCTTGTGCCAGTGGAAGTTTGGCATGCTAGAAAATTAAATACTCAACTCTCTCCAAAAAAGGTGGAAGAATTAACAGTTTTGCTAAAGCAAAGCTTTTTTAACTATATCTTGTGACCCATACAAGGTTGTGTAACTGAATAGGGAGGTCGCAAAATTATGATTTATTATTAGTAAATGTTTGATTTGTGTACCTATTTTATATACCTACATACCCAAAATCATGTAAAAATTTCTCAGGTGAAAAGGATCACAAGTGGAAAAAGTTTTAAAAGTCCTGCTTTCAAGGAACATCCATAGAGATCCAATAATCCTACCTGCCAAAATAATTTTCCTAATCTAATCATGTTTCTCTCCCGCTTAGAATATTCCAATATCTATTTCAGTGGGCATGAGGGATCTAATCCCATGAATTCACCCAAAAACATTTTTATGTATAACGTAATTAATAGAATCCCAGATTTTCAGTCGAACCCATACCTGATAGTATTCCCCTCCAAAACAAACCCCAAATTTTAGTCCGAAATCTTCAGTAAGGAGAAATCTACTCCCTTTGAAAGTTACCTGTTGCATTTTTTGTTCATTCTAATTGCTAAGAGGTTTTTTCTTTATATTAAACCTAATTTTTCCTCTTTCAACTTCCTTCCCATTGCTGCTCATTCTCTTTGGGGTCAGAACATTTGATAGTCATTCAGTTACATGAGTTAAATATGCCCAGTTTTTTCAGTTGATCCTCATAGGTCTTGAAGCATCTTCTTTCTTCTTTTCTGGCTGCTTTCTCATTTAACAGTGCCTTTAAATGTGGTACCCAAAACCAGACATATTACCTTTTACCTATATATTCTTAGACAATGCCCCCCCCACTAATCTATCACAGTTTTGAGTCATATGTAGACAATAAAACTTTCATATACTTTTTATATGAATAGCCATCTTGCAATTCAAGTGAATTTTATATTTCCACCTGTAAAATGAGAATAATAATACTTGCACTACCCAAATTATAGGATTGTTGTAAAGGAACATACCTTGTAAGTAATAGCACTTTCTTCCAAGATTCTCAAAGATATTGTTCTATTATAATTCTTACTCTTCAGAAAAAATAATAAATGTAAAACATTTGCTAACTTTAAGTGATATATAAATATTAGTTGTTATTTTAAGAGCAAAATATCCTACAGATTTGTCGTGTTGATTTTTTTTTGGGGGGGGTGGAATGGGAGTGAGATAAAGGTGGAGAAAATCATATCAAATCATAAGATATGGGAAATGTAAGGGACCTTAGAGTTCATTTAATCTAATCTCTGCATTTTATAGATGAAGCAGTAGACCCAGACAGGTAAAAAGAATTGCCAGGTCACACAAATAGTTATGAATTTTATAAATTCATTCCTAGATTTCTAAGACACTTATACACTAGGTAGACAAGGAGTTTAGAGGCAACACCCCTTTTAGAAATGAACAGAGTTTATGCCAGTGACCAATAAAGAAATAGCAAATCTGCATTAAGAAGACTCTTAGACCAGCTGGAAATTTGTAGATTTGTGGAGGGGAAGAAAATATCCCTTGGCAATTGGGAAGCTGAGCATCTGTCAGAAAAACATGCTCATTTCTTTCCTAGATTTTGTGAAATGGATGAATTACTATGTCAAAAAAGAATGCCAGGTAATCAAGGGTATTTTGACTTGTGTCCAACCATGACTCATAATACCTGAAGCAATTTTTAATCAGTACAGACCATCCATTCCCTTGTTATCAAAGGAAATTAAGTTACTGTTGATATTCATGGTAGACAAGGCTGAGGATGTGATTGAGTATGTTTTCTTGGATGGCTGCCTGCTATTACCATAGGGAATTTCCTGGATATGTATATCTTTCTAGGAGTGCCAGAGACACACAGATAATTCTTTAAACCAGGGACCTCAAACTACGGTCCGCGGGCCAGATGCAGCAGCTGAGAGCAGTTATCCCCCTCACCCGGGGCTATGAAGTTTCTTTATTTAAAGGCCCACAAAACAAAGTTTTTGTTTTTACTATAGTCTGGTCCTCCAACAGTCTGAGGGACAGTGAACTGGCCCCCTATTTAAAAAGTTTGAGGACCCCTGCTTTAAACTATATAGCATAAAACTTTTGAAATCAAATGAAAAGAAATCAACACAAAATACTAATTTCTAACATTTGTATGGTGCTTACAATGGGCCAGATACAGTGCTAATTGCTTTACAATTATTATCGTATTTAATCCTCAAAACAACACTGGGAGGTAGATGCTATTGTTATCCCTATTTTACAGATGGAAAAACTGAGGCAAATAGAAGTTAAGTGACCTGCATATAATGATAGAGCTAAATGTCACGGACTGAATTTTAATTCAAGCCTTCCTGACTCTGGGCCCAGAACTCCTATTTACCTATGATCTCTATCAGCTGTCTCCAAAATGATACAAGCCATAAAATAGTGGATATTGTTTGCTCTTTCTTGTCTATGATTTAATAATATTATTATGCTTGTTTTTTCTTATAATTATAGTTAAAGACTATAGAGATCATTTAGATAGTAGTGATGTTCAGTCATCTCAGTCATATCTTATTCTTCATGACCCAGACACTTAATAGCAGTGTGATTCTGGATCCTGGACCACAACTTAATTCTGTTTGATAGAATGAACTGGCAAAGGAAATAATAAACTATTTCAGTATCCTTGCTAAAAAAACAAACAAACAAAAAACCACCTCATGTATAATATGGGCCACAGTATTATAATGATATAAATGAACAACTGAACACAACATATATAGGTGTATATTGTATGTCTCCCGTTTAGATATGTAAATTCTATGCCATATTGCCTGTAGCAAGAGAAAAAATTGTGTTTGTTAAATAAGTTTCCTTGTTTAAAGATTTTTTTAGTTAGGTCCCACATCTGAAGTAATTGATTTTAGAAATATTTTATCAATTCTGGACATTTGCAGTTTATTGTCAAAAAGAAGAAAGTAATGAAAAAGACTGTGAGGTTGGAAATTGTTGGACTGGGTCCTGCCATTCATCCATTCTGTGACTTTGGATGTCATTTAATCTCTTTAAATCTCAATTTCATCTTCTATATAAAACAGCATTAATTCAGCACTTGCCTTACATTATTTTAAGGCTACAATAAGAATGAAAATGTTTGGTAATCTTAAATCATTCATATTTGTAATAACTATATAAATCACTACATATTGTTGTTATCTAAAACCTCTCCAAAAAAACTGTGGGAGAGAGGGTGGAAAGGATGACTGATTTGGAGACAATGAAACTGGGTTCTAATTCCAACTCAGATACTTTCTGCCTTTCTGATCCTAATTCACTAAACTTGTATGAGCCCCAGTTTGCCCATCTGTAAGATTTGGAAGTTAAATTAGATAGCTTCTAAGGTCCCTTCCAATTCTAAATTCATTATCAATCATCTAATGATACAATATCCCTCACAATTTAAACTCCCTTTTAATTTAAGAAAACCTATAATTTAGTTAATAGTTTTCTTGCTGACAATAATTCACAAGTTATATTATCCATAAATATTTTTTTCTTTTGTGAAAATAACTCTATGCATGTAAAAACCTTGTTGTTTTTTTTTTAATGGAAAAAAGTCTAAATGAAAAAGTATTCTAGTCACAGGAATTCTCACTATGGCATAGTAAAAGAAGGCAGGAGAAAGGGAGACCAGAATCTGAAGTTCAGGCTCAGTACTGGTAGGTTTTTACTGTTTGAACTAGAGAAAATCATTTTATGTCTCTGGGCCTTAAATTGGACTAGATGACCTTTAAAGTCTGTCTCCCCCCCCCACCTTCTATCCCCAGCTCTAACATTCTGTAATTTTATGATACTATAAACACTTGACTTATTAAAATTATATGCATCCTTGAATGCATGCATGCATCCTATTGTTATATAATTATAGGTCCTAACATCACCACTACTACTTCTTCCCACAAAAAAATTGAAAGGAATGCCGTTGCATCAAAGTTAGTTTTCATCTAAAGCCAGAGAGAACAAGAAGTATTTCATGAACCATTCTCTGCCCCACTGCCATGTCTCAGGCAACCCAGCATTAATGTGGGAGCAGGGGGGAGGAAAACATAAAAGAGGAACATATTTCCAGTATCTCTAAATTCTTGCCATGTCCACGATGGTGGCAAAGGGAGAAGTGTTCTTGTCAATTTTACATTCTCTCCTTAATAAAGTCATAAAATCATATTAGATCCCCAAGTTAGCCCATCAAATTCTATTTAGTCCATAATACACTTAAAACACTTTAACATTTGATATAATGCTTTGTCCTGCTATTTCCCTTTCATTATGAGTTAAATAGAATTTTGTGGGCTGAACCAGGAACCCAATATCCACCATTTATGACATATTTTTTATGGGAAAATGCATTCAGAATTCCAAACAGCTGACTTAAAAATGAAGTTTTGGGGCACGACCTCTTTCTGAGGTCTGAGGCTTGCCTACATTATTGCCCAAAATATATTTTCCATTTATTCCAACAAATATCTTTCCAAGAAAATGTTTTTCTGTCATTGTGAAATGTTTCTGCCTACAATAGAAAGATTTATATATCACATTATACTAAATATATGATACCATGAAAGGCAGTGGAATTACCACTTAGAGCACTGGACAGAAAGAGCTGGGCTCAAATGCTCTCTATTCTTACGAGCCATGTGACCACAGGCAAATCACTCTGAGTCTTAGTTTCTGCTTCTGTAAAATAAGGATAAAACACCTGTTGTGCATATTTCACAAATCTGCTAGAAATATAAAATGAGGTAATATTCCATAAAGCAGTGTAAAGCATTCTATTAAGAACAGACACCATTACTACCTCAATTTCTACATTTAGATTCTCATTTGGGATGGATAAATCTTCAAGTTAATTTGCTAATAGTTTTTAAAATGACTTTAGGACTTATCAAAAGATTAACCACTGTTCCCTAGATTTATATTTATAGCAACATCAAATGTATATGTGGTTATGTAGGTTCGTAGGAATTTTCAATTATATTCTGTAACCTTCAATTTCTTAAACTGTGGTTGGTGACATCATATGGAGTCTTGTAAGTGAATGTGGGAGTCACAGAATTATAATTTATCATTAGTAAATGTTAAATTTGTATATCTATTTTATGTATCTATATACCTAGTCATATAAAAATTTCTTGGATGAAACGGGGTCGTTAGTGGAAAAAATTTAAGAAGCCCTGTTTGTCATACTTTATAGATCTGAAAACTGAGAATAGGAGAAGTTAAGATCACTTAGCTAGTTAGTAATGCTGGAGCTATAATCTAGCTTTCTATTGCAGTTCAGTATTCTTTTTTTATACAACATAGATGTGTACATATCTATACACACACAACTCATTCTGTTATTGATTTAACAATAGCACATTGGACATTGGTGTGATTCTCTCATTTTCAGCATAAACCCCAATACCAGAATCACTCCCACAAGGTCTTTAAAATGGAATTAGTTAAATAGTATAATAGGAATACACTAATGGTAACAACAGAGTCCGAAGTGTTCTATATATTGTTACCTATAATGTGCTAGGCACTGAGAACACAAATACAAAAATCAAGTATTATCTACCTTCAGTGTTCTACATTCTTACTGGGAGAAAGAGATGAATACAGTTTAGAAAGATAAAGTAATATGAAGTCATTTTAAGAGAGAGCAAGCAAGAGGGTTAGAAAGGTGCCCAAGACTGGAATGAGCAAGATATGAATTCTAGACTTGTCAAAACCATCTTTGCAAAGGAACAAAAATAGGAATGAATGTTTTCTGTGGGAAACAGCTAGCAGGCTAGTTTCATTGCAACCAAAGTCTAAGAAGAGGAATAATTGGACGTAATATTAAAAAATCAAGGGCAACTAGATGGAACATGCATAGAGCTGGAGGCTCCTGGAGACAGGAGGACCTGAATTCAAATCAAAATTTGACCTGAGTCAAAAGGACCTCAGATATTTAAGACTTACTAGCTGTGTGACCCTGAGCAGGTCACTTAACCCTAATTGCCTCAGCAAAAGAAAAAAAAAATACTACAAGACTATTGAAAAATTAGTTATATAGATGACTTTAAATGCCAGGTTAAGGAGTTAAAATTTAGTCCTGTCATCAATAGCTTGTTCTGAAAATCAAATGAGATAATATTTGTAAAACATTTAGCATAGTGCATGCACATAATAAGTGGTTAATAAATACTTGTTCCTTCCCACCCTCCTCAGGAATCACCTGAGCTACTTTATTCCTTTGTTAACTTAATTAAGGACAAACCAAAAAAAAAAAAAAATAGACCCAATAGAAGAAGCATATCTTGAAAATATGTAAATAATAAGAATAATAAAAGCTAACATTTATATAGCACTTTCAATGTATCAGACACCGTGCTAATAACTTGACAATTGTCATCTCATTCCCTGAATAGATGGTATTATTATCCCCATTTTGCAGTTGAGGAAACTGAGGCAAACAGAAATTAAGGGACTTGCCCATGATCACAATCAGTAAGTTTCTGAGGCCATATTTGACGTAAGGTCTTCCTGATTCGGGGTCCAGAGCTCTAGTCACTGTCCTTAAATGTGCTTAAGCACCCATAGATGAACCCACAGTTCATTAAAAGGTACTATGAGGGAGGACTGGGAGAAAAGACATACAAAAGCAGTTGATGATTCAAATGATGATTTCTTTTCTAGATTTCTGCAATGTACTCATCTGTAAGTAAGCCAGGACAGACTCTGAAAGTGCCAGAATCCACTTACTCCTGTATTCAAGAGGTAGCTCCAAAGAGATCACCATCATCTGGCAATGATCTCTATGCTACAGTACGGGACTTTGAGAAAAACCCAAACATCAACTTGCCTCCCCCAGGAGTCAATTCAAATGGGGAGCCAGAGCCTGATTACGAAGCGATACAGTCATTAAACAAGGATGAAGAAAAGACGGTGTCAATGGCCAATGGTAACCACATCACTTTTCCAAAAGAAAATGACTATGAGAGTATTGGGGACTTACAACAGAACAAAGATATCACCAGACTTTAATGCGAAGACAAAATTTTTTTAACATTATACTATCAGCAGTTTGGAAATGTGTCTCTATTTGAAGAAAAACAAAAGGTCATAATAAATCACAAAATATGTGTTGCTTTAGAGAACTGAAAACAATGGAGGGGCAGTGACCATTTTCCAACCTTCTCAAGCAATAAGGTACACACAGATATGCATTCACACATATATAATAAAAATAGACAAACGTTTCATCCTCCTCCCTAAAATGGTTCATTTCCTCTTGCAGTGAAGATAAAAATGTTGGCGGTTCCCAAGGATGTCCAATATTTTTAAATGAACCATATTCACTATAATGTATAGCACTTGCCTAAAATACTGCCTTTCAGAAGAGCCAGTTGTTCATTGTTTTTGCTACCTGCTGAAAAATTTTAAATGTGTGGCTGTTTTTCTTCTCACCTTCAAACTGAACAACTCATTCCAAGGATTTTCTCCCCTAAAGTTCAGGATTTTTACTCCAGTTTAGACCTATTTGAACTACGACTAATGTGTTTGCCATCCCAATCTTCAGTGCTCTTCAGGGAGTTGCTTATTCAGCAGCTGGGGATTCAAACTCCAGCACGCAAATAGGAGATTTTCTGTGAGTCTCTTCAGAGTTTTGTCACTTCCTATGTTGGCACTCCACTAGTGGCTTACAACAAAAGTACTTGAATTCAGTTTTAGATGCTTTATTTTATTTTTCTAGTCAAAAACTTTTTTCAGTATTTTAAGAAGTTTCAGAATTTTTTCAGTGTTTTAAGAATGTTATGGTACTTAAAGAATTCTTTTTAATTAGCCGGGAACTCATTATTTCAAACAGAGAGCCTTAATCTTTATGTTTGGACACAGACCACATATTTGGACAGTGGCCACACTGTCTGGCTCTGAAGGGCTGGGAATATGAATGTGTGTTTCAAAGTACCTTTTCTGTCCATGTTATAAGAGTATTGACTGGCTTGAGTAAGTCATTCTCAGAAATTAATCTAGATTCAATAGAGCGTTTGTAAGCATTTATTTTTAGTATGTAAATATCTAAAGCATTTTGGTTTGTGCCTAGCTCCTAAAGAATATCAGAAATTATGTAAATGAATTATTTCCATTTTATGAGTCATTTATAATCTTCAAAAAGAACAAAAACTCAGAAAGCATATAGTCTAGTTAATTACAGGTAATTTTTTTTTTTTTTAACCTTACTCCAAACACATATGTAAGAGTTGAGATTTTTAAAGATTCAACTTTTCAAATGGTACATTGAGCTGCTGGTCAGAATCACCTTAGTAAATAAATAATTAAATAAGTGTATTTTGCTCATCGGTACTAATACTTTGAGGTACAAAATTGTAGAAATACTTGGTTGAAACAATTGCACAGCAGATAAGGAATCTTCCTACCAATTGTCACTATTCCTAGTAGGTGCTTATTTGTTATTTCTTTCAGGTTATTACAGTTCAATGATTATGCTGCCTACACTAACAGATTTTAATGAGCAACTAGGCATTTCCTACTTTTCGTGTCAACTTGGAGCCAGTTGTCACAATTCAAGGAAGAACCCGTTCTGGTCCAAGCTGGTTTTACATGTACCCACTCAGATCTTACAAAATGACCATTCAAAGATTTCCTTTCCTAATTCAAGAAGAAATCTCATGATTGGTATCATTGTGAAGGGTGATTTACAGTCATTGGAAAACTGCAGGTTCTTCTGACCACTAGAAAAGGAGGAAATTATTCTGTATTGTTATTGATAACTGTCACCCTTTTGGTTTCATAATGTGTGCTATTTTTCTCCTCTCTGTAACAATGAAAGTTATTGAGAGGCTAATACTGCTTGAAAAAATATGTAGTTTCATGGATGTGCTTTCCAGCAAGTGGAATCATTTCTTTGATTCTATGACTGTTCTATACATTTAGTTAAATTTACAATTCTGAACTAAGACTTAACTTCATAGGGGGATTAGCTGATTAGCTAATCAAGAATAGGTTTTATATCTTCAGAAACCAGATCTCCTGCTAAGACATTAGGGGTACAACAATAGACTTAGCAAGAGAGTAAACTAGCCCAAATTACATTTCCATAGTACAGGATAAATGGCAGCATTCCTAGAGAGCCAATGCTGTTGAGTAATTGAAAATATCTTTACTGTATCCAAATATCTGTGACCACAAGTCATGACTTAAGTACTTCATAGTTAATGAATTAGGAACTTAAAAAGGCCCATCAGTTCTTGTATAGGTTATAGGGTCTCCATTCAATGTATGTAAATCGTAATTATCACATATTCCTGGCCAGCTAGACAGTTCCACAAATAATGGACTAACTTATCACCTCTTGGACTCAAGAAGTTATTATTCTTCTCTAAAAGCATCTCTTAACAAGAGGAAGAATAATTTGATACTGAACCTGACAAAACTTTTAGAGAGAAACGCTTCTTTTTGCATTGGTTTTTTTTTTTCCCTAATAGCTTTCTTTTCTTCTTCTTTTTTTTTTTTTTTAATAATTCTTTATTGATAGAACGCATGCCAGGGTAATTTTTACAGCATTATCCCTTGCATTCATTTCTGTTCCGATTTTTCCCCTCCCTCCCTCCACCCCTTCCCCGAGATGGCAAGAGTCCTTTACATGTTGAATGGGTTGCAGTATATCCTAGATACAATATATGTGTGCAGAACCAAACAGTTTTCTTGTTGCACAGGGAGAATTGGATTCAGAAGGTCCTAATAGCTTTCAAAGATAGATTCTGTGTATCAGATCTGTAAGATATGCATTAAGCATCTCTTGATTTGGAGGACCCCTGACAGAGGGAGATGTAAGGTCTGTCAGTTAATTAACAGATTGTAAAAGAAGATTCAGAGAACCTGATTAAAAGTAACACACACACACACCTCCC
Source organism: Antechinus flavipes (assembly GCF_016432865.1). Taxonomy (NCBI): domain Eukaryota; kingdom Metazoa; phylum Chordata; class Mammalia; order Dasyuromorphia; family Dasyuridae; genus Antechinus; species Antechinus flavipes. The sequence goes on from NC_067398.1 coordinate 438,213,873, forward strand.
CCCTTCTCCCCTCCACATACACTCTAAAAGATTGGATAATAGTACGATAATTTCTATTGAGAACAGGATAGAAAGAGGAGTTTGGCCGGATACTAGACCCAATTGTTGTTTGCTTTTATTGTTCCCTTTTGGACATTAAACAACAAATAAAATATTCATACCATTTTTCATACTTCTACTATAGTTGGGTGAAAATCTGGAAAAATTGGTCACTTCTACCTAATCCAACATTGTTAAAATTCAAATATACATGAAGAATCCCTTTTGCAAATCAGTTGTTATTTCTTTTTATGAATTATATTAGAGTTCTTTAGATATATGAGAGATCTGTCCAATTCTTCTGTATATCAGAATTACAACCTCACCTGGAAACGAGCCAATGATATTCTTCTGTCATTGTTATTGTTTAAACTGGATTTATTTTAAAATTCCAATTTAATTTTTTATTCCCATTATATTTTTTGAACAGAAGTGTTATCATAAAATGGGTTTAAAAATTTTCTAGGAACAAATTACAGCCTAGAGAAAAAAATAGCAATTTCCCCAAAAATTAATCTAATGTTTATTTTTACATCTCTTATCCTAATGCAAATTATGTCAATAGTTCTTTTAAAACATTTGAAAGTATAACTTTTCCTTAGGTGAAAGGTGATGATCACTATTTTAACTGCCTTGTCACAAAAATCCAAGGAACTATGTTTAATTAGGTGCTAAAATTAATGGTTGATTGTCAACACAAAGCAATATTGTCATTTTACTTTAATGTGTGACAGCATCTATTTATTCTAGAGAACATGTTTTCTTAATTTTTGTAATTCTGTGTATTTATGCTTTTTTTCAACTGGTATTTTACAAAGTGAAAGCACCAAGCACCTGGTTATCACTTACATATATCCTGGCACTCACTGAATGAGAAGCAGTCAGTAATGTGCCATCTGAATGTTCATCTGAGAGATCAGCTGAACTGTTGTCAGAGAAGCAAGATTGTAACATATTCTCTAACATATGGTGATTTAAAGGAAAAACTTTCTTAAGGAATTCTGACTCCTTAAACTTTTTTTTATATGAAAACATTCTAATTCTTCATTATCACCTACATCTTCTTAATTTTCCCTGCTACAGTATAATCCCCATTGAGAAGTTTTAATTGCTAGCTTACAAAAGTTTTTTTTTTTTTTTTCCCTTTCTGTGTCTGTGACATTCCTCAATGTCTCATTGAGAGAATGACAATGAAAATGTAAATAGATGTACTCCTCAGATATGTGTACAGTAGGAGATTTGGCCTATAACTTTAAAAAAAAAAAGGAGAAGGAAAAAAAGGTAAATGTGAGAAATGACAATGGAGCCAATGCATGGTGACTCCCCAGACAGCAACAGCCAATGAAAACATAGTAATCTTATTTCATTCTTTTTAGTTATTTCTGTGGTTCTAGACATGGAATCAGCAGGCAGTAAAATAATGTGTTGTTTTTTTTTTCAAAAGGATGTACTCCGAAATTGCAGCATGTCTGTAATTTCAAGACTTGTGCAATTCTAAGTCATTCACATCGAGACTGAAATGCAGTTTTGTAAATGAGTAAATGCCAAGATTTCCTTTCAGTGCTCCTTGTAATAGTCAGTCTCACTCAGTGTGGTATAGTGATACTGTTCTCAAACTGTTGATTTGTGCTGCTCTACCAGATTAGCATTGGCTGCTGAGAGCCCAGTAGGTACTGATGGTTATTTCCTGGATTTCTTGACAAGTTTATTGTACAATGCTTTGGGGAAATTGGGGGGTGTAGGGTTAAAATATAATGTTCAGTGTTAAGTGACTTATGTGAAAATAGGAACACGTCTATAAATATAGTATGGCCTTTATTTACAGTGAAACCCTAATTTTGCTGTAATATCTTCTTGTTTTGTACTGTAACTTTCTGTAAATGCTTTAAACCTCACTGTGCCATTAGATGGTTTGAACAAAATCTTCCCAATAGAATAACCCAAAGTGCTGAGATTAGAATGCTGAGAAAGCTGTCCAGAAAAACATGATAAACTGAAGTTAACCAGTCAGTATTAACAGAATACACTAAAGGGAAAAAAAGAACTAGGAGAAGAATATTCACATTTTGTAAATGTGCAAATGAACCTTCATTATCCCTGCCCTTCATTTTAACCAGGCACAGAGATTTGTAAAGTGCTTGATGACTTTTCCTAGTGTTTTTTTTTTTTTTTAAACCAGTCTCCCAGATCCCTTCAAAATCTCACAGGAAAAGAGATTTACAATCATGTAGTACTTCTCAGTTATGAGCCAATTTGGTTCTATCTTCTCTTAGTACAATTAGATTAGATTTTGCTTGCCAGTATACTGCTTGTGCACCGTGGGTATTTGTCAAAGATGTATTATGCTCTAGTTGTCTCATCACACAGTGTAATGTGTTCAAAAGGCTGGTAATTACCATTCCTCAGACTCCCGTGTTTCAAATCTACAGAAATAAAATGCTTCTATGTCACCTTTTAAATGATTGTGTAGGTTTTACACATTTTATGTTTCTGTGGGCCAGAAGTAGAACAAAACATAGTGATAGAGACAGATATACAAATAAGAATGTTTCTATTCTGTGTTCTTTATTCATGCATTTTTCTTCATCAGAGTTGATCATTAGAAAGTTATGTTCTTTTCTTCTATATGATTCCTACTGATTTTTAATGACTTCCCTTGAACAAAAAATAATTTGAGGTGCTTATGTGGTTCTTTCCTGAATATCTAAAAAAGTATTTATAATGTCAAAATTATGAAATGCTTAAAATAGTATAAAAATTTTATGGTGGAAGATGCCTATATCTCCTCCAGTGTTTTTATTATTCTTTTTGGCCCAATTTCTTTTACAGTAGCAGCCCTCTTCACAGTCACTCTTTTCAATCCTTTTTTCATAATTAGGACTCACCTACTACAGCTCCACTCAAAAGTTTTCAGCATTAGTCCCAGTGCCAAAATGTAAGGTCTTCACAAGCCAATGGTGAAATATTCCTTAGAGAACCAGGAAGAGTAAAGCACCCCTATAGCACTTGTTTCACTGAACCATATGTCGTCTGCCATTTAAAATGATGATAGCACTGGCCCTCCATCAGTATAATGAATTTTGAATTGCTTTTCCAATGTCATTCAGCCATTCAAGGTTCTTTACCTACTCTCTCTTATGAGAGACTGGTTGTCTATGGCTTTGAAAAAGAATTGTGCTGGGAATAGTTATGCTTCCACCTAAACACTTAAAAAATGCTTATTGAGTGACCAGTCTTTGAGAGATCAAACCCATAATCTTTACTTCATTGGCACTGTGACCTAACACTAGCACTGTATCAGGAAACCCTTTTTGCTCTCCAAAAGTTCCATGAGAGTCTGTCTTATTGACTGCTCTGTGGAAGATAAAATTCTTATTAATAGTATATTTGAACAACAGAATGGTGTCTTACATTAGCTCTCAAAACTTGGTTTGTATTGTCAACTAGTTCCCTCCTGGGTCTGGCAATTTCTGATCCTAAACTTCAAGGCAAATGTATCCAGAAGCACACTAACTTTAGCATTGTAAACATGATCCTTTTGTTCCTTTAGTTATTCACATGGGTTTACCAGGAAGAGAATACCTTCTCAAAAAAAAAAAAAAAAAGTAATTTACAGAGCTGCTGTATTTATAATTAATTGGGATTTATCCTCTTTTCCCTGTACCCACCTGTGCCCAAATGGCTTGAAATTGTTAATGTGTCTAACCAGGGAATGAGTAAAGAATTGGAGAGAAGTTGGCTGATTATATGCAAGCAATCTGACATTGAGAATTCAATTCTCCTAATTAGTGATTCAAATGTTTCAATAATATAATAGTTATGATTGCAATTTTCAATATGCACAATATTAGTTTGCATTTAATTGTTTTGCCTTTTCTATACCATAATAACTAATCACAATTCATAATTCATCTTGAGGATATAAACATTATTAAGCCCCTACTACATACCTGAAAGACTGTCAAATGTAAAAAATTTTCAGATGGAAAAAGTGTTCTAATTTATTACATTACATCTATTTCCTTTTTAAAAAAAAAAAACTCACCTATATGGTAATTATATAATCTAATATACTCTAAAGAATAATTAAAGCTCAAAGGAAGAAACTTTTTGACCCCTGCAGAATGCAAATTAAAACTTTGTGGGAGTGCTACCTATCTTAATGATTTGCTTTTCTTTTGTTAACTTCCCACTGTCATACACACATTCCCCCACCCCCATAGATTACAGATCTAAATCTATCTAAAAATAGTATCTAGTGCTTTCTTACTATGGAGTGATTCTTTTATCCTAGGTTGTCCCTCCTGAGAAGTAGCATTGCAGTAAAGGAGATCTCCCCGGAAAGCTGGCAACTCCCTTCACAAGATGAAAACAGTGATAAACCAAAAAGAGTTTGAACGTTTCTTAAACAAGTCTCATTCTTATTAAATACCCAAGCTACCTAAGATATTTATCATCCATCATTAAGGTTTTCCTTTTTAAAACTACCAAAAAATTATTTTTAAATTTTCCCTAGCATTGCACAGGCAGGTGGCCTCTATAGGATAACTATGTGCATAAAACAATGGTAGGTAGTTTTTATAGTTACCTATTACTAATTATTTTAAATTTTACCATTTAAAGTTTACTCAATCAATAAGCATTTATTAAGCACCATCTGGATGTCCCAGGAAACTGTTCTGGAGATTAAAGATAGAAACCCAGAAGTGGAAACAGTCCTTGCCTTCGAAGGGGTTACGTTCTGTCAGGGTCTATCAGGATTTCCCTTTGCATTTAGCACAGTTAGACTTTTTTTTCAAATTAACTGTCAAGTAACTATTACCTACTTAGCAACATGTAAAAGAAAAATTGATTTCAATTATATATCTCTGTTTACAGAGCATCAGGAAAATAGAACAATCTTCCCAACTTCCTTTCTACCCTTCTAAGACTTTATAATGCTAAATGTGTACAAGATGACTGAAACTATAGACTAGATTACTACATCAGTATTTTAAAAAAATAAAATTATTCATTTCCATTTCTTTTTACCTGGAGGAAGACTGGTCTATGAATGACATTGTCACAATATTAAGTTGTGAGTAGCTAGACACACCCTTTCAAGGAATTCCTAATGGTCGAGACATTCTTTACTTTAAAAAAAAAAAAAAAAAAAGAATAAATTCCTCAAATCTTTACCAAAAATAAGTACTTCCCTGATCAGTTTCTGTAAAAATATAATATCAGTCTGCAATATACAGTGTAAAAACGAAAAATACAAAAGTTTTTTTCAAATTTTTCTAGTGATATAAAATAGCATCTTTCATTAGTTTTAAAGAGGAGGCAATAGCTCTTCAGGTGGTAAATCATTGGTTTTGGAATCATGAGTCCAGAGTGTCATTGACAACTCTTGACTTACTTGGGCAAACTAATTAACTCATGTGCCTCAGTTTCTCCATGTGCAAAATGGGGATAATAAAACTTAACACTGCCTACCTCACCAGGATGTGATGAGGGCAAGTGAGAAAATTGTGAAATGCTTTGAATTTTTTGAAAGAAAGGTGCTATACAAATTGAAGGCATATTTCCTTTTTAATGAACCAGTTATTGATTCTACTTAGGGTCTTAATACTACTGCTACTGCTTATCAGTGGATAATTTTAAGACTGATGCATATTGTTCACTTCTTTATTCAAATCTTGATATATCTCTCAATAGTGGTACCCAATAAAGTGAAATGTGTATTTTTCAGCTTGTTTCTATTAAAAACATTTAAATTGTGAATCTTCACAAATGGCTGGAGTTTGACATGTAACTTCAAAAGTTACACGTAATGAACCTGTATTCATGTCTGTATATAAGTATAATTATGTGTAAATATCTGGTATATTGTAATTACAGACATTATTATCAGATTGTCTTTGTCTTTTTTAAATTGCAATAAAGTTCAGTTTTCTACAAAAGTTATTTAAAAAATTGTTGGCTATTTGGGCAATGCAAAAAAAAATCTTCCTAACGAATGAATGAGTTACTCAAAGGGTAGTTCCCTGCTGGGCCAAGAAACTGGATTATTTTAACAAGACAGATGCCAACATGATAGGCCACATTTGCTTCTCTCCTTTTCTTCATTGAATTATATTAAAAAGTGCCAATCACCCTAGGGGACTTTGGGAAAATATTCTATTACAAAAGGAATGAAATATGCTGACCCTAGAAGGAAATCACAAATTGGCTTCCCCAAGAGAACTTGGGTCATTTTTATTTCCCTAAGTGCTTAGTTAGCTCAATTTGTTCCTAATCTTCTTCCTCAATGCCCTCTTTGATTAAGTGGTAAAGAAAGGCAAACTTCTTATTTGGCAGTATTCCTCTTCCATTTTATGTGACCTTCTAAGTCATTTTGTTTCCCTTCCCATTCCACTCCTTATCCTCTACTGTTTTCATATTGCCCCGTGGCTACCCAAAGTCCCTCAGTCTCATCCAAGTTTGTCTTTCCCAGGTACTACAGCCAAACTTTCTTCTCTCCCCCTCATCAAAATTGGCCAGAATTGGAGTTCTAGTAAATTACAATAAATCTAATAAATTCTAATAAAAATAAGTTCTATGTCAAAAATTATCCATGTAATATTTTGAAAATAAAAAGCCATAATTAGAAAAGGAAAAATATGATAATTCAGTTATAACGGGGAAAATAGGCTTTATTTATAAACCTGTCTCGAAGTGGAAAAATGCTGACTGAGAAGGTAATGTATTCCCCACTGCTAAAGATATTTCAGAAGTTGAAAGACTCTTGTCAGAAATACTGTACATGATCAGAAGTCCCTTCTCAGAAATTCTAGAATTAAAACCATTTAGAAAGATATAACACAAAGAAATAATCATAGAAAAATCCAATTATTTGTAAGAAAAAGAAAATAGATATCTATACACACCAGAATCTTATTATCTTTCATAAATGGAGAGATGGATAGGTAACATCTATACTAAAAATAAAAACACAGGGACTAGGTGGTGCAGTGGATAGAGCACCAACCCTGAAGTCAGGAGGACTGGAGTTCAAATCTGAACTCAGACACTTAATACTTCCTGGATGTGGGACCCTAGGCAAGTTACTTAACCCCAATTGCCTCAGCAAATAAAAATAAATAAATGAATAATGGAAACACCAAATTGTCATTAAAAATCTAAAAAATAAGTTTTTCTGGAAATAGCGCACCATACCAGTCAAAATTGGTTGCCTCTCAACTGCCCACATGTTGTAACTGTCCTCACACATAAAAAGTCAAGAGAATTTGTTTAATACATGCTGTCCTATTAAGGATTGGTGAGTTCCAAATTATGTGCAATGAAAAGCTTTTGATCTATAAGTAACTTATAAAAGAAATACAAATCATGTGAGAACAAGATGAAGTGTACAGTGTACTCATTGTCTCTGCTGTTATCATTATTCCAAAGATGCTATAATCTTAAAAGTGTGTTTAAATTAAATTACAAAATAAATGTTTGTGCAATAGTCTAACCATTAAATATTAAAGAATTAACATAAAAATAAGTTCTAATAAAAATTCATGCTGAAATATTAGTGGCATTGAATGGTCTTAAAATATTATCTTCTTCCCCAATCCCAACAACACATTTGGCAAAGACTTCTTCCAGAAGATTTCAAAAGAAGCAATGCTTCAAAGTGAATTCAATTCAATAAATATTAAATATCATATACTTGTATAGGATTGTAAAGTTTTGGATCTGAGAGAGACCTCAGAGGTACAACTCACCAGAAACACTTTTTTTTTTTTTACAATATTACAATTGTAATTGTAATATTTACAATATTACAAGAAGTCATTCAACCAACATCTAGTGTCTACAGTAATAGGAAAGCTCTGAAGCAATTCAATTCATCTTTTGACTGACTCCAGAGCTGGTGCTCTATCTACCCCAAGTTTTGCCTGTCACTTCTCTGAACTTCTATTACAATGATTGTTAACAGCAAGATAGCAATTGAATAGTTCTCTAGGCTTAGAAACAGGAAGGCATGGTCTATAGATATAAATACACATATATATGTAGACATGTTTTAAACATATCACGTTTCCTATTTTTCTTAGAAAAAGATATTGGGTACAATTTGGAAAAGTAAGTGGGGGGTCAGTAAGGCAGAGCAAGGGAATATTCATAAAATATTCTAATATAAAGATTTCAATCACTGAGAATGAATGAATAACTAAAAAATCCTAATGAGCACTTAGTGGGGGAGGACTAAAAGGTTATGATCCATTATGCATTGAAATGAATTAATTTAAATGTAAATAGTAACCAAGCAGTTTTAGTTGTTTTAATGTTCAATGTTAAACTTTTGATGAAACAGATATTCCATATAATACCTCTCATCTATTTGAATTATGTTATTTCCCCCCTAAAAGAAGTTTAACAATGATTCAAATAGAGGAAAGGACCAGGCATGGGACCCAGTTACATTTAAATAAAAAATTTAAAAATTCATTCACTTTCAACACTTTTCCAAATTATTAGCAGCACCCCAAGTTCTTAAGAAAACATAAGCTACAAAATATACAGCAACTTAAACAGGACATGCTCTAATTCCACTGTATCCTTCCACATGAGGTCTTTCAAATCATAGGTTTCCAGAAAGTGAATAGATAAGATCACATCAGATCAATTCCCACTGGCCTCAACCATAAGACAAAAAAATGAAAGGATGATCATAGTCAAGAATGGAAAATGCAGATACCTTAAATAATTCTACAATCAGTAGGAAGATGACTATCACAGTTACTGAGTTGAGATTCAGTAATCTGGAAAATTGCCAGGCAGTTGGAGAATGGGGGTGGGGAGTGAGAGAAGGAAGAGAATAGAAAGGGAATTAAGTGGTTTCCACCAATCAAATAGGACTCAATTAACATAAAAACAATGAGGCAAAAAATGATCTGCCAAAAAAAAAAAAAAAAAAAAGCTGCACTCTCAATCTCTTTAAATTTCTGCTTCCCATCACCCACTAATTAGTGTTGGCTGTGGATTGCTTGGGCCTTGTTCTCTTTGATGAGGTGATGGTGCTGTTTTCACCTCATCAGGCAATTCTTAGCTTCAAATAGAAAAGATTTTTCATCTCTTTCGTTTTTTAAAAAATGACTTTTCACAATCCTAAACTGAGTCCCACTTCTTTCCCTTGTTTCTTGTATAAAATCTTGAAATCTGGGCAAATTTAATGCTAATGGAATCATTGGTCCTTTGCTCAAAAATGAGACCTTCAGATCCCCTTGCAGTGAAAATTTCCCACTGATCTCTAATAATGAAATAGTCTTAGGATTTCAGGCCAGTCCAGAAACTGTTCTGTCTCTCTGGTAATAAGTGAAAAAGGTAAGCAGTTCCTTGGATGGACTATATCATCCAGAAGTTCCCAGTTTCATTTCCAGACTAAAATATATTTTAAAATTTTTTAAATGCTCTAAATCATTATTAATTAGAGAAATACAAATTAAGATAACTTCACTTTATACCTCACAGTTTGGATAAGATGATAGGAAAAGATAATGATGAATATTGAAGGGAATGTGGGAAAACTGGAACACTAAGGCATTGTTGGTGGAGTTATGAAATAGTGACACCATTCTGAAAAGCAATTTGGACCTATGGCCAAAGGGCTATAAAACTGCATATTCTTTGGTCCAACATTATCTCTAATGGGTCTGTTTCCCAAAAAGATAATAAAAAAAAGTTTGTAACAGCCCTTTTTATAGTGGCAAGGAACTAGAAATTGAATGAATGCCCCTCAATTGGGAATGGTTGAATAAGTTATATTATATCAATGTAATGGAATATTATCGTTCTGTAAGAAATGATGAACAGGTTGACTTCAGAAAGGACTAGAAAAACTTGTATGAACTGATGCTGAGTAAAGTGAGCAGAAATAAAAGTACACAGTAATAACAAGATTATGTGATGATCCACTCTGATGGACTTGGCTCTTTTCAACAATAAAATGATTCAAGGCAATTCCAATAGATTTGTGATGGAAAGAGCCATCCACATCCAAAGAAAGAACAATGGAGAATGAATATGGACCAAAGCATAGTATTTTCACCTTTTTGTTGTTGTTTGTTTGCTTGAGTTTTTTCCCTTTCTTGTGTTTTTTTTTTCCCTTTTGATCTATTTTTTTTTTTTTGCTCAGCATGATGAATATGGAAATATATTTAGAAGAATTACACATGTTCAACCTATACTGGATTGCTTGCGTTCTTGGGGAGAGCAGAGGAGAGGGAGAAAATTTTGGAACACAAGGTTTTGCAAAGGTCAATGTTGAAAACTATTTTTGCATGTATTTGGAAAACTAAAATATTACTGAAGGTAAAATAAAATAAAATGCATGATTCTGTGAAAAAAAATTTTTTTCACAAAACAATCAGTATAAACTTGTATGATCACTTCGACAGAGTGTCCATCAACATGTTTTTGTTGTTCAGCATCCTTCATTGTCGAAAGAGAACTAATGACATCATGAGGGTAAAGTCTTAACTTGCCTACTTATAAACTGGATTTAACAGAGCATCAAACCACTTCAGCATCCTTTCTAAGAACACTCCATGGACAGTATGGTTTATGGCAATCAATATAAGACATTTAAACAATTTACTAAAATGAGACCTTTATTTTGATTTTTAAAACATCCAGATCTAACTCCCTGTTGTTTAGAACAAAGCTTCTTAAACTGTGGGTTGTGATATGGGGTCATGTAACTGTATGTGAGGGTCATAAAATTATAATTTATTATCGGTAAATGTTTGATTTGTATATTTTATATGCCTGTATACCCAATGTCACATAAAAATTTCTCAAGTGAAAAAAGAGTTACAAGTGGAAAAAGTTTTAAGAAATCATGGTTTAGAGCTAATGTTATTTTTATTCCTATTAATACTGGTTCCCTTTTTTCTTAGGAGAAAAAAATACACATACGTATACACATATTTTGTATTGTTGTGAAGAAGTAGATAGATGTGAATATGTGTGTATATATATATATATATATATATATATACACATATGTGTGCATATGTATAATAGGAACAGATAAATAGAAGTAAGGTACAGGAGAAGAACAAGAGAACACTCATAAAACTAATATCATATAAAAACTTCAATCATCTGAGAATTTTTTTAAATGGTAATTTTCAGGTAGTCCAATTATTCTTATTTCTCTTTAATCTATTCTCCAGATTGGCTGTTTTTCTGATGACATATTTCAATTTTTCTTCTAGTTTTTCATTCTTTGATTTTGTTTTATGATTTCTTGATGTCTTAAAATGTCATTAACTTCCCCTTGTCCAATTCCAGTTTTCAAGGAATTATTTTCTTCTTTAAGTTTTTGTTTCTCTATTTTCAGTTGGTTGACTTTCTTTTCATAATTTTTTTGATTTTCTTGTACTGCTCTTGTTATTTTTCTAATTTTTCTTCTATTTTATTTGATTTTTAAAGTCTTTTTAAGTTTTTCTAAGAACTCTTTTTGTGCTTGGGACCATTTGATATTTCTCATTGAAAGCTCCATTATCTTCCTCTAAACACGAACCCAGATCTTCTCTTCCCCATAGTAACCATCTCTAATTGGATTTTTTTCTTTTTTTGCTTACTCATCTTATTTATTCATTCATTTATTTTTGTTTTTAGCAGTATCAGTGTAATCAAGTTGTAGTCTTGTGGTATCAGGAATGAGGCTCTAAGCTGCAGGATCTTCTCACTGTTATTTTCTGAGGTCTGTCTCAAGCTCAATGTTGTCCTCTCCTCTCCACTTCTAAGCTATAACTAGGACTCTCCACCAACTCTGTCCCACAAATGATTATATTCCCTACAGTCCCTCCAGTGGCTGCAAACTACAACTGTTTTCTCTGATCTGGAATTGAAACCAGTGACTCTCCTACAAATATATGCTAGCTCCTTCTCCCTGTAGCCATAGCCTAGGGTCCCTGGTCAGCACAGCTGTCCTTGGTGTCCCTGGAGAGTACAAGGTCTTTCAGTCTTCTCAGTCTCAGACCTTTTCTCACTGTCTGCTGGATGAAAGTTTCAAAGTCAGACTACCTCTCAAACCAGGTGTCTCCAGGGCTCATTTGTCATTCTATATAGTTGACCTGGAGGTATTTGCATTTTACCTAAGCCAAACCTCCACCCCAGGAGGTGAGATCTTTCTTGGAGTCTTCTCAAATTGTCTTGAAAAGCCAGTTTCTGTTTACTTCTGATGCTCAGAGATAATGTTCTGTCTTATTTTGGGGGGTAAATTTGGAGAGCCAAAAGTTTTCTGAGCTAATCTGCCATCTTCTCAGAATCTTCTCTGTATTTGTTTCATAAAAGGAGTTTGATAAAAGTCCTTCTTTGCCTATTATTCTAAATAATTTATTAAATAAATACTGGAAATAGTTGGGCTTTAGATGTTTGATGGAATTCACTTGTAAATTCATCTGCTCCTGATGCCTTTTTTTTCCCTTGGGAAACCCATTTAAGGCTTGTTCAATTTCTTTTTCTTTTCTTTTTTCTTTTTTTAAAAAATATTTTATTTTATTTTATAATAACTTTACATTGACAGAATCCATGCCAGGGTAATTTTTTTACAACATTATCCCTTGCACTAGCTTCTGTTTCGATTTTTCCCCTCCCTCTCTCCACCCCCTCCCCTAGATGGCAAGCAGTCATATGTTAGATATGTTGCAGTATATCCTAGATATAATATATGTTTGCAGAATCGAACAGTTCTCTTGTTGCACAGGGAGAATTGGATTCAGAAGGTAAAAATAAACCGGGAAGAAAAACAAAAATGCAAATAGTTTACATTCATTTCCCAGTGTTCTTTCTTTGGATGTAGCTGCTTCTGTCCATCATTTATCAATTGAAACTGAGTTAGGTCTCTTTGTCAAAGAAATCCACTTCCATCAGAATACGTCCTCATACAATATCATTGTTGAAGTGTATAATGATCTCCTGGTTCTGCTCATTTCACTTAGCATCAGTTCATGTAAGTCTCTCCAAGCCTCTCTGTATTCATCCTGCTGGTCTCAATTTCTTTTTCTAAAATAGGTTTATTTAGATATTCTATTTCCTCTTCTGTTAATGTAAGCAGTTATATTTTTGTAAATATTTTCCATTTCACTTAAAGTGTTAAATTTATTGGGATATAATTGGACTATTTATTTTATTAAATATTTCTCATTTACATTTCAGATTCTGCCTGACTCAGGAGTTTCTCACACCCCTCCCTCCATTTGACATCACTGCTCTACACCATTTCATAAAGTAATATAGATTCATTTATTTATCATTTAATTAGGCGTTGAAATAAATTAATTTAAATGTAAATAGTTACCAAGCTTATTTCATCATTTCTATGTACATGATTTCTACATCTATACATCCAGCCTAAGTTTTTCTCCTGAGCTCCAATCCAACATCATCAGCTGCTTTTTGGACATTTTAAACTTGTGTCTCATATGCCTCTCAGACTCAACATGTCCAAAACACAACTCTTATATTTCCTCCTAAATCCTATCCTCTTCCCAACTTTCCTATTATTGTCAAGGACAGCGCCATCCTCCTAGTAACTAGGCTCACACCTTTCAAGTCATCTTCAATTCTTGCCTTACCCTTAGGCTACCTATCTAATCTTTATCATTCCCACCTTCACAGTATTAATATAAATACTCCCATAGTCTCAACCCACTTCAGGTCTTCAATATCTCTTGCCTAGACTATTGCAATAGCTTTCTGATCAGTCTCCTTGCTTCCTCTCTCTTCACGTCAATCCTTTCTGAGCTCAGTTGCCAAAATTATTTTCCTAAAATGTTGGTCCCCTAATATTACCCATCATCAGTAAGCTCCAGTGTTTCCTCATTCACTTCCAGGATCAAAAGTAAATTCCTTTATTTGGCATTTAAACTTTGTCATAACCTCATTCCTATCTTTGCAGTCTTCTTACACTTTAATCTTCTCTACACACTCCTCTATTATCTAGCTGCACCAACCTACATTATATTTTCTTGAATGTGATACTCTATTGCCCATTCCTGAAGACCTCTCCCTCCTCACCTCTGCCTTTTAATTTTCTTGGCTTCCTTCAAATCAGTTTGTTATACTTTTTGCAGAGGGCCTTTACAGGTTATCTGAATATTCTTATTCCTTCAGTTTACTTTCTATCTCTCTAATCGCAATCTCTCTCTCTCTCTCTCTCTCTCATTTCTTCCCTTCTCTTCTCCTTTTACTCTTCCTATCTCTTTCTCTATGTAAATGTACACATATATATATATAAATATATATATATATATACACACATTTGTGTGCATATACATACATGTATATGTTTATAAATGTGTATATACATATATTCATATATATATTTGTGGGTATATATACTTATATACCCTATATGTGTACTAAATGTGTACATATACACCTATATGTATACATAAATACATGTGTAAAGTTTTATTGATGTGTTTTATTTTAACATTACAAGTATTGGAATGGACCTAGTTGTTTACATATACTCTCCCACTTCTTGGAATATAGACTCCTCTAAGGGCAGGGACTACTTTTTTGCCTTTCTTTGTATTCCCGGCACCTAGAACAGTGATTGGCATATAGAAAAATCTTAATAAATGCTTGTTGATTGATTCAATCAACAGAAAGAAGCAGGTTGGTAAAAGTGATGCTTTAGAAATTAAGTTGATTAATTTCATTTTTGAAAATACTGTGTTTGAGGTTCCCAACATGTTTAGGAAAGTAGAGCAGATATGGGACACATGTTTAGGAAAGACATTTAGGCTGGAAAATTTTACAAAATAATAAATATTTACTGTAGATTCATGCCATTTCCTAAGATTTAGCTGGAAACCACTGAGCTATGCTCTTCGGGAGGCTATTTTCACTCTTTTGAGACCCTGCAGTAAATTGTTTCTCCAGCATGTGCTATAGAGGCACATACTTCCAGGAGGGAAAGCAAGATTTTTCATGAGTATAATGTCAAGGAAAAGAAAGCTGAACTTGAAGCACCAATTCAACTTCTGCCATTTGCTAATTGTATAATTGCCCCCAACACCTCTAAATATTGCTTTCTTCATCTGGAAAACTGGAATATCAGAACCTGAACATTACAACTTTGGTGTCATCCTCAACTCCACACTCTCTATTTAATATCTGCTACTAGCTCTTATGGCTGTTATTAAGGATCAAATGAAAAAAAAGTATACAGTGCTTTTCAAAGCTTACAATGCTACACAAATTTCAGTTATTAGAAGGAAAAAACTGGAGGAAAAGGGGACAGAAGACATACATATGAGTCCTGGCTCTATCCCTTTACTAATAATGGAACCTTAGAAAAATCACTCAAATTTTCTAAATCTCAGTTTTTTCATCTGTAATGGAAATTTGACCAAGTTCCTTCCAATACTAAAATCCTTTGTATAATTATTGTTGTTTTTGTCCTCCAGAAATCTGGTCCCATCACACAGCAGAGGCAAAAGGTTGTTTGTTTTATAATCAATCAAAAATGACTTTATTTTCCCAAGAATCTGTAAGTTTAGACCAAGAACTGAGCTGAGGAGAAAATTGTCCCTTTCTGACTACTCCATTCAAAGTCATAAAGTTTAATTCTCTTAGGTCTTCATCCCTGGACATGGCAAATTAGTATGAAACAGAGATTTAAGAGGAGGACTCCCTTTTTTTTTTCAGTAATCATTTCCCTCATCCCCTTTAGTGTCTATCACCATCACCACTGGGGGTATCCTGAAGCCAGATTGAAGAGTCAATTGCTAAATTTTCAGCATTTACATTTCTAAAATTGGTAATACTGTAAGTCCAGATAGGATTGTTTTATTAATTGTCTAGACTTCAGAATATTAATGACAGATTAAATTTAAAAATATGTCTGGCTTATATTTTGTTTTTAGAAAAATGATTATTAAACATTTACCAGCATACTCCTTACTATCAGCTCTCCTCCAATCAGCCTCTATCCAACCAAGTAGGAATTGATCATGGTCAATCCTGTTAAGAACCCTGAAGCCAGGACATGTAGATGGCACAGGTAGAGTACCAACCATGGAGTCAGTAGGACCTGAATTAAAATGGTCTCAGAGAGTTGACACTTAGCTGTGTGACTCTGAGCAAGACATTTAACTGGATTGACTTGCCAAAAACAAACAAGCAAACAAACAAAAACCTTGAAGTCATTTCTAAGTCACTTTAAACACCACCAGCAGCCTTCTGCTTTGGGCACAATTTGTCCATGTAATTGTCCTAAAAAGACTATTGAGGTAGATTGTGCTGGTGACATTTTTTTTCTTTATTTAAACATCCTTGTTTTACTTGAACAGAAGAAATCTTTTGTTAGCTAATTTATACTAAGTTTTTTTGGTGAAAGTACAAGACTCAAGTTTTAGTTGGACAGAATGGCTGGGTTCTCATTTAGTGATAGAGAGATGAGAAAATGGGACACTTTATCTGTGGGTTTTAAAATAAGTACAGAAAAGTATATGTTCTAGGGTAGCTCAAAGCTTGGGAAGTTTGTTGCCAGCACATACATACATATATAATATAGGGACAAATTTGGAACCAAGAATTGAGATGGCAGATGATATCTCCATGAATCATAGATCCATCTAGATTTCTTTGGCTGTGTTCTTTTCTCCTGGCATTTCCCCTTCCCTTTCATTTGCACAAGATTGAAAGACTCTTGATTTGAGAGAAAACCAAAGTAGCCATGGCTCATATCACTCCATGGCTTCTTTAGTAAAGTTCTCCCACTGAAAAGGGTTTGTGGATATATGATTTCATAAGGAAATGAGGCAGGAGTTAAAAAGACTTTTTAGCCCTAAGTTAAATGAAGGCATGGACCAAAGAACATGCATTCTGGAATGCAGGGGAAGGAATTTCAAAGACAGATAAAATTATTTTGGACTCTGTTGTTAGCTAATGGACTTATTGTTTTGTGTTCCAAACCTGTTTGATCCCAGGAGGTAAAAAACATTGTGAAAAAGGATTGTCTATTTCATATTATGAGAAGAAAAAGCTCAATTTTTCCATAATCTAAGCCTGGGATTTTGAAGGTCCTACCTTCCTAAAAAAGATCTGAAATTCAGATGTGAATTCCTGGTGAAAACTAAAAGATGGGAGGATCGACTTTCCCAGTTTTGAGAAGAGATACCACTATATGTAGAGACACCAGCTGAAATCAAAAGATAGAAGCACAGAAACTACACAGTCAAATGTACAATAAAGGAATGTTTGTTTAAAAAATACATCAGGGGCACTAATCTCAAAATGAACCAAGAGGCTGGCTAGGAACAAGAGAAAAGTGTTTTTTGTTATTTTAAACTGTATAGGGAAATAGAACATCAAAGAAGGGACAGGAACTTTGCTTGGAGTGAATGATATGAGGATAACTGACCACATAGACAAGACAACTGTTCCATTCTATTTTTTCCCCATCTTCTCCACTGAGGAAAATCATCTCTGCGTGTGCATACTTACATACACATACACATGCACACACAAATAACTAATAGGGAATTGATTCCTAAAACTAGTAAGATGGTATTAAAAGAACACCTACATGCTCTTGATAAGAACTAATAGACATGATTTCTAGGCTAAATTTGAAAGATCAAAGAAGAGAGGGAATAGAAGGTCAAAAAAGAACAACTATTGTATCAATTTAGAGAAAGGAAGGAAGAGAGAGACAGGAAGAAAGAGAAAGAAAGAAAGAAAGAAAGAAAGAAAGAAAGAAAGAAAGAAAGAAAGAAAGAAAGAAAGAAAGAAAGAAAGAAAGAAAAAGAAAGAAAGAAAGAAAGAAAGAAAGAAAGAAAAAGAAAGAAGGAAGGAAGAAAGAAAAAGAAAGGAAGGAAGAAAAAAAGAAAGGAAGGAAGGAAGGAAGAAAAAGAAAGGAAGGAAGGAAAAAAGAAAGAAAAAGGAAGGAAGAAGGAAGGAAGGAAGGAAGAAGCAAATATTTTCAAACTATAAATCAACAAGCTTTACTTTGCTTCCTAAGAAAATTCTGGAAAGGAACATAAAAGACATAGTGAACAGTTACTAATGGAAACAGTGATTAAAAAGAGCCAGTAGGACTTCAACAAGGATAGATCATGCCCAATTTCCCTCATTTCATTTTCTGACAGGATGAATAATTTGTGACAGATGTCAAACTCGCTGCCTGAGGGTCCCAAGAGTACTGCAAAACTTCTGAGTGAAGTCCAAACCAAATTAAAATGTAATTGGGAAGTGTTTAACAAAATATACAAAAAACATATAACATAGATGGTGTCAATTTATGGTTTCCTAATTCTCCATGACTGGTGAGTCAATAGTATAAAGGGGCTATCAAAAAAAGCTAAGTTCATCTAGGGTTTCATTAAAATAGGCAAATGTTCTAGGGATGGAGAGGTGATGGTTCCAACCAGCTCTATACGGGGCAGAATTCTTCTGGGAAATCATATTTACTCCTAGGGGCCTACATTTAGGAAGGAATATAATAAGCTATAGTGCCTGGAAGAAGATAAACAGGCTGGTAACAAGCTTTCAATCTGCCTCATTTTAGGATTTGTTGAAGAAGCTAGAGTAGTTTAGATCAGAAAAGAGAAATCTTGGGAGAGTCATGAATAATGTCCTTAAATTTTTGAAGGGCTGTGATGTGAAGATAAAATGAGACTTTGTCAGTGCAACCCCAGAGGACACACAAAAGCACTGAATGGAACCTGCAGAGGCTAATTTTGGCATGATATCATGTAAAAACTTCCCTAACAATGACAGCTGTCCAAAAGTGAAATTGTGTTGTCCTTCGTGCTCCAAGAGCACCCAATGACTATGAATTATATAAAGTCATGATCTTGGCTTATGAATCAGAGGCTCTCAGTGTGGGACATTAAATCAAAAAGCCATCTAATGCAACCCAAACCTGAACAAGTATCTCCGCTACAACATTTCTGACATTTGGTCATTCTGCCTTAGCCTGAAGATTCTGATGAGTAACTTGTTACTTTCCAAGGCAGCCTGTTCACTTTCAGATATTCAAATATTAGGTGATTTTTTCCCTTTGTTTTTGTCTGTTCTGTTCAGTCTTTCTGTCATGTCTGATGTTTCATAACCCCTTTTAGGATTTTCTTGGCAAATATACTAGAGTGGTTTGTCATTTCCTTCTCCAGCTCATTTTATAGATGAGGAAACTGAGGCAAATAGGATTAAGAAACTTGCCCAGGTTCACACAATTAGGAAGTATCTAAAGTCATATTGAAATTCAAGTCTTTTTGACTCTTAAGTCCAATGTTCTATCTACCATGTCTCATAGCTACCTCTAAAACCTATCTCCCTAAAGGACCCACATGTGCAAAAATGTTTGTGGCAGCCCTTTTTTTAGTGGCAAAGAATTGGAAAAGGAGTGGATGCCCATCAGTTGGGAAATGGCTGAGTAAGTTATGGAATAAGAATGCAAGGGAATATTATTGTTCTATAAGAAATGATAAGCAGACTGGTTTAAGAAAAGCCTGGAAAGACTTAGATGAACTGATGCTGAGTGAAGTGAGCAGACCCAAGAGAACATCATACACAGCAATAAAATTATGAGATGATTAATTGTGATGAACTTGACTCTTTTCAACAATGAGGTGATTCAAGGCAATTTCAATAGAGCTGTGATGGAAGGAACCATCTGCATCCAGAGAGAGGGCTGTGGGGACTGAATGTGGATCAAAGCATATAGTATTTTCACCTTTTTTGTTGTTTGTTTGCTTGTTTATTTTTTTCCTTTCTTGTGTTTTTTTTTCTTTTGATCTGGTTTTTCTTGTGCAGGAGGATAAAGATGGAAATATATTTAGAAGAATTGCACCTGTTTAACCTATATCTAATTGATCCGATTGCTTGCTGTCTTGGGGAAGGGGGGTGGGAGAGGAAGGAGAGGGAGAAAAAAATCGGAATACAAAGTTTTGCAAAAGTGAATATTTAAAACTATTTTGGCATATATTTGGAAAATTAAAACATTATTTAAAATTTTCTAAAAATTAAAAAAATAAAACAAAACCTACCTCTTGGCAGTTTGTACCCACTGTTTCTAGTTCTTTCCTCTCAGGCTAGATCAAATACTTATGAAATAATTATATATCTCTTGCTCAGGACAATTCACCAATAAAATCAGCTAAAATGTCTCTCAGAATTTTTCTTTTCCAGACTAAACATCCTGATTTCCTTCAAACAGACAAATCCTCATATAGCAATGTCTCTGCCACATTCAGCATCCTGTTAGCCCTGATCTGGACAAATTACAGCTTATCAATTTCTTTCCTAAAATGTGTATCCCAAAATAGAACATGATGCTCCACATGTAGTTAGGCCAAAGTAGAGTAAAGTGAGACAACTGCCTCACTGTCATAGCTCCCATTTCCTAAAACATTATTTCCTAACTAGAATTCTGGCCCAATATGATAAGAGATATTTTATCCTGCTTTTACTCATTTTTTTTTACTTTTTCTTTTAAAAAAACTTCTTAATAATGTATGTTGGGAAGGAAGTGGATGAAGGGGTAAACAGACAAATGGGCTAATTTCATTTCATAATGTGACTGGTTGATGGGCATAGACAAATAGACCCCAACACCTAAATCTAAATAATACATCCTGGTAACATTCTGGGTAACTCACATTTATATGATACTTTAAAATGTACAATGTTGGAAAAGGTAGGTGGTACAGTAGATAGAGTATCTACTGTAGTCAGAAGGCTGAGTTCAAATCTGCCCTCAAATATTTACTAGGTATATGATCCTGGACAAGCCACTTAACTTTATATGCCTCTAAAATTTCTTTTACACTGTTTTCTCCAACCTATCTTGTGATATCTGTAATGTAAGGATTATCTTCTTTTTGCAAATGAAGACCTTGAGTAAGTATGGCAAGTTCTGAAGTCAGAATTTGAAACCAATTCCCCTGATTCCAAGTGCTTCATTCTTTTTGCTGTACTACACTGACTCTCATAAACTCATAGGTATTTATGTCAAAGACTAAATAAGATTATATAAATCATGTCTTAATTTTTCCTCATTTATCATGAATTCAAAGTATAATATACGATACATGTCCTGAGACATCATTTGCATTATTTTTCAAACTTAGGCTTTCTTAAAGATTACAACCTGGATGTAGTCTTTTCTACTTAAAGACTTTTTTTACATAAGAGTTAACTTTATATGCCTTTTAAATGTCTGAGTACGTATATGTGAAGTAAAGAGAGAGACTGATAGGGCTGAACCTGTGATTTCATTGATCTAGGAAACTCTACAAATGCCCTTTCTCTGTACTTAAGATTTTAAAGAATTGCCAGTGATGTCAAACTCAAAGAGAAACGGGATCACTAATCTATATCTAAAGATCTCTGAGGCTACATATTGATTTAATTTTAAAATATAATTATCCATATTCTATTGCATTTTTATTTAGTTTGTTAAATATGTTCCAATTATATTTTAATCTGTCTTAGTTACACTAGTTTTCTGTATTAAAAATTAAGCAATATTTTAGTTGGGTAAGATAACAGGAAAAGATAATGATAAATGTTGGAGGGGATGTGGAAAAACTGGGATGTTAATACATTGCTGGTGGAATTGTGAACTGATCCAATCATTCTGGAGAGCAATTTGGAACTGTGCATAACCTTTGATCCAGCAGTGCCTCCTCTGGATTTATATCATGAAGAAATCATAAAAAAGGGAAAAGGACTCACATGTGCAAAAATGTTTGTAGCAGCCCTTTTGGTAGTGTCTACAAACTGGAAACTGAGTGGATGCCCTGATATCAATTGGAGAATGGCTGATTAAGTTATGGTATGTGAATGTTATGGAATATTATTGTTCTATAAGAAATGGTTAGCAGGATGATTTCAGAGAGGCCTGGAGAGATTTACATGAACTGATGGTAAGTGAAGTGAGTAGAACCAAGAGAACATTGTACATAGCAATAACATGATTATGTAATGATCAATTCTGATGGATGTGCCTCTTTTTAACAATGAGATGATTCAGACCAATTCCAATAGATTTGTGATGGAAAGAACCATCTGCATTCAGAAAGAGGGTTATGGGGACTGAATGTGGATCACAACATAGCGTTTTCACTTTTTTTTTGTTGTTTGGCTTGCTTCTTGTTTTCTTTTTCATTTTTTCCTTTTTGATCTGATTTTTCTTGTGCAGCATAATTGTGGAACTATGTATAGAAGAACTGTACATGTTTAACATACATTGAATTACTTTCTGTCTAAGGAATGAGGTAGGAGAACAGGAGGGAGAAAAATCTGGAATACAAGATTTTGCTAGGGTGAATATTGAAAACTATTTTATGTTTCTTTGTGGTTATGTTATCTGTGCCTTTCTATTTGGTCTCTGATCACAAAACCCATTGTTATCTCTCTCCTATCAGTCTAAATTTAAAAAGTCAGAGGAAGGAAAGAAGGGAATGGATAAAAGGCAACAAAAAGAAATGAAAATGTCCCTTTATTCTATCAAGTAACTTCTGCCCTGTGTGTAAATTGTTTACTGAGACCCCAGAGGATGCAACAAGAAAACTTATCCTCTCTCATCGAGATGAACAGAAATTGTTCCACCAGCTTCTCTCTCTATCTCCTTGGGAATATATATATATATATATGTATATATATAGTATAAAACCAACCTATTCCCATTTGGTAATAATTTTTTTTTACCATGACACTCCATGAAAAAAAGAGAAATGTAAAACAGTCTTCAGTCTACTTGATTCCACTTCACTTCTAAAGAGGCTATGACAAAGTGAGGGAAAAGATGCAGAATGTGGTTGGTATCACATCATTTTTAGACCATCTATAAACAGTAACTTAATTGTTGGTTGTCTAAAGATAATCTCTTTTGCAATGAACAATAACTGAATATATTGCTGAAGGAACTAGATCATATCATTCTTGACATTCTCCCTATAAATAACATCAAAAGATAAGAAGGGAAAATAGAAGTCAAAATACAACTCTGAAGTTCTCCTATGAGAATTAGTAGAGTTGATTTCATCTTGCAACCAAGGTCGGCAAAACAACAACAAACAAACAAAAACAAAAACAACCACAATTTCCTAGGATAATTCAGCATCTTATATTGCACTGTTCCTTGTAAGAATTTGGGAAGAAAAAAGACCGACATGATGCTAATTCTAGCTTCTCTTCCAAAATCTATTGCAAAGGATTAAAAGGTAGACAAAAAAATCTATGAGGATCTTGGTAAAACCTACCAAATTAAATCTATGTGTACTTTGCCTTCCAGTAACTTAAATGCAGGAAGAAATGAGTAAGGAATGAGAAAGACCAAAGATTTATAGACCACACAGAAGTTTCATGCCTATAAATCTTTATACTTTCTCTTAGCAAATGAAAGGCAATAGATATGACAAACATTCAATGATATCACCAAAAATATTAAGTTGATTATACTTTACCAGATAAGTAACTACTCTTTACTGATGTGGAAATTATTTCTGTGGCTGCTAGATTCTGAGTGAGCAGGCTATAATATATTGCAAATGAGGAATTATGCAGGAAAGGTGTATGAAGGATTTCACCAAAGCAATGTAAGACTACGGGATAACCAATGGACAACCCATGTGATTCAGAGAGAATGTGACTGTATTTATGTGATGTCAAGAAAACTCAAAGAGGGTACTTAGTGCAGTAAGCCTTATTTTCCTTATATTAAAAAAAATAGTTGTACCAGTTATCACTGAATCCTTCCCTCCTTTAAACTATGGCCTGTGAGGAGTCCATGACTTGAAGCCCTCTTCCCTGTGATCACATTAGGCAGTTAAGGGATGGAATTCCCTCCTAACTATATTATTCCCAACCTCTCCTCCTAGATAGCTAATTAGAATATTGGACATGAAAAGTAAATTTCTTTTTATCCCTGGGGAGGGAAAAAAAAACCCCTCACCTCTGGCTCAAATGATTATAAATCTGTAGATCATAATAGAGAGAAGCAACATGAAGTTTTAGTTTTTATCTTCTCTCATATTTGACTTAACAGTGCTGTGTGTTCAATACCTGAACATGTTCTGAGCTTTTTTCCCTTTATGCTCCTTTGTTCTGTTCACAGTCTGACACTCAAAGGGAAAACAGCAATGGCTACTTTCTAGTCCAGGCAATTCTTTCTCCACCTCAGGGTTTAACAAGTCTTTATATTATATATGCCATAAGACAATGATGAGCACGTGGTTTATAGAAAATCCACTTGGTCAGTGGCAATGTTTCTTCTTATCCCTTAAGCCATCACTTTGAGTTTCCCTGAAAGGTTGAAGCCATTCAGGAAAATTGGTCGCCCCATGGCACTAGCAACAACATCAAAGGTTTGTGAGTTATCAAAAGCAGAGCACTGGTTCCTTTCTGGAGTAACAAAGACAACCCTGCATGCAATAAGCTTGTTATACAAACAGACCAAAAAAAAAAAAAAAGAAAAGAAAGAAAGAAAGAAAGAAAAGGGAAAAAAATTATCCTTTACAGCCCAGACCTTATTGTTCAAAGAAAAATTGATAGAAACCAGTTTCCCTCTCTCTCTTTTCTCCAGATCAAAATGATTGTGAAATTTACCATTAGTCAATATTCTCTCATAGTTATGTCCTATTCATGGAATTAATGGAATGTCCTATCCAGCAGGGAAGCTGTCACTTTAGCTAATTCCTTCCATTGAGGGTCACAAGAAAAAGTAACACAAGAATTGTACCCAAATCTGCCATGTGTCATGAGTTTTGTTGACAAACATCGTCACTGTTAACAAATCCACACATACACCTAAGTGAGCAATCTTTCCTGCACGTCATTGTCATTTAATGGGATGTGCCTGTCTACAGTGACTTGTCTGGGAAATGGTCAAAGATTGTTCATTTATGTATGTTGGGCAAATTCAATTCCCCTAGATCTGCAGTGAACAGGCATGAGGCCAAAAGCTGAAAGCAAAGGTTTTAACTCCCCCAACAAGAAGATTTCATTATTGATTTAGTTTTAAAATGTAATGTCTTCTATGTTTTATTGTATTTTGTTTATTTTGTTAAATATTTCACAATTACATTTTAATTTGGTTTTGGTGGGCACTCGGGAGTATGGTGAACCACATAACTCTGCTCATGTGGATGCAGCAAGTTCTATTACTTTTAATCAAAAAAGGGTCTGGCCCATGGCAGGCCAGCCAATTGACACAATGAATAGAGAACTGGGTTTGGAACCAGGAAGACTCATCTTCCTGAGTTCAAATCTGGTTTCAGACACATCATAGCCATGGAACACTGAGGCAAGTCACTGAACCCTGTTTGCCTGTTTCTCATCTGTAAAGTGAGATGGAGAAGGAAATGGTCAATAATTCTAGTAGTTTTGCCAAGAAAACAGCAAATGGTGCCCCAACTCAACAACAACAAAAAGACGTGGCACACGGTAAGTGTTAATAAATGCATGCTCTATCAAGTTGCCTACTTTGAAAAAGTGTGATCATATTAATCTTTTGGTGTTCAGCCTACTGACTGTTGTTTGTTCTTTGTTCTCAAAGAAAACCATGATATCAGGGAGGTGATGTCATGACACATGAGTAAATTGGATTTCCTTCTATTCCTCCTCCCGCCACATCCTCCTCCCCCACATACACACATGCACAAAAATAAAATAGAGAGAAAAAGAGAGATGGTAATACTCTACTACTTTACCTTGGAAGTGGTTATAGAAAGACACTAATAAATATTTAAGATAAACAGAAGGGTAAATGGGAATACTAAATATCATTATTGATCAAAAAAGAGCCTTTACAGCTCCAAATCTGTATGATTTGTATTGTTACAGAAAGACACTAATAAGTATTGCAGGTATTGTGCAAGGTCACTTGCCTCACTTTCCCTCCAGAGACATCTATATCTGGCCAGATATAAATAACTGGAGATGGCCCTGGATGAAATGGGAGACCTTAAGACTTTTTAAGCTAAGTTTGCCTGAGGTTTCCCCCATTCAGTAATTAAAGCTAGGTTGCAATTGAGGCAAAGAGTCTCCTCTTTCACCTAGTGCAAAAATGAAGACAGGGGTGGAGGATTTGAGGTATTATGTAATAAAAGGAGAGGAGGGGAAGAAAAGGGAAATAAGCATTTATATTATATCTACTATGTACGAGGCATTGTGCTAAATCCTTTTGCAAATATTGTCGATCTGATCCCCACAACAACCATATGAAGTGCTATTATTAGCTCCATTTTGCAGATAAGGAAACTGAGTCAAACAGAGATTAAGTATCTGAGGCCATATTTAAATATAGGTTATCATAACTCGAGGCCCAGTATTCCATACATTATACCACCACCTATCTCCTAGAACATCTAAGTAATCAATTCAATTTGATTCAACACACATCTATTCAACATCTCCTATGCCCCATGCCCCAGGTAGTTGCCCACTAAGACTGCAAATTGCACAGAACACATATCATTCTACATTGATAGGGCTAGTTTTCTCATTAGGAATTCTCTGTGCTAGTGAAATAAGTCTAGTTTGGGGGGAACAAAAAGAAAGGCATTGTGCTAATCTCTGATTTAAAAAAAAAAGTCCTTCTCAAGGAGTTTACATCCTACTAGTGAGCCTACTATATAACTTAATTTCCTATCTGTAATAATAAAGATTATTTCCTAATCTAATCTACCTGCTGTCAAGGTAAAAAGATGTTGGGTCTAAAGCTTTCTGAGGTTCTACTGAATTTAAGCCCTAAAAATTTACAATGTCTTTGTCATTCTTTATGACTCCTGGTAATAGTAAGGTATGTGGGCCTGTTTGTTCCTATACAAAATGGTCCCAGACACCTGTTTGTAATTCATGCTATTTACTCTCGCATTGTCTGCTGGCAGTCCTTCAGCAACTCCATCCTCTTATTGCTTCAAATCTTCCATCTACATGTAAAGAAGGCCAGGGTAGGGTGGGGGGTATAACTGAAGGAGAAATATCCAAGACTGTTTAATCAGTAAACTTAATTTACATCCAAGTTTAAGTAAATTTAGAATGGTTCTTTGTCACTGTCAGGTGAGGAACCTAGGATTTTCATTTGTTTTAGGGGTATTTGTTACAATATAAATCATACAGATTTGGAGCTTTAAGGGGTCTTTTTTGATCAATGATGATATTTAGTAGTTCCATTTACCCTTTTTTTGCCTTAAATATTTATTAGTGTCTTTCTATAACCACTTCCAAGGTAATGCAGTAGAGTATTACCATCTCTCTTTTTCCTCTCTTATTTATTTATTTTTTTGTGTGCAAGTGTACATGTGGGGGAGGAGAATGTGAAGGGAGGAGGGAATAAAAAGTTAAGAAGGAATAGAAGGAGAACTTGTCCTTGAACACAGAGTAATTTAATTTAAAAGACCAACTTTGTTCTCTCTCCACTCTGCACTAAAGTTTCTCTGTCACCTGCTAACTTGTTCAGAGTGCTTCAAGTTCAGCCTTAGGATTAGATCACCCTTACAAAGCAATTTAGCTAAATTCCCAGGATGCTAGGTCAAGTGACAAAGAATCCAGAGGGAACTCCCTCATATTCTTAATCAGCCCCAACAAAACAAAATGTATGATGGGATTTAACTAGCAATTTGTCTTCTGGGAGCTATCAGAGTGAAGAAAAATGCATAGGGATCCCAGGTGAAAAAAAACAAACTGCTGAAGGAGTGGGGAAGGGGAAAGCAGGGAAGAGAACAGAGAAGAATAAGTCAGATCAAGGAGGATCTCATAGAGTGGAGGTGAGAGAGAAAGCACAAAATCTGGTGACTTCATATTTGAAATAGCTATTCTTGTTAATGAGGTACTAATGAGAAACTAATTGTTTCTCCAACCATTCAAATACTAGTGCAGTCTAAATTTTGGCACGACCCAGATCCCCTCATACTAGTTATGGTTCTGCCTTGGCTTTATAGACTTTGAATTAAGCACCCAGTTTCATTCATAGCATTGTAGTTTTCTTCAAGATGGCAAATGTGGTCATTATCCTCTTCTATTCGTCTTTTTTTTAAAAAATGGCATAAAATTAGTCAACCAGTTCTGACATAATAGTTCCAAATATGTTTTACTTGAAACACATTTAACTTCATTTACTCTTAACTACACTTCCATTAGTAACTAACTCTATGCACCAAATTAAGCATTAGTGTTGTGCAGTGAACTGAGCCCACTCTTGCTGAGGTCAGACCTCAGTAGATCTCAGTTATCCAGAACATTGCTTGGAACTTACACAAGGAGCAAAATTCCCCTGAGCCAAAAGAATAAGGTTAGGGATTGGGGAAAGGAAAGGGAGGATTGAGGTAAGGATAGAATAAGCATGAGAATAGGAATAGGAACTAAGCCTGGGATTTCATTTAAAGAAAATTCCCTTTTTGAATGAAGGTCAGCATCTTCTTTGCAACTTAAAGTCATAGTTTCTTAGAGCAAAGTTTCTTAAATTTTTTTCCACTTAAAATTTCTCCTCACACACACACTTTTTCCACTCTGGGGAGAAATTTTTATATGACCTGGGTATATAAGTATATATAAAATAGGTATACAAATCAAACATTTACTGATAACAAATCATAATTTCACAACTGTCACATTCACTTACAAGACCCTATGTGGGGTCGAGGAACACAGTTTAAGAAACTAGGACTTAGATCACTGAAAGATTAAGTGACATACCCAGATTCACGAGGCCAGTGTGTCAGGAGTGAACAAACCTAAGTCTTCCCAGTCTCCACTAACCTATACTCACAAGTGAAAAAAATTAAAGTTTTGCAAAATATGACTATCTCAGACCAGAGGATAAGCATAGAACAAATCTATACAAAATCAGTTTTCTTAGGATAAATTTAAATTAAATTACATGACTGATTTAACAGTCTGATTTCCCCTTCAATTATTTTCTGCCCTTCCTTATATCTAGACAGAAAATTTGAAACTTGAGATTGTTGTAAGTTGACACACCAAGAAATGCCAGCTGACAATGAAAAAGTAGATAGCAGAATTAGAAACAGGTGTATGCAACCATTTCATGTAAAAGTAAACAGCCTTATACATCTTACAATTGCCAAGAGTCATAAAAATTTTTAAACAAATCACATTAAGTCAATTCTATTTCTATTTCTTTTATCCACATCCTGATTGTTGAATAGTGATAGCCCTAAGTTCTTGAAGGATATACAAAAAGAGCATAAGCTCTGGCAAATCTTACCAAGCTGAAGATTTCACATTCAGGATCTTAGATTTGGAACTGGAAAAGATCTTAAAGGTCATAAAGTTCAACTTCCCATTTTCCCATTTTACAAATGAAGAAACTGAGTCATAAAAAGATTGAATGACTTGCCTGGAGTCATACAGTTTATAAGTATCTGGGTCAGGATTTGAACTCAGATCCTTCTAACTTTAAATCCAACATTATTCATTATACTACTTACCTACATCATCTGGGCAGTGGTAGTTAACTTTATGTTCTTTGAAACTTAAGCTAGTTAAATTCTGAGAGAAAAATGATGAAAACATTGGGCACTAGGTAATGAATATTTTGGCTACATGATTCAGAAAAATTGATCAGGAGCTGAATTCAGCATTTGTGGATGAGTACCCACAGTTGTGAAATCATGGGTTAGTTAAATATAGGAAATATAAGGTATATTGCCGTTTAGATTTTGCCCATGTAGGTTATATTTGTTCACATGGGTCTGTCTAGATATGGCTGACAAAGTTGCAAGAACTGACATCTCTAGTATCTCCTCTCCCCATTCTTCTTTGAGGGAAACTTTAATTCCTAATAGGTGGAATGGAGGTTGGAGTCAGAAGTTGCTCAGTTGTTAGAGGAGATACTGGACTTGAATTATATGTATCTACTTCTTTAAATGTTATTAGTCACAGGGAAGTAGTTATTAGTTTCAAGCTATCCTCCTGATTGCAATTCCTTAATGGAAAAGGAGTATCCCAAGGTCTGTATGTAAGGTTTGACTCCCTTCTCACCAGATGCTACTTCCACAATGAACCCACATAGTAAATATCAAACTAAAACATTTATCCAAGTTGATAGTAAATCAAAAGTAAAAGAAGGTAAACACAGATAATATGTAAACAGACAATGCAGAATAAAGGAGCTCTCCCATTTAGAATAAGATAATTCAGTTCCACAGAGATTCCCAGATATTACCCAAAGGAAAATTCCTCAGTCTCCAATATAGCAAGCTAGGAATAGGAACATGAGAGAGACTGTCCATTTCTTTACATGTTGGTATCTTCTCAAACTCTGTTATATATTATTATGATTTGTTATAACTAATTAAGTATTGATTTTTATTTAATTTATTTTTAGGTTATATTTGTATATTCATTTTTATATATTCCACATGAGTCATATTAAAAGAGGAAAATCAAAACAAAAGAGAAAAACCCACAAGAAAGAAGGAAAAAAAAAACAAGAAAAAAAAGTGAAAATAGTAGGCTTCAATCCTTATTCAGTCTCCATAGTTCTCTCTCTGGATGCAAATAGCATTTTCCATCCAAAGTTTATTGGAATTCGCTTGGATCACTGCATTACTGAGAAGAGTTAAGACTATCTTGCTATTGCTGCTGTTTTCCTATTTCTGCTCATTTCACTCAGAATTAGTTCATGTAAGTCTTTGCAGGCTTTTCTCAAGTCAGCCTGCTCATCATTTCTTATAGAATAACAATATTTCATTACTTCCATATACCTATTCAGCCATTCACTAATTGATGGGCATCCATTCAATTTCCAATTCTTTCCCACTAAAATAGTGCTGCTACACACATTTTTGCATATATAGGTCCCTTGTTCTTTTTTTATGATCTCTTTGGGATACAGACCTAGTAGTAAGACTTTTAGATCAAACAGTGTGAACAATTTTATAGCCTTCTGGGCATAGTTAGGTATTAATTTTAATAGCATAAGTATTCTTAATAAGATAAGTTCAACAATGTGAAGTTAATCATTGGAACATCAAATTAATCAATAATCTTTCTCATCTGAGAAGGTTCAATTTCAAAGAATCACAGAATTTTAGAATTTAGTCACCATCTGCTCTAACCCATATACTCCTATACCATGACAAATTATTATCTATTTGTCCTCCAAGAAGAAGTAACTCACTACCTCTTAAGATACACTTTTATACAGTTCTAATTAGTAGAAAGGTTTTCCTGACATCAAGACTAAAATCTACCCTTTTATAAATTCTTCCCCTTATCTCTGGTTCTATTTTCTGGAGCCATATAGAATAAGTCCAATGTCTCCATGTGACAGCCATTCAGATACTTGAATACCACTATCACATATTCTCTAAATCTTCTATTCTCCAAGTTAAACATTCCTATTTCTCTCAACCAGTAGTCATATGACATAGACCCAAAGTCTCTGCTTCCTAGTTGCCCTAATCTGAGTGATCTCTAGTTTAGGCAATGTCCTTTATAAACAAAGTCACCTGGTTGAGGTCCAACAAAGGCAGAGAATGAAACTATTGTTTCCTAATTGCTAGAAGTTATGTCTTTCAATGCACCCATACTTTACATTTATCTTTTTTTTTTTGTCTATCAAAAACTGGTGATTCATTGAGATCATATCCCATCAAAATCATGATGCATCTTTCTAAAAAACGGAACTCTGCCTCCTCCAACTTCAACTTACAAAGTTGATTTTCTTGTATCCAAGTATCAGACTTTACATTTATCCCCACTAAATTTTATTAAATATATCTAATATCTAATAATTTTATTAGATAGTCTAATTCTCTAGTATTTATACTTTCTGTTATACTTCCCTCCTCTAGTTCTTGGCTTTCCCATAAAAATCTCAGTGATACATATCAAATCAAATTTGCTTCTTTTTGTTTCTTATCCAAATTTTGAGTATTTGTGAATATGCATCTAAGGGCATGGTTTTGTTATTGGCTCCTTTCTTGTATTTTTGTCTCCTATGAACTTCTCTGAGCCTCTACTGCTATTCTTCTATCTTTGTAGATACTAGGGAGTATACCTAGGCAGTTTTTTCCTTCTCTTATACTTTTTAGTTTAAAGTCTCTTTGGTTGGAAACATCAGAATCTAACTCATTTTAATTCTCACACAGAACTATTTCCTATAAGCAACCAAAATTACCAAGGCATTTAAACTTAAAGCATATTTGTTAAAATGACAAATTGGATTCACATATAACTTCAGTTAAGAAAGAAATCATTATGGCCCAGTGAGTGATGTTTTCTATCCTCTTTAATTTCAAAATGCTTCTACTTTAGTTTCTTCATAAGACTTACAACATCAACATGGGAAGCCTTAGTAATATGGGAACTTTGCTGTCACAGATCACAGACCCTGCTCAATGTGAGTTGCTTTCCTGATCTTCCAAAATGACATTCTTTGTCCTCTGGATGTCTTCTGTCTTTGGTTTATCTGCTTTCTACATCTTGGTCATAGGGAAGCACAGTGGATAGAGTGCCAGGCCTGAAATCATGAAGACTTTTCCTAAGTTCAAATCTGACTTCATCCACTTATTAGCTGTATGATCTTGGATAAGTCACTTAACCCTTTTTACCTCAGTTCTTCATCCGTAAAATGACCTGGGAAAGGAAATGGCAAACCACTCCAGTATCTATTCCAAGAAATCCCCTAAATGGGATCATAAAAAATTGTATATATCTGAAACAACTGAATAGCAACAACAAAATTATTGTCATACACTGGAATTTTTCCCCCTTTTTCTTGTTGAACTTCTGTTGCTTTACTCAGTGCATTTAAACATGTGTTCTAAGTCTACAACATTAAGGGAAAACAGGTTATTCCCTCTCTATTTATGAGCTCTCAACTACCATTCTGACAGGGGAAAGGGATTAAGAAAGAGAAGGCCAACTATATGATGCTGGCTTTCATGCATATTGCTACACAGAAAATCATAGCCCCTCTTATGTCTTGATGCAAACACTTGTAGAAGAAACTTCTCAGAGTCTTTTAAATGTAAAATGACTATTACATTTTTTTTTTTTGGTCTGGCACTAAACCTTTGCAGATCTCTAAGGATCCTTAAAAGTCATGCTCTTCCATTTCCAAATCCCAGTGGTTTTTGTTTAATCAAGATGTGTTTATTTGTCATCCCTTTTCACAAGAGTTTTTAATAATCCCCAGAGAGAAAGACCAAACTTTTTCTTTTTTTAATTTGGGGACTTCAAAAGTCTTAAAAATAGCTAATTCTTTTTTGGGAATTTATTTTTACTCCTTTTAAACTGAAGAAGACTCTTTCCTGCTGATATGATATTAATTTATTAATTGGATCTAGAGCCAAAAGAGGAATCTTACTGTCTTTGTATGTCATGGAGCTCTTTGGAAGTCTGGTGAAGAACTATAGAACCTCTTCTCAGAATAATGTTTTAAGTAAAATACAATACACTACATTACGAAAAAAACCAATTTATTTATAACCTAGACTAGTCTGGGCATGCACAGTTTGCCTAATATGAAGAAGCCTTTGTCCAGATTGCCTAATGTGGGTAAGGTAGCTTGCTTTTATTGACTGCTTTCAGCTTTAACACTGATGAACCTGAGCTGCTGGCTCTCTTTCCTCCACTTCCTTTCTGTTGGTCTTTTTCATCATTCTCTTTTTGAGAGTTCCATTTTACTCATAGCAAGGATACCATGAACTAAACCAATGAAAGGGGTAACATTTTACTTCCCTACTCCCTCTTACCCCTTTCCAAGAAATGGGCCTGGGAGTGTTTGTTTCTATTCAGCATTGTTTGTCCTCCTCAGTTTCAAGTCTCCAAGGTGATCCTTGGGCAACAGCAAGTAACCTTGAAGCCAGGATTGCAGGAAGCAAAGTACAGTCAACCAGCCTACATGGAAGTCCTGAGAAAGCAAGGTACCTGGGACTCAAACTTTAGAAGAGAGTTGGATTTGAAACTGAGACTGTGCCTTATGGAAACCAAGCTGAACTACAAACCCCAGAGACTGAGAGGATATGAGAGAGAAAAAAAGATTTGGTCCCATGTATTGGGGTATATTTGTATATTTTATTATCCTTTTTTTCTTATAGTTGTTTGTTTTTAATTATTTAGTTAGCATTTTATTTTCCTCCAATAACATCTGAAAAACAATTTTTAAACATTTGTTTTCTTTTTATTTCAATTCCAAATTCTTTCCTTTCTTTTCTACCACCTTCATTTAGAAGCTAAGCAATTTGATATCGATTGTACATCAGTAGTCATGCAAAACATTTTCTTATTAATTATGTTGTTAAAAACATAGCCCCCCCCAAAAAAAAAAACAAAGAAAAATAAAATTTAAAAAATATGTTGCAATTTGTATTCAGACTTCATTAGTTCTTTCTCTGGGGATGGATCACATTTTTCATCACAGGTCCTTGAGAACTGTCTTAGATCAATGTGTTTCTGAGAATAACTAAATCATTAACAGTTGATTATCTTACAATATTGCTGTTACTGTGAAAAATGTTCATTGGCTCCATTAATTTCACTTTGCATCAGTTGATAGAATTTTTTCCAGGTTTTTCTGAGAGTATCTTGCTCATCATTTGCAATACCACAGGAGCATTTTATCACAATCAATATACCACAACTTGTTCCACCATTCCTCAATTTAATTATTTTTTAAAGTAAATATTCCTTTGTAAAAACTAATCTGAGGCAGAGCCAAAATGGCAGAGAACAGAAAGGTCTTTATCCGAGCTCTTCCTAACATCCCTCAGATAAACACCAGATCAACCCTCTGAACTGGTTTTGAAATGAGAGAACACACAAATATTTGGAAGGTAACAAATTTGTAGCAGAAGATTGTTTTGGAAGAAGTTCAGAAAAGGTCTGTTTCAATTGGGTTGAGGTGGGAGAGAGGGAGATGGCTGAGTGCAGGCACAGTGCAGGGACTTAGGGTGCTGTGATGTCTGTGCCAGGGAATCTACTTGGAGGCTTTTAGCCAAAATATAGCAGTGTTAATTGTTCTGTCCTGGTTAAAAGCCACGGGATCAGCAGATTTGCTGTGAGACATCTAATACGAGTCCAAAAGACAAATAGTGAGCCTCTGAACCCCAGAATAATGTGGATTTGGTCACACACCACCCAGCAAAGGAAGGAAGTCAGCAGCACTACCCCAAGGCAGCATAAAGCCACTGTCGCCTGTAGAGGAAGTTTGGAATAATCTCCCCTTTCCTCTAAGAACAGACCTCAACCTTTAAAAAATGAACAAAAAACCAAAAAGGGCTCTTACCATAGATAGTTTCTATGAAGACAGATAATAGACTTCAAGCCCTGACAATGTTAAAGGCAAATTGTCTTCAGATGAAACCTCAAAGGGTGATATGAGTTGGTCCCTAACTCACAAGACTCTCTTGAAAGAATTCAAAAAGGATCTTAAAGGAGAATTAGAAGAAAAATGGGGAAAGGAAATGAGAATTTTGCAAGAGAGTTTGGAAAAGAAAGAACAGAAATTATCTGAAGAAAACTCCTTAAAATATAGATTTAGTGAAATGGAAAAATCATAATTCCTTACAAAATCGATTTAGCAAAATGGAAAAAGCATATAATTCTTACAAAATAAATTTGAAAAAGAAACCAATTCATTGAAAAACAGACTTTGTGAAATGAAAAATAATCCAATGAACAAAACACCTCATTTAAAAGTTCAATTGGCCAAATGAAAAAGGAGATAAAAAAGCTAACTCAAGAAAATAATTCACTAAAAATTATAACTGAACAAATGGAAGTGAATGACTCAATGACACTTCAAGAATCAGTCAAACAAAAGCAAAAAAATGAAAAAAAAATAGAAAAAATATAAAATACTTCATTGGAAAAACAACTGATCTGGAAAATGGATCTAGGAGAAACAATCTAAGAATTATTGGACTAATTGAAAACCATTATAAAAAAAGAACTTAAACATCATCTTTCAGAAAATCATGAAGGAAAACTACCTAATTTCCTAAA
The DNA here is from genome assembly GCF_016432865.1 of Antechinus flavipes. Lineage (NCBI taxonomy): Eukaryota > Metazoa > Chordata > Mammalia > Dasyuromorphia > Dasyuridae > Antechinus > Antechinus flavipes. Next base: position 438,249,888 of record NC_067398.1, read on the forward strand.
ATCACAGGGTAAAATAGTCATTGAAAGAATTCACTGATCATCTCCTGAAAGAAACTCCAAAAATGAAAACTCCAAGGAACATTTTAGCTAAATTTCAGAATTATCAGATCAAGGACAAAATATTGCAAACAATAAGAAAGAAACAATTCAAATATTGAGAAGCCACAATCAAGGTTACCTAGAATCTAGCACTTTAAGGGATCAATTTAAGGGATAAATATTCCTTTGTAAAACTAATCTGAGGCAGAGCCAAGATGGCAGAGAATAGAAAGGTCTTTATCTGAGCTCTTCCTAACATCTCTCAGATAAACACCAGATCAACCCTCTGAACTGGTTTTGAAGTGACAGAACCCGCAAATATTTGGAAGGTAACAAATTTGTAGCAGAAGATTGTTTTGGAAGAATCTGTAATCTGATATTTCAAAAGGCAAAAACAACTTGGATTGCAGCCAAAAATCAACTATCCAGCAAAATTAAGCTTTATCTTTCAGAGGAAAAGATGGACATACAATGAAATAGGTGAATTTCATTTATTTCTGATGAAAAGACCAGAGCTGAACAGAAAATTTGATCTTCAAATGCAGAACTAAAGAAAAGCATAACAAAGTAAAAAGGAAAGAAAAAAATTAATTTTCTTTTAAAAGTTAAAAAGGTTTCATTTCTATATAAGAAGAGTCTATGTTTAACTCTTGAAATCTGTATCTCTGTTATAGGAAACTTAGAGGGTGCATGTTTTATTTGATTTTATTGTGATGATATAAAAAAGAAACTAGAGGAGGAAAGGGGATTCTACTGGAAAAAGAATAAATTGGAATTAAAATGGGGTAAATTACATATCATAAAGAAGCTAAAAATTTACAATTGAGGGAAAAAAGGGAGGAGAATGAGACTTGTGTGAATCTTACTCTCATCAGATTTGGATCAAAGAGAGAATATCAGCCATATTCCGTTTCACAGAGAAACTTGTCTCACCCTGTAGAGAAGTAGGAGGCGAAAAGGGGAAAGGAAAAGGGGAGGCTAATAGAAGGGAGAACAGAAGTAAAAGGGGAAAGGTATAAGAAAGGAAGAAGGGCTGTAAACAGGAAGGGGTGTTTGAGGGAGGTAAGAGTCAGAGGTAAAATACTGGGGAGGAAGGAAAGGGGGAAAGGAAAAAGAAAAATATAACTTAGGGAAAACAAGATGGCCTGAAATACAGAGTTAGTAATTTTAACTGTGAATATGAATGGGATGAATACTTCCATAAAACTGAAGTGGGTAGTAGACTGGATTAAAAGCTATTGGATTAAAAGATATTGTGTTAATATGAAACAGTAGGGTCAAAACAGAGAAAGAAAATTACAGACCAATTTCCCTAATGAATATTGATGCAAAAATCTTAAATAAGATATTAGCAAAGAGATTACAGCAAGTTATCCCCAGGATAATATATCATGACCAAGTAGGATTTATACCAGGAATGCAGGAGTGGTTCAATATTAGGAAAACTATTAGCATAATTGACTATACCAATAACCAAAATAACAAAAATCATATGATTATCTCAATAGATGCAGAAATAGCATTTGACAAAATCCAACACCTATTCCTATTAAAAACACTAGAGAGAATAGGAATAAATGGACTTTTTCTTAAAATAATCAGTAGCATCTATTTAAAACCATCAGCAAGCATCATATGTAATAAGGATTAACTAGAACCATTCCCAATAAGATTAGGGTGAAACAAGGTTGCCCACTATCACCATTGCTATTCAATATTGTATTAGAAATGCTAGACTTGGCAATAAGAGAAGAAAAAGAGATTAAAGAAAATAGAGTAGATAATGAAAAAACCAAATTATCACTCTTTGCATATGATATGATGGTATATTTAGAGAATCCTAGAGAATCAACTAAAAAGACTACTAGAAACAATTCACAACTTTAGCAAAGTTGCAGGATACAAAATAAATCCGCACAAATATCAGCATTTTTATATTTTACCAATAAAGTTCAACAGCAACAGATACAAAGAGAAAATCCATTTAAAATAACTGTAGATAATATAAAATATTTGGGAGTCTATCTGCCAAGGCAAAGTAAGGAACACAATTACAAAACACTTTCCATACAAATAAAGTCAGATGTAATCAACGGGAAAAATATCAAGTGCTTGTGGGTAAGCTGAACTAATGTAATAAAAATGAAAATACTACCTAAGTTAATCTACTTATTCAGTGCCATACCAATTAAACTCCCAAGAAATTATTTTACAGAGCTAGAATACAAAGTTCATCTGAAAGAACAAAAGGTCAAGAATTTCAAGGGAATTAATGAAAAATGCAAATAAAGATGCCCCAGTTGTACCAGATCTAAAACTATGTTATGAAGCAGCAGTCATCAAAACCATTTGGTACTGTCTGAGAAACAGAGTAGTCCATCAGTGGAATAGATTAGGTTTACGGGACAAAATAGTCAACGACTATAGTAAACTAGTGTTTGACAAACCCAAAGACTTCAGCTTTGGGTATAAGAACTCACTATTTGACAAAAACTGCTGGAAAAATTGGAAATTAGTATGGCAGAAACTAGGCATTGACCCACATCTGAACCCTGACACCAAGACAAGGACAAAATGGGTTCATGATTTAGACATAGAGTGATATTACGAGCAAATTAGAGGAACATAGGACAGTTTACCTTTCACATCTGTGGAGAAGGAAGGAACTTGTAGCCAAAGAAGAACTGGAGTACATTACTGAATGCAAAATGGATAATTTTGATTATATTTAGTTTAAAAGTCTTTGGACAAACTAATGCAGACAAGATTAGAAGGGAAACAATAAACTGGGAAAAAATTTACATCCAAGGGGTCTAATAAAGTGCTCATTTATAAAATATAAAGAGAATTGACTCAAATTTATAAGAATTCAAGCCTTCTCCAGTTGATAAATGGTCAAAGGATATGAACAGACAATTTTCAGATGAATAAATTGAAACCACTTATGGTCAGATGAAAAAATGCTCTAAATCACTTTTGATCGAGAAATGCAAATTAAGACAGCTCTGAGGTACCATTACATACCATTCAGATTGTCTTAAGATAAGATGAAAATATAATGATGAATGTTAGAGGGGATGTCGGAAAACTGGGACACTAATATGGGAATTGTAAAGTGATTCAACCATTCTGGAGAGCAATTTAGAACCATGCTCAAAGGACTATCAAACTACCACTGGGCTTGTATCCCAAAGAAATCTTTAAGGAGGAAAAGGGACCCACATGTGCAAAAATGTTTGTGGCAGCTCTTTTTGTGATGGCAAGAAACTAGAAACTGAGTGTATGCCCATTAATTGGAGAATGGCTGAATAAGTTATAGTATATGAATGTTATGGAATATTATTGTTCTATAAAAAATGATCAGCAGGATGATTTTAGAGAGGCCTGGAGAGGCTTACATGGACTAATGCTATTTGAAGTGAGCAAAACCAGATCATTGTACATGGCAACAGCAAGATTATATGATGATCAGTTCTGATGGAGGTGGCTCTCTTCAATAATGAGATGATTCAAGCCATTTCCCATGGTTTTGTTATGAAGAGAGCCATTTGCACCCAAAGAGAGGACTATGGGAATGTCTATCACAACATAGTATTTTCATTTTTTTGGTTTTGCTTACATTTTTTTTCTTTCTTGTTTTTTTTTTTTGAACTGATTATTTTTTTATGCAGCATGATAATTGTGGAAATATGTATAGAAGAATTGAACATGTTTAACATTTATTGGATTACTTGCCATCTAGGGGAGTGGGTAGAAAGACGAGAGGGAAAAATTTTAGAACACAAGAAGAGTGAATGCTGAAAATTATCCATACATATGTTTTGAAAATAAAAAACTTTAATTAAAAAAAAATAAAGTTTATAATTATACAATGTAAAAAAATAAATAAAAGCAGCTTCTAATTTTATTTTTTTAAACTAATCTGACTGTTACTGGAATTGTGATGCAGGGTACAATGCTTGGAAGAAGCACCATCAGTGGGAGCTGGAGCCATTTGCAAAAAACTTAGATCTTCAAGTCCCTTAAAGATACCTGAGAGAAAACTGAAAATCTAAGATAGCTAAGCCTTCACACAGTGGGAGTCACAAAAGTCTGTGTGATATTTTAAAACATAATTGTCAAAATATATTTTAAAATCAAATTCATGCACTATAGGTTAAGAACCCCTGATCAAACCCTAACAAATGCTACATTCATAAAGCTGAAAGTTGAAATTACAAAAGGCTGTTACTGTTCATCATCACATAGAAAATAGCAGAAGCCAGAGTCTGAATCTATGTCCTCTAATTCTAAAATTCTAAATCCATAACTTTCCACTATAAAACACCTCCTAATATTTTCATAGCATTATACAATGTATTTTTGTATACATTTTCTCATTTCATATTCACAACAACCTCATAAAAGGAGTTAATGAGCCCCATGCAAGCAATATTACTCCTAACAAGACTAGAACTGGATTAAAATATAATTTGGATATATTTAATGAAATAAAGAAAAATACAATAGATGATCACACTAATATATGATTTTTTTAAGTGAACTATATGATCCAAGGGACATTTCTGTTTGGTTTAGTGGCCCCCTCTTTATATTTAAATTTGATACCACTTCTTTAGACCACAAGATCTGGTGCAGAGAAGCAAGTCCTGGGTTTTCTGAACTCAACTAAATCCAAAATCAAACTTCTGAGTGAATTATGGGTCCCTAAAGTCAACCCAGCAGCCTAATGATGCCTAAATCTATACCTCAAGTCATAACTTTTTACCTAGGCTGTAATACTATATATCTATATATCTTCTAGGTTCAGTTCTGCCACAAACATCCAAATAAATTTGGATGAGTCTCTTAAACTCCTTGGGTTTGACCTTTTTTTTTTTTTTACCTCTGACATGAAAAATATGTAATTACTAAGATCCTTTCTCATTCTAGAATTCCAGAATTATTCTTTTCTATAACTTAACTAGCCTAGAATATATACAGATGAGTGGAAAATGTATGGTTCTCCATCAAATATGACCTATGGAGCAGAGATTCTTAATTTTTTGTGTGTGTCATAAATTCCTTTATCAGTCTGATGAACCTGTGAATCCCTTCTCAGAATAATATTTCTTGTATACATTCATAATAGAAAGAATTTCTAAATTCCATGTTAGATCAGTGAAAATAAAAATATATTTTTTTTCTCATCCAAACTCACAACATCATGAAATATATCCACAGGCTCTTTATAGATAGGAGTGAGGTGTTAAGGCATTTGTTCAAAAAGGATAACTTCATGGCCTAGTATTTTAGACCTTCCATTTTGCTCTTTTGCTTTGTGTCATACTATCCTCCTTCTTGAACTTTCCCAAACTTTTTTTGGCAAGGCAATTGGAGTTAAGTGACTTGCCCAGAGTCAGACAGCTAGGAAATGTTAAGTGTTTGAGGCCAGATTTGAAGTCCTTCTGATTTCAGGACTACTGCCATCTAGCTGCCCCTAACTTTCTATTCCATCTCCTGCTTCTGTCCATTCACACAAATCACTACTCATATCTGGAATGCACTACCTCTTCACCTCTGCCTTTTAGAAACCTAAGTTTCCTTTAAGGTTCAATTCAATCATCATTTTATGCATGAAAATTCTGTTAACTCTCTAATTCTTAGTGTTTTCTCATGCTTCCATCTTCCTTGCATTATACTTTTTGTGTGTACATTTTGTATTCCCCTAGAGAAAATATGAACTCATTAAGAACAGGATCTTGGTTTTGTCTTTCTATTTGTTGCATTTAACACAGTATTTTGCCCAAAGAAAGCTCTAAATAAATGTTTGTTGGATCCATTGCCACCACCAAGCAAACTTTCCCTACAAATAAGTTTTGCTCTAATTTCTTTGTCTCCATCAATAGCAGCACCATTCTCTCTGTAACCCACTCTTTGACTATCAATATCATTCTCCATATTAGTTGATTCCCAAGTCCAGCTGAAATCAGCACAATATTCTCATTTTTTTTGTTCTACCACCCATCATCCTAGTCCAACTCTTCTTTTTCGAAATCCTTTATAAGTGTAACTACTTCCTCAAAACTCATTTCTCTATTTTCTTTCCCATCCAATCTATTTAGATCTAATCTTCTCTTGGGCATTCATTGTGTTATTCCTTTTTTGCTCAAAAACCTATGATGCTTCCTGTTGACTACTTCATCAAATCTAAGGTCTTTTTTGCTTTCAAAGTCCTCTATAATATTCGTCTGTTGTATTCATCCATCCTTATTTCCCACACTGCTCAATATAGACCAAACAACGTGGTTTTCTTCTTGTTTCAGAAAAATGCATTTCTACTTCTGTGCCTTGACTTGTATAACTTACTACTTATTATTATGTTCTTATTATATTAATAAGAACTCATAATGGCATAATGTTTTTTTTTAATTAAGTATTTTCCTCACAACAACCTCCTCAGTACAAGTGTTATTTTTTGTATTTTAAGGATAAAGGGATGAGGCTCAGAAGTGTTTAATGAGTTGCCCATAATTACATAGATAATAAATATTAGAACCAGAAGACTCCACTTGGAGTATCCTTTTTGCTCTTCTCGGTCTAGATGAATCCTATCTGTCCTTTAAGGCCAAGATCAAGATCAAATAACAATACCTTCAGAAAGTCTTAATGATCACCTCAGGCCCCATTATTCTCTGAAGGATTTAGCATTCATATCACAATTGAGCACTTGTTTCTGCACTATTTTATAAGCTTTTTGTTTTATTTCTTCAAGGATTAAAACCCTTTAAGGGTAGAAGGAGCTGCTTTTTGTATTTTATTAATTAAAAATCTCCCTTCTCTTTCACCCAACATGAGCCCCAGAAAGCTATCTCAGGTTTAAGGCATTTCAAGGTTCACCATACACTCAAAAGCCACATCTCATTACCTCCCACCAATGTATTTCTTTTACTTGACCAAACAAAGGTTGGTCAATTAAAGCAGAATTCATCCAATAAAATTGTAACACTATAAATGAAAAGAAAAAAATTTCTCTTCACACGATATACAAAAGATAGTCTCCCCAAGAAGTCTACACTACCATTAGAGAAAGATACACTTTGTACTATACAAAGAACATGTGATAAGAAAACATATATGGCAGGACACATGCATTGGGAATATTTTTATTAAGGGAATACACATAATGAAAGGACAGCTCATATTATGAAATCTCATAGATAATAGTAAGCATCTGAAAGCTTCTAAACTATTTCTAATAATTACAGAAAATCCCACATAATTACTTTATTAGTTTTATAATTTTTATTTTAATATATACTATATTTTATTAATATAAACCTATAATTCATTTTCTAATTTATAATTATCTTGTTTTATAATTTTAGAGTTTTCTTAAATATGAGAATAAAACTTCATATTTTATAATTAGAATTGTATAATGTACATTTTAATTTAGATTTGGGGATTAAAAGTTATCATTGCAATTATCATAAATACCTAATGAATAATCCAAAGAAATATTATTAATTACATGCTAAATTACCCTGGTGTTCACAACAATTTTTTTGTGGTGTAAAAGATTCGTAGAACAGAAAATATGAATCACTAGTCTAGATGCCTTGTATAGTTTCTTCCTACTATTAAATTCATCATCCTTTGATTACTTACTGAGTGTTTATAGCAGTTTCTAGGATCACAACCCTGAAAAGTTAATAGTTTCAAACTATTTTATCTCCTGAGATGGTAAACCCATCCAACCCGACTCAATCAGCAAATTGTAAAAGTCCAACTTTTTAAAGAGGTTTCTTTTTTTAAACTTGCTCTTTTCATCTGCTACCATTCACATTGTTTCTTTAAATGCTTATCTTTCTTTTTCCCCTGTGAATCCATCCCAAGGGAACTATTTAACAAAATTACAAAGGATCTGGGTGAAATTGTGGAAGACTTCTCACACTTTTTCAAGAAACTCTCCAAGTTCCACAAAAATTACCGGGCCTGAGGGAAGATTAAAAAGGGTTAGTGACCTTTGCCCTACTACCCCTTCCTCCAATGTTGGGATGGGGGAAAAGGGTGGGAGGGAGATGAGCAATAGAGTGGAGAAAGAGACATTTTGCTTTTTCATATATATCCAAATTCTCTACTGGGCCTAGCAAAATTCTGAGTCTATCACAGATGTTCAATAAGTACTTCTGAATGACCAAAAGGAAGGTGACCTGTTAATTACAATGCTCTGGAATGGGTATATGCCTAGTTATAAGGAACACCAACTCCTCCAGTGATTTTCATTTTTCTTATTGCTTTTATACATTCAGAATGGAATCATTATGATATAAAGAAAATAATCTATGATATAATAAAAATAATAAGTACATAATATAATATATTATTAATACTATTAAATTTAAAACATTGAAGAATAAATAAAATAAGAAATTTAACTTAAAAATATAAACAAATATCAATATACAAAATTGTGAAGTCACTTAATCTCCCTGATCCTCTGTTTCCTCATCAGTAAAATGGGATTAATATTTTTCCTACCTATCTCACAAGGCCATTGTAAAATATTTTTTACCTGTAAAGGACTACATAAATATGAATTATCATTACAGGGAATGAATCCTATGAATCAAAATGTCATGATACCAGCCCAGATAGTTAAGAAATTAAAGAGACTTAATAATGCTTCCAAATTATGCCTAAGGATGCTGCTTTCCTGATTCATTGCCTCCTCCAAATATTCATTCATCAAGAAAACTGAGAACTCATAATAATATTCAGAATGTCACCTGGAGGCAGGTCACAGGACAGATGTCATTAAATAAATTACCCTTGAACAGCTTCCTAATCTCTGGCCCTGCCTAACAAAAGCATTTTCCCTATACAAAAAAGAAATGATTAACCCTGGGCTCTGATAGGTTTTTATCAAGTCAGAAAGACTTTGAGTCTAGGCTTGGTAACATACTCTGTTTCTGTGCTCCTAAAACTAGCTAAGTACAGAGAGGCTCATTACCAGAAGGTTACCTACCAGGTGATAAATAATTTTTTTGCCCTCAACAACAAGAGACAAAAGGCAAACATTATCCTCAGGTCAGTGTGACTTCTTTCCCCAATCTCTCTGATAACGGCAAAATAATGAGAAAGGGGATACCAAGAAATACATACATTAATTTTACTATCTACATGCTTAATTAATCATTTTTGGATAATGTCAATGGAGCCCACAGTCAATAAGCATTTATAAAGCACCTATTACTATCAGAGGAACTGAACAATAGCAACATTCTCAATATAAAGGAAACCATAGGAAAAGATAATACAGCTAAATGAAAGTGTTGCTCCCAGTTCTTCCATAATACCAATGTGAATGAAGGACTTGGCAAAATTTATTTTATCATGAAACCAATGAAAAAAAGAAATAAAATTTCATGAATTACTTTGTCTTCTTGCTTTACAGGGCTCCTAATGATCATTAGCAAGTAGACCAACCAAAAAAACAATTTATATGATAATAATAAAACTATAAAGACAAACAAATTTGAAAGACCTAAATGATGATCAATGCAATTACCAATCACAATTCTAGAGGAATGATGATAATTCCTACTATTAAACTGCCAAGGGGCAAAGGACTCAACATGAAAAATACATTCATTTTTCAACATGAGCAATGTGGGATTTTGTTTTGCTTAACTATATGTATTTGTTACAAGAATTTTGTTTTTCTTATTATATTGGAATGAGAAGAAGGGAGAAGAAATAGTATTTGAAAATCCAAAAATTAAACTATACCACACTTAGAGAGCATGGAATTTATACTCATATAATGCAACAAATACTTGAAACCATCTATAGACACCTGTTATCCTAGGAAAGAAGTAGCAAAATTCCATGAAGATGTTTGAAAAAAATATTCTTAGAACTCAATTACATAAGTCAAAATTATGTAAAAAATTCTGTGAAAATTTTGAATATAGAGAAAATTTTGTTCAATGATCATTTGATTTTCAATAAAAAATGAGTTATAAGACATGAATGAGTACTCATCCAGTACTAACACATCCTGTTAGTCAGTCAATAATCTTTTATTTAACGTTTATTATGTGCAAAGATTGTAATAAGTCTTAGGGATAAAATTGATAAAATTGGAAATTATTATGCCAGGAACTAGCCATTAACCCACTCCCAACAGCTTATACCAAGATAAGGATAAAATGGGTTCATGATTTAGAACATACTAATGTAAACATACTAAATGTACGAAATCACTTCATAAAGTGATATTTACCTCTCAGATCTGTGAAGAAGGAAGGAACTTATGGCCAAAGAAGAACTAGAGAACATTATGGTATGCAAAATGGATAATTTTTATTATATTGAGTTTAAAAGTTTTTGTATAAACAAACCAATACAGACAAGATTAGAAGGGAAACAATTAGCTAGAAAAATTTTTTTACATCTAAGGGTTCTGATAAAGGCCTAATTTCTAAAATATGTAGATAATTAACTCAAATTTATAAGAATTCAAGCCATTCTCCAATTGATAAATGATCAAAGGATATGAACAGACAATTTTCAGATGAATAAATTGAAACCATTTATAATCATATGAAAAAAAATTCACTATATCACTATTGGGTAGAGAAATGCAAATTAAGACAACTCTGAGATACCATTACACACCACTCAGATTGTCTAAGATGACAGGAAAAGATAATGATGAATATTAGAGGAGATGTGGGAAAACTGGGACACTAATATGGGAGCTGTGAGTAGATCCAGCCATTCTGGAGAGCAATTTGGAACTATGTCCAAAGGGCTATCAAACTATGCATATCCTGTGATGCTTCAGTGTCTCTACTGGGTCTGTATCCCAAAGAGATCATAAAAAAAAGGGAAAAGGATATATGTGTGCAAAAATGTTTATAGCATCCTTTTTGGTAGTGGCAAGAAATTAAAAACTAAATGGTTGCCCATCAATTTGAGAATAGCTGAATAAGCTATGGTATGTGAATGTTATGGAATATTTTTGTTCTATAAGAAACAATCAGCACGATGATTTCAGAGACACCTGGAGAGACTTACATGAACTGATGCTAAGTGAAGTGAATAGACCCAGGAGAGCACCATACACAGCAACAGCAACATTATGTGATCAGTTCTGATGGACAGGGCTCTTTTCAACAGAGAGATAATTCAGGCCAATTCCAATGGTTTTGTGATGAAGGAAGGAACTTATGGCCAAAGAAGAACTAGAGAACATTATGGTATGCAAAATGGATAATTTTTATTATATTGAGTTTAAAAGTTTTTGTATAAACAAAACCAATACAGACAAGATTAGAAGGGAAACAATTAGCTAGAAAAATTTTTTTACATCTAAGGGTTCTGATAAAGGCCTAATTTCTAAAATATGTAGATAATTAACTCAAATTTATAAGAATTCAAGCCATTCTCCAATTGATAAATGATCAAAGGATATGAACAGACAATTTTCAGATGAATAAATTGAAACCATTTATAATCATATAAAAAAAATTCACTATATCACTATTGGGTAGAGAAATGCAAATTAAGACAACTCTGAGATACCATTACACACCACTCAGATTGTCTAAGATGACAGGAAAAGATAATGATGAATATTAGAGGGGATGTGGGAAAACTGGGACACTAATATGGGAGCTGTGAGTAGATCCAGCCATTCTGGAGAGCAATTTGGAACTATGTCCAAAGGGCTATCAAACTATGCATATCCTGTGATGCTTCAGTGTCTCTACTGGGTCTGTATCCCAAAGAGATCATAAAAAAAAGGGAAAAGGATATATGTGTGCAAAAATGTTTATAGCATCCTTTTTGGTAGTGGCAAGAAATTAAAAACTAAATGGTTGCCCATCAATTTGAGAATAGCTGAATAAGCTATGGTATGTGAATGTTATGGAATATTTTTGTTCTATAAGAAACAATCAGCACGATGATTTCAGAGACACCTGGAGAGACTTACATGAACTGATGCTAAGTGAAGTGAATAGACCCAGGAGAGCACCATACACAGCAACAGCAACATTATGTGATCAGTTCTGATGGACAGGGCTCTTTTCAACAGAGAGATAATTCAGGCCAATTCCAATGGTTTTGTGATGAAGAGAGTCATCTTCATCCAGAGAAAGAACTATGGGGACTTAGTATGAATCACAACATTATATTTTCATCATTTTTATTGCTGTTTGCTTGCATTTTGTTTCCTTTCTAATTTTTCCCCCCTTTTTGATCTGTTTTTTCTTGTGTAACCATGATAATTGTGGAAATATGTATAGAATAATAGCACATATTTAACATATTGGATTACTTGCCATCTAGTGGAGGGGATGGAGGGAAGAGAAAAAAAAATTGGAATACAAGGTTTTGCAAAGATGAATGTTGAAAATTATCTATGCATATGTTTTGAAAATAAACATCTTTAATCAAAAAATAAAATAAAATAAAAAGCCTTAGTAATAAAAAAGCAAAAGCATTCTTGCTATTTTCAAAGAGCTCATCTTCTAATGAGAAAGATAAAGCCCTCCTGAAGAAAATGGGATTTGAATTGAATCTTGAAGGAAGGAATAAAAATTATGATATAGACGCGTTAAAGAATAACATGATAGGTATCAAGTCCATTAGTGCAAAAGCATGAAGGAAAAGATGGAGATTCATATGTGAGAAACTGCAAATATTACTGGAATGTAGAATGGATAGAAGAAAATAATGTGAGAAGATCAGAATTAGAGGAAGTGTTCAGGTTATAAAGAGCTTTAAATGCCAAACAGAGGACTTTATATTTAATCCTGGATATTATAGGGAACAAGTCAGTAAACTTTATTGGGAGTTGAAGTATGAGAATACTTAGATTCTTAGGAAATCACTTTGATGACTCAGTCGAGAATAGATTGAAGTTGTGAGGGATCTGAGATAGAAAGACCATTTAGAAGATGATTACAGTTATCCCTTCCACATCACAGGGGTTAGGGGTACAGGGCTTCTGAGATCTGGAAAATCCTCTTCAATTTTTTGGTCCTCCTTTCATATCAGAAAAGAAATCTGACCTTTTTCTATATCTTTTTTTTTTAATTTTTTATTTAATAATTACATTATATTGACACTCGTTTCTGTTCCGATTTTTTCCCCCTCCCTCCCTCCACCCCCTCCCCTAGATGGCAAGCAGTCCTTTATATGTTGGATATGTTGCAGTATATCCTAGATACAATATATGTTTGCAGAACCAAACAGTTCTCTTGTTGCGTAGGGAGAATTGGATTCAGAAGTTATAAATAATCCGGGAAGAAAAACAAAAATGCAGATAGTTTACATTCGTTTCCCAGTGTTCTTTCTTTGGGTGTAGCTGCTTTTGTCCGTCATTTATCAATTGAAACTCAGGTCTCTTTGTCAAAGAAATCCACTTCCATCAAAATATGTCCTCATACAATATCGTTGTCGAAGTGTATAATGATCTCCTGGTTCTGCTCATTTCACTTAGCATCAGTTCATGTAAGTCTCGCCAGTCCTCTCTGTATTCATCCTGCTGGTCATTTCCTACAGAACAATAATATTCCATAACATTCATATACCACAATTTACCCAGCCATTCTCCAATTGATGGGCATCCATTCATTTTCCAGTTTTTAGCCACTACAAACAGGGCTGCTACAAACATTTTGGCACATACAGGTCCCTTTCCCTTCTTTAGTATTTCTTTGGGATATAAGCCCAATAGAAACACTGCTGGATCAAAGGGTATGCACAATTTGATAATTTTTTGGGCATAATTCCAGATTGCTCTCCAGAATGGTTGGATTCGTTCACAACTCCACCAACAATGCATTAGTGTCCCAGTTTTCCCGCATCCCCTCCAACATTCATCATTATTTTTTCCTGTCATCTTAGCCAATCTGACAGGTGTGTAGTGGTATCTCAGAGTTGTCTTAATTTGCATTTCTCTGATCAATAATGATTTGGAACACTCTTTCATATGAGTGGTAATAGTTTCAATCTCATCCTCTGAAAATTGTCTGTTCATATCCTTTGACCATTTATCAATTGGAGAATGGCTTGATTTCTTATAAATTTGAGTCAGTTCTCTATATATTTTGGAAATGAGGCCTTTATCAGAACCTTTAACTGTGAAAATGTTTTCCCAGTTTGTTGCTTCCCTTCTAATCTTGTTTGCATTAGTTTTATTTGTACACAGGCTTTTTAATTTGATGTAATCGAAATTTTCTATTCTGTGATCAGTAATGGTCTCTAGTTCATCTTTGGTCACAAATTTCTTTCTCCTCCACAAGTCTGAGAGATAAACTATTCTATGTTCCTCTAATTTATTTATAGTCTCGTTCTTTATGCCTAGGTCATAGACCCATTTTGATCTTATCTTGGTATATGGTGTTAAGTGTGGGTCCATGCCTAATTTCTGCCATACTAATTTCCAATTATCCCAGCAGTTTTTATCAAATAATGAATTCTTTTCCCAGAAGTTAGGGGCTTTGGGTTTGTCAAACACTAGATTGCTATAATTGACTATTCTGTCTTGTGAGCCTAGCCTTTTCCACTGATCCACTAATCTATTTCTTAGCCAATACCAAATGGTTTTGGTGACTGCTGCTTTATAATATAATTTTAGATCGGTACAGCTAGGCCACCTTCATTTGATTTTTTTTTCATTAATTCCCTTGAGATTCTCGACTTTTTATTGTTCCATATGAATTTTGTTGTTATTTTTTCTAGATCAATAAAATATTTTCTTGGAAGTCTGATTGGTATAGCACTAAATAAATAGATTAGTTTAGGGAGTATTGTCATCTTTATTATGTTCGCTCGGCCGATCTAAGAGCACTTAATATTTTTCCAATTATTTAAGTCTGACTTTATTTGTGTGGAGACTTTTTTATAATTTTGCTCATATAATTCCTGACTTTCCTTTGGTAGATAGATTCCCAAATATTTTATGGTATCAACAGTTATTCTGAATGGAATTTCTCTTTGTATCTCTTGCTGTTGGGTTTTGTTGGTGATGTATAAAAATGCTGAGGATTTATGGGGATTTATTTTGTAGCCAGCTACTTTGCTAAAATTATGAATTATTTCCAATAGCTTTTTGGTAGAATCTCTGGGGTTCTCTAGGTATACCATCATATCATCTGCAAAGAGTGATAGTTTGGTTTCCTCATTGCCTACTCTAATTCCTTTTATATCTTTCTCGACTCTTATTGCCGAGGCTAGTGTTTCTAATACGATATTAAATAATAATGGTGATAGTGGGCAACCTTGCTTCACTCCAGATCTTACTGGGAAAGGTTCCAGTTTTTCCCCATTGCATATGATGCTTACTGATGGTTTTAAATATATGCTCCTGACTATTTTAAGGAAAAGTCCATTTATTCCTATGCTCTCAAGTGTTTTTATTAGGAATGGATGTTGGATTTTATCAAATGCTTTTTCTGCATCTATTGAGATGATCATGTGGTTTTTGTTTGTTTGGTTATTGATATAGTCAATTATGCTAATAGTTTTCCTAATATTGAACCAGCCCTGCATTCCTGGTATAAATCCTACTTGGTCATAGTGTATTATCCTGGTGACAATTTTCTGTAATCTTTTTGCTAATATTTTATTTAAGATTTTAGCATCAATATTCATTAGGGAGATTGGTCTATAATTTTCTTTCTCTGTTTTCAGCCTACCTGGTTTAGGTATCAGTACCATATCTGTGTCATAAAAGGAGTTTGGTAGGACTCCTTCAATCCCTATTTTTTCAAATAGTTTATATAACATTGGAGTTAATTGTTCTTTAAATGTTTGGTAGAATTCACATGTAAATCCATCTGGTCCTGGGGATTTTTTCTTAGGGAGTTGATTGATAGTTTGTTCTATTTCTTTTTCTGAGATGGGACTGTTTAGGATATTTACTTCTTCCTCTGTTAGTTTGGGCAAGCTGTATTTTTGGAGGTATTTTTCTATTTCATTTAAGTTGTCGAATTTATTGGCATAAAGTTGGGCAAAGTAACTCCTAATTATTGCTCTAATTTCCTCTTCGTTAGTGGTGAGTTCTCCCTTTTCATTTTTAAGACTAACAATTTGATTTTCCTCTTTCCTTTTTTTAATCAGATTTACTAAGGGTTTGTCTATTTTGTTGGTTTTTTCATAGAACCAACTCTTAGTTTTATTAATCAATTCAATAGTTTTTTTACTTTCAATTTTATTGATCTCACCTTTTACTTTTAGAATTTCAAGTTTAGTGTTTGACTGGGGGTTTTTAATTTGTTCCTTTTCTAGCATTTTTAATTGCAAACCCAATTCATTGACCTTCTCTTTCTCTATTTTATACAAATAGGCCTCTAGAGATATGAAATTTCCCCTTATTACCGCTTTGGCTGCATCCCATACATTTTGGTATGATGTCTCATTATTATCGTTTTCTTGGGTGAAGTTATTAATTATGTCTATGATTTGCTATTTCACCCAATCATTCTTTAGTATGAGATTATTTAGTTTCCACTTATTTTTTGGTCTACTTCCCCCTGCTTTTTTGTTGAATGTAATTTTCATTGCATCGTGGTCTGAAAAGGATGCATTTACTATTTCTGCCTTACTACATTTGAGTTTGAGGTTTTTATGTCCTAATATATGGTCAATTTTTGTATAGGTTCCATGAACTGCTGAAAAGAAAGTGTATTCCTTTCTGTCTCCATTACATTTTCTCCAGAGATCTATCATATCTAACTTTTCTAGTATTCTATTTACCTCTTTGACTTCTTTCTTATTTATTTTGTGTTTTGATTTATCTAATTCTGAGAGTGCAAGGTTAAGATCTCCCACTATTATAGTTTTACTGTCTATTTCTTCTTGCAGCTCTCTTAGTTTCTCTTTTAAGAATTTAGATGCTACCCCACTTGGTGCATATATGTTTAATATAGATAGTGCTTCATTATCCATGCTACCCTTTAGCAAGATATAGTGTCCTTCCTTATCTCTTTTAATTAGGTCAATTTTTGCTTTAGCTTGATCTGAGATCAGGATGGCTACCCCTGCTTTTTTGACTTCACCTGAAGCATAGTAGATTTTGCTCCAACCTTTTACCTTTAACCTGCATGTATCTCCCCGCTTCAGGTGTGTTTCCTGTAAACAACATATTGTAGGATTCTGGCTTTTAATCCATTCTGCTAACCGCTTCCTCTTTATGGGGGAGTTTACCCCGTTCACGTTTATGGTTAGAATGACCAATTCTGTATTACTTGCCATCTTGTTAACCCCGGTTTATGCTTTCCTCCCTTCTTTCCCCTTTCCCCCCCTTCCAAGTATTAAGCTTGTGAGCACCCCTTGCTTCTCACAGCCCTCCCTTTTTAGTGTCCCTCCCCCGCCTTTGAGTTCCTCCCCCTATCTTACCCCTTTCCCTCCCAGTTCCCTTATTCCCTTCCGCTTAGCTTATTCCTTCCCTTTCCACTTTTCCCTTCTCACTTTTCAATGAGATGGGAGAAGTTTCACCATAGATTGAATATGTCTTAAGATTTTTCACTTAAAGCCAATTCTGAAGGCAGTAAGATACCCACTATATTCATCCCCCTCCATTCTTTCTCTCAGATATAATAGGTTTCCTATGCCTCTTCATGAGATGTACTACCCCCACTTTACCCTTTTTCTGGTACAATGTCCTTTCCACATCAATTTCTAGAACAAGGTATACATGTATTCTTTATACATCTATATAGTCAAAATATAGTTCCCAAGATTAATCTTTACCTTTTTAGATTTCTCTTGAGTTCTATATTTGTAGATCAAACTTTTTGTTAAGTTCTGGTTTTTTCATCAGAAATAGATGAAATTCGCTTACTTCGTTGAATGTCCATCTTCTTCCCTGGAAAAAGATGCTCATTCTCGCTGGGTAAGTTATTTTTGGTTGCATACCAAGTTCCTTAGCCTTTCGGAATATCATATTCCAGGCCCTTCGATCTTTTAATGTGGATGCTGCCAGATCCTGGGTGATCCTTATTGTGGCTCCTTGATACTTGAATTGGGTTTTTCTAGCCGCTTGCAATATTTTTTCTTTCATCTGAGGGTTCTGGCATTTGGCCACTATATTCCTTGGTGTTTTGATTTTAGGATCCCTTTCAGTGGGTGATCGATGAATCCTTTCAATGTTTATTTTTTCCTCTGTTCCTATGACTTCTGGGCAGTTCTCTTTGATAATTTCCTGGAAGACAGTGTCCAGGCTCTTTTTTTCATCATGTTTTTCTGGGAGTCCAATGATTCTCAGATTGTCTCTCCTGGATCTGTTTTCCAGGTCTGTTGTCTTCCCCAGAAGGTATTTCACATTTTTCTCCATTGTTTGATTTTTTTGGATTTGCTTGACTGATTCTTCTTGTCTCCTCGAGTCATTCAATTCCACTTGTTCAATTCTGATTTTCAGTGAAGTATTCTCTTCACTCACTTTTTTTAAATCTTTCTCTAATTGTCCAATTGAGTTCTTTTGTTCTGTGGAATTTTTTTCCATTTCGCCAATTTTGTTTTTTAGAGAGCTGTTTTCTGTTTCCAGTTCACTAATCCTATTTTTCAAGGATTTTACTTCTTTATCCACTCTCTCTTTAACTGACTTCTCCAGGCTCTTTTGCCAAGCCTCCCTCTCCTTTTCCCATTTTTCTTCTAGCTCCCTTGTGAGAGCCTTCACTTCTATGAGGTTCATCTGTGCTGAGGAACAGACGATCTCCTCCTTTGGGGAATCACCTGGGGACAGTCTGTTTTTAGTCTCTTCAGGATTTAAAGTCTGCTCTCTATCTGTGTAGAAGCTGTCAAGGGTTAAAGTCCTCTTCAGCTTCTTGCTCATTCTGTCTATTAATCAGAGACAAACTACCAAAGAAAAACAGAAAAAACTGGAGTCTTTCTTTGGGGGGGGGCTGGGTGTGTTATCGAGCTTCCTCTACAGACTGCAGGGGGCAGCAGTGAGGCACTAGCAGGACTGTGCTGCGCCTGCGCTCTGAGATCCCAAAGCGTGCTGAGTCACTGAGGGGGGGGAAGGGGGTGGCGGCCAGGTCCTGAGAGACTCCAGCTGTTTGGGTATCTTCAGCCCCGGTGTTTTTAGCTTCTCTGCTGGGCTGCTGATTTGCTGCAGGTTCCAAACCTGTAGCGAAGCTCTCCCCGCAGAGATGGCTACGATCACTCTCCACCCTCTCTCCAGTCTGCTCCCGTGCTCTCACTGCCGCTGCCCGCCGCCTGCGCCCGATCTAAAACTGCCCCAGCCCTCCAGGAAAGACAGACCTTTCGTGGCGGATCTCAAGGATGGCTTCTCTTGGTAACTATTTGTGGGGTTTTTTTTCAGTCAAGCATTGATTCAGAGGCTTGTAATGAAATGGATAGTGAGAGAAAGCGTGGAGCTTATGCAGCTGTGAGCCTCCTCTCCGCCATCTTAACCGGAAGTCCTATATCTTTTATAAGATATTTATAGTACCTTATTTTAAAATTTGGATTAAGTATTTGGTCATAGACCATGCATAGATCAAAGTTAAGTAAAACTACTTTTTCTGTGTCATCTGCTGGCATTTGATGTTGTCTGTGGCTTCTACAAAACTCTCAAAAATTCTCATTTAATTTCTTATACCAACCAATGATATATCAAAACTATTACAGGAAAAGTCATGATATGGAAGGGACAACTACATAATAGTCTGAATAAGAGGAGATGAAGGCATTGGATCTGATGGGATAGTATTGCATGAGATATTGTAAAGGTAGAAACAAGATTCCACAACAGACTGGGATGAGTAAACTTAGGGGTTGAGAATACAACCAAAATAGCTAGAGAATGGATGGTAGTGCCCTTGACAGTATTAAGAAAATTGGACAGAGGGAAAAGTTTGAGGGGAAAGATAATAAGTTCCCAGCGATAACATAAGGCTATGAATCATGAAACACTATGATCCTGAAAGAATTACAATTATAAATGAATAAGAAAGTAATGAGAAAATTCATAATGAATGTGAGCAGGCTGCAGCAAGTTACCAATGTTTATTTGCATGCATGAAGTAGCTTAAAACACATCAAGGATGTGTGTGGCCAGAAAAGGAGGTGGATCAGTTGACAGGTAGTCATTTCCATCCCAAATGGAAGGAAAGTCTCCATCTACACTGGGTGCATCAGCTAGGAGGGATTTAATGAAAAACCTGAACAAGAATTACCCAGGATGAAAAGCATGGGAGATATTGTGATGATTCCATAAAAGGATCAAAGTCTAAAACTTCCCATAGTCACTACAATCTGGGATGAATCTGAGTCCTTGTGTGACATCATCTTTTCTTTAGTGGTGCAACACTGAGATATTGGCAGCATTTATTTTGTAGCTCCCTGGATTTCTGCCTGACCTAGTTAGACATTTAGCATCACTGGCCTAAATAATTTCATGAAGTATGCCAAAATATTGCAAAGCCAGAACTTAAGCTAGAAAAAAGCAGGATGGAGAAAACTCAGTTCCTTGGAGAAATTGCAGGTCCTGAGGACTCAGGATAAAGATGCCTTCCATGAAATGAGGTCTGCACTGGATCCTTGAGGTAGAGAGTCATCCAATCTCTGGCCTGGATTACTGGATCTATCTAGCATCCAATTCAAATATCAGTGGTTTTTTACCCATCTCTCGCTTTCCCCCAAATGATTTGCAGGCAGTGTCTGCTTTCCTGAAGCCCACAGGCAGCCTCAAATTAGAGGTTTCTGCTACGGAAAGAATTAACTTGAAACATCCTCAGAAAAAAGAAACATTTTAGACTTAAAGGTAGCTTAAACCTTACAGTACTCAAATGGGAAGGGTTTGACAGACCACTGTTTTGTTTTGTTGTTGTTGTAGTTATTTTTAATATATTTGGTAAGTCCCTATTTTGCACCTATGCTGCAATGGATAATTCTAGAGAGATGTCAGAGCTTGGGCATTGTGATTATATTAGGGATTCTCTAAAAAGAAAAGAGGTTACAATTTATATTACTCCCAGACTCTTTTACTCATTTTTGCCACAATCTATTTGCAACTCTTTAGTCTTTTCTGAAACCAGCCATTAGCAATCAAGTTCAAACTTCATTTTGAGATGGACAAAATCCACTAATAGCAAGAAATCTCAACATTTGATATCTAAACAAGACACTTCATCTCCTCCTAACTTCCTAGAGATCAAAAAAAAAAATGGGGTCTGATCTCTTCCCTAATGTCCCATTACTTTTTGTTAGGAAAACAAGAGTCTAAACTTCCTCAAAAACACTCCTCCCAAGTCCCATCCCATTACCCTAAATGTCACAAGAAATCTAACCCAGGCAATTTTAATAACTCCAACTGGTTGGTCCCAGATAGACGCATAGGCAAGCTTGTATTTCAGAAACCAAAATGGTGATAGTATGTGAGAGAGAATTAGGGATTTTGTCTACCTCTAAATCTATGCTAGATAGAGAAACAGGGAAGCTCATAAGGCCTGAATGGTGAGAGAGTGAAGCTATCAGACTATAATTTTCCCTTCACTTTTAACAACAAATATATTTCTTGGGAAAGGAGAGGAATATGTATTCTTGATCACTGGGCAAGCTTCCATTGGCAAGAACTATAGCACAAACGAAAATCCCAGAGTGGAGTCCTTTGCTTGGGATTATATTAGAGATGAGCCAGATGTAAGCGTCTGGGGTAAAATCCTTTTCATGGAGGACTAGCATGGGATGGAGGAAAAGGAAAAACTTAGATTCTTCTGACACCAGGTTTTAAACATGAACTTTAAAATTAAACAGCTGGGGGAATGAGAGTGCTGACCTCTGTGTGATTATCCATTGGTGTTTTATTTTAGTTTTGTTAGCTATTTTTTTTTCTCCTCTGACTGAGAGAGGGACTCTCCTACTCCTCCCTTACCATCCTTGCTGCACTATTGCTCTGTCATAGGGCAGAGATCTCTATTCTCCACCCTCTACATTAGTGAATTTGTGTGAAAATATCAATCTTAAAAATAAATGCAGAAAAAAATGACAATATAAAAGGGAGGTCCCAGATGAGGACCCAATTTTTAAAGCATGCATGGATACACTCTTCCCGGTGGGTCATACAGATCATATTCAATATTCTCTTCCTGCTGCATGTCCAACACTTGGAAGTCAGCAGAGCAAGTTTCCAGTCACAAGTAAATGAAAGGCTGGTACTATGT
The DNA here is from genome assembly GCF_016432865.1 of Antechinus flavipes. NCBI lineage: Eukaryota > Metazoa > Chordata > Mammalia > Dasyuromorphia > Dasyuridae > Antechinus > Antechinus flavipes. The sequence continues at coordinate 438,272,096 of NC_067398.1, forward strand.
GGTGATAAGTTTTCTGATTATCTTCTAATTACCAACTTTTGAATCATAGTTGATAGCAGTCTTTTGCTGGTAACTGCAGCAGCCATATTTAGCTATCTCTGAAGAGAAGCCTGCTTAAACCCACCCCAGAAAGGAGTTTGCTCAACTTCTCCAAATCTGAAGCAGCATGACTTAATTAAGCTCAGGCATTCCTGATTCTAGTTTGGGGGTTGCATCTATTGGGCCACCTGCTGCCATGGCCAAAATGTGGATGAAAGGTAGGTTTGGGGAAGAATTGTTTTGTCCGACTTTTATTTTGAACCTATTCTACCTATGAACTGAGCAGATATAGAGGGGAGAATGTGCCAAATTTCAGGAGGATATTTTTATATTTGGGATATTGCTATACCTTCTCAAAATATATCCTTTAAAAGGATTGGTGCTCACAAACTATGCTACTAGAATCTCTAATAGATTTTATTATTCTATCCTTCAAGCCTGGGACAACTTTGTACTTTGTTCTAAAGGGACTTCGCATCTGAACTTGTAAATCCTTTGGGCCAAGTCTTATAAGGAGCAAAATAAGAGAAACTTCTCTTAGTCCTTGGGAAGAAGTGTCTTCTTTTTCTAAAAAAAAAAAAAAAAATACAAAAAAAGTTATCTAAAAGTGCATAGCACAGGGCAGATAAGTGGCACAATGGAACTATATGATATAAGATAAATATAAGATAAAGTCAGGTCTAAACAATTAGAAAAATATTGATTGCTCTTGCTCTTCAATAGACCAAACAAATATAATAAAAATGACAATTTCATTTTTATTTATTCAGTACAATTTCAATCACACTATTAAAAAAAAGTATTTTAAAGAATTAGAATTCCTCTGGAAGAATAAAAACTGAAGGATATCAAAGGAATTAATGGGAAAAAAATGTGAAAGGAGATGGTCTAACTGTACCAGTTCTCAAATTATAAAGTAGTAATTGTCAAAACAATCTAGGACTAAGAAATTCACTGGTAATTCAGTGGAATATATTAGGCAAAAATTACATTATAGTAAATGAGTTTAATATTCCTGTATATGATAAATCCAAAGATCCAAGCTTCTAGAAAAAAATATCATTATTTTACAAAAAATACTGGGAAAATCAGAAAAGAATATGGTAGAAACTAAGTATAGACCAGTATTTCAAACTGTATGCCAAGAAAGTCAAAATGGGTACATTATTTACACATAAAGAATGATACTATAAGTAAATTAAGAGACCATGAAATAGTTTATCTGTCAGATTTATGGATAAGGGAAGAATTTAGGACCAAAAAAGACATAGAAAACATTATGAAATGTAAAATAGATAATTTTGGTTATATAAAATTTAAAAGATTTTGCACAAACAAAACCAGTACAATCAAAATTATAAGGAAAGCAGAAAACTGGAGAAAATTTTGCAACAAGATTCTCTGATAAAGGCCTCATTTCTCAAATATACAGAAAACTGAGTCAAAATTATGAAAATATAAGTCATGTCCCAATTGATAAATGGTCAAAGGATAGTTTTCACAGGTAGTTTTCAGACAAAGAGATCAAAATTACCTATAGTCATAGGGGAAAATGTTCTAAATCACTATTGATTAGAAAAATGAAAATTAAAACAATTTTGAGATATCATATTCCACCTATCAAAGCAGTTAATACAATAACAACAAAAAAGAAAATGTTGGCTGCTGGAGGGGAAACAAGAAAACTGGGACACTGATGCACTGTTAGTGGAGGTGTGAACTGACCCAAGCATTCTGGACAACAATTTGGAATTATGTTCAAAGGGCTATAAACTGTATGCCATTTAATATCATGGCTAGGTCCATATCCCAAAAATATCTCCCAAAAAAGGGGGAAAGAACAATTTGTACAAAAATACTTATGACAGCTCTTTTTGTGGTGGCTAAGAATTGGAAATTAAAGGGATGCATAACTTTAGGCAAATTCTCCCCAGAGTCCATCCTTTTTTCCTTTGTGAAGAATGTGTAAATCATGGTTCTTCCCCAATCCCTATGCAAAGACCATGATTCCCCCAAATCATGTCATTTTGAACACTTTCCATAAGCATATGATGGTATCTTCCTATTTTTTTCCTACCATCCTGTTGCCTTTTTTTGCCCAAGAGGCAACCAGTTCTTTATTTAAATTGTAGGTCCTAATTTTTTCACAAAGATGCCATTTTTAATCCATCTAGATATATTGTTTATCAATAATATCCTCCAAGTTTTATTTTGGGTAGCCTTTGAATTAAAGATTCCTGTAACTAGTGAAGGCTGAGGAAACCATTGCATCCTTAGACTATGCCTTCCTACGTAAATTCTCCATGTTCCCAGAGACTTCAGCCTTTATCTTAATGTTAATACCTAATCTGCTTATAGTCTCATCATATCCTAACAGAAATACTCTGGTTTAAATACAGATGTAAAGCGGAATATTTTGGTTCTTTGCCAGTATTTTGACATTTGAATAGAGATTCACTTGTCCTTTCTTCCCAGAATGCTTAGGAGCTAGACAATGTGAACTATAAAAACACAGTAATAGGAGTTTTTAAAATGGTTACTGGGAAGGAGAAGAGGGAAAGGAAGGAGAAGAGTATGAGGAATGGCATAGTACATCATGTTCTGGGGCTTTAGGTGACATTGTGATTCTTCTTCCTCTCCTGCCAAGGTCAGTCACTGGGTAATTATATAGTCAAGTTGATGCAGTGCCAGGAGGCTCTGCTACTCCTGCTAATGACTTGTTTGTGGCCCTGATGGGGTCTGTGTTCATTCTAACTATGGGCAGGTTTCTTTACCTCCCACATTGAAACAACCCTTTTTTGTGTAATATAGCAGTAGCTCCACATCATGAAGATTTAAGTATTCCAATAGTGAAAAATAACTTCTCCTCTCAACTAGTCTGTATCTCCTAGGTTGAGAATAAGATAGTTTCTTAATCAGAAAGACCACAGTCATTTGAATATCTAACAGAGGAGATAGGGAGAGAAGAATCCTGACTTTAGAAGGGGATTGTGTCTGATATCTGTGTCTGCTACTGCCTGATATTACCACATTTTTTTCTAATTTAATTAAACTGGATTGATTTAGTACATGATCCAAAAGACTTGCTTTCAACAGCTATATCAGTTTGTAACTGATGTAGCTCTTCCATTTGGCAGTTAAAGCTTTTAATAACATGGACCCTTTGGTAGTGGATCAGTGGAATAGGTTAGATTCACAAGACACAATAGTCAATAGATCACAATAGTGTTTGATAAACCCAAAGACTCCAGCTTCTGGGATAAGAGCTCACTATTTGACAAAATTGCTGGGAAAAATATAACATGGACCTTTCTTACCTTTCCAGCCTTCCTACTATAACTTACTCTTTGCAAATCTTTGAACATCTCCTAAATATGGGTCTTTTTAGGACTATCTCTCCTTTGGTTCTCTTTCACCTTATACTGTCTCTTAGCTTTCCTGGCCTCCTTCAGGATTCAGATCAAATTCCAATTTTTGTAGGGAGCCTTTCTAATTCCCACCCTGTTTTCCCCTCTAGTATTGTGTAATAGACAATAACTTGTCTATACTCACAGTATATCTTGGATATACTTCTTTATTTATATCTTGTCTATTTAATTAAAAAGTCAATTCCTTGAGGGGAAGGGGATGTTTTTGCCTTTAAAAAAAAACCTTAATACTTAGCACCATATCTTAATAAATGCTTCTTGCGAGATAAGGGGTTATATAAAGTAGAATATTCCTAATATTTTGAATCCTGAATAAAGTTCTTGGCAAGAGAGGAAAAAGGAGAGTGAATACCCATAAATCCTGAAGAACACATAAGGAAATTTAGTATGTTGAAGAACATTTGCATTTTCTCATTTGGTCAATAAATTTTTATTGACTGGGTGCCAGGCACTGTGCTAGGTACTAGGGATAAAAAGAAAGGCAAAAAACACTGCCCTGCTCTCAAAGAACTCACCTTCTAATGAAGGAGATAGCATGAAGATAATTAGATACATGCAAAATAGATACAGTGTCAATGGAAGATAATCTCAGAGGCATAATCAGAAAATAAACTCATTAGTACTTTGAAAGACTTTAAAAGCATTTTGTTGAAGATGGAATTTGAAGAGAATCCTAAAGAATATCAGGGCAAATAAAAGGTGGCTATCAAGAGAAAGAGCATTCTGGGCATCAGAACAATCAATACAAAAACATGATCCTGGGAGATAGAATACCATATTTGAGGAACAGCAGCTAGGCTAGTGTAACTAGTGTGGAGTATGTGGAGGGGAACAAAGATAGGAGGGCATCAGATTGTAAAGGATTTTATATTTGACCCTGGAAGTAATATGGAATAGACAAGTTTATTTAGTAATGACAATAGTAAATAACATTCTTAGATTATCTACTACATGTCAGATACTGTGCTAGCACTTTAAAATGTTATCTCTTCATGATATTATTAAATGTATATTAAGTAAGGGAATGACATGGTCAGATGTGAACTTTAGGAAAATCACTTTCGTAGCTAAGTGGAGGATAAATTAGAGTGGAGAGATAGTTGAGATAGGAAGGTCAATTAAAAGACTCATATATGCCATAGACCAAATGAAAAGTGATAATGCTGTCTATGTGAACGAAGAGACAGAGAGACATGAGATGTATTATCGAGATAGGAACAACAAAATTTGTAAAAGTAAAAACAACAAAATTTGATAATTGATTGGTGATGTGAGATGAAAAAAGTCCAAATCAAGGATGAGATCATGATTGCAAGTCTAGATGAGAAGGTGGTGGTTCTCTAGACAATAAGAAGAAAGGTAGGCTAAAGAAAGGGTTTGAGGTGAAATATAACAAGTTTTCTTTTAGACAAGTTGAATTTGAGATGCCTGCAGAACACCCAGTTTGAGATGTCTGAAAACAGTTGGTGATAGGGATCTAGAGTTTAGACAAGAGACAATTCTTAGATTTATAGACCTGAAAATCATCTGCATAAGGGAAACAAATCCTAGATTTATACTCCTAAAAATCATCTGTATAGGGATAAACACTGAATCCATGGGAACTAATGAGATCACCAAGTGAGAGAGCATAGAAAAGACAATGATAACATTTTGATACTAATTTAAGCTACTTGGAGTTATTTGGATGAAAAGTCAGCAAAGAAGGCTGAGAAGGAAAATCAGCAAAGAGCAGTGCCATCCAAAACAAACAAACAAACAAAAGACAAAACCCAGAAGAAGAGAGTATTCAGGAGGAGATGTTGTCAAAGGTTATATAGAGGTCCTATGACATTCTATCCTCTTGCAGCTGTTGCTTGCTCAAGGACTCTTTAGACCTCTGTCTGAGAAGGAGGGGAAGAGTTCCTCCCTCATCTGAAATGGTAACAATGGTTCTGCCTACTCAGGATCTTGTAAATATATTCTCGTCTAGACAAGCCTGAAACTGAAATTCATACTTCATACTGTCTCTCTTAGTTTGCATTTTTTTCTCTGAGCACAATAGAAATCCTGAGATGTTTTTTCTTAGATTTGGCAATAGCCTCATGAATTTGGAAGTTCCCAGGTTCCTCCATTTATTTTGAATGGTACCTGGAAGATTTTTTATAATTTCTAACATGCTTCTTGGAAAAGATGAGGATGAATCCAAACCACATCCTGTCTTGTCAGAAGATACAAACCTTGAGGGACAATGCAGACAATAAAGGTGAAATAGCCATCTGTTTAGCTATATCATTTAGATGTTCATATTTTAATGTTTAACATTTCAAATAGCTTCTTAGAAGAGCATTATAGGATTTATGGGATTAGAGTTTTATATCTTTGTCAATGAAGATATATGAGGTTATTGTGGTTTTTTAATTTGGTGGGGAGAAAATAAATAGCTATTCAATATCTGACCTACATTATATATTGAGTATTTTCCTGATCCTTTTTGGGGAGAGTGGTTATTTCTCCTCAAGGTTCCTATCATTCCCATCCTAGTAACTAGTTCCTCTATGTTGATGAGAATCAGATTCAAAATAAATTCCCCCTTTTTCTTTTGAAGAATGAAATTACCCTTAAGTCAAGTCAAGAAATTATTAGCTGATATGTTTTTGACAGAAGAGAGAACTCTGGTAAATATCTGGGTAATATAAATCCTCATCACTACTATATCATCCATCTATGCCAGATCTGTAATGTTTCCCCCAATCCTTCCACTTTATGCTTTCTGTCTAGATGGTCATATTTTAGAAGGGAGGGAGAGAGGAAAGAAGGAATTAAGGAAGGAAAAAAAAGAAGGAAGGAAAGAAAAGAAGGAAGGAAGGGAAGGAAGAAAGGAAGGAAAGGAAGGAAGGAAAGGAAGGAAGGAAGGAAGAAAGGAAGAAAGAAAAGAAGGAAGGAGGAGGGAGGGAAGGAAGGAAGGAAGGAAGGAGGAAGAAAAGAAGGAGGGAAGGAGGGAGGGAGGGAAGGAAGGAAGGAAGGAAGGAAGGAGGGAAGGAGGGAGGAGGGAAGGAAGGAGGGGAAGAAGGAAGGAGGGAGGGAAGGAAGGAAGGAGGAAGGAGGGAGGGAAGGAAGGAAGGAAGAAGAGAGGGAGGAAGGAAGGAAGGAAGGAGGGAGGAAGGAAGGAAGGAAGAAGAGAGGGAGGAAGGAAGGAAGGAGGAAGGAAGGAAGGAAGGAAGGAAGGAAGGAAGGAAGGAAGGAAGGAAGGAGGAAGGAAGGAAAAAAGGGAGGAAGGAAGGAGGGAGGGAAGGAAGGAAGGAGGGAAGGAAGGAAGGAAAAAAGGGAGGAAGGAAGGAGGGAGGGAAGGAAGGAAGGAAGGAAGGAAGGAAGGAAGGAAGGAAGGAAGGAGGGAAGGAAGGAAGGAAAAAAGGGAGGAAGGAAGGAAGGAGGGAAGGAAGGAAGGAAGGAGGAAGGAAGGAAGGAGGGAGGGAGGGAAGGAAGGAAGGAAGGAAGGAAGGAAGGAAGGAAGGAAGGAAGGAAGGAAAGAAGGAGGGAGGGAAGGAGGAAGGAAGGAAGGAAAAAAGGGAGGAAGGAAGGAAGGAAGGAAGGAAAGAAGGAGGGAGGGAAAGAAGGAGGGAGGGAAGGAAGGAAGGAGGGAAGGAGGGAGGGAAGGAAAGAAGGGAGGGAAAGAAGGAGGGAGGGAAGGAAGGAAGGAGGGAGGGAGGGAGGGAAGGAAGGAATATTCCAACTGACCAATTCCAGTTTATGGGCCAGCTTTGCTCACAGAGGTTGTTGTTTGTCTTTTCTTCTCTAAGAGAACCATAACACCAGGGTGGTGATCCCATGACATGCAAGTGAGTTGGATTTAAGTGAGGAAGAGATTTGCAAGGTCACCTGCCTCACTTTCCGTTCTAGAGTCATCTGGGTCCTGTAGCAAGACATAAATCAAGATAACTGGACATGGCCCTGAATGAAATGAACCTTGGCCCTTTTAAACTAAGATCTTCAACAATCTGTTTGACTGAGGCTGAAACCATTCAGTGATTTGCCTTGTTAGGTCATTGTTTGGGTCCTGATTAGCTCAGATTGAATGTAAACAGAAATAATTTCTGCTTTGCCCAGAAACCCTGAGAGTCTTTCCCTCCTAGATATTTTTTTTGGACTAGGTGAAGCTTGCCTCAATTGCTAACCAGCCTAAATCAATAAATGAATGTGGCCTTAGTCAGATTGAGATTTGTTAAAGACTTTAGCTTAAAAAAAACAAAATCTCCCACTTCGTGCAGGACTATTTCCAGTTATCTTAATTTATATCTTGCCATTGGAACTATAGCTCTAAAAGGGAAAATGAGGCAGGTGAGCTTGCCCAGTCTCCCTCACTTAAATCCAATTCACTTGCATGTCATTTCATCATCTTCCTGATGTCATGGTCCTCTTTGAGAATGAAAGACAAATAATAACAAGCATTTTTTAATGACAAAATTGCTTATCTTAGTCCCTCCATTGACCTTCACTCAAATGTTCTTCACCCGGTTGTTTCATCCAGTTCTTGAATTTCCTTCTAAATACTCCTTCTTAAGAAATAATACCACACACACACACACACATACACACACACACACACACACACACACACACACACATTTGTATCAAGGTTATGAAATTTAGTTCATATATAATGTTTATATATGTTCTGAATAATCAAAGGACACATGAGTTCAAATCTTAGTTCTATGGCCATGTGACTTTGGACAAGTTATTTTTCCCCCTCTGGGCCTCTTCAGTTTCCTTCTAAAGATTCATCCTTTGATCTTGTAATCCTATCATGTCATTGGAAAGAAGTGTACTTGAAATGAATTTTAAAGTATGTATGAAGTTTTCAGTGAGTTAATTTTCACACACTGAATGCCAGCACAGGAATTATCAGTGAAGCAGCATCAACACTGTGTGGGATGGAGGCAGTAATGTTATTAAACAGAAACATGAATAGCAGCATCAAAAAGATACACAGCCAGAATAATGAAACTTTCTTGATCATGGTGTGACCATTAAAGTCAGTCATAGAACAACCAGGAATTTTTGAGGAAAATATCTATTCAGAATATTTGAGTGTGATTCAAGATAAATACTGAAATAACAATTAAAAATATAAAACATGGATTGGCTGAGTTTTCCTAATCTAGTCTGACATAGTTTATTTCCTGGAAAGCTTTTTAAACCTTCTGTCTTTTTTTTCCTGCTTGTTATTGAGAAAGTGTAGCACAGAGTTGCTCAACTGTTAGAGGGCTGCAATTTTCAGATTACAGAAATGGATCATGACACAAAAGCCAAGATGAAGGCAGCTGGATGGTCCAGCAGATAGTGTGTTGGATTCAGGAAGACCTGGGTGAGTCTTGCCTTAGACACTTACTAGTTGTGTGATTCTGAACAAGTCACTTAACTTTCCTTGTTCAGCCTCAATTTCCTCATTTGCAAAAATGGGGATAATAAAAGCATCTACCTCAAGGATTATTGTGAGGATCAAATGAAATAATGTATGTAAACTGCTTTATAAACTTTAAAGTACTGCATAAATGTTATTATCATCATCATCATTATCATTACTTATCTAGAGACTTTAGAAGACACCATACTCAACAAAATGATAAAATTATATGTAATCATAAATGAACATGCTCTGGAGGGAAATAGAAGGACCCAATGTATAGAAGACAGACCAGTCCTGCTCTATTTTACTCAGTTGCCAAGCAAATGGAGTGAAACCCAGAATCAAAGCATCTGTCTCACTCAGTGAACTCTGAGTAACTAGCCAGCTCTCCAACACAGGCTTGGGCCAAGTCTTTAGCAAAACCCCTTCCCTGTTCCTGAAGGTTTAGTGAGGAGCTAATGAAAAGGAATCTGCCAATTTTCAGTCATTTGGGGATACTCCAAGCTAAGAATGCATGTTGAGAGAATCAGGGCCTAAGAGGCCTGTATTTGGAGAGCAAACAGGATTCTTTCCTGTTCCAAAATACTTGCCAAAGTCATGTCTGAAATGTTGTCAGGAAGGAGCACATTTCTAATTTTGACAGGTCAGCAAAAAACAGTAACTTAGCTGAGAAAAAATGAGGCTGTGAGCTGACATTCTCCTTCCTTCTTCCTCCTCAGGATTTACTGGTCTTAGGGTAAGTAACTTTAGACATGCCCTTTTGAATTGGAAGCTCTAAAAACTTGGCTGGATGAAAAACATTCAATTTGTTCTGCTTTTTGTGTTTCAGGCTTGGTTTTTGTTTTGAGTTTTTTCGGGGTGAGGGGGAATGTGACTGGAGTAGGAACTGGTTGGCCAAAGCATTCATTGTGTTCTGATTTTGAAACTCTGGTTTAAGTTGCTTTACAAATAAATAGAAATTTATTATTCCCTTTGAGTTACAACAACATAATCTTCCTATTATTCTTCTATCTTCTCCAAAGAATCCCCAGGAAAGGCTTTGCTTGGAGTTTCCTTCTAACTCCCTGGCTTTTTAAAGAGAGCTACTAGGTATGTAACTGATTCTTAAGATAAAGGCCTTTATCTTAAGTTGAAACAGTTCACAGAGTGAAAATGTCTTTGAAAGAGTGATAGTAGTTTTACAAAAACAAGCATTTCAATGATCTTGTAGTATCTTGGACCAAGGAAAGAAATAACTAATTAGGAGGTAGATGTTGGGACAGCTTTCTTCCCTTTCCTAGAGAAAAGAAAGTAGAGGGAGAAAAGTGATTGTTTTTATTGTTGTTTGAACATGACAAACCAAAGACACTTCAAAAGGACTAGTCACTAGCAACTGGGGAGGAAGGGATGGGATGAGAGGATTTAGGATTTAATAAATTTAGGAAATCCCTTATTATGGAAATTTTCCCTAAAACCAAGTGCTAGAGGGATCCCAGAAGCACTGAGAGATGAAGAGATTTGCCCCCAGAATCACTCAACCAGTAGGTATCAGAAGAAAGACTTAAAAACTAACTGAGGCTAGTCTATCATCTACCATATGCCAGATTACTTCTCACTAATTTTTGGTGGTTCAATTAAAATACACTCTCACTCAGTTTATATTATACTTTGAGATTCCTTAAAGAAAAAGGTAAAGGGTTCTCCTTTTTGAAGTTTAGTCTTGTATCAACTATTACCCCATTTAGTGAATAATAAGCCTTCATCTTGACACTGAGACTTGCAAAGTCATGCTGAAGACAGTGAGTCAGCTCTGAGCTGTGGGGCATCTACCACCAAGCCATCCATCAGAACCTGATTTCCACAAAGATACTGGGCTGATGCCTGATGATTTTGTGTGAACAAGTCCACTGGCTTTGATTTTAATGATCAAGTCAGCATTTTTCCTCCCATTTCTCGGCATAGTCAATACACATTCTTCTTTCCCACACCCTTTCTCTTCCAACTCCTTCCTATATAACCATGTGTTCAGTCCTTTTTTCCCCCTTTATCTACATGGTATTCTATTTAGAGGACCCATTCTAATTTTTTTTTTTTGCTCCCCACTGCTCTGTATGCTTTTCTTTCTTTTTAATTTATCCTCATCATAGTCCTTTTTTTTTTTTTCCATCTTTAGTCTTTTAAAATGACTAAGACAAGACAGGTATCAGAACTGTTAGGTAGTTCCAGGGCAAGGATTAGCAATTATAGCACATGTGGTAAAGATAGTATAAGGACCAATGGTCACTGTCACAGTTTGCCCTTGAAAGAATAAGTCAGGTGTAGTGGAAATCAAAGCATTTAGATCTGAAACTCACATCTGACCATTACTAATTATGGGAACATGGGTAAGCTTTTTTGGTTTTTGGACTCTAATCTTTCTGTATGTAAAATAAGTGGAGTGTATACAGGGCTATGTATCCTATAGCCTAGAACCTCAGCTCTGAGTTTAATTGATCAGATTCAATTGTAAGAATGCTTTTCACATGGTTCGTACACTCAAGTAATGTTTCCCCAGGAAACATCAGAATTTGGGTCATATTACCACCAAATCCAGAATGTCCCCTAGGGAACAACAGAACATAGCTTGAATCTATGTCATTCATAACATAAAAATATTCTCAGAGTCCATGTAAGCATTCTGGCTAACACTACATAAAATGTTGGGCAAGTTTTATTTCACCCTACAGAAAATATAAAATACAAAAGATTCATATATAAGCCTATAAGTAGTCAAGATGATTTTCTCTGTGTTAGGGGGCTTTAACTTCCCTCCTTCTCATGAACTTATATGGTCTTCCAATCTTAAAAGATTGAGTTTCTCCTGAAAGGGGAAAGTAACAATTCCATCTTAATTCTCAGAACAAATAGAAAACAAATTCTATCTAAATTCTGCTTCCAAATCATAACATTTTTTGGTTTGTAGTCACATGGTTCCTCCTCATCTTTGCAGGCTACTTGGTTCAAAATGTCTTCCACTGGATGATTCCTTTTTCTGGAATCCTTTCACCCTTTCTGACATTGCCTTACCATAAATGTTATCTTTGGGACAGAGAAGTTCCCTTCTTTTTGGAGTGAAGAGTAGGCAGGAATGTGGTGTGAGTGGCTCAAATCAAACTCAGAAGAGCCAATATTAAATTTTCAGTGGGAGCATTTATATATTGGAAATTATCAAATGCTACAAATTAGAGCTTGATTTATAGTTTTATTGATTTTATAGTTTTAAGAAAGTGATCAAGGAATATTAACAATGCAAATTAAACTTAAAAGTCTGTCTTGGGAAGGTATTTCCTTTCTCCTTTTCTTGTACCCCCCACTCCAGCTAGTTGTTAAACATTTATCAGTATATCACAGGGGGTGGGAGGAGAGGGAAAAAAGAGAGGATACTATAAAGATAAGATTTGTGCTTTTCACTTAGTGACATATCTATTCTCTATTCGTGTTTGGATCTCTGTCTCTTCTCTCCAATTCTTTATCTGTATCCTTTTAAGATCCAAGCCAAGAATGTATGTAACTCAATTCTTATTGAACCAAGTCTCAATCAGTAATTCTCAATGCATTGTCAATGGTACCCTAAAGTAAGGGTACTTAGTTATGTTCCATAACATAAAAATAACAAAAAACATAAAAAATATAAGGAGATAGCATCAAAATCCCAAATGTGGTAGGAATAAGGATGGATATTTGCACTTTTGTCTAAGGCTTCATTCTATTTTTCTGTCAGATTTGACCAAGCTACTGCTATATTTCTCCAACTTCTACAATTTGATTAAAGTGAGATGACCTGTGGGACAGTTAGATGATGCAGTAGATAGAGCAGTGGCCCTGAAGTCAGGAGGACTTGAGTTCAAATATGGCCTTGGATGCTTTAATACTTCCTAGCTGTGTGATGTGGCCAAGTCCCTTAACCCCAATTGCCTCAGGAAAAAAAATCAGGTGACCTGGGTTTGAATCATGACTATATTATTTACTACCTGTTTAATCTCAGAGAAGTTACTTTTGCTCTCTGGCCTTCCAGTTCCTCTTAAAAAAAAAAAAAAGATGAAGTTGACTTAATATTATTTTGTGATTCTGATTCTGATGTGAATTCATTTATCAGAGTCCCTTCCTCTCTGACAAATGGGAAGGAATAATATGAGAAAACTGTCATGCAAAAAGAACATTGGGGATTGGGAAGGGCACAAAAAGGTAAGGTAATAGATACTGAAAATAAATTTGTGCTATACTATGACTTTGTCTAAGACCTTCCTGTTCATCCATGCCATTCTCTGTGCTTCTCTGGTAAGAAAGAACTTTTCACCTCTGAGGAAACACCAAACAGAGCTGTTGGAGGTAAGAAGTCATTGTTTCACCCACCCCCAGAGAACAAGCAATTACTCTGTCACAAAACCTTGATTTCTTCTGAGATCCATTTAGAGGAACTGACTATCTCCACGAAACTAGTTAAATGTAGTATATTATATAGGATATTAAGTGTAATGGATATAATAGTCTATACTTTGTTAACAGTCAAGAGTTCAGAGGTCCATCAATCATCCAGCATCATTCTTTTCCTCCCTATACTCTCCCTGTGCCCCCCAACCTCCTGAACTGCTAAATCCCTATCATGTCTTAGAATTTCTGGCTTGGTCCCCATCTATTTATCCACCCCTCTTTCTTCTTCCCATCATGTTGTTTTATTTGTTCATTCATAGTCATAATATAAATACACAATTAAATTAGATTATTCATTGCACAGTAAAAGGAAAAGCATTAATCGTTAAGTAACGTACATTTTTCATCAACCCCATATGTCCAGTTCTCCTAAAGTCACAAAACTTCTTTAAGCTAGGATCTATCTCTCTTCTCTTCAGTCTCGCAAGCATAACATTAGAACAGGAAAGAGGGACAACCTGGAAGTTCAGTATCTTATAGATTCCTAATCATGGACACAACTACCAACCACAACTAGATTAGAGAGGGCTGCAGAAATGTCAACTTTTCCAATTGTAGCTGCATAGGCAAACAAGAACATGTGCTATCACCTCTTTTCTCCCCATGGGTCTATAAATAATATTCTGAAGCTTGTGTATGTCTCTATCTGTTCCTGTAACTCCAGCACTGAAACAAAGCCCTAATCAAATGCCCCAAAGACTAACACCCTGTGTTGTTTCCTTATTGTCCCAAATCTAATCAGTCACATGATGACAGCCTCTCTCAATATCTGACTTTTTTGCCTTCAAATGCCACACAAATGGGCACATCCATGTTTATGTCAACTCTCTTATTCTACTGCTTTAATCAACCTATAGGTCAAAAGACTGGATGCAGCTGTGTTGGAACATCAGCGTACCAACAAAGGAGATAGAATGGCTCTGATAAAATTACATGAAGAAATAAATCAATAAAACTGGTGGGGAGTTGGGGACTCTGCAGAGCTATCTGTCAAATAGATATTTACCCACTCCCAGGATGAATACAAATAAGCAATGGAAAGAGAAAGGCAAAATGCATTTATAAAGCACTTACTATGCACTACACATTATGCTAAAGGCTCGGGTTATAAATACAAGCAAAAAGAAAGATAGTCCTTGAAGATAGAATATTAAGCTCACTAATTTTGTTTTTTGTGCTCCTCTTGAGGAAGAAGCTGGTCAATGAAACTTATGAACCATTTTTCCCCAACTAATTTGCAAGAGTAATTTATGAAACACTGATATTGAGTAGTTATTGGCACTAGAATATGCCTAAGAGAAGTCTTAAAGAGTATCATAAGTTGGCCCAACCTCTTATTAGGAAAATATGCATGCCTTTCTGGAATATCACAAAATCTCAGAGTTGACCTCAAAGACCATCTAGTTCAAACCATCCTTGAATTAATCTACTTACTGGCAAGTAGCTATCCAGCCTCTACTGGAAGACCTCTAATGAGAATCCTCTTTGGGACCACTGTAACTCTTGGGAATTTTTTCTTAGATTGTGCTAAAATTTCCATCTCTGCAAATTTTACCCATTAATTCTGGTTCTGACCTCTGGGAACAAGTAGAATAATGTGATCTTTTGAGAAGATGTTAATGTGTTTTAATACACAATTTGTTATGTTAGTCAAAAATAAGCGATGAAAGAAAGAAAACTTAAACATACATTTAAGTTAAGTAACTATAGGTTCAACTCCCAAAGTCCAAGGAAGTTTTCTGGTAAAGGAGAAAGAAGTTACCATCCTGAGTAATTATTTATGAATCAAGGAAAAGCCACTTGCTGTTGTCTTAGTAATATGATGATCATTTAGGATGTTCTTGTTGATTCTGAAAGAAATAAAATCTTCTCCAAAATCTAATTTTGAAGGAATAGATGGATTGTATTTTCTTAATTTGGCTCTCACTTAGCTATGACTCATCACTGTCTGCTAGCACTCATGTGATTTGGGCTGTCAAATGAATGTTGACAAGAAAATCTAGCCCTCCGGTTTACGGATGTCAGCCCTGCTCAGCCTGAAATGTTAGCAGTGAGAGTAGTGCCTATTTCTTATCATTTCCCTATCAGAAATTTCAGGGATCCATACAAATGTGTAATATGATATTCCATGAAAAGGCAGCTGATCTCTAATTTTAAAAATTATATCCACTGTGGCAAATACTCATGTCTTCTCTGCCTTTAGGCAGGACTAAGGCAAAAGTAGCAGAGATAAATGACTGTTTATCCCAGTCCTAGGACTCTTGAGGGTATCTGACACTTCTATTGAAAATCTAGCCCAAGGTCAGCATATCTCATACTCTGGATGTTCTTCTTTCCTCTATCTAGTCACTCAACAGTATTGTAGATTCAGTTAAATATTTGAGAAGTATATAAAAATGATCTCTCTTTCCCAGCCCTCAAATCTAAGGATGGTTCAGGACCAGTCCATTAGGAAGTAAGATTTTCAGCTTCTGGTCCAACTCAGATCTTCAGAACTGAGACAAATTCTTCCACATATTCCCTCACCGGTATGGCATGTTTTGGGTGGCCTGAAATAAAATCCAATTGTGGATTCTGAGAAGAATGTTCTGGGGTTAGCTGCCTATTAATGAATTGCTAGGTTACAGGGACTTTCTGATCATTACAATAATTAAGAAAAAAGAAAACAACAGTTTTCTGTACTTACTATGTTGTTGTGCTCATCCTTCATTTTTGAAGATGACCAACAACTTCACTTGTTGATGTAAGTGAAGAAGAGTAACATTAAATCGTTAGCCTTACTTACCCTCCTCCCAGAGCCATGTAGTCCAGTGGCAAGATAAAAATCAAGATGAATGATGTTAGCTCAGGCCAAAACGCTGTTAAAATTCAGAGGAGAGAATTACCTATGCCCTAAATTGGCATTTCTTTCTTTTTAAAACAGCTCACCTCCATGGATCCAAAGCACATGCTCCCTGGGATCACTCCTGATGTGTTTATAACTACATAATAAAGTAAAATGTAGTGTATGGAGTGCTTAGGGAAGACTAGCACCTCTGGTGTGAGATCTTGCTGTCCCCTTTTCTGGTATGCTCATGCACCTTTGGTGTTCACTTATGACTAAACTCTCACTTGTGGCTCAAAGAAACTCAGCAAACACATCTCAGAAAAACTGTCTCAGTAGATGGACTACACAAGGTTGAGGGATTGGGTACCCATGACTGGAAAGTGTATCAAAGAAGATTAATTGACATAAGTAAAGTCACTCACTCTATGGGTTGTAAAGAGTGAAAAGAGAGTCAGTCTTTCAAGGTAACGTCTTTTTGGAATAAAACCAATTCCAGCTCTCCCTAGGATGTCTAGAAAGCTGCAGGTTAGGGAGAGGGTTTTTTTATACTTCCCTCTTACCTTCCCTACTCCACTGACAGTAATAGCAACTGCAAGTTCTTGGCAGCAAAAACATAGGTGAGTTTGAGGCTGAAGTCTTTGAACTTCAGGTCCCTGGCTATTTCTTCTGTTTTATGTTTCTTTCCCTCAGTTCAAGTCACAAACAGCTTTTCTAAGAAATACTTTTCCAGGCCTGGTGATAACCTTGTAAGTTCAAGGATTTAAGAGTTCTTGAGAGTACTGATTGCTTACTTCCTACAATAGAACCATTTCTTGGAAGAGAAGCATTACTTCCAGGTGGATCTGAAAGAATTAAGACACATGCCATGCTCTTAACTTATTATCTTTCATGACACTATTATAGGTGATGGATTACTATGTCATGATTTATGTACTTGTTATTGCATTTATATAAGTCTTTGGGGTTTTAAGCTTTCTTTTACAGTAGAAGAAATAAATAATTATACCTGATAATTATTTTGTCTTTTTTTAGACGAGACCCTATAAATCCCTTTAGAAGAGATCCTCGAGATAAACTACATTCAAGGTTTTACTCTAAGATTTTCCTAGTACAAGTTGGAGTAGAGATGAATGAGTCAGAGGGAAAGAAAAGCCTGCATCTCTTTTTTTTTTTTTAAAGAATCAGGCTTCTACAGGAATGAAAACAGGTTCACTCTGACCCACAGCTGGAGCTTCTTATAAAAGGGCCCTCTAAAACACGGGTAACATAAAACTAAGAAAAGACTTGGTCGCCAAACTTAAGAAGTTTAACCAATAAAACAAGGCAAAAGGGCAACTAGGTAGTGTGGTGGATAGTGCACAAGCCTAAATGCCAAAAAGTTTGTCTTGAATTTAAATTTAGTCTTAGACACTTACTAGCTCTGTCACTCTGGAGAAGTTACTTAACCCTATTTGCCTCAGTTTCCTCGTCTGTAAAATGAACTGGAGAAGTAAATGTCAAACTAATTCCTTATCTTTGTCAAGGAAATCCCAATTGAGATTATGGAAAGACCAACAGGACTAAAACAACTTAATAACAACAATAAAAAGACAAGACAAACATAAGTCCAAGGCAACATAAATGATTGAAATATAAAGACATTCACACTTTCCTTTAGAGCAGCATAGCAAGAGACAGGACAAATAAGCATGTATAAACAGGGGATGGAAAGTTTCAATTTTATCTGTAAAGATCTTGTTTTTAGAATAACTGATAAGATTGAGTCTTTTTTACCAAGAACCACAAAAACCATCCCTAGGATTCATGGTCAAATGCCACATTTTCCCAGGATCTCAGGTGGAATGAATTAAAATAATTATAATTTTTTGGTGTCCAGTAAGCATGAATAGTATGATCTTATGGACTCAAGACAAAAGTGCCTCTGAGAGTAAAAAAAATTTTCCCACTTTCCTTGTTGTATCAACTGGAATTCTATCATTAAAACCTTTTCATTGGGGGTTTTAAAATGTACAAAGATCTCAGATTCCCATATAAAAAAGTATTAAATATAAAAGAACTAAGCCCAACAAAGGTTAAGTGAGATACTCAAGTTCCCAAAACTAGTAAATACCGTAGCAGAACCAGAATTAGAATTCAAGTCTCATTATTCTCTCTAGGAGTTTTTCAACTATGGCACTGTCTGCCTTAGGCTCAGTTAATTGTCAGAACCTTATGGAGTTTCATTATTTGGAACAGCTGACTGAGAACAGAATAGAATATTGGACATTTGTTTTGTTGAAGGGAAGGGAGAGAGAGAGAGAGAGAGAGAGAGAGAGAGAGAGAGAGAGAGAGAGAGAGAGAGAGAGATCCAAATTATAAGATAGAAATATGATTAAGGTAGAGTGACAAGAGCTCTGACCCAGGGTGTTCAATCTAGAGGGTGCTAAAATGCTAGCAATCTTTCATCAGGCTTGAACTTATTAAATAAGTTAGTACCTAGTTAATATGTATCATGAGTTAAAATAGAAAGCTATCAGATGGCTAGCTGAAGTGAAATCTTCTCTCTTTCCTCTGCTCCCCATTTCCCTCAACTAAAAGTTATCTGTTTTGGTGCAACTTGTCCCATATGTAGTTTATAGCACTTGCCCCTGGGCACAAAAATTCCTTAAGTACTGTCATAGATCATGGCTCTGCAGAGGGCAATCCTTCTTAGATTACATCTAGGGGATCTGGGTGGTAAGGTGAGGGAAGCAAAAATAAGAGACCCGTAATTGAGTCTCTGGGATAGAGAGAGGAAGAAAATTAAAAGAAAAGGGATTTGAAACAAAAGGTAGAAGAATCACAGAAGCAATGTTTGTCTGCCTGATAGAAGAACCATGGATAGTGGGCTTTAATTGCTTCTCATTTATGCAGGAAGTCAATAGAGAGATGGAACCATAAAATGAAGCCCAGTTTTCCTCTCCCCCAATTCAGTCAGTCTCTCCCTCCCCCCTCTCACTTCCCTTTCATTTTCTCCAACAACTTGTTAGGAAAATTAGGAGAAACTGGCAGATACAGCATGATTCTGCCTCCTGGAGTAGGAATAAAAAAATGAGTTAAAGAATAGAACAGAAGGCTATTTGCCCAGGTCTCTAAGCAAGTGATTGTCTTTGTCACTCTACTATGGAGCCATGCCTTTTAGAATCTGGTAATCTTCAGTCAATGAAGTTTGTTCTAAATATGATTTATGCAAGGGGGAGAAAATTAAATTAGCACCACTTGGGCTTGCAAACCACTAAATAAATTTCATTGTGCTCAAGCCCAAATAAGGCATTAAGAAAACCAAGCTGTTTTTTAAAACAAGTGGATCATAGACATAAGCTGCAAGAGGACAGACAACTATATATTTGAAGTGCCTTTGTGTAGAACAAAGAGTCAGATGACTTGTTATTTTTTCCAGACCTATGATTGTGCCCTATAAGAGAAGTCACTGATAGAGAACCCCCCTCTTCCAGTTCAGACCTCCAGTTCTTCTGTCACTTTATTAGCTAAATGACTTGTCCAGGGCCGCAAAGTCATGACATTTTAGGGTTTACATGTGAATTCAGCACTATTAGACATACCAACTCTCAATGGACTAATCCACAATACCTTATAATTCTATGTACTTAACAAATGCAAGAGACATAAATTGAATGAGAAAAAATGAAAATGTCAAAGCTAAAAGAAAAATTTTAAAATATCTTTAACAAGGGCTGTCATATCCAACGTCCCATGTGTTTTTATCAGCCTTTGTAAATCATGCAATGAGCAAGAGAGACACTTAGAATTAGGTAGTAGGAATAGGGAAAAGGAAATAAAGTTGCAAGCAATGTAAAATTCCTCATATATTTAAAAAATTCAAAGGAGAAAACACACAAAAATGTCATTTAGCAATACTTGGTTGTCTGCTGTCTAATGTCTTTGAGATCAGTGAAGCAGAGAGATTCAGGGAGTCGGCAAGGCTCAAAATCAACTAATCTCCATGAGCAGACTGATATTCAAAGAGGATTGGAGCAGAAGTCTTTGTTAATCATAATAAAGAATTTGCTGTATTCAAATGAAATAACAGCAGAGTGGATGCATGCCAGGGCAATACCAGTATTCCAAGCAGGAATAAAGGCAAAGCTAGGAAATTATAGAGCCTTCATCTCAATGTCTGTAATTTGCAAAATAATGGAAACAATAGCAGGGTAAGTTTGCCAAATGCATTTACAAATGGAGTATCATTCCCTTTAATCAAGCAGAGATAACCAGCAAAGCTGGAAAGATGATTTTTGGTTTATGAATTTCTTTTTTTGATAGGACTAAGACACAATTAATAATAACACCACTGCAGCGACTTATTTTAGATACTCAGCATATTTTATGTGAAAGATATTTCCAGTGTATCCATTATTAGGCATATGGGAATGATAAAAAGTTATGCAAAAGGATAATGCAAAGTGCCTTTTTAGCAACACACACGTTATATTTCCAGGTGTCCTCTATGGACAAATTTACAATGCTGCCTATGGCACGAAGGGTCTTAACCAACTCAGATTGTCCAAATACCTGACATCATATCAGAGCCAGCCAAGACAGACTACTGCTTTTCTCTTCTTAAAGATCCTTAAGTTAGGAAATTGTACATTGTCTCTTGGTTCCTCTTCTAGTGTTTAACAGGCTTCATGTCAGTAAACTCTTTCTCATGTCTCATTTGCTGCAATTTAAGCCTATTTCCTATTGTTTGGGCCATAGTGAAGATAGAGAACAGCTGGTCAGCATACTCTTTCTTGTGTTTAAAAACAATTATTAAGTCACTGATCAAGGCCTTCTGTTCTAAATCATCAAAATGACCTTAAATCCCTTATCCTTTCTGTATAGAACTTGTTTTATTTATCCTTAACGTTCTCTGCTCCTCCCCCAAAAACCCACTTACCTCTTAAAATGGTAAGCCCCATGTCACATTTAGGACTCAAGTAGTGGTCTGGCTAATGCCAAAAGAAGCAGCTGATAGAAAATGAAATGGACACAAACCAGTTTAAGCTACTTTGGATACAAATCTCTTTGGGAGTGATTTCTGTTTTGCCTTGTGCCCTAGGGTTTGCAAAAGGCATGTGAGGCCAAAATAATCAATATTTATTGAATTGAATTGAATTGAATTAGAACGGGCTAGGATTATCCACAGGCTATACCTCTAATCATGACTTCTGAGAAGTAACTCTTAGAGATAAAGAAAAAATTCCTATTTTCTGTATGAAAATAAGGTTATATGAAAAGGATAAAATCTAATACCAATAAATGGAATTTATACAAATATAAATTTCAGTTCAACATATGAGAAAATTTTCTCATGATTGGGGAATAGATTCCTTTATTAAGAAGTAAATTTTTTGCCACTAAGGATACTCAAAAGAATAACCATTTATAAAAATGTCATAGATTCATGTTTTGACCAAGTCAGAGATTTAAATTAAGTGGTATGTTTTCTAAGGTCAGATCTAACTCTATAACTATAAGATTCTACCAATAGATCAAAATAACCTCACCTACAGTCAAAGCTCTTTGTAGTACAAAATGAATGAGATGTCCAAGAGAAAATGCTTTTTCCTTCCTCCTTAAAACATTTTCATCCTCAGTATTCTTCTCATGCTTATATCCATTTGAGGTGATCCTTAACTAACAACAATTTTCTGCTTATGGCACTGGGGATAACTGACAACTCACATGTGATTCCTCAAAATAATGTATTCAGATACTCTGTGAATCTATATACATTCAAAACTGTAACACATGAGCCCTCACCAATATGATTATTTTTATTTGTTAGCTATAGGATATAATTTGTTGAAAGTAATGACATTTAAAGAAATAGTATAAGAGCAGGAATAAACGTTTCCCCTAAATACACTTTATCCCTTAAACACACATGTTATCATCAAGAAGAGTAGACAGACTTAAAGAAAATACATGAAGTGGCAAATATCTAGGGAATACCTGGGTCTGGAGACATATAGAAATGCACCCACATAACAGGAACATATGTGTCCAGGATACATTCATGGAGAGAAATTCACATAACTGACACCATAGTTTTCTTAACCCTGAGAATCTTTTGGTCTCTCATGAAAATTAATAGGAGGGGAAAAGGTAAAATTAGAAAAACCCTTAAGAAAGTTGCTTTAGGGCATTACATTATACATTAATTCTTTGTTTAAAAGTCTTGCCTTCAATATTTATATGACTAGCAGAAATTGCTCTAATCTTTGAATCTCTTCCTACATACTTTAAAGATGGATATGAGATGATAATTGTGGAAATATGTATAGAAGAATTATACATATTTAACATATATTTGATTGTTTGCTTCTTGGGGAGGGGTGGAGGGAAGAGAGGAAAAAAAAAATTGAAACACAAGGTGTTTGCAAGGGTGAATGTTGAAAATTATCTATGTATATGTTTTGAAAATAAAAAGCTTTATTAAAAAAAAGATGAATGTGATACCCAACTAAGGCAGATTCTCATGAGTACATATAGATGAAACCAGAAGGAAAACAAAGAAATATGAAATGAAACAGATCAGTCCACCCTTTAATAGTGACTTATTTTCATCAGGGATGGTAGGATCATTATATTTGAGGTAGTACCTAAGAAGGACTGACAATAGTACTGAGAAGATGAAGTTAAAAAGAGAAGTTAGACATGACTAAGATTTACAAAGAATAAATGTATACCAGCAACACCACAATTTTAAAGGCATTCAGGGTCAATCATCAAGATATGTCAAAAAGAAAGTTTTAAAAGATTTAAAAAGATCACAGGTGATGCTTCCACTAAAAAAAAAAAGTAAGAAGACATTAGCACCTGCCAAAATGGATGCATACTTTCTCTTCTCTATAAAATCTTTATGAGTAGAGTCTATATAGGCATCAAGAATATCTTCAATAAAAATGCATGAAAAGAACAGGCAGGCTTCTGAGGACTATTTTTCTGAAACTGAACTTCTTTTTTTTTTTTTGTAACATAGATGAAAGATTCAGTGGACACAAGAACCCATGCAATTTATTGTTTATTGATTTTAAGGATGCATGGATTCAGTAGAACAAAATGCAGCCTTGAAGGCTCTTTTCAGACAAGCTGCCTCTCACACATGTAATCAACATCATATAAGAATCCAAATATAACTATAGAGATAAGTTTATTCTGCTATCTGCTAAACATTAACATAGTAACCTCCACAAACTGTTCACTGTTATTAAATAAAAATTTTTTTCTATTGGTAGCATTAATTCACACTATTCTGATGCTTCTAATTGTAGATGATATTGCACTAATTGAATAGAGATAGTGTGGTGTTGTAGCTAAAAGTCCAGGATCAAATATTAAATCCTCTGTTTAAAATCCCTTGCTAACCTGGCCCTTTCCTCTCTTTCCAATCTTCTTATTTATTTTTCCTTCCTCAACCTCTGAAAATGCTGAAAAATGACTGGATCCCTAAATCCAGTGATACTGGCTTCTTTGCCGTTCTTCCAACAAAGCCATTCATCTCTTGACTTTAAGTGTTTCATTGTCTATGTCCCATGTCTGGATTATTCTCCATCTACTCTCTACCTCCTTGTCTCTCTGTCTTCCTTCAAGTTTCACCTAAAACCCCACCTTTCAGCAAGAAAGAAGGTGTCTTTAATCTTGTTTCCTTCTTTTGAGATTATCCTCAAATTACCTTGTCTATAAATTGGCTGTACATAGGTATTTATTTGAATGTTTTCTCCCCCATAGACTTTAAACTTCTTGAGTGCAGAAACTGTCCTTTTTCCTTTCTTTGAATCCCCAGTGCTTAGCACAGTACCTGGTACATAGTAGGTGCTTATCTAGCAGGAACTCATCTGAATTCTTCCCCCAACTTCGTCAATGATCTTTTAATAATGCCATAAAATAAATCCTGGAGTAATAGAATCAAAAAGAGAGGGGTGCAACAATTTTCCTGCCCAAGATAATTTAAAAGTTTGGCAGCAAAGGTCTGACACACTAGTGTGAGAATGGAGCACAATCCAGCACAGGTCACACCAGCACAGAACAGCCTCCAGAAAATCAGGAACAGACGTTGAGAGTGAATGAATCAGCAACAGTTTTGGAGATGGCTTCCACAGCTCTCAAATCACAGAGGTTAAGGGATCAAACAACCAGACAGAAGGCTATTACAAGGATCTCTTTGCTGGCACTGGAGATATGACTCTGTTGCTTTGTTCATACTCAAATCTGGGTTACAGTCCTGACTGTCAGTCCCAAGATCAGAAACACACCAGAACTTGCAGCCACAATTGAGCAAGGACACTCCTCACAGTTCCAAGACAGAAAACAGTGCTTAAGGGCACTCACAGACCAGAGCATGGGCCAAGAGAGTAATGAACACCCTTCTCCTTAGATCATACTGCTTTGGAAGAATTGAGACCTTTCAGGTCTCTAGAGGTATCTCTGAAAACAGTTAAACTAAATCCTTGAGGCTTGAGACAGTACACTTCTACTCTGGAAGCATACACCCACTTTAGCAAAAAGTTAAAAGTCCAGAAATAGGCTGGGAAAATGAGCAAAGAACAGAAAAATAATTCTGACCCTACAAAGTTATTAAGAGAACAAAGAAGATCAAAACACACACTCAGAAAAAGAAAACAAAGTTAAAATCCTTATATCCAAAGCTTCCAAGAAAAATAGGAATTGGTTTTAGGCAATAGATGTGTTCAAAAAGATCTTAAAATCTAGTAAGAGAGGTAGAGGGAAAATTGAAAATAGAAATGAAAATGATAGGAGAAAATCGTGAAAAACAAGTCAATAGCTTGATAAAGGAGGTCAACTTTCTAACACTACAAGTTATAAAATTTTTATCTATATCAATAGAAGCAGCTTTCACACTCTAAAGAGCACCATTCTGGAGTCAGGAAGATTCTTCTCCCCCAGTTCAAATGCAGTCTCAGACAGCAGAATTTCCTGCACACATCAAAAGAAAAAAAAAAAAAAAGGTCTAGATCCAAAGAAAAGTACTATAATTGCATAAGGTTTTCTTAGATAATTCTATAATAATGCTGTATTGGTTTCCAGAAATTCATTTAGGTAAGTCTGTGGTGACCTCATCAGTTGCAGCAAACTTGTTTTGGGCTTTAAATTGTGGTATGCTTTATGTCTTCCATAGTTTCCCAGATTTACACAAACCAGGCATACTTGATTCCCTTATTGGAATTGTAAGTCTTCAGCAATGACCTGGACTGCAATATTTCATTTCTACTGGGCCATGAAGTGGCATTCTGACTAAATGGCATATTTTCAATGATTCAATGTTTCCTATTAGGTAATAGTAATAATAATGATGATGATGATAATGATAATGGCTAGTATTTATGTACTCATCTACTATGTTCCAGGTACTATGCTAAGCCCTTTACAAATTATATCTTATTGATATTAACACCAACTCTAAGAGGTAGGCGCTACTATTATTTCCATTTTACAGATCAGGATACCAAGGCAGCCAAAATTTAAAGTGACTTGCCCAGAGTTACTAAGCTAATGATTTCTGAAGTTAGATTCAAACTCAGGTCTTCCTCATTTCAGGTTCAACATTATATCCACTGGGCTACCTAATTGCCTGCTATCTTCTATGACTCCTCTAATTCTCATTAGCACATCTGTGCTATGAAGTTTTTGGTTGATGAAAAATTCTGATAATCCCTATGTATCCCAATGTTTAGAAGTCCATGGGCTTGGTGGTGACTACTCAGCATAAATAACATGTATATAAACACATATATCTAGTTATCTATATGTGTGTGTTTGTGTGTGTACATACACATATTCTTTCTCCATTAAAATATGGCCTAATAGCAATGGATATGCTTATTTCTTGGCTCAATTATGAAGTCCTAATAAACATATCACTTCAATTCAGATGCAATTGTCAATGCAGCTGATAACCCCCTGACACAAATGCAAGAATCCAACTAATCATCTACATTAGGAAAAGAAGGAGATGTAAAATACACATTACATGAACTCTGATGGGCTGATGGAGAGACAGCTTAATTTGTCCATTAGTATTTCTTATTATATTTCTTGGTCACTATAGCAGATGTATAATGAGCTGGTTCTCAAAATGAATGAGAGGTGGAACTTGAGATGAATTACATTGGGATATTGTTCTCAATTATTTCAAACTTATCCACTTTGGGGGGGAAAATCTCTTCAGTGCTTCCTAAACAATGTCATATAGTTGCACTTATATAATATCATGTTCTCAAAAGAATTCAAATGAAAAATAATTTATTTTCAGCCTTCCATCTTATTTCATTATAGATCCATTCTGGTACGAGGCATCTAGGTAGTATAGTAAATAGTACACTGGACTTGAAGTCAGAAAGATCTGAGTTCAATTTTAATCTCAGACACTTCCTAGCTGTGTGACCCTGAGCAAATTACCCTCTGCCTTAGTTTTCTCAACTGTAAAATGTGTATAATAAAAGTACCAACTTTCTAAAGTTGTTGTGAGAGTTGAATGAGATAATATTGTGAAAATATATCACCATAGTAAGTACTTTTTAAAATGCTTATTTCCTTGCCTCCCTTCTTAGACATTGTGCCTATAATGCAGTGCCTCCACAACTTTGTCTTTGGAATATTCTGTCTTCAAGGCTCAGCTCAGATGCAGCCTCCTTCATGTAGCCTTCTCTGACCTCCCATCCTTCTCCTAGTGTTTTTTCCCTCTTAAATTTTCCAAAATTACTTTGATCACTCATTGTATTAACTTTTTATTCTTTGCATGTGTCTTATTAAAGCAAGTAAATTATAAGTTTGCTGAAGGTAAAGACTAGTTGGTGTTTCTTCTTATTCCTAGGGTCTAGTTGGCTTGCAAACATGCCTAGGCACAAAAAATGAGTACAGTGAGAATGTGCATAAAATTGTTAAATTAAATTAAGCCCAAAGAATAACAGAGAAATGCATAGTTGGCATAAATAGACTGCAACATGTTTCAAATAATGGCTAGAGCATGAGAAATAGCATTATCAAGGGCATGCATGACTGGAAAAGGAGGGTGAGTCAATTATATTGTGAGAATGAAAGACAACATCTGGAAAGCCCAAATTGTTGATTACAATTAGTACAACTAGGTGATGTAGTAGATAGAACACTGAGGCTGGAATCAGGAAAACTCGTCTTCCAGAATTGGACATGACTAAAATGATTCAACAATAGCAATAAAGATACTAAGTGTACAAGATAAAGCTTGGATAAGAGTTTACAGATAAAATTCATATGACAACCTGGATAACAACTTAATGGGATAAAAAGGGATTTCACTTATTCCTTTTTTTTTACCACTGGAAATCTGTCTTTTGACCACATCACTCTGCTAAAATTGCTCTCTCCAAACTTACCAATTATTTCTCAATTGCCAAATCTGATGAGATGGACTTGAAAGTTATTCATCTCTCCTTCTCACCAAGTATAGTTATCTCTTCCAAATCTCAGAGATTAGGTGTGTAGCATTCCTGAATAAATTTTTTTGGTCTTCCTTTCACACCAGAAAAGAAGTTTGAATTATTATGATATAAAAAGATAAAATGTTTATTTGTACAATAATGTACATATATTTCATGCATTTCTGAGTTTCTAACCTTTTGCTTTATCACCTTCTGGCCTTTATGTGTCATCTGTACTTCCTATAAAACGTCCCAAAAAGTCCCATATAATTTCTTTTGTCTATCCATAACATATCAAAATTGCAATGGGGAAAGTTGAGATGTGGAAGAGATAAATGGAAAAAGGTATGACAATCTATGATCTTGCATTGTTCACAAAGCTACCCTTATTTATGACTAAAGAAATTCTATCCTATCCTATCCTAAAATGATTTCTGTTACCAGTCTGCTATGCTGCCTAAAATTCTTCCAGTATAAGTCCATTCCTCTGGACTAAGGAAAGATTCTTTTTAAAATACAAAAATTCCTGGAAGAATTGATGCTTTGTGTGGTGGGTTTAAAAAAAATATATATCCACTTATTGATATGTACTAGCTTAATTGTATTGTTATAACTTGGGTGAGGCTATCAAGCCTTGTCCTAGGAAAGATAATTTAGAGGGTACTCATTAAGTATTTTCCTAAGATTATCCATCCAGCTGTGTAGCTCCTTCCCTTAGCAGCATTAGCAAATTTCCTCCTCTGCACAGCTCCACTGGCAGCAGTAATGGACTTCCTCAGGCTGCTCAATAGCTCTTTCGTTGTCCTTGATCCACTTCCCAGTCATCACCACCAAGACCACACCTCGGGTTTGAACTAACCCAATTGAAAATGTCACTAGTTGCTGCTCTGAGATCACTTTCTCCCTAAATCAATCTATGATCAGAGAAGGGCGCCATCCCTTGGAAGCTAGACCTAAAATGGACCATAGAAATCTTCAATTTGTTCATTTTAAATGTAAAGAAACAGACTTAGAAAAATAAGAGAATTGCTTGAGATTGTACGTAATAGGTAGTTAAACTCAAATCCTCTCATTTGTTGCCTAAAACAGGAAAATGGTATTAGAAAATGGGAGAAGCACAATGGGAGGAGAACTAATATGATGCCTCCTTTCTAATTTTCCCCAGGGTTTTCCTATTTTGTTTGTGGAAAGACAACTGAAAAAAAAATCATGAAAATTCCTTGATTCTACCAGAAATGGTTGGCTTCTCTCCACCTCCAAGATCAGCTACTGATTTACTTAATGGTCTTACTAACTAGACCATTTCTGCAGAAACTATAAGTTTCTGCAATCAACTCGTTCTTGTGGTTCTGAATCTTCATAGTTCTTAGTCCTGTTTTTGTCACTCTGCTTGTGCTTGGTAACTCTAAATCCACTCTATAGGTGTCTCATTTTGAAAGTCTCTTTTAAAGTCCCATACATATATTTTTCTCGAAATTACCTTATTCAATGGTCATGCTCTTTCCCCAGTGAGTTTCTAAGACTGTTCACACTAAATATTTTTTCAATTGATGATACACTCAATTTCCAACTATGATGTGAAACAGTAAGCTGTGTTATTCTTCTTATCTACCATGGAACTAAATATGGTAGGAAAAAGAAGAAAATTGTTTATGACTCTGGACAAATAAAACCTGTAGAACACTATAAGAGAGCCTGCTGACTCCCATGCATAGTCCTTACTATGTACCACTGAAAGAGAAAAATTGTATGGAAGGATGGAGAAAAGTAAGTAATAATTTGGATATAAGAAGATAACTCCAGATTTTGGTTCGTATTAAGAACCTGTAATTAGCTGTTAGGAACTCCAGCTTCTTCTCTCTGAATGAGTGCCTTTGGTCTTAAGAATATTCATTTTTTTCACTCCTTAATAATCCTCCCTCATCAATGAATCTCAATTCAGGGCATCGAACTTTCTCTGTCTTTCTATTCTAGAAATCAGCTCTTCAGGTGCAGAGATCTATCATATTGGAAGTCTAATTACTGATCCTCCTTTTTCAGTCCCAGCACCTTTTCCAACACCTACTTAACTCTCTACCTCCTAGTCTTGCTCCATATAATCCAGATTACAATGGTGCATTTCTCAGAGTTTATTTATAATAGAACAGGAAATATAAAAATTCAGAAATAATCTACTCAAATAGGAAGCCTTCTAAATCTATTTTAATCACAGATTCTTCAAAATGACTTGGAACTGATGATCTTCTCTAGCCTGAGAATCAGACTTCTGCCTTTCATTCTAATCCCATTCTGTCTATACTCCTCACATTTTCATTCAGAATCACCCCAAATGAATTTGGGATAGATAGTTTTATCTGTATTATCTAGGTGAAGATCATTGATTCATTCTCTCAATTCCAAGCTCACCCTAAGCTAATCAGGAAACCTCCTCCCCATGATTTATGGTTCTCCATCCATACATTATACAACTGCTTAGCTAACAAGATTTCCCTTCCCACCTATTCTCAAGTGCAAACTTAAGAAATAAAAACAGAAGCAATGTTCCTATCACTTAAAAAAAAAGAAAAGAAAAGGCTTATGTTTCAAATCAAGAGTATTCATAACAGAAACTCTTTTCTTTATATACAAACTGGTTGATTTGTACCCTGCCTATGCTGAAAATTTTTCTTCTTAATCTTATAACCAACTAAAAAGGATCCTCTTTAGTTTTTAAGAAGGAATCTGTTTCACATAGACTTGAGTAGAAGGGCCCAGAGCTGCTTCCTATGGTAACCCAGACAAACTGATCTTCTTGATATTCTCCCAAACATTCAGTGATTACAAGTAATAGACAGGCAACCTGACTTATAGATCCTAAAGGTCTCTAAGATTATAGGGCAACACAAGTATCTCACCAGGAGTCTGAAAAATATATAGAATATATCAGTGACCTAATCATCAACCCAAATCATCAACATCAACCATAAGCTGGTCAATTCTTATATTAAATGAGTTTTTACCTCATTGTGTAGAATATTAGATTTGAAGGCATTAAAAAATGAATACTGTGTGTATAGTAGCTGCTGAACAAATGTTTATTTAATTGAATTGGATTTATTGAATAAGGGGTAGGATTTTTTAATAATTATTTTTTCCTATACTACCTAGCACAGTGCAAGAATATAATAGATGTTTGATAAATATTTATTGATTTGATGTATTACATATGTTTACACTTTCAACAAACACCACAAATAATTCACTCATCTCTTGTTTGTTTTGTTGGTATGCACTGTTTATTTTTTATTTTTAATAACTTTTTATTGATAGAACCCATGCCAGGGTAATTTTTTTTTACAGCATTATCCTTTGCATTCACTTCTGTTCTGATTTTTCCCCTCCCTCCCTCCACCCCCGCCCCTAGATGGCAAGCAGTCCTTTATATGTTGAATAGGTTACAGTATATCCTAGATACAATATATGTGTGCAGAATTGAATAGTTTTCTTGTTGCACAGGGAGAATTGAATTCAGAAGGTAGAAATAACCCGGGAAGAAAAACAAAAATGTAAACAGTTTATATTCATTTCCCAGTGTTCTTTCTTTGGGTGTAGCTGCTTCTGTCCATCTTTGATCTGAATTAACTCTCTTTATCGAAAAGATCCACTTCCATCAGAATATATCCTCAAACAGTGTTGTTGTTGAGGTATATAATGATCTCCTGGTTCTGCTCGTTTCACTTAACATCAGTTCATGTAAGTCTCGCCAGTCCTCTCTGTACTCATCCTGCTGGTCATTCCTTACAAAACAATAATATTCCATAACATTCATGGTATGCACTGTTTAGTTCCAAGGAATATTGGAGAACTAAGTGTTAGGTGAAGTCTCCAATTATCTACATAGAGATAAAATTCTCATAGACTTATGAAGAAGAAGGCTGAAAGGGCAGAGGTTGTTGAGCAAATGTGATAGGACAACCCAAGCACTACCTACACCTATATTTTGTTTTTACCCCAGAGTATTCTACCCTCACCCTTCAGGTTACTGAATCTGATTACAAAGTGCTTTAAAAAATAGTCTGACAGTCATATAGAAGAGAATCATAAGTGCTTAAAATGCTTATTGATTGACTGACATCTGTATAGAACAGGGATGACAAATCTAAGAGGAACTCTAGAGTGAGAGGTTTTGGTAATCAAGAGGACAGTGTTATGGTGCTATTTGTTGCCTAAAACAGGAAAATGGTACTAGAAAGTGGGAGAAGCAAGTGAGAGAAATCAAGTAAAATGTTTACTTTCTAATTTTTTCCAGGGTTTTCCCATTTTGCCTGTGGAAATACAACTGAAAAAACAATCATGAAAATTCCTTGGTTCTACCAAAAATAATTGATTCTCTCCCTCCCCCAGAAATCAGTTAATGGTCTTAATAGAGGTTTTTTTTTTTTTTTCATCATAAGTTTCTGAAACAACTCATGATTGTGGTTCTGAATTTCTATAATTCTTAGTCCTGTTTAGTCACTCTGCTTGTGTCTAGTGAATATAAATCCACTCTATTAATGTCTCATTTTGAGGGCCTCTTTTAAAGTCCCATATTTTTCTCAAAGCTACCTTATTCAATGGTCATGTTCTTTACCCAGTGAGTTTCTAACACTAAATATTTTTTTTCAACTGATGATACACTCAATTCCAAACTACATTGTAGAGCAGTGAACTGTCTTATTCTTGGTATCTGCTATAGAACTAAATGTGATAGGAAAAAAGAAGGAAATTGTTTGTGATTCTGGAAAAATAAATCCTATAGAATACTATAGGAGAGCTTGCTGACTTTCATGCTTATATAGCCCTCACTAAGTGCCATGGAAAGGGAGAGAGAAGGATGGAGAAAAATAAATAACACTTTGAATATAAGAAGACAGCTCCGGATTTTGGTTCTTACTGCCCTGTTATTAGCTTCTAGGAGCTCTAACTTCTTTTCTTTGAATGAGTCCAGGGCTTTGCACAATGCTTAGCATATTAAGTAGTTACTTAATAAATATTTGACTATAGCTTTGATTTTTTTTCTGTCATTGCATATCCCTTGACCATTTATCAGTTGGGGACTAACTTTTATTCTCTAAATTTGGCTCAGTTTCCTTCTTAGAACTTTATTAGAAAAATTTGCTGCAAAGATTTTTCTTCCAATTTCCTCATTTTCTTCCAATTTTGGTGTATTAGTGGTTTTGTGCAAAAACTTTTTTAATTTTACACAACCAAAATTATCCATTCTACCTATTGTGAGCCTTTCTATTGTTTTGGTCATGACTTTTCTTATCATAGATTTGACAGTTTAATTCTTCCATAATTCCCTAATCTGCTTATGATAGCACCCCCTGTGTTAAAGTCATGCAACTATTTGAATTTTTCTTGATATATTGTGAGAGGTAATGGTCCATGTCTACTTTCTGCCAGACTACTTTCTAATTTTCCCAACAATTTTTGTCAGAAAATGAGTTTTAATAATAAGAACAGAGACCTTTTAGTTTGTCAAACACTAGGTTACTGTATTGTTTTGCTTTTATATAGTATACACTCTCATTTTCAAGCAAGAGGAGAGAATATTATAAAATGTAATTTTTTGTTATGATTATATTAAATTAAAAAGCTTCGCACAAACAAAAGCAATCCAACCAAGATTAGACGGAAAGTAGAATGATTTTGGGAAAGCCTGATAAGATTTACATGAACTTGATGCTGAGTGAAGTAAGCAGAATCAGGAAAACATTGTACACGGCGAAAAGAAAATTGTATGATACTTAAATATAATAGACTTGGTTCTTCTCAGAAATTTAATGATCCAAGGTAATTCCAATAAACTTTGGATGGAAAACACCATTCTCATCCAAAGACAAAACTATGGAGACTGAATGTGGATCAACATACAGTATTTTCACCTTTTGTCTTTCTTCTGTTTTTTTTTTTTTCTTGTTTGATCTTTATTATATTCACTTCATTTCTCTTTTAAGAATTTGAATATTATACCATTTGAAACATATATGTTCAGTATTGCTATTGCTTCATTGTCTATGGTATTTTTAACAAGATATAGTTTACCTCATTATCTCTTTTAATTAAGTATCTTTTTGCTTTGTTTTGTCTGAGATCAGGATCATTACCCTTGTTTTTTGTTTTTTGTTTTTTGTTTTTTTCAGCTGAAGCATAAAAGATTCTTCTTTGGCCCCTTAACTTTATTCTGTGTGTGTCTTTCTGATTCAAATGTGTTTCTTGTAAATAACATACTGTAGGATTCTGGGTTTTGATCCAATTTGCTATCTACTTCCATTTTATGACCGAGTTTATCCTATTCACTTTTGCAGTTATGATTACTAACTGTGTATTTCCCTATATCCTATTTTTTCTCTTGTTTGTCCTTTTTCTCTCTCTCCTTTTACTCTTTCCCTCCTTTACAGTGTTTTGCTTCTATTACCTTCTCTCTTCTGGCCTTCCCCCATGCTGTTAACTTCCACTCCTTATACTTTCCTATTGGGTAAAAGGAATTTTTATATTCAACTGGATTGTGTATATTATTCTCTCTATGAGCCAAAACTGATGAGAGTAAGGTTCAAATGATGCCTATTAACCACCCTCCCATCCTTTATTTATTATACTTCATGTGAAATACTTTATGCCATTCTACCTCCCTCTACCTTCCAGTATTCCTCTTTCTCAGCCTTAAGCTGGGGTCCTAGTTCTATATTTCCTAAGGGGATACACTAAAGCACTGGAGGCTATTTGCCCAGGGCTATGCTCAAGCACCGTGATATGGACCCTACACTGATGGCTACCCCTGTTTAAGCACTTGTGGAGTTGGTATCTATCTGTTTGCTCAGGGCTACATTGAAACACAGAGGTCTGGATCCTAGAGGTTGCCTGTTTTCCCAGTGCTATGCTGAAGCAAATAGTGGTTTTTATAGCTGAATCTGTTTGTTCATTTGGCTATGCTGAAGCACATAATGGGGTTCTGGGGTTGGCATTTGCCTACTCCAGTGTACTGGGGCTCAGAATCTCCAACTGAGATCCTGTTGAGAAAGGATTTGCTGCTGGCTTGCTAAGAAACTTCCTGTCCTGAATTGTACTCCCCCATTACCTGAGTGAGAGCAGACTTTTCCTGCAGATCTTCCAAGTTTCTTTGACTAAAAGATTGCTTCACCTGATCTTTTGGGGGGTGGGGGGTGAAGTATGGTTCTGCTTTTCTGGGATTTTATGGTTGTTTGGAAGTAAATATGAGAAAGTTATGATGACTTACTTCTTACTCCACCATCTTGGCTACTAGAAGTTTAAAAAAAAAACAACAACCAACCTGTAGTTTTTTGTTTTCTTTTTTTTTTTTAATGAAACATCTCTTTCTATCTTTTCCTGGAGGGTTTTATTGATGATATATCAAAAAGCTGATTGTGTGGGTTTATTTTATATTCTTCCACTTTAGTTTTAATTGTTTCAACTACATTTTTAGTTGGGTCTCTAGAATTTTCTAAATATACTATCATACATTTATAAAAAAGTAAAAGCTTTGTTCCTCATTGCCTATAGCCATTCCTACAATTTCTTTTTCTTGTCTTATTACAGCTAGCATTTCTAATATAGTATTGAAAAGTGATAATGGATATCCTTGCTTTCCCCCAATCTTATTGGAAAGGCTTCTAGTTTGTCCCCATTACAAATAATACTAGCTCTTTGTTTTAGATATATAGTTAACATTTTAAAAGATGTTCAATAAGGATGAGTGTTGTATTTAGCCAAAATCTTTTTCTTCATCTATTGAGATAATTTGATTTTGTTATTTTTGTTACTGGTGTACTCATTTTATACTTACAGTTTCCTAATATTGAACCGATTCTTCATTTCTGGTATAAATTCTGCCTGGTTTTTGTGTATGATCTTATATAGTTGTAAAACTCCTCACTAATATTTTGTTTAAATTTTTTGTATTGATGTTTATTAGAAAAATTGGTTTATAGTTTTCTTTCTCTATTTTTGCTCCCCCAATTTAGTTATCAAATTATATTTGTGTCATGGAAAGAATTTTATAGGATTCTTTACTTACCTATTTTTTCAAATTATTTATATAGTATTGAAATTAATTGTTCTTTAAATGTTTGGGGGAATTTGCTTGTAAATCCATCTGACCCTAGGATTTTTTCCCTTTTAAGGAGCTTATTTACATTTTAATTTCTTTTTCTCAGATTGGGTTGAGTATTCTATTTCCTCTTTGGTTAATCTAGGTAATTTATATATTTTTGCAAATATTCATCCATTTCGCTTAGATTTTCAGTTTTATTGGCACATAGTTGGGCCAAATAGCTGCTAATATTACTTTTATTCATTGGTTGTGCAGTCACCCTTCTTATTTTTGATAAAGGTCATTTGATTTTCTTGCTTTCCCCCAATCTTATTGGAAAGGCTTCTAGTTTGTCCCCATTACAAATAATACTAGCTCTTTGTTTTAGATATATAGTTAACATTTTAAAAGATGTTCAATAAGGATGAGTGTTGTATTTAGCCAAAATCTTTTTCTTCATCTATTGAGATAATTTGATTTTGTTATTTTTGTTACTGGTGTACTCATTTTATACTTACAGTTTCCTAATATTGAACCGATTCTTCATTTCTGGTATAAATTCAGCCTGGTTTTTGTGTATGTCTTATATAGTTGTAAAACTCCTCACTAATATTTTGTTTAAATTTTTTGTATTGATGTTTATTAGAAAAATTGGTTTATAGTTTTCTTTCTCTATTTTTGCTCCCCCAATTTAGTTATCAAATTATATTTGTGTCATGGAAAGAATTTTATAGGATTCTTTACTTACCT
Source organism: Antechinus flavipes (assembly GCF_016432865.1). Lineage (NCBI taxonomy): Eukaryota > Metazoa > Chordata > Mammalia > Dasyuromorphia > Dasyuridae > Antechinus > Antechinus flavipes. The sequence goes on from NC_067398.1 coordinate 438,308,493, forward strand.
ATTTTTTCAAATTATTTATATAGTATTGAAATTAATTGTTCTTGAAATGTTTGGGGGAATTTGCTTGTAAATCCATCTGACCCTGGGATTTTTTCCCTTTTAAGGAGCTTATTTACATTTTAATTTCTTTTTCTCAGATTGGGTTGAGTATTCTATTTCCTCTTCGGTTAATCTAGGTAATTTATATATTTTTTGCAAATATTCATCCATTTCGCTTAGATTTTCAGTTTTATTGGCACATAGTTGGGCCAAATAGCTGCTAATATTACTTTTATTCATTGGTTGTGCAGTCACCCTTCTTATTTTTGATAAAGGTCATTTGATTTTCTTCTTTATTTCACTATTTTTTAAATCTTATTTGGTCTTTCAAACCAACTCCTACTTTTATTTACTTACAAATTTTATTAATCTCTCCCTTGATTTTTCACGATTTCTATTTTGATATTTAATTTTTTTTAAAAAATGGTTGTTTTTCTAGTTTGTTGGGTTTTTTAGTTGAATGCCCAATTTATTATCTGTTCTCTCTTTTATTGATACTGATATAGTATAAAGAGATATAAAGTTTCGCCTAAGTACTGCTTTGACTGTTATCCCATAAATTTTGATACATTGTCTCATTGTTGTCAGTATTTTTAATGAAATTATTGTTTCTATGTTTGGTTCTTTGCTTTATTCATTCTTTAGGATTAAGTTACTTAGTTTCTAATTAATTTTTCATCTATATGTCTAAGGTCTCTTATTGAATTTAATTTTTATTGCACCACAATGAGAAAAATATGCATTTAACATTTCTGCTTGATATTTCAGTAAATTTCAAAAGAAGTATTTCAGTTTTATTCTGTAAACTTTCCTAGTGGTTAATGTTCCTCTAGAGGAAAAAAAGCCATTCTTTTTTGACAACCCACAACAACCCAGAATAACTTCTCCAGGAAATGATAGAACCTCTTTAACTACTATAAAGGCAAACAGAGCTCCAGAATCTGTACTTGAACATACAGGACCTGCAGGAGCAATCACACTAGTTGTGTATTTCCTCTACTCAAAATAAAGACTTACAACACCATAAGCACACACTGACAGAAAAACTTAAAGAAGCATCACTAATAATTTATAACTACTGTTATACTTTCCTGGAACACTGATACTTAAAACATCAATTTATGATGTAGTTTGCAATTCACTGAATTAGCTTTTTACATTTCATTTCAGCTCTGCACATTCTAACAATTTCTTCAAGGTCTATATCTTCTGAAAAACCAAGCCAGGATTGATTAGGAACACCCATTATGAGCAGAAACTCCCCCTGTTACCAGTCAACACTTACCAAGGGAATCAGGATCTCCAGACTTCTTGAATTTACCAAATGGACAAATTCATCTCAAGACCATGGTCCAATCACCTAAATCCAGGGGGGAGGAGGGGAAATGTAATAAAGAAGTTGCCAGGAATCAAAGGTCAGCCTCAGGCAAGTTTAAGCCCAAATGAATGTTTTAGTTGCCAGGTGTGCAAAGTTTACTATTTCTGCCAGAGTTAGAGAAAGGAACCAGTCCCACTTCCAACCCTTCAAGGAAATGCTTGAAGATTTCTGCTATCCTTAGCAGATAGGAAAAAATGAGAATAGTAGAGGGTGGATTACTTTTAAAGATTCATTGAATCACCAGTTTTTCCTCCTCAGTGAGTAGGAAGGGAATTTCTTTGCACTGAATTGTTTTCCCTGGAGTTGCTAGGTCATAGAATGTTCCATGGCATATACATACAATCACATAGTGTCACTAGTTTGCATAGGTATGGAATGAGTCATTTAAAAAATTTATTCATTCATTTATTTATTTACTTATTATAGCTTTTTATTTCCAAGATATATACATGGGTAATTTTTCAGCATTGACAATTGCAAAATCTTTTGTGGAATGAATCATTTAACCTTAGTTTCTTCATCTGTAAAATAGGAATAATCCAATTCAACAAACATTGAACAACTACTATACACAGATACCACAATGATTTCAGCTATCTTCTCTAAGATTACAAGGGATCCTTTTTAAAAAACATTCATTAAGGACAAAAGATGTTTTTCCATTACATATATTCCTTCCATTTATCCCCTTAGAATAGTATTCCTAATACCATTGCTGAGAGCTAGAAAATGCTTTAACAAGGTAAAACTGTAGGTGGGTGAGTTTCTATGTCTATGCATATGTGTATGAGATGGAGAGAGAAGAGAGTTCAAAACAGTCAGTATTTCTCCCTTCACCGCAACCTAAAGCTGAATGTGGTAGCTATGGGAATCTTATAGGAAAATGAAAAAAGACATGTGAGTTTTGTTGTATTTTTTTTTTGTTGAAGAATTTACCACCTGAGGGGATGTCATATATTATAGGTGCACCTAACTGTAGACAATTGATGTGTTCCTGAGGAGATATGTAAAAATGATTTTTTGTCAATCAAGTTTGACTTTAAATGCTTTAGAAAGTTGTTCTATTTAAAGAGCAGGCCCTCAGTAAAAATGGTATGTAGGTAATTTTGTCTTACACTCTTCTCTTCCCTTTCTTCACTATATCTTAGTCTTCTTTATGGAAATTTTCACTGTCATACCACTCTAATAAAATCTGCCTCTATGTCTATGGACATAGGACCCCAATGACTAGCCAAGTTAAAGTCCAAATTGACCTCAATGGGATTTGGGGGATTAGTTGTTTTTTCCTTTTTGTTTGTTTTTCATAGAAGTTTGCAAATTGTTGGCTAAGACCTGGAATGATTAATCTATACTGCTAGTGAGAAAACATATCAATAAAGTCCTTTTGAAGGATTTAAGAAATGTCCAGCAGAGGGGAAGAGTTGTATTTTGCTTGTAGCTGCTCTGCTAAGAACACATCTAGAATATTGTAGTAGTAGTAATAGTAGTAGTAGTAGTAGTAGTAGTAGTAGTAGTAGTAGTAGTAGTAGTAGTAGTAGTAGTAATGATTATAATATTCCTAATTCTTACTGATTCCAGGTCCATCATTTTATGCACTGTTCCCCCTCACTGCCTGTATTAAATGCTGGAAAGAACCCTAGAGGTCACCTAGTGCAACTTCCCTGTTTTATAAATTAGGAAACCCAAGCCAGAGAGCTGGTGACTTGTAATCCAAGTGGTCAGTGACAGGCAGGATTTGAACCTAGGTCCTATGAACCTAAAGGCAGTACTCATTGTCCTACACACCACCTCTGTTCATAAGTGAAGTTTTTCATATGCTGAATTTTCTCAAAGCAGGTTGATATTTGCACTGAGATGAAAGTGGAAAATATATCCATTAAACATGAGGACCCACTAAACCAGTTCAAATAGAACATAACATTTAATATCAAACTCTCCTACCTAAACGAACCCATCATTTAACTTGTTCCAGAGTCCTAGACAACAGTTTCCGTTTCATAGGGAAAGGAGAAATTCTTTGACAGATGAGAAACAAACCCTGCGAAGTACTCAGCGGGTTACAAATCACGTACATTTCCACCTGAAGTCATAAACCATTTATTAGTGCCTGGTGCCTAATAGTCACCTTTGTGGCTAGAACAGGGTTGTTGCTGATGCAAACATAATTTGCTACATTGTTTTGAATATAAGCATTTGGAAGCAGAGAAAGCCACCGCTAATGACAGGTCACAAACATTCTCCATGTGCATTCCTTTATGCTTCCCTCCCTCCCTAGGCTGGGCTGGCTCCTGTTTTTGTTATGGAACAAAAGCCTCACTCCCAGCTGTGGCGCCAAAATCTAGCGCACACTGTAAAAGTAACTGACAGCTCGGATGTGTATGTAGTGAGTGGAGGCCAGGAGAGGCTCGACCAATCGCGGGCCGCCTCTTTCACTGAGCCACACATGTTTACAGGCAGCATTCTGCCGGTAGGAAAAGAAGGCAGAAGGAAAACCCGGACCTGGATTTCTGCTCAGAGCCAGCGCGCTCCAGGAACGGAAAAGTGAAAGTGGGTGAGACTGAGCTAGCAAATGAGAATTGGGCGTCGTAAACACCAGAGCCTGCTGAAACCCAGAAATGTTCCTTGACTGATCCCTGGAGCCTTGTAAGCTTTCCCTGCAAATTCCTTACGACTTCCTTCCTACAGTTCCAACAATTACAGTTCGAGAAAAAAAAAAAGCAATGAATGTTTGAGTGTTGCTGAGGGTGACTCATAAAACCAAAAAGGTAGATTCAATTCAACAATTTGCTAAGCACCTATGGTGTGCAAGAGAGGAAAATGACACAGGCCCTGCTCCCAGGGAGTTTGAAACCTGTTGGGGTTTCAGTGCTTTCATACAAGCCCATGTGGTCGTAAGAAAAGATTGTATAGATTTACAGTTTGGTTCCCAACCTTTCAAAATGAAATTCTATATTCTTATCATTACTCTAAATTAATATTTACTTGGCTTGGGATGGTGACAGAAGCCAGTGGACACTGGGAGCTTAGAGGACAGAAGATCTGGGTTAAAATCCCACTTTTGACATTTCCTTCATATGTATAGTAATTTTCTCTTCAAAATTACATTTATTTAATTTGCATTGATTTTGGATGTAGAAGGAGGGGTGTGTGGGTTGGAACATTTCTTTTAGAGTTGTTCAGGTGTACAAGGGAAAAGTGTGCTTCAGCCTTCCTCACCATAAGCCCAGGAGAAAGCTGGCATTGGCTGTCCCAGAAAAGAGGTTACCTAAAAAGGCAGAGCATGGAAGGCTTCCTTCTTCACTTCTTATAGCCCACCAAATGGCCTACAAATCAGCTTTGACATAGCCCTCTTTAATCTTAGTGCCTTCACTTTGATATTATTTTCAATAAATACTGTATATATCTTGTTTGTACATTGCTGTTTGCATGTCATGTTCTCCATGAGATTGTAAGCTCCCTGAGAGCAGACAATATCTTTTGCCTTTCTTTGTGTCTCTAGCACTTAGCATGGTGACTGACACATAGCAGCAGCTTAATAAATTCTTTTTGATTTGACAAGGCACTCTCCCACACACACACACACACACACACACACACACATATCCAACCCAAACCTCAGGTTGCATATGTCCCTTAGCAAGCTGTCTTCGTAAGTGCCTCACCAGAAGTAGCCCAAGCACACGCTTTGCTCCCTAGGAAATGTCCCAAATCAAGCCAATTCCCTCTTGTATATAACATATGGGTACATGTTTTCTCCTTCATAAAATATAAACTCCCCAGAGAATAGGATGTTTCACATTTTTCTATGTGTCTCTTTGCCTAACATTGTACATGTCAAACAGTTTGCACTTAATAAATGTTGTGAGGTTGTTGTTGGGTTTTTTTTTTTTTCCTTTTGGTTGATTGATCCTAAGTGAGACATTTAAACTCTCTATAGTCTCAGTCAGTTTAGACCATTGGGATTTATCTACTAGATTATAAACTAATTGGTGGAGAGAATTTTTACTTCAGGAATGTCTGCCCCACATTACTGAAATCACAAATTGCATAAAAAAATTTGTATAGAGTGCTGCTAGGTGCTGCTGCTATTAAAAAGGGCCTGGCTCTGCTGTCTAATGGTTTATATAATCTAAAATGAACAGGAAAGCTACCAGGCTCAGAAAAATGTTTTCAAAAAATAGTTGCATGACCATAAAGATATATGGATGTTTATCTCCAGAAACAAACACTTGCCCCCAGAGACAAAGAAAAGGGAAACATATAGGAATCTTGAAGAAAATTTTGTTGAATGAATAAATTAATTAAATTAATAAGATATTATTGTGTCATTCTTGATTTCACTATAGAATGAAAGCAGGGTAGAACCAATCTTTCTAATAATAAATGGTACTCTATACCATTAAAATGTTATGCTTTGAAAGATATCAGTTGAGCTCACATATTCTCAAACAGTTCTCATACCCAATGCACAGCAATGTTCCTATTAATAGTTAGAGAAGGAAGAACTCTTAAAAGCTACTGAATTCAACTCCTACATTCAATAGATGAGAAAATTGAAGACTAGAAATATTGAGGACTCCTTCAAGAAGATGTACCTCAGTAAGCAGCAGAGCCAGTATTTAGACCTGGCCCACTGACTCTGAATATAGTGTTTTTTTCTATTACATTTTTTTTTTTTTGGCCACTCTTCCCCCATTGCTCAATATACTTCACATTCCCTTTGGTTGCCTAGATTCCTTAGGCTGGTCTTTTCTCCATACCCTCTTTTGCTCAGGATTCTTCAGTCTGACATCATACACATAGATTTCCTCTCAGGTAGCACTCAATTTCTAGATCTTTTCTGACTCTTGTACCATTAAATCTTCCCTATCTCTTGTTCTTTTCCCTCAAGACTTCACTAAATAACTAACTCTTTCTAACCAGCAATTATAGTTAAAGCATTAAGGAATGATACTATGTTACCTTTCAAGACAAGATTTGTGTTCTAAAGGCAATCTTATAACTAAATACCATTTCAGTATATCTTATAACTAAATATAATTTCATCCTACTAGTGGTAGTGCCTGGGAATAAAATTAATATGTGGACCTTTGGGATCCTTCCTCTCAACTTGGACTACAGGGAAATCCAGGTCTGAGATAGGGGCTGACTTTTCACAGACCTGAAGAGCAGGTACTAATTAAAATATTGGGACTGAGTTAATATCAAAGAGATGTTACTAGTGATTGTTCATTTTAGTGGCATATTTAGGTTTATACTAGTTTTCATCCATTCTTTTGGCATGATCTTATAATTACACAATGGTAGAGATAGAAAGAGATCATTGAGGATCAAACACTTCATTTTTACAGACGAGGCAATGTTATATGACTTACCTGCTGTCATATAATAAGTGAAGCATTTTACCCATTGTGTAAAGTGAAAAGATATGGAGTTTCTATAATGTTTCCAGCTGGCAGTAGCCTTTTCTCCAGGAGGAAGAAATCTGTGGCTTAAAAACAAAACAAACAAACAAAAAATGAAGAAATCTGGCAAAACACCTTTATTTTTTTTAAGTGTCTTCTCTTGAATGCTTAAAAAAATGAGAAGCAATTTCACTGGAGCTATGTTACAATTCCCTGCAAAAAAAAAACATCAGTGGCATGAATGGGTAATCACTAGTCAGTATCACTACTCAATGCTTGGGCTTCCCATTGACCTAACTGGTCCTTATTTGTCTTTCCATGGCCAACTGTATTATTTGAATTTAGAATGGAACAATGTTTTTTATAAGGTACAAAAGAAGACATTAGTTAAAAGTAGCACACACAGAGACACATATACACACTCACTGGAAAAAAGAAAACATGCCCTTGGGCTAAATGTAAATGTGCAAATGTAATTTGGGTACTTGGTGGTATGATATTTGAATTTTTTTCCTTCTTGAACCATTTATTTATAGAGCAAAACCTAATAATGTGGAATTAGAAAGCCCCTGCCTTTCAGCCTCAACAACTATCACCAGGGGTTCAAGTCAATTCTTTCATGCTCAGGGAAAGAAGATTATTTAATGAATGAATGAATGAGAATAAAAAAGTGGCACAGAAAAGAAGGTTCATAGTAGGTTCATAACTAGATTTGAATTAGTTTTACAATGCAAGTGAGGCACAACTTCCAATTATGATGAGTTTTGTAGCCATCCCTTTCCTTGAAAAAGTGCAAAATCTTAGCAAATATTTGGTTTGCTATTAAATCATCAAATATCATGTACAATGATACATGGTCCCAAAGCTGCTGAAAAAGGCAGGGTGACATTAGTGGACTACTATCCAGTATGATATGACAACCAAAAAGCTAATTTAATCTTGTTAGTTCATAAAGAGATGATTGTCCTATTGTATTCCAACCATATTTTGAGAGTTATTGTTAATTCTGGGGACCACATTTTAAATAAAAAATTTGGAGACTTGGGATGCTGAAAGGTTTTTGGTTCATGGCATGTGAGAACATATTAAAGAAAATGATAGTATTAACTTTGAGGAGCAAAAAAAAAGATTTAGGAGAATAAAATCTGTCATGAAGCATTTGAAGGACTGTTACATAAAAAGTGGATGAGATTTGTTCTTTTTGCATTCAGAGAATTAGTCTAGAAAAAATAATGGGTAGAAAGAAGGTGAAAAGAGATAAATCAATATACAAGAAAACTTTCTAACATTTTGAGAAGTTTAAAAGTAAAACGAGTGGCCTCAGTGCATTGTTCCTTTTCCCTATAAATTCCTTTGCATGGTAATATCTTCAGGAAAAAAAAAAAAAACTAAAGGGCCACTTAGAAAGGAAGGAAAAATAAATAATTAAGCATCTACTTGCTATGTGACAGTCATTGAGCTAAGCATTTACAAATATTATCTTATTTGATTCTCATAAAGAAATAAATTTTTATGAAATAGGATAAATGAAAATAAGCATTTATTAAAAACCTACTACTTGCATTTACAAATATTAGCTCATTTGGCCTTCATAACAATTCTGTGAGGTAGTTGCTATTATATATTCATTTTATAGATTAGGAAACAGAAGGAAATAGAGTTTTTTAATCCTAGGTGACCAATAGGATGCTGGTACCCTCAACAATAATAGTTCAAAAGGGACAGGGGGGTTGGTGTGGGGGAATGAGACAATGAAAGACTAATGAAAGAAATGATACCTAAACTGAACCTAAAGGAAGAAAAATATTTCAGTAGATGTAAGGGTAATTTTTTAAAGCTTGAGGATAGTTTGTCCAAAGATATAGAGTCAGGAGAATGCAAGGATAGAAAAATAGCTAATTGTCTAGTTTGAGTGACATAAACATCATGGACAGCAATGGACAGAAATTAAATAGGTTACAGAATTAAATTAGAGCAAAATTATAGAGGACCATAGATTCCAGGATTAAAATTTCATAATTTATCTTATAGGCAACTGGTAATTACAAAGTTCTTTTTTTTTAATCAGGAGAATGACATTTAACATATATTTACTAAGCTTTACCATATAAAACAATGCACCAGGACCTGGAAATAAAACGATTAAAATAAAACATTTGTTGTGTTTTCAAAAATTTTATTCTACCTATACATTGGAAAAATTACGTTTTGTAAGCTACATGAAAGATAGTTTGAGGTAAGGACACTGAGCAACTAGTTAGAAATTATTATAGCATTGAAAAAGTGTATTGAAACAAGGGTGTTAACAGCATGATAAAAGGGGAGAAATTTTAAGAAGTAGAGTGAATGGGCCTTGGCTATTGATTAAATGTGGCAAATAAGAGAAAAGTGTAAGCCAAGATGACTTAGAGTTTATAAGGTGAGTGATTAGAAGGATAATCATGTCTTAATGGAAACAAAGAGCTGGGAGAAGCAGCAACATTAGGGGGCAGAGCAGAGGGAATGATAGATTCAATTCTAGATGCATTAAATTACATCTAAAAGTTGTCAGAAAACCTTGAATTTCTAAAATGTTTAATCTAGAGAAGAGAAGACTTAATAGAAGAAGAGAGGACATAATAACCTTCTGGACTTAGAAGGAACATCATGGAGATGAGGGTCTAGACTTGTTTTGCTTGAGTCTAAGGCTAGGAGAAATGAGTGAAAATTGGAGAGGCATAGGTTTAGACTTAATATTAGGAAAAACATCTTAATAATAAGAACTGTCCAAAAATGGGCTGCTTTGGGAGGTGGTGATTCAGTTATTGAAGATTTTCAATGAGGATCTATCAAGAAATGGGGTGGGTTGGATGATCTCTGAATCTGAATTAGATGACAACTGAGATTCTAGTATGTTGTTAATAAAGAACAAAGAGAATACTGTCTCCTCCTGGACCTATAGGTCGGAAGGAATAAGCACCTTTACAGAAGGATGTGAAGGGAATTGTAGTCTTCAATGGAAAGTTACTCAGTAAATGACAGGAGAGTGGAAGAGGTTTAAGAAGAAGAGATTGAGGAAGGAAAGTTGGATTTTTCTCCCTCTTCTTTATTCTCTATATACAATCTATCAGAAACTCATCTTCATGCAAGATGACATGAACCTTGAAGCTCATGTCACTTCCCCAGTACCCTTTGTCTCTGGGGCATGTAGCAGTGAGGTGGACATTAGAGAACTCCTCCCAGATCTTCAACTATTTAAGGAAGGTGCCCAGGGCAGTCACCTCATAATATCCCTCCCAGCTGTAGGAATTTCACCATGCTCTCATGAAGATTAAACTCATACTTTTTAGCTTTTTTTTATATGTACTCTTTCCCCTCATTAGACTACAAATTACCTTCGGGACCCGAACTGTCTTATGCCTTTCTTTGTACCCTCAGGGTTTAGCACAGGACCAGGCACACAGTAAGCTCTTAATAAATGTTTATTGACTCTAACTCTAACTCTGTCACTAGGTTCTGCTATTTATTTTTAGACTCTATTTTCCTCTTCATTCCCGTTGTAATCACTCTGGTTTATGTACCTGTCACTTCATGCCTTACAACAATGGTCATCTAGCTGGATAATTGTCTTCAATTTCTTCCCTTTCCAATCAATCTTGTATACCACTGTCAGATTAAACTTGCTCAAATAATATTAATTAAATCATGTTATTCTATTACTCAAGCACCTGTACTATTCCTTTTTTCAATTTCAAATCCAAATTTGTGGGGGAGGAGCTGACTTTCGATTCCTTTCTTAATATGATTCATCTCTATCATGCAGCATTATTTTCTTCTAATTTTCAACTTTCTTTTTTTTGGAAGGGGGTAAGTAGGAAGGTACTGTTAGGTACTACTTGCCCAATCATGTGCTTTATATTAAGGTTTTATTGGAAAAATATTAATCAGTTCATGCATTTATATATGTTTAATAATCAAGTATTTAAATTCAGTGCATAAAATATAACACTGTTTTGGACTCCTCCCTTTAAATTTACATTTAGATTCTTTGTCCTTTCATTTTTAATCACTTTTGTTCACATTATCATAATATATATTCCATTCTTCGGGTTCTGCTCTCCCCCCATTTACATAGTTTGGAAAAAGTTTTTCCAAATCTGTGGAATTCTTAGATTTGTCCATTTTACTTACTATTACCATGTTCCATTACATTAACATACTACAATTAATTTAACCATTCCTCTATTATTGAATTTTCTGGTTCTTTCCAGTCTTTTATAAATCCATAAAATGCCACTAAGAAAATATCTATATGACCTCTTTGTGGCTTTTATTACAACATCAGGGAATATGACTAACAATGGAATGGGAGAGGGAATGATCATTATTATAATTTTTACTTTGCACTACTACTACTACTAGAAATGAGGCCTTTATCAAAGAAATTTGCTGTAAAAGAATTTCCTCAGTTTTCTTGTAATCCTAATTTCTTCTTTATATTAGATATATTGGTTTTGCTTGTGTAAAACCTTTTTAATTTAATATAATCAAAATTAGTCAGTTTATATTCAGTTCTTTCAATCTTTTCTCATATAGTATGACCCTAAAGCTTTCCATCATTCTTCTCACCCACCTTTGGACAGGCTCAAACTTATCAATAGTCTTCCTAAAATGTCAGTCAGTCAACTAGCATTTATTAAGGATCTATTAAATTCCAGGTACCAAGCCAATTTCTAGGAATACGAAGAAAGACAAAAACCAAAAACTGTCCCTAGTGTCAGTCTAATGGACTAATTAGACTTTAGTCTAATGGAAAAGACAACAAAGAAACAACCATATGAAATTAAAGTATATACTTGATGCATTGAGGTAGTCTCAGAGGAAATCTAAGATTAATAAGGATAGGGAAGGTCTTCTTGCAGAAGGGTGGGACTTTAGCTGAGACTGAAGGAAGCCAAGCAAGATAGGAGGTAGAACATCATGTATGGTTTACATATATATATATATATATATATATATATATATTCTGTGACAGATTACAAACCAACTGGTTTTCTAAGTCTTCAGATTTTAACACCATTAAATTTTAGATATTAGAGTTCTCAGATACAGGATGGAAATAAGTTATTAAGTGAATGCAACATGTCAATGGAACTTGGATTGTACAGGGCATGCACAGATATACATGCTTCTAACCAATTACATATATAACTTAGCACGTGGGATCCGCAGGAATGATAAACTTTATGATAGTTTTTGGCCATGGGATGGCTTATCCCAGAAAGGACTCATCTCTTTGGTATGATGCAGGGTCCTTCAGTCTTCTCCCAATCACAATAGCAGCAGCAGGACAGGCTTCTTCTGTCCTAGTCAAAGGAAAAATATATTCTAATTCCCACTTTTCTTTTCTCTCTCCATATGTATTTCTGAGACTTCCAGTGACGTGAGAAAAAGGGAAGTGTCTGAAATGGGCTAGGTCTTCTGGAATCATCACAACAATTTTCATATGACAACTAGAGTAAGAGGATTCTACTAGGTGAGCTTGTGTTGAGTCCCTGTTTTCCTTTTTACTTGTGTTTCCTTCCTGAATAGTAACCAAACATCAGCCTTGGAATGAATGGTAGGATAGAGTAGGAAGGACTCCACAGATTTAAGATTCATTATTTTATCAGTAGGTTTTACATATCTGTTTTTCTTGATTACAAGAGATAATTCAGTGTGGTATACCAGGGAATGACTGGTATAAACAACAAAAGACATGAATAATTCTTTTTTAAATGATTGTTAAATTGAGTAGAATGCAAGATGGTTTAAAAACTTTAGGAAATTCAGCAGCTATTCCATATCCTAATAAGCAGTAAAGAAAATAATGTTATTCAGATTTTATTTTATTTAAGCAAAGTTCTTATTATAGGTTGCTGTCTTGGGGAATAGAATGTCTTTCCCTGGAGATGCTTGAAAATATGATAATAAATAGCTGGCCAAAATGATTATGGCATTTCCCAGGAACAGAAGACTGAAGTACATACTATCTTAATATGATTTTTTTCATCTTAAGACTTAAAGATAGTCTATGTGGAAGCCAGATGAAAGGGTACAATGAAGGCTCTTAGGAGTACAATGAAAATATGAAATATTGCATATAATGGCAGATTTAAAAAAAAATTGGTTAGTTTTCCCTTCTCCTTTTTAAAAAAATTTTGTTATAAGGAATGAGTTTCTGAGAGGGAAAAGAGGAAAGGATACAGGCAGAACTTTAGGTGATATAAAAACAAAAATATTAATAAAAATCCTTTTTTTAAAAAAAAAAGTATAATGCTAACACAAAAAGCAGTTAATAATATGCTGAATAGTTGTATTGCAGGTGCCAGGAATATAGAAACATGGATCCTGAATCCTGAATTTGCAACTAAATGCTATGGTCCTGTCTGGGGTAACATATAGCTCTAGTGCCTAAATTGGATTATTGTGACACGGAGACATGGTATTCAGCAAAGGATGGATCTAGAGAGAGGAAGAAAATGACAAAGTTTGAGCTACTTGATGTATTACTGCATTGTATTTGGTGTTAAAGTAGCAGAGAAAGGAAGGTTTTTTTTTTTTTTTTTTTTTTTTTTTAGCTAAGGGAAAGTTTTTATTTCAGAAGTATTCAAATTATTTAAAGTTAGTATTATTCTCATTAAAATCTTTTGTGAAAGAAAACTAACTTTAGAGTCAAAGGATCTGCATTCAAATTCTGGCTCTGATCCTGACTTATATGACTTTGGGTAAATCATTTTTCTTCCTCCCTCAGTCTCAGTTTTTGTAAAATGAAGAGGTTGGATTAGCTGATTTCTGAACTTCCTTCTGGTTCTAGAGGGATGATCTTGTGAATTTTAAATTATAATTAAATTATTGAAGGCTATACCAATTGAAAACAAATTCTGGCAGGACCTATCAACATGAAATTTTAAGTATGACATCAAAGAAGTCAGCTAGATGACACATTGGATAAATAGGCCTAGAGTCAGGAAGACCAGAGTTCAAATCTGGCTTCAAACACTTATTGGACAAATCACTTAATCTTGTTTGCCTCAGTTTGCCCTACTTCAAAATGAGCTGGAGAAAGAAATGGCAAACTACTTCAATATCTTTGTCAATAAAACCCCAATGAGGTCATGAAGAGTCAGACATAACTGGAAAATTACTGAACAACAACAAGTGAGACCAAAGATGGGATTTTATTCTTGTCATCTCTCTGCTATAGACCTAAGTTTGATGAGAATAGTTCAGTGGGTGATTAGCTACCAAGTGATGATGGTTTTTAACCTTGGCTCTAAAGACCCTGTACTAAGGTATATGGGAGTTCTAATCTGCATCTGTATAGGAAGTATCTATGCAGATGAAATAATGGATTCTCAAAATTTTTCTGTCATTGGGTTGGAAGGATCAATGGAAAAGGGAAACATGAGGGAGAAATGGTACTAAGTAGGGGATAATAGCATGTGATAAAATCATAGAATGATATTAATTTATATAGGAGTAAATTTGCAAACAAACTAAAAACTACAAATAATTATATTTCTTATTGTAGTGTGTGGAACTAAAAACAGATCAATGTTAAAAATATGTAAAATAATTACAGATTAAATAAAGCCTTGTGTGAATATAGTCAAAAAGAAAGAAGAATTTAAGGTAGAAATTTAAGGGATCATGTTTAACAAGGCCCATCAATGTACCTATAGGAAGAGAAAAATTAAAGAATATGGACATATAAAAAGAGTCTGGAAAGGGAGGAAGAGAAAGTAAAATAAGTGCATAAAGTAAGACTTAAGGGTAAGAGAATTCAAGAAAGGACAAAATGATAGAAAATAGTTATAGTTATGCTACATAAAAAAACGGTAGACTTGAAAATAATGTGAACCAATAGGGATGAGCTGAAACATTCAACTAAAGTATCTAACACTGAAAAGAGAAAGCAAATACTGGAAGGTAATTGATAAATACTTTTCTTTTGTTTTTAAGATAATAGAGCATTGTAGTCCCTAAGTAAAGCAAGCAAATAATGTAATAAGCATTTACTTTATCTCTGTAAATCTAATGATATAGAGAAGGTCTTTAAAGAGAACTGAGGATGAGGAATGTCATTTGTAGACAAAGGAGCTCTAGCAAGACATTTCAATACAAGTTATAGCATAGCAGCTTATATTAACTTGAAATGGGCAGATAAAAACAATTTATTTCAATGGCCATGAAGGCATTGAATCAGATTCTCTGGCATCAAAGATGCCAAAATCATTCATTGAATCCTGGATCATTATCAGTCATCTTGACTTTTGTACTGCTACTGGACATTGATTATTCAGGAAGAAACAGTGAAGCTGATAACTATGGAACTCTGTTTCACTTAAATCCAATTCATTCAGGAGTCAAGATATCATCCATGATGTCCTCTTCCAAAATGAGGGCCAAATACCTGGTTTCCACTTTCATTCCCAATAATGAGCTCATATAATGCAAATGTGACAAGAAGGGCCAATCTCAAATTCCTCCTCAACCATCAAAATTTCCTTCAGTAAAGTCCTCCTCCAAGCCATTCTTGTGTAGAATCAATCACAGATTTTTTGAGCAAGCTGATTGACTTTTACCACAGTACTCAAGAAGACAATACTAAATTATGAGATTTCAATCTATATCAGTGGATGCACTTATACCAATGAAATGATAGGCCCTTTGAAATAAATATCAAAGTTGAAACATTCAGAGAAAGTCAAGATACCATTAGGAAACCTAATAACAGAACTACATATTCCACAGAATATCCTTGTTCTATAATTCATTTACTTTTTATTATAATTTAAAAATATATGTGTGTATATTTCTACAATTCAGAATGGAATTACATTGAAACTGTGTTGTATGGTTGAATAAGTCTAAGTTAATTGCTCCTAGAAGAAAAATTTAACTGAGAGGAGGTTTATGGGCCCTTAGCCCAGAAGGTTATAATAGATTTGAATAAGTCCCTTGATTTCAAACTATTGTTTGTCAGCTGGTATAGCAGCTATCATAGGAAGGGGCTTTTCAATGTTGCTAATGTGTGGGAAACTACTTTTTCCTTAACTCTTTCTAACAGGCAAAATTGTATGCAAAGTAATTTATAAAGAATATAGAAAAGAACTGTTCTCAAGGAGGCTTGGATCTATTGAAATAAACAAACAAAAGACCCCACCAACAACATTTGAATCCCACAAAAAAGGAGAAGAAAAAATATTTATATGTGATGTGTGTGTGTGTGCGTGTGTTTACAAATTTGGGTGTATAGTAAATGATTTTTGTGAAGATTGAACAGTTTAAAAAGAAAATGTAAACACAATGCTTTTTTTAAAACCTGATTTCCCACCATACTTATATGATCTATTTAAAAGTTTATAGTAAAATTTTGTGTTTTAGGGATTTAACATTCAAAGAATCATTATAGTCCAGGATGAGACAAATCCAGATGTTAAGTAAACATCTTTTTAGTGATCTGGGTAGTAACCCAAACTTTTTTTTTTAATTGGTAGGAATAGGATAAGAAGTAACAATGGTCTACTACTCCTTGAAACTCTGCCTATTGATCTAGTGTTATTACATTTTTTCTCAACTCCATAAAGGAGTGACTCAATTTACCTTTTCCATCTTACCAACTGAATCCGCTTATATATTTAGACTGATTTCTTCAGAAATCTCCTCATATGCATTTGCACTATTACTATCATTGTTCCTTGCTTATATTTCTACTATAGGGGATACTTTCTGTTTATTTATCCTGTCCATGTTTTCAGTTCCACTTGCTTTGTGAATTTTTTTGCTAAGTTCTAGAATAGTGGTTAATAGTAAAAGATATCACTCGTTAATGGCTTTATAAGCACAAAAAATTATTTTTCCTGATTAAAAATATTTAGAAAAGTGTAAATAATATGATTCAGAAATTAATTCTGATCAGATAAAGATATCATTTGAGGACTCAGCTTTCTCTTCTCTATGCATATGCTTTCAGGAAACCTCACATTTGAGATAGTCTGTTAGCAGGTAGAAAAACTACAGCTCGTGAGCTCCCCTCTTTTACTAGGCTAGCAAGAAGTTACATTAATTCAAAGCAAGAAACTTAAAAACATAGCAAAAAAAAGTGATAATATAGATTCCATGTAGGTTTAGTTTCTTCCTTCAGTTATGATAACTTTAATGTAGGAAACAGAAATATGTAGGGAACATAGATGACTTGAGAAAGTTCATGGTTGAGCAATTAATGTCTTTAATATTGTAGAACTACTGCTGTTATCTTGTGATTCAATTTTGCTACTCATTTTTAGACTTGCTAAGTTGCTTTCAATTACTGCTCTCTGATCTCTTAAGGACATCTCCATTTAGTTACTCTTATGATATAGTGCTATCTGATCATTTTTAACTGTGATGTGTCTCCTTTAACAAATTGCAACAACTGCTAGACTCTCCACTTTGAAAAACTCTTCACTTCAGGATATTTCATCTCTTTTAAAATTCAGGCCCTAGCCAGCTCTACTCAGCGGGCCAAGTAGAAAAGCCCTTAGGCTTTTACAATTGCCTTAATACCTTTCAAGTTCTCTTATTTGACTCAGTACTAGGAAATTCTTTTCAATTCCTTCAAGATCTATTACATCTAGTTTTGGTCTATGAAAAGACAAAGTCTGAGTAGAAAATACCAAAAGAATTTGGTAATCTTTGTTTTGTTTCAGCCCAACAATCAATTCAGTGTACTCCATATGTAATTGATAATTAATGTCATGGCTTATTTCTACATCTAAGTCCCCCTCTGAAACTTAATTATAGCATGAATAGATAACATAGATATCTAAGCACTTATTAAACACTTACAATGTACTAGGTAACATGCTAAATGTTGGTGCTACAATGCAAAGCTGTAAAAAGATAATCCTTGTCCTTAAGGAGCTTACATTAAAATGGGGGAAAACAACACACAAAAAGGAACTAGAAAGAGGGAGATGGGGTTGTAAAGTGGATAGGAAAGAGCTATGTAAAGGGAAAACTGAAAAATTTGGAGAGTCGGTAGCAGATCCATTAGAGAAGTGAGCCTGGACTCTTTATAAAATAGTGTTCTTGGGCCAGAAATCACCAATTAAAGAAGGAACAGTGAAGCAATGTCAGAGAAGTGGAAATAACCCCAAGTTCTTTAAGGTTATACTTGTATAACCTTGTATATATCATGTACTTGTATATACTTGTATGTCTGTTAGTTCCTATATCAAGGTAGAAATGTTCAGGGGTCCAGGAACATAATATATATCTTTGTTGGGATCCCATGGCTGGTAAAACAACCATATCATAGAGGACAGGAGCACACTAAGAATATATTATTAAGGACAGAGGAAGGAAACTATAATTCATAGTCTTACTTCTCCTCTTTGAGGTAAGAATCCAGCATATATTCAATGTTCAAGCCTTTCCCAGGAACACATTATTGTGAATGAGATCTCTTTCCCAACAACCCTATGATAGACATCCATTAGTTGAATAACTATGGTGACTTTCTGGTTGTTTAATAAAATTGTGTGATAAAACTTGCAATGATGTATTACCCCTATACACAAATGATTACCCACTAGTTGTCTCTGAAGAGAGCCTGTTATCCTCTATCTCTACAAGTATGAATATTTTGATCCTAGTCAATTGTCCCTGTAGATTCCAATGAGCCCATGGAATGAACCCTAGCATTAAGGAACTTTCCTTTCATGGCTACCATTCCCTTATGTTATTTCCATGACCCATGATTTTGGTAATGACTCTGTACTGATAAATGATGATGATGATAGCTATAATTTATTCAGTATTCCAAAAATATTAGTGAAAATTTAAGCTTTAGTAACATTCTACTAACTTTGTGGATAGATTATATGTGATAACGTATTATTAAGGAAATTATTAATTATAACACATAAATTATGCTATACATAATTATTTTAAATATAAATAGTATTATTTATATTATAATTTTACATAGTATTTATATCATCTGGTTAATTGTCACTAATTACTAATTATACATTGATAATAAGTTTGCATTTATTAAAACAAAACTGCACTAAGAATTTTGGGACACTTTATAGTTTTAAGATTTGTAAAGAAATACACATATATTATATAATTTTATCTTCACAATATTCTCGGGAAGTAGGTATTATTATTATCTCCATTTTACAGATGAAGGAACTGAGGATGAAAAAAATTAAGTGAATTGCCCAGGGTCATATAGCAACTAAATATCTAATGTAGAATTTGAACATGATCTTTACTTCTGTATTCTTGAATGAATTCCAGAGTTCACTTCTTCTAGATAGTTATTGATATCTATTTCATTAGTCCTTTAGTCTATTTCTAAGAAAAACAAAAACAAAACAAAAAAATTTTCCTTAGCATAAAGGTGGTCATTAGACAATTCTTATTCCCAAAGAATTCTTGTCCACTGTACAACTGACTATGCTATGAGTCACATAATGGCTAAAATATTTGGTCTGGAGTTAGGAAAGTCTTCCTAGACCTGAGTTCTCACACCAATCATAAAGGACTTATGAAGGAAGTTATTATCCATTTCCAGAGAAAGAACTGATAAATGGAAGCATGCATAATATGATTCTACACATATTTATAAATCTGTGTCAAATGGCAATTTTTTCTAGTATGGGGAGAAAAAGGAGGAAGAGAGAATTCAGAACCTAAAATGTAACAAAAAATTAAATTAGTTCTATTAAAACAAATTAATTTTTATAAAAATACTTGAGTTGAAATATAGTCCCAAATACTTACTAGCCAGATGAACCTGAGCAAGTAACTTAATATTTGCCTCAATTATCTCAATTGTAAAGGTTATAATACTACTTACTTCCTATTTTTGTGAGAACCAAATTAGATAATATTTGTAAAATGCTTAGCATAGTGTCTGGTATAAATAGGTACTTAATAAATGCTAAGGAATTAATTAAATGTTAGGGCAGCTAGGTGGCACAATGGATAGAATGCCAGGCCTGGAGTTGGAAAGACATTTTGCTGAGTTCAAATTTAGCCTCAGATACTAGCTGTAAGACCTGGGCAAGTCACTTAACCCTGTTTGCCTCAGTTTCCTCACCTATAAAATGAGCTGAAGAAAAAAAAGGCAAACAACTCCAGGATGCTTGCCAAAACAAAACAAACAAACAAAAAAACAACCCAAATGGGGTTATGAAGAATAAATAACCTCAACAACTATTATTACGTGCAACATACATACAGTACGAGGGAACACTGACACTGACACATAGAGAAAATTATCTAAATAACCAGACTTACTAGAATCAGCCTGCTCTCTATGTAACTAGTTCTATAACTAGCTCTGTAACCACATAATGAGGAACACTATTTCAAAAACTAGACTCTGCTTTTTAGCTGCTGCTGTCAAGCAGTCTCAAAATTAGAAAGAGGTTAGTTAATGCCCGGATAAGGTTATTGGCAGCAACTGCTTAATTGAGACCTAACTAACTCTTATTATCCTCCCCACCTCAAATTGCTTTGTGCAATTTTTTTAAACAAAGTAATTGTTAGAGTTTATTTATTTTAGTGTTTGAGATACAATATAGTCTAACAATGAATATCATACTGATAACTCAGTTTGATTAGTAATTGTTTTCTCCCGCATAGAGTAAAAGTTCTTTGAGAGGAGGGATTATTTCAATTTTTTTGTCTTACTATTTTTGGTTCTTTGAACAAGTGTCAGCATATGTAGCTGATATTTTTCAGTTGTGTCTGATTCAATGTAAACCCATGTTCATGGAATTTTATTGGCAAAGATACTAGAGTGGTGTGCCATTTTCTTCTCCAGTGTGTCCCCATTTTGTAGATGAGGACTTGAGGCAAATAGGGATAAAGTGACTTGCCCAAATTTGCACAGTTAGTAAATATCTGAAGTCAAATTTGAACTCAGATATTCCTGACTGCTAGGCCTGGTACTCTATCCACTGAACCATCTATACCTGCTGGCATGTAAGAGGTCTTTAATAAATGTTTGGCCATTCATTCTCAATGACTTTTTCCTCACATACTCAATCAATAAATAAGCATTTATTAAGCTTCCTTCCAGGCACCTAGAATACAAAGATTAAAAAAAAAATGAAATAATCTCTACCCTCAAGGAGTTCACAGTCTATTAGGGTGAGACATGTACATATAAAAGTATATACAAAATAGTGAGGATGGGAATAGGCAGGCACCAGAACCTAAGAGAAGGATCAGGAAAAACCTTATGTGAAAAGTAAAGCTTCACCTGAGCAAATGAAACAAATCCTTGTTATCCTAAGATATAGAGATGAGGAGGGATGGGATGGAATATGTGAAAGTCAACACAGTCAGTTTAGTTTTTTTGTAAAGTGTACAAAGGGGAGAAATAGACAATAAAGTTAGAAAGGTAGATTGGAATCAGATTGTGAAAATCTTTTCTTTCTCATCTATTAAGATAATAGGTATTAAAAAAATCTCACCTTCTTGAGATTTAACTGTAACCATTTTTCACTATTTAGCTAATAATTCCTTTCTTGAAAGGGACTTTCCTAGCTAATCTCACCCTTCCCTTATACACCCATAGTTCCTAGATTCTTATTTTTGTTTTGTTGGAGGCTTTTTTAAGTCAGGGAAAGAAAAGATCAAGCTGCCTCTATAAATTCTTCTAATCCATAACAATTTCCTTCTAATCAAGGAAACTTTACCCTAGCAACCAAATTACTAATTCACTCAATTAATTCTCCCCTCCCTTCCCTATCAATACTCAATTAGCTTTGAATCCTATATTTACTAAGACCTAATGTTTTACAGCCTGCTCAGGCCAACTTGCTTTTTTAAAAAACCTTTTTAAAAAATCAAAACATAAGTTTTAAAATGTTACATGATTTCCTCTGATCTTCCAAGAATTTAATTAATTAATTTACTCATGGCACTATGCAGCTCTACCCTCATGCTAGTTTTCACTGAGATACAGGAGTTGGAATTGTTGGGATAAACCACTGACTTCCCCCTCAGATATCATATAATATTCATGTCATAGTGTAGAGTGGAGGCATCTAAGTGGCACAATGGATGGAGACACTTCTTAGTTGTATGACCCTGGACAAGTCACTGGACACTATTTGCCTCAGTTTCTTCATATGTAGAATGGACTGGAGATGGAAATGGCAGACTGCTCCTGTAAATTTGTCCTAAAAAAAATTCCAAAAAGGTTCCAAAGATTTGCCCACAATTGCAATTCTACAAAAACAGCATAGAGTGAAAAATTCTATTCCCCCAGGGATTTGAGGATATGCCCATATCCAAACCAAGAATGTCTTTCAAAAACATGCAATAGCCAGAGTCCATCATTCTCCAAGCAGACCAATCAAAACAACAATAACAAATGTATGGTGAGCATGTCCTATCTATAAATCAAGGAGAAAAGGAAAGGAAAGATATAAGAAAATACAAAATAACAGAACTCCAGCCCTATAGTAGATTCTACTTTTTCAGATAATTTTTAGAAGATATGTAATGGGAATAGTCAGTATATCTGTTCCACAGGGGATGGATAGGAAAGGATGGATGGTCTCTGGAGTGTCAGTACCTAGGATAAAGCTATGGTTTCAGTCTGGCTCTGAAGATGAATGCAGTGGTGTTATAGATGGGTTGTCAAAAGGAAAGACTTAATCAAATATTTGATAATAGTCTAGATGTTTGCACAAAGGTAGTTATAGAAAAAGTAATTGAGGCCAGGGATATTGAAAGTAGAATCAAATGATTGGATGAGGGATAGGGAAGAGTTAAAAGATGTCTCTTAGGTTTTTAGCCTTTATAACTGGGAAAATGAAGTTGAGACTTTCATTTTTGTTTTTATATTTTCAGTACCTACCACAATGTCTGCTGCAGAGGAAGTGCTTAACAAATTATTGAATTAATGGATGAATTAATAAAATTAGGAGGGAGAAGATGAGTCCTACTTTGTACATGTTGAGTTTGATATGTCATTGTGGTAAAAATAATCAGCAGGCAATTGAAAATTTGGGCCTGAAGCATCAGGAAAAGGTCAGTCTAGAGATATAGATTCAGGAATAATGTATATAGATAGGGCAACTAATTTTAAGGCATGATGGTTAGTGAGATCGCCAAGGGAGATAGTCTATAAAAGGAAATTGCATTGAGAAATTCTTCTAACTAGGAATTGAGAGGAAGAAGATGAACACACAAAAGAGATTGAGAAAAAGTAGTCATATAGATAGATGGAAAACTAGGAGAAAGCATTATTACAGAAATGAACAGAGGAAAAATAACCATCAAGAGAGGCCTGAGATCCACAATATCAACTGCTGCAGATAATATAAAGATGAATCACATAACTTCTAGAGATAAAAGGGACCTCAATAGTCATCTAATTCAAGCTAACTCCTCCCCCTTCAAAGAAATTGCAGAACAACATTCCCAAGAAATGATCATTCAATCTTTGTTTGAAAACCTTCAGTGAGAGGGAACAAATCATTTCCTAAGATATTCTATTCATTTTTGGATTTTTTTAATACCTTACTTTCCTCTACATGTACTCTATGATCCAATGATAGTAGCCTTCTTACCATTCCTCAAAGGAGACATTGTCTCTCAACATTGTGCTACAATTTTTTTCACTGGCTATTCACTTTACCTGGGATTCTTTTCCTACTTATCTCCACATCCCAGCTTTCTTGGCTTCCAAGTTCCAGCTAAAATCCCACCTCCTACAAGAAGCCTTTTACTTTTAAGGAAGTCCTCCTTAACACTAGTATATTACCTTGTGAGATGACCTCCTTTTTATCCTATTTATATTGTTAACTTGCATCCCTGTTCCTTCCCCCCATTAGATTGTGAGGGGACAAGGACTATTTTTTGTATCCACAATGCTTAGTCTAATGCCAGAACATAGTAGGAGCTTAATAAATATTCTCCTCCTCTATTCTTGGTTACTTGATTCTAGTTATTTTAAAGAGAGAGTGAGGGAGAGACACAGAGAAAGACAGACATAGGAATTGGGCCTGAAATTTAATTGATATTGGAACTCCCAGGTAAAGAAACTTTCTCTTCCAATGCAAGCTAGTAGAGTTGCCAAGAATACTGACAGTTAAAGTGACTTGTTCAGCCACACAGCTACTATGTGGCAAAGATTTGATTAAATCCGGGTCCTTCAGGTATTGAGGATGGCCATAAATCATTATGCCACACTGTTTCTCATACACACACACACACACACACACACACACACACACACACATATATATGAAAATTTTCTAAGAACTTAGGAAAAGTGAAATGAACAGAAAGAGAACAGCTTATACAATGACTACAATAATAATGTAATCCTTGAAAGAGTTCAGATCTCTGATAGAAGAATTAAGACTTAAGAAGGCTAGTGATTCAAGATTCTTCCCCTCTTTGCCAGAAAGATGATGTACTGAAAGTGCAGAGTGAAAAAGCAGTCTCAGACATGGACATCTAGGTGTTGATCTGGTTTTTTTTTGACCCTTAACTGTTTTGATTGATCTCCACTGGAAACTCTTCAATTCATTAATGTTCTTAAAAAATGTGATCCTTAGAAATATGAGGCTACATATGTTGTCTGACGTGGGTAGAGTATAGTATCACTATCATCTATTTAGTTCTTGAAATTATCCCTTTCTTACTGTAATCCAAAATTGAATTAGCCTTTTTGGATGCCATATTACACGGATTCATAATACATTTTCAGTCCATTAACAGACCTTCTCCCATTTTCTTATCAGATAATCTATCTCCCATCTTGTATTTGTGAAATTTTTTTCTTGACCTCCAATGTAAGACTATATATATATGTATGTATGTATATATCCTTATTACATTTTATCATGTAATATTTAGTCTGATTTTCTAGACTATCAAGATCTTTTTGCATTCAATTTAGCAAGTAAGCCATTGCTAAATTTTGAGAGAATGTTTGAGTGATGAAGCTAGAAGTTAGAATTCTATCAATCAATAAAAATTTATTATGACCCACTATGTTCCCAATACAGTGCTGTAAGCACTGGAATGCAAGATATTGAGGAGTGAATGGGTGATAAGTAGAATCAAAAGAGGAGAGCGATGGAACTTGTGGCAGAGTGGAGAATAGGGGTTGAGGAAGAGTCCAGTTTTGTGCGTGTGTTTTTGTGTGTGTGTGTTTTACATAAAGAAGACCTGATCTGTGATTATAAAAAGTAACATTATAAAAATAATCATCCAAGGTACAGAAAAAATTGCTGGTACATATAGAATTTTGTACAAACCTGTTAAACTTAAAATTTATTTGTGGTCCCAAGCAAGATTTCTTAAACTTTTTCCACGGGGAAGCTCCCTTTTAACTCAGGAAATTTTTATGTGATCCCAGGTATATATTTATATAAAATAGGTATACAAATCATACTTTTACTGATAATAAATTATAATTTTGTGACCCCCGACATTCAATTACACGACGCCCATATGGAAAAATAACCCACAGTTTAAGAAGCTGGGGTCTAAAGTATACTGGCTGGAGATAGAACACTTTGCATT
This sequence comes from Antechinus flavipes, assembly GCF_016432865.1. Lineage (NCBI taxonomy): Eukaryota > Metazoa > Chordata > Mammalia > Dasyuromorphia > Dasyuridae > Antechinus > Antechinus flavipes. The sequence goes on from NC_067398.1 coordinate 438,333,891, forward strand.
TAGGAATTATGTAAGAGGATATGTAATAATTCATATTTATGTAGCTTTACAATTTACAAAACCCTTTAATATATTTTCTCATTTGCCACCTCCCCTCCCCCCAAACAAGGAGATAATGCATCTTCTCCATTCTACAGATTCGGGAAACTGAGACTAAGTTAAGTGACTAGTGATCCCCACAGCCAGAAAGTGACATTTAAAACCAGGTCTTTTTATTTACTCCAAATCCAGTGATCTTTCCACTACACCGTTGCTGCCTATATTGCTTGAAAGAGTAAAAATGTAGTGTTTCAGAATACCAAAGAAAAGCTGTTCTCCCCCATACGAGGACTCCCTCCCCCAACTTCAAATGTGTACAAAACAGCTTCCCACTGATTTTAAATAAATATCTATAATTGAAGCGTCGCTGCCTCTCAGATGGCGATTAACATGGTTCATCGCAAATCCCTCCATTTAAACAAGACAGACTTGGCGGGAGCCAAATAAATGCACACGGGGTGACTCTTCCATGGGAGCACTAGCCGGCGGTTGCCCCTGTTGCTCCAAGCGCAGGAATTTGGTGTAGGGCTGGTAAGAGAGGAGGGGGGGAGGAAATCCAGTCCGGGTTTTGATTGCACAGGGACTATTGGGCTGCGAGGAATGGCTAGTGAGGAGGGGAGAGGGGGCGGTGGTGAAAAACACACAACACAAACAGCTCGAGCGCCGCCGGAGAGCGGGGAACGATAGGCCCGGGAGCCGGCGGCTGGGGCAGGGCCCGGGCGAGGCGCAGCGGCCGGCTCGGGCCGCTTGCATGGAGCCCTCGGAGGCGGACTGCACAGGCTGTGGCTCCCCGCGGGCAGCGCCGGAGGCGGCCCACCGCTCGCACACACCCACCGTCGCCGCCCGCAGCCGCGGCTCTGCCCGGCACTAGGAGAAGCCGGCAGCCCGCCTCCTGCCCGGGCTGGTCCGTGGGGCTCGGGCGGAGGAGAGGAGCAGCCGCCGCCGCCGCCGCTGCGACTCAGCGCCTTAGCACGGGCACTTGCATGCCTTGGGAGGTGGCCCCAGCGGCCCCTTGTAGCCCCGACCCCCGGCGGGTTGCGCCTCGAGCGACAGCCCGACCCCGAGGAGGAGGAGGAGGAGGAGGGCGAGGAAGAGGAGGACGAGGAGGAGGAGGAGGTGGTGACAAACTCTCCCGCTTTGCACTGCGGCCGGGAGCCCCTGCGCCAGGCATGCAGGCTCGGCGTTTAGCCAAGCGCTCCAGCCTGGGGAGCCGCCGGGGGGGCGCAGCGCTGCAGCCGCCGCCGGGCCCGGCATTGGCGAAGGAGGGAGCCCTCCCCGGGCTGCCGCCCCTGGCCCCGGCCCGGGAGAGCTGGAGGCCGCCTCCCCCGCCTCGCCGAGCTGGAGCCGGGTCCGGGGCCGCCCCCCCTTCCGCCGCCGCCGCCGCTGCCGCCGCCGGCGCAGCCACGGTCCCCGCCCCGGTGCTGCTGCTGTTGGAGGAGGAGGAGGACGGCGAAGAGGAAGGGGGGAGACGGCGGAGGGGGCGCGGGAGGTTGGAGGGAAAGCCCCGGGGGGGGACGGAGGAGGAGGAAGACGACGAAGAGGACGACGAGGACGAGGAGGTGGTCGTCGAGGTGGTGGAGGAAGACGAGGAGGAGGACATCGAGGAGCGCTTCGTGCCCCCGGCGGCCCCAAAGGGCCAGCCCCGGGGCTCGATGAAGGTGCGTCCCGTGCTCCGAGCCCGGGGACTGGGACGCGGGAGGGGGCACCTGGCCAGAGCACACTAGAGGCTGGCAGTGAGCGGCGGAGCTCGGAGGGGTGTGTCAGCTGGAGCCTCGCCGGTTCCTTCTTGGGTCCTGCCCTGCAAGCGAGTGTGTCTGTGTGTCTGCATCTCTGTGTGTAGTGTGTGTGTGTGTGTGTGTGTGTGTGTGTGTGTGTGTGAATATCTGTGTCTGGTCCAGTCTGCTTGGAGGGATGAGCCACTGAGTACGTTACTAACCCCTCTTTCTCCCCACCCCCAAGCTTCTCAGCTGCAAACCGTCCCCCCTTTCTTGAGGCTTGCCTAGCTTCCCTGTGTGGGCTAGGAGGTGGCACCAGGTGAATGAGCTTTGGGGAGCACTGGGAGGTCTCGTGGAATTTCTCCCACTCAGGGGAAGTGGGAGTGTGTGTGTGTGTGTGTGTGTGTGTGTGCCATACCCTGGGGTGGGGGAGTGCTGTTGTTTTCAATCCCGGGCTGGGTCTGTCAGATATTGAAGGCGAGCAGCAGCAGCAGCAACAGCAGCTTCCCATGTTTATCGGACCAATCGCCTTTTTGCTTAGGACCTGTTGTTGATGCGTCTCTAGTAGTAGGCACTTGTTAGGTGGATGGTCCTCTGTTTCCATTTCATGGAAAAATAAACAAGCTCTTTCATATGGGAAGCTTGCCTGCAGTCATAGAGTCCCCCTTTTCCCTGTCAGTGTTTAAAAGGATTGTACTTATTTCCCCAAAATTATTAATTTTTTTTCAAAAAGGAAAAAAATAATTATGGTCGGCCTGAGGACACTAGCAATTTAAAAAGATGAGCCTTTTTTCTTAAGTGTATGTTGTTGAAATTTCTAGAGTGCCCTCTCTGCGCTGAAACAGAGGCCAGTATTTTGGTTTTTATGTTTTCAGCAGATGATAAGGGGTTTATTTATTACACAACTGACTGTCTAGAGTTTTCAGGCATGGGATTGGATAACACAGTGATTGCATGGATATGTGTTGCCAAGAAGTTTTGAGAGTAGCAGTGGTAAACTGTTGAGCAATGGATGATTACTTTTCATTATTGCTGGGTATGTGTGTGTGTGTGAACTCAATAGCTATTAACTGAACTTTTGTGGAACAGATAAGTATTGAAGTCAAGGGAACTATATGAATATACCTGGTCTTTTAAACTTTGAGCTGAAAATGTAAAGATTATAAAACATATGTACTTCTGTTCCTTGTGGAGAATGTCAGATCCATAAAGCAAACACTTGTTTAACAGTAGCAAAGGAGCAGTGACTCAAGTTAGTGAACAGTCTTGAACACTGTCAGTTAGCATCATTTTTTTTTTTTTTTGGACAGCTGCTTTCTAGGGCCTAGACCATGAAAACCATTCTGATTATCCATGTACTCCTGGAAAGGTTTTAGATAGCATAGTTCAAGGTTCTTTTATTTGTTTCTGAAACTGAGTCCTATGGAACCAGTAACTTTGGAGTGATCTCTCTCTCTTTTTTTTTTTAATAACTTTTTATTGACAGAACCCATGCCAGAGTAATTTTTTACAGCATTATCCCTTGCACTCACGTCTGTTCCGATTTTTCCCCTCTCTTCCTCTACCCCCTCCCCTAGATGGCAAGCAGTCCTTTACATGTTGAATAGGTTACAGTATATCCTAGATACAATATATGTGTGCAGAACCGAACAGTTTTCTTGTTACACAGGGAGAATTGAATTCAGAAGGTATAAGTAATCCGGGAAGAAAAACAAAAATGCAAGCAGTTTATGTTCATTTCCCAGTGTTCTTTCTTTGGGTGTAGCTGCTTCTGTCCATCCTTGATCCTTGATTGAAATTGAATTAGCTCTCTTTATCAAAGAGATCCACTTCCATCAAAATACATCCTCAAACAGTATCATTGTTGAGGTATATAATGATCTCCTGGTTCTGCTCATTTCACTTAGCATCAGTTCATGTAAGTCTCGCCAGTCCTCACTGTATTCATCCTGCTGGTCATTCCTTACAGAACAATAATATTCCATAACGTTCATATACCACAATTTATGGAGTGATCTCTTTCAAAGAAATGTTGCTTATCTCATGAACATTATTTTTTTGGGGGGGATCCTAAAGTATAAAAAGTCTGCTTTGTAAGTGCCATAAAAATTTTAAGTATAACAGGTGCCAAGAGGAAAAATAGCAGTTGTAATGTAGTCTTTTAAAAGAAGATCCAAAAAAGAAAATCTGAATTAAAAATAAAATATATTTTACTAATGTCCCATTCCATTTCATTATTGTATGGAAGTGATCTTAGATTATCAAAGGCTATGCTAGCACGACAAATGGTCTGAAGATCCAACCAAGCTCAAAAAGCTTTGAGTGAGGGCTGGTTGATGGATATGTTACAGGAAGATCAGAACTTGGGCATCAAGTAACAGATTTTTAGGCCACAGCTATTCAGATAATACTGCCCCCCTTGAGAGATAGTATTGAGAGGCTTCTGGGTTTGGAATCAGACCTGAATTCAAAGTAACTTAAACAAGTCACTTACAAGAACACAACCACATTTATTCATCTGTAAAATGGGGATTATATTTGTATTACTCTCATTTGACAGAGGAGTTTTGTAAATCTTAAAATGCTATAATATAAATATGTATTATTCTATTTTTCTCCTACTTCATCTATTTCTTCTTCTTCTACTAATACTACTGTTACTACTACTATGACTATTACTACTACCACCACCATTACATTTCTGTCTGTGTAGTTCACAGTGTTCCTTTTCTCCTACTTTTCTTCTTTCTCTTTCTACTCCTACTACTACCACCATCACCACTTCTACTTCATAAAGGGCTTGTGAGCTACACTGGTGAAGGTAATATCTTCAATAACAAAGTAAGGCTTTTTGAACTATAAAGATAAAACAAGTAAACTAGGTGGTAGTGATTTGCATTTCAAAGAAGAATCATCACTTTTCAAAAGGATTCTCTGTTGTATGCTATTTATTTAAAATATGATTTATTTTTCTAAAAATTTGTTATATGAGTACATTTTTACGAATAAATTTATAGGAAAAGGAGGTCTACACCTTGCTTATTTTTCATTTACTGAGAAGAAATTTTGATACCCTTTATTCTAGGTGATCTACTACTAGAATAAAAGAAAATTATTTTTGTTGTCAAAATATAATATGTGCCAAATCAGCCTCTCACCTGATTAACTTATTGTATTCATTTAATATGTATAGCAACCTTTTCTGAAAAGGATTTGAGTCATTTTACAAATCAAACATAAGGCAAAATAAAATATGAAGTGCTAAGAGCAGTACACATGTTCTGGTTAGAACCCTAAACAGAAATTCTTTATTTGGAATCAGAGACTAGGTTTCTTCATAGTTCCTGTAAACTTATATGGGGAGGGGATCAATCATCTTTTAAAATTTTCAGTAACCTCTAACTAAAACTTAGCTTTTCTTTCAATTATTTAAAATATTCATTCTGAGAAGGGGTCCATAGGCTTTAATACTGACAAAATTTGTCTGCAACATAAAAAAGATGAAGCAATCCTCATCTAAAGGAAATGGAGAGATTAGGTGTTAATAGACTCTTGAGATAAATTATTAGATTGCTGCTGTTAGAAAGAGAAGTAATTTGGTAGCCGTGGCAAAAAGGAAAGGTTATGTCACATAGTTTTCATTTACAGAGGTGGGAGGTGGTTGGGGGTGGGGAGAGAAGTAGATACATCTTTAAAGACAAGCTTTTTTTTTTTCCTTGAATTAAGTTTGAATGGAAGTTTAGGCTGGGTTCTTATTGAAGAGCCATAGGGAAGATTAGTGTATCCTCAACTTTGGTTTATTTTAAAAAAAAAAGTAAAATGTTTAAGGAGGTAGAGGACATTAAATTTTAACCAATGAAGGCCTAGCTTTAGATTCTCGTGTTGGAAGTGGGGTAGGGTGACTACTAGGTGGCCATTGCTTTATTTTATTATGATCTAATTTAATACAAAATCTGAGCTTAAAGAATTGAGATGAGTGGAGAGATAACAAGATATTTGTATGCCATGGGAATCTGCCTCTTAAACATTACTATCCATAAACATGACTTTGCATGTCATGGAGAGTGGAATTTTCTGGCATTAAAATATATGTATAGTTAAAAAAAAAATCATATGAAAACGTGTCTCTTACTGTATGTAGTGTATCCTGTGCTGCTACCTATTCTACTACCACCAGATTTATTAAATTAGGAGAACTGAATAAAAGAATTGTTAGTGATGTTCCCCCAAGGTGTGTTCTACAGGAAATTGGGATTACGAATTTTTTTTTTTATTGATTATCTCTCCAAGATTAGGTAGTGCTTGGATTAGACTCTCAAATATCAGGTGTGTGTAGATTGACTATGTGCTAGATTGAAATGAATTCATGGTTTAAATTGCCCAGGAGTAGGACACTGGTAGAACAGTGAAAGTGATAAACTTTAGCTGAAGGTTGTCAGAGTTGCAGTTCTGTTTTGAAATTTTAGTAGCCAGAATTGCATTCTTTATGCAAACAGAAGTCCCAGAGGCCTACTTTTTTTTTTTTTTTTTTTTTTTTTTTTTTTACTGACTGGGCTATTAGGCTGCCTACAGCTAGAGCTCTTTCCTAAGGAAAGAACTTTGGAATTTCCATGCATCTGTACCAAATTCCATGTATACAGAGCAGAAGAGTTGACATTAACTTGAAAAGTTCTTAGGATGGATATTACCTGCTATTGATTTTGTTCATAAATGAATCTCATTATGGGCCCACCATGGTGCGTTCATGAATAATTAGCTGAATTGTCCTGTTGACCATTTAAATATGGAATCTCTGGTGTCTATTTATTGAGAGAATATTCATTGACAATGTAATCTGTACAGAGCACTAATAGATGCTCTGAGGGATTCAAATATGTCTAAAAGCATGATCTTTTCTATAAATGGGGTTTACAAGTTAGTAAGGAACAAACCAGGTACAACTATCAGTATGTGATTAGTGAGGGAAACCTTCCCTTAATTTGATCTCCTCTCCCAGATGTAAATGTTATCTTTTACCTCAAATTTTCATAGAGCATTTCATCTTGATAAGAATAATAATACCTGACATTTATAGAAGACCTTTAACATTTGCAGTGTTTTACATGGTATCTTTTGCTCTTTCTTTTGAACTCTTCAAATTTTACCTCATCTTATACTTACCTGGTATATTCCCTTTCCTAGTAAAGTTCTCAAAGGCATGAATTATGTTGTTTTTCATCTTTGGGCTTCCAGTATTTTGTTTTGCACTTAGCATATTTTAGGGAAGGTTCTATCTTGTGATTTCATTGTTACAATATTTTCTAGTGAGGAATTTCCCTTTACTAGTACATAGTTAACATCTTTACAATTTCAAGGCTTAGTTGCCTGAGCCATTGAGAAAGGAAGTAATTTGCCCAGGTTCTTCCTGAGAAGATCATATTTCTCTATCCGTCATGCCAGATGTTAACTACATAAAGTATTGGGTGCTTCATAAATATTTATTTAATTGAATTGCCCTAATAATAGTTGGTATCTATATAGCACGTTAACATTTACAAGTATTTTATATCTTATTTGTTCTAGGTATGACACAATTAAAATCTTATTGTTTTTTGTTCATCTTCCATTTTTGAAGAAGACCAATGACATCATGAAGTTGGAGTAAAGTAGTTGTGATGATGGGCTATATCTTGACTTTTTAGTGGAAATGGATTTAAGTGAGGCAGAATTGCACAAAAGCCATCAGCCTCACTTTTTCTTCTAGAGAGTTGTCCAGTGTTAGGACAAAAGTCAAGATGACTGGGAATGTCCTGATATACAGAACAAAATGCTATAATTGAATAAGAGTAAGAAAAGGTCATTAGATTTAGCAGTTTAGAGATTTTTGATAAACTTACAGAGGGCAAGTGCAAATGAGGGACTAGAAGCTAATTTGCAAAAGGATGAAAAATATTTGTGAAGTGTGGAAGTAGATATGATGAATGTGGTAGACTTATTCCAAGCGGAACAAATGGTATGAACAAATTTATGGAGGTGGGAAGAGATAAGGCATGTTCAGGGAACAACAAATAGTCCAATCTGACTGGAGCATAGGCTATATGAGGGATGGTAAGGGAAGATAAGATTGGAAATGTAGATTGGGGCCTGTTTCTGAAGGGCTTTAGATTCCAGCATGCAGTGCCTGTATTTTATTAAGTAGGCAGAGTTAGAATTGGAAAGGACCTCAGAGCTATTTAATCTAGTCACCTAAACAAGAATCCCTTTTACATCATGAGTACCAAGTGATCTTCCAGACTTTGGAGACTTTAGGGAGGGGAAATCTATTGTGTGGCATCTACTTCTACACTGAGCTTCTACTAAACTAGCCCTCTCCAACATAATATGAACTTCACTGTCTCCACAGTTTTCTCTCCTGAAATTCTTATCCCCAACTCTGCCTCTCTCCAATCCCAGTCTTCCTTCAACTTCCAGCTCACATCCTATTTCCTCTCGGGTTACCCCAACTCTCTCCTGAATTTTCACCATGTTGGCATTTGCTAATTATTTTTGCCTGATAATGATTATTATCAATGTACATTGTCAAGTTGATGCCTAATAAATGCTTATTGATTGACTAATAGTATAGTTAATGTTTAAGAATCTTAGTATTACATAATATGATAAATCACATTTCTGCTAAGTTTGAAGGTTTTCAAAGTACTTTGCTCACAATAATCCTGGGAGGTTATATGGGTATTATAATCTGATTTTACAAATAAGGAAATAGTAAGGTTAAATGACTTTCAGATAACTCAATATTCTTCAAAACCAGTACTCTTCCCTCTACATGTATATTTTGTATTTAAAGTCATTTATTTTTACTTTTACTTATATATGTTATATATATACTTTTATCTTTCTATCTATTTACAGTACATTTATTTTAAGGACACTTATGGACATTTATTTTTGTGTCACCAGTTTTGGCTATAACAATGGATGATGTTTATATGGTGCCTTAAGGCTTACAAATCCCCTTTCATACATTACCTCTCTTTCATCCTTGGAATAATCCTGTGAGATAGTTGTTTCAGATATTATTGGTTCTAAGAATATAATGTTCAGAGAATTAGTAAATAACTTGCTTATGATCATGTAACTATTAAGTAGTAGAGAAAATGTTCAAATCCACATCTTTTCGTATTATAAGTTGTAAACTTTTCCCACTACAATATATTGTTTTTGGAGGAAGTTGGGGAAGAGACAAAGATAGCAAGATAGGAAAAAAAGGAAGGTTCTAATTTCTAAATATTCCTGTAGAGGGGAAACAAAAACTGTCTGTGAAATCATAGTTTTCTCCATCTAACCAGACTTCTCATATGAATTCACTAATTAATTTATGAGATTATAGAAATCCATTGGAGAGCTTTGGATTAAGAATCAAGAGATATGAATTCTAGTTTCATCTTAATAATTAGTTAGTAGCCATGTAAACTTCATCAAATTACCTACTATCTCTGAGTCTCAGTTTTTATGTAAATGAAATAAAGAAGATGGATTTAATGATCTCCAAGATTCACTTTAATTCAGATTTCTGTGCTTTTACTAGACTAGGTATTGGGTATTCTAATCTTAACCTTGGTCTTTTCTTTTTCTTTGGCTTTCATTCCACTGAACCAATTAGAACCTGCTAACTTAGGTGCAGTTTTTCTGTTTCCTCTTTCCAGCTGTATTTGAAAACTGGAATTTTCTTCAAATTTCTTATATGCTATTTTTATTTGTCCTCAAACCTCCTATACTTGGTCCCATTCCTGGTTCCACTCAACAATCCAGGTCTCCTCATCATCACTGAAATCACCTTTTTTGGATCTTCTAATTTTTTGCTGTTTTCCTCCCCATCTTTAATTCTGGACTCTCAGCCTCCTTGATGAAAGAGATTACTTTAATCTGGCCTAATTCCAGACTTGTTTATTTTTTTTGTCCCTTCAAACCAGTTCAGGGGAACCCTGGTTTTCAATTCTCCATTATGTCTAACCATAGTCCTAGTTGTCCCTGCTCAAACTCCTTGGCTATGTCTAACGATAGTCCTAGTTGCCCCTGCTCAAACGATCCTTGGATATAGGGAGTCATTGTAAGATTTTAAGCTGGAGAATGGAAAGATTGATCTGGTGGTGTGTAATGAATTGGAATGCAGAATGAAAGCAAGGAGACCAATTAGACCTGAGCTAGTAGTATTTGTGATAAAGGATAAGAAGGGACATGCTCCCAGTTGCTTTTTGGTGGTACTAGCTAGTGCGTTTCAGCTGTGTTTTTGTTCATAAAAGAATGCTTTTCTTTCTGTTTTCTGTAGTGGGAAGATATGTACACAAATCAATCTAAGAGCAAGTTATGTAGATAGAATGAAAAGAAGAGTTGCTAGGACATGTCTGTGTTGATACTATTTAAAACTGAAATAATATCCATAATGCCACTGTTACTGCCTACTGTAACTTCTTGTTCTTTTTTGTCTGACTTTTTTGTGATCCCTTTTTTGGGAGTTTTCTTGCAGAGGCACTGGAATGGAGGCCATTTCCTTCTTTAGCTCATTTTACAGATGAGGAAACTGAAGCAAACAGGGTTAAGTGGTTTGCCCAGGGTTATACAGCTAGTAAGTTATGTGTCTGAGTAAGTCTTTAAGATCAGATTTGAACTCATGAAGATGGTCTTCCTGATTCAAAGTCTGGTGCTCTATTCACTGTACTACCTACCTGTTCACTGTAATTTTTAACAGTAGTATTTTGATATGGGCATGAAAGGATTTTTAATAGCTTAGCACTTTTATCCTGGCCTATGTCTCAGCCTAATCAAAGACTACTGATGGAATTGATGAACAGTGCCAATAGTCTTACGATGCCTTTAATTATTTTTTCAATGAATAGAACACAGTTTATTTCATTCAACTACTGATCAGTAGTTGAATAATTTTGCTTATGTTTTAATATATTGATGTTATTATTCAGGATATCAGCTTGAGAAATAGTCTTAAAATTAGGAAAAAGCTGGCAAAATTATATAGTGATATCTTTTGCTTTTATATCATGTTTTCCATCAATTTAAAACTATATTTTGTTACCATTTTTATACTATTTTCATTAAAAAATATATTTATTCTCCTCTCAACCCTTCCCTAGGAATCTATCCCTTTTAACTTAAAAAAAAAAAAGAATGAGAGGAAAGGCAGTTCATCAGAACTAAAATCCAACTAAGTAACTAAATCTTATAGTATATACAATATTGAATTAATATTTTAAATTCAGCTACAGAGGTAAGAGAGCTCTGAATCTCAAGGAGCTCACTTTGAGAAGGGGAATATTGCATTTAGAAGAGATTTTGCCTCCAGGGCAGTTGAAAAAGCCCAGTCCTTAGGGTGTAGCTTCAATGAAGATGGTAATGCATATTCTTTACTGTATAAGTCTTTAACCTTTCTTCCAGAAGGGAAAAAGATTTTTTAAAGCTCTAGTATAGTCGTTATTATTGTGTTCAGTTCCTTTGTTTTTTTTCCCCTTTTTTCTATTTATTTTCTAGTTCTATTTAGTCATTGTATATGTTGCTTTCTTGATTCTGCTTACTTAATTATATACCAATTCACATAAACTTTCCCATTGTTTTCTGAGTTTTTCATATTTCTTGTGGTATAGTACCATATCACAGCAATCATATATCAGTTTGTTAATTCATTCCTTCACTAATGGATATAAATTTTATTTCCATTTTTTTTTTGCTTCCTCCTTCCCTTTCCACCCCCTTCTCTCTCTCTCTCTCTCTCTCTCTCTCTCTCTCTCTCTCTCTCTCTCTCTCTCTCTCTCTCTCTCCTGTCTCCATCTCTCTCATACACACACATGCACACGCACAAATACTGCCATGAATATTCTATATATACATTCATGTATATATAGAACCTTTCTGTCTTTGACTTTGGCACAGGATTTGGAAGGACTGTCTCACAGTTTCATCAGGCAGTAATTTGTTGTTAAGAATCACTCTATAATAATAACTTATACTTAACATGGCATTTTAAGGTTTAACTAAGTGCTTTTCTCATAACAGTCTTGTTTATTTTGTTATATGAAGAGGGTTAACTTCATTTTACAGATAAGGAGTTTCGGACTCAGAGATTAAGTAATTGGCCAATGGTCATATGGCTTTAAAATGTCACATAGTTTACAAGTATTTGAGAGGGACTCCTAGGAGGATCAGATAGAATGTAGCAAAGGACATTAGAACTCAACTCAAACCAAGATCTTCTCATTCTGATGCTTTCATATCTATAAGTCTATCTTGCTGTTACACCTTCTGCCATAAAGGACAGTTCTTTATAAAGTGGGTGTGAGTTTTGTATCATATTTAGGGCGTTTAGTAACTTTAGTAACTACCTTTTATTATTATCAGAGTATTGAAGTGATCCACAAATGAGGTATTTCTTTGAGGACCAACTTGTATGGAGAGGGTCATCTAGTTCTATCTTAGTCTTGATGTGCTTGACATTTCTAAGGGGATTTGTGTGCCACTGCTACCCTTCCATTCATTGTGTTCTTTTTTCAAAAGAAGACTGAATCAGAATTCAAGAAATCCCACTCAGTGGTGGTGGGAAGTTGGTACTAATTAATAAAAAGTTTGAATTTTTAAAAATGCCTCTTTTTTTTTGTTACTTATGGTATATATTTGGACACAAACTCATGGCTTACAACTTGTTACCTTTCAAGTGTGCTCCAGTGAATCTATGGAAATCATTTGAAATGAGCATATTCATTGATCACATACAAGTAAATCAGATGATCTCTTATCCTAAGTAAGTTAAATACTGCCTAGTTGCTGGAATCTTTACAAACTGCTAACTCATTAGAGTTGATAGATTATTGATCTGATCTTACAAGAAGATGTTTTGGGCCAGAACCTGAAACAAGGTACTAAGTAGAACTAATTGATACAATGCTTGCATTTACACCTTTACTCATTGGAATTCTGTAACTTTGGGAATTCACACCTCCCTTGAAGCTCTTAGGGCCAGAGAGCACTCTGGGAGAAAACCCATAATCACTCTCTCTCGTATCCCACAATTCTTCTCTCTCATATATAAGAGACAGACAGAGGCTCTTGGTGAGATTTCAGCGGAACTACGCCAGAAGCCCTCCCTCCGAGGCAAGAGAGATCCATTCCATTTTTCCACTTGGCTGGCTGGTGGCTGAAGAAAGCAGAGGCAGAAGCAAAGACAATCTGCAAGAGCTCTTGGAACCAAGCAGGAGAGATTGGCCTCAAGCTAACCAGGCTATATTGGAGACATTGAGAGATATTGAACTTTTATCACCTGGCTGCATTTGGGGTAATTATTGATCTGAACTGATACTAAGGCTGCCTCCAGAAAACCTCCCCCAAGAAACCTGCTCTCTCTCCCAGAGAGAATGAGAATCATCATATATATATATATATATGATGATATCATATATATATATATATATATAGAAGAAAAAGGACACAACACCTAGTAATCATGAATTTGCTTGGCAAACTCTTTCTGTGTGCTTCTCTCCTTCCTTCCATAAAGCAAAGATAAGAATTCTGAAATATACTTTCATACCTCCAAAAAAAAATGATTATAGTTTGTAATTCTGTGCATTCAATAGATGGCCTTCATGAGGTTTTTTTGGATCAAAAATTCATTCTTTGCTTTCCTGATACTGAGCCTTTCTTAATTCATCAAGTAATAGATATATAGTCTGTTTTCTTCTGGAATCATTGGCTTCAGTTGCTCCTTTCTAATTTTCAAATAGTTTGTTACTTGGGCAAGATTTTATGCTTTTTGTGCCAAGCTGTTAATTCCTTTTCCATTTCTTTCTTCCTTAGTTTTCATTTCAGTTTGTTCTCTAATTCTTTCATTTACTTTATAAAAATATTTTTAACTTAAAAATATCTCTTGCCTTATGTCTTCTAGGAATTCTCATTGGATTTTTGCCTATATTGTGTTTTTCCTTTGAGGCTTTTCTTATATTCGGAATTATTCTCTTTTTCTAGATTTATGTCCTGAGCATCACCATAATAGTTTTTGTGGTGGGATTCTTTTTTTGTTTGTTAGTTTTTATCATTCTTTCATATTCTGACTTTAGACTTGATATTGTGAACAGGTTCAGCACACTTCTGGGGAGAATGTCCTTTTGACATTCCTTTTGTCCTTTTGAGTTTATCTGTTGCTTATTTGGATATTAAAGTCATCTTGTGTTACTCCAGAATGTTAGAGATAAGACAGGCTAAAGGCTTGCACGTTTTGAGTACTCCCATTGTGATCTGATTCAGAGCAGTCTTCTTTCTGCCCTCCTCTTTTTCAAATTCCTGATTTGTATTTGGGTCTGAATAGCATGACTGTTGCTGGACTGAGTTCCAATCAGCCATCTGGAAATCTCTGCTGGTTCAGAGGGACCCAACTGTAAGCTCTCTTTTGTCTGGGATTCCTGCCTTGGTTATTCTTCTGTGGGTTTGGTGTTGGGCTAGAACCTGGAACTGAGACATCATTTTATACCTAGGATCTGAGACATACAACAACTACCTGCTTCTGAATTTATTTCTAGTTCCTGCAACCACTTCTTACCCAAGAATGCCATCACTGGGGAATCAGGGCTCCTTCTTAGGCCACTCTGCCTCTGTGACCTCAATCTTGACTATAAGCAACAAAGCTGCCTGCTGATACCTATTCTTATTGTGGTGTCCTTGAATCAGCCTAGGGAAGTATGGTTCTGGGATTTCATTTTGCTCTTGGATAACATTTCTCCCTTGCAATAAGTGCTCCAAATGGTACTCTCCTGTCCAGAACCCTTCCTTGGTGTCTAAAGAGCTCCCTATCTGTTTTATTTAAGCAAAACTCGGTTAGAAAAATGACTCAATGACTTTGCCTTGGATTTCTCTATCAGCATTCAAATCTGTTTGGAAGAGAGGGATTTCTTTTTTGGAGGGGGGAGATCAGATATACTTCTATTCTGCCATCTTAGCTACACCCTGCGTAGTCTGTAGGAACATAGTCTGTTAATAGACCTTTGCTCAAAATCTTTCCAGCTTGATAGACTCCGCCAGATTCTGTGGTCACTATTACAGGATTTGAGAGCACAGCATAATCTTTTCATCAAACCATGGGACTTTATTGCATTTATATTTTCAATGTTTTTATACAATCCTTTTCTACATCATAGGCATATCAATGATATGCCCATGAACTTTGACAAAAATGCTCTGCCTCTGCAACCTCCCCATAACTCCCTCTCCCCATTCAACCAATCCAATTATTTAAAAATTCTTCCTTTACTCATTTATACATATACCTCAACTCATATATACTCATTTTTACATATTCATCTAGATATCATAACTAATTTGTAACATTTTTAAAAATTAACTGTTTACATTTAATTGCTTTTTGCCCTGTAACTAAATCATGATTCTTTGTCTTTGAACTTAGATCAGAAATTCAACTGAGTTACAGTTAGAAATACAGTTCTCTAGCTAATTATAATTCTCTTCTTTCCTCAAGAAAATGTGCTACCTTGGGGGGATTCAGATGGACAGTGGGACATCTGACTTAGTATCTTTACACCACTGAATTATCCTTCAAGGTGTTTAGTCCAAAGAAGTTTGGCCCATTTTCTCTAACTTTTCAGGTAGACTCAAACAATTAAAATCTTTTAGTCACAGAAGGGAAAGAAGGGTTTTTTGCTAGCCATTCATTCCCAGTTTCCTACCAATCATATTGCCTATGCCTTAGCTCTGTAACGATGCATATTGATCTTACTACATATGATAATGAGTTCTTTTAATCAATTATAACGTTCACCACCTACAAAATTTTCTTCTTTGCCTATACTCCTTGAAAGGGAGCTGTTCCCCTCATTTGAGGTCTTAGCTTTGCTGAGGAAACTGAGATGTTATTTACTGTTAAATTCATGTTTTACTAACAAATTGTTCATGCTTGAAACTTTATGTCTCAGTTTACTTTAATTTTGACCATTACAATATATTAGTAACAACAGTTAGTCCAGTTTGTCAGGTAGAGAGAGCATATGAAAGGGAGTTAAAATATACTGAGTTGGAACAAGTTGTGAAAAGTGTTAAATGCCAAACAATAGAGTTTGTATCTTATCCTACATCTGTAGGTGTAGAGGGAGTCACTGGAAATTCTTGAACAGAAATATTCAGAGTTGTCTTTTTAAAAAATTAAGTAGTATGGAAAATGGATTGGAGAAGGGAGACCTGATACATCAAGGCCAATTAGAGACTTTTCCAGGCAGATGATGATGAGAACCTAAACCATGTAAATAGGGAGGAGAGCTAGATATAAGATAGTGTTGTGGAATTAATAAGACTTTGCAGCTGACTGGGATGTGAGGAGTAGGTGAGAAGGAAGAGATGTGGAGATTTCCAATGCTGTGAACTTGAGTGACTGAGATAGTAGTTCCTGCAATAGGATTAGGGAAATCAGTACTTGAGGAATGAATTTTGTTTTGGGGATGTTGGGTTTGAGATGCTTATAATATATAATCAATGTTCAACAGGCTTAGTTTTGAGTATAAAGCTCTGATAGTCATCTTTCTGGAGAATTTAGTTAAACCCCTTGTGACATAATAATAAAAATAATGATAATACTAACATTTATGTAGTATTTACTATGTGTCAGGCACTGTGCTTTGTAACAATAATGATAATGATAATACTAACATTTATGTAATATTTACTATGTGTCAGACACTATGCTTTGTAACGATAGTGATAATAATAATACTAACATTTGTGTAGTATTTACTATGTGTCAGGCACTGTGCTTTACAAATATCTCTTTTGACCAGAATAATCCTGGAGTGTAGGTGTTATTATTACTCCCATTTTACAGATGAAGAAACTGAGGCAAACAGACATGGCTTGCCCAGAGTCACACAGTTAGCAAGCTGTTTGAGCTTTCTGACTCCAGGCCATGCTATATGCACCATTAGCTGCCTTGTAGTTAATGAGTCTAATATGATAGAGAAGGAATATGAAGAAGAGAAGTCTCAGAATCCTTGGATAAAGTCAAGAGTATGTAAGGGGCAATCAATGATGATCCAACAAAAGAGAATAAAATTGTGACCAAACATAACTGGAACATAGCTGTGTCAGTGAAATACAGCAAGAAGAGTGTCTAGAGAAGAAGGATATGATCAAAAACATTAAATGTTTCCAAGAGCTCCCAAATGATGAACATTGAAAAACACGATAATTTAGGTGGACTGTTGGATGGAACAGGAGAATGATGTCTGAAGCTAAATTACAACAGTTTGAAAAGTTAATGGAAGATGAGAAAGTGGAGGCAAGGTTTAGGAAGAGGTTTTTGTTTTTGTTTTTTAAACCAAGAGTTTGGATTTGAAAAGTAAAAGAGAAGGGATACCAGTCTGGGGGGATAGAAAGGCCAAGTAACGTTTTTGAAGGTTGTAGAGAGCATAAGAAGAGCCTGAAAACTAGAATAAGAGAGGGGATGATTGAGGGGACAAGCAGAAAAGAAAGGATATTGTTTCAGTAGAATGAAAGCCTCTTGAGGCAGAGACTGTTTTTGTATCCTTAATGCCGAATAATTCCTGCCACACTGTGGGGGTTTAAAAATGCTTGCTGATTGCTTGATTAAGAGGATCCAAGCAGCAAGATAACTGGATTGACTTGGCATAGGGAAGTGTAGAATAACTGAAGATTGCAGTGAGAATAGAAAATAGGTTTAGGAGCCACGAGGAAGAGAAGGTTATGATCATGAGGAATTTCAGTTTTAGATAGTGAAGCATGAGAATGCCTCAATGTTATTTTTAGTCTTTGTTAGTGCCTGCAGTAGAATGAAGGTACAAATCATAAGAGATGATGAAGTTGATAAACCATGAAGCAAGAGTACTGGTGGAGAAATTGACATCAAATTAAAATCTTTTAAAAAGGGTTGGAGAGGAAGGTTGTGAGCCAGGTTTCAAAGACCTTGAGAAAGGAAGGAAAATGACCTTGGAGCTGGTAAAAAAAATCTCAATGGCAGTGAACCTCAAAAAGGAGAAAATACTAGTTCTTTTTAGAGATAAATTGTGGGTTTGATTTTATTTCATATTCAGAAGCAAAAAGAAACATAGTTACATGAAATTTTTGATCATCTTGTCCTGCAATGCTCATGGTAAAGATTTGTAGAAAGATCAACATGAAAATTATTACAGTTTATGTACCAACCTCAGCTTTAAAAAATGAAGAGGTGGAGAAATTCTTTGAATGTCAAATCAATATATATTTTACTTCTCGGTGACTTTAGTTACAAAGGTGGGCATAGATGAGACCAGTGAAAAATATTTCAGAAAATATGATAATAGGACAAACAAATATAGACTGACAAAGTCTAAAGACTTATACCCTACATGGAAGCTTCATCCTTACACATTATAAATACTCTCTGAGAATGGAATCAGAAGGTACTAGATAGTGAAAGAATAGAATAACATCACAGAAGAATAAAACACTACTTTGATAGATAAGAAATGAGTGAAGTAGAAAGGGCACACACGTAAGTACCTATTATGTGCCAGGCAGCAGGCTATTTTACAAATATTATCTCATTTGATCCTCATAGCAGATTTGCTAACAGGTTCTATTATGCTCTTTTTACAGATGAGGAAATTGAAATAGGTAGCCATAAATGATTTAGCCAGGGTTCAATTGTTTTAATCATATCTGAATCTTTGTGATCCTATTTAGGGTTTTCTTAGCAAAAATTTTGGAGTGGCTTGCCCTTTCCCTCTCCAGCTCATTTACACATAAAAAAACTGAGACACATAAGGTTAAGTGACTTGCCAAGGGTCACACAGCTAGTAAATATCTGGGCTGGATTTTAACTTAGAGCTTCTTGATTCCAGGCCCAACACTAAGTCTACCCCTCCACTTAGTTAAGTAATTTGCTAAATGAAAATCATTTCTGAATTGGCTTATAGTTAAATTACTGAAATATTAGAGCAAAGATCAAAATGAACACAACACTAGAAGAATACAAATGGGGAAAGATAAGACGTGCAATTAAAACAACTTCAACTTGATTTTATAAGTTATTGATGTGAAAAAATGGAAAATTGCTAGAAGAAAATTTAGCTACTATTATTTAATAATTTCACCTAAATTTAAATAATATAAATCATTTGTCATAATAAACAGACTTTTATGAGATCCTTAAAAGCACTGTAGTAAGCAAATACTTAGTTTAATTGCTGAGTGGAGAGATTTGATAGCCAAAGCCAAAATTGGTTTATATTATAATTTCACTGGTAAAATCATATGGAGAGAAGAGTGGAAGATTATGAGCAGTTTCATTTTATAAAACATTGTGAAGTAGTGGAGGGGAAAACTGGGATAACAAAGAGATGAAAGATGGAAAATATCTGCAAATATTTTCTCTTTCAAGAATAGTGGAGCTATCACATTTATACTTTAGAATCTTGGAAATGTTCCTATATAAAATGAAATAGCACTGAAAAAGCAAACAAAGATGAGAAAAGCACCTAGCATAGACTGAGTAAACATAGAGGACACATATTTTGGATGTAACACAGAGGGGAGGGCCTTGAGGGAGTAAGTTTCAAGTTAGCTGAAAGAAGAAAATGCTAGAGGAATGGAAAAAAATCTTAGACCACTCTATTACCCCAAAAGACAACTGAAAAAAAAATAACAATACTGACTCATGTGTTTGTTTTTCATGTCTTTAAAGTTTTTATGGTAATAATTTATGTACAAATTAGGAGTGTTTTTTGAGGAGGACATTAGAAGGAACCAGCAGTATTTTATAAGTGATATTCCACAGTAAATTATATCTTTGATATCACAGTTTAAAAAAAGATATAGAGATATAAGATTCTACTGTGCTTATTTTTTTGTTGACCATTAAAAATGATTCAACATAACAAAATGCCAGTGTAAGAGCTTTCCAACAAGGTATCTCCCATGTGTATTGTCAACATTTGATGATTCTTCCAAAGGGTAAACAGACTGAATCTTGTTTGTTGATTGTATAGGATTGTTAATTTCAAATGGCACGTAGATAAGGTGACATATACTGGCTAAAATTGTTTGCTATAGTCATGGAGGAGATCCAGAACAGGAGCCAAGTTGTCTTTTAATTTTCCTTTGAAGTTCTATAATTGCCTTTGTTTGTAAATGGCAATTTACACATAAATGGTAGAATATTACAGAACCTTCTAAATGAGATTTGTAGTCCTTCAGAAGAATTTGGCCTACCCATCCACCCAGGAAAAGATAAATGGATGAAAAATGCCTACTATCTAGGCTGCGATATGCAATTTGATGAGACAGATAAAGTGTATTTATCAATACATATATACATACATATATGTGTACATATGTATGAGTTACATGTATTATGCATTATGTATTATTGTATCATTATATGTCATCTATATCTACATTTTTGTATCTTATACAGATGGTACAAATGGTCACTAAGTTGGGGGTTAGAATTGAACAGGAAGAAAAGATGTTAGATTTCCTTTTGATAATTATAATTCTAATCACTTCAGACCTCTTCCTGAAACAATGGCCAAACTTTTTAATATCATTATTATTCTGGTAAGATAGGTCCATGAGTCATTTAATGCTACAGTTTCTGATATTTAAAATCACTCAAAGGACAGTAGAGAGCGATTGTGAGTGTAATTGGACAGCTAGAACACATTACAAAAAAAAAGAATTTTGATGAATTGTGATTAAGGGTGTTGTCAAAAACATAAATAAATAACAACAAAAAAGAGATTAGTTGGTCACATGATGAAAGTGAAGGAAAATCAGTGGACAATTCATTTTCTCCATCAATTATTATTAGATGTTAAGAAGGATGAAGAACCCTAGAAAGTTGGATGGACCCTCTTCTAGCTCATTTGTGGACAAGAATTGTTTAAAATGGGCTGGCAGGGATGGTTTGTAGTATTCTTGGAGGGAAACACTTCTAGAAGATGGTGGAACAACTGGAATGTTAGAATATATCTAAATATTATCAAAGACCTCTGAGTAGCATTGATTTTTTTGGAATAATATTTTATTTTTCCCAATTACATATAAAAACATTTTAATATTTTTTAAGATTGAAATTCTAAATTTTATCCCTCTCTCCTTCCTGTTCTCCTTGAGATGGTAAACAATCTGATCTAGATTATAAATGTGAAATTTTGTAAAGCATTTCATTTTGTGGAAGAAAATTTGAATTCCTGAAAGAGAGAAATAGTGTGCTTCAGTCTACATTCAGATCCTTTCAGTTCTTACTCTAGAGGAACATAATATTTTTCATCATGAGTCCTTTGGGATTGTTTTGGATCATTATACTGTTGTAAATAGCTAAGTCATTCATAGTTGATCACCATACATTATTGCTGTTACTGTATTGTACAGTGTTTTCCTGGCTCTAATCTGTTTACTCTGTACTAATTCGTATAAATCTATCTAGATTTTTCTGAAATTATTCTGCTTGTCATTTCTTAAAGCATTATAATATTCCATTACAATTATATACTACAACTTGTTTGGCCATTCCCTAATTGATGGACATCTCCTCAGTTTCTAATTCTTCACACCCCCCCCCAAAAAAAGCTGTTATAAAGATTTTTGTACAAATAGGATCTGCTCCTTTTTAAAATCTCTTTGGGATCTCTAGTAGTGTTATTATCATTGATTTTTAATTTAAAAATTTATTTAAAACTCTAATATGTAGAAGGTTTAAACAAGCTAAAACTCCATTATTTGTAAAAAGTCATTAGACAAAATGCTGGATTTGAAGTGAGGCAGACTTGAGTATGAATATTTCTCTCAATGTTTTCTAGCTATATGACTATGTGCAAATCATTTTTCCTCTCTAAACTTCAGTTTTTTTCATCTGAAAAAGTGGAGATGATAATATCTGTGATACCTGCCTCAAGATTTGTTGGGAAGCTCGGATGAGCATATCTATATTAGGAAAAAAAGAAAGGAGGAAGAAAACCAAGTATTTATAAAACAACTACTATGTGCTTCCATTGGATAAATGCATATTGATTAATTAGTTGGCTGCCATGCATTGTGTTAAATTTTTTATCTCATTTGAACCTCATAACTGCTCTGGGAGAAAGATACTATTATTGTCTCCATTTTACAAATGAGTAAACTGAAACAGGCAGAGTTTAATTAACTTGCTCACAGTCACATAGCAAATGAATTTGAACTCAGTTCTTTCTCCAGACCTGACCCTTTATTCACTTTGCTAACAGCTACCAAAGTGCTTTTTTCTTTTCAAAACTAAAAGCATTATGTAATATTGAACTATGATTACTATTACTTGATTTTTTTTAGTTATTTATTTATAAATCATTTAACATCTCTGGATCTTAGTATACTCATTTGTAAAATATTAGGGGTTAGATCATTCTGTAAGGATCTCTTCCAGCCATAACCTGTGATTCTCAGGGTTGTTAATATTTCATTATGTTGCCTGGGGAAGTAAAAAAAGGCAGTGGAAAAAAAATTTTAAAACAGAATATTTCTACCTCCTGCCCAATAGCTGTTGGATTGTAAAGCAGGAAGAAATCTCTTTATTTTGTAGTTAATAAAGCCTCAGGAGTAATGAAGAAAGGAAGAGGGCTCCTTTTTGAAAAAGGTTTTTTGGGTGGAGTCTATGGAGAGATCCAAAACTCTTACTCTTTATTATTTTGATTTTTAGAATCTCTTGCATCTTAATGATTCCAAGTTCTCTTTCCCAGAATACCTTTCTTTAAAATATTTCTAGAATTTTTATGTTGATAATATTTAGATGATACTAAGTGCTAATGTGGAATCAGATCCAGCCTCCAACACTTACTAACCATGTAATTTACTCCATCTGGTCCTCAATTTCCTCATCTGTAAAATGGGAATAATAATACCTATCTTCCAGAGCTGTTAGGATCAAACAAGCTATTTATGAAGTTGCTTTGCAAATCCTAAAGTTCTATATAAAAACTAGTTATTACTAAAATACATATTGAGCTAGATTCTCCTCCTTTTGGCATAAAAGAGAAAAAAATAATTTGTCTTTTTGGACATCAATAGAAGAGGGATTCTTTCTTATGAGTTCATTAGCATGTGTGGTTATGTGTACTTGGTCGTAGAGAAAAATGCCCTGGCCATTGTCTTCAGCCATTCCGTTGTGAGAAAGCAGCTTTATAAACCTCAAGCCATTATATAAATGTGAGGAGGAGGAATTGTAATTATTACATGTCCATCAGAAAAGCCCAGATGACCACTTTTGGAATGTATATGTAGTTAATGGCCCTGGGTGAAGTATGATGATGTCAGCTCTAACGTTCTGTGATTAGGCAGTACATCCCTGAAAATTTATTCAGGGACATATTTGCTAACTCCAAGCTTTTCAGCCTAGGGCTCACACTGAAGTACTCTGGACATAGAGCTTACAGTACTCATGCCTAGAGAGGGCACCATTCTCCACCCCATTGGCTAGGATGTGCTCAACATGTATAACCATGATTATATGAGTTTACTTCTTCCTCTTCTTTTCCTCATTTAGTAAAATAATTATATCTGTTCTGTGTTGTGATGAAAACTGCCCCAGATATTTGCGAAAATCTACTTCCTTTATACCCTTAGATATAAAATTTATAGCTAAATTTTAAGGTTGATATCCAAACCACTTTTCCCCTTTTTCCTGAAGTAGCAGGGCTGATATTAAGGTACTCCAACTGCAAAACCAGCAGCAATCTCAGATTCTCCACTATATTGCTTCCAGTGGTAGACAGGAAAGAGAAAAGAGAAATGTTTGTAGCTTGCACGTTTATGGCAAAAAATGAAAATGATTGGCAGTTTCAAAATGATGAGGTATCTCATTATGGGAAGGACATCTAAGAATGTGACTTTTTACTCATTGTTTACAAAACATGCAATGAGAGATGGACAGCCAGGATGCTTTCTTTTCCTATCTGGACATTTGCCAGAACAGGACATTTGACCTGTAGCACTATGTATGCAATCAAGTAGAATTTTAAACTTAAAAAATAGCTAGCTTTTATAGAGAGCTTTAAGGTTTGAAAACATTTACAAATATTTTCTTATTTGATTTTCACAGCAGCTGTGGGAGGTAGGTGCTATTATTATCTTTATTTTGTAGTTGAGGAAACTGAGGCAAACTGAAGCCAAATGATTTGTTCAAGGTCCTACAACTAAGTGTCTGGGGCAAGATTTGAACTCAGCCTTTCATAACTCAAAGTCCAGTGCTCTGTTCACTGCACCACCTAACTTGCTCTGTCATTATTTAATTATTTTGATTAGTATACACAACTAGACAGCTAAGACCTAAATAATCTTTTCCTTAGTAGTTTTTTGTTTTAATTCTTTCTGTAATATCATCAACTTTTAATTGCTTATTTAAACATAGCATAAGTCTGTTTTAAATGTTTATTCTCACAACTAAGGATACAAAGAAAATTAAAATCTCTATGTTTCTCAAGAGCAATTGCAAACTAGAAGCTAAACTTTTCATGACAAAAGAATGGATCAGTGGATTTTATTTGTTAATAAGCTTCTTGATTTACATTATCATAAAAATGAACATATCCAGATGTATCCATGTTTATTTTGGTAGCCATCCTGACTTCATATTGAAGACTTCCTGACCTTTGTCTACTTTTTATCAATATCTCTGTATATAGTTATCTATCTGTATTATATATTTGTATGTATAATCCTGAATATTGAAAAGTTGTTTTTTTTCCTATTATAATGTTTCAGTTCAAAAAATGGGTAAATTAAAAAAAAATTAATTACAGAAATTTATTCCTGGAAGGAACTTCTTGAATTACTCAGTTCAAAAGTTCTTATTTTAAGAATGAGGAAATAGGCCTAGAAAATTTGAATGACTAGTTAGTTTAGAGTCATACTGCCAGTTCATGACAAGTATCCAGAAATGTCCAACTGAGAGCATGGACTCATTTGAAATTCATTTGAAGCTTGTTGCAAGTTGTATCTTATCCTATTTCTTCTTCCCTCCTACTAATCCATTCTATCCCCACATCTGCAGTGCAAGCTGCTGCCCCTATCGTACTTTCCCACCTCAGAACCTTTTTTAAAATAATAGCTTTTTTATTTTTTCCAAATACATGCAAAGATAGTTTTCAACATTCACCTTAGCAAAACCTTGTGTTCCAAATTCCGCCCACCTCTCCAGTCCCCAGACAGCAAGCAATCCACTATAGGTTAAACATGTACAATTCTTCTAAACATAATTGGCATGCGGTGCAAGAAAAATCAGATCAAAAAGAAAAAAAAACAGGCAGACAAACTCTGCTACCACCAAGAAAAGGTGAAAATACTGTGCTCTGATCCACATTCAGCTCAGACCATTTTTTTCATACTTCTTGTGAAGGTCTTTAAAAACCAAACAGGATTTTGTAGTCTATCCTGCAGGTAATAGGGAGCCCTTGGAGTTTATTGAGGAGAAGAGTAGCGTGGCCAGATCTGCGTTTTCAGAAGATTATTTGGGCAGCTGAGTAAGTCTGGAATGGCCTGGAGTGGAGAGAGATGGTTGTATGGGTAGAGAGACATATATAGGAAAGATGAAGATGTAGAGGAGATGTAAAGGTATAAATGACCAATTTTAACAAGATATAAAGTGAGTGAGAATGAGGAGTTCAGGTGTTATTGGGAGGGATAAGAAAATAGATATATTACAGACATTGTTCTCAAGGAGCTAACATTGGAATTCTGTATTATTTCTCACATAAGATGCTCCTTTCCTAGAACATTCTCTCCTCATTTCTGCATACTGGTTTCTTTCAACCCCAACTAATATCCCACTTATTCAAGAAACCTTTTTCAGCTCTCCTTAATCTTTGTGTCTTCTTTTTCAGAAACCCCCAATTTATCCTGTATAGATCAGATTTGTACATAGTTGTGCACATGATGTCTTCCCCATTAAACTGTGAGCTTCTTGAGAGATGGGTTTGACTTTTACCTTTCTTTATAATTCCAGGGCATAACGTTGAGTCTGGCACAAAGACTAAAGAAATGTTTGTGACTGGTTAATTGAGTGGGGGAAGAGGTATATGTGTATGTGAATTACTATGAGATAAGTGCAAAAAAAAAAAAAAGCAGAATATCACAAAAATGTAAAACAACAACAACAAAAATAACCTTAATGTTTTGAGAGACAGGTGTGTAGTGCAGTGGCAAGACTACTGGGCCTGGAGTCAGAAACACGAGTTCAAATTCAGCCTTATAGCTGTGTGACCTTAGGAAAGTCATAATCCCTGCCTCAGTTTCCCCTTCTATAAAGGGTTAATGATAGCACCTACTTCCAAGGCTCTTGTGCAAATCAAATAAGAAAATATTTATAAATCTTTCTAAGCATAGTATCTTGCACATAGTAGGTGCTATATACATCCTCTCTATTTTAAATATGAATTAAAATGATCGAGTTTGACTTGGGAAAGAAGTAATAAAAAGTGCTTCTGTTTTCTTTGCAGAGGTGGAAACTATAACTGTAGAACACTGTATATACCATTAGAACTTAGTGAATAAATTAGTTTTGATGAGTTTCTTCTCACTGTCACCTTTTTTAATTGCACTATAAGGGAGGTCAGAGGGATATATTTGAAAATTAAAGTAATGTAAATATATACTATATATTATATAATTAATATTATTTGCGTGTATGCCCACATGTGAAATATATACACATGAATACATAAGTGTATATACAATTGTATCTATATCTTTATAAAAAGGTCCAGGCAAAGTGGTGTGAGAAATTTGAGAAAGGAGAGATCCTTAGGCATGGGTGTTGAACTCAATATAAATTGAACCTTATTTCAGCATTGTTAGAAAGACTAGAAGTTATTGCTTCAACTGAAAGGAAAAAAATAGAGGCGAGGGAGTTATGTGAGTAAGGATTAATATGTCTACCATGTTAATGAACTGGAGAGTTACTTGAAGACATGGAAGTTCACTTTGTAATAAATGTCAGAATTTAGGTGACAGAATCTGTGGCTATTAATATGTTTCTGATATAAAATTCTAGTGGTATATGGATGCTTCACAGATCATGAAGAGCCTTTCAATCCACCAGCTGAATTTCTACCTGTAAAGCCATATAACAATTAAGTTGAGCCATACATGTCCTTCTTTATTCTGCCTTTCATTTATCTCTGTACTTATCTCATTTATTGGTACTAGACTGAAATCTTCTTGAAAGTAGTGACTATCTTTCTCTTACTCTTTGTATTCTCCTCCTGTTCTTATCATAATCTTTATCCTATGATTAGTTGCTCCTACAATTTCTAGATCCCATATCTAGAACTTAGATTACACTTCATCCTACCCACTCACTTGATATGCTCAGTAAAAGTTTGCATCTAATTTATTCATCCATTACTAATCATTTCTTAAATTTTAAAACTCTTTTCACATTTGTTATGATACCTCTTTCAGTGGTTTTTACTTTCATTATGTTTACTACTCACACTTTTCCTTTAATCTGGCACAAATGCTAACTTTTTAAAAAATTAGCACAAAGTTGAAGTAATTCTAGTTATGAAGAAATATTTCTCTTCTTATATATTAAAATCTAGGCACCAAGGAATCTTGCCAACTTAAATGAAGTGAAATGAATGTTTTGATTGGTTTTCCATTTTGTCTGACTTGACAGCTTTTACTATGATTCCCATAGAAACTTCAAATGCAATCTATACATTTTCATTGTGATTGTTTGGTGAGTTAATAATAATGATAATATTAATTTCCTTTGTAATCACTTTCATCTGGAGAATCACAAAGCATTGTGCAAACATTTATTAATTCACTCCATTTGAGATAAGTACATAGTAGAATCACCATTTTACAAATATACAAGCTTTTCCCTTTGCTTTATAACAAGTCAGTAGCAGAGTTAATATGAACTCAGCTTTGCTGACTTCCATGTTCTTTGAGTGTTTAAAAGCCCGTTGTATTATGCAAAGAAGATTAAAATTTTAAACTCAGGCTTTTTTTTTGCTAGAATAAATTAGTAATTGGAATTCAAGTTTCTGTCTTCTGTAAGGATATGAATATCATGTCATTGATCCATGTAGTCCTTAACATTGACTTTTTAAAAAAAGATATGCCTTTCAATAGAGAACATAAACATCAAAATATCACTAATTCCTATAACAATATCATTGCCAAGGTACAGTAAAGCAAAGTGAGTTGAAAGAAGAAGCCAGCTACCCTTCCTCCCACTCAAGCAGTCACCTAAGTACTTGTTCTTAGGTATTTTTAGTGTGCTTTTTTTTTTTTTTTTTTTTTTTTTTTTGGTTTGGTAAAGCTTTGTCAGGGAGATTTAGGGGGAAAAAATTAGGAGAGAAAAAAGGGACAGGGAACATGTTACCAGAGACAGGAAAATTCATTTTAAAAAAATGATTAAGCACTTGAGAAGGAATGTTTATTGTCTTCCTGCTCTGCATACTTTTGATTTCTGTGGTTGATGATAATTATGCCTTAGATTTATATAGTTTTTGGTACTTTTTAAAGTGAATTCACTGTCAGTAAACATTTATTAAGAACCTCCCATGTATCAGACTCTTTGCTAAGCATCAGGGATACAGAGAAAGGTAAAGCTTGGTCCCTGTTCTCAAGGACCTCATAAAGTAATGGGGTAAATGAGATGTAAACAACTACGTACAAATAAGCTACATACAGAATAAATTGTAAATAATCAAAAAGCACCAGAATTAAGAAGGCTCAAGAAAGTCTTCTTGCAGAAGGTTGGATTTTTACTGTGAATAGAAGGAAGCCAGATAAGGCTGGCAATAAGGATGCGAAGGGAGAGCATTCCAGGAATGAGAAAGACTCAGTGAAAATGACTTGAATAGAAAGATGAATAATTGTTTGAGAGGAATAGCATCTTAGTGTCACAATAAGCCTATAGGACAAAGTCAAGGTATGCTTTTTTATCTGTATTTTAAAGATGAAATTGAATTTTCAAATGATTAAGTGACTTTCCAAGGTCACAGCAGAAAAGTTGGGACTATAATCCAGGTGTTCCTATTTTTAATGTGATGGTTTTGCTGGCTGTAGTCTTATACTGCTTTTTCATTATTTTCTTTGCTAATTTTCACTCTCTCTTCTGAGGCAAGTAGGTAATTCAAAGAATAGCTCTCCAGTCCTGAAGACAACAAAATCCGAGTTTAAATTCTGCCTCAGATATTCCTAGTTATATGACCCTGGGCAAGTCACTTAATCCTATTTACCTCAGTTTCCTCATCAGTAAAATAAGCTGGAAAAAGAAATGACAAACAATTGCAGTATCTTTGCCAAGAAAAATCCCAATTAGGCCACTAACAGTTGGACATGTCAAATCAACAAAACAACAACAGCAGCAACAACAATATATCTCTCCTCCCTGCTTGTAACTGTTATTATCCTGACAAATTTAGACCTAAGTCCCCTGGTTTTTCTAAAGTTTCTCTTTTATTGAGTTCATCTGTTTATGTAATTTTTGTTACTATCTATGCACAGTGAATAATAATAATTTTTTTTTTGCTATGGCAATTGGGGTTAAGTGACTTGGCCAGGGTCGCACAGCTAGGAAGTGTTAAGTGTCTGAGACTGGATTTGACCTCAGGTCCTCCTGATTTCAGGCCTGGTGCTCTATCCACTGTGGCACCTACCTGCTCCGTGAATAATAAAATCTACATTAAAACAGCTCACATTTAAAGAATACTTTAGCTAACAAAGGGTAACAATACCAATTCTGTGAAATAGGTATTTTCACCCATTTTACCAGTGAGGAACCTGGGGAAGAAATGTAAAAATGACTCACTAACATATAACTATTAACAATAGTTATAAAAGCTATTAAGTGTCATAGAAATGGGACTTGAAACTCAGGTTGTATAAATTCAAGCTTAGATGTCTTTTCATAGCATGGTGCTCTTTCAATCCTATCTCTTTCTCTCTAGAATCCTGTGTGACCTCCAGTCTCTTCTGCCTCCCATTGCTTCTGCCTGTTATATAGTTTCTTCTCCTTTTCACATTCAGTAATCTTCTACCTAATCCCTAGGTATAAATATATTCTAAAGGTCTGCCATTGCATCTCTCTTCTTTATACTTTTTTTTTTTACAAATCTTAGTCATTTCCATGGTTTTGATTATTAATCCTCTTCAGAGGATTCATATTTGTGTGTGTTTATGTATGTATATTTATGTAAGTATCCTTCCCTGTTCATAAGATCAAAGGACCATAGATTTATTGCTGGGAAGGATTTTAGGTGCCATTTAGCCTATCCTCCTCAATTTACAGGTAAGGAAATTGAGATTTATAGAGTTTAAGTGAACAAGGTAGTAACAGAGGCAAGACTTCAATTACAAATTCTCTGGCTTCAAATCCAAAGCTCTCTGTAATATATACCACATTATCCTTGTTTTCTCCTTGAGCTCTTATTTCTGAATTCTTGTTGGATGCTTTCATTTGGTAAAACTCAAATCATATTCAAAACTAAACTCATCATCTTTCCCTGCAACTGTTTTGCCAATCTTTTCTATTTCTTGTCAATAGAATTATAATCCTCTCAATCATATAATCAGTTAATAAACATTAAGTGCCTTCTGTATGTCAGGCACTGTGCTGATTATTGGGGATAGAAATATGATAAAAAAAAAAGAATCCCTGTCTTCATAGAGCTTATAGTATAATGGGGATGACTGTACTAAAAGGAAGCTAAATAGCAAAGAGGTTGGGGGCAGTGAAAAGAAGTAGCCATGTCCCAGAGCAGTGAATCCAGATGAGAAATGAGGAGATGTTCTGAGCTGAGTTCCATTCTGAAATGGAGATTTTGGAATTCTTGGTTCACCCTTCAAGCAGAGTGGCAGAGGGTGGTGATTAGATGGATTGTTCAATCTTACTAGATCTTGCAAAATCCAGGCTCAAACCTTGGAATAGTATTTCTTTCTTTCTTTCCTCTCCTTTCCTTTTTGGATCCAGTCATTTGCCAAATCTTGTCTATTCCTCTTCCATAGTAATTCAGGAGAATTACTGAGAATAAATCTGTTGATTTATTTCCACTTAGAATGCTACAGTCTAGTTCAGTTCTTCATTCCCTCTTACCTGGAACTATTGCTTTCTCATTAGTTTTCCTGCTTCCAGTCTTTCACTTCTCCAATTCATCCTTCACCCAGTTAACATATTCCTAAAACATTTACCTGCTCCAAAAACCTTTTGTTTCTTCCTGTTGTTTTTGGATAAACTACAAACCTTTTAGCTGGGTTTTTAAAGTTCTCCAAAGACTGGTTCTAACTTGCATTTCCAGCCTGATTTCATATTTTCTCCTCTAAGCACTTTGGTTTCGCCAAAGCAGACTGCTGCTTGTTCAATCCTAATCTTGCCCTTATGACTTTGTGCTCATGCCTAGAATACTCCCTCTATTCCTTGTCTATTTGAAATCTTTTTCTTCCTTCAGGGTTTAGTTCAATTGCAGCAATCTCCTCAAAACCTTTCCTTCTTTTTTTAGCTAAAAGTTACCTTTATTTTCTCAACTTCCCATATATGACTTAAACCTTTGGATCATACATGTGAGATCTCATTTCTGTTAGATTAAAAACTCCTTAAGGGCAGGAACTGGCTTCATCTTTTTATTTTTAGTACTTAGCACAGTATCTTGCATGTATTAGGTGCTTGATAAATGTTTATTGATTACAATTAGTGATTTACTAGTCTCTCCTTATCAACTAATGATAGAAACACCTAAAACTTTTGTAACATTAACTGCTTCTCCCCTTCCTTTCCCTTTTCTCACTGTCTAGGAGGCCAAGGGTATTAGGTTTTACTTCTCTCTCAGGATTCTCCAATATCTTGAAGGGAGTTTGAGGGTTTGTGATATGTGAGACTCCATCTGCAAATGGCTTCAGCCCCTACTGATGATGATCCCTCAAGTATAGGAATGGAATTCCTTGATTTCTAGTTTCATTAACCATTAATAGTCAGATAAGTTTTTACACAGAAATATTTACTTAAAAATATAATTGCAAGTTATCATCCTAACATATGAGAGGCATAATCTCCTCCCTACCTTTGCACCACTTCAGTCTCTAAAGAGATAAAAAAGGGGGCTTATAGATTAGTGTGGTTCTTATACGGGATAGTACTAGTTCCAAATCCAAGCCACCTCCTCAGCTCAAGCCCCAGGCTTCCTGGCTTCTCAGGGCTTCTGTGCCAATCTGGCTGGCTGTACCAAACTGCCTATAATCCTTACTCTAAGGTGGTCATAACTGAGAGTCCCAGCTCTGGAAGACCACCTCAAGCACCTGAAATTGAGGATAAATGACACAGAACAGAAACAAACTCCCCTAGATACATTTCTGAGAGCTTGGGATAAAAAGAAAAAGCAAGAGAAGGAAAATCCTTTCCCCTTCAGTGATCCACTTCATGGCACCCAAACTGTGGAGGAACTATGATTTTCACTCTCTGGATATAAGCATGATCAGAGAGAACCTCAGAAGAACAATCATCTCACTCTTGCCCGTTTTATTACTTTTATTTATTTATTTATTTTCATTTATTTATTTATTTTTAATAACTTTTTATTGATAGAACCCATGCCAGGGTAATTTTTTTCAGCATTATCCCTTGCATTCACTTCTGTTCCGATTTTTCCCCTCCCTTCCTCTACCCCCTCCCCCAGATGGCAAGCAGTCCTTTACATGTTGAATAGGTTACAGTATATCCTAGATACAATATATGTGTGCAGAACCGAACAGTTTTCTTGTTGCACAGGGAGAATTGAATTCAGAAGATATAAATAACCCGGGAAGAAGAACAAAAATGCAAGCAGTTTATATTCATTTCCCAGTGTTCTTTCTTTGGGTGTAGCTGCTTCTGTCCATCTTTGATCAATTGAAACTGAATTAGCTCTCTTTATCGAAGAGATCCATTTCCATCAGAATACATCCTCAAACAGTATCGTTGTTGGGGTATATAATGATCTCCTTCCTGGTTCTGCTCATTTCACTTAGCATCAGTTCATGTAAGTCTCGCCAGTCCTCTCTGTATTCATCCTGCTGGTCATTCCTTACAGAACAATAATATTCCATAACGTTCATATACCACAATTTACTCAATCATTCTCCAATTGATGGGCATCCATTCATTTTCCAGCTTCTAGCCACTACAAACAGGGCTGCCACAAACATTTTTGCACATACAGGTCCCTTTTCCTTCTTTAGTATCTCTTTGGGGTATAAGCCCACTTGGGGTAGAGACACTGCTGGATCAAAGGGTATGCACAGTTTGATAGCTTTTTGAGCATAGTTCCAAATTTCTTGCCCATTTTAAATGACCTATGAAGCTATTCAAAGAAAGCCAATGCCCCCCCCATATGGTACAAGATGTTGAGGTCTCTATGTTGAACAATCTGGACATGTTCCAAAGCTCCCAAAAGGGTGCCTTCATTATAATTGAACTGAACAAGCCCAGACAAACTTGGGTTATACTTTTTAAACAATCAAAACCAAGTACCTTCTTTAGCCCAAAAATCATTTTATTGCTTATTTTCTTATTATGGTTGATGGAAACATTGTAGTCTCATAATTTTAGAGTCATATTTTATTCATTTCTCTTCAATATCTATTATGTCATCTATCATCAGGTCTTGCCAATTCTCTCTCTTGGTTTTTAATCACATTTGCCTGTTTTATTTTTTCATTTATATGACCATTATTCTGCAACCATCGACTGGTTATTGATGTGGGAATCATATTCAAATGGACATGTTATCTTTGTGCTATCAGATCAGTGATTAGTTTGAGCAAAGGATTATTATATTTTGTTCTTTTGAGTTATGGATGATGCCAAAGATATAGTTTATCTAAAATAGCTCTCATTATTCCTGAGGAAGAGATGGATATATATAAACTTTGTTGTTAAGACACTTTTCAATTGTCTAACACTTTATGATCTCATTTGGGGTTTTCTTGGCAAAGGTACTAGAGGGGTTTGTCATTTCCTTCTCCATCTCATTTTACAAATGAGGAAACTGAGGCAAGTGGGGTTAAGTGATTTGAACAAGGTCACACAGTTAGTGTCTGAAGCCAGATTTGAATGTAGGGAGATGAGTTTGTGACCCCAGACTCAGGATGCTGTTCACTACGCCATCTAGAGACCAAATAGTCAAATTGCATAGATATAATTAGATGGGTTTGGTACTGGTTTAATGTCCAGAGTCAGAGTAGTTAATATTGTAAAAGAAGAAATATTAATACTATATTCTATGTTTTAGGAATATGTCTCCTAGTAATAACTTTTATTAACATTATTCTAAATCCAAAAATCTCTGGCTTAGAGAGGAAAAAAGGAAGCAAGCCTTTATTAATCATCTAGTATGTGCCGTAGACTTAGAAATATTATTTCATTTGATCTTCACAACAATCCTGGGAGATTGATGCTGTTGTTTTCCCCATTTTATAGCTGAGGAATATAAAGACAAAGAGAAGTTAAATAAAGGCTTCAAGGTTACAATGTTAGCATATGTGGAGACTGTCTTTTGAAATCAGATCTTCATGACTCTAGGACTAGACTCTGCCCATTGTACTATTAATTTTCTTTTTAAAAAATGATCTTTTCTGGTATTTGCCGTGTCCAGTGCCTACCAAAACTGTTCTTAAAAGTGTTTCTCATATAGAGATAGAGATATTGGGATGGGAGGTTTGTGAATAATTTTCAAAACTTTAGCAACTCTTTCTTATACCTTTATCATGTTTGTCAACTTTTTTAGGTCATTTTTCCCTATGCATATCTCTGCATTCTTATCACTGAGAATCAAAGCATATGCTGTATATTCTTCACAGAAGTATATTCTTCATAGAATTTTATTACTACCTTATCCTTAGTACTAGGTATTGGTACATAAGTTGGACTTTTTGCAAATGTGCACCATTTGAACTGCAATGAGATGAATAGGTAAACCATGAAATGATGCTTCTTATTGATTTTGTATAATTAAATTAACTATACTAGTTCTTTAATTTGCTTATCTAAAGAAATCCTGTGAACTGTCCTTCCATTTTGCAGTTTTGTTAGGCCCTCTGGTTTTATTTATGATGAACATAAGTATGATTCAATTCTTCCTGTACTTTGTTCCCTCACTGCCTCAACTGCTGTTGCTACTGCCTTCAAATCCCACAGTCAGTACAAGTTCTGCCATATATCCCCATCCAGCCCTCACTCCAGTATGTCCACAATGTCTCTGTTCTGTATTGTCTTGAGTTGGAAAAATGAGTCACTCTGACTTCTTTTGGGCTATCCCACTCAGAATTTGATTTGACATGTTTTCCAAAAGTTGTTTGGCGGGTTACATTGGGAGAACTCATCAGAAATGTTCATTTCACTTTGCTATCCTGGCTTTGCTCCTAACTAAGTTAGTATTGATGGATGGCCTGTAGCAGAGTGATTCTTAGTATTCTGCTTTCTTTTTTTTTCTTTTTTAAGCCACAGTGCCATTGTCAATGTAAAGAAAAAGGAGGCCCTCAGTTTGCTTATTCATAAAAGAGGGATAATAATGCTTGTGCTATCTACCTCACAGATTTATTGTGTGAAAATTGCTAAGTAAAACTTAAAAGTACTATTATAAATGTGTATTGTAATTGAGTTGTTACAGTTGTTTTTGAGGGGTAGGGAGTATACATTTAAGACTAATGGGTGTAAGATACAGAGATTCATATTTCAGTGCTTTCAACAAGTAAAAGTATATAAAAATGAAGTGGGCTTCCTAATGAGAAAGTCTTTTCCCTAGAATTCTTGAACAATGTTGAGATCACCACTTGATGGGGATGTTTTCAAAGGAATTTGTGCTTTAGATATTGACTAGAATCGATGACCTATGCAATCCCTTCCAAATTTTAGTAAGTTTGTGGATGATACTGTGTTTCTGTTATGAGCAAATGAGATTATGTTGTCAGAAAATCTGTAACTTAACTCAGTATAAAGGGAGTTATGGTGGTGGGCTAATTATTGAAGTAAGAGTAGATACAGGTCAATGGGAATTATAGACTCCTAACTCCATTGCCTTGAAGGATGGAGGGTCATTAAGCATAGTCTGCTTATCCAAGTGACCTGTCCAGTTCTCTCTGCCTTTTCTTTAAGGGCATACATTAAACTTACAGGGCTTTGGCTGCTACAGATGATTTGAGTGTAGGTAAAATACTGCATATTCTGTAAGGCATGGTGGTGTGTTGGCTAGCTTTGTTAAACTGCTTTCTCTGTTTATCTTTTGTTACTTGGTCTAGTTCTCTGGGAGGGGAATGGAAGGGAAAGGAATTTATTCACAAGTTAGATTATAAAAAACCAAAAAAAATCAATAAAAATAAGATTAGAAACAAAAAAAGAAAATGGGTCTGTGAATTGTAGAGCACACTGATTATGTGATAAATTTAACTACTGGAGAATGATAGATAACTCCCATGGATAGTATTCCACTTCACAGAATAAAGCTAATAATGTGCTATAAACTAAGGAAAAAAAACAAGATTAATTTTGTAAGGTTGTTTTGAAAGATAAGAAGAGAATTCTAAATTGTAGATTATATCAACATCCACTCTAGGATAGAATGATATTCAGTAGGAACAAATACAGGGTAATACACTAAAGGAAGAAAAATAAAATTTTATACATACAAAGTAAAGAACATCTGGAAAACCAGTTGAATGCAAGTAGAGCTAAAAATTACTTACAGTATTAAACACAAATTGAATTTGAATTATTCATTAATTCTACTTTGTGTATTTATTTCTCTACATGTGTGTACACATATACATACATGTATATGTATCTGGTTTTAATCCTTCTGATAATAAAATATTACTTGCATGATACCATGTAGTATTTTGGAATTAATTTCAGTATCCAAAGCATTGGTCATGTGCTTATAAAGGATTTTGTTCAATGTTCTTATCTATTTTAAAAACATTGTGGAGTCTAGAGAAGAAAGTCACCCTCCACACAGCTGCAAAAATGATTTCTTCTAAATTGTAAGTAAGTCTGACCACGTCACCATTCTACTCAAACTTTAATGGTTTCCTAGAATCTGTAGAATCAAATATTACTTCCTCTGATTGGTATTTAAAGCTCTTCACAAATCATATGATTGAAAGATGGCAGACTAAACATAACCTCCAGTCCCTAGTAATGCTCAACTCCTCTTATCCCTGAAAGATGAACTTTATGCCAGGTATAGCAATATATATTGCTATAATACCAATAATTATATCCGAATAGGGATGAAAAATAAAGTGAAGAAAGAGAGAAACATAACAGAGTAATAACTTTATGACTTTATTAAAGTCATTCACTTAGTCTACTCACTTAGCACTTTAAATCTATTATCATTCTCCTAGCAAGGACATACACCAATCTATGGGCCTATATTTGGGACCCATATTTTGAATCACCTGCTCATGTAGAGACTAGTGATCTGCTCCATTCTCTGCCCAGGTTCTTTATAGAACCTGCTCAGCCATATGTGGTGGAAGAGGAAGGAATCAGGATGCCTTCTGCCATGTGGGTTCCCTCGACCAGAAATTCCACAGGCTTTTGATTCTTTCTGGAACAACATTCATGCCCTCCTTCATCTGCAAAAAGAGAATAGCTTTTGATTCGGCTGAACCAGAGAAGGGAAAGGATGGGGCCATGGCAAGAACTGAATAGATGGATAACATGAATGATTGGGACTGAAATATAGGTTGTTAAAGCACAAATTTTCTAATATAGGAGGACACTGTGATAACTTCTCAGGTTAGCTCTGATGATGCACCCATCATCAAGGAGGAAGGAGACAGAAAATAAATAATAGGGAGCAATTGAAGGGAAAAAAAGCTGAAATACTACATATTTCAAGAAGAAAATTCAATTAAAAAACTAGAGCAGAGCAGATAAATCAACAGAGAGAATCCTAAAACTAGAAGAATAGTAAACACTGAAAACGAATGCCAAAGTTCTTAATAAATTTTACAAGATAAAAAAATTTGAACCAATGTCCAATAAAAAAAAAAAGCCCCATGAACTCCCCTAAGAAAGCATGGAACAGCACAAAGGAATCATAGAATTGTTCAAAAGAGAAATGAAGTGCAAATTAAGAGGAATAAATGTCAACACTTTTAATATTCTAAACAAATAATTAAAAGATTTAAAAAGTTGAATCCACATTAGTTCATTTCTCCAAAGGAGTGAAAGAGAGAATAAGAGATTTATAATATGGAAATACTGAAGAGGAAGAAAGTCTTGCAGAAGAAAAAAAAAAGGCAGCAATGTCAAAAGAGCACAGGATCTCTTTACAAACAAAAGCCGCTGACCTTAGAGGCAGGTTGTATAGAGACACTTTAAGTATCATGGGTTTCTTGGAAGAATATTGAAAAACCTGAACACCATAATGTAGGAAATAATATAAGAAAACTTGAGAACTTCTGATTACAGAAAACGAAGTACCAATCAAAATAATCCATAGGTTATCTCTAGAAAGCTCCATGCTTTAAACCCCAAGATACATACATATTTGTATATCCGCATATATGTATATATATAT
The DNA here is from genome assembly GCF_016432865.1 of Antechinus flavipes. Lineage (NCBI taxonomy): Eukaryota > Metazoa > Chordata > Mammalia > Dasyuromorphia > Dasyuridae > Antechinus > Antechinus flavipes. Next base: position 438,372,226 of record NC_067398.1, read on the forward strand.
AGATATATGTGTGTATGTATGAATGACTAAATTAAAGTTGCCTTAAGAAACATCAATTTCTGTAAGTTCCTGAGACTAACACCTTCAATTTGAAGGAAAGGAAAGGAAATTCAGATACTAAACTGTAACACACCTATTAGGAACTACAGAAAGAATGAAATAATATACTACCCCAAAGCAAAGGAGCCCAGGATATAGTCCAAAGTAATATGCCACACAGTTTGGGACAAAAGGCAAATTCTGTCAAGAAGAGTTGCTTTTACCCCTGTGATTTCTCTCATTAATTGATACTTCTCAGAATAAAATTCAGCAGTAAAAAAAAAAATGGATAGTAGAATAAGATCAAGAGGAACTATATAGGAATAGCTAGATGGTACAGTGGACTTAGGAAGACTCATTTTTGTGAGTTCAAATCTGGCCCCACGCACTTCTGTGTGATCCTGGGCAAAGCTTTTAATACTGTTTGCCTTAGTTTCTTCATATATAAAATGAAGTAGAGAAGAAAATGGCAGACCACTCCAGTATCTTATTATTATTATTATTATAGCTTTTTATTTACAAGATACATGCATGGGTAATTTTTCAGCATTGACAATTGCAAAATCTTTTGTTCCAATTTTTCCCCTCCTTCCCCTCACCCCTTCCCCCAGGTGGCAGGTTGACCAATACATGTTAAATGTTAAAGTTTAAGTTAAATACAATAATATTCCATAACATTCATATGCCACAATTTATTTAACCATTCTCCAATTGATAGGCATCCTCTCAGTTTCCAGTTTCTGGCCACTAAAAAGAGACCTGCCACAAACATTCTTGCACATACAGGTCCCTTTCCCTTCTTTAAAAATCTCTTTGGGATATAATCCCAATAAAAAACGCTGCTGGATCACAGGGTATGCACAGTTTGATAACTTTTTGAGCATAGTTCCAAATCGCTCTCCAGAATGGCTGGATGTATTCATAATTCCACCAACAATGTATCAGTGTCCCAGTTTTCCCACATTCCCTCCAGCATTCCACATTATCTTTCCCTGTCATTCTAGCCAATCTGACAGGTATGTACTACTCCAGTATCTTTGCCAAGGAACATGACTGAAGCAACTGAAAAACAACATGGAAATTACTTAGAAGAGGGAACTTAATCTGATATGTTAGAAACTTTAACTCCATCAGGAATACAAAGGGATTAAAGAAGGACTAAGTAAAATAAAAATGAAAATCAGAGAATTAATGTTCACATACCTAAAAAGCAAAGAATTGTATAGAATCCAAATGAAGGGCTAGAACAAAATGTACCATACATTAGGTGATTCTAAAAAGCATTTGGAATAATGCTGTTAGACAAGATTGTTATCAACAGAGATAAAAAAGGAAACTAAATTCTACTTAAAAGGAGTCAAAGACAAGAAACCAATATTAGCATTAAATTTATATGAACTAAAAATCATAACATCTAGACTCATAAAGGAAAAATTAGCTGAATTGAAAAAATAGTAACAATAATATGAGACCTTAATGTTCTTGTCTCTGAACTGGAAAAATTCAACAGAAGAAAAAATATAAAATGGAAAGCTCTTCACAACTTAATTTCTTCCTGATTGTCCAGTCTTCTTTTACATTACTCACCTAACAAAAAGATATCTTTTCCCCTTTTTTGTATAGAATGGCTTCATACTTCTTCCAAGTCAAAGTTTGCTCTTGTGAGTAAAAATTTTACCTGCCTTTCCCCACATTATTCCATGAACCCATTTAGGATTCTGTAATAGGGAGACGAGTCAACAGAATTATTCTTTCAGACAGTGAAATTTCAAAAGATTAGATAATGGCAGAATAGGATTCTCTTTGAGATCCACTTCCTTATTATCTTAATCAAAAAATATAGGAACTTTTAGGATACTTTATGGAGTATTTTCTATATTTATATGATAATACAACCACAGTAGATATAATCAATTTCTTGTTTCCATGCTGCAGAGCTCTGTGTTGATTTGTGGAATGTATGTGGGGAGAACAAGTGAGGGGAGAAGCAACAACTCCATCTTGAGATAAGGAAGAATATTAGTGGAACCCAAAATTCCCTTAGAATTACAAGTATGAAGTTAACCAATAAAACAGACAACTATATCATTTTGAAAGGGCAAACTGGGCATTAAATTTGAAGGTGGAACAATCATACATAGAGGGTTGGTTGAACATATGAATATAAACTTGGTTTAACATGTTTTCTAGAAAGTGATACTTTTCTACCATGTCTCCAGGTCCATCAAGTTTTAACAGTATCTTTTGTCATATTGTAGCCTTTTCCAAATTTATTATCACTTATCTTAAATGTCAAGAGTATAGCTGTCTAAAAAAATAATTCCAAATACTTTTAAAGAAAAGATTGATTTTCAGTTTTCAAAATACAGTTTTAATGTTTCACTCTTTGTTGCTGCCTTCCAAGTGTCTAAGCAACAATGTGTTTAATGCCAATCTAGCAATTATAATTCATTCAAAGTATTTTAGTGACAGTATGACACAAATAATTTGTGTAAAATAATCATATTGATGATAAAAGATTCCAAAAGTGAAAAAAAATATTTAAAAGCATTTCTTTAAAGGTAAAAAAGCAAGCCTCTCAAAGACACGATGAGCTGTTGGAGTTCAGTCTAGTAGTCTGAGACAAATAGGGATGGCATGGGTGAGAAAAGTGCTAGGCTAAGAGTCAGGAAGACCTGAGTTCAAATGTGGCCTCAGATTCTAGCTGTGTGAATTGAGCGAGTCACTTAATCTCTGTTTGTCTTAGTTTTTTCATCTATAAAATGGAGACTTCTGCCTCCCAGGGTTATTGTGAGGATCAGAGGTGATAACAATTGTAAAGCACTTAGCACAATACCTGGCACACAGTGAGAGATACATAAATGTTCGTTATTATTAGGAGGTAGCACTTGAGATAATACTTGAAGAAAATTAAAGATTCCCAAAGTGAATAGGGAGATCATTTTAGGAGTAAGAGGACAATTACTTGGGCAAAGAAATGGAGAGGGGAAACCCTGCAATGAGGAATAACACATAGGAAACTGAAAGCAGTGGAAAATAAAATTTTATTAAATATAATTTTATTTTAAAGGTATTTAATCAGTTATGATTAAATGTATACTAGGCACTGTGCTGGTGATACAAATATGAAAAGTGAAACAATCCCTTTTCTCAAGGACTCACTTTTTTTTTTCTTGATGCAATTGAGATTAAGTGACTTGCCCAGGGTCACACATATAGGACCTGTTAAGTGACTGAGGCCAGATTTGAACTCAGGTCCTCCTGACTTCATGACTGGTACTCTATCTACTGCAACAGTTAACTGCCCCAAGGAACTCACTTTAAAAATATATATTTAGTTAATTTATACATATTCATTTTTTTTTACATCTTTCCATATGAGTCATGTTGGAAGAGAAAAAGGGAAAAATCATGAGAAAAAAAAAACAGAAGGAAAAAAAGGTGAAAGTAGTATACATTGATCCACATTCAGTCTCCATAGTTCTCTCTCTGGAAATTTATTGGAATTGCATCACCGATTGCTAAGAAGAAGCAAGTTTATCATAGTTGATTATCACACAATCTTGTTGTTTATTTACAATGTTTTCCTTCACTCAGCATTAAATCATATAAATCTTTCTAGGATTTTCTAAAATAAGGCTGCTTATCATTTTTAATAGAACAATAATATTCCATTACTTTCATATATACCATAACTTATTCAGTTATTCCCCAGTTGATGGACATTCACCCATTTTCCAATTCTTTGACACCAAAAAAGAACTGCTAAAAACATTTTTGCACAAATGGGTCTTTTCCTCTTTTATGATTTCTCTGGAATGCTGGCCCAGTAGTAGCATTGCTGGATCAAAGGGTATGCACAATTTTATAGGTCTTTGCCCATGGCTCTTTGAACAGAGGAGTTTTAGTTTTACCCTAGAAACAATAGGAAACCACTTGAATCGATTAAGTAGGGAAGCCACATGGTCAGTCACATGGTCATTTCTCTTAAGGAAAATTATTTTAGCATCCAATTTGAGGTGGACAACTAAGTAACTTGTTCAACATGTACAAAGCTGATCTCATTATCTTTTGGCCAAAATGCTAGTTTTTTTCCTAACTTCCCTTTTACTGTGGAAGACATCATCATCCTTCCAATCACCCAAACTCACAACCTAGTTGTCATCTAGTATTATTTACCTCTCTCTTTATCCCCTATCCCCCTTCCAATCTTTTCCCAAGACCTTTCTTTTTTACTTCACAACATCACAGATTTAGACCCTTTTTTTACCTCTGATACTTGCCACCACCCTGGTATAGCCCATTTTTCCCATAACATCTTAACTATAGCAGTTGTTTTCTAATTGACCTTCCTACCTCAAATCTTTCCACATACTTGTCTCTTATCTACTCAGTTAACAAAATGATCTTTCTAAAACACAGGTCTGACCATGTCATTTATCTATTGAATAAACTACAGTGATTTCCAATTACCTCCACAATAATATATAAAATCTTTTTTTTAAACTTTCAGCTCCCATTTATGATTTGATTTTTTCTTTTCTCTACAGTCTTCATATATTCTACCTCCTTCCAAATGTTTATTTTATGCTCCCATAACTTTGACTTTTTTGCTGTTCCCCAAACATTTTTCATTTTCTCCCTCATGCTTATAATCCTCTGTCCTGATTTCTGCCTCTTTGTTTCTTTGGCTTCCATAATTAAAATCATATTTTTTTTGCAAGAAGCCTTTCTTAATCTTCAATGCTAATGCCTTCCCTCTGAGATTTTCTATAAATAAATATATATGTGTGTATATATATGTATACACACACACACACATACATATATATACACACATATAAGAAAAATATATAGAGAGAATGCTGTCCATAAAACAATACAGATCACATAATAATAATTAATTTTATTCTAATCCTCCGGAGCACTCCATTCTCCTACTACTTTGGATAAATTTACCAGATAACAAAGATTATTATAATTTAAAAGTCCTTTCCAATGCCTAACTAAATTTGCTGTTTGACTCCAAAACAAAGATGAGGGTCTTGGGGCAGTTCAAAAGGCTTGTATCACCAAGCCTTGATCCATCTCTGAAGTTACCCAGGAGTACAACAGGAGTGCAGCCAAGGCATTGCCCAACTTTAACACATTGTGTACTAATCCTAAATTGTTTCTTTAGTAATATTTTATACTTGGCTTTCACCGCAAGAAGAGTACAGCATAACAAAGAGAATAGTAGGCATATATTTTCTTGGAATGCAGTCAAAATCAAAGTAAGACATACTAATACATGGGGAATGATATAGAAGACAGAGGGCACAGATATAATGTAAAATGAGTTTTCAGAGCCAGAGGAAAAAAGAAATGAGAAAAGCAGAAAGAAGACAAAAAGATTAAGATTCATGACAGTTAGTCAAGGAGCTTTTGCCAAGTGCTCCCTGTGTGCCAGGTGTTGTACTAAGGGCAAGAGGTACAAAAAGCCCTTGTTCTTATGGAGCTTTCCTATTGAAGAAAAATGACTGGATACACACAAGATGTTTAGGGGGTGAAAAGTCATCTCAGAGGACAAGGCAGTAGTAACTGGAGGCTTGGGAAGGACTTCCTCAGAACGTAATTTTAGAACTGAATCTTGAAGGAAACCAGGGATCCTTACTGACTTAAGGATGAGGGAGGGGTGGAATAGCATGTATCATATTCAGCAGAAAAAGGAATGGATTCTAGGCTATAGGAAGTGATATATGATTTATATCATACTTGGAAAGTTAAAAATGGGTCAGATTGTAGAGCTTCAAATAAATGTTAATCAGACAGGTTTATATTTGATTTTGTAAATAATGGCCTTATTGAGTTGTGAGGTAACATGGTAGGACCAACCTTGAGAAGCAACATTTTGGACGCTGGAGGTAGATGGAGGGTGAATTCGAGTGGTTCACGAAGGTGAACCATTGGGCTCAGTGGATAGAATGTAGGCCCTGGTGTTGGGAAGACCTGAGTTGTTAATCACAAGAATGAATTCTAAAATTTGAAGTAGTTTTAGAAAGAAACTTTTGGTCATTTGCTAAAGGAAAGAGCCAGAAGAAAATGTGACTCCCTTCTGATTCTCAATGAACTTTATGTTATACAGACAGTTTTCACTTTGGACTGTTTATAGACTTCTGTGTAAAATAATTTTTTAAAAAATACTATAATGTGATATATTGGACTACTTGCCATCTAGGGGAGAGCATGGGAGAAGGGGAGGAAAATTGGAATACAAGGTTTTGCAAGGGCTAATGTTGAAGAATTTCAAAACACATATGTTTTGAAAAATAAAAAAAAACTTTAATAAAAATAATAAAATAAAATATAATGTGAGTTTTCCTGGGAATGTGGGGAAGAGAGGGAAGGAGAAAAGAGGTGTCATGCAGGGATGGGGCTAGTACATAGTTTAAGGGCACAGTGGGACCAAGGACAGAGAAATGAAAGCAAGGAAAGAAACACACAAGGCTGGGGCCAGATACATTGGGGCTGAGCTAGAAGCAAGGGGAAGAAAACATGGAGTGTAGACACATTGGAGCTGGACACATAGAACACTGTACAGTAAAGTTAACATAGGTGGTTTTTTTGTTTTGTTTTTAGTAATGTGGATTTCTTTCAGAATTATTTGTATAAAGCTGATTTTGTGTAATACAGATTTATATAAAGTGATAATAGGATTCAGCTCAGAATACTAACATAGGAATTTCAGAACTCCATAGAGTGATGAAACAGTTTTGCAGAGAGAATGGTTACTAGCAAGGTAATTTTGATGTACATTATTAGTAAGTATAAACATTTATATTTGGGGAACATAAGCACAAGCACTGTATGGACCTCGGACAAGACCTGAATAGGATCTAAGCATTCACTGCAGCCATCTGGCTTCTCTGAGGTCAGCCTGACTTTTACTGTAAACTTTTGTTTTTGACAGTTTTATGGCCACAGAAAGCTAAGTTTAAATATCAAAATAAATACAAATTTCTGAATAATAAAATATTCCCCTAAAGGTCAAATGTAACCTTAAGCACTTTGTAGCTGTGTGATCCAGGACAACTCACAACCTGTTTGCCTCAGTTTCTTCATGTGTTAAATAGGGCTAATAATGGCATCTACCTCCAAGAGTCAAAATAAATAATAATTGTAAAGTGCTTAGCACTGGAAAACAGTAAACATTATATAATGTTAGCTATTATTATTATTACCATTAAAATATGCATATGTAAGCTTTGGGTTTATTCCTCTTAACTCTAAATCCACTAACATATTTAACCTGAAGAGCATAACTACCTCTACTTTGGAGATTGGAATATATAGAAAGTAGTTATTATTGCTTTTGAGCCCCTATTCATATGTTGCTTCAAGTAGCAATTGCTAGTGTTTACCACCCTAATATCAGTTAACTTGTTCATATTTCCTTCATATCATTGACACACCAATTAACTTTTATAGAAGGTTATTTACTAAAAAGAAAAAAAAAGATATGACCAGAAATGAAGTTTAAAGCATTTCTTTAATCTGGGACATCCTTTCCCCTCTTTATTTCTGTTTGAAGTGGATTTTACCTTTAGGGACAATTACTAGATGTTTGCCCTACCATGTTCACTTCTGGATGTGGCGTGCCTGATGGATGACTTGCAGGACATGATATCTCAGCTGTTTTTCAGTTGCCTGCTGGAACAATTCAGGGGTTGCCCCTCAGAACTGAATCTTTACCAAGCTTGATTGCTGCAACTCCTCATAGACACTTCTCAGGACTCCTGCTGCTTCTTATAGTTCTTCTGACCTTGCAAAGCTCACAAAGTTGTGATCCAGTCTGTTCCATCTCCAATTTTCATTCACTGAAAACCCAAAATAGAAGAACATAAGCAGTATGTGTTTACATCCCTGTGGAGGTAGCCCTTGCTGAAAGCCTTATAACATTTTTTTTCCTCATGAATCAAAAGCCTCCTGGAGGAGAGATAATAATTTTGTCTATTTGTACTTCTGTATACATGGTCAATTTCTACTTAGCAATAAATTAAAGGGCTTTTCATTGAAATAGAAAATGTCACAGAAGATTTGTCCATGTTTTGAATTAGGATTGGGATCCCCTCCCTCATGAACCATCATATATTTACAGAATCAGGTTTCTACATCTTTATTATGAAGCGACTTATTCTAACTACTGTAGGCTACTACTGTAAAACTATATCATCCTAGTATCTCCAAGTTACTTTCCAGGATGTAATAACAAAGTTGTACTTGAAACAAAAATGTAGATTTTTTTTCCAAAAAAGGGAAAAGAACATATTTGTACAAAACTATTTCTAGTAGCTCTTTTTGTGATGACTTAGAATTGGAAATCAAAGGGATGACTATCAGTTGAGGAATGGCTAAATAAGCTGTGGTATATAATTGCAATGGAATATTATTGTTCTATAAAAAATGACAAACAGGATGATTTCAGAAAAATCTGGAAAGAGTTACATGAATTTATGGATAGTGAAATGAACAGAACCAGGAGGATATTGTACACAGTAACAGCAGTATTGTTTGATGAAGAATTGTGAATGACTTAGCTGTTTTCAGCAATACTGTGATCTAGGACAATTCTAAAGGACTAATGATGAAACACACTATCTGCCTCTAGCGAAAGAACTGATATTGTTAAGAATACAGACTAAAGTATGGTATTTTTCACTTTTTTCTTTTATTTGAATCTTTTGGTACAAAATGACTAATATGGAAGTGTCTTTTATAATTGTACATGTATAACCTAAAAATAATGTAGATTTACTTCACAGATAAAGGAAGAGGATAGTTGTTTATAAAAGGAATAAAATTCCTTCAAATAGTGCTCTTTCCTTGTGTATTTAAAATAGAATTAATTTTTAAAACATAATCACCTCAAAAAGATATTACATACCACTTTTCAGGAATAATAATGATAATAATGACATGATGATAGCTCACCTTTGTACAGTGCTTTAATGTTTATGAAGAGCTTCTACACCCAAAATGTAATGTAAGTTACTGTTGAATTTGTTGCCATGGGAGTCATTCTGTACTATGAAAGTATTTTATATAAGGGAACTGTTAATTGTTTAAAAAAGAAAGAAAGAAAGTATAATATTTATGTTTAAATCTTATTATAAAAGTGCACATTTTTTTCCATAGGAAAAGTTCTACTTTACTCTTAATTTTACTGCTTTGTGAATAATGTTGAGAGGTAATTCTAGTGAATTTGCTAAGCATAAGAAAAAAAATTATAGAGGACTATTAACATAATTAGTGTTAATCCTTCCTATAATGCAACATTAGTATAATTCCAAGAAAACAAGCTGTTTCTTTAAGCTATGCATATAGTTTATATTAATAGTCTGACCTACACAATCCCATCTACCCCATATCCAACAAGGAAGTACATTGTTAGGTAAATCACCTTTTTTGAGTATTTGCTAGGATAATAAACTTCTGATGGAAGCTTGAATAAAAGAGAATGACTTGAATAAAAGAAAACTTCAGTGACTGGTTGGAAATCTGCTGCCATCTAAGAATTGTAGATGTTATAGTCTTTGAAATGAAAATACAGAGCAAGGGGAACATAACCAGGATGAAAGAACTGAGAGAAGAATTGGAGGCATTATAGGGATTTGAAAAAGATAAGGGTTGAAGTGCCAGACATTGCCTGGCAGGAAAAGAAGAATCTTGAAGAAAAATAAAAAAATACACAGTTGAAATTTCTACAGAAATTAAGTGATAGGAAAGAAGTCCTAGAAAACATATGAATCAGATCTATCAGAAAAGTTTGACTTATATTGGATATGACCCAAATTGACAGCTTGATATGATGGAAACAAAAACTTCATGCTTCAAATGTCGTCTTAAGGATTATGGAATGATGTCATCTCATGCTCTGTTTTTAGAAACTCTTAGATTGGGGGTGGCTGATGGAAGAATGTCTGTCTGTACTGGGAAGGTACTTCAGGCTGAGAGAAGTTGACTCAATTGTTACTCAATTATTGAGTTGAGATTACTCGATTATGCTGATCATTTCTTCTCAAATATTGGGTATCAGTTCATGAGATCATAGATTCTGAGCTGGAAGAGATCTCATCTGACACTTAATTTCTATTCCTTTGTTGTTGTTTTTCAGCCATGTCTCACTCTTTGTAACCCCATTTGAGGTTTTCTTGGCAGAAATACTGGAGTATTTGCCATTTTTTCCCCCAGCTCATTGTCTAGGCTCATTAATTGAGGTGAACAAGGTTAAGGGACTAGTCAGAGTCACACAGCTGGTAAATGTCTGAGGCCAGATTTGAATTCAGAGATGAGTTTCTGTACTCCAGACTCTGCATTCTCTGCACCATGGAACCATCTAGCTACCTTCTCACCTCTCAAAACAAGTATTTAAGACCAAAAGATACAATAAAAGTATTGACCTGTATTGATAAAAGGGAATTTCTTTATTGGAAGGCCCTTCATACCAGTGAATAAAATCTAGTCCCAGTCTCGCTTCTATAATTTCTAAAACTGGGACTGCCAAATTTTATGTTTATTTAAATTAATATAATAAAAAAGTTCCTAAAATGAAAATGAAAAATCTTTTTGTAAAGGACATAAGATGTTTCTATTTAGTTCTTGTGGAACTAATATTATTTTACATACATCAGGTTCTAATCCTGGATGTTAAAATACTTCCGAATAGTTATATACGATTTTTAGGAAGGAAGAAATTGAAGTTCAGGAACATTAAAGCCACCATAAAAATGAAAAGTGAAAATTCTTGTGGACACAGCTATGCTTTCCTTTCTCCTCCTTTTCTTTCTCTCCAACTACTTAGAGGAAATAGTGTCAGGGACAAATGGGAATTGAAGAAAAGTAATCATCTAGAATAACAAATGGACAGTGTTCTTGTGTGAATTCCCCTTGGAGGTGGAAAAGAGGAGGTACTGCTTGCTTTAAAGCAGAGAATCTCACAGTATATGCACCTCTTAGTTTATCATTAAAATCATATATATGGCATAGGAAAAAGAGCACTGGCTCTGCGGTCAGAAGATGTAAGTTCAGATATTGTCTCTGATTCTTGTCACTTGGGAGATCATGGACAAAAGTCTTGACCTCTTTTGACTTCAGTTTCTTCTTATTTATAAATTTAGGGGGTAAGACAAAATGGCTTCTATAGTTTTTTCTAGCCCTCGACTAAGATCCTACAAGGCAAATTATAGGGAGAAATGCCCAGGAAAGTGTTTTTAAGAAGAATTTGAGTTGAAAATTAATTATTAAGATGCACTTTATAATTTTGTATTTTACAGGAGGTGTTTATATAGTGTCTGTCACTTGTCTGATGTTTTCCTGGCAAAATATAGATGTTTCTTGTTAAGAGAATTTTTTTTGGTAGTTGTAACTATTAATAGTGCTTCACAAATTTTTATCTAATATTTCTTTTAGGTAACTGAAAAAGGGTCTTAGGATGTAAAAGTAGCATTTACTTAATTTTTTGATCAATACTGAAATACATTTATTAGATGCTTATTTTATGTCTGGCATTGTCCTTTGAGATCGCCCTCACACAGGACTGATGTGAAGGTCCACAGTGACCTGTAAGTAGATAATATTTTTAGTGCATTTTACACTACAAATTATAAGTATCTATTTATGTTAAAATAAGTAGCATTTTCTAGCCTATGCAAATAGTTTCATAACCACCAAAATTATTATATTGCAATACTATAAGGATTCAAGATTTTAATAGCATGAAACAACCCTTTTATGGCTTTTTATGGCTCTAGAAAAATCATCATTTTTGTCCTTTGAGAGTGCCTTCACACAGGGCTGATGTGAAAGTCCACAATGACCTGTAAGCATATAACAGTTTTAGTGCATTTTATACTACAAATTATAAGTATCTATTTATGTTAAAATAAGTAGCATTTTCTAGCCTATGCAAATAGTTTCACAACCACCAAAATTATTATATTGCAATACTAAAAGGATTCAAGATTTTAATAGTATGAAACAATCCTTTTATGCCTTTTTATGGCTCTAGAAAAATCACCATTTTTATGAATCTTTTTCTGCTAATGATCCTCTTTTAATTTAGGATGGTTCAGATAGTTAATAAGCCTGTACTTTATTGTGAAATTGTTTTATTCTGTAGACCAAAATATATAGGAGAGCTTATTGCTAAGAAATTTATTCCAATGGAAGTTCCTGGAAGATATAACTACAGCTATTCTTTAGCAGTAGTAAATCTAACACTGTCTCCTTCCTTCCTTCTACTGATGCTCCCAAAAAGAAGGCTGGAGATTTTAATTTACCTGCTAGCCTTTTGTCTTGTTTTCTTTTTCTCCATTAGGGTCACTCTAGTGATTATTATTGTCTTGAAAAAGGGGTCTGCTGTTATGCAAGATCTGAAGAATACAGATTTAGAAAAGGTGACTCTGACCCAATTTTGTTGTTGTTGTTGCTGTTGTTCAGTAGCTTTTCAGTCATTTCTGACTCTGACTCTTTATGACCCCACAGACAATAGCATGCCAGGTTTCTTTCTCTTCCATTATCATCCAAAGTCTGTTCAGGCTTATGTTCTTTGCTTCCATGATACCATCTATCCCTTTCATCCTATGCCATCCCCTTCTCCTTTTGCCTTCAGTCTTTCCCAACATCAGGATATTTTCTAATGATTCTCATCTTCTCTTTAGTAGCCCAAGTATTTAAGCTTTAGCTTCCAGTGAATAGCTTGAATTAATTTTTAAAGCATTGACCAATTTAATCTTCTTGCTGTTCAAGGGACTTTCAAGTCTTCTCCAGCACCATAATTTCAAAGTGTCTATTCTATGGCACTCAGCTTTCTTTATATTCCAACTTTCATAGCTATGTATTGCTAATGGAAAAACCATATCCTTGACCATACAGACATTTGTCGATAAGGTGTCCAGATTTTCCATAGCTTTCCTTCCAAAGAGCAAGCATCTTTTATTTTCATGGCTGCAGTTATTGTTTGCAGTGATTGTTGAGACCAAGAATATAAAATCTGACACAGCTTCCTTTTCTTCTCTGTCTGTTTGTTAGGAAGTGATGGGATCTGTTACCATTATCTCCGGGTTTTTTAAATGTTAAATTTCAAGCCATCTTTTACTCTCTCCTTTTTCACTCTAATCAAGAGACTTCATGATTCTTTTTCTCTTTCTGTCATCAGAATGCTATTGACTACAAACTAAAATATTGATCTTTCTCCTGGAAATTTTAATTCTAGCTTTTGATTCGTTCAGCTTAGGATTTTGCATAATGTACCTATAAGTTAAATAAATAAGATAGCAATATATCACCTTATTGTATTCCTTTTTCAGACTGATGAATTTATTGTTCAATTGTTCCATGTTTGCTTCTGTTGCTTCTTGACCCCCCTATAGCTTCCTCAGGAGACTAGTAAGATACTTCCATCTCTGTGATCTCCACAGTTCAAAGGCAGTCAATGAAATCAGAAGTAGAGGGTTTTCTGGGATTTCCTTACTTTCTCCATAATTTAGTGAATATTAGCAATTTGATATCCACTTTCTCTACCTTTTTGAAAACCAGCCTGCTTTTCTAGTAATTCTCAGTTCATGTATTAGTGAAGCTTAGCTTGTAGAATCTTAAGCATAACCTCCTTGCTGGTACATGAAATGAGCACAGTTTGGTAATTCAAATGTTCTTTGACATTGCCCTTCTTTAGTATTGGGTCATAAACTGATCTTTTCCAATTCGGTGGCCACTGTTGTTTTCCAAATTTGCTAGTGTATTGAGTGCAGTACGAAGTATACCCCTATTTCCTCCTGTCCTCTTGTCATCTAGTTTCCTATAAAGTTCGATTAAGCTTCAGAAGTGGGAAAGATCTGGATTGAAATGGAAGTAAAACTGAGATAAAACTATATTGACTTTTAACAGAAATTCTGAAATAGATATTTGTCTTCATGACTTTAGCCTATATAACATCTTTCCCATCTATCTCTTTACAATCCCTCTCCTCTAGTCTGTGGCCTTTCTACATCTTACCTGGATTATTGCAATGTTGCTTCTCTCCAATCCATTCTACAAAATTGTCAAATTACTATGCCTATAACATAGATATAACTATGCTGTTATCTTACTCAAAACTCTTAAATGGCACTATATTAATTCCAGTCTAAAATATAAAACCTGACATCTGGTATTTGATAAATTAAAGGCTGATATCCACCAAAATCTCCACTATTTTTGATATGGTTTAATATCTATTTAAATCTTTCTGTGGCTATATTGTAAGATGATTTTTAGAATCTATGTGTAAAATTACATTTTATCTTGTTAAATTTGATATATCATTCTATCCTGCCTGATTCTCTTAAAAATCTAATTCTGTTATATATTATATTCTGTGTCATTCGAGCTTTGTGTCGTTTGAGCATCCTCAATTTTTGTATCATTTGAAGCATCAATAAAACTGTTGAACAGAATAAAATCTTTATAATCTCTCTCCTACCTAATTTTTATTTTACATTACTACCTTTACTATCTATTTTATGTTATTTTGCATACATTCTTCACTGCAGTCAAACTAGCCTAGTAACTTTTCCTGGTATTTAATGTTATTTCCCACTTCAGGCCTTTGGATAGGCATTTCTCCATGTCTAGATCACATCCCCTCCTCTCCAGCACTTCTAAGCATCCCTAGTTTGCTTCAGAATATGATTCGGACAACAGCTACAACATATGTGACCTTTCCCAATTTTTTCCCTTCCACCAATTGAGTAGCCTTTCACTTTGTATATATTTACATAGAATGTATTCCCCCAGTAAAATATAAACTTCTTGGGAGCAGAGACTGTATTTTGCTTTTGTCTTTTTATCAGTGACAGTCATAGTGCCTTCTACTTATTAGATGCTCTCAGCTGCTCAAGGTTTCTCCACTTCTCAGTCTGGTACACTTATTCCACATTACTGAACTATTGTTATCTTCCCCTTTATTGAAACCTATTCACTTGTCTCTTATTCCTATAAGGCATTGCTGTTAGCTAACAGTTACAGTGGAAATTATTTCTCACAAACAAATTTATGAGATATTATTCTTATATCATTCTAGAAATGTTTACATCCCACCAAGGAATGGTATGAAACCTCAAAGTTTGTGATTAGAAAGAATGATTTTCAGAATTTCATGCTTTGTGTCTGACCAATGGGAAATATAGTTGACGTATGCTTCCTTCTCCCTTGCCTCAAATCACTACTTAATGGTGTATGTCAGAATACATCTTTGTCCTTTTTCTATTCAACAGTTTTGTTGATGGCTTGAATGAAGATATTGAAGGAAGCCTGCCTGTCAATTTTGCCAAGTGACACAAAGCTGGGACAAACAAAATGTTATATGACAGAAAAAGATTTTTAAGAAATTCAGATAAGAACAAGAGATCAAATTTAACAAGATGAACTATAATTCAAAAAATCACCTGGATTGCATAACCATGAGATTAGATTTAGCTAAATAGCACACTATATGGAAATTAGCTGAGGATTTTGATTGATTTTAATCTTTAATTTGTCAGCAGTGTGATTTTGTTGCCAAATGGGTCAAAGTAATTTTAATGCTGCATTAATTGTATCTTGAATGAAGGTTATTGATCAGGTGTATTCTGTGTTATTCATACCAGGTATAGGATTTTGAAGTCAGTTTTGAGGAATATACATTAATAAGGTCAATTTACCTTTACTTTTACCTAGAACCTGGAGGAGAGTAGCTACCAAGATGATGAGGTAAACTGAAAGTTTACCACGTGAGGGTTAAATTGATGGGACCAAAAGCATTTATCCTGGAGAAGTGAAAACATAACTATCTTCAAATATTTGTTAGACTGTCATATGAAGGAGAGATTAGACTTACTCTTTGTTGCTCCAGAAGGCAGAACCAACAGATGGGAGTTATAAAAATCTAGGCTTAATAAAAGGTAGAACTTGGTAACACTGAGATCTCTTTGAGAGAGAGAGAGAGAGAGAGAGAGAGAGAGAGAGAGAGAGAAAGGGGGGCAGCTAAGTGATACAATGGATAGAACACTAGCCCTGAAGTCAGAAAGATCTGAGTTCAAATGTGACTTAACATTTTCTAGCTGTGTGACCCTGGGCAAGTCACTTAACCCCAATTGCCTCAGCAGAGGGAGGGAGGGAGGGGGAGAGAGAGAGAGAGAGAGAGAGAGAGAGAGAGAGAGAGAGAGAGAGAGAGAGAGAGAGAGAGAGAGAGAGAATGCTGACTTATAAGGCAATAAGTTTACTTTCACTGTTGTTCAAGAAGAGATTAAATAAAATATTGTCAGGATATCATGGAAAGGATTCATATTTTAGGTAATAGGTAAATTAAATGCCTAAGATACCTTTCAAATTACAATATTTAATTTTATGATTTATTAAAATAAAATTTATTAATTTTATAATGTATATTTACTTATTTATATGCCAATTCTCTATGGCTAATCTTGAGATAGGAAATATGGGCTTTGTTTTTGAATAATAGATTCTTTGTAAATAGAAACCTCAGTAAATGGTCTGATTTCTTTGAACCAAGAATAGTGAAAAGAGTACCAACTGAGAGTTGAAATCTAGATTCTAGGCTCAAGTCTGTCTCATAACTCTATAATTTAACCACTCTGTGCTATACTCATTGGCAAAATGGGAATGATCATAAAAACTATAGCCCCTATAGAACCTACTAATATTCCTTTGAAAATCAAGTAAAATTTTATATTTGAAAATACCACTCTAAAGTGGTGATAACAATAACAATACATCTAAAATGCTCGTTTCATTTATGTGGGTGGCCCCTGCATGCCCCTGTATATGATTTCATAAATTACTGGTAGCCAAAAAACCCCACATCTGGTAATCAGCTTTCTTTGATGACGAGTTGTTCTAAACTTAGGTTCTTCTGTCAGTGACAGATTACTGGGTCATATTTGAAGCCTTTCTGGACATCTATTTTTATCCTCTTAAGAATCAATAAATTAATCAATAAGCATTTGTGAAGTATCTGCAAAGTATAAGGTAGTATGCTTAGCCTTAGGGAAACTGAAACAAAGAATTACATAATCCTTAATCTCTATGTCAGGAAATTAATGTATACATGTAAAAAATAGTAAATAAAAACCTCAAAATAAATAAAAGGAAGTCAGGGAAGGAGGGCATGAACATTTTAGAAGTCAGGAAGAACTTTATATGGATGATAGCACTTAGGCTGCATATTGAAGGAAGAGCAAGACTCTGTGAGGGAAAGTGAAGAGGAAATTTGTTCCAGGCATAGGAAAGTCAGTACAAAAATTAGGAGATGGGATTTGCAAGCCATTCTCCAATTGATAAATAGTCAAAGGATATGAACAATCTCAGACGAAGAAATTGAAATTATTTCTAGCCATGTGAAAAGATGTTCCAAGTCATTATTAATCAGAGAAATGCAAATTAAGACAACTCTGAGATACTACTACACACCTGTCAGATTGGCTAGAATGACAGGGAAAGATAATGCAGAATGTTGGAGGGGATGTGGGAAAACAGGGACACTGATACATTGTTGGTGGAATTGTGAACACATCCAGCCATTCTGGAGAGCAATTTGGAACTATGCTCAAAAAGTTATCAAACTGTGCGTACCCTTTGATCCAGCAGTGTTTCTACTGGGCTTATACCCCAAAGTGATACTAAAGAAAGGAAAGGGATCTGTATGTGCACAAATGTTTGTGGCAGCCCTGTTTGTAGTGATCAGAAACTGGAAACTGAGTAGATGCCCATCAATTGAGAATGGCTGAATAAATTGTGGCATATGAATGTTATGGAATATTATTGTTTGGTAAGAAATGACCAGCAGGATGATTTCAGAAAGGCCTGGAGAGACTTACACGAACTGATGCTGAGTTAAATGAGCAGGACCAGGAGATCATTATATACTTCAACAACAATACTATATGATGATCAATTCTGATGAACCTGGCCATTCTCAGCAATGAGATGAACCAAATCACTTCCAATGGAGCAGTAATGAACTGAACCAGCTACGCCCAGTGAAAGAACTCTGGGAGATGGCTAAGAACCATTACATTGAATTCCCAATCCCTATATTTTTGCCTGCCTGCATTTTGGATTTCCTTCACAGGCTAATTGTACAATATCTCAGAGTCCGATTCTTTTTGTACAGCAAAGTAACTGTTTGGTCATGTCTACTTATTGTGTATCTAATTTATACTTTAATATATTTAACATCTACTGGTCATCCTGCCATGTAGGGGAGGAAGTGGGGGGAAGGAGGGGAAAAATTGGAACAAAAGGTTTGGCAATTGTCAGTGCTGTAAAATTACCCATACATATAACTTGTAAATAAAAGACTATTAAAAAACAAAAGGAGATGGGATTTGGAGATTTGAGTGTGAGAAACAGAGAAAGAATAAGACAGTTTTTCTCAGCCAAAAAATATGCAAAGAGAAGTAATATATAATGAGCCTGGGAAGATAGGTCAGGGTCAAATTTTGAAGGGTTTTGAAAATGAATATAATTTCCTTTGTTTGGCTGTTGTTTGGCTCTTCAAAATCTGCTCTCTTCCTCACTTTGTAGTCTTCATATATATTATTTTCTCCCTATGTATATAAAGAGCCACCCTATTTGCTGTTACTCAGAAATTGGTTCTGTATCTTTCATCCATGTTAGGCAAGTTGTATTTTATGTTTGGAAATTCACCTTCCTCACCTCTACCTTGTATATAACTCCTGATTTTTTTCAAATCTGAGTTAAATTCTAGTTTTGGCTTTTCCCAATCTGCCCTGCCTGCCCCTCAATTTTGCTCTAGAATGTAAGCTTCTTGAGGGTAGTAGGTGTTTTTTTCTTCTTCAGAGAGGACTGAGAAGGAACATTCAGATAGGTAGGAAAACCAGAAGTGTTGAAAAACTCTAGAGAGAAGAGAATATCATCAAAAATAGAGAATGGTTTGCAGTGTAGCAGAGAAGCAACACTGTGAGGACAGGGGAGAATATATGATTTGTTATTTAAGAGATTGTTGGTAACTTTGGAGAGAAATTTCAATTTCAGTTGGAATCTGAAAGGAGAGGAAATACATAGGCAATGAATGCAGACTGCTTTTCCTAGGAATTTGACTAAGAACAGATTTAGTATAAATTAGGATTTAGAATGATAAGGCTTTTTTTTTTTTGACAAGGCAATCTGGATCAAGAGAGTTGTTCAAGTTCACACAGTTAATCGGGTATCTGAGGCTGAATTTGAATACAACTCCAGGGCTAATTATTCTGTTTACTGTGCCATCTAGCTTCCCCAGAATGATAGTTTGAAGTGATAATAGTGAGCAGTTAAGTTTTTTGTTTTTCTTTTTCTTTTAAGATTGGGAATATTTGAGCATGTATGAAGATAATTCTATCTCAATGATGCATAATTACATGAGGATGATTTCTCAAGGCTGCAGTAATGAAGTTCACACTCTGAAAAGTCTTATTAATAAAAATATTAACATTATTGTCTATTGTTATCTTCCTAGTGTATATATAACCCCCTAAAGCATATCTCTTTCTTCTAAATAAAATATCCACCTAATGTGTTGTCCCCAGCTCTGAATTGATGTTCTACCATGTCTTTGCTTCCTTCCTCTCTTATTATGGCCTTTCTCTATGAGTAAACACCAGTTTCATGAGATTGCTTATGCCTCTCCCATGTTTCCACTTGTTAGCTTTTTCTTTCCTCAGCATTCAGGAATCCATTTTCCTCTATCTTTCCCACATTACTGAGGACATTTTTCCATAGCTTACTACATGGTTTGCATTTTGGTTTGTTTAATCTCCTCATTTTCCAGATGAAGCAATTGAAGCCCAAGATTAGGAGATTTGCCTAAGGTAATACCAACAGTAAATATCAGAGGCAGAATTTGAACCCAGATCTTCTGACTATAGAAGCAATGTTCTCTTTACTGTATCACACTGCTTCCTCTGGTAGTGTATTTCCCCTCGTTATAGTTGTTCAGGCTAAGGCTAGTTGATTACTAACAGTTGGAAGCAACTGTTAGATTCTGTCATTTGGTGATTCCAGGACTGCTTTGAATCAGGGATCTTTCCTTTCTTCATTAGTAAGTTAGGTTAGTCTTATCTGAGCTCCAGTCTTTTGCCTATTGGATTTTTCTAATTGAATGTCTTGTAAATGTTTTCAATTTAATAGTTCCAAAATAGAACTTATTATCTTTCCCCTTAAACCCACATCTCTTCTCAGTTTTCCTGTTATTGCTAAGGCCCCCATAAATTCTTGAAATACAGCTCTGAAAAACCAGTCTTTGTTAAAGCTTACTGTGATTCAAAGGAAATTACTTGATTATGCCTTTAAACTCAAATCACTCTTACTCTGATTGTTTGGCCAATAATGGGTACCAACCCAAATCTCATGGTTTGGGTTTTGATGACCCAGGGTGAGTTATTGAGCTTCTGGCCAGAAACTCTGAGGGTCTTCCCCTCCCTGATTGAATCTTTCAGCGAGGGAAGCTAGGCTATCTTTTACCTCAGGGTTTACCTGGTCTTCAGTTACTAAATGGGCATTGTCTTAGAAAAGTAAGATCTGGAAAAGATGTTAGCCAAGGGGTCATTGCAAGTCTTTCTGACCTATGTCTTGCAACTGGACTCAGAAGATTCTGGATAAGAGAATGAGGCTGGTGACATTGCACAACACTATTTCATTTAAATCCAATTCACTTGCAAGTCAAGACATCACCCTCCTGATATCATTGATCCTTTTTTAAGAAAGAAGGGTGAACAACAAGAAGAGTCCTGCCATGTTTCTATTCACCCAGATGTCCTCAACTTTCATTTCTCTTTTATTCCACTTACCCGGTCAAATGCCAAATCTTACTGACTGCCTCCACAGTATTTCTCATATCTGTCTGTCTCATTATTATTATTATTATTATTATTATTATTATTTGCAAGGCAATTGGGGTTAAGTGACTTACCAAGGATCACACAGCTAGTAAATGCCCATAACCAGATTTGAACTTGGGTGCTCTATCCATTATGACATCTAGCTGCCCCTTTCTGTCTGTTTCTTTACGCTCACACAATCATTACTCTAGTTCAGGTCCTCATTATCTTTTTCTTAGACTGCTACAATAATGTCCAAGTTGATCTTCCTTCTCTAATCCATCATATACATACCTGCCAAGTTGACCTTACTAAATAAAATTCATGTTTTACCTCCTCTCTCTCTTCCCCATACTCCAGTGGCTACCTACTGACTCTAGGTTCAAGGAAGAAAAAAGGAAACAGGCACTTAATAAATGCCTAGCTACTATGTGCTAGGCACTCTACTATGAACTTTACAAATATAATCTCATTTGATCCTCACAAAGGAAATTGGTGCTATTATTATCCTTATTTTACAAATCAGTAAACTGAGACAGGTTAAATGACTTGGCCAACAGCACAGAGCTAAAATCTATAGTAGGATTTGAATTCGGTTCTTCCTGACTCCAGGTCCAGCATTCTATCCACTGTGCTACCTGGTTAAATATAAACTTTTCTATTTGGCACTGAAAGCACTTTATGAGCACCTTTCCTACTTTTCTAGGCTTTTTAACACGTTGCTCCCTCCCACATTGTCTATGGTTGGGCCATACTGTAATTCTTGCTGTTCTTATACACACTGTATTTACACAAGCTCCCCCCCCCCATTCTTTTAGTGTTCTTTCTCTTCATTATCACCTCTTGGAATTTTTGTCTTTCTTCATGATTCAACTTAGCTTGCCATCTTCTACAGGAGTACTTTGCTTGTGTCCCAGCTGAAAGTCCCTTCTCTTCTAAAATCATCTTGTATCTTCATTGTGTGTATCTTCTATATGTCTGTGTGTGAGTGTGCATGTATATGTGTGCAATATGAATGTGAACATGTGTATATTTGAGTGTATGTCTTCTTCCCTGATAGAAGGAAAGCTCTTTGAGGGTTAGAATTATTTTACTTTTTGTCTTTGGATATTCAAAGTGCTCACTAATGATCAATCTAGTCTTGCTCCCTTTATTTTAGAGATGAGGAATTTGAGTTCCAGTCATGTGATTTGTGTGATTTTGTGCAGGTAATAAGTAAATTATAGAAAGTTGGACCTCCATTTTTTTATTAAATAGAAAAAAACCTTTTCTATTTATTCTATGTTAGTTCTTATATTTCTGCATACTTTCCATATTAAACATTTATTAACCATTCTCATCTTTCAATTTTAAAGCCTTTCTTTGACAATACAATCCCATGTATTAGCCAGTTCTCTTTTTTATGTTCTTCCAAGCATAAAAAGAGCTTCCTTTAGGAGATAGTGCTTCTTTACTAGACATTACATATTCTATTATATACATATATTTTAAAATAATTTTAAAATTAAATTTGTGCACATAAATACTTCAGTGTTTGCAGTTATTTTCTTGTACTTGCTGAAGCTGAATGTTTTAGCAGGTTTTTATAGTCATCTGTGCAACGAGGGAGATTACTTTTGTAACCTGTGAATTTAACACATAATTTGAACTAAAATATGATCTTGTTAGTTTTCAAGTTGGTTTTTAATCCCACTTGTCAATCATTGTTAAATAAAAATAAAAATGATTTAAAAAAATAAATCCATTGGAAAATGACTCCATGGCAATGAATTGTTTATAGTATATTTTGTTACCGTCTATGAAAACTCTTAAAAGTATTTTTATAGGATGCTAGGTTTAAGGACTATGAACGGTAAAATTTGTATTCTTAATAAGCAGAAAATAAAAGGTTTCTCAAACAGTTTTTCATTCCGTTCTCCTTTAGTTAAGGCCATAACTAAGGGGCAGCTAGGTGGTGGAGTGGATAGAGCCCTGAAGTCAGGAGCACCTGAGTTCAAATCTGGCCTCAGACACTTAATACTCCCTAGCTGGGTGACCCTGTACAAGTCACTTAACCCCATTTGCCTCATCCAAAAAAAAAGAAAAGAAAAGAAAATACCATAACTAACTTCCATGGATTCTTAGAATGCTGAAAGACACTTTAAATGTCATCTACTCCAACTCCTAATTGGACAATAATTTCTATTCCAAATGATTCTTCAATCTTGCCTTGAAGACCTTTACTAAGGAAGAATTGAATACCTCCTGAGAGAAATGTTCCATTCCACTTTTGGATAACAATTTTTATATCTAGGCTAAAGATGCATCTTTGATTCTTCTGCCTATTATTCTTAGTTCTGCTTTCTGGGGCCAAGCAGAACAAATTTAATTCCCTTCATGGCAGTAGCCTTCCAAATACTGAATAATAGCTCCTATGCCCCACTAATTGTTCTCTTCTATCAAAACATATCTAGTTCCTTCAAGTAATCATCGTCTAGAATGATCTTGACATCCCTCATTATCTTGATTGCCTTGATTGCTTGATTGTCATTCCTAATGTCATTCCTAAGATTTGGTACCAAGAATTGGATACAATACTCCACATGTGCTCTTATTTACTGGGACATGGTATATAGTAGGACCATCACCTTCCAGTGCCAGATGTAAGATTCTATTAATTCATCTTAACTGTAGGCTAAAATCTTATTTGTTTCTTTGGAAAACATTTAATGCTACTAATATACTGATTAAGCATGTCATTAAACCAGTAGATCATTTTCATGTAAATAAGGAAAGGGAGTTGAAGTAAGAGAAGATAGCAAGCATTTATATAATAACCTACTATGCGCCAGCCATTGTATTGAACATTTTAGGAATATTATTTCATTTGATCTTCACAACAACTCTGCAAGGTAGATACTATCATTATCTCCATTTTATAGTCAAGGAAACTGAGGCAACAATTCAAGTGACTTGCCCAGGGTCACACAGCTGGTGAATATTTAAAAACAGATTTGGACTTAGGCCTTCTTAACTCTAGGCCTTCTATACACTGTGCCATCTAGATGTCTTGAGGCTGAATAGATATATAATTCCTTTCCTCCTTCATATTTGTGAAGTTGACATGTTGAATCCAAGTGTCAGGCTTACATGTATTCTCATTAAATTTAATCTTGTAGGTTTACTTTATTGAGATATTTTTGAATTTTGATTCTATTATATATCATGTTATCTGTACCTCCTTGGTTTGTACTAGATGCAAATTTGATAAGCATGCTAACTATGTTTTTAGGTTGAAGAGTGTAGAGCAAGTTATAGATTCTTGGAGTTCTCCACTAGGAACTTCCTTTCAAGATGACAAAACCATTTAAGACTTCTCTTTGAAAATGGCATTTTAAAGCTTTTCCAAAACATCTTTTCCAAAGGTATCATGCAACATTTTGTCAAATCCTTTACTAAAATCTATGTAAACTAAATTGCAACATTTCCTTTATCTACAAATCCAGTAGCTCTGTCAAAAAAGGAAAAGGCTAATTTGTCATTCCTTTTTCTTGGTGAGATCCTGAAGTTTTTTTGTGATTGTTGGTTCTTTTTCTGGATATTTGTTAATAATCCTTTTAATTATATCTTCTATTTTCTTTTGTTGGGTTTTTTCCCCCAAGAGTAGAGATCATGCTAATTGTAGACTACATGTTCTTCTTTCTTTTTATACATTTAAAAAAATTTTCAAGATTGATTAGAATAAAATTTCTTTAACTTTATACCACTTATTCTTCTAATCCATAAATTTATTCTTTTGATTTGTGGGGAAACAACAAAATGTAATGCATTTTCTTAGAGTAGTACGTTAAGCTGTATATAATATAATTTATGAGAATTTAATATTTTACTCAGATTCTCTCATAAAGTTTAAAAATGTTAGTGTTGTGTTGTTCTTTCAGTATGGTTTACTGGAAGAATTTCAAAATATAACTCAAGCCTTTTTTAATAAAGATTTTCGCAACAACTTTTCACTCTAAATGTACAATTGGCTAATTTGCCTAAAGGCAAGCCAAGTTATGCCTTGTTGAATATTAAATCATCAAGTAATTAAAGTCAAAACTTGCTTTAATTAGTCTAGCATTGATTGTGTGAGACAGTGTTGTATGTTTGGAATGCACAATGCTAAAATTTAATGTTCCGTTTCTGCTTTCAGATTTTAAGGAGTCGGGGCAGCTAGGTGACACAGTGCATGGAACGCTGGCACTGGATTTAGGAGGACCTGAGTTCAAATATGCCCTCAGACACTTATTAGCGGTGTGACACTGGGAAAGTCATTTAACCCAATTGCTATCCTCTCTATGCCCTTCCAAAAAAGATTTTAAGCAATACATCGATAAATTTAACCTTTCACTGTCAGTAAAAAACCTCTATCAATTTCAATTACATAGAACTAGAACTAACAAACTTTAAAAGCAGCCATTCTCAACCTTATCTTTCCTTCAGAGCCCTGGACTTTACTCTTCACATAAAATCTACTGAGGAAATTGAGGGCATTCTTGTAAGTTTTCCCAAATTTATTCAACCTATCTCCTTATCCAGCCTCAAAGGAGTTAGAATTATCCTTTGACATTCATGGATTTCACATTCGTGGTTTTGCTTTCATATAGGTTGGCCATCAATAATTACATGGGAAGGATTTATGGTATAATGCAGAAAATGGCAGCTGATGAACATATATAAAGAAAATGAAAGAAAATTAGTAACTTATAAATTCTGAGCATTATTAATCTGTTTTTATCACTTACTACCATAAATATATATATATGTTTATTGTAAACAATTAACCTTTGTTAAAAGTGTTAGTGTTCTAAAGAATTACAGACTACACACTTTCTTTGGGAATGCCTCCTACCATCTCCCCACCATTTAGACTCAGTCACATGATTTTTTCCCTCAATAACCTTTGCATTTTATGCTTTTCATACAAGGAAATCTGTGAAGCAATTCCTGTAGAGGTTACGAAATACTAATCTCTCTTACATAGAAACCACAATTTTTTTATTGAGTATCAGAGACCACCCCTTCCATTTTAATAAACTTTCTTCTTTTGACTTTTGCTCCATTACACTGTCATGTTTCTACTATAACTCTGCATACTCTCTTGGTTATTAATAATTTTTCTATTTCTTAAATATCAATTTTTCTGAGATTTAAAAATTTTGGCCTTCTTGTTTCTCTCTTTCTCCCTTTGGTTATCTTATCTGTTTGAATTGCTTCAATTATCACCCTCATGCAGATGTATATCAATTATAAATTTCCATCTTCAATATAAGAATTTATGCTGGATTTCTCCATACCTCAGAGTCAAAATGAACTCATCTTTCCATACTCCCATCCCCATTTTTGTTGATAGTATCATTAATCCTATTTGTCACTTATGCTCAAAATATTAGTTTGGTTTCTTTCTTTCTCTCTTTCTGTCTCTCTCTCTATCTTTCTATTTCTTTCTCTCCCTCCCTCTGCTTCCTTCATTCTCTCTCCTATCCCTTTCCCCTCTCTCTGTTTTTCTCTTTCTTCTTCTCCTCCTTTTCCTTCTCTTTCTCCTCTTGTTCTTCCTCCTCTTCCCCCTTCTCCTCCTCCTCCTAGTCCTTCTTCCTTTCTCCCAATCTATTCTTGAGAATTCTACTTTCACAAAATATATATATTTCTTCCTCTCATTTCTATTCCTTGTACAACCACCCTAATTCAGGTCCTCATCTACCCTATTTTAATAGATTCCTTATTGATCACCTTCTCAGTTTGGACTTTGACCACTTGATCCCTTCATACTTTTTATTATTTGTGTAATTCAAATGTTTTGGTCATCTTACTCTACTAAAATAAAACAATATTAGCAACTTTTTTGGAATTCCCCTTTGACTCTCAGAATACAGTATGAACTCATTGACACTCAGGATAGCACTGCAAAATGGCAAAATTACTCTCTTTAGAGTCAACTAGCATTTATTAACCATTTGTTAAGATTCTAGGCCCTGTAGTAAGTGTTAGGGACACAAAGAAAGGCAAAAAAAAACCCAGTTCCTGTTCTCAAGGAGCTCACAGCCTTTACAGTTTCATCATCTATTACTTGCTTTTGTCATGTATTCTTCCTATTTCAAATGTACTTTGCTCCCTCTTTTCGTCCTGCTGTTGCTCATCCTGTGCTTTTAATCTTGCCATTCTCTATGCCTGAAATGAACCATTCCCCATTTTCATTTGTGCTCATTCAAGTCCTTCCCAGCTCAGCTATTACTTTTCTCCTTTTACCCAGCTTTCTCTATACAGATTTCATGAACTTATATTATTATATTCTATCTTTTTAGCTGTTTTTACTCATTTATTTCTCCCTCTTTGTTAATTTGTAAAGTCCTTAAGAGCAGGTTCAAGGTAGTTTCTTTGTACCTTTAGTATACAACATAGTGTTTCATAAATAATAGATACTTAGTAAGTACTTTAAAAGAATTCCCCACAATGTTTTGTTTTTACTTGATATTTTGGGTTTTTTCCCCTTTTTAATCAGCCAGTGGCTGATTTAGTCTAGAGAAATAATATACCTAATATTTTAAAAAATGCACAAATACAAACCCACAAATATTGGGTTTAGGACTAAGGGAGCAATAATAAAATGCTTAGTAATTGGAAACAACTTTAATAAGTTATTCTACTATAGGCATTCCTTAGGACTGGATAAATTTGTCATGTGTACTTATCTTTTTTGCATACCTCATGAAATTTGAAGAAACTAACCTGAAATATTTTTAAAGAGCAGAATTCTGCAAACCATTTTTATTATGAGGGGAAATGGCCACTGCAATTTACTCTCAAAGACTGAACTTTTAAATTCAGAGAGCAGGTTAATAACTTTTGCCATGCTCTACTCTAACTTTTTATGCATGTAGCTCAGGACCCAAAACTGGGAGAAACAACTAAAATATTGTATGACAGGGTCCCCAAAGTACTGACAAGCTAGAACATTGAGTAGAACCAAATAAGATGGAATTCAATAAGAATAAAAATAACCTTGTACTTTACAACTTTGAAAATTCTATTTCACAAGTAGATGGGGGAGCATGCTTAGGTACCAGATTATTTGATTTAAAAAAAAGATAAAAGGACAAGGGAAAGTATATAGTTCACTGAAAACTCAATATGAGTCAATAGTGTGATTTGGTAGCCAAAAAAGCTAATTTGATCTTGGGTTGCATTGGAGTTTTAGTGGACTGCAAATTCAATATGAGACAACAGTGTTTTTTGGCAGCCAAAAACTAATTTGATCTTGGAAAGGCATAGCTTTCCAGGAATAGTATTGCTGTGTTCTATCCTACTCAGACCACATTTGGAATATTGTATTTAGTTCTGGGACATTAGTAAGCTGACGAGCATGTAGAGAAGGACAATTAGAATGGTAAGGCCTTCTGAGACCATGGAATTTGAGGATAGTTGAAGGCACTGGAGATGTTTTACATGGAGGAAAAAAAGGCTTGAGAGAGGCAAAGGAAGATAGGGTTTTGAGAGATGTCATTTGTTTTAAAGTTTTTGAAAGCATCCCTGTAGAAGAGGGACTAGATTTGTCCCAGTTTTCCTCAAAAGTCAGAACGAGAGTAGTGGGTGAAATTGCAAAGAGATAAATTTAGGCAAGCAGAAATGGAAAACTTCTTGATGATTTGAACAGTCCGACAGAATGAGTGAAGTTCTTCAGGCAGAGTTTGGATGGCCACAGCCTGGATATAAATATTGGGATTCTTCTTAAGATATAGATTAGACTAGATGGCCACTGAAATATCTCCAGACTGAAATTCTGTCATTTCAACTAAAATTAAATATTCCAGATAGTAAGCTTCAACAACCTCTCTCTCTCTCTCTCTCTCTCTCTCTCTCTGTATATATATATAGATAGATAGATAGATAGATAGATAGATATAGATATAGATATAGATATATATAGATATATATCTATTTATAGATATATAGATATATATATATATAGATATATATTTAGTGTCCTCTTGTCAGCGAATCAAGTTTTCAAAGGGGATTTTATTATCAATGATGGAGAGCATTCTGTAGGCTTCTTCCATCTTTTAGGCTATCCTGCTCCTCTGAGTAAAGGTCCCTTCCTTTTCCAGTTATCATTTCCAAACCATGTTGTGTACAGAGTGGCCTTAATCTCCATTTCTGTCAAAATATTGAACTCTATCACTAGCATCATCTTGGGCTCTGATAGGTGAGGTTTTCACTTTATTTTATATAGAATCAGATCTTCAGATCACTTGCTGGCCACAATTTCCAAACCCTGCCACCATGTTTATATATCCCCCTTTTCTTCCTCCAGTCCTCTTTTTTTGTGTTGAAATTAGATAATATCTTACTTGCTTTTATTTGTAGTCCAAGTGCTTAACCTAGACCTTATAAATAATAAGCTCTTCAGTGTTTTATCTATCCATCTTTATAACTCAAGCTATGGTATTGTTAGCGGAAGTTTTATTTGGAATCACTATTCAGGTAAATTCATTTACTCCTTGAAGCCTAAGCATGCAGATGGGGGTAGTGTAAGCTAAAAGAAAGGGGATTTCAGTTCAGAGACTCATTCACTGGCAAGCAAAGGCCAGACATCTCTACAAATTATTCTTAAGAGCCTAGGTTAGGATCTCTTTAGAAGTGGTCTTTAAGGACTTGATAATGGCACAATTTTGTAGGACATTTACCTGATGACATTTGGCAATTTATTTCATACAGTAAATCTCTAAGGCCGGTGGTTATTGTTTTGAGCTCACTTGAATGCAAATAGGAGAATACACTGAACAGGTAGGTGGACTCATGTCAGAAACCACCCTCTTCTGTGGAGCTGCTATGACAGTAAAATTCTGATGCTTTTTTGTTGAATGAAGGCTAATTTAGCTTCACTGATTATCCTACAGAGTAGCAGCCAATTCAGAAAAGGCATCATTCAGATTCACCTTACAAATAGATGCTGTTCACTTCTTGTTAGAAATAGCAGTGTTCCAACAGTGTTCCCAGATGCATTGTTTTGCTTTCTCTGGAGAAACAAAAGCTGTTCATGGCAATCAGAATTCTAAATTGTATTTGTAAGTGAACTCATTAATTGGTTGTATTCTCATGTAATTGAATATTGAAGTGTAGCTTTCTTATAGGAAATTACTCCGAATAATATACATGTATATATAATCCGTTTGTTGTTTGCCCTTCATTCTCAAAGAGGATCATGACATCAAAAAGGTGATGCCATGACGTGCAAGTGAATTGGATTTAAGTGTGGGAGGGCTGTGCAAAGACACTTGCCTCATTTTCTCCTCCAGAGCCAACTGAGTCCAGTGGCAAGCTACAGATCAAATCTATTGGAGATGATCCTGGGATGAAATGAGCCTTTTTAAACTAAGATCTTTTCCGGGTCTCGGTTTGAGTAAGGCACCACCAATTCAGTGATTATATATTATGGAAGGATTCTAGACTGGGTGCATAGAAGGAAGTCAGTAATCAGCAAGAATAATGCAATGTGACTGAAATAAAGAATTAAACATCTTTAGTGTTTTAATGGTGTAGTGAAAAGATGGCTAGCTTTGGAGCAAAGAGAACAAGTTTAGGTTTGATCTCTATCTGTATTATCTCTATATGTATCATATGGGAAACACATTCAACCTCTCATCATTTCAGGTAATTCAGTAGGACTATATAGGTAATCCGCTTTGGTGGAGGGAATGTATAGTCTGGGAATGACCCATAGCAATGAACCCTAGACCAAATTTGTGAATTCATATAGAAATATAAATGTATATAAGCAATAAGTATTTAAATTTTAAGCTGAAATCTTTTATTGCTGTAGAGAAATTTTGGGAAGGAAAAATCTTCCTACTAATGCAGATTTTTAACTTCTGAATCTTTAGATAATTGTCTTCACAGCCAATATGTACCAGACATGGGTCTTGAATACAGATCCTGACTGAGGACTGCTCTTTAGGCACTAACCAAAATTTGTGTGTGTGTATGTGTTGGGAGGGGGGGTGGGACAGAGAGACAAAAGGAGCCATAGAGAGAATGAACATAGTTTGTGTAATGCCTTGGCTTTTGTCATTCAACATATATATTTGGGTATTATATAATCTACCAGGAGTCCTCAAACTATGGCCGTGTACCAGATGTTGCAGCTGAGGATGATTATCCCCCTCATCCAGGGCTATGAAGTTTCTTTATTTAAAGGCCCACAAAACAAAGTTTTTGTTTTTACATAGTCCGGCCCTCCAACAGTCTGAGGGACAGTGAACTGGCCCCCTGTTTAAAAAGTTTGAGGACTCCTGGTACCCTGTAGTAACAATCCCTTCCTTAACAAGAGCACATCCATCCTTTGTTTGAAGATTGCTAGTGAAGGGATACCTACTTCATTCTGAGGCAGCTCCTTTCCTTTTGGAATAGTTCTTAATGTTTGGAAGGTTTTTTTCTTTACTCAATGCTAAATCCTCTCTTAGAAAGTTCTGCTTTAGGGCCAAGAAGAACAAGAGAACAAGTCAGGTGCTTTTCCTCATATTTTTCTTTATATTTCTTCCTTCTTTTCTTCCTCTTTTTTCTTCTCTTCTTCCTGTTCCTTTTTCTCCTCCTTTTCCTCCTGAGATTGCTTTTCATGTCCTTTTGACCTTATAATTGTCCTTTAGCTTATCTAGTTAATGCTAATTTAATTCTAGTGGAAATTCTGCCCCATTCATACTATTTCTGAGTTTACTTCTGGCAGTTTGGGACTCTTGTATTTAAATTTATTGTAAAATTGCTACTTCTTTTTTTCTCTACATAACTATTTTAATATAGTATAGGTTAATATTAAACTTTATGGCTGCTGTGTCACATTTCTAACTCACTGACCTTTCAGTCTACTACTACACATTTTTTTTACATGAACTGTTATCTAGCTATACCTTTTCCTCCCTATATTTGTGAAATTGGTTTTTTGAAACTAAGTGTAGATCATTGCATTTTTCTCTATTAAACATCATTTTGGGAAGCAGTCTGGCATAGAGACTAGTAAGCTGGATTTGGAGTCAAAAGACTTGAAGTCGTGCCTCTGGCATATGTTGATTGGATATCTCTCAGCAGTCCAGGCAACTCTTTAGGATTGTTTTAAAACAGATGCTGATCTGCCTTGAGAGAGGGAATTTGGTCCTTAAGAGTTCTTTATGCCAGTAAAGTCTTTATTAGACTTGACCCATTGGTTTAGCTTGGTTTTTTTCCTCATCTAATTGGCATATAAGATAATAGTTGTATCACCACATTTGTGTTATTTGTATAATTGACAATCATGTCTTCTTTGTCTATACTAAGAAATTGGTTATATGCTGTTTATCAACCTTTTAATCAATGACAGTGGACATCATTAAAGATCACTTTTCAAATTGGCAAAGAATCATTAATAACTGATTTTTAGATGTGGTTTTCTTTTTCTTCTTTAAAATATATAATATGATTCTCTCTGGGAGAAAGGGCAGGTTTCCTCAAGGAGGTTTTCTGGAGGCTGTCTTAGTATCAGTTCAGATCAATAATTACCCCAAATGCAGCCAGCTGGTAAAAATACAAATGTTTATTTCTCCTTCCAAGTCTTATCTCTTTCATTGGGCCGGGATAGCTAGATTCTTAGAGGCCTCTCTTTCTGCTCGGTTCTGAGAGCTCTTGCCGCTTTGTCCTTTGCCTCTGCTCCCTTCAGCCTCCAGCCAGCACAAAGATGAATCTGTCTCTCTTGCCTTCGGAAGTAATTCTCTCCTGGCTCTAGCTCAACTCCGATTCTTGGCTTCTTCTGACTTGACGCTCCCCTCTCCATGTAATTTGGCTGAATTCCTCACCCCTGGGCCTCTGCTTTCTTCTTATATACCAGAGAATGGGATTATGGGTTTTCTCCCATAGTGCTCTCTAGCCCTAAGAACTTCAAGGGAGGTGTGAATTGACAAAGTTACAAAGTTTACTTTGTGACTCTCCCATACTTGTGAATTCCAATGAGTAAAGGTGTAAACACAAGCATTGTATTTATTAGTTTTACTTACCTTGTTTCAGGTTCTGGCCCAAAACATCTTCTTGTAAGATCAGATCAATAATCTATCAACTCTAATGAGTTAGCAGTTTGTAAAGATTCCAACATTTAGATATGATGCAGAGAACATTATATTCATGTACCAAAATTTATTTGAACATTCCCAAATTGAGGAGTCCCCATTTTCTTTCTATTTCTTTGTATTGCTTCTCTTAATATTTTGGGATGCCATCTCCTTGGTGACACATATACGGTGATAGGATTATAAGAGTACGACCTATTTCTGGTGAAACATTGCTTTTAGTTATCTCTCTTCTCTTTATAAGTTTTTATAAACCTATCAATCTGTTCTAGAATTTTTCAAGGAATAAAAGTTGAATTCAGTGTTCTTTAGTAAGTAAATGCCATCCTTTTTCCTTTATTGAAAAATGAAATACATCTTATTTTTAAGGTTTTTTTAAGATTACTCATGATAGCTCAGCAATTACATTTTCTTTCAATATATTAGGATATTTGTATTTCATTTAGTCTGAGTGCTTTAAACTCATCGATAAGTTACATGTTGCAAGTCTCTTCTCACTTAACTTAGGTTACCATTCCCTGCTAAAATGTTTTGTTTTCTCCGTCTTTGGGGTGGGGGGGGTGTAATAAAAAAAATGGTTCAGCCTTCTTACTGTAATATATTACCAACCTCCTCTACTCCCAAACAATTATTTTTTTCTTTGATCCTTCTTTTGATTTAAATATAGTGAAAAACAATCAAAAATCATTTTTTTTGTTGTTGCTGTTCTTAAAATATATCATCAGCTTCAACTAGTTCTGGGTTTTAAGCATGTCTGACCGTATTTTTTATGGAATAATAGTTCTCTTTTGGAGGTTCTATCTTTTCCTTTTATCTTCAGTACTTGTCTTTTTAAAAAACTGAATGTGTTGATAAGTGTCTTACACATCCATATTAATCTTGTAAGAAGCTTCTTTTTTGAGATCATGTTCTATTAGTTCAGAAAATTTTATCATAAAATATAAAATACTTTAAAACCTTAATGAAAATAAAATTATTTTTTCTTTGCATTATTTCAATCATTTTCAAGGTCAGAGAAGGAAATCACATTTGCAAATAACTACTTATTTACCTTTCTGAGATAAGCAATGAAAAATTCAATTAGAAAACAATTGGATTTCATTATTTTATTACTAGTACCACTTCTGTTTCTATCAAGAAGACAAATGAAAGTAAACAATTCGGTTCTTAACAAATAGACATTTTAAAAATTCCATTAGTGTCATATTTTCTGGAAGTACAATGTTTTACAAGTGAATTTTCACACTAAGTGATAATCCAGATATACAGCAAAACCTTAAATATTTGAAATGAAAATTAGGATCCCTCTATCCTCAACAACAACAACAACAAATTATTAAGTTTTTCTTCTTTATATAAAGAACCATGATAATCTTTGAGTAGAGGAATACAAAATTAAAAGAAATCATGTAAGGTAAATTCTTCCCTTAAAAACCATATAGGGAAAAGCACAAATGCCTGTAATATGCAAGCATATGTGATAACATAATATTAATAATGATGATGATAATAGCTAATTAAATTTATGTCCCACACTGTGTACCAGGCACTGTTACATTAAGTCAATAAATGAGGTCCAAATAGGAAGCTTGATAGCAAATGCAAATAAAGGAATGGTAGTAAATCAGGAAAATTATTTTTTGTGGAGTTGGCATTTGAGTTGTATTTTAAAGGATCATATCAGAATACAATAGAAAGAATCGATATCAGACTTTAAGAATAGCTTGAAGTATGACTATGAAATGGAAGTAGGAGACTAGTGGTTGTTTTAAGGGACAGTAATTCAGATTGGCTGGATCTTCAAATATCAAATAATTTTTTAGATATTGAAATAAACATATGGCATGTATATATATATATATATATATATATATATATACACCACACATATAGTACTTGATTTTAATAGTATTTCATATACATTATCCCAGCCATTAAAGTCACATTCTCAGGATACATCTGAGAAAGCAGCTTTCCATTTGTTTTTCTTACAAAATCAACTCATCTCTCTTTCCTTCCCCTATATTTCTAAGTGTTAGTATGGTGAATAAAAATGGTTAAATATTTGATGCTTATTATGTCCTCAAGATTGTCTTCCAAACTAGATATTCTGAGATTTTATTAATCAAGTCCTCCATTAAATAACCAATAAACATTTATTAAAGGTTTAGGGTGTTTCAGGTACTGGGCTAAGCAGAATATCCTCTGTCTTTGGGATAGTTCACCAAATATTTATTAATGTTTAGAGGCACTGTGCTATGTGCTGAGAATGCAAAGACGAAAAAAGAAAAGAAGTAGACCTTGCTCTCAAGGAACTTTCATTCTGTTGAAGAGATTTAATATCCAACAGATATATAAATACAAGATAATTTGACAAGGAAGATCACACCAGCAACTAGATGGTTCAGGAAATTCAACATGTAAGAAGTAGTACTTGAATTGAGACTAGAATAAAGCAAGATTTGTAACAGTGCATTAAGCCAAAATGAGCCAGTGGGTGCATTGCAGATATAGGCAACAGACTATGCAAAGACATAGAGATTGGAAATGAGAAGTCTGAGTTTGGGTATTAGCAAGTAGGCTAATTTGGCTTGAAGAGAAAGCTTTGTGCATAACTTTCCTCCTAGAAACTGTGAACCTTAATTTAAATTGAGATCTTTATTTTCTCTTTTCTAACTTTTCCTTATTTGTTCAGGGTTTGTTTGATCCCCTAGCTTCCTGTTCATATTCTGTCCCAGAAACACCTGTATGTCCAGAAAATGAGTGAGGAGCTATTCTGCTTTCCCATCTTTCTGATGTTTTCTTTGGATATTAAGTTTGTGATTAGCCTACTTAGGGAAGTGAGTATGCTTACTGTTCCTTTTTACTGGTAATGCCCTTTAATGGATCATAATTCAGGTGCTTTTTTCAATTTTCGATTTCAATTACTTTTTGTGTATGTGTGTATTGTAAATATACATATATATGTAAAATGTGTGTGTGTTGTATATGTTGTCTCTCTGTGACCCTATAGAATGTAAACCTCATGAGACTGACAATTGTTTCATATATGTCTTTATATTCCCTGTTTCTAGCCCAGTGTTTGACAGGTAATGGATTTGATGGATTGATGGTGGCGGAAGTGTGACTAGATAAAACATATTTTTTAAAAAACTGAAATTTTTGGTGGACTATAACCTCAGTATGAATTTATAATGTACCATGGTAGGCAAAAAGTGAGTCTTAGGTCTCATTCAGAAAGGCTTCGTCTAGAGTCCAGAGCAAAGGAAGTGATGGTCTGGTTGTACTTTGCTCTGTTCAGATGTTTTCTTGGATATTGTATTTAGGTCTGAGTGCCATAGTTTAGGAAGAACATTTAAAAGCTGGAGAACCTCCAAAAGAAAATTACTAACACAGTGAGGAGACTGTAGATAAATTCCATAAAAAAGGTTTGTTGAAGTAACTTTCATTATTTAAACTTTGATTGAAATGGAGCTGGGGAAAAGACAGAAATAAGAAAAGATAGTAATTGTCTAGGAATTTGGAAGGATGCTGTGTGGAATGGGAATTTGTCTTCTTTTTCTGGGACTCAGAAAGAACCTGGACTAGTGTGTAGAAGTTGTAAAGGAGTATTTTGACTCAATGTAAGGAAGTGAGAGCTAGAATGGGATGCCTTAAGAAGTCTCTTTTTCACTGAAAACCTGTGTAGGATAATTTCAGATTTGTATGACTAATCCTGGCCTACCCTTTGTGTGAAATAATGGAAAGAGGCCTATATTTGGAGTCAAGAGTCTTGAGTTCAGATTCTTGTTCTACTGCTTACAACCTTTTATGACCTTAGGGAAAATTTTTTTCTGAGGGCCTCATTCTCATCTACAAAACAATTAATCAAATAATGTTTATTAAACTTCTTTTATGTCAGAGACTTTGCTAAACACTGGGAATACAAAAAATAAAATCAAAAGACAATCCCTGTTCTCAAGGAGCTTGTAATCTAAAGGAGTTGGATGGCTCCGAAAGGACATTCTAAAGTTACTATTCTTTGCCCTTTGGGAATTTGTATTTATATTGTACTTCAGGTTTCATAAAATACTTCATTCACAACAATCCTATGTGATAGGGAGAATAGATAGTGTTAACTCCATGTTTCAAAAGACATGGGGATGCTCACATGTGCTCTCTGCCTTCCCCTTCTCCACATACACACACACACACACACACACACACACACACACAGAGTCTATTAAATTCAAGGATGATGTAGTTACTTTCTTTCAAAATTCTTATAAAAATTTATTTCATTTGACTATCTTAAAGTATCTACCTCTTGTCAGCAAGACAAGAATTTACCAGATGATCTCTCTGCTTTAAGGAAAAGACTTTCAGGAAAAGTCCAGGTTGTTTGACATCCCCATTGCTTATTTCTTCTAATTTGGGCATTCTACATTAGGCAAAAGACTCCTTTATATGATTAAGCTATTTCATAATTATCACTTCTGTCTCTCTTTTTTTCCTTGCTCCAATGTTTATTACTTTATTTCTACTTCTGGGAACTTGTGCATTTTATTGTTGTACAGTGTTATTCTGTTGTCCCTTCTATAAGAACTACTTTTCATAATAATGTACATCTTTTAGAATACATATTTTATCATCTATTTAATATATATAAAATAAAATAAGCATTTCGTTTTACAGAATAAAACAGAAAAGGGTATTGTATATAAAACTGAATCTATTGTGTACATCTTGTTTTTCCTTTTAAGTATGATAGATTCAGTTTACTTATAATTATAATTCAATGTAATTGACTTCCGGTTAAGATGGCGGAGAGGAGGCTCACAGTTGCATAAGCTCCGCGCTTTCTCTCACTATCCACTTCATTACAAGCCTCTGAATCAATGCTTGACTGAAAAAAACCCACAAATAGTTACCAAGAGAAGCCATCCTTGAGATCCGCCAAGAAAGGTCTGTCTTTACTGGAGGGCTGGGGCGGTTTTAGATCGGGCGCAGGCTGAGGGCAGCGGCAGTGAGAGCACGGGAGCAGACTGGAGAGGGGGTGGGGAGTGATCGCAGCTGTCTCTGCGGGGAGAGCTTCGCTACAGGTTTGGAACCTGCAGCAAGTCAACAGCCCAGCAGAGAAGCTAAAAACACCGGGGCTGAAGAACACAACCGCAAACAGCTGGAGTCTCTCAGGACCTGGCCGCCCCCCCCTTCCCCCCCCTCAGTGACTCAGCACGCTTTGGGATCTCAGAGCGCAGGCGCAGCACAGTCCTGCTAGTGCCTCACTGCTGCCACCTGCAGTCTGTAGAGGAAGCTCGATAACACACCCAGCCCCACCCCCCCAAAGAAAGACTCCAGTTTTTTCTGTTTTTCTTTGGTAGTTTGTCTCTGATTAATAGACAGAATGAGCAAGAAGCTGAAGAGGACTTTAACTCTTGACAGCTTCTATACAGATAGAGAGCAGACTCTAAGGAGGAGGAGACTAAAAACAGGCAGTCCCCAGGTGATTCCCCAAAGGAGGAGATCGTCTGTTCCTCAGCACAGATGAACCTCATAGAAGTGATTAAAAAGGCTCTCACAAGGGAGCTAGAAGAAAAATGGGGAAAGCAGAGTGAGGCTTGGCAAAAGGAGAAGGAAGCTTGGGAAAAGGAGAGGGAGGCTTGGCAAAAGAGCCTGGAGAAGTCAGTTAAAGAGAGAGTGGATAAAGAAGTAAAATCCTTGAAAAATAGGATTAGTGAACTGGAAAACAAAATTGGCGAAATGGAAAAAAATTCCACAGAACAAAAGAACTCAATTGGACAATTAGAGAAAGATTTTAAAAAAGTGAGTGAAGAGAATACTTCACTGAAAATCAGAATTGAACAAGTGGAATTGAATGACTCGAGGAGACAAGAAGAATCAGTCAAGCAAATCCAAAAAAATCAAACAATGGAGAAAAATGTGAAATACCTTCTGGGGAAGACAACAGACCTGGAAAACAGATCCAGGAGAGACAATCTGAGAATCATTGGACTCCCAGAAAAACATGATGAAAAAAAGAGCCTGGACACTGTCTTCCAGGAAATTATCAAAGAGAACTGCCCAGAAGTCATAGGAACAGAGGAAAAAATAAACATTGAAAGGATTCATCGATCACCCACTGAAAGGGATCCTAAAATCAAAACACCAAGGAATATAGTGGCCAAATGCCAGAACCCTCAGATGAAAGAAAAAATATTGCAAGCGGCTAGAAAAACCCAATTCAAGTATCAAGGAGCCACAATAAGGATCACCCAGGATCTGGCAGCATCCACATTAAAAGATCGAAGGGCCTGGAATATGATATTCCGAAAGGCTAAGGAACTTGGTATGCAACCAAAAATAACTTACCCAGCGAGAATGAGCATCTTTTTCCAGGGAAGAAGATGGACATTCAACGAAGTAAGCGAATTTCATCTATTTCTGATGAAAAAACCAGAACTTAACAAAAAGTTTGATCTACAAATATAGAACTCAAGAGAAATCTAAAAAGGTAAAGATTAATCTTGGGAACTATATTTTGACTATATAGATGCATAAAGAATACATGTATACCTTGTTCTAGAAATTGATGTGGAAAGGACATTGTACCAGAAAAAGGGTAAAGTGGGGGTAGTACATCTCATGAAGAGGCATAGGAAACCTATTATATCTGAGAGAAAGAATGGAGGGGGATGAATATAGTGGGTATCTTACTGCCTTCAGAATTGGCTTTAAGTGAAAAATCTTAAGACATATTCAATCTATGGTGAAACTTCTCCCATCTCATTGAAAAGTGAGAAGGGAAAAGTGGAAAGGGAAGGAATAAGCTAAGCGGAAGGGAATACGGGAACTGGGAGGGAAAGGGGTAAGATAGGGGGAGGAACTCTAAGGCGGGGGGAGGGACACTAAAAAGGGAGGGCTGTGAGAAGCAAGGGGTGCTCACAAGCTTAATACTTGGAAGGGGGGGAAAGGGGAAAGAAGGGAGGAAAGCATAAACCGGGGTTAACAAGATGGCAAGTAATACAGAATTGGTCATTCTAACCATAAATGTGAACGGGGTAAACTCCCCCATAAAGAGGAAGCGGTTAGCAGAATGGATTAAAAGCCAGAATCCTACAATATGTTGTTTACAGGAAACACACCTGAAGCGGGGAGATACATGCAGGTTAAAGGTA
Organism: Antechinus flavipes; assembly: GCF_016432865.1. NCBI lineage: Eukaryota > Metazoa > Chordata > Mammalia > Dasyuromorphia > Dasyuridae > Antechinus > Antechinus flavipes. The sequence goes on from NC_067398.1 coordinate 438,412,417, forward strand.
AAAGGTTGGAGCAAAATCTACTATGCTTCAGGTGAAGTCAAAAAAGCAGGGGTAGCCATCCTGATCTCAGATCAAGCTAAAGCAAAAATTGACCTAATTAAAAGAGATAAGGAAGGACACTATATCTTGCTAAAGGGTAGCATGGATAATGAAGCACTATCTATATTAAACATATATGCACCAAGTGGGGTAGCATCTAAATTCTTAAAAGAGAAACTAAGAGAGCTGCAAGAAGAAATAGACAGTAAAACTATAATAGTGGGAGATCTTAACCTTGCACTCTCAGAATTAGATAAATCAAACCAGAAAATAAATAAGAAAGAAGTTAAAGAGGTAAACAGAACACTAGAAAAGCTAGATATGATAGATCTCTGGAGAAAATGTAATGGAGACAGAAAGGAATACACTTTCTTTTCAGCAGTTCATGGAACCTATACAAAAATTGACCATATATTAGGACATAAAAACCTCAAACTCAAATGTAGTAAGGCAGAAATAGTAAATGCATCCTTTTCAGACCACGATGCAATGAAAATTACATTCAACAAAAAAGCAGGGGGAAGTAGACCAAAAAATAATTGGAAACTAAATAATCTCATACTAAAGAATGATTGGGTAAAACAGCAAATCATAGACATAATTAATAACTTCACCCAAGAAAACGATAATAATGAGACATCATACCAAAATGTATGGGATGCAGCCAAAGCGGTAATAAGGGGAAATTTCATATCTCTAGAGGCCTATTTGTATAAAATAGAGAAAGAGAAGGTCAATGAATTGGGTTTGCAATTAAAAATGCTAGAAAAGGAACAAATTAAAAACCCCCAGTCAAACACTAAACTTGAAATTCTAAAAGTAAAAGGTGAGATCAATAAAATTGAAAGTAAAAAAACTATTGAATTGATTAATAAAACTAAGAGTTGGTTCTATGAAAAAACCAACAAAATAGACAAACCCTTAGTAAATCTGATTAAAAAAAGGAAAGAGGAAAATCAAATTGTTAGTCTTAAAAATGAAAAGGGAGAACTCACCACTAACGAAGAGGAAATTAGAGCAATAATTAGGAGTTACTTTGCCCAACTTTATGCCAATAAATTCGACAACTTAAATGAAATAGAAAAATACCTCCAAAAATACAGCTTGCCCAAACTAACAGAGGAAGAAGTAAATATCCTAAACAGTCCCATCTCAGAAAAAGAAATAGAACAAACTATCAATCAACTCCCTAAGAAAAAATCCCCAGGACCAGATGGATTTACATGTGAATTCTACCAAACATTTAAAGAACAATTAACTCCAATGTTATATAAACTATTTGAAAAAATAGGGATTGAAGGAGTCCTACCAAATTCCTTTTATGACACAGATATGGTACTGATACCTAAACCAGGTAGGCTGAAAACAGAGAAAGAAAATTATAGACCAATCTCCCTAATGAATATTGATGCTAAAATCTTAAATAAAATATTAGCAAAAAGATTACAGAAAATTGTCACCAGGATAATACACTATGACCAAGTAGGATTTATACCAGGAATGCAGGGCTGGTTCAATATTAGGAAAACTATTAGCATAATTGACTATATCAATAACCAAACAAACAAAAACCACATGATCATCTCAATAGATGCAGAAAAAGCATTTGATAAAATCCAACATCCATTCCTAATAAAAACACTTGAGAGCATAGGAATAAATGGACTTTTCCTTAAAATAGTCAGGAGCATATATTTAAAACCATCAGTAAGCATCATATGCAATGGGGAAAAACTGGAACCTTTCCCAGTAAGATCTGGAGTGAAGCAAGGTTGCCCACTATCACCATTATTATTTAATATCGTATTAGAAACACTAGCCTCGGCAATAAGAGTCGAGAAAGATATAAAAGGAATTAGAGTAGGCAATGAGGAAACCAAACTATCACTCTTTGCAGATGATATGATGGTATACCTAGAGAACCCCAGAGATTCTACCAAAAAGCTATTGGAAATAATTCATAATTTTAGCAAAGTAGCTGGCTACAAAATAAATCCCCATAAATCCTCAGCATTTTTATACATCACCAACAAAACCCAACAGCAAGAGATACAAAGAGAAATTCCATTCAGAATAACTGTTGATACCATAAAATATTTGGGAATCTATCTACCAAAGGAAAGTCAGGAATTATATGAGCAAAATTATAAAAAAGTCTCCACACAAATAAAGTCAGACTTAAATAATTGGAAAAATATTAAGTGCTCTTGGATCGGCCGAGCGAACATAATAAAGATGACAATACTCCCTAAACTAATCTATTTATTTAGTGCTATACCAATCAGACTTCCAAGAAAATATTTTATTGATCTAGAAAAAATAACAACAAAATTCATATGGAACAATAAAAAGTCGAGAATCTCAAGGGAATTAATGAAAAAAAAATCAAATGAAGGTGGCCTAGCTGTACCTGATCTAAAATTATATTATAAAGCAGCAGTCACCAAAACCATTTGGTATTGGCTAAGAAATAGATTAGTGGATCAGTGGAAAAGGCTAGGCTCACAAGACAGAATAGTCAATTATAGCAATCTAGTGTTTGACAAACCCAAAGCCCCTAACTTCTGGGAAAAGAATTCAATATTTGATAAAAACTGCTGGGATAATTGGAAATTAGTATGGCAGAAATTAGGCATGGACCCACACTTAACACCATATACCAAGATAAGATCAAAATGGGTCTATGACCTAGGCATAAAGAACGAGACTATAAATAAATTAGAGGAACATAGAATAGTTTATCTCTCAGACTTGTGGAGGAGAAAGAAATTTGTGACCAAAGATGAACTAGAGACCATTACTGATCACAGAATAGAAAATTTCGATTACATCAAATTAAAAAGCCTTTGTACAAATAAAACTAATGCAAACAAGATTAGAAGGGAAGCAACAAACTGGGAAAACATTTTCACAGTTAAAGGTTCTGATAAAGGCCTCATTTCCAAAATATATAGAGAACTGACTCAAATTTATAAGAAATCAAGCCATTCTCCAATTGATAAATGGTCAAAGGATATGAACAGACAATTTTCAGAGGATGAGATTGAAACTATTACCACTCATATGAAAGAGTGTTCCAAATCATTATTGATCAGAGAAATGCAAATTAAGACAACTCTGAGATACCACTACACACCTGTCAGATTGGCTAAGATGACAGGAAAAAATAATGATGAATGTTGGAGGGGATGCGGGAAAACTGGGACACTAATGCATTGTTGGTGGAGTTGTGAACGAATCCAACCATTCTGGAGAGCAATCTGGAATTATGCCCAAAAAATTATCAAAATGTGCATATCCTTTGATCCAGCAGTGTTTCTATTGGGCTTATATCCCAAAGAAATACTAAAGAAGGGAAAGGGACCTGTATGTGCCAAAATGTTTGTAGCAGCCCTGTTTGTAGTGGCTAGAAACTGGAAAATGAATGGATGCCCATCAATTGGAGAATGGCTGGGTAAATTGTGGTATATGAATGTTATGGAATATTATTGTTCTGTAAGAAATGACCAGCAGGATGAATACAGAGAGGCTTGGAGAGACCTTCATGAACTGATGCTAAGTGAAATGAGCAGAACCAGGAGATCATTATACACTTCGACAACGATATTGTATGAGGACATATTTTGATGGAAGTGGATTTCTTTGACAAAGAGACCTGAGTTTCAATTGATAAATGACGGACAAAAGTAGCTACACCCAAAGAAAGAACACTGGGAAACGAATGTGAACTATCTGCATTTTTGTTTTTCTTCCCGGATTATTTATACCTTCTGAATCCAATTCTCCCTACGCAACAAGAGAACTGTTCGGTTCTGCAAACATATATTGTATCTAGGATATACTGCAACATATCCAACATATAAAGGACTGCTTGCCATCTAGGGGAGGGGGTGGAGGGAGGGAGGGGAAAAAAATCGGAACAGAAATGAGTGTCAATATAATGTAATTATTAAATAAAAAAACTTAAAAAAAATAATTCAATGTAATTATAATTAAGTATAATAAATTAAATATAATTTTTTCAGTAAACAAAAATCTCTTCTTCCTCTCCACTGGACAGTATATAGTCAAGCAAAATAACGATGTATATAGTATACTATGCATACAAAAACTACTGTTGTATACTGTAGTATACAAAACTACTTTGTTTCAGTCTATATCCTGAACCTGTTACCTATCTCTCTTTCAGGAAGTGGATAATGTTTTATCATGGATCCTTTAAAATTGTGATTGTTCATTATATTGATCAGTCAGTTTGGCAGCCCACAATATGCCAAATTCCAGACATATAAATATAAGCAAAAAATAAGATGATCCTTGTTCTCAAGGAGCTTACATTCTAATGAGGGAAGGACACATATAAAAGGGGGGGTGTCAAGTATCGAAGTTGGAGGCATGGTGGCCAAATCTGGAGAAACATCAGCATAGCTAGAAGAGAAATAAAGGTCGGCTTGGGACTTTTTTCCAAATTGGCGGTTTCTGAAGGACCCTCATTGTTGTGAGAAGAGAGCCTCAAGGATGGAAGGATATTCCAGAATACAAAGTCCCTTGAGACATCCAGATGAAGTCTGTAAAGTCAGAAGCAGAGCCGAAAAGGAATGTTTTTAATTATTTTAAGTTGTTTGTCTTTGCGATTCAGTATATTTCTTTCAAAGCTGCCCTGTCTGTCTCTGTTTCCTTCTTCTTTCTATTCCATCCTATGAATTTAATAACTGCTTTTGTGACCCTCTTTTCTTTCTTTCCCTTTTTTGGACAACTATGTCACCACCTTTCTCGTCTCCTCCTCCCAGTAATGTATACCTTTGTATTTCCATGTTTCATTTAATAAACCCAATCTGCCAAGCTCAGTAATTGTTAAAGATTAATTTTTACTTCCTTATGTCTTAAAAGTTCACTCTGTTAATCATCAAGCATTGATATACAGACATCTGAGTAGGCAAATACTATTGCTAATCCTTTTTCCATTTTTTTTCCCCTGAGAATTGCTGGGTACTTCCTGTACTATTGTTTTTCCTGTGTACATAAATCTTATGTAATATCTATTTTACAGTTTTATCTTTTCATTTTTTCATTTTCCGTTTCATATTTTAGTTTAAAGCACTCTTGAATCAAGTCAATGAATCTTCCGCCACGTATGTTCTTCTTAGGTTTTATGTAAGACACAGGGAATTGGCAGTCTAGAATTCCAGCATCAAAAACCTTGATCCTGAAAAACAACCCAACTCCTTTTTCCCCTAGGAAACTTCACTTTATTTACTAGATTCATATTTTGTGTGTGTATGTGTGTGTGTGTGTGAGTGTGTGTGTGTGTTTGTTTGTCTCTGCTCTTTGTATATCTCTTTTTCTGTCACTCTCTTTCTCCCTTTCTGTCTCACTATGTCTTTTTCTCTGTCTTTGTGTCTCTGTTTCTCTCTCTCTCTCCTAAAATCAAAACTTTTCATTCATGAGAGAAAATATGATCAATTCCTTCAAGTCCTTCCATTTTCTACCCAAGATTTCAAAACTAGGAGAAATGTATTTCATAGTTTTTTTTTTTTTTTGGAAAATTTATTTTCTCACATGAATCTGAAGATGTATATAATTGGGTCTGATAAGACTTGCAGACCAACAGTCTGTTTCAAGAATATAGATACTTTAGGAAGATAGTAGGCTGACTTTTTGATTAGCTATGTCAGGTGCACATCTCTATAGGTTCTGTGACGTGGCCACCACCATGGTTTTCTTCATTTTGGAACTTCTAAACAGAATTCCTATTCCTATTAATGGCCTGGAAATCTTTTTTTAATTTTTAAAAAGTTGAATAGATGATCTTTCCTGATATGACATATAGGTTGCTGTCTATCAGATTTAGAATTGGAAGGGACTTTCGAAGGCATTAATTTAACCTTTTGTTTTTATGGCTGAGAAAACTTGGACCCAGAGAGATTAATCAACTAACCTGGATCACATAGTTACTGAGAGTCTTGGTATCCCAGAGTTAGTGAGTCAGAATTTCTAATCTGGACCCTTCCTACCTTTCTAATCTTCTTATTCTTTATACTTCCCCAACTCCCATGTCTTCAGATCCACAGATAATACTTTTCTTGCTATTTCTTATACTAGACCCTTGGAGTTGTTTCCTGACTTCTGATATTTTCACTTTCACTTGAAAATCCCTCATCTCTGACTCCTAATTTCTCTGACTTCCTTCAAGTCTCAGCTAATGAACTACCTTTGGCAAAAAAGTCTTATGCTAGTGCTTTTCTTCTATTAATAATCTTCAGTTTATCCTGTGTATCTCTTGTTTGTACATATTCTTTGCATGTTGTCTCCCCCATTAGACTATGTGCTCCTTGAGGGCAGAAACTATCTTTTACCTTTCTTCATATACTCAGTGCTTAACATAGTGCCTAACACGTGGTAGGCACTTAATAAATTAGTGATTACCTTTTGCCTTAAGGTTTTGAACTTGAGTATCTGACTTAGGATTCGAATCCAGGTCCTTGTTTATTTTTTTTAAATGAGAACAATTAATGTAAGCATCACTAATGCTGGGGTGAGGGGAATGGTACCTTTAGCTTGGCTTCAGCTCTCTTCTTTGACCAAGAATCCCAAACCAAGAGCTCCCTCTTTCTGCAAGTGCCCATAGTAAGCAGCATCCCTGCCACATTACTTCTGCACTCACTGCATAATCTGGTTCCTTGTTGTTCAGTGACACATCTCTGCAGCATAATAGGCCTAGTATTCCTAATCAAAAGAGGTTCCCTTACTTTTCCCGACTCAGACTTCCATTCCCCATGCTGTCCAAGAAGTGAAAGTTCTTGTGGCTGGGACTGAAGCTACAGCCAAATCCCAACTAGCCCCAGTGCTCTCTAATTGCTGTTTCTCCTGAGCTAGTCTCCTGAGCTACCTGAGCTAGGTATTTACACTCCACACTAGTTAAATTCTGTTCTGGTATCTTTCTGCCAGGCTTCTTGGGTTGTACCAGGAGGACCCCTTTTCTGCCCCAAGTCTTCTTTGTTTTTCATCTGTCCTGAGGCACAAATTTGTTCTTTTGGAGGTAGAAATCTGGAGAGCTTGAAATGTTCTAACCTACTCCACCATCTTCCCAGAATCTTCCCCAAATCCAGAGCTGTGTGACCCAGTCTCATGCTCTTATCTATTTCAGGATTTCCTTTTTTTAAATCAAGTTCTATGATTTTATTGTGATAAGGAACTCATGATGAGGGAACTTACAAGGAAAAAAACCCCTCTATCAAAGAGAACTTTGGATTTACTTGTGGAGTGAATTCTTACACCTGTTGTATGACTGTGGTGTATCATAGCTGTTTGTCTTTGACTTGATTCCCCTGTGCCTTGCTAGAATCTTCCCCCCCCCCATTTCCTTCTTGAATGATTTCTCTAGTCCTAAAAGCATATTTCTTCTCTCTAATTTATTAAAGTATAAAACGGCATTCCTCAAGCCTCTTCACTGCCTCTATGAGGAAGACCTGCCAGTACAACTGATGGGAAATGTGACATGAACCTAGATTCTGTAGACAGTTTTTACCATTAATCCTTGGTATTAGGAGAAACTATAATCTTTTGTGGATTCTGGTATAAAAGCCCTACCAACTTCCAAGACAAATGTTCCTTTTACCCTTATATCCACATGCCTTTCCTATTAGGCATTGGCAAGTACTAATTAGCCTACAGATAAAAATATTTTTATTCACCTGTTTCTGCCTCTTTAACTGAGAAAATCTTGTGGTCCTAGGGTTTCTGATCAGTTTACTGATCTACAAAAGAAATGAGTTAGATTCAGTAATCTTCTAACTTGAAGATTCTGTGACCAAGTACCTCAGTTTTACATGATAATTCCATTTATAGCTTTTTAAAATTTTTTTTGCTTTGAGTCCTATTTGCTTAATAATGAGATCATGGCCAAATTAATGCCCTTGAGCAAACATTTTAAAAACATAAGCTATGTATAGATTTCTGTCCTAGGTGCTGAAGGTGGATCCTATATAAAACCTTTTATAATTTGAGAATGGAAAATGCTCCTTGCTTCAAATGGGAGAAAGGCATTGCTCCTTCTCTTCTTCTTAGAGAAAGAGCTGCCTGGAAGAGATGGGATTTTAGGTTTTTAAATAAATGGAAGAAGTTTGTAAAATGCTATGGTTGTCTATGACTCTTTCCTGTCCCTCACCTCTCACATCCAGTTAGTTACCAGGTCCTGCCAATTTCATCTTTGCAGCATTTTCAAAACATTCCTTCCTCTCTCAGATTCTTTATTATCACCCTAGTAGTGGCTCTCATTACCATCTGCTTAGATTATTTCATCAGTTTTGGAATAGCTCTTCAGTATCTTCACTCTCTTCTCATTCAAATCCAACTATCCCAGAATTGCTAGGCTAATCCTCCTTATATGCTGATTTGCTATTATATTGAGCCTTTACTCAAAATCCTTTAATAACTCCCTTGTGAATAAAGTCCAAAGGTCTTAGGCTGATATTCAAGGTCTGCTTTGATCTGATATGATTCATTCAACAAATATTTATTTGGTACCTACTGTGTGACTGACATTGAGCTTATAAAAGTTGGTTGGTTATATGATAAGAGCACAAGCTAAAGAGTTTGGTCTAATAATCCATCAGGGAAAAACCAAATAAATAAGGAGTGCCTGTTGCCTTGATTATGATAAGCTATGAAAGAACAACTTAAAAAGATCATCCATTAGTATAAGTATCTTGATCAGGCCTTGCAAATGAATAATGTGTGGAGTCCAGGATTAAATAAAAAGAGAAAAATGAGCTAGCTTGTCGTTGGAAAATTGCATTTTTTGCATTAATAATAGTGATAGCTATTGGATAGAGTGCTGTGGGCCCAGAATCAGGAAGATTTATCTTCATGAGTTCAAATCTGTCCTTAGACTCTTCCTTAGATGTGTGACCCTGGGCAAGTTCACTTAACCCCATTTGCCTTATTTTCCTCATTTCAAAAGAAATGGTCAACAATTCTAATGTCTTTGCCAAGAAAACCCCAGATGAAGTCACCAAGAGTCAGACATAACTGAAACAAGTGCACAAAAGCAACAATTTAAAAAATTGGGCAAAAAGATGAGTCTTTACTTCTCTGAATGAATTAATGTAACCAGATAACTTTTTATATCATTTATTTATTTTGACAATATCCTTTATACTTCATTTCTTTCACAATTCCTTGTTTGTACTGGAATTGAGCCTGTTCATACCCATCATGAACATTTCCATTGCATTTTGGATGATGCTCAATTTATTTTTGTTTCAGTATGTAGTGTTCTATGACTTGCAACAATACAGCATCATCAAAAGAATATTGACATTAAAAGGCTAGGCCTTTTGTTTCCATGGAGAAACTTGATGTTTTATGAAAAGAACTGTAAAATTTTCCAAAGATAATTCAGCCAACTTTCCTATTCATTTCTAGGTCCAATTCAATGTCCATTTTCAGTGCCTTAGATACTGAAAGCTATTATCCATCTATTATCTATCTATCTTCATATTATAGTCTGGTCTATAGACATTTTTGTATCCATTTGGTTCTCCCTTCTCCCACCCCTCTTGTGGTTGTTAGAATTCTTCAGAACAATTTGGATCTTATTACTCTTAACTATCATATTTGGCGAATCCTTATGAGGAGGGTGGACTACACTATCTACTGTTCAGAAACAGAGCAGGTAAAACTTTCTATGCTGTTCACTAGTTGGATTGGGTCTTTGAGTGGCCACTGTACTTCTAATGTAAGACAGGGAGACCAAGTCTCCCAGAAATACACACACAAACACCCAGCTCCACACCCATACTCCCACACATCCCCAGGAATCAACAAAGAGAGGGCATGAAGTAATCCCAGGTTTGAGGAACAGCTTGACCTAAAACAGTGATAGAAAAATATAGTGTAGAATAGAGTAGAAAACTGTCCAATTTTGCTAGAATATGACTGGAAGGAAGTAATAGGAAATAGAATTTAAGAGAGCTGTGGAATATTTTGAATGCCAGGCAAAGGACTTTGAACTTCATTAATGAGGCAATAAAAACTCAAAGTTTGTGAGCAAAAGAAGCTAGCAAAGCAATATAAATTTTTCTTATTAGTTTAATAATTCCTTTTGTCAACTAAAAAAAGGTAATGCTCTATAGGAAAGGGATAAAATACAAGCTAAATTTTTCTGAGATCTGGAAGTAAAGAATGGTCTGGGACATGGAGTGCTGCCAAGAGGAGAGGGGCAGGGAAATTAGATGCCTCTATAATGGCAACTAAGCATCATTTTAAATAGTCCTGCTTTGGAAGAATCAAGAACACTAAAAGATGGTAAAGATATTTCTGAAGACAAATTTCATCTTAGGATTCTAGATTTAGAACTGGAAAGAAATTTATAAGCCATCTAAGTTCAACCCTGTCACACATAAGGTGAAAAATCTGAGAACTTGAGGCCTTAAAGGGCTTCCATGAAGTCCTCCAGCTTGTTAAGTTACAGAGCTGATACTCAGACCATCCCCCCAGCCCCAAATCCTGCACACTCTCCATGCAATGTGATGCCTCTTCTGAGGCTTGTGTCAAAGGCTGACTTTGAGTAGATCATTGAATATAGATATGGAGCTGAAAGGAACTTCACAGGCCATGTAGTTCATACTTCCTCTTCCTTTACAGATTAGAAAATTAAGGTTGAGGGGTCAGGAGAGATTATCTTTCTCAAGACTACATAAGCAGTAAGAATTAGTTGAAATTTCAATCCAGTGAGGTTATTGACCTACAATATTCAAAACCCCAGCCCAGAAGCAGATGCAATGAGCTCCAGATAAGTAGTACTCCTTTTTTGCAGCTTCTAACTTAACAGTTTTGCTTATAGGACACTTGGGGAATAGTCTCTGAAGTAGCTAAAGAATACTACTTTCTAAAACTGTAACTAAGGATCAGAACTTAGCAAACATTTTTATTTTGCTTTAAAAAAAATTATATATTAGCACCTATGAAGTAAATCATTTATTTGGTTCAATTCAAAAGAAATATTGATCAAATGCCTACTATATGAGACATTATGCCAGATATAAGGAAAAATAAAGACCAAAACATAATACTGTCCTTTCCTCAGAGAGCTTACATTCTGCTGAAAAACAGAACAGAAGGCATTGTGGGACAGCAGAAAGAGCATCTGGCTTCATTCACATCTTGTCTCTGACACTACTTGAGTGACCCCCAAAATAGACAAGTTACTTAATTTTATTGGTCCCTATTTTCTTATCTGCAAAAGAAGAGATTTGGGCTAGCTAACATTTGAAGTCCTTTTTATCTCTAGAATTGCCCTTTGTAGTCTTCTGGGACATAAAGGAATTCATTCAATTCCATCTACATATCAGTGGTGGTAGAGGACATTACCAACTGAGGAGTCATCTCTCTTATATTTGGATTTTAGGCTAATATTCTCCATGATAGTGATAAAACATTTAACCTATGTTCATCTCTTTATTTTATGCCTCATTTGATATCAAAGATCAGAAGATTATCTATTGTAACTTTTAAGGAATCTTAAAATTGACCTTGAAACCTGTCTAAGAAGGTTTATTGACTTTATGGTATACATTTTACTTTAACCTGACCTTTTAACATGTCCATGGGAGATATCTTGTTGGAGGAAAACCTTTAAAATAGGATTTTGCAATTGGGAGACAATTTTTTTTTATAGTTGGTGAACAGTAAGAACAGTGATATTTTCTCTACAGCTACATTTCAGTCAACTATGTGAGGTTAAAATATGGATTTCTGTGTATTACCATTGATAGAGATTGTTCATCAAGGATGTTTTGATATTTATATAGACTATTTTCATAAATAGACACAAATATTACTAGTTATTTATGTTTTGGTAAGAACAAATTCTGAAATTTATTCTACACCTTTGATATCTTGTTTTCATTCAGATACTTAGAAAATTTTTCTCATGAAACTGCAAAATTATGTTGCCTCCAACAAGGTCCTCCCCAGAGTGTATTTGCACTGTTTTGATCAATGCCATTTACACTTTCACTAGAAGCACATCATGAACAGTAATGTTAAAATCCAAATTTGGAACTTCCGTGTCTTTGAGAGTGAGAAGTTTTTTTTTTTTTTTTAATTGAAATCTCTAGAGATCTTTTGCATCTTTGGTTCCAGTTTGATCCTTAAATGCTTTCTGAAAGACCTTGCTTAGTAGGTCTTTCACCAAGCTATTTTTAATTGTTTTCCACTACCTCTCTTGATTTTTTTTAAGGAAGTAACAATAATAACCTTCCACTATTCCATCCCCATCAACAGAAATTTTGTTCTAAACTTGTGTTTATTGACTCAGGTTTTTAGGGGTTTTACTCATAAGATTTCTTTATGTCAATGAAAGACACACCTTTTTTAGTATCCCTAGTGAAACCTGAGGTAGCCATTTTTGGCATTGGTTAAAGACCTGCTAAAAGACTGGGTGCAAAACTTGATGTAAAAAATTCTATTATGATTTTACTGTAAAATAAAAACTTTTAATTCTTTCTCTATTTTATTTAAGTGCATGTTTCAATTGACACAACTTGGTCCTTCAAGATGTTCTTAAATTCTGATCCTTTTAGTGTTAAACATTCCCTCTATAATCTTATTTCTACTTTTAAGTGACTTAGAAAAATTCATCATAAAAAGTGTAAAAGTAAGAAAATAGATGTTTCTCAATTAGTACTCTCTCTCTCCCCTTTCTCTTCTTCCTTAAATTCTTTTGTCTTACCTTCCTTCCTCCCTTCCTTTTCTCATCCCTTCCTCTCTCTCCTTTCTTCCTTCCTCTCTTCCTTATTTCCTTTCCTGAAAAAATAATTTTCCAAAAAAAAAAAAAAAACAACAATTTGTTTTTTAAAGAGTTTAGTATCTTCAGATCTTCAAACCTTATGTTCTTTAGAAAGACTTATAATATTGTCTCTAGACCTTTCATTAAGGCTGTTTAATATGTATATCCTTTCTTTGCACTATTTTGATATGTGTTCATTTGTAAGTTGCTTTGTCAGTATTCTTAAGTATTACTCATGCACATAGTCTTTATATGTATTAAGCTCTTTGAGACATGTGGCCCATGTCTTTTCTTTCTTTTGCCTCTCTTCACACAGGAATGAACACAAAGCACAATGATAATGACTAGATGTTTATAACCAATGATTTTTATGTTTCATTTCACAGGCTGGGAGCATTAAGCGTGAAATGGCCTTCACCTTTCAACAGGAGGACTTAAAACGTGACTTTAGTAAAAAAATATCCTATCAACAATTGTTCCCTTTGGCCATGGCAGAAGATGTGAGAACAGCTGACACCAAAAAAGCCCACAGAGTCCCTGAACATGAAAAAGAGAACACTCGATCCATCTGTCTCCTGGAACAAAAACGCAAAGTTGTTTCGTCAAATATTGATGTTCCTCCAGCAAGGTAAGAAATAACAAGATATATGCCCATTCAGACAACAAGTGTTTATTAAATGCTTATTTTGCAAAAAATATGGGTCCTATGAGTCTGGCCTAGTAATTCTTCATTCATCCATGATAATGAACAGCCTGTTGCCAAAAGATTTCTTATTGAAATGAAGATGAGTTGGACCCTGTGTAGAATGGGTATGCTGATAGAACAAATACTTAAAGATGAGGGGATAATAGAAATTAAAAGGGGAGAAATAGGAAAAACCTACCCCCAAAATTAGGGTGTAGGAACAGATAGAGGCATAAAAAATGAATGCATTCTGGTCTTTTTCTATGATAATATTTTACTATGATAGGGACTGGATCTGTTATTTTATTCAGTTTGGGGATGTATAAGTAAAATTGCTACCTGTATCAGTGCAAATATGGACATCCTCTGCAGTTTATAGTGATAGACAGTTTTCTGGTACACCAAGTAGTTAGTGACTGGGACAAAAGTACACAACCAATTAGTGTCAGAGGCAGCATCTGAACCCAGATGTTCCTGGTTCTGAAGCCAACCTTCTAGCCTCTGTGCCATATTGCTTCTCAGTTATAGCATGGAATTCCCTATAAAACAAGTTGACCTTGAAATCTATCTGAGAAGGATTATTGGATTTGTCTTGGGCTTTGCCTTTTAGTATTTTACCTATAGTAAAGAGTCTAGTAAAGTTCCCTAACATCCAGAAACATTGACTTAAATGATATTACAGCAAAGTTCTGAGATGTGTGTGTGTGTGTGTGTGTGTGTGCGTGTGTGTATTACAGATTGTCATAGTGGACCAAAAGAAGAAATATAAACTAAATCTAAGAAGGAAATTGTGATTTTTAAAATACTGATAGTATACAGTTTTAAAAAATTGATTGATCAAGGAAAAGAAATAGAAATATCACATACTCTTTGAACCATTACAGCACAGATACTTGCTTTAGTTTTAACATCTACACCATATTTTGTTGCAAAAACTTTTCTAGCAAAACATTAAGATTTTTTGTTAAAAAAATAATTTTAAACAGATGAATTTCTGACAGCTAGTTCAAGGACAAGCATCTTTAAAAAGCAACATATGCCCTTTTTGTATTCTAACCTCTTTGTTGCTAATAGAGAGATTATTGGGTTTGATTTGGCTAAAGTTTCAGAATTGGCAGGGATGATTGCACATTGAGGTGGGGATAAAAACCTGAAAGATAATAGCTTGTTTTTGTTGTTTGAACTCTATTTTGGGTTTAGTTCAAAAGTAACTTCCCTAGAAGTTGTTTTTCAATGTTCTACTGTCTTGCCAAATTTGTGAGACTTTCTAAAATTTCAAACCACTTTGTTTTCCCCATCTTTGCTGCCAAATTACTCAAGTGTGTTACTTTCTCATATGCCTGCTACATGTTTTTAGCTACTTAGAATTCTTCATATGACTTGTCTTTCAAATAAAATATATGTAAAGTTTTTTTTTTTCAATTGATCCATTTTTTCCCCCTGAGGATTTGGAAAGTGCAGGTTGCTTTCTTATTTGAGAACTATGTGAATAGGGGTGGCTCAGTAGAAAACACATAAGGTTATAATATTAGAAAGTTAAGATCTTTCTAATTCTATTTTTCTAAAATTCTATTTTTCTTTCCTTCTAAGTTTTTAAATAAAAAAGGGTATGGAATTTAATTATGCCAAGGAGTTTAGTGACAATTTAACATTATATTATTAAAATATAAATACATTTATTTTCATTTACATCATGTGTATTTGTTAATGCACTTTCCATTATCCCTGATTTTTGCAAGTATACAAGTAATAAGTACTCTTTCCTATTCTATTATAGTATTTAACCATTGTTAGGAGAATCAAATGTCTCAAAAGTCTTGGTACAGGTTAAACCTAATTAAATCATAGATAAAGTTTTGCAAGTTTTGAGAGACTTTATAATTGTCAACTATTCCTATTATTGTTATAGGCACCATAGTAGAAAATGTTATATTTTGAAAGGGAGGAAGGTAATGATGAAAGAAGGAAAAGTCAGCATATTTCTCCTTTCTTCTGTGTTCTCTGATTGTATTTTTCTACACTCTCAAATACACTAAATGTAATTAAGAAGCATAACAGTCAAGCTAGAGTTATAGCAAGACTGGTGAATGATGTAGAAAAATTAATTAGGTTTTAAATCCATTAATGTACAGCAGAATACTCTAGTGACAAGATGTGATTTACACTTATCAATTCCTTAAGGGGAATTTTAGTTGAATTTTCATCATTTGGGGTTTTGGTAATCCAACTATTTCATCACTTGTAATAATTTCAAGTTAGGCAAATGGATGATGAAGTAAATCAATCATTTTTTTTCTGATGATGAGAAGCATAAAGAAATTGATGTTTTCAGATTATTTTTCTTTTATCCCTGAAAACCAAGTTTAACCTTTCTCTATCTTCTGTTTAGATCACAATTTTGTCATAAATAAATTAGCTTTTAAGGACACGGGCACTCTTTCTACATTTTATTTATTATATAAGAGGAAGCAACAAAACTTTTGCTTATTATTACAAAAGCATATCAGTTCTCTGCTTAAGAAGCTTTAGTAGCTCCCTGTTGCCTCTAGGATAAAACACAAATGCTTATCTTTAGTATTTAAGTCATCATAATTTAGCCCCAACCCATCTTCTGAGACTGCATTCATATTATATTCTGTTATACTCTCTATTGCATCCAAACAAACTGGACTGCTCACTCTTCTCTGTCTAGGACACTACATTTCCTGCTTTGATGACTTTGTACAAGAAGTACCTCGTTCTAGAAATGTTCTCCCACCATATCTTCTCTTGTAGTTCCTATGAACATAGTCCTAACTTCCTTCAGACCTCAACTCCAGGACTCTCTCCTACAGACTTGCTTACCTGATCCCCAAAGTTTTTAGTATCCTTTTTTCCTTCCTCAAATTGCTTTGTATATGTTATATATATAATTTGTATATATTGTACATATTGTTTCATATATTTGTATAATTTGTATATATTGTTGCATGTATTTGTATGGTTATTGTTATTCTTTGTATCTATTATTTGTTATATTATTTCCCCCATTGAAGGTAAAGCTCCTTGAGGTCACAATCGTTTTATTTTTTCTCTTTCTGTCTCCAAAGACTAGAATTTAGTAAATGTTCATTTAAAAAGGTGTCTTTTGAAGAATTGCAAACTCTACTGGGAAAGTGGCATTTGTGATTATAAGGAACACTCTAATATATATATGCAAAATGATCACTGAGATTTATTCATCTACTCTTCAAAAAAGAGGTTTCAACATTTTTTCTAGCAAGGTAGGCATTATTTTAGTAGGGTTACTGCTTTTCTAAGTAGCCAACTCTATTGGAAAGAGGAGAATGTAGTTCATTGAAGACTCCTTTTATAATGATGTGTTCTCCATATTAATTCAATTAACTTTAGTGTTTCTTGAGTAGCTCCTTTATTTCTAGAGTTACTTTATTATTAATGCTTTATGAGGAAAGAAAGAAAAGATGGAGCAAAGAATAGGAATACTTATCTTTAAACCAGGAAGAATTTGTAAATGTTTATGTTGTAAGTTAGGTTATGCAAGCAGTGCTAGATTAAATTATTATACTTTTCTCTTATATTACTTTTTACTTATTATATTGTTCTTATCTCTTAGTAATATTTCACATTGTGTTTTGTTCACTTCACCTAGATTGAAATCTCTTAGAGGACAGAGATTGTTTCTTTGGTTCTTTTGGCATATTCCTCTGTGACACAATTCCTTACACTCAGTAATTGCTTACCAATCTGCTTATATGACTGGGCAAATATCTAGAGGTAAAATCTCCCAAGAACAAAGATTAGTATGTGAGCTCTGTGTGCAGCTGCTGATTGTTCTGGTGAGTTTACAGCTATTAAAACTTATAAAGATAAAAAGTACTAATTAATAATACATATACTTGGAGCTTAATTGTGTGATATTCTTGGGCTTATTTTTCTAATCTGAAAGATTTACAGGAAAACATTTGTAAATAACCCAATAATTTTTGGTAAATGCTTTACAAATGCTAATATCAACAAAAAAAGTAAGAAAACAAACCCAATCATTAATTGGTAGTTACTAGGAAGACTGACTGATAAATTGCATAAACCCTTTATGTAATCACTAAGTTGAGTTTTTATCCACACCATTTATGTACAAAGTGTTGAAGCCTTTATCTTTACACATCCTTCTGCTAGGTTCCTCTTATCTAATGAAGTAATAGGGAAGAATCAAAGGTTTTATGTTTGTATCTTGGGTATTGTTGACTTGCTGCCTGGGTTTCCTCACCCTCTGCGTCTCCTTTTCTTTAGCTGTAAAAATGAAAAAATTAAACATAATCTTCAAAATTCTTTTTAGCTGTAAATCCTTTAATGTTTATTTCTTTTTGAATGTTTTTAATTCATAAGCCATAAGCCTTATTTTGAATCAGATTCTCTCTTTTTAATCGCCACTGATTAGTTCTGCTTTAAGCAATTGCTTACTTAATAATAATAATAATTGTAATAATGATGATGATGATGATGATGATAAAATTCTGGACTTGTAGTCAAGAGACTAGAATTCAACTCTGCTCTGCTTTTTCCTAGCTATGTGACATGTCACAAATTACTTAATTTTTCTCTGGCTCAGTGTCTTCAAGTATAAAATAAGGCCAATGATATTTTGCTGCTTCCTTCACAGGCTTTGTGCTAAGCACTTTACAAATATGATCTCATTTGGATCTTTACAACATACTTGCGAAGTAGCTGATATTATTTTCCCTGTTGTATAGTCAAAAAAACTGAGACAAATAAAGGGTTTTTTTTTTTAGTGACTCGCCCAGAGGAAGATAGTGATGAAAGGATCTTGCAAACCTTTAAGTATCCTAAAGATGTGATCTATTGTTATTAATATGGCTTAGAAAATTTGAGAAGTAACATGGCAGAATTGCTAGAGAGCTAATCCCAGAGTCAAGACATATATTGTCTGTGTCATCCTAGAAACTTACTATTACCATTATCTTTCTCTGGGTGAGTTATTGAAATTTCTTTGCCACAATTGCCTCAACTGTAAAGCAAGGAAAATAATGCCACTACCTTGAAGAGTTGTAGTGAAGATCAAAAGATCCTATCTGTAAAACAGCGCAATATAGAAATGCTTTTTTCAAACTTCACCCTCACTGCTCCTGACAATTTCCCACCTGAGGCCAAAGTGATTTTTGTCTTCGTTTAATTCCTATAGTACATTGTTTATCCCTCCTTTATGACAATACCTGCAGTTTGTATGTTTTGTGTACCTACGCTCCCTCTCTCCATATATATGGACATGACTGTTGATAGAAATATGCATATTATATTTAAATTTTCACCAAAGATCTGGGTTTTTATTACTGTTGGAACCCACTTCATCTATGCAAAGTAAATCCTGACTCTGATTTAGTAGAAAAATTCCAGGGAGTTGTTTGAATCATAAGGAAGTTAATGATTGCTTAGGGTCTTAAAACCAGTGGCATTAGAAACTCAGATCTTCCTGACTGTTAACTTGATATTACGTAATGCTATACCTGATATACATGTACACACATGTATGCATGAATGTGTTTATCTTAACTTATAAATCCATACACACATGCACATATACATGGAAAGAGGGAGAGGTACATACTTTATATAAGTATAGTATATAGTATATAAGTAAGACCAGAAAAGGTCTCCAATATGTTAAATACGTCCCTTGTAGAAGTTTTTCAGAAAGACAGACAGGAATCACGCAAGATGCAAAAACGTTATGAGCTACACCAGCAGGAATATCCACATAAATGAGATTTTGCACATATTGAAATACATACATATATAAATGATTTTTTCTAATATTGAATATTGGTTTAATCTATTAGTTCCTAACTAGAAAATGTGCCATCCATCCTTTAAAAACATCAGCAGTGAAACAAGCATTCTTGGATAACTCAAATTATTAGAGCATGGCATTTGTTACTCTGTTTTGCCAGACTTTGTATTTTTGGAGGGTAGTGATGCTTAATTTGGTTGGATTTCACCCAAACAGCAATTACAATTTGATTATGCAAAGCAGTGACTGTCTTCTAATTATAACTCTACAGTTAAGAAAGCTATTAGTAAACCAGTTGCAGCAAGGAAAGAGGAAAGAACTAGCCAAAAATTTTCCAGACCTAACAGCATTTTATTAAACTACTACAGAATATCAGTTCGCTGTTAGAAGAATAAAATGAACCCAACTATCCTATTTGTTTTGCTTTGTTTTGTTTTTCCATGTAACTTCTGTTCTTTGCCATTTGCAAACATCTTCTCTTTTTTTGGTGAGAGTCTAGAATTTTCATTGTTTAAATGAATCTGGGAAGTAGACCTTTGAATGCAAAATGTAAATGATTAGAAAGGTCACCAGTGCCTCAAAAACTCATTGGAAAGGTTATGAAATAATTAGATTTAGCATTTTAAATTATGGTTAAGAAATTTTTGTTTCTTTTGCCTGAATTTTCTTCTTTGTATTTGATGTAAGATGAACAAAGCATATAATATGAAGGGTTTTTTATGCTGAAGTTGTAAACAATAGAAGCATGTAGAGTTTGACTCATACTGGTTGAGTATGTTCAATAAATTGTATGTTCTTTGAAGATGAGTTCACTTTTGTCTATATCAGTAGTCAATAAATCTTTATTGAGCACCTGCTATGTACCAAGCACTCTACTAAGCACTGAGGGTACAAAGAAAGGTGAAAGGCAAAAGACAGTTAATCTCTGAAGGAGTAACAATGTAATGAAAAAAAGACAACACATAAAGAGAAACTGAGGAAGGTATGAGGAGAATGAAAGTAAGAACATGATGAAGTCCAAAAGAGTAACAATCCCATAGGGAATGATGGGGTGAATGCACTATGCACCATCCCTAAATGGAAGATTTGAGAGGAGCTCTCAGATAGCTATCATCCATCCTCTCCAAGTTAAAAGGAGAAAGGGGCTCTGAAGACAAGGGTGCTGACAAGGTATAAGTTTCTGATATGATGTGATCTTTCAGGTTAATGAATTTCTAGAGGTCATGATGAAGTCAAGAAGTGCAGTTAGATAGGAAATGATGAGATGACTGCTTTACATATTCTTAACATAGCACAGTCACCTCTACATTGTGATCCATAAATATGGGATAAAATTTTTTCATGATTTTATCACTATCAGAAACAATATAGTGATTGGGGCTTACATTGATAATTGTCTTTGGTGGATGGAGTAGATTATGAGAGTATGGAATATGCTTTTTGCCCTCCTTTTCTTTTTTTAATCTAAGATCTAATACTTTTCTAGGTATCTATAAATGCCATTTCTTCTATGAAGCCTTCCTTCAATATTACCTGTCCCTCATATCCCCATTCCAGAATGGAAATGATCTTTCCCTTAATTTTATTCCAATAGTACCTTGTTTCTGCCTCCTTTATGACAATTAATCCCATACTTTCTTATGTTATAATATTTTGTAGCCTTATTTTTTCTAATAGTTGATTTACTTAACACTTCAAAGTTTGCTAAATGTTCTATGCATATCCCATTTGATTCTCATAACTACCTGCTGAATGAAATAAATACTAAACACTCAGATTTTACAGATGACAAAATTGACTCTCAGAGAGGCTGTGACAATTAATAACATCTGAAGCAGGAATTGAACCCGGCTCTTCTTTTTAAACTCCAGACGTAATATTCTATTCATGATACAACCTAGATTGTAAGCTCTTGAGAGCAGAAACTGTCTTTTTCATCTTTATATCATCCATAGTGATATGTACTCACACAGAGTAAATTATTAGTTTATTGAATAAATGAATTAAATTCTACTTTTATTAAGTTTTGTGATCTTCCTACTCTCTTTCCCATTCCATGACCCGAGAGACAGTGTCCTCAGATATATACCCTTTTTGTGGTTGCCTGTTGTTACTACAATTCTTTATATTTTGTTAGGTACCTTGGACCTAGAATATGGTGTCTCAGCATAGTTATCTTACAGTGCTTCCATTTTCACTAACCAGGGCAATAAACACCTATTATGTGTCATGCACTGTGCTAAGTGCTAATGATTTAAAAAGAGGCAAAAAGACAACTCTCCAGAAGTTTATAGTATATGATTTCTAGGATCAAATATGAAATCTTCTTTTTGGCCCTTTATAACCTGTCCTTCCCTAACTTATCTTTCCAGTATTGTTATACCTTACACCTCTTCCCAAATAGTCTACTATTCTGTGACACTGGTCTCATTGTGGTTACCTGCATAAGATATTCCATCTCTAGACTTTGGGTATTTTTGTCAACTGTCTCCTAATTGAAATTCTCTCTCTCTTCTCTGCCTCCTAGCTTTCCTAGCTTTCTTTCCTAAAATCCCTACAAGAAACCTTTCTACAGCTCCCCTTCCCTTTATTGATTTATTGTCACCTATTTGCACATTGTCTCCTCCATTAGACTCTGAGTTTCTTGAGACATAGAACCGTCTTTTGCTTTTTATATCCCCAGTGATTAGCATAATATGTGACACATAGTAAATGCTTAATAAACGTTTAATGATTGAGTAACTAACACAGTGTGAATATATGCTGCTAAACACACAGACTCCTGGACAGTGGTCAGTTTCTGACCGTTCCTAGCAGGTGAAATTTGTCAAAGAATCAAATAATTTTCATGCTTTAGCTATGTGTGAGGGCACCCAGGCATTTAAATGATAAAGCAAAGATAGCTGAAAAAATAGAACAAAAATAAAAGCCAATCGATTTGGGGGAAATGATATTAAACTAGACAGAAGAATGTTGCATCAGAATAAAATGTTGTAAAAGAATTGAGATTGGGAACATTTGTGATATGGTGGATAAAGTGTTGGCTTTATAGTCATAAAGACATGGTGACTGTGGGCAAATCATTTAACTTCTCTGCATTTTGCTTTTCTTGACTGTAAAATGGGGCTAATAATGCTTATACCACCTATTTCACGGGGTTCTTGTGAGAATTAGACCAGCAATTAGATGGTACAGTAGGTTGAGTGCCAGGCCTGTCATCAAGCAGAACTTATCTTCCTGAGTTCAAATCTGGCTTTAAACACTAGCTGTGTGACTCTGAGCAAGTTACTTAAATATGTTTGCTTCAGTTCCTCATCTATAATATGAGCTGAAGAAGGAAATGGCAAACCATTTCAGTATTTACCAAGAAAAATACCTACAAGTTGGGCATGACCAAAATTATTATTTTTTTATTATAGCTTTTTATTTACAAGTTATATGCATGGGTAATTTTACAGCATTGACAATTGCCAAACCTTTTGTTCCAATTTTTCCCCTCCTTCCCCCCACCCCATCCCCTAGATGTCAGGATGACCAGTACATGTTAAATATATTAAAATATAAATTAAACACAAAATAAGTTTACATGTCCAAACCGTTATTTTGCTGTACAAAAAGAATCGGACTCTGAAATATTGTACAATTAGCCTGTGAAGGAAATTTTTTTTAAAATGCAGGCAGACAAAAATATAGGGATTGGGAATTCAATGTATTGGTTCTTTGTCATCTCCCAGAGTTCTTTTGCTGGGTGTAGCTGGTTCAGTTCATTACTGCTCCATTGGAACTTATTTGGTTCATCTCATTGTTGCAGATGGCCAGTCCATCAGAATTGATCATCATATAGTATTGTTGTTGAAGTATATGATGATTTCCTGGTCCTGCTCATTTCACTTAGCATGAGTTCATGTAAGTCTCTCCAGGCCTTTCTGAAATCATCCTGTTGGTCATTTCTTACCAAACAATAATATTCCCTAATATTCATAAATCACAATTTATTCAGCCATTCTCCAATTGATGGTCATCCACTTAGTTTCCAGTTTCTGGCTGCTACGAACAAGGCTGCCACAAACATTTTGGCACATACAGGTCCATTTCCCTTCTTTAAGATCTCTTTGGGATATAATCCCAGTAGTAACATTGCTGGATCAAAGTTTGATAACTTTTTGAGCATAGTTTCAAATTGCGCTCCAGAATGGCTGGATATATTCACAATTCCACCAACAATGTATTAATGTCCCTAAAACCATTATTTTTAAGGAAGCAATATTGTGTTCTATAAAATAAGTTGATTGGAAAGAAAAATTATTTATCTTTTTTCCCCCAAGAAAATTTATTAGGTAATTGTCCACATCTAAATTTTGTTCACTATCTTTATTTTAATAAAATGCAAACCTAACATTGGATTTCTTGTATGGTAAAAAGGAGATTCTGGTTGAGTCAGACACTAACTAGGTCTGATTAGGTCTTGGGATATATTGAGAATGATATTGTTTGTAGGAAAGAAACATAAATTTCCAGGTAGAATCTGGAACCAATCTAATCTCCAGTAAGCTCTTAGTTATGCTTCTAGTCTAGACTGCCTACAAATGCTGATGGGATAGATTTCCTGGGTTTGCCCCAATCTGAATTGTTATTGTCACAGTCTCAACATGAAATTCATTTCAGCCCAAATCTGTCCAGCTTAGAATATGTAGTTACATACTATTCTCTGTCTAGAAGCCATTGAAAGAGAACATCATAGATTTGATGACAACATACTTATTGCAAGATGTTTGTTAACACCCTATTGCTATTTTCTTTTAAAATTTTCATAAGAAAGTTAATAAAAAGAAGTAAGATTTTTTTAAAGTAATTGTGGTTTTATCATAACAGTAGTACCTTCTATAAGTGTTTTATTACCTATGATCCCTGTGTTCTTTAAGTATACCTAATGAAATTTTAGGATTCTGAGAGACTTGGATAAAATTGGCTGTCACAGTATTTTTAAGACTAACACATTTTTATTCTCCCTTTTTCTATTGGCTTTAAATATGGCATTTAGAATCTAGCTGTCTGTTTCCCACAATTGGGTATAGTAACTCTTCATTAAAAGCATTTATTACTTAATGTTAAATTATAATGGAGCACCTGTACAGAATTGGCATGACAGTCTGTCATGAATACCAGTTGAATTTATAATCTGGGTCATTAGCATTAATACAAAAGTAATTCAGTGATACTGCAATACTTACCATTGATACTCATTTGACTGTATAATTTCTTTATTTTCCCTTTTCTTACTGGATTAATTTGGTGGTCACAAAATGGACTGAAAATTTTGAATTCATGCTATTATAAACTTGGCTAAATAACCTTGTCCTTTAGATCATTGAAATATACTTTTGTTCCAAGTTAAATCATTGGATGAATGATAAAGTATTTTAAAGCTAGAGACTGGATTCAATTCCCAGCTCAATCACTTATTAAATATGACCTTGGGAAATTCATTTAACTTCCAAAAGATATGAACAGAGAGTTCTCTAAAGAAGAAAAGCAAACTACCAACCATGTGTGTTTTTCACATTTAAAACTTTATTCAATTGTCTGTTTAGCAATTTGTAAGTACTATACATATGAGACTACTTTAGATACCATAGAAAAGATGTTTTTTTTTTTTTGCTTTAATAAAAAAAGAAAAAAAAAACATATCAACTAGTTGCCAGTAAGAAATTAAAATCCTTGGCCAAATGAAGGCCAATGCAAACTTCAAAATGGTGGTACACTTACTATAGGACTTATTCCTCAAATTCTAATCTAGCAAATATGTCCATATTATAACATTAAAATATTTTATTAACATTTTAAAAACAGATTGGAGCAAGCTTAGAAAATCTGTCTTATCAGTGTTTGTAGGCAGACCAGAAGCATAACTAATTGCTTATTGGAGACTAGCTTGGTTCCAGATCCTACCTGGGATCTGAATATCTGGATATCCCCCTTGGAAATTTATGTTTTTTTCCTACAAACCATGTCATTCCCGACATACCTCAAGACCTAATCCAACTAGTTAGTGCCTGACTCAATTAACCAGAATCTCCTTTTTATCATACAAGAAACCCAATGTTAGGTTTGCATTTCATTAAAAATAAAGATAATGAACAAAACTTAGATGTGGACAGTTACCTGATAAATTTACTTGGGGGAAAATATGTCATTTTTCCTTCCAATCAACTTATTTCATAGAACATGTTATTATTTCCTTAAAAATAATGATTTTGTTGTTCAGTTATTTCGGTAATGCCCAATTTGGGGGTTATTTTCTAGGTAGATACTGGAGTGGTTTGCCATTTTCTTCTTCAGCTCATATTATAGATGAGGAACTGAGGCAAATACGTACAAATGACTTGCCTAGGGTCACAAAGCTAGTAAGTATCTAAGGCTAAATTGGAACTCAGGAAGATGAGTTCTCGTTGATGACAGGCCTGGTACTCAATCTTGTAAAACTTATTACTAAAGTTTAAAAAAAATTACAAAAAAATTTGTAGTGATTTTTGCAAATAAAGTTAACTTTCAATCTTTATTGAAGGGGAAAAAAGCAGCCTTTTAAATTTCCTATGAATGTTCTCTAAATCTACCACAAGCTTCACATGCAAGAGTTTTTATGGTTCTTTCATCAGAAAGGATCATCTTAATGAGTTACTTTCATTAAACCTTACTTATATAAGATCCAACTTTATCTACATTTGAACTTTTACCTGACTTTGTATCTCTCTATTTTTACTTTTCAAAATAATTGATTTTTTTTAAATAAGGGAACTCTGGTTAAAAATAAAATCCATCCTTTTCTTCCAGAATGACTGCTCCATGTACTGATTAAACCCTAAAACTTTTAGGGAGTTTTAGAGGAGACAGGGGTTGCTGAAGCGAAAGATTTCAAAGTGAATTGTTACATTTCCCATGATTTACATGTTCACATAAAAAATATTCCAAATTGGTAATAACATCGCTTCATACAGAGCAAATTAGGAAAGATGACAAAAAATAGAAACAGTCAGTTTTGAAGTAGTTGTATTATGACATACACTCTAATACACTATTGGTAGTCTTAAAATTGATTTGACCATACTAGAAAACAGTTTAGAATTATAGGAGAAATCTCAATATTTCTCATGTCCTTTCACTGCTGTACAGATAGTCCAAAGAGATCAAAGACTAAAAGAAAGATTCTTTACTTTTTGTGATAGGCAAAACTAGAAAATAAATAGGCAACCACCCCCAATAAATTGTGGCATATGAATATAACAGAATGTTATTGTATAATATTTATGAATACTTCAATAAATATGTATTAACTGATATAACGTGAAGTAAATAGAGCTAGCAAAATAGTATACACAAAATTACAATAAGAAAAAAAGATACTAAAACTAAGTCAAAGACTGTATGATTATAATAATATAATGAGCAGCTATTTTTTTCACTTACCTGTTTTTTTACCTAGACCCCCTTATCCCTTGGCACTGCCAACTGGTTCTACATTACAAATTGATATAATTTTAGTAATGGAAAAGACATTAAAGAAGATGTATTATAATTTGTTTTGCCTCTATAGCTCCTAAGAACCATGGAGTTCTCTCTGTTTTTTAACCTAAGTTTCTGTATATATTGTTCTCTAATATAAAAACGAGTTTCTTGAGCAGGGAATATGCCTAGCACTTAGTGGAGTGCTTTGCCCACAAAAAATACATAATACATGTTTTTTTTTTCCATTTCTTCATTTTGGTGGAGTGGATTACCTAGAAGTTTTTGATGTTAAAATAAAAGGAATCAATAAAATTTTAATTGAAAAAGATAAAAAATTAATTATAAAATTAAGTTGGCAAATGGGATTGCTTTTAAATTCCTTAAAATCTCATCATTATGCTTGTAAGTCATGATCTGCCTAGGCTGCTAGCAACTGAAGTTCCATTTTACCTATGAAATAACTTTATTCTAAGAGAATAAAATTTATTTGTTTGTTTTTTTAGAAAATTTTCTTAAAATCCTAAGTGGATTATCCCCTTTCTCTCACAATTGATTTTGTATTCTCATGAGGGAGGAAAAATTAAAAGCTGATACCTGCAATTTCTTCAGAAAGATAACTTTGAGGATATATAGTCAGTATGGATTTCAACAAGTGTTCTGTGTCTGCATCATTAGTACATTACAAGGACAACTGATATACTTAAGGCTTGCCCTGAAAAACTAAGGTTATATTATGTTCATTAATTAATGAATTTTGAAAATTAGTGATCTATATTTTATATCTCTATAACTGAAAAAACAGTTGTAGCTTTAAGATAAATCATATTTTTTAAGAAATAGATTTTCTTCATTTTTTACATTTCTGAAATTTCTCATATTTCTCTCATTATCCCTCCCTCAGAGTCATCCTGCATAGCATATTTTAAAAGTAAAAAAATGAAAAAAAAATCAAGAAATTCATCGAGAAATTGGAGAAGCTCAAAAATATTTACAATGTGCCACACTTATGGACCCTCCATTTCTATAAAAAGTTGAGGTGGGGATGTCTTCTCACATCTTTTTTTTTTTTTTTTTGGTTTTGTAATTTTGTCACATTCACTTTTGAAATTTTCTGTTACTTTTCAGGTTTTTTTTTTTTTTTTGCAGACTACCTTCAGTAATCACTGAGAGGGACATCTACAGTGATGATTTTTTGGGTCATGGCAACCCTGAAATCTTAGAAAAAAATTAAAATTCCCCTCAGTCCTGTGTAGCCCCTTTCTCTTTCCATAAGTGAACATGTCAGCATGTCAGGAAATGGGCCAAAGGGTTCTCAGAATCACAATTTTTAGATTATAAATAAGCTTTAATTTGACTTGTGCTTCTCTAAATATTAGATTTTTATACTGTGACTAGCGTGAGCATTTTACTAGTGGATCTGAATCATATAAATTCTTACATTCTCACTGTGAACAAAACTTAGAAGAAAGAAAAAAGTCGCAACTAACTAGAAGGATAGCTCACAGCTATTTCTTGTAGAAACAAAAAATGTTGCAGAGAAAGGTTGGTAAAATGGATTTTTCTCATATATCCCAGAACTACAAGAAATATTATTTCATAGTACATTTTCCCTCATATATTGTATACTAATTATCATCACTTGCAAAAAGACAACCCTGAAAATAATTTTACCCCATGCAACAACATTTGTTACTGAGAATGAAGTGATAGGAAATAAAGACCTTGTAAGACCCACTCCAAAACAAATCAACATATGTACTTGGTGACTTCAGTGCAAAGATGGAGACAAGTGAAAATAGATAGAAATATATGAAAATGCATGGTTCCCCAGAAAGAAATGAGAAAAGCTAAAAGCTTAGAGTTTACATAAAAGACTTCAGCCTCTATCTCATGAGCAATTTCTTTTAAAGAGAATTAGTAAGAGCTGGACATGGTGAAAGCCAAGTAACATCAAAAAGAATGAATTTGACTTAATTTTAACAGGCAGGAAAAGATTTCTTACAGGAGGAGCAGTTATCTATACAGAGTAGACCATTGATTCTTTAGATCTAAAATCGGAATTTATGATAAATAAGAAAAAAGAATAATAATTAGGAAGAGATGGCATCAATTAAGATTTAACCTTGACTTATTTAAATATGTTAATGAAAATCATAATGGAAAATGACTGACAGAAAGGACATCAGCGTTGATTATAATAATTTAATCCAGAAACTAAGCTATTTTAGCACCAGTGAGATCAAAAAAGTCATAGAAGTTCCTCAGTAAACATTTACTTGCCACATGGAGAGAGAAATGACTGCTAAAGGCAAGAGCAGACTAGATATAAACATCTAGAATATTAGAAATGTGGATAACAGACAATTATGCACAATATAATTTCATAAAACAGCAGATTCATTGAAAGGTAAAACTAGTTTAAAGAAAGCTTGGCAAGATATCCTACTAAGCAAAGTCATCCAAAGTTGAATTAAAGGATAAAAATAAAGAAAACTGCAAATGGAAGAAAAATGAAAAAGATTTGCAGATACTATTATAACAAACTCTTTTTTCCATTAACGATAATAGAACCATCCCACTTGGATTTTAACATCAAAGTCCCTGGGGTACTTATAGAGGAAATAGAAATGTACTAATGGGAATAAAAATGGGAAATGCAGTCTGATTAGACCATGTATATAGAGAAATATAAATATCCATGCTGGAAAGGATATATGAGGGCATTGAGGAACTGATTTTCATGAAATCTCAGACTATTAATACCAAAAGAGGAGGAGAGAGGACAACACCTATTGACCTATATATCTTATCTCCCATCTATGCAAGTTCTCTACAAGGATTACTTATACAGAAATTAAGGGTCTTTTTGATGAAAGTTACAAACAGGTTTGTGCAAGTGTTATTAAGTAATAATA
The DNA here is from genome assembly GCF_016432865.1 of Antechinus flavipes. Lineage (NCBI taxonomy): Eukaryota > Metazoa > Chordata > Mammalia > Dasyuromorphia > Dasyuridae > Antechinus > Antechinus flavipes. The sequence continues at coordinate 438,442,158 of NC_067398.1, forward strand.
TATATTAAGTAATTTTATATATATATATATATATATATACATATATATATATATATATCTTTGCCATTGTCTAATTGAATGAAAGCTGTAGGAATATATAAGATCCCATTCTGCTTGTTTTTTTTTTATTGGTTAGAAAAGTATTTGATTTAGTAGAACAAAACTTCTCCCTGAAGGCTCTTTAATAGAAAGATATCTCATATCCATACATCAAGATCATTCAGGATTCCTTGGAATATATAACAACAGGAATAATTGCCGAATAATATTCTTCTAGCACACATCAGACAGTGCGTAAGACAGAGATGTATGCTTGCTTAAAGTATTTATCACCATGATGGAGAGTTAGTGCAGAGTTGAGGTTGAAAAGGGATGCCCAGAGGACAGTGGAGTCCTACAGATACTCCTACCTATGAATGACATTATGTTCATTTCCTCAACCTTTAAGACATTGCTGAACCCCTTAAAGAGATCTGTAATTACTTAATAGAGATTGATCTGTGCACGTACATAGGAAAAACAAAGAAAATGGGGGAAAAAAAGTCCAAATTTTAGCATGTATTTGTGGGAAATCTCTAGAGTTTCTTTATCAGTAGATAGATAGATAGATGGATAAATGGATAGATGGATGGATGGATGGATGGATGTTTGGATGATAGATATGTCTGAGACAGAAAATAAAGATAAGCAGTAAACTAACCTAGAGTTGAAAAAGGAGTAGAGTGGAATGGATTATTTTCAGGAAATTGTAAAGTACTTTGATTGCCTGTAACAACAAACACCCACCTTTCTAATACATATATTTTACTAGTGTTGAAGGGCAGCAAGACCTGGAACACCACTGCCTGAAAATCTAAGGATTAGTATTACACAGAAGGTAAAGGAAAGATACAATGTGAAGCAACATATAATTAACTAGGAATTCTGAATAAGAAAAGTAGTATAGGATGTTTATGAGGAATTTTATTGCAGCAAGAGATTAGTTGGTCACATGGTGAGGGATAATAGTTGCTCATTCAGAGTATTTCAGGAAAGTATGTATAGTTTATGGCACATGAAGTGAGTAACCCCTTTGGGGAATTTTTTAGAAAAGCACAGACAAGAGTCACACAGGATGGGTAGGCATGGATGGATTGTGATCTATGCCTTTGCAGTAAATCAGTGAAATTGCCTTGGATCTGAATCAATGATATCACTAATTCATTTGAATATATGATATTTTCTTTGAGAAAAATATATCTGAAGAATGAAATTTCAGAAAAGTGAAGAGATTTAGAAATCCCTTTTCTAGAGTTTGTTGTGTCATGATTTAATATGTGTTCTCATCTTAAAAGGGACTCATGATTTTTACTAAAAAAAAAAAAAAAAAAAAAAAAAACACCCACTCAGAAGAATGCAACCATTTAATAAATAATACTTTGTCTTCTCTGTGGACCAACAACTTCTAGTTTGATCGTGTATTTCCATTTTATGTTTGCCTTTATTTGAAGGAAAGAAGGAAGGGAAGGAGGGAGGAAGGAAGGAGGAAAAAGAGGAAGGGAAGGAAGAGAAGGGAGGAAAGAAAAAATAGTATTTATATGGAACTTTGGTATTCTAACAGACACTGGAGGTAAGACTCGTGCTTATTTTATAACTGTACTTAGCATAGTGCCTGGCACATAGTATGTGTTTAAGTGTTAAATGATCGATCAATTGAATAATAGACACAGCATGAAGTAAACAAAGAATTCTGGATTTGGAATCAAAAGTTCTGCCTTTGACACATTAGTGGTATAATTCTGAGTTAGTCATTAAACTTTTCTGTGCCTTAGTATAATATAATTGGGTTTGTTCTGGTTTGGTTTACTCACTAGGTATAGGTTATAATAATAATACTTTTCAACAGTTGATTCTTCAAGGTTGCAATGTGATCATAATCTTTTTGATTGCCAATCAGAACTAACCAGACTTCTTCTACAGAGAGCTGAGGAGGAGAACCTTTACCAAAACTTTGGGATATTTCCTAGTGGAGCTTTTCTCACTTGCCATGATTTATATATGCTCTAACCTGAAGAGTGGATGCTTATATTTTTCTCTCAAGCCTTTTCTTTGAAAATACTGCATAATTTTACAACTGCTGAGCAGAAGGCAGCAGTTAGTAAAGTCATTCCTTTGCTGTTAGTGTTAATCATTGTGCAGAAATACCACTTCTGTGAGGTGCCAGACATCCGTACCTCATTAATAAACTGCGGGTTGGTGTTTAACCTGTACTGCACATGTAAAACTCTGTAGCAGTAAGCATTTTCACATGGGAAGCTGAGTTTTCAGGAATATGTTGTGGTTATGCCAGCCCTGTCAAGTTTTTTAAAGTCATTCTTTAAAGAAAGAGTCTAATAGTTTTGCCCACATTTCCACAAAAAAAAATGCTACAAAAAATTGGGGGAAAAAAAGAAAATTATGCTACAACAGCTTGAAAAAATTAGTATTCATAGTGCAGGAGAATAAGTCACAGCAGAATCAAAAATTTATGTCCTTCTTGATTTATAGCAAATATATTGAGCCAAGATTCTACCCTATTCTAATAACACAAAGTCACCTACCATGGATAAAAGTAGTATACCTCAGAAGAATTTCAGAAATATCTTTACAATTTACCCTAAAAATTTTGTTGTTGGTCAGTCATGTTCAGCCTTTAGTGATCCCATGAACCATAATGTCCATGTATTTTCTTTGGCAAAGATACCAGAGTAGTTTGCCATTTCCTTGAATTAAAACCAACAGGTTAAGTGACTTGTCCACTTGAGGAAAGAGTTGAACTCAGATCTTCCTGATTCCAAGTCCAATGTGCTATCCATTGAGCCACTTACTTGCACCAAGACTTTGCTTGCTTTTATGTGTCAGAAGTATGAACTGTGGATTGCTAATTTTCAAAGAATTAGAATAAAATACACTCATCACAACAAAGAATATGCTCATAACTTTTTTTTTAACTCAAGGGATTTCACTATTTTTCATTGTTTTAAGTCAATCTTTTTGCACTATAGACATGAAATTTGTTGAAACTCCAAGTGACTATGTAGCATAGCCTGAAAGTTGTTGTTGTTTATTTTTAAATAAATCCTAGATATTAGGTTGCCATTTTTTTTCTCTTTCTATAGAAATATGAGAGAAAGAGATCAAGTTTGAAAAATTTTTGGTTTCTTTTTTTTTAATTAAAAATAGTTTTATCCCAATAAAGTATTACTAGAACTCTCTTGACAAATCAGTGCTAACTTTATGCATAACTTTTTGTGAAGCAATTGAGTTTAAGTGACTTACCCAGGGTCACACAGCTGGTAAATGTTAAAGTGTCTGAGATCAGAGATGAATTCAAATATTCCTGGCTTCAGGGCTAGTGCTCTATCCATTGTACCATCTAGCTATCCCTATAAATTGTTTTCTTTTTTAAAAAATGCTTTGAGAAATCTGACTACATCTTTGGTGGCATATACTGTGTATGTGTGTGGGGGAAAATGTATATTTTTCTCTTTCTCTTTAATATATATACCTCCAATCACCTGAATAAGTAGGTCAATGGGTAGATTAACTAGGAATATAATGAAATATGTGTGTTTGCTTTCTTTTTCCTCTAGGCATATTATATACACACATACACATTTTTGTATATAGTATGCATTTTTTTTTGTGTGTGTATATATATATATATGTAGCCATATATGTGAGAATCTTCCTTGGTACAGCTGCATTGATTAGTCTTACCTTGTAAGAACTTATCCATGTTGCCTGGCATTTCCTTAGAGAAATAGCTGGATTCTGGTCCAAATTTGTTCTCCCCCTCCTCCCCAACTCCCTCACTACTGAACATTTTGTCTACAGAGACAAATTCTTTTGCTGCTAAATTTGGCCTTAGCTTGGATGGAGATGACTATAACAGAGGGCATTCTTAGGACTAAACTCCCTTCAAGAATTCAAATTTAGTTAACATGGGATCTGAAGGGAAGAAGGACCCTTTGAGTTGCTTTAAAATCCTTTGGTTAATGTTCATAAATTATCAGGCCCACCAATGACAGATGTACTAGCTTAAATACTAACATTTGTTTTGACTTTTAAGTCAAATTTTACATGTTTCTTTCTCTAGAGTAGATATGCTTGAAGAAGTATGCTATATCAAGAACATGGAAGTTGCAATCAGAAGAATCAGGTTTTAAATATAGGTTGTGATGAGTATTATATGTGTGACCTTAGGTAAATAATTTTACTTGTTTGGGCCTCAGTTTATGCATCTTCAAAATTGGATTTCTAGCTCTAAACCTACGACTGTATGACGTTATATCTTCTGACAGTCATATATTCAGACATCATGCACTTAAGATGCTTTGAAATGCAACAAAAATGTGAAGCCAAGGCTAATATTTTTAAAGTTTAAAATAACATATCTGCCCTGTATTTTTGATTTTTAAAAAGTCACACATGCAAATCCACTTACAGTTTGGATCCTTTTGGTCTTTGTTCCATGGGATTCATTTATTTTGATGTGCATAAATAACTTATTCTTGCTGTATTGTGTTACTAGCATCCTTGAGACATTTAAAAATGTGTTTTCCTTTCTTACACTTCTCTGATTTACATGTTTTGCTCACATTTTCTGCCTTAAGCATCTTAACATGTTAAATGTTGGTTACCACATTAAGATTTATTGAAACAAATTTATTTTGTCTTGACAAAGATGTTCATTGGATTCATACTTAGGGATAGCAATTGTTACATGCTTTCTCTTTCAATATTTTATTCTCTCTTTATCTCACTCTTTTCTTCTCTTTCAATCTTTCCTTCTCCGTCTTCCTCTCTCCCTCTTACTTTCTCTATCTTTTTCCTTCCCCCATTCACTTGAATAGTTGTTTTCGTAGAATCTGATAAAATATGCTTTCTTTTCAGAGTTCTTTTCAGAGAAGGATTGCTTTCTCAGGCTCAACAAGACAGACACATACAACATATAAGACCACAGATTTAGAGCTACAAAGCCAATGAATCCAAATCCCTGGTTTTATAGGTGAGGAAATGGAGGCATTTCAAGATTAAATGACTTTTCCGATGCCACACTGTTAATACATGATCAAGGTAGAATTTGAACCTAGGTTTTCATGATATAAATCAAGTAACCTATCCATTATGCTATGCTGTGAGAAAGATGGTCACATAAGAAGCAATAGCTCTAGCCATTTCAAGTGTGATGCCCTGCATTGAAGAGAACCCTGTCAGTTTTAGTGTCCTGTACTCTCCCTGTTTAGATCTCTGAACAAAGAAAAATATAGCCTGGAACATGTTCTATATTAAGTAGTATATTACTAAAGGTTTTAATTGTAATTTCATGATTTATTTGGGGTTTAGAACTTTCTATCTTGAGTCATACATGGAAATAGAAGGAGTTATTATTATACTGGAATCACAGGATTTCTTTTTCATTCTGAATCATGCCTAGCTGAACAGAGCCCAAAGTGGGACTTCCTTTGATTTTAAAGGTGCAATGGATAAGTCAGCTCCATTAGATGTGATAAAAGCTGAATGGTGGTTTCCTTAAGTAGTACAGCTTCTTTTATAGAGCACTATGCATGCAAGGGTGAGAAAGCAGCTTTCTGTTCATGTTTACATAGTGTCAGCCTAGTTATGGATGATATTGGATAGAAGTGCTATCATATAGATATAAATATACATGTACACATGCATGTAAGTGACCAGAGAATGTTGACAAAAAAGGATCCAGACATTGAACCACTGGCTGTCAGACATATCAGGCACTACCATCAGAATTAGTCTTTAGCTAGAGACTACAAAGGGCAGAGCACTGAGCCTGGATTTAGGAAGACCTTAGTTCCAATATAGCCTGAGACACTTACTTGATCTATGATGCAGAGCATGTCACTTAATCTCTATCTGCTTTAGTTTCATCATCTGTCAACAGATGACAATGATGGCACTATCTCACAGAATTGTTGTGGAGATCAAATGGGATAATATTTGTAAAATGTTTAACAGTGTCGCACACAAAGTAGATGCTTAAAAATCCTTCCTTTCCCCGCTTCCCCTCCCCTCTTTCCTCTCTTCTCCTCTCTTTTCTTTTCCTTGAATCTAAATGGACATTTCATTATAGTTTCTAGATCATTCGTAACTGCTATTTTATTGAAGAAGAACCCCTAGCCTCCTTCTTGATGCTTCTAGGCAACCTTTTATAAATTTAGTATAGTAATCTTAAAAGTATGATGAGACGATAAAATTTACATAGAGAAGAAAAATGAGAAATCATTAAGGCTAACCTTATTTTACCATGTGAGGGGGCTGAGGTCCTAAGATGGAAAAATATTTGTCCAAAGTTATAAAAGTGGTAGGGAAGGAAGACACTGAAAAGCAGCAATAAAAAAAGAAAACTTATTATTTAGTTATATATACATACAATATCACCTGAATAATATTAATGTTAAAAAGATGAGCCATTGTTTTATAGTCAAGTTGGTATCACTTAAAGAATTTGAAATTTTCCCAAAGGCAATCCAGCTGGCTTTCTTTCTTCTTTTCAGTTCTGAGCCTAGTTCATTGTTCATTTCCTCTGTCTGTCCAAGATGTACATACTGATGAATAAGTAAGCATCCTGTTGATCCAACTTCATGTCATAGTCTGGAAATAGGCATTTATTAGACCAGACTTTTGAGTCTGATTATGAATCTCATTCAGAAGATTTTTATGATGTTTAGAGATTTGATACAATTTGGGGCAATGTCATCTTCAGAGAACAATTGGAAGACCTCACTGTTTATGAGGAATTTCTTTCCTTGGGCCCTGCTAGACAACCTTCATGTTTCTTCCTATTTAATACTTCACTTGATATTAATAGTCAAAAGTTCAAGAAGCAAAATTAATTTTATAGTTAAATCTCTCAAGGACTGTCATATTATTTTAGTGTAAATAGCTACTTTTCTGACAAAGAGCCTAAAAAGTGTTAGTTTGATTTATAAAATCAAATGCTTTTTGTAGTGTGCAAATAAATGGGATATTATTTTCTTTGTTGTTTATTACTTGTGTGACTCTAAAGATATAGTCTCTTGAAGAATGTGGTTTGTGAAATATTACTTATTCCCTTAGGAAAGACCTTTATCAAAAATGACTTCAATATATACAGGTTGTTGTTGTTGTTGTTGGTGGTGGTGGTGGTGGTGTGTGTGTGTGTGTGTGTGTGTGTGTGATGTATGCATATGTGTATATATGTATATATCATCTTCTCTTCTTTCAGGTACAGTGATAACTAGTCTTTCAATGTCCTCAAAATTGTTTCACCTCCAACTTGAACTTAAAAGAATATTTCTAGTTTCTAGTTTAAAATTGATTTATCCATATAAGGAAAGATAAAAGATCAACTTTTCCTCCAAGCCAGTGACATTAGTGAATTTATGCACTATAATTTTTTTCTAACATATGCAATAAAGCTTAAATATAAGTAAAATTTTCAATAGAGCATAGAAGTAAACATTATCTTATATATTTTCTATTTTAAAATGTAGTATAAGGTATGAACTAACTAGCTTTGTTTTATGGTATAGCTAGAAATAACTGATAGAATCACAGAGTAAATTTTTTAAGCTGGAAGGGATCTTAGAAACCACCTAATAATTCAACATTGTCATTTTAAAGATGAGGAAATTGATTAAAAGAACAAAACAAAGAAGCACTATATGTGAGACTTAAGAGTTTAGTTGGAACAATCTACTTATAAAGTAGATTTTTTGATTTTAACTCTTATTTTTTTTCAATGAGGCAACTGTAAAGATTAATCATCTTCTTTCTTATGTTAATGGAAGAAGTGAAATTTTTGCTTTTTTTCTAAGGAAGATACACTGGCTTTGGAGAGAAGAATTATAGAATTTAGGAGGTGGCACCATAGTGATTAATAAATTAAATGAATGTGATACAATACTACCTACAGACCCACAGAGGATTTGTGATCTGATAATCATCTAAGTTAAAGCTGAAGGAAATTGAAAGTTCAAATGCAATGAGTATTTTAGAAGCAATTTTACCTTTCTAAAATAGCATTAGGAAGCTCAGTGGTGCTGTGGATAGTGTGTCAGGTTTGGAGTGAGCAAGACTGAGTACAAATCTTACTTTAGGTGCTAATATTACCTCTGTGTACCTGGGCAAGTCACTTACCTCTGTTTGTCTCAGTTTCCTCATATGTAAAATGAGCTGGAGAAAGAAATGACAAATTTCCATTGTCTTTGTCAAGAAAACCTATCAAGAGTCAGAAATGATTGAAATGCCTAAACAACAATAAAACACAGATCTAAGTTATTTTAACCAAATTTTAATAGTTATTTTAATCAACTTTTCAATCCTTAAAGTACCATATAAATATGAAAGTATTAGTATGTTGACAATAGGAATGTTAATTCTCTGAACTGAATATAGCATTATATATACTCTTTTTTTCTAGTTCCTTTGTTTTACTTTCTCCTTTTTATTCTTTCTTTTTTTCCCTCTTTTGAGGTGGGATAATTGATGAAGCTCTATTCAAACTAATGATTTCATAGATTTGGGGAAATCCCAGTAGAGGAACTCCTTGCATTGATACAGATGAATAACTGATCTTTCATTTATGGTCTTAGAAAATTACCTGAAGCCATGAGAGGTTAAGAAACTTCTCTGGAGTTCACATAACAATATGTGTCAAAAATGGGTCTTCCTGATTCTCAAGCCTTTCCTCAGTTCACTGGACCATACTTTTACTTTATCTTTTAATAATTGCTTTTTAAAAATTGTGCTGCATGAAAGAGTTGTTTTTTGCTTCTTTGGGTCTCTGTTTCTTAACTTGGCTTTTGTTCTAGTCACATTTTCCTTCATGGTAAGATAAAATGCTAGAGTTATACTTGATATCAAGCTTTTCCTTCTTAATCCAGGGTGACACAGAATGACATATCAAATATGTATCCATTTGACTAGTATTTTTTGTAGTTGTAGGTTTTGGAGTTGGGATGTCATAATAAGATAGAAAGTATTAGAAGTACTGAAGAATTGTTTCCTATTTCTCCATGTTTGATGTTAGCTTATTGTAAAACTTACGGATAGTGGCTAAGTCACATCTGTGAGTGAGAGGAATAACTGCCCATCGAAGGGGAAATTGTCTTCTTAAGAATCCTCTGATATATTTCAGTTTCCATATGCATAACTGTTGGAAAGGGTGATAATGGAAATAGCATTTGTTTGCTTTGGGGATGTATGGTAGTGTCATAATTTGATGAGTTGTTAGCTAATTGTTACAGTTCAATTTTCCTTCAAGTGATGCTGTCATAAGTCTTGAAAGTTACTAACCAAAGGTGGAGCTTCAACAGCTGTCAGCTCCAAGATATCAGTAGAAAATTATTGTTGTTATTAATATTTCTTATTAAAGTAGTGGAAATTGCATGAGACAGACTTATCATTCATACTTTGATTTTAATGGGTTAGCTTTTGTAATTTAAAGAATCATTACTTATACTCACTTTCATTTATTTCTCCTGGGGATCAGTGATGTCTCTATTTCAATCCTAAGAAAACTAAACTTTAAGAATGATCAAAGTCAGTCAGTTAACATGCATTCATTAAATGCCTACTATGTGCCAGGCACTATGCTAAATACTGGGAGTACAAAAGAAAAAGCTCCTGTCATCAAAGAGTGAAATCATTCTAAACAAGTCAAAGAAAGGAGTAAATTCTCTTAGATATCAGGGTTATTGCTTGCTTCTAAATGGTCTTCACCCATGTCATGAGGGAATAAGAGAAAGGAGATGCTGTTTTCTGCCTAAATAAAAATCCATGATGATAATTTCTTACATAGAAAACTTGAACAACAAACTCTTAAATAAACCAATACTATCAAAATGTATACTTCCTTAGTATTTATTGTTGTATCTTCAGATCATTTTATTAAGTGACGTCCATTCCCCTTAATTTCATTTGTGTTCTGAAGAGGAAGAATGATTTTTCTCTCCTTGATGAATAAGCAATTATTGTACAATTTAATAGATATGAAATGTGCTCTCTTAACAAAGAACTTCTATCTTCTCACCAAATGGCAAATTAGCACAATTTATTATAATTTACCTAAAACAATAATAATAACAAGCATTAATAATAATATTTGATGGTTCTTTATGGTGAACAAAATGCTTTATTTATATGTAGCACTTTCATGAACTGTCAGGCTGAGCCCCCACTACATGGGAGCTTTTCTCTCAGACTTGAGGATTTCTCCAAAGGAGTATCCCTTTATCAAAGATCCACAGAAGAAAATGAAGCTGGAAGTATTTTAAAACCTTTGATTGGCTGATCAGTTTGATATCTATATTCTCTTTTGATAAAGGTATCCTAATTACTATTTTTTAGTTACTTTTAATGAGTTTTTGTGTTTGTTAAATAAATTGCACAAACTACCCATAATAACATTTTTATAGGTGAGACATACGAAATATAAAAACAATGAAATGCATATGAATTTAGCTTAGTCTGAGCTCATATGAAGTCAGTGAATCAGAAAACTTTTTAACACTTAATACAACTTTTTAATGTATTTTCTTTGAGTGTGTGTAGCTGTTTTGTTTTGTTTTTAACATAGAACTTAAATGGATATTTTCCATGTACTGATCAGTATAGGGGCGGTAGGTAGCACAGCGGATAGAGTGCTAGGTCTTGACTCAGGAAGACTCATCTTTCTGAATTCAAATTCAGCTTCAGGTACTTACTAGCTGTGTAACCATAAGCACTTAGCCCTATTTGTCTCAGTTTCCTCATTTGTAAAATGAGCTAGATGGGGAAATGGCATACAATTCCAGTATCTCTGCAAAGAAAACCTCAAATTGGGTCACAGGGACATAACTGACAAATAACTGAACAAACTGATTAGTATTGGCTCAGGCTCTGTGGAAATGATGACTGAAGATAAGATCTAGTTGTTAAAATAGAACCAATCACCCACTCACCCTGATATGTTCTTTGGACTATTTTTGAATGACAGACTATGTAATTCATCTCTAGCTAATTTGTAATCTCCTGTTTTATGTTTTATATTTTTTATCTGAGAATTACAAGGTATAGAACTATTTATTTAAAAATCTATGCTATTTTTACAAGTTTTTAAAAGAAGACAAATTATATTTAGAACCACATGGACCAGTTATTCATATTTTTAATGTTTAAGTGCTCTTGTATTTTTCCTATTCCTACTTAATCTTTCTTGGGAAATTCCCTGTGGAAAAAGAACCCTACATCTGGGTCCTTTCTCTCTGCTTCTCAGAAGGAGGAGTTTATCATTGTCTGGTTCTAAACTTCTTGAATGTATTTCAAGTTATATGATAGTTATATGCTCTATTCCCTTTCCCTCTGGATCAAGTACTGGGCTTGGAGAAAGAAGACCCATTCACTTCCCATCTCAAACATTTATTAGTTGTGTGACCCAAGGCAAATCATTTAATCTTTACCTGGCTCAGTTTCCATAGCTGTACAATGGAGATAATAATAACATTTAACTCCCTGACTTGTTGTGAGGATCAAATGAAAAATTCTTAGCAGAGTGCCTGGGATATAATGGCAACCTGAAAAATACTTAGTCCTTTCCCTTTCTTAGACTTGACATGAGATGGCAGAGTTATATGACTAGCATTCCTTAGTTTGCAAGCACTGACAATATTGGAGCATCTTCTTGTTGGTAATTCATATTCATTGGTTCATATGTTTAAATGGATTATTGCAATCCCACTAGTAAGGTACATATATAAATCTGTAGGCTTGTTTGCAAAGCCCTTAATATTTTTCCCTTTTATCTATTATCCTCTCCATTCCTCCATATTTGGTACATGCTTTTCCATTTATGGAACCACAATAAAATAAATTAATTGCTCCTAGAAAGAATTGGGGCAGTCTCTTCCTCTATGGTTCCACTCCCCATTCCTTTATGTATAGGAAAGAATGCACAAATTCTTCCCTCAGAACAGTAACTCTAATGGTACCATTTAAAAAAAAATTCTAGTAGTACTTTTTTGATCTAAAAGCATTAATTCATCTTCCAAAAAATCTACTTTGCTCTAGTTAAGAAGGAGTTTACTCATTGATTAGTTGGATATTTCATTATTTGATTAATAGGAAAAATTTATAGAATTTTTAGTGACAAGTCTGTTTTATCACAATGACTTTTCTGTCACTTATCTTGCTAAATCAATCACTTTTATTATGTCTATTATACTAATCACTTATGCTACACAATAGGAGACCAAAAGTATAAAAAGACCTTGCCTTCAATGAACTTATACTTCCTAATATTTCCCTTACCAAATCAACATCATCAAGTTTTTGAATGCTAACATTTGAGCATATGCCAAAATACAAAGCATATGAAACCTGAAGATGAGCTCTCCAACTCTAAATCACTTAGAAAGAAGGAAACTACATAAGAAAATATATTTATCACGAACCAATAAAAAGTTATATTTTTGTACTTAAAAAAATTATTTTCTTGGTGTGTATGTTTATTTACTGAGACCTAAAATTTCATAGACATAGTAAGTATCTAGATGAGGAAATCCTTCTCATCAAAGCATATTTGCAACTACTTTGCCACTTAGAGTTTTAGAAAGTTTCCTGGGGCAAAGTGAGACTTTTCCTAGTCTCACACAACTATGGGTCAGAGATAGGAAATGGTACTTGAACCTAAGTCATCCTTATTCTGAAACTGGTTCTTTATCCAAGAATACTTTTTCACTGATTAGATCATTCATTAGCTGCCTTGCTGCCTGTACCAAAAGCCTTAACTCTTTCAGTACCAAGAATACCCAACCTTGTACCTGCAATGTCTTGCCTGATGAGTGCTTCATGTGTACCTCTATATCATTATAGCTCTCATACTAGCATTGTCTCATTTTACACCACTGACATTTTATCATCATATCAGCTGCTTCAGAGTCATGAATATACCTTGTCTCTCTTTTTGCTTTTCCATATCTGGAACCACACAATAAAATCAGTCCATTGCTACTAGAAAAGAAAGGGTCAATCTATTCCCCTATGGCTCTACTCCCCATTCTTGTAACTTTACAAATCAAAATGTTTTTGCTTAGTGAAATTATGTGTGTATGTATATAAACAAATACATAAATATACATGTGAGCTTATGTATACACATATGTATTTTATCTTCTTGGAATACAAGTACTTTCAGAGCAGGGACCATTTTGGTTTTGTTTTGTATCCTTAATTTGTGCTTGGCACAAAGCATTTAATAAATGCTTTTTTCATTCATTTATTCACATATTATTTGTATTTTCCTTAATAGTAGTCTTGTCTAAAATATTGAAATCATTAGTGTGCTTAGAACTAGACATCGATTCCAGGTAGCAGTCTCTCTCCAGTCAGTGATTCTAATGAATTTCCAACCTCTTGTTGTTCTATTACAATGTTATTTGTCAAGTTCATCTTTCCTCATTTCATTATTGACATCAGGTGCTTTTAACATGTAGCAACAAAACACTAATCACTTAACTCCCTAAAATAAATTGTCTGCCTCTATTTCTCTGCTGAATCTGCCTTCTCTAATGTTACCTCCTCCCTGCAATATCAGGTAATTTTTTTAGGTACCATATTCCTAATTTTTTGTAACTATTTTTGGTCATTCCTTTACTTTTTTTCTTTTGACTTTGATGAAGCTGTACTTTCCTTGTCCTCTCTCTTTTCTTAACAATTCTTTCTATATTTCCTTTACTGGTTCTTCCCAATCCTCATAGTTGACATTCCCCAAAGCTTTATCCTCAGCTTTCTGTTCTTTTCTCTCTTTATGCTTTTAATGAATTTATTTATACTCAGACTTAAACTGTTATGTCTGTGAATGACATATACATAGATATATGTTTATATATCTATATATGTACACATGCATAATACATATACACATATGCATATATATTTCCAACCCAAACATTGCTTAGATCTCATATTTCCAACTGTCCATAATACATATTCATTTAACTTAATCTTCCTCAATTCAAATTCATCATGTCTAAAATGAGTTGCATTTTGCCTGAGTCAATGTAAATTAATAGTGTGAAGAAGCTACCAAAAGAAACTAATAAAATATTATGCAGAACAAACATTAATATAGAATCTAGAAATAGGCAATAACTCCTTTCTCCAATATTTTGCACATTTTAAGAGGAACATCACAGATTGGGAGTTAAGAAGGAAAGAGTATACAAAATGTTAAGAGAACTCAAAAATTATATTGTATGAAAAATGATGGAAGTAACTAGGGATATTTAGTCTGGAGAAAAGATATAATAGACATATATAGATTTATATATAGTTATAATAGATTCTTTCTCAAGTTTGAAGGATTGTCATATGAAGAAAAGTGATTAGATTGACTCTGAGATCCATGGACAAATATGCAGAAGTTATGAGAAAATTCTTCTCCCCTTTGCTAATGCTAGGTTAGGGTAAAGAAATCCCTTGGAATTTCACTCCTCACCACCTGGTTCTAGCAAATACCATCATGGAGCTTTGCTCCTCTGGCTCTGGTGACTCACATTCCATTTCAAATTTTACAAGATCACAGATATCTCCAATCTCCTTTACCTAAAATAAAGAAGAACAAAAATAAAGAAATCAATAAAAGAGGCCCGTATTCACAAACCAAATGTTGACCTCAGAGGGGGAGGGCCTGAGGCCTATCTCCTTATGTCCTTGTATTTGTCACCCAAACAGTAGCTAGCAGGAATAACACCAATAATCAAGAGCCAGGATCTGATTGAATAGGACCTTTGGAATGTACCCAAATTCTGTCTCTGCAGTCAATCAATTGGCCTGTTCCTCATCATGTGGTTACCAGACCAGAACCAGGTGCATAATGTCCTGCTGGGAGCAGGACATTTCCATTACACATTATCATGCCTTTTTTGAAGTCAGCTCTCCATTTATGTTCATGATGTATCATCCCTCCCAAATTACAGCTATCGATCTTCAAGTTGGAAGAGACCTTAGGTAGAGAATATGCCATAATTTGCTCATTTTACAAATTGAAGAAATTATAATAAGTATCTAGCATTTATATAGTTTTTGAAAGTCTACGGAATGTTGTATAAATATTTTCTTATTTTATCCTCACAACAATCCTAGGAGATAATTGCTATTGTTATTCCTATTTTCTAGAGGGAAAATTGGGACAGATAGAAAGATAGTTAAGTGATTTTCTGAGGATCACACAGATAACTATTCTCTGGGATTTGTATTTAAATCTTCCTGATTCTAGAACCAGTTTTCTAGTCACTTCCTATAATAATTGGAAGCTTGACAAAAATTATAGTTAATGTGTTATACTGTTTTCCTTGAAACCTGTGCCATTAACTAGCTGTGAAATTTTGGGGAAATCACTTTAAATACTTTTGCAGTAGTCAGTTCTCTCATATGCAAAAAAAGAAGGGATTGGGTGCAATCACTTAGGTAAAATTCCTTCTGGCCTAACATTTTGTTTTAGTGACTATGAAAAAGCTTTAAAATATTACCAGAATATTGGCTAAGAAATAGATTAGTGGATCAGTGGAAAAGGTTAGGTTCACAAGACAGAATAGTTGACTATAGCAATCTAGTGTTTGACAAACCCAAAGCCCCTAACTTCTGGGATAAGAATTCATTATTTGATAAAAACTGCTGGGATAACTGGAAATTAGTATGGCAGAAATTAGGCAAGGACCCACACTTAACACCATATACCAAGATAAGATCAAAATGGGTCCATGACCTAGGCATAAAGAATGAGATTATAAATAAATTAGAGGAACATAGGATAGTGTATCTCTCAGACTTGTGGAGGAGAAAGAAATTTGTGACCAAAGATGAACTAGAGACCATTACTGATCACAAAATAGAAAATTTTGATTACATCAAATTAAAAAGCCTTTGTACAAATAAAACTAATGCAAACAAGATTAGAAGGGAAGCAACAAACTGGGAAAACATCTTCACAGTTAAAGGTTCTGATAAAGGCCTCATTTCCAAAATATATAGAGAACTGACTCAAATTTATAAGAAATCAAGCCATTCTCCAACTGATAAATGGTCAAAGGATATGAACAGACAATTTTCAGAGGATGAAATTGAAACTATTACCACTCATATGAAAGAGTGTTCCAAATCATTATTGATCAGAGAAATGCAAATTAAGACAACTCTGAGATACCACTACACACCTGTCAGATTGGCTAAGATGACAGGAAAAAATAATGATGAATGTTGGAGGGGATGCGGGAAAACTGGGACACTGATGCATTGTTGGTGGAGTTGTGAACGAATCCAACCATTCTGGAGAGCAATCTGGAATTATGCCCAAAAAGTTATCAAATTGTGCATACCCTTTGATCCAGCAGTGTTTCTATTGGGTTTATATCCCAAAGAAATACTAAAGAAGGGAAAGGGACCTGTATGTGCCAAAATGTTTGTAGCAGCCCTGTTTGTAGTGGCTAGAAACTGGAAAATGAATGGATGCCCATCAATTGGAGAATGGCTGGGTAAATTGTGGTATATGAATGTCATGGAATATTATTGTTCTGTAAGAAATGACCAGCAGGATGAATACAAAGAGGACTGGTGAGACTTACATGAACTGATGCTAAGTGAAATAAGCAGAACCAGGAGATCATTATACACTTCGACAACGATATTGTATGAGGACATATTTTGATGGAAGTGGATTTCTTTGACAAAGAGACCTAACTGAGTTTCAATTGATAAATGACGGACAGAAGCAGCTACACCCAAAGAAAGAATACGGGGAATTGAATGTGAACTATCTGCATTTTTGTTTTTCTTCCCGGGTTATTTATACTTTCTGAATCCAATTCTCCCTGTGCAACAAGAGAACTGTTCGGTTCTGCAAACATATATTGTATCTACGATATACTGCAACATATCCAACATATATAGGATTGCTTGCCATCTAGGGGAGGGGGTGGAGGGAGGGAGGGGAAAAATCGGAACAGAAACGAGTGCAAGGGATAATGTTGTAAAAAAAATTACCCTGGCATGGATTTTGTCAATATAATTATTATTAAATAAAAATTTTTAAAAAAAAAGAAAAAGAAAGATGGAGGAATTTTGAAAAAAAATATATATTACCCGAAGCTTTGAGGATACTTGATTTCATTTCTATTTGAATTGCTGAAGCTGGATTTCATTTTATTATTGCTGTATTACATTTCTGTTTTCTTTATGTTATATTTGTATTTTTAATTTTACCTCCATGTCTTAGCCCAGGTTAAGATCTTATCTCATTTTAATTCATATTCACATCATTCTTGCTTGAGGCATTTATAATAATAAAAATATTACATGAAATTAAAACTGTCATAGAAATAGTCATTCTATTCTTACCATTTGCTACTTTTGCTAATGAAATTTTGAAGCTCCTTGTATATAAAGCAGCACCGAACTAGTTACGCTCATTTCTACATTGTTATTTAAGTTTATCTGAGATCTCATTGGTATGGGTGTTTCCTTCATTATTCTAGATCACAACCCACTCATGCCTTCTCCTCCTTTGCAAAACTTGTTCATGATTCACCTCAACCATTTCCTCTTTTCAAATTTAGCATCAAAAAAACTTCCGTTTTACTTTAGCTTGATTCTAAGACTGATTAAATTATCTTTTATAAAAAGCTTTCTAGTCTTTCAATAGATGGGCTTGTTTTAAATGTGTTTACTTGTAGCTGCACTATTTTAAAAACCAGTTTATTTTTGATATTTTGTTTCTATGCAGAAAAACCATTAATTTGTGCTAATTGTGGAAAAAAATCACTTCAAAGTGGTGAAAAATCTGAATGATAGAATTTTTCAAAGTAGCAGATGTATTACTTTCAAGTAGGTACAATTACTCAAATTAAACTAACAGCATTCCATGATAAGTATCCTTAGGAGGTCCAATTTAATTAAGATATACGAACTCTTTTTAATGAGCATATCAATTATCTTTAAATAGATACTTCTGAATTGCTTAAAAGCATCATCAAGTATTTTAAACGTTGTTCCTAACTTTTTTTACTTGCCCTAATGACCAGTTCAAGTCAACAAATATTTATATAATATCTTCTAAAGGATGATATTATATATCCAACCATTCTGGAGAGCAATTTGGAACTATGTTCAAAAAGTTACCAAACTGTGCATACTCTTTGATCCAGCAGTGTTTCTACTGGGCTTATATCCCAAAGAGATACTAAAGAAGGGAAAGGGATCTGTATGTGCACGAATGTTTGTGGCAGGTCTCTTTGTAGGGGCCAGAAACTGGAAACTGAGTGGATGCCCATCAATTGGAGAATGGCTGAATAAATTGTGGTATATGAATATTATAGAATATTATTGTTTGGTAAGAAATGACCAACAGGATGATTTCAGAAAGGCCTGGAGAGACTTACATGAACTGATGCTGAATGAAACGAGCAGGGCCAGGAGATCATTATATACTTCAACAACAATACTATATGATGACCAATTCTGATGGACCTGACCATCCTCAGCAATGAGATGAACCAAACCAGTTCCAATGGAGCAATAATGAACCGAACCAGCTACGCCCAGCAAAAGAACTCTGGGAGATGACTAAGAACCATTACATTGAATTCCCAATCCCTATATTTTTGCCTGCCTGCATTCTGGATTTCCTTCATAGGCTAATTGTACAGTATCTCAGAGTCTGATTCTTTTTGTACAGCAAAATAACTGTTTGATCATGTATATCTATTGTGTATCTAATTTATATTTTAATATATTTAACATCTACTGGTCATCCTGCCATCTAGGAGAGGGGGTGGGGGAAAGGAGGGGAAAAATTGGAACAAAAGGTTTGGCAATTGTCAATGCTGTAAAATTACCCATATATATATAACTTGTAAATAAAAGGCTAGTAAAAAAAAAATGAATAGCTCCCAAGCCAAAAAATAAAAAATAAATAAAAATAAAGGAAAATATTATGCTTTAATGCTTAAGGTAAAGAATTAAAATCAAAACAGTTTCTCCCTTCAGGAAGCTTGTATTCTACAGGGCGGGGGAGGGGGAAATAAAATAAGTGAATAAGTGCATGGAAGAGAATATACAAAATAATATCAGAGAGCGTCATTGATCTAGTGTTGGAATCGATTTAACTTAGACCCAAGGAAGTTAAGTGAGTGGTCCAAAGTTACATGGGAAATAAGCACCAAAGGTAGATTTTGAACTAGTAATATACTAATGCATTTATTACCATTAGCTTTTGAAAGCTAAAATCTTTAACAGGTCTCGGTTTGACTAAGGCTGGGTAAGAAATGAGGTGAAGGAAGAATGAGCTCTTTTGACTCATTAAAAATGAGAGAGATACACAGAAGCAGAGAGAGAGAGAGACAGAGAGAGAGAGAGAGAGAGAGAGAGAGAGACAGAGAGAGACAGAGACAGAGAGAGACAGAGACAGAGACAGACAGAGATAGACAGAGACAGAGAGAAACAATCTAGAAGAAGACCCTCAAGATTTTCTGGCCAAAACAAAAGCAATTGGCATTCACTCTGAAACAATCAGCAAAACAAAGACCAAGTGGTTAGAATAGTGGATAGAAGTATATTTGTGGGAAAAAGGGCCATGGTACAACCTTTCTTTCAAACTACATTAGTAATGAATACAATTTTAAGAGTACTGCTAACATTTTCATACAATACAAATAAATAGTTTGACCTTAATAAAGTGATTTTAATTAGTCTTTACTGTTTTCCTTATAGTTCTTCTGAATCTTTTATATCAAATTTGACATTAAATTCTGATCTTTTGTTGCAAATAACATGAAAGTCTTTCAGTTTGTCATATTTCTTTTATTTTCATTCAGTATTATACTCAACTTTGCTATTATGTTAAGGGAAACTTAAGTAATTCCTGTAAGTCCAAACTTGATGTGAATTTCTATATTATTTTTTTTAGTTTATTTTTTCCAATAGGTATGTATATAGTCAGCTGAAATGGTGAAATAGTCAACTGAAATGGTGAAAAATTATTTAAAGGAAATAGAACAAGAGTGTGCACTAGTCCATATGTATGCATATATGTTGGGGGGAAATGAGATAAGGAAGCAAATAGTCTGGCAACATTTCTTAAAAAGCTCTAGATTGTTAACTTTCCTTGGATGCTCTCCCAGAAACATATCTTTCTTTTTAAAAATATTTTATTTTTTCCAGTTACATATAAAAACAATTTTTAATGCTCACTTTATAAAATTTTGAGTATAAAGTTCTCCTTTCTTTCTTTCTTTTCCCCTCTTATTGAAAAGGCAAATAATTTGATATGAGTTATATGTGTAAAGTCATGCAAAACACATTTTCATATTAATCATGTTGTGAAGCAGCTTGGTGGTATAGTAGATAAAGTGTCAGTCCTGGAATAAGGAAGACCTGAGTTTAAATCTGGCTTCAAACATTTACTAATTGTGTGAGTCTGGGCAAGGCATTTAAACCCTGTTTGCCTCAGTTAGTATATATAGCAATGTAAGATAGACCAAAATCTGGTCTCTGAATGATGTTTTTTCAAATATTAATCAGAATCTTAGTAGTTAACACATATTCCTCCCATTTTCATTACTATCACATTTATTTAATAAAAACAAGTCTTTTTCTTTGACAAAATTTATTTTTCTCTGGCATTTTAGTCCAGTATTAATTTGCTTATTTTCTTCTAATGATATCCAAGAATATTTTATGTTCATTGCTTGATAATAAGGACAAGTCACAGGTAGACATGGGTGGGGAATATTGAACTATTTAGAAATTCATTAAATCTTCACTAAAATCATAGAAAAATATAATATTAGCTTTGTAAAAGAACTTAGATGTTGTCTTACCTGGACTCTTGCTCACTGCAAGAATACCTTCCATAGCATTTATTCATTTACTTATTCACTAATTCAACAAATATTTATTGAGTGTATACTATGTATTCCAGGTACTATGGGAAATTAAAAAAAAATTAGAGATAGTTCCTGCCTTCATGGAGTCTATACTCTAATAAGGAAAATAAAATATATACCTGAATATATACCTGAATAATGATAATATAAGAAGGAATTAAAAATGTGATAAGAAGGATTATAAACTGCATAGTCATTATATATGATTATAACATACCTGCTTTAACAGTTAAATTGATAGAGAACTCATTACCATTTGGGCAAGTCCCTTCCATCTTTGGACTCTTTCATGGTTAGGTAGCACAGTGGATAGAGTGCTAGACCTGGAATCAGGAACTAAGTTTAGATCTGGACTCAGATACTTCCTAGCTCTGTAACATTGGACAACTCTGTTTGCCTCAGTTTTGTTATCTATAAAGTGAGCTGAAGAAAGAAATAACAAATCACTCTAATATTTTTTACCAAGAAAATCCTAAAAGAAGTCACAAAGAATTAGGCAAACTGAAAAACAACTAAACAATTACAAATGGAATAGAAAGTTTTCCCTTATATTGAGTCCAAAACCACCTTCATGAAATTTCCAATCTTTACTTCTAATTCTATATTTCGAAGAAACATAGAATAAATATGTTCTGTCTTCTACACTTCTTTAGATATTTGAATACAATTATGCCCTCACTGTTTTTTCTTCTCCAATTTAAACTTCCCTAATTCCTTCAACAATTTCTTGTACTAAGATTTTTTTTAGATATTGTACTATCATGAGTACTTTCCTAGACATACTGCAATATGTAATAATGCCTTTTAAAATATGATGTTCAGAACTGAATCCCATGCCTTATAATGTAACATGACTAGTGGGATTGTTATTTTCTATAGTTTGACTTTTTTTTTTACTAATGCAGTCTATAGCTGTAGATTACATCCACTGTTGAACCAGTGCCATTCTTTTAATATATATATATATATATATATATACATATATATATATATATATATATATATAATAATTGAAATTCTCATTTTTTTTACATATACTACAATTGACAGGACTTAACTATATTGTACTTCTGTGAGTGGTTTTTTTAATTTTACACTTCTACCCTATTTAATTTCAACTTGTGATACTATTAAATACAAAAGTTGTATAATAAAAAAGTTATAGTAACATAAAACAAGGTATGCTGATAGGACAACAGGCTAAGACTGGCATTCTAATCTTGGACAACTTTTAAAGTTGTCCATACCTAGATGCACAAATCTAACTATGCAAAAATGGCTTTTCTTACCCCTTCTCTCTTATCTTGCTCACTATCCCTTATCTTGCTTACTACCTTTTTTCATTCATCTCTCTAGCAGGAAAAAAATGTGGCTTGTTGTATGGAGAGCCAGATTTGAAAATAGGAAGATCTGAGGTCAAGTCTTGCCAGTTATGCATACTAGCAATGGGATCTTTGCTAAATCATTTAGATATAATCTAGAGGCATCTCTTCAGCACTAGAGTTGCAGAAGAGATGCTATCTTACATTCGTAGAAGGAGTTCCCTCACCTGGAAGGTCTCTATGCCAGTAAAATTGTAAGTGTAGCCCCTGTCCCCTACCTAGAAGTTATATCTACCTAAATATTTCTGATAATGTCTTTGTTTCCAATTTAAGACCTGAAATTGGGAGTTTAGTCTTTTTTTTCCCCAGCTAACATTAAGCTTGTTGACTCTTAGGAATGATGAGTCTTTTAAGTCTAAATTAGCTAGACTTGTATCGTGAATATAATTGTTTGAAAGTCTTTCATGTTATTAGTTTCAATAATGTGTCCTTTGATGATTTGGATGGGTGATGAACACATGGTGCCATCTTTCATTCTTTAGTGACTTCTGTTGTGTAAACTAGCTTATGGCCAAATGCTCAGTCAGCCTGGAATTAATTAGCAGATTCCCTCATTGTATGTGAAATGCACTGTTAGGGACATCTTCAGTTTCTAAAAAGACAAGAAGAGCCTTTGGGCTATATTATTTCAGTATCCTAATAATTATACATTTAATTTTAAATGATGATTGATATTCATAAAAAGGTTCCTTTGGCCCAAGAACTCCATTAAAAGTACACATAAAGAGTTCATTTATCTTAACTGCAATTTATTTCAAGCTATAATTGCTGTTGGAGAAGATAGGGTTGTAAGTATAAAGCACATATAACCAGACATGGTTACACGAGACCTTAGTATGCAAGGTTCTCATAGACACTGAGGAAGATTGGACTGTTGAACATGTCTCTCAATGGACAGATGCTAAAAGCCCCAAGACAAAAAGGGGTAGTTCCTTCCTGGGACCTGCATGGCACATGGATCTCACTTTCAACCTGAGACAAATAATAGTCAATAGTGTCATAACTAAAATTTCAAAGGATATCAGAGGCCATTTAGTCTAACCCCTTCATTTTACAGATAAAGAAACTGAGGCCAAAAAGTCCAAAACAGAGTCCAACTCATTTACTAATGATACTCACGATATTAATAAGGATCTAAAATATATAACTTTAAACATCAACTTTTGATGACATTATAGGGACTGTTAATAATGATTTCAGAGGAGCATCATTTGGGAATTTGGACTTCTTGGATTCAAAACTATACAGTTCATCAGACAATAAACCTAGAGCTGGAAGGGCTCATCTGCTCATTGGTATTCAGTCATTGATCTAGTTCTGGAAGAATTTGATCCCCTCATTTTACAGATAAGGAAACTGAGACTCGGGAAACTTAAAGGACTTCTCCAGATTACCTGTAGTAAGCATCAGAGATAAGATTTCAATCCAGGTCCTTTAACTTCAGAAAACACACTTTCCCTTGAACTACAATGAATGATCTTCAGATCATAGTTATTCTGCCTATTGCTGAAACTGAGTTTTTTTAGTTTTTCAAACCCTAACTTTACTCAAGAGAAAATGAAAAGAATAATTACATAATAATGACACAATTATTTTTAAAATTTATATGGAACTTTAAGGCTTTCAAAAAGCACTTAAAGCTATGTCCCACATTTTATTCTCACAAATCTATGAAATACATATGAGGAAACTGTGAGGGAGTCAGAAGTTTAAGTGACTTGTGAAGCAAGATTTGAACTGTGGTCCTCCTGATTCCAGGTCCAATGCTCTATCCATTGCTACCAAGATGTTTCTAATTTTTTTTATTTATATATACCTCATAGGGCTTTTGTCAAAATGTTGCTTTGTAAACTTTAAACCACTATAAAAATGTGAATTCTTATTATTAATTATACTCCATTGTTCTTACTCTAAGAACAAATATTTTTTGTGATGTTGAACTTGTAGATTTGTGTTTTCAAAATTCACATTTAGAAAATAGAGAGCTAGACATTAGCCACAGTTTTGTTTTAATAGCATGTACTAACCAGAAATTACATATACTTTTTTTAAAAACAGAGGTGTCACATGAGAATTAAATGCTTTGAGTAAAAAGGAATTCAATCTTCCAAAATAAAATCACTGCATGAAAATGTTTTTAGTATTAATTATGAATAATTATTCTAAAAAATCCATTCATATATGAGACAGAGAAAATGGACATGAACAATTAAACTAATTTTTATTTATAATTTTAGGTTATAATCCTATTTACTAATTGACAGATGCTAGAAACACTGTGACATGGAGGGATAATTCCCTGTCTGGACTTACCTGACAAATGGCCCTTATCTCAGTCTGAGAAAGGATACTATCAATGATAGTATCAAAAATTCTGGAATTTGGGGGAATAATTAGTCCAACCTCTTCCTTTATAGATGAGGAAACTGAAGCAAAAGGACCTAAGATGATCTACCTCCTTGTACCCATTCCTTTCTAATCCCTAATCCCTCCCACCTTATCTTGTCAGCTGGTTTAGACATAAAACTTACTCATACTGAAGATTGCTACCTTAGAAAGAGGGAAATATACAATTTTTGCTTCGAGATATGGCTCAGATATCACATTCTTGGGTCATCCTTTCTTTATGACTTAGGTCTACTTCTCTAACCCTTCCTAAAAGGAAGAGGAGAGAGGATGAGGAAAAAGAAGCTTGAGATCATACTTCTTAATATTTCAGATTTCTTCCATAAAGGAAGAAAAAGATGTTCTTCTTTATCCTATTTATACTTGTCCATGTACATTGGTAGTATTGACTATATTAGCAGTCATCTAGTTTTTTAGTGGGTTCTGATCATCTCAAGGGGAATTGTAAAGAAATTTTGCTCAATTGTCTCAGAAAGCTACTTCTTCAAAAGACCAAGTTTGTTTTCCTCTGACCTCTTCCTTTGGTTTAAGACTATTCCAAAGGCAAATACCAGATATACAGGCAGAAGCCTGCCAGCACATTCCAGAAATATGGACAGTCCTCAACATATAAACAAGTTTTCCAAAATTTCATTTGTAAGTCACTTGTTCAGAATTTAGACAAATATTTTCCATAGAAATATCATTATAAATACTATTTAGCATCATAAAATTTAGAAGTTGAAAAGATCTTGAAGATCATCAGACCCAACCCCCTTATTGTTTTCTGAACTTGAGAAATAACCAAAAAGAATGAATAGCTGCATATTACACACAGTAGAACAGAAAAAGAAGATTGTACCTAAATCTAAAGTCTCTCTTGTATATAGCTTACTTTTCCTTTTTTAGTACATAATGAGATCAAGCTATCATTTTTAGAGCTGTCCTGTTTGTCTGATCTTCTTTTTAGTTTTCCTTCTGTTTTTCTTTTCTCTCCATTAAAAAGATGCCTGAATGATCTTTTAGGTTTGTTTTTTTCCTATTTTTTGACACCCTGTTCCTAAGTTCTCTTCTGAGATATGTCTTTTCATATTTCATCTTTTGAGTCATGATTTAAAATTTTTTTTGCAATGTTCACTTTTGATTTTCTTCTTACATTGTTATAGCCATTTTATTTATGTACTATTTTCATGTCTCTGCCTACTTCACTACATGAGTTTAAAAAAGTCTTACCAAATTTCTCTGAAACCATTTACTTTATCATTCCTTACAGCACAACAATATTCCATTATATTCACATATCTTAATTTGTTTAGCCGTTTCCCAGTAGGTAAGCACCACCTTGGTTTCTAGTTCTTTGCTATTACAAAAAGAGCTGTTATAAATATTTTTCCTTGTTCTTTGATATCTTTGAACTATAGACTTAGTCTGGTCAGATCAATAAGCTTTTGCTAAGCATTTAATGTGTTTTAGGTACTTTACTGAGGAGTGGGATTACAAAGAAAGATAAAAAAATATTCTCTGCTTTCAAGAATCTCATAATCTCATGAGGGAAGACAACATATAAAACAATATGTAAACATAGACAGGATTGAATTGAAAATTTTAAAGGAAAGGCAATAAAATTATGGAGTCCTGGAAGATCCAAAGTATAAGGGAAACAAAGTGGTTACATGAGGAAGATGTTATAAGAACAGAGTCAATAGGACTTGACAACTGATTGGATATGAGGCCAGTGAGAAACTGAGGCATCACGTTTATGAGCTTTGATGACTAAGAGTGTGATGATAACTTTTACAGTATTAAGAAAGTTGGGAAAGTAAGAGAGCTTGAAAGTCTTGGTGGTCTTACCTGATCAAATGATACATACAGCTTAATGACTTTTTAAGCATGATTGCAAATAGCTTTCCTGATTTACTGGATCATTTCACAGCTTCACTAATAATACATTACTATCCATGTTTCCCTACAACTCTTAGAACGATTGTTATTTATATATTTTAATTGTTTTGGTCATCTTTGCCAATATGATGAATGAAAGTGGAAATCATTGTGCCTTTAATTTGCATTTCCCTAGTTATTAATTATTTGGACATTTTTCATGTTTTTGTTGATAGCTTGCATTTCTTTTTTTTGAACACTACCTGCTCATGTTCTTTAATCATTATCTAGACTCTTTTTCTTTTAAATTTGAATCAATTACTTATATATTTTGGATATAACATTTATCAGAAAACCTTCCTGCAAAGATTTTTACCTCAGTTATTTGTTTCCTTTCTAATTTTAACTGTATTGGTTTTATTTAAGAACTTTTTAATAATATGCAATCAAAATTGTCCATTTTAATCTTCTGTGATCTTCTCTACCACTGTTTTATTCATGAATTCTTCCTTTACCCATAGATTTGAGTAGTAATTGATTCCTTGTTCCTCTAATTTGTTTAAGTTGTGACCTTTCATATCTAGGTCATTTAGTTATTTGGAGGTTATCTTGATGAATGTATGACATTTAAGCCTAATTTCTGCCAGGCTATTGTCCAATTTTCCCAGAAATTTTTGTCAAATGGTGAGTCCTTCCCTCAGTAACTGGGGTCTTTAAGTTTATCAAATACTGATACTCTTTTTTTTTTAAATTGAGAGCAGTGTGGTGTAGTAGATGAAGAGCTGATCTTGGAGTCACTAAGACCTATGTTCAAGTCTCACTTTTGACATCTATAGCTGTATGACCATGGCAAGTGAATTTACCTTTCAGTGTCTCAGACAGCTAAGAAAAATTATAAATAAGTTCCAATCTTCATTGTTGGAGAGTTTCTGCATGGGGAAATCCCACACCAATAAATCACAAATCTTTTCTTTCTCAAAAGAAATATTATTACCTTCCTGAGGCAGCTCTTTCCATTTTGGGCTGCTGTAATAGTTAGCAATCTTTTCTTTACATAAGAGTTGAAATCTATCCCTCAACCACTTATGTTAGATTCAACTTATTAGTTCATTTGATCAGAGTTTTTTGCTGGTAAACCCACACTGTCAAATTAAATTCCTGTGTGGTTTGATTAGAATACTAAGATAACCTGAACCACAGGCTTTATTCTCACTCACCAGTGTGTCATGAAAGATAGTAGAGGACTCAGAGCAATCCCTTCTCTATCAAAATATTTAAATCCTTTACCTTATTGATGAAGAATATCAATATAAGAAACTAGCATATTATTATTTAAAAACGTATGCATATAATTTCATATGGACTTTCTAAATGAGGACTGGGAGTGGGGATAAGGGAGAGAATCTAAAACTCAAAAAATTTAAAAACAAATATAAAAATTGTTTTAAATGTAACTGGGCAAAATATTAAATAAATAATTTTTTAAAACTCATGCATATTAAGTCATTGAGATAATTGTGAATTAAAGTGCTCTGCTTAGTTCCTACCTCAAGTAGTGAAGGAATATCTGATTTTTCTTGAGAAATACTTGTTATTTCTTGAACATGATTTTAAGTAACCTTTATGTTGCTACTTAGTATCTTGAGCATACTGAAAGCTGGACTCTTCATTTAGGCTTTCAATGTTAACTCATATTTTAGTATTTAATCAGAACTTTTAATACATAAAAAGGCAACATTTTTCTTTACCTCTTGTTATAGACGCTTTACTCCTACTGAGAAAGTCTGAAAACTTTTGTCTATGATGCTTTCTACCACTTCCTTTTCCCAGCCATATTTATTCAACATTTGGGGGTTTTGTTGCAACATATATACCCGTAGAGTACAATCTCAGCTTGTAAGGTATGGCTTTATTTATTGCAATGTTCTATATGCCTTTAGATTGTTAAAGAGATTTTAAGTGATATAAATTTCCAAGAAAATCTCAAGAAAGCTAATTTAGTCTATTTTAATAGCATAAGAAGACTGATAGAGTGTACTGTTTGTAAAGATAAAAGCATCAGATGAAGACAGTTACTTAAAAATGTGCTTAATTCAACTCCATTTGAACTTCCATTTAAAGAAGCACCCACATCAGTCATGGTCACTCCAAACCCAACTCAATCCATGATAATGGAGTACTTCTTGATTTTGTTACCTTTCACCTGTGTGGAGATCTTTTTCCCTCCTCCACCTTTTTTTTTTAAATGTACTGTCTTTCTCTTTTGGACTGTAAGTTCCTCTTGGGTCAAAAATGTTTTATTTTCTTATATTCGTATTCTCAGAGTGTAACACAGTGCCTGTTAAGTGCTTACTAAGTAAGTAAGTGCTTAGTAAGGGCTTTATGCTATCTGTCTGTTTTTCTACCTATCATCTATTTCAACAAAAACTTTTAAGTACCTACATTGCACAAGACACTGTATTGTATGCTCAGGTTATAAAGGCAGAAAATAATTAGTTCCTAGTCTCAGTGACCTTTTACTGTGATGGAAATTATAGTGTCTGAAACAATAGAAAGATCACACAAAGCTAAGACAGAGGACTTAACTGTAACAGTGGTCATTAGAGAAGATTTGGGGGGAAGGAGGAAGATTAGGTTAATATTTTAGAGACAGGAAATATAATTTCTTTGAAATATTTACTTCAGGCTGTAAAACATTAACAAAAATTTACAGTAATAGGTAATATAGTGGAGAAAGTTGTATTCTTGGAATCAGAAAGAACTGGATTCAAATCTTGCTTCTGCCACTAACTTAGATATGGGTCTAAGGTCAAGTCAGTCAGTTAGCATTCATTAAACACCTGTTCTGTGGGCTTTGGTTTCTTTATTTGTAAAATGGAAATAATGATACATCAAAGGTTTGTTGTGAGATCCAAATGATGTGTAGGCAAAATAATTTTCAAATTTTAGTATGCATTTTCAATATCATTATTATTGGGCTATGCAGAAATATAGGTTAATGTGTTTTGGGAAATGAAACAGCATTATTGATTTAATAGGATAACAGAAGTTTGTATAGTCAAAGCTGTGATTTTTTCAGTACCAATATATGGCTGTGAGAGTTGGACCATAAGGAAAGCTGAGCACTGCAGAATTAATAATTTCAAATTGTGGTGCTAGAGAAGACTTTTGAGAGTCCCTTGGATAAGGAGGTCAAATTAGACATTACTTAAAGAATTAATTCAGGCTATTCACTATAGGGTCAAATACTGAAGCTGAAGCTTAAGTACTCTGGTCCCATGATAATAAGACAGGACTCATTAGAAAAGATTCTGATATTGAGAAAGACTGAAGATAAAAGGAAAAGATTAGATAGATAGATTGTATCAGGAAAGCATCGTACATAAGCTTGGAGAGATTTTAGGAAATAGTGGAGGATATGTGCTAGTCCATGGGGTCCTAAAAAATAGAACACTTCTGGACAATCACATCAAGAATTATGGAATATTAGAACTCAATGAGATCTCTAATAATCATTTTCACCACCATTACCCCCTGACTTTATAGATAAGGAAACTAAGGACCTAGGAGAAAATAACTTTTAGAATCAACAAATCACCACTATTGATTCATTTAGGCCTGTCACCCAGTCAATTTTAAGTGTCTAAAAGTCTCTGGCCTTGAGCTTATATTCTCATAGCTTGTACTAAAAGGAAGTAAAAAAGGAGGAGTTAAGAGAGACTTTTCCCTAGACATGGTGGACAAAATTCAGAGAGTCAGTAATGGAGCCTAGAAGAGAATGAAGATGCACAAAGTTGACCTGAGCACTTTTCCTTTTCTTTTTCTTTTTTCTTTCTTTCTTTTTTTTTTTTTTTTTTTTTTTTTTTTTGCTGAGGCAATTGGGGTTGAGTGACTTGCCCAGGGTTACACAGCTAGGAAGTGTTAAGTGTCTAAGTCCACATTTGAACTGAGATCCTCCTGACTTCAGGGCTGGTGCTCCATCCACTGTACCACTTAGCTGTCCCTGAGCATTTTTCTTAAAATGGAAGTTCTGGTAGGAAAATCTAATCAAAAGAAGGGGATGAAGGGAGGGAACAAACTTCTAAGATCAGGAGCCTATGGGAGACACAGGAAATATCCAAGGTAAGAATGCTGCTTTGGCATAATTCAGCAAGTTAAGAGAATCAGGAGTGGAACTCAGAGAGGAATTTTAATATCTTAAAGGATTTTTCTGCATGAAATACAATTTAGATAAAAGGGATATATTACAACAGAAAAATAATTTTAAAGGATATTGTTCATGTAAACAATATACTTATTTAAACTAAGTGAAGGAAAGTTCATTGAATGTCTGAAAAGTCAGGATTTCATACACACACATATAGAAAAATTTCATTACTATTTAATGAGATTGTTGTGAGGATCTAATTTCAGAATTAGAAATGATTCAACTGTACATACTATTTGATCCAGCAGTGTCTCTACTGGGTCTGTATCCCAAAGAGGTCATAAAAAAGGGAAAAGGACCCACATGTGCAAAAATATTTTTAGGAATTCTTTTTGTGGTGGCAAGAAACTGAAAACTGAGTGAATGTTCATTAGTTGGGAAATGGCTGAATAAGTTATGGTATAATAGCATATTATTATCCTATAAGAAAAAATAAGCAGACTGATTTCAGAAAAGCCTGGAAAACTTACATGAACTGATGCTAAGTGTAGTGAGTAGCATCAAGAGAACATTGTACATAGTAACAGCAAGCTTATGTGATGATCAACTGTGATGGACTTGACTTTTTTCAGCAATGAGGTGATGCAAGGCAATTCCATTAGACTTGTGATGAAAAGAGTCATCTATAACCAGAGAGAGAGATCTAGGGACTGAATGTGGATCAAAGTATAGTATTTTCACCTTTTGCTGTTTGCTTGATATTTTTTTTATTTCTTGTGGTTTTTTTCTCTTTTGATCTGATTTTTCTTGTACAGCATGACAAATATGGAAATATGTTTAGAAGAATTTCACATGCTTAACCTATATCCGATTTCTTGCTGTCTTGGGGAGGAAGAAGGAGAAAAATTGGAATACAAAGTATTGCAAAGGTGAATGTTGAAAACATTCTTTGCATGTATTTGGAAAAATAAAATACTACTTAAAAAAAGAAATGGTTCAGGGTCCAATTAGTTCAACTTTTATGTAACCTAAAATCCCCTCCTCATTATTCCAAAAGAGTGGTAATACAGCTTTCCCTTTAAAACATAGAATGGAGGGAAATTACCTCTCTGCCATGGAAACCCATTTCACTTTTGAACATCTCTCACCATTAGGTAATAGGTGCTTTATAAATCTTAAAGTGCTATGTGTGAGTGAATTGTTATGATTATTACAATGTATAATGAAGTAACAAATTATTGCCTGGTACAAATCTTAATATTATAGATTTGAAGCTGAAGGAACCCTTAGTGGTCATTAGTCTTATCCTTTCACTATACAGATAAGGAAATCTGGGAAGGTAGAGAGATTTGGATAGTTCAAACTTCAATCCTGAAGACATATTAGACATAACTTGTCTAAAACAGAACTCATTATCTTTCTGCCCAAACTTTCCCTTCTTCCCAACTTCTTCATTACTATCAAGGACACCACTGTCCTCCTGGTCTCTGAGACTTACAATCTCAACTTCTTATTCTTTCTCACCCTCCCATATCCAATCATTTGTCAAGTCCTTTTGAGTTTACTTTCATAACTTCTCTCATATATATCCCTGTATCTCCCCTGACACTGCCACTATCCTGATGCAGGCCCTCATCACTTTATTTCCCAACTACTGTAATAAACTGACTTCTGATTGATTGGTCTCAAACCCTCCCCACTGCAGTCCATCCTCTACTCAAATTGATCTTCCTCCTGTGTAGGTCAGATCATCTCTCACTAACATGAAACTCCAAGAGCTCTTCATTACCTCTAGCATATAGTTTCATAAGCTTCTTCATATCCTTGCTTCTTTCTACCTTTGAATTTTCTTACTTCTTACAATTTAGTGATACTGGTTTCCTTGCTGTTCCTTCCACCAGACCCTCATTCTCCTGTCTTTGTGCCTTATCACTATGTCCCCCATTTCTGGAATATTCTCTCTTCTCATATCTGTCTCTTGGCTTCTCTGGTTTCCTTTAAATCTCTGCTAAAATTCTCCCTTCTGCAAAAAAAAATTTCTCATTGCCCCTTAATGCTTCATCTCTAAAATTATCTGTAATTTAATCTTTCTGTGTCTTGCTTGTAAATAAATATTTATGTGATTTCCTCATTAGACTCTGAGCTTTTTTTTTTTAAATTAACATTTTTATTTAAAATTTTGTGTTCCAGATTCATTCCCTGCCTCTCCCCTCCATGAAATGATAAACAATCAGATATAGGTTATACATTATGTATAACATTTATGTTAATGTAAAACATTTCCATATTAGTCATTTTGTACAAGAAGACAAATAAAAGGAAAAATGAAAGAAAGTCAAAAATAGTATGCTTCAGTCTATATTCAATCAATATAAGTTCTTTCTCTAAAAATGGATAATATGTTTTATTATTAGTCCTTAGGCATTGTCTTAGATTATTGCCGAGAATAAATAGCTAAGTCATTTGCAATTCTTCATCTAACAAAATTGTTGTTTCTGTGTACAATGTTTTTCTGGTTCTGTCCATTTAACTATGCATTAGTTCATCTAAGTCTTTCCAAAGTTTTTCTGTAATTATTCTCCTTGTCATCTTTTATGGAATAATGATATTCCATTAAAGTCATGTACCCCAGCTTGTTTAGCCATTCCCCCATTAACGGCTATCACTTTGATGTACAATTCTTAGCCACCAGAAAAAAAAGAGTTGCTATAAATATTTTTGTACAAATAGGTCTTTTCCCTTTTTTTGGATGTCTTTTATATATAAATCGAGCAGTGATATTGATGAATCAAAGGATATGCACAGTTTTATAGCTCTTTAGGCATAATTCCAAATTTGAGCTCTTTTTAAAATATGAATTTTATTTTTATTTTTAATTTCACATTCTCTCCCTTCTCCCTTGCTCTCCCATTCATTGAGAAGGCAAGAAATATTATATTTAATATACATATAAAGATAATCATACTAGTCATGTTCCAAAAAAGCAGAAAAACTGCTTCAATCCGCACTCTGAGTCCATCAGTTATCTATCTGGAGGTTGGTTTTATTTTCTATCATGAGACCTTTGGAGTTATGGTGAATTGTAGAACTGATTAAAATTCCTAAGTCTTTTATCGTTGATTTCCTTACAAGATTGTGGTTACTCTGTAGATTGTTCATTTGATTCTGCTCACTTTATTTCACATCAGTTTATATAAGTCTTCCTGGGTGTTTTAAAGCCATCTCTTTCATCATTTTTTATAATGTAATAGTATCTTATCAAATTCTTATATAATAACTTGTTCAGTTATTTCTCCAGACTGACTTCTGACTTCTGTCCTTGGTTTCCCATTCTTTTTTTTTTCCTGAAGCAATTGGAATTAAATGACTTGTCCAGGGTTACACAGCTAGGACGTGTTAAGTCACATTTGAACCCAGGTCCTCCCGACTTCAGGGCTAGTCCTCTATCCACTGTGCCACCTAGATGCCCCTCCGATTCTTTATATTAGATATTTTTGTACATATGAGTCCTTTTCTTTGATGTTCATATGGTTTAGACTTAGTAGTGATAATGCTAATGTGCAGTTTTATAACATTTTAGGTGTAGTTTCAAATTTGTATAGTTCACAACTACCAACAATGCATTAGTGTTCCTATTTTCCAACATTCCCTCAAACATTTGTCATTTTCCTGTCATGGTAGCCAAACTGATATGAGATGATATCTCAGAGTTGTTTTCATTTTCATTTGTCCAGTTATTAATGATTTAGAGTATTTTAATATGACTGTTGATAACTTCTTTCTTCCTCTGAAAACTGTCTATTCATATCTCTTGACCATTTGTCAGTTGAAACAACAAAGGTTGTTTTTTCTTTATATTTTCATCAATTAGCACAGTATGTGCTATATAGTAGTTGTTTAATAAATGTTTTCTGACCTGATGTATAGATGGCCTGTTAGAGCCTTTCTGTATTTAAATCTATAACTCAATAACCTATGAGAAATATTAGAAAAGTAATAATATACTTTGGATGTATGTATCTGTATATAAGTGGTATAATTCTACAATACAATATAAATTACTTCAGGAGTATTGGAACTGTTATCTCTTTTCTTTTCATATCCAGTGCTTAACACATTGCCTAGTATAAGGTGGCATTTAGTTGATGTTGATTGACTTAAATATCAGTAAATGATGTGAAAACATTGTATCTTTTCAGAGAATGGCAGGAACAGTTTTACTTTTGTTTTTGTCTCAAGAACCTGCTTTGTATTAGTTGCTCAGATTTGGCTTGATTGATTCTTTTATTTATTTATTTATTTATTATTTTTTTTTAATTGAAGTATTTTTTATTTTCAAAACATATGCAAGGATAATTTTTTCAACACTGACCCTTGAAGAATCTTGTATTTCAATTCCCCCCCCCTTGCCCTCTCCCTCTCCCCTAGATGGCATGTAATCCAATACATGCTAAACATGGTAAAAATATGTTAAATCCAAAATAGGTATACATATTTATATAATAATCTTGCTGCACAAGAAAAAATCAGATCAAAAAGTAAAAAAAAATGAGAAAAAATAAAATTCAAGCAAACCGCAACAAAAAGAATGAAATGCTATGCTGCAATCTACCCTCAGTTCCCAATATCCTCTCTCTAGGTATAAATGGCTCTCTTCATCGCAAGATCGTTGGAAAAGACCTGAGTCATCTCATTGTTGAAAACAGCCATTTCCATCACAATTGATCATCATATAATCTTGTTGTTGCTGTGTATAATGATCTCCTGTTCTGCTCACTTCACTTAGCATCAGTTCATAGAAGTCTCTCCAGCCCTCTCTGAAATTATCCTGCTGATCATTTCTTACAGAACAATAATATTCCATAACATTCATATACCACAATTTATTCAACCATTCTCCAATTGATGGGCATTATTTCAGTTTCCAGTTTCTTCCCACAACAAAAAGGGCTGCCACAAACATTTTTGGGTCCTTTTCCCTCCTTTAAGATTCGATTGATCCTTTTTATGTCTGAAGAGATACTACCATACTATTTGGACCATACATTAATCACATTTCCTTTTTGTTACATTTGGTCTACCTTCTCTGCTACTGACATATGTCATAAATAAATCCTTTTTTCTTTTTAAACTTGCAACCAAGTGATTATTAATAACATAGTGCAGCCTGCTTATTTGCCATGCATCTTTCCTCTGGCATTTGCCTTATTTTAATTTTAATTCTTCAGTCTTCATAGGATTCTTTAATCCATTGTCCAGAAAATACAGGTGTTAAAGAAAGGCTCTTCTGGCAGCCATACTACTCTGTTGGATTCCTACAAACTGGAATACCTACAAACCATTTATTTCTTCTCCACTGCCTCAAAAATGTGCTCTATCCTAATTGATCTGGATGATATTCCTCACTCATAGGTCTGTCATAGCTTTTTTGTCCTTATAGATCTATCCCTATCTCCCTTTCTTTCCCTACTTTGAAGTCTACCTCTAGATTAACATCAGGAATGTTTCTAAGAGAAATTTTTGCTTGGTTACTGCCTATTACCTAGTTTAGACTAAATTTCCCCCAAGGCTTTGCCAGAAACAACATCCTGCTGTCAGTCATCTTACTGCTTATGGTCTGGAAACCTCAATGGAATAAAGGAAGGGATGTGACTCTCTTTATTGTGTATTTTATTATAACTTGTTGTTAATCACTATAGCTGTACACATAGTGATTGAATTCTGTGCTCTGATACTAGCACTATCCTGGTTCAGACCCTCATCATCTCAAGTCAGGAATATTACACTAGCCTTTTGAATGATCTACCTGTACCATTTTGGTACATCCTTCTTAAAGTGCAGTTCTTTCCTTGTCGACCCTGTGCCCCCACTTAATAAACTCTCCATTACTTCCAGGATCAAACTGTTTGGTATTCAGAGATGTTTACAACTTCTTTCTTTTTTGTATTTGTAGCCTTCATATAATTAACAACATTCCAATCCTCCTCCCTCCAATCTAATTCTGCATTTTTGCTGTTGTTTGTCTTTTGTTTTCCAAAAGGACCAGTGACATCTCAGATGATGTCTTAACTTGGATGTGAATTGGATATATGTAAGACACAATTGCATAAAGTCATCAGCCTCACTCTTTCTTCATAAATCATTGAAGCCCAGTGGCAGGAGAAAAGCCAGGATAACTGGGTATGGCCCGGGATGTAGTGGATAAGTTTGGGATCTTCTATGTCTGACCAAACTCTGAATGCTTCATGGCACATGCTTTTGCCAGGTGCTTCATAGCTGTGGGAACAAATCATTCTCATCCACTCATTCCACCGGGGAAGTCTGCACGTGCTTGAAGTAGACATCCCCCTAATTCACTGATGGGTATGGGGCCTGTGAATTAACCTCAATCTGAGTTAGCCTATCTGCTGAGATGATTTACTAGGATATGGTCACTATTTATGCTACAGTTTCTTGGAGTCACAGATGAGACTTGGGTGAATCAGGTGGACACTAAAGACAGATGAGCAGCCCTGAAAAGGTCTCAGCAATTCTCACACCAGAGGTGCTAGTCCTCCTGAATATTCCATTACATGGCATTGGTCTTCTTGTTATTTCTCATCTAAGACATCCCATCTTCTGACTTCTGGAATTTTCATTGGCTATCTATCCTCACTACTTGGAATGTTCTTCCTCCTCATAGCTGTCCCTGGCTTCCTTCAAGACCCATGTAAAATCCCACTTCTATAGGAAATCTCCCAATTTCTACTTATTCTAGTATCTTCCCTCTGGTGATTATCTTCATTTTGTCCCGTGTATGACTGTGTATATATGTAATACATATGTGGTTGTATTGTTTCCTCTGTCTCCTTAAAAGCTGTGACTCTGCTTTTTCTGCAGCTCCTAGCACAGTGCCTGGTATATAGAAGGTCCTTAATGTTTATTGACTGAAAGAACAAATTATTGAAATCGGTCTTACAGAAATGAATTTAATCATAGAATAATAAAAAGTAGATTAGGTTTTAAGAATTATACATTTACACCTGGAAGGGACTTCAGAGGCCATTAGCCTAATCATTTCATTTTATCAGTAAGGAAACTGAGACTGGATTATTCAATGTTACATAACCACTTAGAGGCAAAACTGGAAATTGAATCCAAGTCTTCCAAATTCTAGTATTGTACTTTTCCCACTGCATCACAGTTTTAGTTTATTTTATTTTGAACATGACTTCTGTTTACATAAGGCAAATTATAGTATTCAGTTAATTGAAACAAGTGCCTGTAAGATATGTTACTACTTTTCTTTATTGGCTATTTTTCTTGCTGAAGGATCTAGATATTCTTGGATATATGAAGTGTTCTTATGGCAAAGGATCAAAATGTTAAGGAGCTTTCTTACCTTGCTTGTACTTAAATGACTGAAAGGACCAGATGATTAATTGACCTGTGTAGCTTCCATTTTCATGAATTTTGTATACAGGTCTGGTAATTGATTTCTCTTTAACATTCATTCCAAGTTTGGGGCAGGCATCACCTTCCAGGATGGTTGACATTAATTTGAAAATATACTCCCTTTTTCATGAGCATTTGCTTCATTTCTTTCTTAAAAA
This sequence comes from Antechinus flavipes, assembly GCF_016432865.1. Taxonomy (NCBI): domain Eukaryota; kingdom Metazoa; phylum Chordata; class Mammalia; order Dasyuromorphia; family Dasyuridae; genus Antechinus; species Antechinus flavipes. The sequence goes on from NC_067398.1 coordinate 438,480,499, forward strand.
TGTGTCTTTTAGAGCTAGACATAACCTAAAAATTCAAATCGAATAAAGAAACTTAGAGTAGCATCCAGCTTCAACTGCTTTTGAAGAAAAGAGTGATATTTGACACAAAACGGTATCAGTGGGGAAGGCCACATTTAACTTTTGTTGTTTGGGTTCAGCATTGGAACAAAACCAGTTTTACTTGTCTCTTTTTGTCTGACTATGGCGCAAAGCCCAGAAGTATGAGTTTTTGCGCCAAGAGATAGTTCTAAAAATAGCACTGGGTGGGCAGGAAGATTGTTTCCTCACAAATGCAACTGGTGTGTGACAAGTACTGTGCACCAAAGCTCCCAATGGGACGGGCGGTGAAGCACTTTGCTATCCTCTCTGCCACAGACTCTGCTCCCAACTGTTGAAGTTTAGAAACATTAGCCTGTGCTAGTTTACTTTTCACTACCATTTCTAGCCAAGATGAAGTTTGCAGATCAAACAATTGTTGCCTTGCCTGCTGCTTTCTTTCTTTGGGATGTAGGAGTTTAAATATACAAACCACAATGGTGAGCTTTCAGAGAAGGGGAACAATGCATTGCTTAAGTATTGGTTATTTACAAAAGGTTTGAACCTCATATATTGTCCTGTGCCTACAGGAAGTTTAAAAGTTTTTATTGGCCACAATCTCCTGATCAAACTTTAAAAGTGGATTGCTGTTCATTTGTTCATTGGGGTTATTTTGAAGGGACTGAATAAATCTGAATAATAGACTCTGTAGAGCATATCTTAGACCTACTGGAAAAAGTAAAGCATCAAGCAGTCATTTTTCATTTTTTCCCTAAAGCCAAGCAGAGCCAAATCAGAAAAGTTTGAGTTCAGAGACCCAACCTATCCTTTCAGTCCAGCCAACTAAACCAAGTATAATTTAAAAGCTTAGAAATCACATTGCCTGAAGATTGCTGAACTGATATGGTTTGGGGTTTGGTTCCTTGATAAAGGTTAATTTTACTTCAATTTTTTTTCCTGTCTATATACATAAAATTTTGCTTGGCAGCTTGAGAGATTAAGGGTGATTGGTTTTTATGGTAAAAGCTTATTGTGCCTTAGGAGACACTTCAAAATATCCAGGGCACGGTATGTAATGAAATCATCTATGTTGAATGTATTAAAATTGAGCAATTAAACTCAGCATGCTAGTTGGTTCTAAAAACAAATACTTCCTAAAAAGAGACTAGTGACTCACAATACAATGAAGCAGTAAGAAGATTTTAAAATATCTCCCTGAAGCCCTGACATTTCCCCCAAATCCCAATTCCATATTTTCAATGGCTGGATCTACATCACCTGAATGCCCTACTGAATCTCAAAATCAGCATATTCCCTATTAAATTAGTTATCTTCCTATTTAAAAAATCCTTCATCTTTGCTTCCTGACTTTATGAAGATAACCACCATTCTCCCAACCATGTAGGCTGGCAACCTTGGGAATTATTCTTGACTTTTCCGTCCCCCTCATCCTTCACATCACATGAGTTACCAAGTCTTATCAGTTTTGTCTTTGAAATAACACTTCCATCTGTGCCCTTCTTTCACAACAGAGGTTGTTGTTGTTGTTGAATGAATGAATGAATGAATCTAGGAGGGGAAGATTTTCAAGAGTTTCTAGCCAAAGCAGAAATGATGGCTATTTATATTTAATCTAAGTCAATTAGGATTCAAACAATGACCAAATGAAGCTTGACCTAGGTCACCTTTTGGTGACCAATTAGAATCAGACTGGTTCTGGTTTGAGATTTGATCTTTAAAAAAAAAATCTAGCCAGTAAACCCCAAGATATCTTGGGAAGAAGGTTCAGAAATGCAAAAGAAGAAAAAATGCTTTTAAGAGCATCTACAAGTAAGGGTCTGATATCAACTTTATGTGGACAGAAGGAGGAAAGGAGGGAAGGGAGGAAGGAAAGAAGGAGTCTTCCAATTAACCAGTTCAAGGCCAGCTTTATTCACAGAGATTGTTGTTTGTCCTTCATTCTTGAAAAGAACCATGACATCAGGGAGGTGATGTCATGACATGCAAGTGAATTGGATTTGAGTGAGGGGGTGCTGTACAAGGTCACCTGCCTCACTTTTCACTGGGACCAGTGGCAAGATATAGATCAAGACAACTGGAGATGGCCCTGGATACAGTGGGAGACTTTGGCCTTTTTAATCTAAAGTCTTCAATAGGTCTCAGTTTGCCTGAGACTGCACCCATTCAGTGATTAAGGGTAGGTAGCAATTGAGGCAAAGAATCTTCTCTTTCACCCAGTCCAAAAAAAAATCTGATTTTGGAAGAGAAGATTCCTTTTACAACACCATCCTTCTAGTCAGAGGGGCTCATTACCTTTTACTTGAGCTATTTTAACAGACTCAATTCTTCCTTATAGTCTCTGCTCATTTCAATTTATCTTTTACACCACTGCCAAAATATTTTTCCTAAGCTACAAGTCTGACCATGTTACTTCTTTGTAAAAACCTCCAGAAACTCTCTTTTGTATATGAAATAAAAAAAAAGTCTATTTGTGTAGTAATCAAGGCTCTTTGGAACTTGTTGCAACATAACCTTTCCAGCCCTATTCAAGATCATTTCTGATACCTCCATGTCTTTGCCTATACTGTGCCCTACTCCTGTCCTATTACCTTTCTTCTGCATCTGTTGATATTCTTTTCTAACTTTTCTTCCTGAAGACCCATTTTAGGACATGTCCTCCATGATACTTTCACTGATCTTCTTGCCCTCTTCATTTTCTTAGTTCATTGTACTTGACATTTTCTGCACATCTCTTATTTATAAGTGACAGTATGACATGATGGATAAACCACTGAACTTGGAGCCAAGCAGATCTGCATTCAAATCTTTCCTGAGACTAGCTAAACTCCTTGAAAGTAAGGATGGTGTGATTTTTGGGGGGCTTTGTGTCTCTAATGCCCAATAAAATACCTTATACATAGTAGGTGCTTAATAAATGTCAAACTGAAGATTTCACTATAGAGAGAAATCTCTGTGCTAAAAATGAATCAGGAGTCCAAGGAAAGAGATGCTTTTAAATTTGGCTTGATGCCATTTATATTGAAAAGTATAGGTACATAGAGCTATGAGAATATCAAGATAGTAATATATAGGGTTCTTATTTAATCTTTCAAAAATAACAAAAGAATGAGCCTTTGAGTCTATTCTTCTCTGGGGTTTTTTGAGGATTATTCTTGCACTCTAGATTATGGAGGACCAGAGCAGAATGCCTTGCCACCTGAGACCACACAACAGGTATAGGATCCCTGTGGAATGTTTTGTTGACTCATGGAGCGTGGAGGCATTTGCTTGTACATTAAAGGGCAGAACCATTTAGGAAATAAAGTAGGGCATATAGATATAATAATAAAGAAGACCAACTTCATGCAATTTGTTAATTTTCTTATATTTAGGAGGAGGGCCAAGGTATTGCTTCTCCTCTTTAGAGAGAAAGAAATCTTTGATAGAGAAAGACTCCCTAGATATTTAAATTCAATCAATTAAAAACAATCAAATTTTGCTATTGTTGTTCAGTCCTGTCCAACTCTTCCTGACTTTATTGGGAGTTTTCTTGGCAAAGACACTAGAATGGTTTGACATTTCCTTCTCTCACTCATTTTACAGATAAGGAAACTGAGGCAAGCAGTGTTAGTGACTTGTTCAGGCTTTCTCAGTAAGTATCTGAGAACAGATGAACTCAGGAAATGAGTCTACCTGGAGTCTTTCTGACATCAAGCCAAGAACTTTTATCTGTGTGCCACCTAGCTGCCCCAAACATATATCCAGCCTCTGCTATATACAAGACATTGAATTAGGTGATGGGATTACAAAGACAAAGGTTCCAAGTTCTTGCACTTAAGAAGTTCATCTACTAGTGGGTAATAAAACACATAAACCAATTAGTGAATACAGAAAAGTTCAAGGAGGGACAGAGAACTAACTCCTAGGAAGGAGCCATTGAAAGAATCCAAAGAGGTTAAGGTAACAAAAAAAAAAAAAAAAAAAAAAAAGGAGCCATATCTGATAATCTGGCCCTCCTACTCAATTTTGTATGATTGTTCTGTTTTTGGAGCATCTAGATTTTTAGAAGATGATGATTAAATGCATGGTTAACAAGATGTAAAAGTATTATCACTCTTTATTCCTCTTCATAGTATACATCATTTCTCCCAATAGCCATGTGAGTTCAGAACAAGAATTAGATGTTTGAGGATTTGCTGTTTAAATGTCAGTAGGTCAAGATGCATATATTCCATTGGAGATCCTTGGTGCCTAAACACTTGGCTTAAAAACTGAATAAAATTGGGGCAGCTAGGTGGCACAGTGGATAGAGCGCCAGCCCTGGAGTCAGGAGAACCCCAATTCAAATCTGGTCTCAGACACTTAATCCTCTTTAGCTATGTGACCCTGAGCAAGTTACTTAACCCCAGTTGCCTCACTAAAAAAAAAAAAAAGAGTTAAATTAACCAAGCAAATTCATTCAAATAATTCTGTTTTATCCTAGTTGTTTTACTTCACTGTTTTATTACACTTTGTGAAGCTGGCTTCCTTTCTATTACAGTTGGTATGGATTAGAAGTTCACAATCATTTAGAAATGAAATGCAAAGTTATACAACTTGCTTGGGTTTCTTGCTTAAAGCTCCTTAAATCTCCTTTTTTTTCTCCTATTCCTCTTCTCCCCTTTTCTACTAATTTGGGCATTCGTTTGAATTGATAATCTTTTTTAATGCAAATACTGAAAAAAGTTCTAGGTTCTCTTGGGCTCTATGTTCATGACAAGTATATTACACCAACTAAAATTTTGTAGAAAAGTTTTTTCATATTTCAGATCAACATTATTGCCTTTATCATTTTCCATTTTTAGAATTGATCACTTGTGTCAATGAGAATAGAATTGACTTCAATTTGTCTACGACTGGAGACTTACAAAGCATACTATAGACAAGAGAGTCAGAAATCAAACCAAAGTTTAATTAATTTCAGAGTGAGAAAAAATGCTTGTAAGCAGAAGCCCTCCTTTCTGAGGAGGAAGATGAACATGCTGAGGCAAAGGCAGAGCTTATATTCATAAAAAACCATAGGTGGGCTGAACTTTGATACAATCATTCTTAGTCTTGAGATCCCACAATACATGCATGCATAAGTCAGTTATCTCAAGTCATTTAATGGGGTACAGAACCAGAATTAGCATGGTGGGACTAGGAGTACAGTCACTTAAAAGAAATAAGGATTGTGAGTATGTCAAGAGATGTGATGGATGGCTCTCAAGTCCCTGGAAAATAGGGGGAGCTGTAACAAATCTAAACAGTTATTGCATAGATCCCTCTGTGAATACCTGGTGCTGGTCAAAGCAATATACTTTGCCAGAGGGTAAGATCATCCACAATGCAAAGTGTTGTTGTTATGTCAAGCCCAGAGTGCAGCGTGCTTGTTGGGTCCTAGCTCTGAGAAATAGTGTCACCAATATCTTGATGTTTCTACCTTTTGGCCAAATGGCGGGGTTGTGAAAGAAGCCCTACCCTTATGGCCAATGAAGGAGAGACAGATAGAAGTCAAGATGCCATTAGAGACCAGCTGGACCTGAATGAGATGCTGCCCAACGGCCTAGCTCCTTGAGGGGCTCTCTCAGGGATGTGTGTCTTAGTGATCATCGCTAGCTAGTTTGCTTGCAAACAGAGAAAAAAGGGGATAAAGAATGTAGAGGGAGAAAATGCCAACACACACTTGATTCAGGGCCTTGGTGGCTGGGCACGTTAACTGCACACCCACAAGTTTGGCAGCTATGGGGAATAGTCAAAAGGACCTAATAAGATGCCTAAAAAACAATGATTGATTGCCAATTTTCAAATAAGACATATGGTTTGCTTGAGATGAACAATTGTGAAAGAACTACTTGCATCAACTTTTGAATCTGAGTTTCTGTTCAGTATAATATAGATTCTTAGTTAAGAGTCTGTAACACAGAGAGATGGTCTGCTTTCCCAGCCATGTGGGTCTAGGTTCAACGGTACAATAAAGTTATTCATACAGTTCTCATAATTCCATAGTTAAATTAAATCAGGTACAGCTCAGACTACTTAGATGGTTCACGATGTGTTGGAATCCTTACTAACTGCTAAGTAATTAGAGTTGATCTAATCTTACAAGAAGATGTTTTGGGCAGAACCTGAAACCAAGGTACTAAGTAGAACTACCCATAATCCCTCTCTCTGGAAGGAGCATAAATAGGCCAATGGACCAGTCGGAGAGTTCTTGAGAGGAAGACGCTACAAGTCGAGATTTTGCCGGAATGACATGAAGAGTAGAGCTGGCTGGAGGTAGAAGAAAGCAGAGGCAGAGGCTGAAGGACCAGACCTTTGGATTTGGTGACATTTGGAGGGAGCTCTTGGAACCAAGCAGAGAGATAGGCCTCTAAACTAACCGGGCTATAAGAAAAAGCTCACCACATAAACCAATATGTGTATATAGTACTATATATATGTGCTATATATATAGCATATATATCACACATATATATGCACATACAAAAATATATCTTTTCCATATGTCTACATAGATATGAACTTTTAAAAGCAGCTATATGTTTTAGGTCATAATTTGCTTTATAATTCTAATTTTCAGTTTTTGTATACTTAAATGTTCATATATGTTAAATTCATAAAAAAAAAGAAAATTTTATCTCAAGATGGAGAATTTTTATCTATTGGGCTTATTTACATATTAAATTCATTGAAAAAACAAATGCCAAATATTTATCAGTCTATATTATCTTTACTCTTCAAAGCTAGAAGATACCTTAAAAGATCACTACTCCAACCTATCGCTGCAATAGTTCCAACAAATGATTATCTAATATTTGTTCAAAGAGCTATGAGAAAGGGGAATCCACTACTTCCTGAGAGAGTCCCTTCCATTAATTGCTAGGGAGATTTTCCTTACAACAAACCTACATCTGCCTCTCTACAGATTTTTATCTATTGCCTCTAGATACTAGGGTCAAGTTGAACAAGTGTAAACCCTCTTCCACAGATCAGCCTTCCAAATATTTGGACAGTTGTTGTTTCCACCATTCCCAGATAAACATCTTCATTTCCTTCTACTGACCTCTATAGGGGACAATTTCCAGGTTATTCAATTCTTGATTAACCTCTTCTGTATGTCCGGTTTATTTATAGACTTGTACAATGAAACATTCAGACTTGCACAAAGTACTCTCATTGTGGTTTGACCCAACAAATTATTATCTTCCTTATTCTGGACAAAATCTATGATATCATTTGCTTTTCATTCTGCCATGTCACATTAACAGTACTGTATTAAGCATTTGGTCTAGTAAAATTCATAGATTTTTTTTTCATCAAAAATTGTTGTCTAAATGTATTTCCCCAATTGTGTTTATAAAATTTATTATAAAATCATTTACTGTAACTGTGAACTGTCATTTAACCTCTGTGAACCTCATTGGCATTTTCCTTAGCCAAATGTTTAGTCATTATTTCTGTTGCTGCATTGTCTCCAATGGTTCTTATTACAGCTGTTTGTAAACGTCCCACAAAATCTGCAAAAGTTTCATTGGGACCTTGCTCTATTTTTGTGAAAGCATTATTTCCATCTTTCTGTCCAGGGAGAGAATTCCAAGCTTTTATTGCAGCCTTAGAAATTTGCTCATACACTGTTATGGGATAATAAATCTGTTCTGAACTCTCTGCATACTGACCTTCACCAGCTAGTTGGTCAAAAGCAACTTGTGCAATAGCTCCTGTTTGTCTATTGCATTGGGCTTGAATCCTACATAATTCATGAAACTCCGAAAGCCACAATAAATTTTGTCCTGGTTCAAGACATGTTTTAGCGATGGATTTCCAGTCATTCGGGGTTAAGATTTCATAAGACAAATTATCCAGTAACATCTTCACATAAGATGATGTAGCCCCATAAAGAGTCTCATCAACAATCTTTCATCTCAAGAAATCCAGTGATTCTTGCTGGTTTTTCAGGAACTGAAAGCTGAAGATTTTAAAGTTCTTTTGACAGTCTCATTGTTAGCCTTTTCCACCTGTGGAAATATAAGCAACGATGGACTGTTCTGAGAAGGGAAATCTCTAAAGGGGGCTTCTCTGGTTCCAAATATAGATATTCCTAGATAATTCTGGTTCTCTAATTTTGAAACTTCAGAAAATTTCAATATGTGTATATGTATATATATACACATATACATATACATATATGTGTGTATACATATACACACATATAATATATATATATACACATATATATAATATGTATATATATATAAAATATATATACACACACACATATAATTTACAATTTTTACCTAAATGCTATACCTGATATAAGAATCTTTTTTAAAATTTATGAAGGTCCAAATATAAAATGAATTCTTTTGCTTTTTAAAACTATCAGGAGGCAGCTAGGTAGCACAGTGAATAGAGCACCAGCTCTGAATTCAGGAGGACCTGAATTCAAATGTGGCCTCAGACACTTAACACTTCCTACCTGTGTGACCCTGGACAAGTCACTTAACCCCAATTGCCTCAGGGGAAAAAAAGGCAGATTTTTAAAATGGGAAAAGTTTCACTTTATTAATAAATCTTATATGTAAAATCTAATTAATCTTTAATTAATAAAACCTTAGAACTTATTACCAAAGCATGCTTAAAGCTTGACTTCCCATGATAGATGAATTTAGAAGTCAATCATATACATATGTATGTAATTCTTAGAGAAAGCAATCTAGTCTGTTGCTTTTATCAAATTTTACTATTCCACTTATTTAGAAAACTTTTATATAACAATTTTGTCTTATTATCTTGTTTAATTAGTTTTCTCTTTGGAAGATATCATTTATATTATAATTTGATCACAAACATAGGAAAGAATCATAAGATGTTCAAAATTGCATTCAGGTATATTGACTCAGAGATCTTCTAGTATCAAGCTGTTATTTAATAGATTTAGTATTGATTGTACTTACAAAACTTCTTGATTATGGAAATTTTCTACAAAAAGAAAAAAAGATCATAATTATAACAGTGTCAGATAGCATAACGGGGGGGGGGGGTAGGGGGTTGAGGGGGAATTCCCTTAGTTCTATTTGATTCCAGGAGTGAGTTATAGTTGAGTCAGTCATGTGGGCATAGTATATCAAAAGAAAGATTTGAGATTAACCAGGTGTGAATTTTCCTTTTCAGAAAGGAAACAGCACAATGGGGAAATAGAGTCAGGAGGATCCTACCTAAGCTATGTCCAAGGTCATCGCCAAAACTTTTCTCAGGCACAGATATCTACCTCTAAAAGTTCCCTGAATGCAGCACATACCATTTTCCATTATAGGCTCCATGAATTCAGACAGCAATCTCTGTAATCAATGCTCAAAACCAAACTAAATTACAGTCCCAGAAATTTTTACCTTAAATAGCAACATTTCACTAAATACAACTTTTAAGGCTTTAATATTTTCCCTCATTTTTTCCTGATAGGTTTATTAATCCTTTACTTATAAATTAAAATTGCCCATATTCTAAGATCTCAGATATACAGCAAATCCTTGATAGTTGACTCACCATTGATATGTTGAAGCTATATCTTTAAACCACCTTATATAGTTTCATAATAGCCAAAACTTTTCAAATGAAAACTTACTTTAATTGTAAATAATAGTAGTAATATTACTAGTAGTAGTAATAGTAGTACCTGTTTCTATAACAAAACATACCTTATTAAATATTTAACAATTTTCAGATACCCAATTTTTATCACATTCTTTTTTTCAATCAATAGTATTTTTTCCAAATACATTTAAAGATAGTTTTCAACATTTATCCTCATAAAATTTTGTGTTTCATGTTTTCTTCTATCCTGTTTCTTTTCCCCTCCTCAAAACATGTAGCAATCTAATATGCTAAACATGTGCAGTCCTTTTAAACATATTTCCATATTTGTCTTGTTAGTGTAAGAAAAATCATACCAAAGGGAAAAGAACTATGAGAAAGAAAAAACAAAAAAAAAGGTGAAAATATTGTGCTTTATTTCATATTCAGTCTCCATAGTACTCTCTCTGGATTCAGTTGGCATTTTCCATCCCAAAACTATTAGAATTGTCTTGGATCATCGAATTACCAGGAAGAGCCAAGTACGTTAAAGTTGATCATCACATAATCTTTGTTGCTACTACATACAATGTTCTGGTTGTGTTCACTTCATTCAACATCAGTTCATGTAAGTCTTTCCAGGTTTTTTTTTTTTTTTGGAAATCAGCCCACTTGTTATTTTTTATAGAACAATAATATTTCATTACTTTCATATACATAAATTATTCATCCATTCCCCTATTGATGGGCATCCACTCAATTTCCAATTCCTTACTAATATAAAAAGGACTGCTACAAACATTTTTACATATGTGGGTCTTTTACCCTCTTTTATATCTCTCTGGGATATAGACCCAATAGTGACACTGTTGGATCAAAGGGTATGCACAGCTTTATAGCCCTTTGGGCATAGTTCCAAACTGCTCTCCAGAATGGTTGGATCATTTCACAAATCTACCAACAATGCATTAGTAGCACATTCTTTTAAAAACTCAGTTCATATATAACAACATCCAGATTAAATAGGAAGTTTTGTCTAATAGCGTTTTCCATTTGCAATGTTTTCTCAAATTTCACAATATAAATTTAGAAATACAATACAATTTAGAAATACATTGATAACACAAATAATAAACTTCAGATGACATCAATTGCATTTCTAATTTATAACATATAAAATTAATCTTATTGCCATTGACATTTTATAATTATCATATATGAAACAATTACATTTGATTAAGAAGAATATAACACTCAGCATATGCCAGTCACAATGTTAAGTATTTTATAATCTTTGTCACTTTGATTTCACAGTAGTCCTGGAGAGTAGGTACCATTATATTTTTCTCTTTATAAATCAGGGAACTGGGATAAAGAAAAAAATAATTTGCCTAAGATTATGTAGCAAATTCATTTCTGCAACTGGAACAGAGAAGAGTGGACTCACAAAGGGCGAAGGCTAGCAGGATGCCCCACTTCATACTGACATGCTAAGTGTTGTCAAGGCCAGCAGGACTGTCCCAGCAGCAGTACGCAAGATGAGCCAAGGGCTAGTCCCACGTTGGAGACGCTGAGCCTGGAGCTGGTGTGACTGGTGTAAGGACCTTCCCATTAGTGATAGTTCTGGATGGCAGAACAAAGAAAGCCGCTGCTAAGAGTAAGGCCTGACCTTTCCACCTCCTACAGTTCCAGGTGCCTGTGGGGCTGGAAACAGTTGGAGCTCCTAGGGCAGAGTGGGCAGCCCTAGGCTTGCCTAAGGGCTGGGCTACAGGATGCTGAGGGGCATAGAGTCATTGGGGCCACTGCCAATGGGATGAGGGGGCTTTCTGCTGAAGCTGCTGTTTTCCTTCACCCTCCACCAAATGGAGCAGAATGTGATCCAAGTTTCATTATAGTTCTCCAGCATTCTTTTTTATTCATCTATGCTGAGAGGAGTTAATGGAGAGAACTAGTTCTGTAATGGTTTTCTTAATAATCTTTACAACTGAAATATATTCATAACTCTAGATGAGAGGAATGGGGAAGGCACAGAGGTTTACTGAATATCCTCCTTTGTGTCACCCCTTCTACTAACCTTTCCCAGAGCTTCATCATGCTGAATGATTCCTGGGGTGCTTTCCCTTTATCAGAGAAATAACATTATATGTTTTGTGTATATGTGTATGTGTATGTGTGTTTGTGCAGTTGTAAATGCAAATCATGATACATTCTGTTTTCCAGTGATCTTATTCTTTTTTAAACAGTAAAAACAAACTATTTGCTTGTGTCTTTTCTTATTAAAGAGACCATATTTTTCTTCTCTTAATGGTATAGAAGCAACTCAGGAATTAGTTTCTTCCTCTTTTGCTAGCTGTGGTCTCAAGGGGAAACTCTAATATCAAAATGTTGCCAATCAGAAGTGGCTTAATTTATTTAGAGATGGGCAAGTGAAAATTATTTACAAAATAGGATAAAAACTGAAAAGGCAAGAAAGGTTAATAAGAAATTATTATTTGCTTATTTTTCCATTTACTTATTTTTCCCCCTTCAGTCTCTTCACCCTGAGTTACTTGTAATAAACTACCTTTCCTTCATTATGCTAGAACAATGAAACTACCCTCTTCAGGGAAAGCTTTATAAAATTTAATTTTTATTTCTCCTTAAAGCAAATTCAACAGTGGTAACCCAAAACTTTCTAAGATATTTCAGCATGGAGTGAGTGCCTGGAATTACTCCTAAGTCTCAGGAATGTTCTCCTGCAATCTTAAAGTGACTCATTTCCAAATTCCTTAATGATTAATCTTCATACCTCCAGAACCTGGTAAGGTGTTTTTAGTGGACCAACAAACTTTAATTAATTGATAATGTCTGTAACATCAACTTGACCAGAGTTGGAATGAAAGGAGGAAAAAGGTGTCTTGCAGAGTTTTTTACTTTTTTTAATAACCTAATCTCCCATCCTCACCCCACCCCATCCCCCAAAAAAATCCAACATGGGAATTAGTCCTGCTTACTGGGACTTTTGCTTGAAATTTCATTAATCTTTCCCAGTTTTTTTTAAACTCTCTGGCTACCAACCTAAGATTTTCTGGCTGGTTACATTTTAAAATCTTTCAGGGTAACAGGATCTAGCTTACAGCAAAAACTGACACATACATTTTACATTTTACAAAGACAGAAAAAAAAGACAAGACAGATATAAACCGAATTGGTTCAACAGAGCCACACAAGTTACCAACACATATAGTTAGACATGCAGTTGCAGTTTTACAGAAATTCACAAAGAAGCTCCAGATTTACAGAGGCATTCAGAGAACCCACAGAGGCATGCAGAGAACCCAATTAACAGAGCTGTGCAGTTAAGAGAAGATTTCCTCTCTTAAGTCAGACTCCAGAGAAATAAATCTCTGGTGGCTCCTAGTTTACTCCCACTGGTAATAGAGAATCCAATGACTTGGTTCTATCCAATCCCATTTCTGACACCAATTAATGTGAACCAGCCTCTATACTGTGAATAATAAGAGCTATACAATGTAGACTAGAAACAAGAGAATCAGGGATCAAATAGAATTTTAATTAATTTCATAGTGAGGAAAATGCTTGCAAGCAGAAGTCTCCCTTTGTGAGAGAAAAAAGGCTATCATGCTGGGGCAAAAGTAAGGCTTATACACATAAAAAAACCACAAGTGGGCTGGACCATGACACAATCGTTCTTAGATCTTGAGCAGCAGTTCCCACAACAGGCTCATTTATGGACTATGAAGATGTTCCTGGGTCCTGTGGGAAGTCTTCAAGTTAATTGCCTCAAGTCATTCATCAGGGGATAGAACCAGGGTTAGCATAGTGGAAATAGGAATGCAGTTTAAGAAACAAGGATTGTGAGCATGTCAGGAGATGCGGTGGATGGCTCTCAGGTTCCTGCAAAATAGAGGAGGATTCAATAAATCTAATCAGTTATTGAATAAATCCCTCAGTGAAAACCTGGTGCTGGTCAAAGTAATACACTTTGCCAGAGGGTGAGATCATTCAGAGCGCAAAGGATTGCTGTTATGCTAACCTCAGGGCATCCCCTGGTTCTGGGAAACAGGTTATCTCCAAATATACTTGTGGGTATAGCTCAGATTGAAGTTGTCGCATTGTTGAAAGATTTTTTTATTTCACCTTTTAAATGTTGGTTTCAACTTATGCCTTAAAAGCTAATGAGCTGATTGCATCCAGATAGCTGACTCATATGACTCCTTTATAGCTAACTGATCTTCCTGTCAGCCTAGTTATGTGTGTGTGTGTGTGTGTGTGTGTGAGAGAGAGAGAGAGAGAGAGAAAGAGAGAGAGAATGTGTGTGTGTGTGTGTGTAAATGATAATGATAATAGTAATGTTGGTTAATTTTCTGGTATATTGTCTGGTTTGTGATAAGAGGTTAGCTTATAGATTATTGTTTTTCTCTTTCTAAACTTGAGTCATATCTTCCAGCATACCTTTTGCTAATCTTGTGTCCATTTTGATATTTAAGTCATTGCAGTCTTCAGAATATGGCAATTTAGAATGGATTATCTTAATAAATCCTTCAAAGAATTTTTCTTCCCTCTTCATTTTCCATAATAGATTTTGCCACATAAACTTAAGTTATCTTCACATTAGTCCTTTTACTTATGCTTGTCACTAATACTGCAAAGCAAGATAGCAAGTGTGCCTGCTTTTACCTTCTGCTTATACCACAGGAATGTAGATGCATTGATATAGGGCACATCTTCTAATAGCATGTCACTTTACTAGTCATGGGATAAAGATCTTAACAGTTTTTAATCTACAGTTAAATTAATAGTTAGTCTAAAAATTGAAGGACAAGTTACTCCTTACTATTCTTCTCTACCACTGTTACTATAGAAACAGAATGGTATTGCCTGATTACAAGAACCTTTTAAAAAAAACTTTATTTTTTTTCTTTCATAGGTTGCCCTGGTCAAAAAAAAAATTTATCATTTAGTGGCCAGTCTACTATGATGGATCTCTGTATTTAGTTAGATTAGTCCTTGGACATAGTCTGTTGGTGGCATTGGACTCATACCTTGGTATAATTTGCAGATAAATATCTGCATTGTACAATCTATTGGAACTTACCCTGTAAAGGAATAGCCTTTGAGAAACCAGTCACATCCATGCCGGAATGAGTCCTGGAGTAAAACTTTGCCTCATCTAACAACTAGCTGAAATATCTGCATTAAGAAAATACAGGTAATATTGGAGAAAATATGGAGTAATTTTAGACCAGAAAGAGAAGTGGGAATTTTTTTTTCCCCTTCACTATTTTGTCCTGCAGTCCAGATGGCTTAATTGCTCCCTCATCACTAAAATAATCTACAGAAAACCTTTCCTGGTCCTCGTAGTTATTAGCACTTATTTCCACTGCCTAAAATTATTTCTGATTTATTTTGTATATATTTTGCTATCTGTATACATATATCTCCACCCATCCTTAAATAGTGTTAAGTTCCTTGAGGTCAAGGACCTTTTTTATTCTGCCTGGCATGTAGTGAATCTTAATAAATGTTTTTTGAGTCCAACTGAATTGAAAGAGAACAACTCTCTCTGAAGGCAGAGGATCTGAGTTCAAATCCCTTATCTGATGCTTATTACTCAAATGGCCTTAGTCAAGTCAATAATTTTTCTTGCATCTAAGTTTTCTAGTTTGAAAATGAAGATATTAAATTAAATGGTTCTGATGCCCCTTTCAATTATAAATCTATTATTCTAAGATTGATTTTAATTTAATCTTTATGATATGGCTATGAAACATGTCATCTTGATGGAGTATCACTGGAAAAATGCTGATATTAAAGAACTAGATTTTTGAAGCAGTGAAGAACTTTGGAGCATTAAAAGTAAGTACCATGTAGTTTCCCAAATGCATTCTGACTAAACGTCCTCCTTTAACTCAGTTCTGGGACTCCAACTCTGTCTATCTGTTAAGTTTCCTTATGAAATACTTAGTGATAAGCTGATTCAGGTTCAGCTACGTTTCATACTCTGGGCAATGTACATTTTTCATTCACTTTGATTTTATGGGCAACACTTAAAAAGTAATCTCAAGGCATTATGGAATTTAGTGAGGAAGTTTTGGAGTGATCTCAGGTTGAATCAATCAATCTATCAATTAGCAAACAAGTAATTAGTTAAGCGTTTATTTTGTGCCAGGCATTATGCTAAGTACTAGAGTTACAAAGAAAAAGCAAAAACATTATCTACTCTAATAGAATTTCCATTATAACTGGAAATACAATATGGATGTAAATAGATAAATATAAGATACAGAGTATATAAAAATAACTTAAGGCAGATAAACATAAGATACAGAGTATATAAAAATAACTAAGCCCTCGAGGGATTGGGAAAGACTTTTCGTAGATGGTGGTACTTGAACATAACAGGAAAGGAAGCCATGGCTTATTGAGAAGGAAAAGAAAAAGGGGGTGATTCAAAAATAAATGTGATGTAAATGTAAAAAATAATAATAAAAATAATAATTAAGACAATTCCCGCCTTCATATTCTTAAGTGCTTTTTGCCACTCCCTCATGTGGTACAGTAAGGTAGCAAAACTACTCAAAATGTGGTAGTTGTAACTGTTGTCACTGATAGAGCAATCAAGCATTCTAGATATGCCAGTGATCACTTTCCATTTTCCATTTTCAACCTGTCTATTCATGTTCTCAGGATGCGCTATCTAGCTGGCTAGATTCCTTACCAGGTGTTCTAGAGATTTGTTTTTTCCTCAACAGCTTTCCTCTGTTTTGCGAGGCAATGATCATCATAAATTTCTGTCATTCTCCAATATAATGTTTTGCAACATTGCAATATAATGCAATCCAGCATTGCCTTTTGAAGCCATTATATCTCCAGGGTATATCTCACAGATGCCTACTGGAGTGGTTTCCAGGCCTGTTGGTTCCTTATTATTATTATTGTGCTTCATCAGTGTAAAACATCTTTAAATAGTACTAATCAATTTTGAAAATTTTTGTCCATTTTTGTTTTGAAGTGTTTTATGGAGGGTTTTTTTTTTTTGGTTTTTTAATGACTGCTTGTATAAACAAGCTAGATGAATCTTGTGTCAATTTCAAATAACATCTCATTTTATTCTTTTTTCTAACTAGTATTTACTTTGACCTTTGTTCTAACATTTCAGGCTGACTGCCCACAGGCAGCTGATTCTGAAATGATTCCAACATTTGTAACCAGTCATTTCCTCTTCATCAAAATAAGAATTTTTATTTTTAATAGTTTGGTCATTGTTTCCATATCCAGTGCCTTCCACCTTTCTTTTTCAAGAAAATATTCATGATAAATAGATTTGAAGCTTTTTATTCCTTTATATTTATTAATCTTGAAGTCTGTTTCCCCACATAGTTTTTACTTTATTCCTTTATATCTTTTGAGTATCAATATACTTGTGTAAATAGTCTTGTCAAATTGTTCAACCTGGATCATTTTCACGGGTTCTTCAGTGAAGATCTTTCTTCTTCATCCTCTCTAATAGATAAACTGCAGATAGAGTTAGCAACTCACTTTGTATCTTAAAGTTGGTGTTCTTTTCTCTCAAACATACATATATTAGAGATTGCATATATTAGACACTGGCAGAAAAAAAAATGGAGAAAATGAGGTAAAGGATTACATTTTGAGGGGAGGCGGCCTGCTACATTTCTGTTTATTAGGAAAAGCCAGTGAGTGGCTCACAGATTCCTATATTCCTATCATTTCCCAACAGTTGCTCAGCTATCAGACTAACAATGGAGGGACCACAAGCTATACTTTCAGAATCTTTTCTAATTTAGGAATGCTACAGTCTAAAACATGTTGACCTTCACATTTTGACCTTATCAAAAAACATAAAGTGATTCAATACCCCTTTGCTCCCACCCTCCCTTTACTCTCACCCTTACTATTTTCTCATTTGTTTGCTGGCTAAAACTTCTTTAACAAAAGAAAAACCTTTCACCCTACAATTATACATAAAATGTATAAAATTTAAATGCCTGGTTAAAGCAATACATTGACAAGAATGAATTCAACAAAATTTAACACAATCAACAAATATTTATTTATGGCCTATTAAATAGTTATGGTAGGCAGTGGTAATGCAATTATAAAAAATGGAAAAATACCAACTTCTCAAGAGTCTAATGCTAGGAAAAAAAGTACATATATAAGAATATACTAAATCTGTATAAAGCTATTAAATGCAGGATATCTTGGAAGAGAAGGTATAAGGAAAGGCATCATGTAGAAGACTGTATTCAAGAATTCCCTCTGAGGAAAGTAGAATTCTGCAAGTTAGAAGCTAAGAGTGAATATATCATAAGCATGGAAATTAATAGACGCAAAGAGACAAATATGAGTGTCAAAGATGGAGAAACAGAGAGAGGGCCAATTTGACAGGAAAAAAGGGAGCATGAAAGAGAATAAAGCATTATAAAGGTAGAAAGATAGGTTAGATCTAAATTGTAAAATGCTTTATAAAATAAAAGATTTCATATTTATCCTACAAACTATTGAAAATTATTAAACAGGGGATTGGGAGTAACATTTATGCTTCTAAAAAAATTAGTTTACCTGCAGCATGTGGGACAGACTGGAGTATGAAGCCTTTTGTCAGGGAGGCATTTGGGAAGCCGTTAAAATAATCTAGGTAAAATTATCTGAATTAATAAAATAGTTGTGCAGAGATAAAGAATCTGATGCAACAATTAGTATTCTTTGGAGAAAGACAGAGACAGACATAGAGAAACAGAGAGAGAGATTGTTCTTCCTTCTCTAAGAGGACCATGACATCAGGGAGGTGACGCCATGATACGCAAGTGAACTGAATTTAAGTGAGGAAGACTGTGCAAGCTCACCTGCCTCATTTTCCCCTCCTGAGTTATCTGGGTCCTGGCCATACATAGATTGAGACTGAAAATAGAAGACTTGAAATTACAGCTTAAAGGTTCATAATTTCTCACTAAATAAAGAAATTGGTAGAATTGGTTTTACTATGCAACAGGAAGCAGAATGTCGTAGGACTTTTGATCATCTCATAGTGAAATACTCATGATAAATATTTTTATGATGGTCTTTTTAAAAAACTCATGCATCAACTTTTGTTGCAAAATATGAAGAGGTAGAGAAATTTCATTAAGAATTCCACTAATAAGTAATTAAGACTCTCTAAATTAAATAAAAATATGTCTTGATATACTTTGGGGCTTCATTAAAAAGGTGAATATAGATGGATATGATGAAAAATATGGCTTAGAAGTAAGAAATGAAAGTGACTTGATCTGGTTGTATGTCCTTCTTGCTCAAAAGGGACCAAAATAACCTCAGGATGGCAGGGTCAATGAACAGTGTGTCTGGCTCTGACTGATTATCCCAAAAGGAATTTGGAAGTTTCTACCACAGATAAGGCACAATTAGTCAATATGATCATTTGTGAGGGAAATGTGTCTAAAATTGCACATTTTATATTTCTTCTGAGCTATCTTAGTTCTGCTTTGTTTATAAGAGCACCAAACCTTCTTTGATGTAGGTACACTGTATGTCTCCTATGTCTCATAATCCATACTAGAATTCTTCAGAGAGACTTGGAAGTATTTCTTTTCTGACTTGATGTGAGAATTTGCCTTGTGTGATTTCTCCATAAAGTAGTATTTTAGTTGAGTGTACATTTGACATTTAGACAGCATGGCCAGACTCTTAGAGTTGTGAACTCTGGAATAAAGTTTGAATTCTTAGTAGTTCAGCTTGAGAAAGGACTTCAATGGCCAATTCCTTAACTTACCAGGCAATCTTCAGAATCTTCCTAAAATAAATCACAGTTCTACAGAATCCTCATGTCTATATATCATATAAAACTGTATTTAAGAAAAGAATCAAAAGGTACTGGATATGTTGAACACTCAACAATATTTTTAATATGAAATCGATTCTGATAGAGTCATGTCTGAAACAATTGTATAAAGACAAATTCTGTCTTTTTAGAACAAAGATCAAAATTAAGATAAAGCTAGAATAGAACTTAGAAAGATTACATTGTGCAATTAATACAACTCTAATATAACTATTTAAACAAATTATTGACTCCAAAAAATGAGTAGAATAAAAGGGCACATTGAAAGCAACTATAGCAATTTTCTTAAAAGTTTTAAAATTGATTTAAATGAAAGAAAAAGACCAAAAGAGCTGAACGCTTCCATAATCAGAAATGTTTGACTTTCTTGCCTAATACCAGAGTCATGGCAGTTAATATTAACCTTGTTGTAGAACAATGCTATCAAACTCAAATAGAAGGAGGAGGGGGGACACTACTTTCTACATGAAGACCTCTGCGGGCTACATATTGACTGTTTTAAAGTGTAATTTTTTATGTTTTAATGTATTTTTATTTATTTTGTCAAATATTTCCCAGTAAAATTTTAATCTGGTCCAGATTACAGTGGGGAGTTGTTACATACTTGACATCTCTAATGTAGAATACTCTCTTGCGAAGTTTTACCAAGAAGAATGGTTTAAAAAAAAACTATGAAAACTATCATCTTATAAATTGGTGATTAGCAGTGGAGGGAAGTGGGATGGAAATACACATAGAGGAATAATTTTGTGATGAATTAACTAAAGTCGTTCTAAGGATATTTAAAGGTGAAGCTGGAAGTTATATAAATCATGGTACAGGATTTTT
Source organism: Antechinus flavipes (assembly GCF_016432865.1). NCBI lineage: Eukaryota > Metazoa > Chordata > Mammalia > Dasyuromorphia > Dasyuridae > Antechinus > Antechinus flavipes. Next base: position 438,500,819 of record NC_067398.1, read on the forward strand.
ATAACTTTTCATGCAAAGATTTTAATAACAATAATGATAACTACCTTTATATAATATTTTACAGAGCACAGAGTAATTTAAAAATATTACTTTATTTGATCTCACAACAGCCTTGGAGGTAGGTACCATTATAGTTCCCATCTTACAGATGAGAAAATTTAGGTAGGCAGAAGATAAAAAGTAATTGCCCGAAGTTATACAACCTGTAGACTACATTTAAACTCAGGTTTTCCTGAATCTATGTCCAACACTCTATCCACTGTGTCACCAAATTGCCTAAGTTAATATTGACAATGGTGATAGTAGCAACAACAATCTTTTCATCATCAAGAATAGTAAAGCTGTTACAGTAGAGCCTACAACACATTATAACTAAACAATTAAATAAATAAAAGAGGTGAAACATACTCACAAAAACACTGAGTAACATATGGCTAGAGTAAGAGGTGATCCACGTGCTCCCTTGATTACTTCACAGTGTCAAGAGAAAGGACCAGATATCCCTAGTATATTTGTAAGATGTTCTGTATTCCCTATGATAAACTTACAGAAGAACATGAAAGATAGTTATTCCTCTCATTAACTAATTTTGTCCAAGAAATGCTTCATGAGGATATAGAAATGACACTAGGGGCAAAAAATATGGGAAAGTAGCTTCTTTAGACAATGTCTACTGAACAGAGGTCTGTTTTGAAGACAAGGTGTGGGGGGCGAGGGGGAATCTCAGACCTTGCTATTGCAAAAAAAAAAAAAAAAAAGCAAGAGGTAATACAGCAATCAAGTAGAATTTCAGTGCCCATATGTCTGCTTCCCTATTGATAAAATTTTATCAAAATAATCTCTCCATGTATAAAGGGCATCTTTAAAAGGTATAGTAGAAAGAAATAGGCCATCTTTCACAAACAGTATTCCATAGTAAATTACATCTCTGCACACTTGACTGAAAGATATAGAGATTACAAGATCATACTGTTTGCATAAAAGTGAATATTGTTTGTTGACTATAAAAAAAGATTTGATTCAATAGAGCAAATATTGCTTTAAAGGTTCTTCTTCAATAAGGTGTCACCCATGCATATGACAAAATTATATTACTTCCTAAAAGATATGAGAAAAGAATTTAACAGCACTTATCATTGATATCAAGTGAGGCATAAAACAAGGAGATATATTCTCAATAAAATGTTTTACCATTTTCAAAAAAGAAGATCTAGTGAAGAGTATAAATCAAAGACAGATTCTCTACCATCATCTCTATATATGGTAAGGATCATTTGATTTGATGCATTTACATCAAATGAGATAAGATCTGTAAGACAAACAAAAAACATTTAGCACTATTCCTGACATATAGTAGGCACTATGCAAATGCTTACTCCCTTCCCTCTTTCTTTTCCTGTTTGCAGATATCATTGTACTCATTGCACCAAACTCTAGAATCCTACAGAACTTCCTAATTGATATCTATGATTAGTCCATTTGGAGTTTGGCTTAATTATCCACATAGGAGAAACCATGTGGATGAAGAATACTTATTTTGTAGTCTATTATATTCCATTATCTGGACAAACTACAGAGTTTTTTCTCAAATTATCTTGGACAACCACTGCAAATGAACAGTAAGTTTGGCTCGGGATTGAAGGAGGAGAAAACAATCTAGGTGCCTTTTAGAAAATGAAGTTTTTTAAATGTCCCCAAGCTCTCCTTGAGAAAAAAAAGCTTATGTTTCCAATATCAATATTCTTTTGGTGATATCATTTGGAACTTTTACAAGCTGAAGAAATGAAGCTGAGGATCCCATCCAGGGACAATTAAAAAAGGCTTAGTGTGGGTGATAAGCCTACAACACATTATAAGCAAACAATTAAGTAAATAAAAGAGAATCTCATCAAAGAAACATATTCATAAAAACACTGAGCTAACACATGACTAGAGTAAGAGGTAACCTATGTGTTCCCTTGACTATCTCACAATGTCAAGAGAAAAGGCCAAATATCCCCAGGAAGTTATCTGTATTCCCTGTGGAGTACAGTGGAAGAGAGTTCTTCCTTTTATTAAGGGAAGATATAGATGGGTTGCACTCGTCCACATTGGAAAGATCAGTCATATATGTTAGCTTATAGATACATTGCCATATTGTTGTATTCTTGATTTCCTTTCCCTAGTTCATTTTTTCCATTTGCTTTCTAAACATCAGCTTTTGGTTATCATTCTCTTGCCTCTGTAGCCTGTAATACCTATTTTTACCCTTTTCTTGCATTGTTTCATAATCATTGATCATAAATCTTCACAGCATCATAAAACCATAGAATGATGTAACTAGTAGGGACTTTAAAGATCAATCATAACTGCTGGCAAAAAATAGGAGATGGCTTGCTTAGAAAGATTTTCTCTTAGTTCTTTGTGATCATCCTGTAATCTAAAGCTACATATAAATCTTGTTCATGTAGCAGATTCTTTTTCTCAGGATGCTGCATTAGGGATTATTTTTATATAGCATTAGGGATATTTATATATGTTAATTTAGTCCTTATAGTAATAGTGTCTCTATTTCATAGGATTATTGTAAGGATTCTTGGAATCTAAGAAAAGTTAAAAGTACTTGGGGAAGGAGGGAGAGGTTTGCAGAAAACTAACCTAATATCATCTTTTATTTTATCTATCATTTTAAACAGTTCATGTTTTAGAATGATAGTGAGGCTACTACTGACATTAATAATTTTTTAATAGCTAGCATTTATATTGTACTTTAAAAGTTTGCAAAATGATATATATATATATAATCTTGTTTGATCCTTATAAATCCTATATATAAAAACTTTTCCACCATATAGATAATAGATAATAGAGCAGGGGAAGAGGTGTGAAAGGAAGTTATTGTTAGGTGAAGTTATTATGATGAGATAAGAACCTGTGTCACAAAATTCTGAATAAAGTCAGTGAAAAAACGCTGTGGAGAGTCAAGTGTACCAAAAAAGAAGAGATTTAGCTATGGAATACTTTAAGGAGCAAATACTTGCATTCCCAACATCATGAAAACAAAATCCTGTCAACCAGTTTATAATAGTTAAAAAGTTCCATATAATAGAAAATGTCATGGGGTGGGGAGAGGAAGAAAAATGGGGAAAAAAATTCCCATTAAGGGAAAAATATAAGAAGCTAGTTCCCTGATAGTGAAGAATGGATTGTAACATCAGGAAAATTTAGGAGAGAGAAAAATAGAGAGAGGCAGGAAATTGGGAGATAATTTCTCTGAGCTGAGATTGAAATAAAACAGGGATTCTTGAGAGGTGGAGATTAAAAGAGATTGCATTTTAGGTACATGGGCTAAATAGCCTGTGCAAAGCTTCAAAGGTGGGAGATAAGAGTGTTAAGTTTAGAGAACAACTAACTTGTCCATACAGTTTTTCTGGAACATAAAATTTATGAATGGGAGTAATGTGAAATCAGTCTGGAAAGATTGGCACGGTACAGCCATATTGTCATAGACTTCAAAAAGTTGTTGTGGGGCAACTAGGAGGCACAGTGGATAGAATGCAGGGTCTGTAGTTAACTTCTTGAGTTCAAATCTGGCCTCAGACACTAAATATGTGATTTTGAGCAAGTCACTTAACCCTATTTGCTCCGTTTTCTCATCTGTAAAATGAGCTGGAGAAGGAAATGGCAAACCATTCCAGTATCTCTGTCATTGAGAATGACTGAATATTTTGTTTAATTACGTATGAGTAATTGATATTGTATTCGTTCTGCAAATTAATACATGGCATATGAATACAACATATATGTGTGTACTTTTTCCTTTGAAACATTAACCTATAAGATCCATCATCCAACTTTCATATAGTCCAATGGCTTTTTGGAAGTATCCTAAAATATTCAGAAAACAATAATTTTCCAAGTCCTTATCCTCTTTCCCCACTTCAGTTTTTTCAGATGTTCAAGCAGTAGATAAAAATAAAAAGCAAATGTAAATGGAGATCAAAGGTTTTTCAACAGTCTCATTTTGCCTCCACCACTTTATAGTTCTGCCTATTTATAGTGTTAACTGTATTCAAGTTCCATAAACAGAATCTTTTGAACTCAAAACAAAACAGAAATTATTACTAGCTACTTAGCTTCCAGAATAGCAAGAAGCCTCATTGTTTCCAAAATTAATTTTTTTCTTAGTAACTAATTCTGCCCACCAATGAGCTATTGCAGTGTGGTCTGATTTCAGCAGGGGTCCAGAATCCTCACTAGAAGGCAGAATTTTCTCTGTGTAATTAAAAAAGCTATTTAGCAACCTCTTGTAGGCAGGAAGCTAGAAATGGTAGATCGAAGAAACAGATGTACAAAGCCCAAGTTAAACCAACAAATGCAAGAATTTCTGGGCTTTCTTTTTGGCTGTCCCTCATGCCCAGAATGCTTTCCCTCTTCTACTCTTAACTACTGACCTCTCCCTTGTTTTCTTTAAGAAGCATCCAAAATCCTATCTCTTACAGGAAGTCTTTCCCAATCTCTCTTAATTCTAGTGCCTTCCCTCAATTACTTTTCTCTATTTATTTTTAATATAGCTTGCTTTATATATTTTTATTTGCATGTTGACTCCCCTATTAGATTGTAATCTCCATGAGAGCTGGAGCTATCTTTTGTCTTTTTTTTTGTATCCTTGGGGCTTAGCACAAAATTTGACACATAATAGGTACTTCTTAAGTGTTTACTGAATGAAAAATATCTTAGTGAACAAGAATGTTAACCTTGATCTACTTAATAATATACCTGTGTTCAAAATTAAGACTGTTATGTTATAAGGTAATAGTCTTAATCAGAGAATATTTTTGTATTGTAGTTTGTAGAAAAAGTACACTATTAGAAAAAAATTAATTTTCCCTAACAAAAATGTTTTTAAGGGGCTACACGTGTCTGAGACCGTTTTTATATTTCCCTTATCTATCCAAAGTGTTTGATTGCTCATCTCTTATGCAAACTGTATTTTTAAGATCTGTCCTACAATAAGTTAATGTCGCCATTTATTTTAGAAAATGTTATTACTTTTTTATTCAAATAAGCAAAATTTGAGCCTGTTGATCTTATATCTAAGGAATTCCCCAAATTGTAGGAAAATGGAATTCTATAAATTTTAAAAACAAATCTTATTCAATCTTCCTGACAACCCAATGAATTAGATACATTATCCCCATTTTTCAAATGAAGAAATAAAACTGAAAGAATTTAGTTAAATGACTGTCCCAGGGCCATGCAGTTAATAAGTTTCTAATGTCTTCTGACACCAAATCCAACATTTTATATACACTGTGTCTCTAATACAGTTGTATTTTTCTTTATTGAAATATGTAGTTTATGCTATTATTTACTGATAATGAATGATACCTATAGAAATACTATAATGTAAAAATAGGAAGAATAAAATAATTACTATGTGAATAAAATTATCAGTCAGTGAGCAAACATGAATTTAAAAAACCACATTGAGCTAGAAAAAGGGTCTAGATTTCAAACCAAATTAGAATCTTTGAAGGATATTTGAAGATGATTCCTTATTGGGTACATTGAAGAGGAAATTCTTTTTCAGTTGTGAGTTGAACTAGTTGGACATTCCCTTTTAAGTGGAATTCTATAATTCCTAAATCCTTCAAATTTCAAATTTTATAATTCTGAAATACAAGTTTTATGTGTAACAATTTTTATTTCAATAAGATATTCTGTCAGGGTTCATTATAAAGTTATAATACATTATGCCCAAAAAATTATCAAAATGTGCATATCCTTTGATCCAGCAGTGTTTCTATTGGGCTTATATCCAAAAGAAATACTAAAGAAGGGAAAGGGACCTGTATGTGCCAAAATGTTTGTAGCAGCCCTGTTTGTAGTGGCTAGAAACTGGAAAATGAATGGATGCCCATCAATTGGAGAATGGCTGGGTAAATTGTGGTATATGAATGTTATGGAATATTATTGTTCTGTAAGAAATGACCAGCAGGATGAATACAGAGAGGCTTGGAGAGACCTACATGAACTGATGCTAAGTGAAATGAGCAGAACCAGGAGATCATTATACACTTCGACAACGATATTGTATGAGGACATATTTTGATGGAAGTGGATTTCTTTGACAAAGAGACCTGAGTTTCAATTGATAAATGACGGACAAAAGCAGCTACACCCAAAGAAAGAACACTGGGAAACGAATGTGAACTATCTGCATTTTTGTTTTTCTTCCCGGATTATTTATACCTTCTGAATCCAATTCTCCCTACGCAACAAGAGAACTGTTCGGTTCTGCAAACATATATTGTATCTAGGATATACTGCAACATATCCAACATATAAAGGACTGCTTGCCATCTAGGGGAGGGGGTGGAGGGAGGGAGGGGAAAAAAAAATCGGAACAGAAATGAGTGTCAATATAATGTAATTATTAAATAAAAAATTTTTAAAAAAAATAAATAAAGTTATAATACAACTACATAAACCTTCAGAAAACATCTTACTTATTTTAAATTTACTTAATTCTTTTATTTATTTATTTAAATGAATTTTTCTGGTTATGTATGTATGTTAACTTTTTAAAATACATATTTTTAATGAATCATGTTGGAAGAGAAAAATCAGAACAAAAGGAAAAAACCATAAGAGAGGAGGGGAGGAAAGCAGGAAAAAGAAGTGAACATATTATGTGTTGATCTACATTCAATCTCCATGTTTTTTTTTTCTAGATAGAGATAGCATTTTCTATCCAAAGTTTATTGAGGAAACTTGCTTAATTCTTAATCTTAGTGATTATTCATATTATGAAAAGATCATTTCTTTTCCAAAAGGTTTTGTGACATGATTTCTTTAAAGAGGAGGTGCATCTGTGCATTTAAGTGTTTTATAAATGATTAACTATTTTTGGAAGACCTTAGGAACTGAAAACCAAAACCTTAGAAGTTATTATAATTAAATAAATAAAAATAAAATAAAGCTCTTCTGAAGCTATAATGAAAATCATTAGAAAATGTTAAATTTATCAAAACTTGATTCATATACAATTTTAAGGAAAAAAATCCACAGTATAAAGTGAGGTATACCTGTAGACCACTTTAGCAGACTCATCTAGGTCTGGATTTCTTTAGAAGGAGGTTCCTCCAACATTGAAAGGGAAGATAGCAATGTAGCTGCAACTTGGGACAGTTTTGTGTTGTCAAATCAAAAGCAGGACTATCAGATAGAGGAAAATTATTTGTGGTTTTGGACCATAACCATTATTTAAAAGTAGAAGTCCAAGAGGGGGTGAAAAGGCAGTTAAGATATGGTTTGCTTGATTATGCACCCCAATAAGACATTATGTAAATCTGTTTAATTCTGTGAATAAAACTAAAAGTGACCAATAGCATGAGTAAGTAGAAGAGAATTGGGTGTTGTAGTCTTCTTGGTCATTTTTACCTACTTAATAAAAGGATTAGACTGTCTGTAAAAAACAAATAAAGCAAATAAATCTCAACAACCATAAGCAATAACCATGGATTAGTTTCAATTAAAGGTCACTTTGAAGAGGATTCAACTTGCCCAGGATCAGAGAGATGGATTAAATAACTTATGGAAGCTTTTCCAGATCTATAATTCAATAACACTGTTTATCACACCCCCCCAAATTAATCTCAGAATCTAATTGTTTTGATTTATGCCATGCTTTCAGTAACTGCTTAAATGTTTAATGATGTGTATGTAGCCCATGTGTCTTTTATTGCTAGCTATACTTGATAAAAGGTTATACTTGGACTCTACAAGTCTTGATTTTCAATATGACTTTAGATATTTAATAGTTATGCTATCCTAGGCAAGTCACTGATTTCTACTTACCTCAATTTCTTCTTCTGTAAAATGGGGATGGTAATAGTCTCTACTTCACAGAATTGTATTATAAGGCCCAAACAAGATAAATTAGGTAAAGTACTTTGTTAACCTTAATATATAAATACTAGCTAGTTTTATTATTTTGAAAAAATGGACATGATTGATTATAGCAAGGAATGACGAGAAGATTTCTTAAATGAATGTTTGAAATTTTTACCTTATAGAAATAGATAGATGGTACAGTTGATAGAGCATTGGCCTTGAAGTCAGGAGGACCTGAGATCAAAACCAGATTCAGACATTTAACACATACTAGCTGTTAGATCCTGGGCAAGTCAATTAACCCCAACTGCTTCATAAAAAGAAAATTTTGCCTTATGTGAAAAATCTTGAGTCTTTTAATATAAACAGTTACATAATTGTGACCACAAAAACAGAGAATTTATTTAATGATGCACTTATTATTTTAATCATAGAATGTGCAAAGATAAAGAGGTGAAAGAACAAAGTTATATTGGGAAATATCAAATAAGCCATTTTAATTGGAAAAATGCTGTGAGAGAGGAAGTAATTTGGAACCAGTTTGGAAATATTTGTTGGAGTCAGATTGTGAAAGATATTGAATTCTAGAGAAGCTTGTATTTTATCATAAGGGCAATAGGGAACCAGCCACTGAAGCATCTTGAGCAAAGGAATGATATGGTCAGGGCTATATTTTAGAAAAATCATTTTGGCAATTGTGTGGTGGATTAGGGAAAGGGAGAGACTAGAGGTTGAAACTAATTACAAGACAATTACAGTAGCCCAAGGAAGAAGTGATGAGAAAGAGAGTATAGCCACTATATGACAGCAGCCAAATGAATGGGAAAGCTTTAGATCAAAGAGATACTGAAGAAGTATGGTGGATGGATGCATTTATGTTTCTGTAAGAAGTCTTTCTTATTCCCCTTCAATGCTAATGTCTTTTTTATGTTGATTATCTCCAGTCTATCCTGGATATATATTGTTTGTATATGATTGTTTCCATGTTGCCACTCTCATTAATTTGACAGTGAGTTCTTTGAAGGCAGGAATTATTTTTTGTGTTTCTTTGTATCCCCAAAGCTTAGCACAGAACCTGAAACATACTGAGCATTGATAAATATTTCTATGTTTCTTATTTTACTTTCTGAAGAAAAGGCATTTATTAAATGCTTACTGAGTGCTAATCACTGTACTGGTGTACTGGTGATAAAAATATAAAAAGAAAATCAGTCCTTTACTTTATGAAGCTTATATTCTAAGAGAAGGGTATTCTAACACATAAAAATAAGTCTTGGCAATCGGTTAAATAGTAAAATGCGGGGGAGAAAAAAGCATCAAGATTAATTCCTTGATTCATTCTGAGTAAATTGAAGGGTTTAGTGATATTCTTCATAGAAATATACTAGAAATACTAGAAATAGTAAAGGGATTGGATGACTGGTCAGAAGGAGATTACTGGAAATTCTTTGGTGCCACTAGGTGCAGGACTCTGTTGCATTACTTTTACACATTCTCAGGTCATAGTTCCATAGCTAAAGAATATTAGCTCATTTGAGCTTGTGGTCTCAGGAGTGGAGTAACCCTGGTCACAGTTCCAGATGGAGAACAGTACTTGTGGTCACTCACAGACCAGAGTACTGGCCAGAAGAGCAGTAATGACTCTGCTTCTTACGGCATATCACCTTGAAAGAACTGAAAACTCATTTATGCCCAGATCTAGTTTTAAAAACAACAGCAAAAGAAGCCTGAAGCTGGGACTATACCCCTCCTCCATCCCTGGGAATTGAAAGTCAAGAAAAATGAGAAAACAACAACAAAAAACCCTGAAGGTTATTATGACAACAGGGAAGATTAAGACACAAATTCAGAAAAAATGAAGTGAAAACAGTTACATGCACAGCTTTAAAGGATAATATGAATTGGTCACAGGCCCAAAACAAATTTCTGGAAGAGCTAAATTTTTTTTTAGAAATCAAATAAGAGAAATAGAGGAAAAATTGGGAAAAGAAATGAGAATGTGTAAGTGTATTATAAAAAAAAGAGTCAATAGTTGATAAAGGGACACAGGAAAAATTAAAGAAAATAACATCTTAAAAACAGAATTGGCCAGATGGTAAAAGAGGTACAAAAATTTATTGAAGAAAATAACTCCTTAAAAAAGTAGAATTGGTGAAATGAAAAAAGAGGGACAAAAAACATACTGAAGAAAATAATTCTTTAAAAATAAGAATTGAGCAATTTAAAGCTAATAACTTCATTAGACATCAAGAAACCATAAAAAAAGAAAAGAAAAAGAAAAAGAATGAAAAAATGGAAGAAAATGTGAAATATCTGATTGGAAAAACAACTGACCTGGAAAATAGATTGAAGAGTGAGAATTTAAGAATTATTAATTACCTGAAAGTCATGATTAATAAAAAAGGTACTAGACATATTTCAAGAAATTATCAACAAAAACTGCCCTGATATCCTAGAACCAAAGGGTAGAATTAAAATTGAATGAATACACTAATCACATCCTGAAAGAGATATCAAAAGGAAAATTCCTAAGAATATTATAGCCAAATTCCAGAGATCCTATGGCATATATATAGCAAGTAGCCAGACAGAAGCAATTCAAATATCATGGAGCCAAGTCAGAATCATACAGAAATTTAACAGCTTTTACCTTAAAGCAGGAGTCCTCAAACTACGCCCGCAGGCCAGATGTGGCAACTGAGGATGATTATCCCCCTCACCCAGGGCTATGAAATTTCTTTATTTAAAGACCCACAAAAGAAAGTTTTAGTTTTTACTATAGTCCAGTCCTCCAATAGTCTGAGGGACAGTGAACTGGTCCCTTATTTAAAAAGTTTGAGGACCCTTGCTGCTTAAAGGATAAGAAGGCTTGGCATGTAATATTCTGGAAGGCAAAAGAGCTAGGATTCCAACAAGAACCACCTACCAGCAAAATTGAGTATAATTTTTCAGTGGAAAAAAATGGACATTCAGTGAATTAAAACATTTTCAACTATTTCTGATGAAAAGACCAAAACTGAATAGAAAATTCAACTTTCAAATGCAAAACTTAAGACTAACATAAAAAGGAAAACATAAAAAAGAAATAATAAAGAATTCGATAGGGTTAAACTATTTACATTCCTACATGGGAAGATGATACTTGTAATTTTATTAAGAACTTCAGCATTATTAGGAAAGCTAAAAGGAGTATACATAGGTAGAGGGCATAGATGTGGGTTAACTATAATGACATCGTTTTTAAAAAATAAAAGGGTCTGGAAAATGAGTGCACTGGGTGAAGGGAGAAGGAAGAGGTAGAATGGGGTAAAAGATATAAAAGGAAGGGCCTTTTTTTTTAGTAGAGGAAAATTGGAGTTGTTAGGTAACACTTGAAGCTTATGCTCATCAGAATTGGCTCAAAGAGCGAATAATATACACATTCAGTTGAGTATAGATATCTATCTTGCTCTACAAGGAAGTAGAAGGGGAAGGGGACAAAAGAAGCAGGGAGTGATAAAAGGTATGGTGTATTGGGGAAAGTGATGGTCAGAAGCAAAAAAGGCTTTTGAGGAAAGACACAGTAAAAGGAAAGAGAGAGGATAAATGCCAGGGGTGGAGAGGAAATAAATATCTGTGGGAACAGCTAATTGGTGTAGTGAATAGAGAACCAGCCCTGAATGAGCTCAAATTTGACTTCAGACACTTAATACTTCCTGCTCTATGACCTTGGCCAAGTCACTTAACCCCAATTGCCTCAGTAAATAAATAAATATCTGTGGAAACACAGATTAAAAATAATTGAAAACTAAAAATAATCTCATCCTAAAAAATAAGTAGGTAATAGAATAAATCACAGAAACAATCAATAATGTCATTAAAGAGCATGCCAGTGAGACAATATACCAAAATTTGTGTAATACTGCCAAAGCAGAACTTAGGGGAAATTTTAAATACATATATATATATATATATATATATATATATATATATATATATATATATATATATATATATATATATATATATATATGTAATTTACATCAATAAAATGAGAAAGTGGAAATGAGTTAATTGAGTGTGCAATTCAAAAATCAAAACTAAACAAAAGAACAAATTTAAAATCCCCAGTTAATCACCAGTTTAGAAATCCTGAAGATCAAAGGAGAGATTAATAAAATTTAAAGAAAACCATTAAATTAATAAATAAAATTAGAACCTGGTTTTATTTTTCTAAAATGGATATATAAACCATTGGTTAATTTGACTTAGCAAAAGAAAGGTGAAAATTGAATTACAAATATCAAAAATGAAAATATTTAATTTACCAATAAAGAAAAAATTTAAAATGAGAAGCTATTTTGTCCAATTATATGTCAATAAATCTGACAATCTAAGTGAAATTGATGGATATTTACAAAATATAAATTATCTAGAAAACAGAAGAGGAAATACAATATTTAAATACCTTATTTTTAAAAAGCAATTGAACAAACCAAAAATTAATTCTCTTAGAAAAAATACCCAGAGCCAGATAAATTCAGAAGTAAATTTTACCAAACATTTAAAAAACAGTTAATTCCAATCTATATAAACTACCTGAAGAAAATAAGCAAAGAAGCAAATATTTTTTACAACACAAACATGGTGCTTATAACTAAACCAGAAAAAGCAAAAGCAGAGAAAGAAAAGTAAGACTAATTTCAATATTGGTGCAAAATTTTTAAATAAAATATAGCAGCATATCACAAAAATCATGCACTATATGCCCAGGTAGAATTTATATCAGGAATGCAGAGCTAGTTCAGCATTCAGAAAACTGCAGGCAAAATTGATCATATCAATAAACAAAACCAACAAAAATCATATGACCATCTAAATAGATGTAGAAAAAAAATTTTACAAAATACCACACTTATTCCTATTAAAAACACTAGAAAACATAGGAATCAATGGAGCTTTCATTAAAATAATAAGTTCCATCAATCTAAAATCACCAATAAGAATTATTTGTAATGGAGATAAACTAGAAACTTTTCCAGTAAGATCAGGAGTGAAGCAAAGATGCCCATTTTTATCACTATTATTCAGTGTTGGGCTAGATATAGATGAAAAGGTAAGGGTATATACGTGTGGGATAGTAGAGAAATTTCGAAATAAAGCCTGGAAAGGAATAAAGACAGAACTGGCCTGAGAATTCCTTTTATTAGAATTTCAGGGAGAAGCCATCTAATCAGAGACAGAGACCATGCATGGGGCAAAGAGTACTTCCAATGTGTGAATTCTAGGAACAGAATGAACTTCCAAGATAAAGAGGTTTCTGGGACACGATGGAGGAAGACTAGAGTGTTGCATATAGAGGAACAACTGCTGAATTGGCTTGTTGTAAATATGAAAATTGGTTGTACAAACTGAGATTGAGGGGAAAGTCTTGATGTGCTAGAGGGAAAACATGAAAAACATCGTCATGTATTTAAAAGCTGTCCTCTATCATTTTGCTAGCAGAAAGATAGTATAGTTCACATTCTGTTCCTTGAGATTATTATTAGTTTTCCATTACATAAGAGTTCAGTTTCCTTTTTTTAGTAATTTTTTTATCTCCATTTTTAGTCATTGTGTATATTCTTTTTCTAGTCCTGGTTCTTTTCTTTTGTATACCTTTCCATTTTTTCCCTGAATTTTTTGTTTTCATAATTATAACAGTGATATTGCATAATATTTATGTAATGTAGTCTGTTCTTTCATTACCTATTCAGTGTGTACTCTTTTTGTTGCTAGTTCTTTGCTATGCAAAAAGTACTGTTATGAATATTTTGTTACGTATTGGAATTCTATTTCTGTCTTTGATGTATTAGGTGTATATAAACAAACAGTAAAAAGATCATTAGTTCAAAGACTATGGATAACTTAGTCATTGATTAATTCAGAATTGTTATCTAGTTTCATTGTGCTATTGCAATTCTTCTTAGAATATCACAATCTCATTCCAGATTTCCAAGGCTTCAATACTCGTAACCAAAATTGATGCTGTTTCTTTTTTTCATTGTAATTTAGAGAATATCCTAAAAGAAAGAAGAGAGAGAGAGAGAGAGAGAGAGAGAGAGAGAGAGAGAAAGAGAGAGAGAGAGAGAGAGAGAGAGAGAGAAGGAGGGAGGGAGGGAGGAAGGGAGGGAGGAGAGAGAGAGGCAGAGAGAATATTAGAGTAGTTTAAAAAAAAACCAGCCTCACAGCTCATCTAATCCAAACATTACCTGGCCAAGAAAACGTTCAACAACACAACTGACAAAAGTGTCATTCAGCTTTTGCTCAATTTCTAATGATGAGGAACCACCTACTTTCTTCATGATAGAAGTCAGAGAAAAAACTCAGGAAGTTTTCCTCACTTCAAACTGTGAAACTTCTACTCATTGTTTTCCATCTTTCCACTTGTCCAAACACTGCAAGTTTAAACTCTTTTTCATAGGGCAGCACTTCAGATTCGTGAAGACAAATATCATTTCCATTCAAGTCTTCTTTCTTAGGTTACACATCCCCATTTTCTTCAGAGTATAAATCTGATCTCATACACTTAGTAATTGTGTGAACCTGGACAAATCATTTAACTTTTGTTATAAGAATAAAATGATATAACATCTGTAAAGCACCTTATAAATCTTCAGGTTCTGTATGCTTGCTAGGTATTATTATTATTATTATTATTATTTGATCTACTTATCTGTCATCCCTTGCTCTCACTACATGATCAGACCACCACCTTTTCTCAGGAAACATTTCCTAAATGATATTCATATCTGAGCACAGTGAATGTAGAATGCCAGCCCTAGAGGCTAAGACCCTCTAATACATATTAGCTGTGTGATCTTAGGCATGTCACCTACCCTCTCAGGTTTCAAGAAATCTTAAGTAGTAGTTCTGTATCAGAGGACACAGTTTCTATACCAAGAGTTTCTCATATGAAGACAGGGAGTATCTTTAATATCCCAAGTGCTTAGCACAGTGCCTGGCAAATAGTAGGCACTTAATAAATATTAATTGACTGATGAAATAACAGGACTAGCCTGTCCCTCTTATCCCCGCCCCCCAATAGAAAGAACATGTTTAAATGTTCAGAAAAAAAAGACCAAGTTAAGGTTCTGAGGTTATTATGTGACTCTGAAAGAGAAAAATAAACCTTAAGTGTGAGACTTAATCACTCGATAGGGGTAGAAATAGTAGAATAACTATACTGACTTTTATTTCAACAAAGCAGGCTGTTTGTTGATTGTATTCCAAATGGTAGTTAAGTTAATGTGTTGTTTTGCTTGGTACAGTCTACTGGAATTCCTTTCTCTCTGTTTATATTTCTTTTTCCCTTTGGCAGACTTTAACCCAGTAATATTTGCTATGTCTGAGGTTCTGAAAAAAATGTATTTACTTTAGGCTTCCAGGTCAAATATACTGAATAATATTGGAGTGGGGGGATACAGATTTGATCCATCATTTTTATATTGAAAAGAAAGAATCGTGAACCAAAGCAAGAAGCTAGAGTTCTGATTCTTAATGTGGAAGGCTCTAGTCACACATGTGCTTTTGTCATTTCATCCCATATCATTGCGAAGGAAATAATCTGATAGACTTGGCTGGCATTCTTTGCCAACATTTTATCAGCCCTTTCTATTTTGCAATCTGGCCAGTGCTATGGCAGTTTGAACAGACCATGGCATAAGCATTCATTCTGAAGGTAAATAGTTTAGATCCTAACTGAATGAGGCTTCTCTGTTTCAATCAAAAACAAATTCATTTTAGTAGGTATTTGTTGAGCTCCTTCTGTATGGCAGTTCCTTGTGCCAATGAGGATACTAATAGGGAGAAGATTTTTTTTTAAGTTAGCGAATAGAGAATAGTAAACAACAATACAGATGCCCTCAATTCTTGTAAGAACATTATGAAGATATAACTACATCTTTTGGAATCAAAAGATTCCAAACTCCATCATAAAATCTTATGACTATCTACCAACTTATATTTGGATCTGTATCTATCCAAGACATTTGGTTTTATGCCATTATTTCATTTGAACATATAATAATAATTATTATTGGCAAATCATTATGTGCTAAATTGCATGGCAAGAATTCTAAGTATATAGTGGTCCTTAGAATGAAGATATCAATAGATAGGTCCAAAATGAAGGACTATTAATGGTGACAGTCAAGATGAGACTCATGCTGGACCTTGACTCCTGAGGCGGGTTTGGATCAATAAATAGAAAATGAAAAAGCATTCTAGGCAAAGACAATGCAGCATAATAGAAGCATAAAAAAGCCTGTGTAAAAGACATTGAAAAGACTGGTTTGATGGGATTGGAGGATTGGTGGAAAATAAGGTTGGACAGGTATGTGAGACCAGAGTTTGAAAAAGCATTGAATGGCAGAATAAAAAGATTTTCTTTAATTTAACAGGCAATCAAGAACCATTTAAAACTCAACAGGAAGTAAAATTACAGAAGTATTTTAGGATGATTGTTATAATAATAATCTTTGTGTAGCATTTAAAATTTGCAAACTACTTTCCACATAATAATCACATGATCTGTTTTACCTCTCTATCTCTCTGTGTTGTTAGATTGGTTTTCTTCATTCTAAAGATATTAAAACATAGGCTCTGAGAAGTTAAATCTCTTTTCAGTGGTTCATAAATTGCAGTGGACCAGATATTATGCTAAGCTCTGAGAATACAGATACAAGTAGGAAAGAGAAACAATCCTGCTCCCAAAAAGCTTACATTCTAATGGGGAAAGACAATATATAAAAGAAAGTTGGAAAGGGGGATGGAAATCTGTTTCCCAAAGAGATCATAAAAAAGGGGAAAGGACCCACATGTGTAATAATGTTTGTAGCATCTCTCTTTCTGGTGGCAAAGTACTGGAAACTGGAAGGATGCTCATCAGTTAAGTAATGGCTGAATAAATTATGGTATATGAATGTATTGGAATATTACTGTTCCATAAGAAATGATTAGCAGGCTGATTTCAGAAAGGCCTGGAGAGATTTACATGAACTGTTACTAAGTGAAGTGAGCAGAACCAAGAGAATATTGTACATAGCAACAATAAGATTGTGTGATGATTAATTGTGTTGAACTTGGCGCTTTTCAACAATGAGATGATTCAAAGGAATTCCAATAGACTTGTGATGGATAGTGTCAATGGAACTATGAGAGAGAGAACTATAGAGACTGGATATGGATCAAAGCATAGTATTTTCACCTTTTGTTGTTGTTTATTTGCTTGGTTTTTTTCCTTCTTATGTTTTTTCCCCATTTGATCTGATTTTTCTTGCACAGCATGAAAAATATGAAGAGATGTTTAGAAAAATAGCACATGCTTAACCTATATCAGATTTCTTGCTGTCATGGAAAGAGAAAAAGGAAGAGGGAGAAAAATTGGAACACAAGGTTTTGCAAAAGTATAGTGGAAGACAGGAAAGGCACTTGGATCAGGAATAGTTAATAAAGTCTAGAGTCAGAATTGAGGCTTGTAGAGGAATGAAGATGTGGCTGATCTGGATGTTTTCCTTAAAATAGAAACTCTAGGAAGAATCAGCCAGCCAAATAAGGGAGAAGATAGAAGTCCAGAGGAGGGAGTATAAGAACAGCAAATCCAATGTTAGAGAATGGATCTGAACTCAGGTATCCTAACTTAAAACACATGAAGATGATTCCATGATCTCTTTGAGATTATATATGCTAATCAAAGGAATAACCTTAAAAATATTTCACTGATGACTTTTGTCTTTCATATCTTTGCAATTTTAGTCAGACACAGAAAGCTTCACCACCATCAGTAGTGCTAAATTTAAAAAGAAAAAACAACCTATGTGATAGTACAAAAACTTGAATTGTTCTGGATTTTTTCTTGAAGGGCAGTGTCTTGGGACTCGATTTTTAATTTAAAATTTACTAGTATAGTTAGATTAAAAATACAAATAATGTTATATGAGTCAGTTGTCTGCATTCAGATGATTGGTGTTTATATTCTGACCTTGGTATTTACGACCTGTGTGACCTCATCAGCCTTAAGTTTCTTCATCTATGAACTAAGTAGATGGCCTAGATGATCACTAATCCTTTCCAGCTCTAAATTTTGTCATCTTATATAAACTCTGATTTCTTTTGACATTATAATGATGCCTATTTGCCATGCCTCATCCTTGTTCTGTCATAATTCTTGATGACACAATTTACTCTTGTTCTTTGGAGTTCTTTGTTGATAAAATGTTACCACCTGCTCATACCTACCATATGCTTCTCTATTTCTACTCCTCTTTAGTTCTTTTCAAGTAGTAGTATTCCCATTTCACTGCCAAGTAGCAACTTAGATAAAATGTTAATGTTAAAAAGATGGGCCTTTGCTTTGAGGGAAAACTTGGAGTCAGTAAAAGCTTTGCAATTTTCTGAAAATAATGTTGCCCACTCTCTTCCTCTTTATCAACTCTGGGCTCAGCTCATTGTCAATATTTAGTGTTTTTCCAGATATACATATTATTGGACATGATGTATAGGATGTCTACCCAAAGAATTTCAAATTCTGGGCAAGAACCATACTTCATCCATTCAGGAATTCCTGTCTGTCTACATAAACCAAACTTTTTAAAATGTAGCTACAAATCTTTTCTAGGAGACCTTGTGTCTTGATCAAGCCATATATTGTATCCACAAATAGGCACAAATGGAGGACCTTACCATCCAGAGAGAATTCTTCCTTAACCTGGATTCTGAACTGTATCTCCTCTGTAACAATGTTAAATACCTTTGGAGAGCAAGCATCAATCTGTTTCATATCTATTGTTTATTTTCGGTGTACCATTGAACAAGATTATTTCTGTCATATATTTCAAGGAATCCTGAATGATTTTAATGTCTCCCTCTCATTATAATAATACCCCACTGATTGCCCATATAAAACTAGCAAAACTCTTAAAATAACTTCGTTACTCCAAAAAAATCTATGATCTCATTGACGTGAGTAATCCCTCTAATGACAGATTGTAGCTTATGTATACTTACTCATTTAATTCTGCTATAGGCTAACTTAAAAAGACTTTTAAAAAATTGATACCTTTTATTTTACATATTAATGAAAATGTGAAAATGTATTTCCTATTTGATTATAGAAATCTTTTCATATATACTTTTTTTCTTCAATAAATGTACTTTGAGTTAATTATTTCATATGTTAGGATCAGGGATGTGAAGAAAACTTTAAATATCATATAATTTACCTTTTTTTTTTGCTTATGGGGAATCTGGGCCTCAAAAAGGAAAATAACTTACTCAAAATCACATAGATAGCTAGTAGCAAAGTCATAATGAAAACTCAAGTTTTCTGATTTCAAATCTTTTTCTGGACTATACCCTACAAAGTTGGATCAAAGATTTTTTCATTTGTGAAATCTGGATTCTTTCTTTCCCTATTTGAAATTGCTAACAAATATCTCTGTATTCACATAGCACTCATTTTAGTTTAACAGTTTTCTGTCTCACTGCAAACATTATCTTCTTTCCACTATAAAGTAAATTTAATTCTTTCAGGTAAAATTAATTCAGAGTTCAGAAGTTATTTTGTTCTGGTGAGACTCACAATTTTGAAGAGATAGAGATTACAAATATACTTTATTAGCAATTTAAAAGTCAATTTCCTCTCTCAGATCTTAAAATGCTGCTATTTTTAATTCTGATATTTATGCCTTATTATTGATAATTATAATATCACCTGGGCTCATAACCAGTCAAATTCAAATGTAAGGAAAAACGATATTTAAAATTACTTTTGAATGGTTACCTAATAGAGTATAGGATTTTAGCTATATCCATAAAAGAAGAAAACATTTTAGAGTTTTTTACCAGATATATATTTCTTCTTTCAAGACCCAATTTCATATAATAGGTATCACAAAGGATTAGGCTAACTTGCTTCTGATGGCATATAGTCAGTAGTTAACTTCCTTTCTCAATTCCTACAGTCTCATCATTCTACCTCTGAACATTCTTTGAGAGGAAACCACGATTTTATTGTTTTTCTCTTGAGTTGTTTCATTTCCCTGACAGGTTTTAAAACCAAACCTTTAACCTGAGTACTTAAAACTTAGATGCAAATTACAATCTTACTATGAAAACTATCTTTAAACATTGTAACATCCTTTGATTGATGGTTGATAGTAATAGGGATGAGTTTGAAATCCTGGATTCATTTTCCTACTGGTATTATTCTGTAACTGAAACTTTCTTTTGTGGGAAAAAGGGAATTTTTTTAAGTAAGCTTATTTTGATATATTTTCTTTTAACATCACCATAGTTCCCACAATATCTTTCTTCCTTCCTATTCCCAGACACTGTCCCATGTAACAAATACTAATTTTTAAAGATAAAGAAAAGAAACAGAAGAAAAAATAAGTATAATTGATCAATAAAGTTGAAAATTTATGTAGTGGACCCTAGTACTATAAAGAAGTGTTATGGGAGTATCTTCTCAAATCTCTTCTTTTGAGAAAGCTTGTTCTTGATAATTTTGTAATTTTCTTTTCTGTATGTATTCTTTCCATTTACATTGTTTGTAACATTTTCTGGCTCTGCTTTCTTCACTCTTTCTTTCATATAGACTTTTCCAAGCTCCTTTGTCTTTATCACATTCACCATTTCTTACAACGCAGTAATAGTTCATTATATTCATGTACCAACATTTTTCTAGACATTCCTCAATCAAAAGTGCTCATAAATATTTTGGTTCATGTGGAGATTTTTTTCTTATCAATATCATTCTTGAGGTATAACCTAATAAGGAAATACCCATGCCAAAGGGTATGTATATCTTAGTCATTTTATTTGCATAATTCCAAATTATTTTCCAAAAATAAATTGTACTGATTCATAGCTATATCAACAGTGTATCTGCATGCCTATCTTACTGTAGCCCCTCTGACATTCACTATTGCCATCTTTTGTCATCCTTATTAGTGTGTATATAGGGTGTGAGGCAACACCTCTGGGTAGTTTGGGCTTGAATTTCTTTTACTAATAATTTATTTGAATAATAATTTGAAGTCTTCTTTTGTGTAGTTTGAGATTAAATATTAAATATTAACACACTTCAAATTCTGTTTTAAAAGATCCCTCTCTACCTGTATTTTTAGGGTTTTAGCATAAATAAATAGAATAAATGTACTTTGTTAAAGGTGTTTTCTGCATGTAAGATAATCATGTAGTTTTGAATAGTTTTAAAAATAATTTGTTTTCTCCCCAATTACATGTAAAACCACCATTTTACCCTTTTTTTTTTGTTTTGAGTTCCAAATTCTGTCACTACCTCCTTACCACCTCCCCTTTGTGAAAAGGTAAGCAATCAGATATAAGTTATATATGTGTATTCATGTAAAATATTTTCATATTAGTCATTTTGTGTACAAGACTTGAACCAAAAAAGGAAGGAAGGTGGAAAGGAGTGAAAGAGAAAAATAGTATTCTTCAGTCTGTATTCATATAGGATGTTTTCATTTTTAATATCATTAATTTTGTTGTTTTGAACTATCCATGTATCCTCATCAATCATAAGAATGATTCCTTGAATAAATCACTATTATCTGTTTAACACGATTTTATTTAAAATTTTCTAATTCAGATTCAGTAATGGTATTGGTCTATAGTTCTCCTGTGTTTTACCTTTCCCTAATTTAGATATTAAAACTATTTTTGTTTCTTAAGAGGAAAGTAGTAGGATATTCTCTGTATCAATTTTTGAGAATAATTTATATGGTACAGATTTATTTATGTGACAGTCAGAGTTAACTGACTTGTTACTTGTCACACAGGTAGTAAATATCATGTGCCTGAGGCCATATTTGAACTTAGATCCTCCTGACTCCAGGACCTCCAATACTGTACTACTGCATTACCTAGTTGCCCCAACATTAATACTTCTTTAAAACTTTGATAGAATTCTCCTTTGAATCTGTCAAAACCAAGAGTTGCTTCCTCCCAACTTTTTGGTAATTCCTTTACAGCTAGTTCAGTTTTCTTTTTTGAGATTGGTTCATTTAATATTTCTGTTCTTCTGATATTCTAAGTATTTTATGTTTTTGAAGATATCCTATTTCTTTTGAGTTCTCAGTTTTGTTAGTACATAACTATGCATAATAGTTTCTTATTATTATTTCTTCTGAGTTTTGTTAGGATTTATTTGTTCATTTGCAACTTTGTTGATTTTCTACCTTCTTTTTTTAGCCAGATGGACTAAAATGTTATCAGTTTTATTATTATTTTCAGAAAACCAGCTTTTAATTATATTTATCATATCTATAATGGTGGGGTTAGTTTCTAATTTATGCATTGCTCCTCTAATTTTTAGATCTCCTCTTTTATGCATATTTTGGTTTTTGTTTGCTTGTTGGTTTTTTAATTTGTTAATGTCTGTTTAGAGGGATATGATTTTTTCCCTGATGACTGCTTTAGTTGAATCCCAGAAATTTTGATGTGTTGTTTCATCATTATTTTCTTTCACATAGCTTTTAATTGTTTCTATAATTTGTTCTTTGACTCAATTGCTATTTATTGTGTCTCCCATTGAGTCTCTTCTTCTATTCTTTGACTGAACTTTGTGGTGGCACACAGAGTGATGCCATTGCTAACATAGCCTGAGCAGATTTTTGCTGTTTGGAGCCCTGAAGCCCCAGGAAGGATTACAGCACTAAGTTTTGACCACATATTAACTTCTGTAGCCTTTTGCTTAATGGATAGTAGATGTTTGGGAGCTGTCAGTACATTGGGGGGTTAGGAATTCTCTTCTTTTAGTTTTTTGGGTTTTTACCTTGTGTGGGTCCTTTGTTTTCTTGGTCTTGAAAACAAGTGAAATTGCTTTCCCGTGCATATAATTCTTACCTTGTATATGTTTCAGATTGTGATAATTGAAAAAATTTATAATCTTCCATCCTATTGGTCATATGAGTGGAAATTCTAAACATTTCTTTCTTTGGGGAAAAAGAAGAGCAAATAGAGATAGTTATATTTAGAAAGTTCTAATTTGGGTGGTAGCTAGGTGGTGCAGTAGATAGAGCACCAGCCCCAAAGCCAGGATGGATCTGAGTTCAAATCTGGTCTTAGACCCTTAACACTTCCCAACTGTGTGACCCTGTGTTCTACTTCTGCCTCTACTTCAAAGGAATATCTGATGGAGGTATAGTTGTATAATTATACATTGAAATATAGTTCAATTTGACTTTTCTTTTCATTATGCTTAGAACATACTCAAGGTCATACTTCTTGAGATAAAGTTCCACAATATAGTAAAGATAAGGCAAATGGAAACTCTAGCTTGAAACAAATGCATGGTTACCAAGCTGGTAAATTGCACCTTAAAATTTTTTTGAAGCTACCTGATATCTTAATATTGGAATTTGCTATTCACAATCTAGGCTTTAAAAAAAATCTACATGGCTTTTATGCTTAATTTAATGGTTCAAAATAGCTGTTTTCATCTATTTGGGTATTCCCTTAATTTCAGTAGATTGCAATATTTTTATGCCTTAGGAGACAATTTAAGGAATCATGGCAGATACCCTCAAAAAAAGAAAACCATTATCTTTCCAAGCATCTAAACTTACAACCTCAGTCATTTTTAGTTCTTGTGTCTTCCCGAGAACCTAATTCAGTCAGTATTTGCTAAGTCTTTTCAATTATACTTTCACAGTGCTAAATTATTTGACTAACCCACTGGATTTCTCCATTATCACTTTTTCCCTGGAACTATTAAAGTAGCTCCCTAACTTGGTCTTCTTGCATACAGACTCTCCTCCTCTCAGATCTATCCTCCACACAACTGCCAAACTGATATTCTTGGAGCACAGTTTGACTTTGTCATTATCCTGCTCAAAAAGTTTCATTTGCTTCCTACTGTCTCCAGAATAAAATTAAAGGTATGTTAAGCATTTACAGCCCTTCACAAATTAGAATTATCCTGCCTTTCCAGGCTCAGTTTCCTTTATTTCCCCTTATGCACTCCATGTTGTTGCTAGAGAAGTCAATTTACTGGTCCTTGAACATGACAAACTAAAATGTTCTCCCTTCTTATCTCTGAGTCTTGGAATTGCCATCTCCATTTAAGGTTAAGCTCCAATGCCATGTCCTAGAGTAGGACCTCCCTTACTGATTCTCCTCTTTTAAAATTGCTTTGTTTTTACTTTGTACATATTTTAAATTTACTTCTTCATGTAAATACTTGTTCCCTTTCCTCTCCCTTCCCATTGGAAGGTTCTGACACAGCCTCAACTAACAAATTAAGAGAGCAAGGAATGGTTCACCTGTCAGATCTATGGAGAAGAAAGAAATTATGACCAAATAAGAGATGAAGTACATTACAAGATATAAAATGAATAATTTTGTCATATTAAATTTAAAAGTTTTTGCAAAAACAAAACCAATGCAATTAAGATTAAAAGGAAAGCAGAGGGGCAGCTAAGTGGCACAGTAGGTGGAGCACCAGCCCTGAAGTCAGAAAGATCTGAGTTCAAATGTGATCTCAGACACTTAAGACTTCCTAGCTATATAACCCTGGGCAAATCACTTAACCCCAGTTGCCTTCGGGGGGGGGGGGAGGAGAGGGGGAAGGAAAGCATAAAGCTGGGAAACAATTTTTATAGAAAAAACTCTGATAAAGGCCTCATTTCTCGAATATATAGAAAAGTGAGTCAAATTTGTAATAATGTAATTCATACTTCAATTGACAGTCAAAAGATAAAAAAGCACTTTTCAGACAAAATAATCAATTCTACCTATAGTCATAAAAATACTCTAAATAATTATTGATTAGAAAAATGCAAATTAAACAGTTCTGAGGTACCATCTCACAACTATTAGATTGGCTAATATGACAGAAAAGAAAAACGATAAATGTTAGAGAGGATGTGGGAAAACTGGGATACTAATGCATTGTTGGTGGAATTATAAACCACTCCACAAAACAATTTGAAACTTTGCCTGATGGATTATAAAACTGTGCATACCCTTTGACCCAGCAATAGCATTATTAGAGTTATATCCCACAGAGATCAAAAAGGATCCATTTGTACAAAAATATTTATAGCAATTCTTTTGGTGGTAGTAAAGAATTGAAAATTAAGGAGATGACCATCAATTGAGTGATAGCTACTCAAGTTGTTACCTTGATTGTGACAGAATATTATTGTGCTATAATAAATGACAAACAGGATGATTTCAAAAAAACTTGGTAAGACTTAAATGATACAAAGTGAAGTGAGCAGAACTGGGAGACTACTGTACATAGTAATAGCAATATTACCTATGCATAGCTTAATCATTCTCAGGAATGCAATGATCTAATATAATAACAAAAGACTCACGAAGAAAACATGCTTTCCATATCCAGAGAAAAAACTGATGAAGTTTGAGTGCATATCAAACATACTATTTTTCACTTTTTTGTCTGTCTTCTTTCACAATATGACTAATATGGAAATTTATTTTGTATGACTGCATGTGTAAAACTTATATCAAACTACTTACCACCTCAGGGAAGATAGAAGAAGGAAGGGAGATAATTTGGTACTCAAAATTTTCTAAAATGAATGTTTAAAATTGTCTTTATGTGTAACTGGAAAAAATACTTTTTAAAAAAGAGCCTGAACTAATGTCATTTTTTTTGTATCCTTAGCACTTCAAGTGATGCCTTATATTGAGTTGCCACTTAGTAAATGTTTATTAAATTAAATGTAATCATTTGGTAATCAGCTTTCTTGTAAGGAACTTCCTAAACTTAGCTTGGCTTTCCCTCAAATTAGTTTGTTGCTCTTGCCATCTTCACATTTTTACCTAAGTAGGATGATGTTCAATTAGCATAATCTTTGAGAATTCATGATTACCTCCATACTTTGATGAGAAAACAAAGTAGGGCTTCAGTAGAGGATGCCTTTTATAAACCACTAGAAAAATCTCAGGCTAATGCCCAAATATCCATTATTTATGAATCTATCATAACATGCTTTCATAGTCTTTTAAATTTATAGATTATGAACTAAATCTGACCATTTTCCTGTTACCTCCATCTTCTAGTTACCATAGTTGTTTTTCCCTAATTACTTTGTATTTAACTACCTTGTATTTTTTTTGTATTCCTCTTTATATTTATTCCACTCTTGTCTGTGCATCTCTCTACATTTTTTTTACCATTAGAATGTAAGCTTTTTGAAATTAAGGATTGTTGTATTCTTTGTATTTATAGTTTAGCATACTGCCTAGCTTATACTAGATACTTAATAAATGCTTATTAACTGATTATTAGAATTAACTTTACAACTACCCTACGTATAATGAAACTACATAGTTAGGAATATATTTCATTCTGCTATTGGAATACCCATGAAACTACTGAATTTCCAACAAGCTATGTAGATAAATTGAAGTGTTTAGTTGCTTGCCATCCACACTTGTCTTCCTAAGACTGGTAGCAGATGTTGAAATTCAAGTGGTGGGGAGGTGTGGAGAATGAGAAATGGTTGGTGACATTAAGTCTCATATCTTTCCTAGAAGGAAACTTTTAAAGAGACAAGTTGGCCCTTGTCTTATGATTTGAGCAATTAACACTTACCTGTGATAGTAGTAGAAATTTGAGATGGGGGAGGGGAAGTTCAATTGAAGGCATCCTGATGTTTTGTGTTTTTAGCAGCTTTTATTTCATTTTCAAAATTCTTCATTGTACATATTTCTTTGAAATACCTCTTTCTGTCTCTATTTTCTCATCTTTTCCCAACCCCCTCCATCCTTTCTTCTTATAGAGTTTCTGCTTCTTTATTCTAATCCTCACTAATATTAGAGATTAACTGAAAAAGCAAGTATAGAGTACAGTGCTGATGGACAAGAAGAGGGGTAAGAAAGAGGTGACAGAATATTCTGTAACCCAGCTTGGTACTAGTTGTCCTGTCATGTAACATTGATCATGGCTTTCATCAGGATTTCACAAATTAAATTTCTTTTGAGTGAGAGATGGATGAATCCTTATTCAGGCATAGAGAGTGGGTCAAAGAAACATTAACTTTGGATAATATTTTTATTCTAGAGTTTGGTTAAAGGTCAAATGTACCCTCATCTCTATTTACTTTTAGGTCCTTATCATTGAATTATGCCATGTATTTTTCAGGTTCTTTGACCTACATGAGAAAGGGGGACTTTAATGCTATAAGCCTTGAAAGGATATATCTTGGAAGATAGCTGTCATATTGCCATTAATTAATATTTCTTTTAGAATAATCCTGGTGCTAATGTGGACAATTGTGTTGTTTTCCATGACTTCCTTATATAAAATGCCATTCCCTCAGAAACAATCAGAAATACCAGTGTTGATTTTTCCTGTGCTCAGGAAAAGCAGTTGAGGTTCCCGCAGTGTGCTGTATGGAGAGAGCTTCAGAAACATGATGTCATCCTAATTTGCACTGCCAGAGGATGAGCTCATCGGGGAGGGACCTTGCAGAGTTACAGCTGTGCCAATTCATCACTTGCTATGGTTTACATCCTCCAAGCTCCTCTCTCCCTTGCCACCCCCTCCACCCGCCCACCGCCTGCCTGAGCTGAACAAGAGACACTGCATTATGAATTATTTAAAACCTAAAGCAAACTCCTGCAAAATATAACTAAGCATCAGTCAGTAGGCACAAAGGAGTGAACTCTGAATTTTGGTTGCTTTGTATTGTTAAAACAGTTGCATAGCTGTTGTTCTCAAAGATACAAGCTGATTTTTTGCCTATTCTTTTTTACACACCTCCTTAGTCTGAAATTGTCACCTTTTTCCACACCTATTTTTAAGCAACACATGCTCTTCAGGTTATACATGCTCTTATTAAGACTATACATTTGTTCATTATGAAAATTGAAAACTTGTACTTGAACTATGTAATGGGCAATGAAGCAACATATGTTCCTTCTATCCCTCTAAGATTATAAGATGCATTGTATATTAGTATTGCATATTAGTATTGCATAGACTTGAGGTCCAACCCCTTAATTTCTCAGGTGGGGAAACTTAACATCCAAAGAAATGAAGTGAGGTCACACAGTAAATAGCAAAGCTGGAATTTTAACCAAGAACTTCTAACTCTTGACTGAACATGGGCTCACTATAGTATTCACATTACTATGCTTCCAGCCTTTAACTGAGAATTTGCATATAAATTCTATGACTCGTGTATTACACTGATGTGTTTATTTTTAACAATCCAGTTGAATTTTTAGTATATATGTATTGTATAGGTACATATCTATGTACATATATATATATGTACATATATGTATATATGTATATATGTACCTGTGTTTGTAGGTATTTTCTTCCTTCTAAATAAAATACCCCAAATTTCCATTTTGGATTCATGGAATTCAGTTTCCCATGAACCCACAGGACTTTTATATTTTTTCTCAAGGATTTGCATGGAAATTATATTAAAATTCTGGAGCATAATCAATTTATAGAGATTTAATCAAAACCTTCATGGTTTACCTAAAATGGTTTTCTTTTAAATGCTGTATTCTATTTCCCAGGTGCCTTGTGCATCTCTAAAGATGGTCAAAGAAAACCTGGAATTAAGTCTTTACAAATGAGGAACAAAGAAAATGTCACTTCCTTCCAATTTTGAGGTGTGTTCATAATGTTACATTGAACTGTTTGACAGAAACAAAGGTTAAAGTCATAATCATTATGATCTTCATCAGCAGTAACATCTAAGATTGCATTAATATTCTTCCCATATCTATTCCAGTTCCCAGAATGCAATGTTTACTAGAGGCTTTCTAATAAGTTAGAAAGACTTCAAGTATAGATCCTATAATGGACTCTGTCATCTAAAGACTGTCTGGCAAAGCCAGTCAATCAACAAGTATTTATTAAACACCTACTATATGTTAGCACATTAGGCACTGGAAACACAAAGATAAAATTGAAACAGTCTGTACCCTCAAGGAATTTACTATTTATTGGGGAAATGCATATACATTTATAGATTCTTATAAAATAGATGCAAGTTATTGAGGAATCAGGGAAGATACTAGCAGCTTAAAGATCAGAAAGACTTTATACAGAAGGTTGCACTTCATGTTATTGTTAGAGAACAGGATTTTTAAGAATCAGAAGTTAAGAGTGAGTGCATTCCAGGGCAGTTAGGTAGTGCACTGGATAGAGCACCAGCCCTGAAATCAGGAGGACCTGAGTTCAAATTTGGATGCAGACACTCAATACTTCCTAGCTGTATGACCCTGGACAAGTCATTTAATCCCATTTCTCAACAGAAAATTATTGTGATTCACACAACTTTATTGAAGGAATTATTGAGCAATCATTCAGTTTCATTTCCTCATTTACAGAAAAAGAAATTACAACCCAGAGAAGTTGTGTGATTTGCCCAAGATATAGCACATTACTGATGGCTTCCTTTCAAGTTGGTATTAATCTATTATTCTACACTCCTTATGTAACATCATTCAATTAGTCCTAAAACCCTATTCCTTCATCTCGTCCACAAGGATATCATAAGAATCTTTGCCAGATTCCTAATTACAACCCAGGTAATCTCTGCTTACTCAGTCACACTATCACTTAATCTACTAACTCTTTTCTTAATTTTTCATTTCTCTTTTTTATTATTATAGTTTTTTGTATACAAAACATATATATATGGGTAATTTTTCAACTCTGACCTTGTAAAAACTTCTGTTTCAACTTTTCCCCTTCTTCCCTCCACTCCCTCCGCTAGATGTCAGGAAGTCCCATACTTGTTAAATATGTTAAAGTGTATGTACTAACTCTATTTTAAAGAAGAAATTAGATCCATTTGATATAGTTTTTAGCAAATCCGTGCTGGCTCCATATAATCATTGCTTCTGTTTTTAAATGTACACAAGCCATCTGTCTAATAATCCATTCTTAATCATTATGAAAAGCATTTGAAATTATGCTTTAAAAATGACTAAAATATATATACCCTTTCTCATTTTTCAGAATCCCATTTGCTAGCCAAATAGCTCAGGGGTGTCAATTAGAAAGAAGGTTCTTTTTTCCACCAAAATACATATAGCAACATTTTTGTTGTAGCACATTACTGAAAACAAAATAGGTACCCATCAATCCAGGAACATTTAAATACATGGTGGTATAAGGTTATATAATGGAATATTACTTCATTTTTTAGAATAATAAATATAAAAATTTTGGAGAAATATAGGAAGATATATAAACTGACTTGGACCAGGACAGCTATATAGATTTTTATGTATAATGACAAAAACAATGTAAAAATATTTTTCTTAATCATATACTCTGTCATGATAGTAATTAAGAGTGATCCTGAAAAAGAAAGGAAAAACTGGAGATTTCTTGCCTTTTTTCAGAGATGGGGATTTTTAGGTATAAAACATAACAAAATCACTAGATTTGATTGATTTATTGATTAGTTTTATTATATTACTTTTTATTTTGTCATATGAATTCTGTCTCTGTGTAGAGATATATTTTAAAATGAAGATGATATAAAAATGTACTGTGCTTTCTAGAGTCCCCAAGTTGAGGGTGACAAAATGTACTGTTGCTTTCTAGAGCCCCCACACTGGGGTGCCAAAATATACCTTCTGGATTAGTTCTCTAGAAGTTCAGGGGACTAGCCCGAGTTCTTAGGTTTAGTGAAGGAGTGATGAAGGCAGGAGACACACAAAGATGGTCAAAGATGGAGTTCATTTATTTCTAGTTCTCTCAGCCCTTAAATACCTTAGTATGATTACATCACCACAGCACACTGAGCATGTGCCAACTGTAGAACCATTACATCACCATATCACACTGCACAAGTGCTAACTATAAGCACTCTGCTATTGATATGTAAATGCCTCTCTTTACTGTAAGGATCCCTTGCTTCAACTAGAATACAGGTAGTCACGCCCTCCCTGACTTCCCAGGAGGACTGAAAACCCTTAGGAGAGATGAGGAGCCAAACCAGACAGTGTCAGCAGGTTCCCTCTGGGCTGAAGGGTCTTTTACCTTACCCAGAGTTCCCCCCCATCTGCGGCCCTCTATATAAAAAGCAAAATAATTTTGATTATTTATTCTAAAATGTTCCTTGGGCTCAGCAGTAACCTCTCCTCAGGCTACAGTTTTCATTACGTACCTTTTGATTTTGTAAAAACTGGGACTTTGTCCATCTTCAGCTTTGACCACATCTCCCATTTTCCACCATTTCTCAAAATTTATTATCTACAACTACTTTCACTGCCAAAGAGTATAATTTGTCCAGTCCAGGAAACTTGAACTCATTTAGAGTTATTAGGTGTTCTTTTATTATCCCCTCATCTACCTTTCACTTCTTATTCCCTTTCAACCATGTTTGTTGTCTAAAGATCATTCTCCTTGCAAAGAAGACAGAAATAAAATTGCAGTTGAACAGTTCAGTTTTCTCTCAGTTTATATCATCCATCCCTAGACTTGTGGCCTACCACTTCCTTATTGTGCTTGCCTTCAACAAAGTTTAATCAAGATGACTATTTTTGTTATTTTTAGCATTTCTTTTTTGTAAACCTATTTCATTTAGGACTTGAACTATCTTAACACTATGTTTTCACATCTGTTCTTTTGTGTTCTCCTTGATTAATTTAATGGCCTTCCTTCTGTCCCTTATATAGGTTCTTCTTGAACCTTGACCACATCAGGGAGACCTAGGAACACAAGGTAATATTCTTTCAAGATTTATGCTACTTCCACTTTACTAACCAGGTTAGTCTAGAATAGTAGCTCCCTTCTTACTTCTTCATCAAGACAAAATTGGGAATTTTGTCAGATGTAATATGTAATTGATTTATAGATGATAACTCCACAAGTAACCCATGTGGATATCAGATAGGCTGTGTGGCACATTATATTAGATGTGATTTGTTAGCTTATTAATTCTCACACTGGATTTTAAGACAGGTGAGGGGTATTCTGATATTTCTTCAGAAACATAGAAATGCAGAATTTCACTCATTAATGTTAGTCAGAGTGCCCTTCTTCCCCCTTTCTAAATAAATGACAAAAGCCTCTTCAGATATATACTTTTCCTCTTTCCCCTTATCCTCCTTCTCCCTCTTGTCTTGATGGCTCAAATATTATTAGTGGTTCTGTGGTTCATAATCAGTGTAGCTATATTTATGTATGTATGTAAATATAGTTAAATGTTTCAATAGTATATTGCAATGAGACATAACATAGCCAGACTCATCTCTAAGTATAAACTGCAATTGTTGACTCATTCCAACACTTGTACTCTTAGGATGGTAGTCAGAGTTTTTCAGGAAGTCTTCTTAGGATATTTTCTCTACAGGATGAGTTAGCTTCTAGTCTCAGAAAATATCTAAGACTATTTCTCCTTGACAGGTAATGCACTCAGTTTCTCTTCAATCATGACAGTTAAATTATGTTGAATTGCTATGGCCTCCTGGAGTCTCTTCCCTCTAAAAGATACAATAACAGTGTTGATAATCTCTCTGGCCAAAAAATAGTTTTTATATGGCGGCAAACATATTGATGGTGATCTTACATTCTTCTGTATTGTACTAGTTAGTGATCACTTGAAAGTCAAGGAGCCTTTGTCCAACAAAATGGTGGCAGTAGCGACTCCACGGAGCCTGCAGCAGACTTTAACGGTGAAGCAGGAGTCAGGGTAGCAATGGGGAAGGTGGCAAAGAAGACAATAACCAAGACCAGTCTCCTTTTCAACCCTCTCTCAATCTGGCCAGGAATAAGAGTAGTATCCTTCAGGTACCTAAATCAGTCAGGCAAAGACGAAACATGACCATTGAATACCTGAAGTAAATGTGAATTCCAATTTTGCAGAAATTTGAGGAACATTTGCCATAATGGCAGCTTTAAAACCTAAATTTCCCTTGTATCTCTCTCACTAGAATTTTTTTTTAAATAAAAAAGGCAAAAATTTGCAAAACTGATTAGTACAACAAAAATTAACACTTATGGACTCCCCAACTCTCTCAAAATGAATGTAATAGAATATTACTGTCCTATAAGAAGTAAAAAATATGATTAATACAAAAAAGAATGGAGTTATATGAACTAATGTACCATTGAAGTGAACTGACACCAGAAAACAATGAATATGATGACTAAAACAATGTAAATGGAAAAAACAACTACAAAACAGTTTAAAGTGAAGTCCAAAATTACAAAGAATAAATTTGGTCTCAAAGAAGAGACATGAGAAAATATGAGGGATTTTTAATGAGAATTTCTGATGATATGTGTGTGTAGTGCTAAGGCAAGCCTTTCTGAGCTTAATTTTGAAATGCTTAACAGTTAAACAAAATACAAACTCTTGAAGGCAGAAATAGTGTTTTTCCCCCAGTAACATTAGTGCAATGCTTGTTATATAATGTTTATTGAATGAACAGAAATTGTAAATATTAAGTGAATCATTTATATTGGTTTCCTAATGACAGACAAAAAATGTGGGAATGGTTTATCTGAATATAACTACAAAGCTTCAAAGAAGATTTAACTGCTTTTTTAAAAAAGCATTTCTGTATTCTTATAAGTGGTAGGTAAAAAATGAGAAAAAGTCCATGGGAAAAGTAAGAACTGGATACATGGGGACCAGAAATACAATTGAAATAATGAAATATATTTGAAAAACAGG
Organism: Antechinus flavipes; assembly: GCF_016432865.1. Taxonomy (NCBI): domain Eukaryota; kingdom Metazoa; phylum Chordata; class Mammalia; order Dasyuromorphia; family Dasyuridae; genus Antechinus; species Antechinus flavipes. The sequence goes on from NC_067398.1 coordinate 438,534,376, forward strand.
CAGAAAATAAAATAATTGGGGGATTGAGTATGAATTGAACCAGAAAATAGAAGATTAGGTAGTGGGAGAAATGACATTAAAGTAAAGATAAAAAGAAGGAAGGAAGTGTGGATCAAGTGATGAAAAGCAGATCTGTCATCTGAAAACCATTTTAGCTAAGATTAAGAGACTCATCATCAGATTGCTGGCAGCCATGTCATGGAATTTTCAGCCCCAGCAGTGTTCTAAGTCTACCTGCTGATTCATGGCAAGTTGGGTGATGGGTAGAGAGGAGGAACTTTGTAATTTGTGTTCATAAAGATTAGGAACACTTGCACTTGTTGCAAGTCAAAAAGATAAAAATTTAGGCTTGATGTAAGAGGGAAAAACATTCTCACAATTAGAAATATCTCTGAGTGAAATAGATTTACCTCAAGAAGCTATGAGTTCCTCTTATTAGAGTTATTGGATACCATCTTCACATAAGTTTAAAAAGCTTAAGTAACTACTTGTGAATATCTTCTAAAAAGTATTCCTGTTCAAGTATAGGTTGGACTAAATGTTCTCTGGGTCCTTTCCACCTCTCACATCTGTGATTCTGTTTCTAAGTCATTCTAAGTCTCACATTCATATACATTATTTCTTAAAAACTTATTCAAGTCAAATTGTTTTCTGAGCTTGTTTTTGTCTCAGCTTTTCTTTCTGTGCCTATTTTCATTTTCTCCTCTTATACTCTGGTTTTAATTACTCATTGATTTTTTTATGTTTTCTTTGCTGATTTATGTTGTTTCATTATACCTTCCAAGAATCCCTAGCTTCATGCAGTCCTCAAATTCTTCTCATGACATTTTTTAAACTGATTTTTAACCTGAACCTTTAACTTCTTGAGTATTCTTGTTAACTATTTAATTATATCTTTGGAAGTTTCTTTGGTGTTTGGGTACATCTTTATTTTGATGTATTTCTCTTGCTTTTCTTACTCTATAATTGTTTTACATTGTTTTTCATTTTGGTCACTAGCTAACATCTGGATTGCAAAACACAATCTTAAATATAGACTATATAATTCTTTTATAGTTTGCTGAGTTTAGTTTTCTTTTGAGATTTTTCCAGCAATTTCATGCCTTTGTTATATTTCTGTAGGTAGTTTGAGAGGGTTCAAAAGGAAATTCCATGTTGACCTGTTGCTATAATTTCCAGTCAGTACTAGAACTATAAAGATAGAGTCTATTGTAGGAAGCTGTTGTTAAGTCATTTTTCAGTCTTGTCCAACTCTTAGTGATCTTGGACTTTGGTTTGTTTTGGCAAAGATAATGAAGTAGCTTGCTTTTTCCTTCTTTAGTTCACTTTACAGATGAGGAACTAAGGCATTAAGTGCTGGCCAAGGTCATACAGCTATTAAGTGTCTAAGGCCAGATTTGAACTCAGGAAGATAAATTTTCTTACCTTTAAGCCTGACATTCATCCACTGTGTCACCCAACTAACTACACCTAGGAAGGGGAAAGTTGCTTACAAAAATCATTCTCTCAGTTTTTCCCCATTGAGGGAAGTCTTGCTGTGTACATTATAATAAGGAACATTCTCATAAAGATTTTATAACTATAGGAAGGTAGATCGGCTGATAAATGCTGATGTCTTGGTCATTTGGGGGGATCAAACTACTCTATACTCTCCTACTAGAAGCTTACCTTCATTGAGATATTTTGAAAATCAATTTTCTGGTCTTGAGCACCTTAAACCATGATAGTTAGAACTTTGTTTTCTGCTGACCACTTTTTCAATTCCATTGTAAGTTCAATTACCTCTCACTCACACACTAATAAAGTGGTAGTCCAAATCTTGAGATTCCACTATCATTACAGATGAGAGTAGACCGCTATAAAAATCTAACAATTCTGTTCCATTTCACGTGTTTTTTTTATGCTTCCAGTTTTCACCTACAAATGCTCTTGAGGTGTTTTTTTTTTTCATCAGCAAATAACATGAACAGACACCACAATTGAGTGATGACTAGAGTTGAGCAAGAGAAGAGCAGACTGGATTGACTTTGGGAAATTGCAGAGTTCTTTTAACAACCCCATAATTCTTCCTGAAATGGACACCATATTTTTAAGTTACCAATATACTACTAATGTTATTATATTTCTCTGATTCATGGAACACTGCAGTTTCTGAAGAACTAAAAATGATTGTCATCCAGAGGACAATGAAGAAGCTCATCATAGATGTGAGCATATTGCAACACATAACACACCAAAATATGAAGGAGAAATGGTCATCCAAAAAAGTATTTAATGATCTGGACACATATTGAGAGCAAGAGATAAATGATATACAACCTTTTTGTTATATTAGTATCTTCACAATGTCAAGAGAAAGTATGGATTATTTCCAGTACATTATTTGGATGCCCCTGTAAGGAATTTTGGGGTTGAACCAAAGGTATACATGATAGACAGGCATAAATGGATTATGGTATGCATCAGTAGAGGAAATATCTATATAGACAAGGTCACTAATCCATTTAAATACATGAGTAATGTTTTATTTATGCTGTATTTTAAAAATATTTTTAAAGATATATTTTATTTTGTCATAACATCAATTGTCTGCGTAATAGTTTATATCATTAGTGATAGGAACTATAGCATGTAGCTAGGCTGTCATTGTTAAACATCATTACCACTTAAATTCACAAATCTTGAAAAAAGGTAATGAGCGATCTAAGATAGGAAAATGATTTTTTAAAAATTATTTCTACTTAGTGATGGTGTTGGTACGTACACTGCAGCTTTTCATCCATATGTGCAACAACTTGAGTGCTGGTTAAGTTATCATCTTAAACTGTTTTGTTTTTCCCATTTCTGAGGTCACTTTTGGGACTCACTGTGCCCCAGTGTTTTTAAGGCAAGAAAATAAAAATTTTCAGGACATGAACTACTAGTCCCTGAAGTACTTATTCATGTTGCTCTTTTCATCCTATTAGCCAAAATGTGAGTTTGGGGGCTACATCATCATACATATACACATACACACATAGATATGTGTGTGTATGTGTGTGTGTGTGTGTGTGTGTGTGTATACCTTGTGCTTGAAGATTTACAAGATTTACATATGTTATTTCATTTGATTCTGTTCCATTTCACATGTGTCTTGTTTTAATTTTCAACTCCAAATGCTCTTGAGGTATTATTATTCCCATTTTAAAAATTTATAAAGAAAGTGTAATAAAGTAAAATACCTTCCCTTCCATTCTCCACTTTGCACTTAGCAGTTTAACTCTGGGTCCTGTATTCTGAATGATTCTTAATACACAATCCTATGAATTCAGCAGTATACTACAGATGTTGAAGCTATGAGTTTTGAAGTCCTTCCAACAACACCAAATAATGCTTTGTTTCCAATGAAACAATAACAGTCAATTCTAAAGTTTGTGGGGAAATCAGTAAAACTGTTCTCTTCTGGAGGATCCTGTAGATTCATAGTACACTCTGCATGAGCCTGTATTCAGAACCACAATTCTTGAGCCTTGACCAATGTTTTTATTTTAGCAGGCCAACCAGAAGATATAGTAGTTCATAGCAAAAGACATTTAATTAAACTGTATAGCAAGATAAACAGCAAACAATTCCCTCACGCACACAGTGATTATCAGCTCTCACAAATTCCCACACTACTGATAGAAGAGGAAAGAAGTAAATTTGTTTAGGAGAGGGCACATGCACAGGGAACATAGTAGAACTCCTGTCCCTAAAGCTGCATGCCAGCTGGAATCCAGCTCCTTTTGGCACAATACCTCTTGCTACACAAGCTAGCAAAGTCTTCTGCTAGACATTGCCTCTGCTTTATTGCCTCCTGCTGGTCCATTGCTGAGCTGTTCACCATTGATTCTCTGCTGTGTTGATCTTGACTTCATTTGCTGGTTCATTGACGAATTGCAGGTTTAATGTAGTCTCCCACAGTCATATTATGCCTGTCCCCCTGAAATCAAGATATAGTCTGTCTTTTTTTTGAACACTTTTTTCTGCTCTAGCTGCCACTCTCTGGACTTAGTTTGTTGTGTGAACTGAAGTGGATATGTTCCTTTGGGTTCTCTTCATGATCTTTATCACTAAACATGGTTCATTCTAGTTACCCCAAAAGCTTTGCTTAGCAACGTTGGAGAGGCAGTTTGAGTAGATGCCCATTTTGGTTCTGCCTTTGTTCAAGTTCCAGAATTTGTGCTTCCTCTACAGTAGAATAAAGTTCTCCGTGGTTGATCATTTCAGATTACAGGCTAACTAGTAAAGTCAAGGACATAGATCCTATATGCAGACTAGTTCATTCTGAAGCCACAGAATAAATGATCAGAATGGCCTTTTTAAAAAATGATTATTGTTCATGAGGATTGCCAGGAAAGAGGTTGTAGGTCAGGCACAAGGTTTGGAGGACATAGAGTCAGAAAGATTTGAATTCAAATGTGGTCTGAAATACTTACTACTTGTTTAACCCTGTACAAATTACTTAATCACTGTCTGCCTTAGCTCCTTGAAAACAGGAACTGTTTTTGTATTCTCCGTCACTCATTTATTAAATATTTGTTGGTCATCTAGCTAATGTTGACTTTTTAAGCATATCTTACCTACTAAGTATATGCTGCCATGTACTTAGATGCATAGTGTGTCTTTCCATTACTCCATGAACTATCAGTATGCTTTTTTCCAAGATTGGGGAGTTTTTCATGTTTTTGCAGTATGCCAAGACACATTAAGCATCTGAGTATGTCCTTTTACCCTAAATCAGAAAAAAAAAAAATCTACATTCATTTGGGGGTAGAGAGCATAGAGCCCTGGACCTGGAAAAAAAAAAAAAAGACCAGAGCTCAAATACCATTTCAGTCACTTTACTAGCTATTTGACCAGAGAAAGCCACTTAATCTCTTTCTACCTCAGTTTCCTCATCAGTAAGATAAGGATAATAATAGTATCTACCTCCAAAGGTTGTTGTGAGAATCAAATAAGATAATATTTATAAAGAGCTAAAGATAGTGCTTGGCTCTTACTAGATTAGTAATTATTATGTTAATCATTATTATTATAAAATCCAATGATTATTTCATAATACAATACTACTCCTAAGATAGAGTAGAAATATATATATACATATACATATGTATATATATATACATATACATATGTGTGTATATATATATACATATACATATACATATACATATACATATATATATATATATATATCTTCCTTAAACACAAAGAAGTCCTATCATCCTGGGAAATGTAGAAAGATAATTAATTATCAAAGTACAAGTCAAGGTATCCTAACCTGGCCAGAGTCATTGGGCACAGAACTTGAGTTTTTTATGCTCTTTACTTGTAAACTGGGGGCATAGAACTTGAATGACAAAGTCCATCCAGAATAGCTTCTTCCTCCCAGGGCTTCTATGTGGGAATTTTGTACTAGAAATAGTTATGAGTCATGTAAAAAATGTGAACATGAATTAAAATTGTTCTACAATTCACATTTATATTGTAGACACAATAATAAAACAGCATTTTAAGCTTTTCATTTATTCTTTATTATCCATGGTGATAAAATAGTTGTTTCATCCTCCTCTCTGCTTCTATTTTTCACATATTTACATTTTCATAGTTTTATGAAAGGTGGCATAATGGACAGAGTGCTGGATCTGAAGTCCCAAAGATTGGAATTCAAATCCAGACTTTAGCAAGCCATTTAACTTAAGCTTTCTCTTCTAAAGTGAAACTCAAGTAAGATAATCATTTTAAAACACAATGTCTGACACCTAGTAAACACTATATAAATATTAACTATATTGAAGGGGACAAGAATGGTATTGTTTTTGGAACTACTTTGCTAATTCAAAAACTAATCATTCTTTCAACAAATTTATTAAATGCTATGTCACTTTGAGTGGCAACTCTATAGACAGTTCTCCCTTTACATAAATTCACGTTACACAAATTCAACTTTACTTAAAAGAATTTTGAAGGATATCCATATTCCCCTCCCCAAAAAACCTACCTATGTTAACTTTATTGTACAGTATTGTGCTCTCTGCTCCTATCCTTTGGCCCCATGATCCATGGCTTCCAACCCCCTCCAAAAAAAAACTTTTAAAATTCCTCCAAAAGAAAGCAGAACAACAAATATAGGGAAAGAATTCCCCTGTTGCCACTTCTTAACTGTACTTGACTTAAAACCTCACTGAGAAGGGAAACCTCTTATTCTGCTCACTCACCCACTCACTCGAATGGCTCCATGTGCCTGTCTTCCTGTCCATCCAGGCTCTGGTACCCATGGGTACTATGTGTTGCCTCTTATCTGTGTCAGTGTCTGGCCACGGCATAACTGCCCTTCTCTTTTTTCCTTCTTCTGTTCTCCTTCTTTGTCTTTAGCCCCCATGAATCTTTGAACCATGGGCTAGCTCCCTCTCTCTATTGGCATACCACCTCTTTCTTACCTCCCTCCCCTTCCACCTCTGTGGGTAAATTCATAAAGCATAAAAATCACTTTATATAGTGATCTGTGGAATAAAGTGGTCCATTTACATAAAACAAGAAATGACTGTATTTAGGGACCAAGATAATCTAGAAATAATAATAAAAATCAAGGAAGACAAATCCAAAAAAAAAAAAAAGGAAGGAAAAGAAAAGCAATATCTCAAAAGCCACAAAAGAATGTATGGAAGACAGAATTGTTAGTGTCAAATTCTACTGAAAGATCAGGGAGGATGTTAGCTGAGAAAACATCAATGGATTTGGTATTTACACTATCTTTGACATTGGAGAGGGCTATTTTAGTAGAGTAATGGGAAATAAATTAGATTATAGGGGACTGAAGAGTAAGTAAGTGGTGATCAGATGAGCATAGACTATAAATATTTGCCTTTTAAGGAGAAAAGAGTTTGAATGATAGCTTGAAAGGGTGTGTTGCCTTAGGAGGTGTGGATTTCTCTTCACAAGAGATCTTCAAGCAGATTCTTAACTTCACCAATGATTTCAATACGACTTCAAACTTACTGGCTTCCTCTCCATCCCCATCCACCACATTCATCCTTAATAAATTTTGTCTTCTATCTCCAGTGTCCACCTTAGCTACTTTCCCCTGAACCCTTACCTGATTACAATTTCTTCTCTTTTTAAATCTCCCATTGCTTCATTCCTGCTGAATGTTCTCATCATGGCCTTTGGATTCTTAACTTTTTTTTTATTTTGTGGTAAAAATAAATAAAGTAAATAAACAAATAATAGAAAGCACCTTGCCTTTTTGCGATTCTTCAGTAAGAACTAGGTATGTGGCTACTAAATGGTTTGTAAAATTAATGTTTGTGGCATAGGACTGCAGACATTTACCATGCCTCTCAAAGCAAAAGGTTGGTGGAAGAGATAGGGAGTAATCTTGGGGAAAGGAAAAACAAAGCATTAATTAAAAATATCTTAGTGATGACTTTTTCTCATGGAAATTCTCAACTTGATGAGTTATTCAAAAATAAATCGAGTACCAACAAACTAGAACTGCCAGCTGATGTTTGGGATTTATTTGTGCCATCAATATGACTGTTCTTATTGTGGATATGAAATTTAGCTTAATTAAAATTTTTGGACTAATGGTTAATTACTTTTTTGTATGTTGGTGAATTGTATACCAAAGGAATGATCTTGATGACAAAATTGAATGAGGTCACATAGTTGACAAAATGAAGGCTCTCAGAATCAATTCTCTACCCAGTACAGTATAATAAATAACTGTATTCTTGTGGAATAAGCTGCAAAGTCCAGATCCTACTCTCTGTAAAAGTTTTATGTGGTCCACTCTCCAGCCATCCAATCAGGAAGCTGAGGGAGATGGGAAGGCATAGCTATCCCAGGCTGAGTGAACAGCTTATGATGAGATCTGAAGTGATCAGCTTATCCCGGGAGGGATTCTTGTTCCCAGAGTTGAAACACATAATTGATAGGGGCAAGCTGTCCATCTGATTTCCTGTTAACTTTTCCAAATATGAGGTTTCCAAGGACAAAAGGGGGGGGAGGGAACCCTTTATCTCCTGTCTTTAATGCTTCAAGTAACAGATAATTATCCTGCCTTGCAGTTGCAGAAGGGTGGTGACCTTGCCACCTACTGGGGAAGTAACAGATAGCCCTTTCTATCCTAATCAGTTATTCTTAACTTAACCCAGCTTTATCCTGACATTCCCTAGAAGTCTTAGATAGCTGTTTCAGTATGGTAGTCTCAAAGAACACTATATTGTAGCTACAGTAATTTAGCTCAGCTGTAATTAATAGTTTTATCTTTTGATAGTCTCTTGACTTCTCTGGCTTTCTTTAAAACCCAGTCTTCTAAAGAAGGCTTTCTTAATGCCCATTAATTCCAGTCCCTTTCCTTCATCCCTCCCAATACCTTACTTTTCCTTCTACCTTTCTTTCAATGTTAACCTGTCTGTCCATTCTGAACTCATGTCAAACCAACAGTAGTTTTACTTCCACTGTGCCTCAGAGTGACAAGATCATGCATTAGTGGGTGTCCTGGATTTGGAATCTTAAGTTTGGGACCTGTGTTTCTCTAATTTATACCTGTATATATCTTGTTTGTACATAGCTGTTTATATGTTGTCTCCCTCACTAATTTGTGAATTCCCTGACAGAAAAAACTATTTTTGCTCTTTTTTTGATATTCATAACATTTTGCACAGTCCTTAATAAATGCTTGTTTATTTGACTCAAGATCATCTTGAATACTAATAAATTCTTAGTCTTTAAACAGATGAAATCTGAATTTTCTCTGGAGATTCACCTAGCTACCCTACCAATCACTGGTACATGCCTTTACTATCCCATAGATTCTGAAAATCAAATAAACATATTTCTTGTTCCTTACTCCTCCTTCTAAATTTTAACCCTGCCACTATCACTTAAACTCTCCTTTCAAGTTTTTTCCTCCTAATCTTTCTCTCTTTAATATGATGGTCTTTCTTCAGACTTCCAATCTTACTTCTCCAACTGTCTCTTGAACATCAAAGTGGATATACCATAGATATTTTAAATTCAACATGTCCAAAACTGATTTCATTATCTTTCTCCTCAAGCTCTCCACTCTTCCTAAATTATCAAGTATATCACAATCCTCCCAATCCCCCAGGATCCTAAGTTGTGTCATCCTAAATTTTTCATTTTCTTAACCATCCTCTGTTTAATGAGCTTCCAAGTCCTATTACTTCTGCCTTAATAACCTTTCTTATATATAACTCCTTCTCTCTTCTGATACTGCCATCTCTCTGGTAAAGTTCCATTTTCCCTTTTGAAAAAAAAATCTAATTATAACATTTCCTCATCTATTCTGTTTAACATCAGGTTGAAGATGCCAAAAGTGGAAATAAATTGGTTCAAACAAAGAATGGTTTTGATGGTGAAAAATATGAGTTCTTTTTTAGACATGTTGATTTTAAGATATTGGTAGGATGTACAAATAATAAGAATCAGAGAGAAATACAGGGCTAGAATTCTGTGGAAGAGCAGAGACTTCTTAGCTATTTATATAAAGTTGATGAGAGAGAGAAAGATAGAGGGAGGGAAGGAAAGAAGAAAGGAGGGAGAAGAGAAGAGGAAGGAGGGAGGGGAAAGAAAAGTAAAAAAGAGGAGAGCAGAGGAGAGGAAAAGAGAGGACTAGACCTTAGTGAACACTGACATTATGAAATGCGAGGAAGATCCAGAACAATAAAGAAAAAAAATTTTTTTGGGGGGGGGGTGTCATATGGTAAGCAGACCTTGAGAGAATAATGTCTTGAAAGTCAAGAATGGGGAAAAAAAGAGAAAGTAATAAAAGGTATCATATGCTACACATATAATAAAGATAAAGATAGAAAAAAGCCCCTGATTTTCACAATAAAGAGGTTATTAGTGACCTTAGAGAAAGCTATTTCTGTAAGGTGAAAAGAACAGAAGCCAGATTGTAAAGGATTGAAAAGTAACATGATATTTTGATGATTGTCATCTTAGCAACCATAATAGCCATAGCATAGGTACCGTGTGCATGAATGCACTGTGGACAGATTGATGAAATACAGTCAGAGTTATATCATTTTAACACATCATTTTACCAGAGTCTTCCCTGCAAATGAGGTTTTGCACTAGTTGGAGCTGTTGAAGTGACAAGTTATAAATATTTTCACTTATTTAATGAGAATTGAAAATCTTTTGAAGTCAAAAAATAGGTAGTATAGTGAAGTTTAAGAAGCATTTTAAATGGCTTGCCTTAGGTTTCTCTGAGGCAAAAGTACCAAGTAGGAACAAATCTTACTGATTCTGTACTGATATAACATTCTTAACAGCATATGACTTCTGACATATCACTATACTAGACTAAACATCATCTTGGTTTAAAATTGTTTACTTTGCTCCCATTGTTTTTAGATATATACAATTGTTAAAAAGTCATCACCTCCAAAAGAATAAGTCTTAACTATATCATTATTTTGCTAGAAATTTTGAAACTAAAGAAGTCACATGTAGAAAGTTGAACTAATAGTTAAAAGGACCTTAAAAGATTTTAGTCCTATCTTTTCCATTTCTAGGTGAGGAACCCAAGTCTCAGAGAGGCTGATTGGTAGGTATAATAATGACACAGATGGGATTTAAATTGAGATTTGAGTCTGATTAACTTACCTTTCTGCTGCATAACAAGCAACAATGAAATAAGGTCAATCAATCAAACAATCAACATTTTATTAAGCTTCTAGTGTGTGCCAGGCACTGTGCTAAGTACTGGGTATACAAAAAGAGGCAAAAGATAGTCTGTGCTATTAAGAAGCTTATACTCGAATCCTTCAACAAGTATTTTTTATGCCCTTACTATATGCTAGGCACTGTCCTGAGCTCTGGAATTACAAATACTGGCTATCTCAACAGTTTTTTAAGTTTTAATAGCTTGGAAATTAGACTTAAGACTTTTGAGACATTGTAAATAAGCAAAAAAGAAAGACAATGCATGCCTTCAAAGAGCTTACATTCTAATAGGGAGAGGGCAACATAAAAAGGGGATAGGGAGATACCTTCATAGTTACATGATGACAAAATATAGCAAAATTAGGAGAAGAATGAAGAATGTTGGGCCTAGATGCCTTCCTAAAATGAAGTTCCTTGGAAGAAATCACCAGAGGTAGATGGGGGCTGACGGTCACATTTCTATATAAAACTTTTTATTTTACCATATGCACTTCTCAGTAACTATTCTGCGAAATAGATAATAAAAATAGTATCTCCATTTTGCAGATAAAAAAATTACTTAGGTGAAATTATATTTCCAAAGCCACATCACTTTCAGAAAAATTCAGATCTTCTGCTATCAGGTCTATTACTCTTGCTTTGGATCTAAGAGATAGAGAGGGGAAAAAATCAGGCACAAAAGGAATAAGCCATATTTAAACATGTTTTGATTTTTCCTTCCCTTCCCTTCCCCTCCTTTCCCTCTCTCTCTTCTATCACATAGCTAAGATTTCAATATAGAGGTTTCAGTCATTTGGTAAGAATTTATTTAAGCATCTACAATGTATCCAATACATAATGCTGGGTATACAAAGAAGTATACAATGAATACACAGTCTAATGGGAGAGACATTATGTGAGAGAAAAACAACATGAGAGAGAGTACAAACAACATAGATGAAAGGAGAGAGAGAAGAAAAAGAAAGACAGAGACACACATATATGTATTAGGGCTAGTCTTAGAGGGAAGGCCCTATAATTAAAGAGGGCTAGAAAAGGCTTTTTGAAAAAAAGTATGACTTTAGCTGAGTCTTGAAGGAAACCAGCTAAGCTTGGAGGCAGAGATAAGAAGGGTAAGAGTTCTAGACGTGGGATTCAGTTAGGGAAAACCTTCCTAAGTCTAGAAATGAAGTGTTTTGTGTAAGGCACTTAATAAATGTTTTTGGTTGATTATCACTGGACAGCATAGAAGAATGGAAAGGAACAAGGTTAAAAAGGACTATTAAAGCCAAACAGACAATTTGATATTTTATCCTGGAGGTAATAGATAGGTCCTGAAATTTATTTAAGGTAGAGTGAAAGGATAGAAGGGTTGACATTATCAAACCTGAGCTTTAGGAATATCACTAAACAACTGAGGAGATGATGGATTCCAGTGTGAAGATACTTGAAGAAGGGCATCTACCTAGCACTAAGAACCTTCACTACAGTGGCTGCAGAATCCAAAAGATAAGGGGATTTATATGAGAGAAGTGTAGTTTCAGGCCTAAATTGCTATTCAGACTAAAACTGGACCCTTAAAAAAAAAAATGGGATTTTCATATCTGTGGAAAAATTATCTTATTTTACAGCCCTGAGTGAGGAATGAGACTAGGAGGGATTGAGGAAAAAAGAATTAAAAGCCTAAAAGCCATACCTGTCAGTTTTCCTATCAAATAAATCAATGAGGTGGTGGAAAAGTGGAAAATAAGGATAATTGGATCCAAGATGTACTTTGCTTTGAGAGATTGGGGGTTGGGGGTCTGGTCTGCAAAAATGTAGGTTCTTTGTGATGAGAATTCAAAGAGCCATTACAAAATGGTCCAGGGAACTTTCTCATTTGCTCACTTTGAATATTTACATAAGAATAACACATATATTTAGTGCATTCAAGTGCACTAAAAGTTTTCCACACAACACTTTTGTGACATAATACAAATATTATCCTTGCTTTACAGAAGAGATAATTTAGGATCAAAAAGGTTAAATGTTCTGCCTCAACTGTTGAGGCAGAACAAATGTTCTGTCATTCAACTGCTCTTCTGACTCCAAACCCAGTGCTCTTTTCGCCTACATAGTGCATGTAGATTAGCAGCACGAAAGCTGCTGGCTGGAAATATTTGGAAATCTTCCTGATATTTAAAAAGGATAATGAACAGATCTAGGTAACTATCAACCTACCATGTCTCTTGGACATAGTTTTCCATTCATAGAACAAGCACTTAGAAGAACTAGGGAGGGGAAACCCATAGGATTATATATTCTAGCATTATCTTTCCAGCCCTGTTCCTCACTGATAGATTTCATAGGCTTGTTCCCTACATTGCTGGCTCATCCTAGAACTTGAGGTCCATTCATTGTATATATCCTTCCACTGGGTCTACCTTATTTTTCCAGTAAGTTCCTCCTAAAACCTCTGTTTTTGTAGAGGTCCTGAAACTAGCTTGTTTTCATTCTCTTCACAGACAGGTTCCTGGCTTTCTCTGGACTTCAGAATTACGGCCCTTCTTGAGTATGTTTCTCTCTTTTGTGTGTTTTCTTCCTCCATTAGAATATAACTTCCTTTAGAATAAAAATTGTCTTTCTTTTTTGCTCATTTCTGTATCTGTAGTGCTTAGCACAATGCCTGACACATAAGTGTTTAATAAGTATTTTTAAAAAATATTTATGTTTAATAAGTATTCCATACTGAACCAGATATTTTTAGAAAAGGGCAGTTTGAAAAGTTGTAAATTTAAATAAAGTTGGCAACTTTTAAAATATAAAAGTTATTTTTCATATTTTTAGAAAATAACATTTTAAAGTTAGCTATATTTTGTTTATACTTGTATACCATACTGGAAAGTGTATTTTAGATTGTGCCAGAGGGATTTTACGTAGACCTTATTTGTACTGGTTTATATGTTTTTATTATTTTGTTTATTATATGCAAGATAAAGTAATAGAGACCAAAGAATATTATATCTAGAAAACCCTCATTTTTTATATTTGTGTATATGAGTGTTAGACACATACAATAAACCTCTTCCTATCTATAAATCTATAGATATATATATATGTATATCTATCTAAGATATATATGCCAAGAACTAAAGGAAGGCCCCTAAGGAACTTTTACAGTTTTTACCAATAGCACATTAGTTCTGTGAGTTTACCAGATTAACTAATTGTCCCTTTGGAAATGAGAGATAGCTGGCCCTTGGGGGGATGGAGCAGACCTGGGAAGGATTATGAGCCAAATGAGATCTGTGATTTGGGCCCAGGTGGAATACCTTTGTTGAGACTCAGGTGCTTTGAATAAGGAGAGGAAAAAAATTAGAACCTGAATCTTTTTCACCAGTAAAGTTGGTTTGCCTCTTTTTCATATTAAGTATAGATTCGACTTTTTTTTTTAAGCTAAAAGTTTGTAGGTTGTAAATCTATATATTGCTTCTAAACCACCAGTCATACCAGCCCTTAATTTAGTGTGACAGAGAATCTAAGGGTCTCATAATACATCTTTAGGCCTCATTTTAGAAACATAGTAACTTTTGACTCAACCTACAAAAATTAGGTCTGGCTTAAATTAGTTGATATTCAATATTGACTGGTATCATCATTCCTAGCAACATCAATATCAGATTAAAGTCAGTTTTTTGCTTCCCTTGACATAATTGATCTCCATTCACAATTGACTAAAGGGCTAAACAAAATCATCACTTTGTTCTGTTTCTATTCAATATTTACTTTAATGACATCACTAAGGGACTACCATTTTTGTTTTCATTAAATTCCTAGAAAACCTCTGATTTTTTCCCCATTTCCTATACCATCCTACTTTCATTCATGTAGCTTTCACTTTTTCTGTTGGCAAAGAATTGTAAATTGAGGGAATGCCTATCCGTTGAGAATGACAACAAATGGTGTATGAATGTAATGGAATTACTGTTGTGCTATAAGAAATGATGAACAGGAAGATTTGAGAAAAACCTGAAAAGACTCACATGAACTAATGCTGAGTGAAGTGAGCAGAACTAGAGATTATACACAGTAATAGCAACATTGTGGGATTTAGCTCTTCTCAGTAATACAATAGTCCATTCGTGTTATTTTCAAAAGATTACCATTAAGAATCCAATTTTTCTAAAGAATATTTAATGATTAAAGTAGCACTTTTGGCAGCCCCCTCCCAAAAAAATTTACTGATATAAGTATTTAAACACCTGTTAATAACCCATTTTCATTTACTTGGAAATCAATCACCAGGATTGTAAACACCATGGACACTAAGACTAAAAAGACCATGCTAAAATTGTTCTTCATAAAAAATTATTCTTACTCATTTCCATGTTGTTATTCAGTAATTTCAGTTGTGTCCTTCTCTTCATGACCCCATTTGGGGTTTTCTTAGCAAAGGTACTACATAGTATCTTTGCCATTTCCTTCTCTAGCTCATTTTTAAGATGAGGAAACTGTGACTTGCCCAGAGGCACACAGGCTGGAAGTGTCTGAGGGCTAAATTTGATCTCAGTACAATGAGTGTTCTTGACACCAGGTCTGGTGCAGTATCCATTGCACCCAATCAGCAGCCCCATTAACCCCATGCTTAAAATCTTTTATAATAAACCATTGGCTCTACATCTATATGAATGGGGAACAATATTCATTATTTATCTGGAAATTTTAAAAGACAGTATGTTTCATGTGTCTTAAATAATACCAGAAATCTCTGAGGAATCTTTTTAATGAATATCCATACTGGATATACACTATTTATCAGCAAGCTACTCACTTTCTCACATGAAACCATGTAGCAACTGCCTGCTTCAGAAACACTAGCTCTAGTTCCTTTAAACATAGTGGTTACAAGGGAAATAGTTTAATTTTGTTCTGATGATGATTTTTTTATGAACTCAAATAGTTAATATGTTATCTATTCTCACTTTTAGAAGCTGAACTCTTCCTTATTGTGGAATCATTCCCATAGATTAAGAGCAGAGAAATCTGTCCAAAATCCCATAGTTAATAACTGGTAGAGTCAGGTTCCTTAACTCCAAGTCAAAAATCTCTTCCTTTCCACTACCCTGCTATCTGAACTTTGTTTAGGTCTAATAGTTATAAAGTAATCTAAAGAACTCATTGTGTTTCTTTATTCTATCTTTTGAGTCTTTTATTTGGTCTTGGAAAATAAAGTTCTGTTTTGATAAAGCTATGTGATGTTTTTGTTGTGTTGGGAAGTAGGACAATGGAAAAAAATGTTTAAATACAGGATTAGGGTCTCTTGAGATTAACTTGGGAGAGAAATTATTCTTAGCTTTCTCCAATCCCCTTTAGCAAGTCTTTATTAGAAATTACTTTCAAGGGTGTTCTGTTATCTGGAGGATGTTTAAACAGGTATGACATTCTAAAGTTAGGATCCATCTTTAGTTGTCAATTAGAATTTTTTTTTAAATCAACCAAAATATCTTATACAAGTTTATCTTTTTTGAGGGCTTCTTCAGTGGCTGTTTTTCAAGTTCAAACCAAGAAACTGCCTTTTTGTGGCACCACATGATTAAAATATCACCAAAGTGATATCTGGTAGTAAGTACTTTGACATTTTTCAGGTTGTAAAATCTGGTCAAGAAATCATGACCAGTTTTTTCCTTATTAATTTAATTGGGCTAGATTATCTCTGAGTTCTAATGATGTCTGACTATAATTTAAATGTGGGTTGTATTCTATACAAATGAATTTTAAAGCCTCTTTCTATAACCAATAACATAAAATAAAAGCAGGTGAGCAGAAAACAACTTCCCAGAAAGAAATAATTATCACTGATTTTAAGAAACGAGTGTCTTTCTTTTTTTTATTATAACTTTTTGTTTACAAGATATATACATGGGTGATTTTTCAGCATTGACAATTGCAAAACCTTTTGTTCCAACTTTTCCCCTCCTTGCCCCCACCCCTTCCCCCAGATGGCAGGTTGACCAATACATGTTAACATGTTGAAGTATAAGTTAAATACAATATATGTATACATATGCAAACAGTTATTTCGCTGTACAAAAAGAACCAGACTTTGAAATAGTGTACAATTAGCCTGTGAAGGAAATAAAAAATGCAGGCAGACAAAAATAGAGGGCTTGGGAATTCTATGTAGTTGTTCCTAGTTATCTTCCAGAGTTCTTTCGCTGGGTATAGCTGGTTCAATTCATTATTGCTGTATTGGAACTGATTTGGTTCATCTTATTGTTGAAGAGGGCCATGTCCATCAGAATTGATCATCGTATAGTATTGTTGCTGAAGTATATAATGATCTCTCTGCTCATTTCACTCAGCATCAGTTCATGTAAGTACGAGTATCTTTCAAAGAGACCTTGCACATGGTAGGAAATCTAAAAATAATTTAGTCCATTGATGCATCCAGATATTGCAAAAAATAATAAGCATTGAACAAGAAAGATTTTCATGCATAACAAAGTAGATGATCAACTCAGCAAAAGAGATATAATTATATCTTTGCTTATAGCTGGATGGCAGCTAACTGATTCAAAAGAATGCCTTGTATGTAGAATTTAGACCTGGGAGGGTCTTCAGGCCATCTTGTCTGACCTCTTAATTTTACAGTTGAAGTAATTGAGTCTCAGGAATTTTGTAACTTGCCCAGAGTCACATAGTAATAAGTACTAGAAGTAAGAAAAATCCTCAGACTCTGGAGCAAGTGTTCTTTCTACTGTTAGGAGATAATCAAATAGATAGGTAGATAGATAATCTTTGTGTATATATACACAATTTTTATATTATATACATATATTATCAATTACATAGGGATCAATATATATAAAGTGATGAATAGTTATAGTTATATAGAGGTTATATACACAATTTCTATATCTCCATGTAATATAATACATTTTATGTGCATATATCACTGTAATATGGTAGGTTTTACATATCACACCAAATAACAAGATTTAGGAAAGCAATTGGCACTGAATGGGGTTTGGCACCAAATGTTGGGGTTTGGTCATATAACAAATACACAATAACCTTTCTATTTAGCAAAAGATAGGTTTATTTATAAGAAGTTACAGACAAAAATGAAGAGGTAAAATTGACACTGGGAATGATAAATATGAAATAGATTTGAGAGAGCATATAGTTAGCAAGAAAAAGGTTTTTGTTTTTGGATTTTTTTTAACAATTAATAATGGAAAGGACGAGTCCCCTAGTGGTCTTGATAACTAGGAGAAGAAGAATATTCCATAAGATGAGAGTGTGTCTTTAACTGGCAGGCTAAATCCATAGAGGAGTTTAACACCCAGATAGACTCAGCAAAGATGGCATGGGCTATGAACAGATTAATAGGAGAGTTCCTTCCTCAGGAGTTTGACACAACTTGACTTTCTGACTGGGTACAGTAAGGTGGGGTTATACAAGATCTCTACAGGTGTGGAGGGCTGGCTGAGCTGATCTCTATCCCTTCCCTGCTTGCCTAAGGAAATAATTTTGTCAGACTTCAGGCTTTCTCTGCTAACCCCACCTAGTGACCTAGGACCTCATCACCATCAGTGTAATGTAGTAGAATTTTATTTATATGTATCAGTATAAAGTAATAGGTTACACTAAATAGAAATAATAGATTTTATATAGAGAAAGAGAGAAGTGGTTTGCTCATGGCCAGTACCCGGGTTGCAGCACTTTTCCTGCTATATCAAAATATTGCCTTCATTTTGCTAATAGGAAAATTGAGACATTGTTACTGAAAACAGAATCCAGGTTCTTTGTCCTATGTAGATGTAATAAGGATTTATTTTTTTTTTAATCCTGGTAATGGATTTGCACTCTTTAGTGTGTTCTCCTTCTGACCAAAAGATGTTATCTTTAAAAAAAAAAATATGGATTACAATGAAACTGACTATTCTACTTCTAGACCAAACTTCAGTTTTGTTCTTATGGTGTCATGATCCAAGGGAGATGGGTGATAGGGCAGAGTATAAAAGCCCCACTGATGAATTAAAAGGCTCCTTAATACTCATTTACATTCTTTACAAATACAATGAATAAAACAATCATTATTCTCAAAGATTCTCTAATGGGAGAAACAAGAATAAAACACACACACACACACACACACACACACACACACACATGCACATAGATCCCTTAGTCCCCTTAACTCTATACACATCTTCCATCCACAGTCTGAATTATTCCTTTGGCTTCAACTACTCAATTGTGCAAATGGCACCTAAATTGTGTCTCTCTCTAGTCTTGATCTCTCTTCTGAATATCCAACATACCTCTCCAACCACCTACAAGACACATTCATATGTTTCAGTATCACATTAAACTTAATAATGTTCTAAATTAATCTTGTCCTACACTAAGCCATCTTCTAACAACAACTAATCCTAACAGCTAGCAATTAAATAGCATCATAAGGTATACAAAGTGCTCTCTCTATATATAATAATACTTGACACTCATAATCTCTTGGAACTAAAAGTGTGTCTTCATTTTACAGAAAGATTGAGCAACTTGTCCATGCTCATACAGCTAGTAAGCATTGGATACTTACCTAAGTTTTGGATACAAACATAAGTTTTCCCAAAGCATACCATTTTTCACTTTTTTTGGTAATTTTTTTTCTTTCGTTATGTTTCTTCTTTCACAACACAATCAATATAGAAATGTGTTTTACATATGTTTTACACATATATAATCTATAACAAATTGCTTACTGTTTTAGGGACCAAAGAAGGGAAGGAGAAACCTTGGAACTCAACTTAAAAAAATGAATGTTACGAATTGTCTTTACATATAATTGGCAAAAAATAAACTATTATTCAAAAAAATATTCAAACAAACTTAGGTTTTCCTTACTCCAAGTTTAGCACTCTCTACTGTAACATGTTAAAAAAAATTGGTGTCACTATTATTTGTTGTTCCATAAATCTCCTATGTTTAAAATCTAATTTTGCAATTATCCTTGACACTTTCTTCTCCATCAACTTTGCCATGTAGGTAATTATTCAGTGCTGCCAAGTCCCACCTCGATTATCTTTTTCATCTCTCTTTTCCTGTGTTGCTACAGCTACCATCATAGTTCAGACCATAAAAGCCATCTACCTCAACTATCTTATAGCCTCCTAAGAAGTTTTCCAGCCTTAGTTCTCTCTCCTCATCCAATCAATGCTTCATCCTGTTACCACAGTGATAAATTCCGACCTCCTATAAAAAACCTATCCTGATCTCCTATAATAGTAATACCTTCCTACTGATGTTTATTTCCAATTCAGTTGTTTGAATATAATTGTTTGCATGTTGTCTCCCCCACTAGACTATGAGAGCTGGGACTTCTTTTTGCTTTTCACTGTACCTGAAGCACTTAATAGCACCATGCTGGCACATAACAGGCATTTAATAAATGCTTATTGATTGATTGATTCCTTCTACGTAGATCATTCTTATGCTCAGAAAACTTAAGTGATTCTCTGTTGCTTAAAAATTTCAAGCTTTTCACTTGACATTTAAAACCCCATTCTATTTTCTAGCTTTAAGTCATAGTGTTTATTACTTCCTTTCACGCAATCAGACTCCAACCAAATTGACTCACTTTATTTTCTGATACTGGTGCTTTTTGATCAAGCTGTTCACTGTGCTTGACATATCCTCCCTCCTCTATTTCACCTGTAGGATTTCTTTCTATCCTTTAAAATGAAATTCAAATGTCATGAATGAAACTTTTCCTGATTTCACCTTTTGGTTAAGAACCTCTTGTAGCTCTTTGTTTTGGAATTAATTTACTTATTACTTAATATTTTATTATAATTATAGTTAATATAACTGAACCAAGTTATATTGGTTGGGCCCAAGTACTGGAGGGTTCCCTTGACTTTGAGGGGCTTCTCTAGTCTGTGTTTATGTCCTGGTTTTGAGGAAGCCTAACCTAAAAGAGGAACAAGATTCAGTAACTTAACTTTTTAGCTATTGTTATTCCATGCCATAAGATTTAAACTCAAAATATGATCAGAACATAGAGCAACTTGTAGGAATAAATAGTAATTGTTACATTTCACATTGGTTCTTCACTGTTCATTCAGAGTCCATGTTTTTATTTCAGCCAGATCAGAGCTTGAGCTACTATTATTAGTGGTCATCTTCTCCAATGTAGAAACTCCCTGATAGACTCATCACCTCTAGGCCTTACAAGAGTTCTTATCATATCCATCTCAGAGTTGTGTGATCATTCATATTTGACATGTATAGGACTGCTTGCTACCTCAGGGAGGGGGTGGAGAGAAGGAGGGGAAAAGTCAGAACAGAAGTGAGTGTGAGGGATAATGTTGTAAAAAAAAATTACCCAGGCATGGGTTCTATCAATAAAAAGTTGTAATTATTTTTAAAAAAGAGTTATGTGATCATTAACCCATATACAGGGAAAAAAACACAAAACATAAATAATATCCAAGGCATGAGATCTAGCTTCAGACTCAAGAAAGACTCTTGTGTGCTTATGGTCATGGCAAGCAAGATGGGGAAAAAAGGCCAAGTTATCCTTTTCTCACTACTCCTGGGAAATCCCTGAATTACATTATGCCTCCCAAGTTATGGAAAGCTCTCCTCACAGGTTTAAGGAGGTTCAGAATCCTAAATGTAATTGTGGAGCTCACAATAAAGCAACTCATTTTTATTGAGGGAAAAGTTCACTGGGGTTTCAGTGGAACGATATGGCAAAACCAATCAAATCTGGTGGATTTTTAAAGGATTCTTAGTAGATCCAGCAGGACCAAGCATTGCGGGAGTAAGTAAGATGGCTGAACCTGGGCACTGGCGCTGACTATGAAGGAGAACCCCTAAGGAATCAGTGACTGGTTAATAGTCAGTCCTTGACAGCCAAAAAAAGAACTTTGAGCAGTTACTGCTGGTCTCACTTCGAGAGTGTGATTCACCTTCTTTGAAGCTTCTTTATTTAGCCTCTAGTGGGATTGGGGGGAAGTAACTACAGTGGATCAGAAGAAAATATAGGTAAGGTTTGTAGTAACTCTCTTTTTATAGATCCATTGATTCATTATCTCTTTTTGCTCAGTGACCAATAAAAGAATGCTTCGACATCCCCATACTCTCAAGCACTGTCTATACATGTTTAACTGGAAGTATCAAGGGAGATCATTGTCCCCAAAGAGTTCAGAACCTGAGCTAGCACACAGGGTTCACCAGAAGCAAGCTGGATAGGTTTGGCATACTCTGTTCAACCCCTAGCTAGCTAAACCAAGAAGCATGAGAGCCAGTGTCCTCTCTTATCTAACCTTGCATCACCCATAAGACCTAGAACTGTGTTCAGTATATAGGAAGTACTTAATATGTGCTAAGTGAATGAATAAATTATGAAATTAATTTCATTAATAAATACCTAGTTTGGCCTCATACATGTAGTCAAAATGACAGAACAAGAAAGAGATATTCCAAGTTTTAATATAAAGCATTCAAACATTATCATACTCCTGGACCTATTATAACATTTATTCATATTGATTAAACTTCAGCATAGTTATCCATTTGCTGTGTAGTATAATTATGGACATATTTTATCCACAATTGGACATATGGAAATGGGGGGATGGTAGAGAAGAAGGGGTGCATGCAGTTGATCATCCAAGTGGAAATCAGTGTTCCTCAATGAATAATCAATTTAGATTTCTTTTTCTCCTTTAAAGAACTGCTGATGCAGATATATGAAGCCAGGAGAGAGAAATTAAAAGCACTTTGAAATCTAGACAGCTGAGGAACATTACTTCTACTAATCACATGGTTCAATTTAGTCTTGCTCAGAGGCACAAGGATACACTAGTTGCCCTATGAAGGCCCCCTCTGTCCTTGTGAATCTGTGGCTCAGTGATAAAGAATCAATTTTTGTAAAAGTCTAACTTTTTCTTGGGCCAGAGAGAAAATCCACATTGACCAGAGACCCTGTATTAAAACCAATGCAGAACATTCAGCAGTTTTGAATGGTGTGAAATTGTCATTGTGCAATGAATACTCCCAGTTGTTATCACCTTTGAAAGAAAGCATGATATTACCATTTAAATATCACTATTGTTACATGAAGAAATAGCCTTGAGCACTATATCATTTTTAAAAATTTTAATAATGATTAAATTACTCTGAACTATTTATTGGGAGCTTTGTCTGGTTTGGAGGTTAGACAGACTGAGAAAAGAACTTAAAGAAAATTCTTAATTTTTGAATGGATTTCTGCTGTAGACTAGAATGAAAAAGGGTAGGATAATTATTGGGCTAATTTAATAACAGAGCAGTTCTTTGTGTATTTTTTTCCTAGAATACAAAATCTAGTGAAATTAATTTTAAACATTGACATCTGGTCACAAAAGATTTTGAAGATGTCAGTGAAAAATATCATTTTGACTGAAAGGAAATTGTAGTCAAGTGGCTTTAGGGAATATCAAAGTAATTGGTAATCTTTTCTTACTAGCTAGTTTGGGATGTTTAACAGAATTTCTTAAAATCATTTTCCTTTCTCCTTGTATACATTTTTTCTGCCTTCAATGACTGGCTATATATCTGGAACTCGACAAGTTTAAGGATATCTTTTTCTCCAAAGAATAGTTCATTTCAGCCACAGAGAGATTTCCTTGCATTCTTGTACTGTTCTCATTAGTATCCTATTTTCTACACACTAGCAGTTGAAGGAGGAGGAAATCTGTACACATAGTGCTGATAAATAGAACTAGACTGATACCCCCAAAAGACTTTTTTCTTTAATCCAGTGAATAAATAGTAGCAGTGTTAGCTAAGGTAACAAGTTGAAGTGGTCATTCTGTGATTGTTCAGTTCCTAGGAAAGTGAGTTTCAGAAACCACCATTTCATTTCTCAGTGACAATATGTTACACAATCTACCTTCTGCTTTATAATAGAGTTTAAAAGTTGATTGCACTGAACTCGTTTTCATAAAAGAAGAAGAAAAAGAAAATTTAGGTATACATAAGAAATACTTTCCCAAAACAAATCCGTGCAGTCTAATATTATATCACTTGCGGTTCACATATTATGTGAAGAGTTGGTCTTTTTTCTACCAGGTCAACCACAAAAATGAGGAACATTCATGTCCACACTAGTATTTCATTTGTAACATTTAGTTTATTTGAATCCTCCTTGAATCTATTTATTTTTAGCTGGCATTTTCCTTATGTGGTGATGAGTAATATAAGTTTACTATGTACTGTGTGAAGCAATCCTCTTCATTTTCTGTTTACTCCAAATTATCTCTCCACATTTTAAAGTAATGTATCCCTATGTTAGTATTCCTGGACTTGGTCATTAAGTCCTCAAATTATTCCCCAAGGAGAATGTAAGTTGATAAGAGCAAGGATTTTTTAAATTTTAGGTCTTTGTATGTCCAGTACTTTGCACATTTTAGACATTTAGTAATTATCAAAGGAGTAAATGAATTGAACGGTTATTAGATGAGCAGCTAGGGGACACAGTGGATAATGTGCTCAGTCTGGATTCAGGAAGATTCTTCTTTTGGCTTCAGATGCTTCCTAACTATGTGACTTTGGGCAACCCTGTTTGCCTCAGTTTCCTCATTATAAAATGAGTCGGAGAAAAAAATGGCAAACCTGTCCAATATCTTTGTCAAGAAAACCTCAAATGGGTTAAGACGAATTAGACAGAACTGAAAATGACTGAACAACAAAAGAAGATAAATAGAAACACTCTAGCACGTAGCTTAAGTAGTTAAGTATCTCAGCTTCTAGCTAGCAGAGTCCTACAATCTCTGCCATGAAACAGGCATCATGTGCTCCTTAAGATTTCTTTTTATCAGATTAAATATCCCTAATTCTTTCAGTTTATCATCTCATGGCATGACCTCCAGTACTCAGATACTCCTAATTTCTTTTTTTTTTTTGAGTAATGTCCAGCTTAATAATGGCTAAAATGTGACAACTATTACCCAACATATGT
Organism: Antechinus flavipes; assembly: GCF_016432865.1. Classification (NCBI taxonomy): domain Eukaryota; kingdom Metazoa; phylum Chordata; class Mammalia; order Dasyuromorphia; family Dasyuridae; genus Antechinus; species Antechinus flavipes. The sequence continues at coordinate 438,559,067 of NC_067398.1, forward strand.
GGTAAATATCGATGAACTAATTGCCTACTATATACCATGAACTCTTTTACTTTATAAATCTCACCACAATAGCAATGTCTTTGGCAGGATTTCAACTTATACCCCATTAAAACTTCCAAAATTTGTCAAATAAACTCTTGGCTAGCCAAACCTTCTCTATGCTATACTAGTGAAATAGGTGTTTGTATGCAGTTTACCATTTACAGTAATCAATAGCATAGTGCCTGTCATATTATAGGTACTTCATAAACATCTGACTGACTGAAAAGATGGATTTCTGGGAAAAGTACAATTTTTTTTGATATTGTCTCTTCTGATAAACTTTTAAGTTCCTTGAAAACAAAGACTATTCCATTTTTGCCTTGATATTCTCAGCACTGAGCATGGTATCTGGCACAAACATATGCTTATAAGCTCATAACAATGAGCTTGTTGGCTCATTGATTGTGGTGTATTTGTGTCTCCCCGCCATAGGCTTCTCATGTACTGTGATTCTACCATCACTGGAGAAGGGGAATTGGTTAAACGGGAAAGGTAGTAATTCTTATATGGTCTAGCTTACACATGTGAAAGCTAATTCATCTTAGAAGCCATTCTACATCTGAGAACTCTGTTCACATAATTTGTATTATTTTCCCCTAAAGCTAGTTTTTTGTGTTTGTCTACATTGAAATGTCTGCTCTTCAAAACATAGCAAGACGTCCTGGATTCCTCAGAGCCTAGTTCCATTAGGATCTTGGGATGGAATTCTCTATCTCCACCAGTTAAATGGGCTCCATGACCTATGTCTCTTCAACCATTGTAAGATTTACTCTTTGATTTTCCTGACTTAACTATGACTCTAATCCCTCCTCTTGCTTGGATATTATGACCACTTCTGATGCTCAGCTCTGCTCTCATCTCAGAGCTCAATCTGTTTTCTTCATTCTTTGACTCTCAGATGGTGTATTGTTCCCGATGAAATTGGTATTTTAATTCCCTCCTAGTCTGCTGCTTCAGCTAGACACCTATTACCAGTAATACAAGTATTCCTGATCTACTTTTTGTTCCCCATGGCAACTGACATTTTCTCTCCCCACTCACCCTGCTTTCCACAGTACAAATAAAATCCTGATCAGTCACTCAGCTAACTTGTTTCCTCAGCTAGTCCCTTTGACCCATACAGCATGAACTGTCCCTTCATAGTCCTGATTGATCTCATGTGTTAGAAACAGTACCTTATAGCAGAAGGGACAGGGAAAAGAACAGGCACTTATTAAGGGCCTGCTATGTGCCAGAAAATGTGCTAAGCACTTTGCAGATAGCTCATTTGGTCCTCACAACAACCCTGTGAAGTTGCCCATTTTACCACTGAGGAAACTGAAACAAACAATCTTAAGTGACATGCCTAGGGAAACGCAGCTAGTATGTGTCTCAGGCCAGATTTGAACTTAGTCTCAAAAGACTCCTGAAGTTTATTCACATTGGCTTGGAATGTCTCCAAAGGAAGTATCACCTATAAATTCAGACATTATAAAAATGTTAAATATGGCAAGTATTATTAAAAATCCCTGAGGACTCTCACAATTTATACTTCTCCATTCACAGAAGCACCTATTTTTTTTCCCTTTTATGCATTTATTTATATTCAACAAGACCATACTAGGTCATAGGGATATTATTTTGCAGTGATAACTATAAAATAGTCCCTTCTCTCAAGGAATTTATGTTCCATTCTATAGAAATAGTATCACTGTAGATAAGTAAACATGAAACATATTCCAAGTAATGGAATAAAATGATTGCTTCAGTTCCATGGTGACAATATTTTATTTTATATATAGATATAGATATGTAAGTATGTATATATAAAAATACATTATATATGTACAGAAGTATATATATATATATATATATATATATACACACACACACAGAGTATAAATGTGTACTACATGTACATAGTATACATATGTAAATTATGTACATGCATACATGTATTATAGATATACTTGTGTGTGTATTTTTTGTGTATTTTGAAAGTTCAGATTATATTACTACTTACCTCCTATCTACTTGAACATTTTTCTCCTCTAAGAATCCCACAACATCAGTCAGGAATCACTTTCCCTTTTGTTCCCCAGAGGATTATTTGCTTAAATATTCAAGAATCCTATCCTATCAGTGTCACCTGCTTGCCTGGATTGGAAGTGCTGTTGCTCAGCTGTAATTCTCATGGTCCCCTCTGAAGTTATTATGAATGGAGATCATTTTGATAATCTGCCAGTCCTCAGCACAGTGGACATTTATAAAGTCTGGTTATATTCTTTGGCCCACAGTTCCACAATTTCACCCTTGAATTCCTTTGAAACTCTCTAGTAGCTGCCATCTGGTGCTGATGATGTAGCTGCACCTATGTTATCAATTACATTTTGATTGTTTTGTGCACTTAAAATGATTTAATCATATATTACCACGTGCCTGTATAAGGGGTTGGAGTACAGTTTGAAATTGAGAATGATCTTCCTGAGGAAGAAAGTTTGGTTTGTCTGTTGTCTTTTCATCCTTGAAAAGATACTAATTAGACAGACAACCAAAAATATCATTTGGTATTGGTATTCTCTAGCTGTTTTCCTCCTATCTCCCTTACCCCCCAAAAAAGTACATAAAGAATTTATTTGTGTTCAAGTTGTTTATAAGCTGATAATAGCAACCTAAGGTTATAACCTTTGGTGCAGAACCTGGTTCTGATAGAAATAGAATTTTACACTATGAAAAGTAACAAATTAATTTCATTGTGGGAAAGTGGAAGATAATTAATAATAATAAACATTTATTAAGTATCTATTGTGCCCATGCTATATATGAAACAAAAATGAAATAGTCCCTTCCCTCAAGAAGCTAAACAGGATGGTCTGATATGTAGCTATGTATAAACAAAATAATGCCTCTTCAAAGATAGTTAAAATCACAATAGAGCTGTGATTTTATTAATGTGAATATTCTTTTCAATGATAGAAATCATATTACATCTAAACCTGTCTTCCAAGTTCTTCCATAAATTCTAAAATGGGGATCTATACATGTTAATTTCCATCTTTATGATCTCTAGAATAGGTCTGATAATAAATGGAATATGAAACTTGAACCTTTCTCTCACTTTCCTTTCTTTTGTTCTAATGACATACTTTATATCTATTCTCCAGTATGACTCCTCGTTTGTTATATTACCCTTTAGGGGTAATCCTCAACTTCAGATACTAGGAAATTTTAATGTTCAGTGACTCACAACTATACAATATCAGATGAAGAATAAAAAAGATTGTTTAAAAAGATGAGAATTTTGTTTCAGGGGAAATTTACTGAAAGAATTAAATGACGTTCCAAATGCAGTACAGCAGTCAACAAGTATTTATTAAATACTAACTGTGCAAAGTGCTGGGGATACAAAGAAAGACAAAAATATAGTCTCTACCCTCAAGATTCTTAAATTTTAATTAAAGAGACAACATATGCAAACTGTCTATATACAATAAATACTGTATAAACTTGAAGGGAGAGTTGATAATAGTCAAAGGGAAAAGAGAGAGAGAAGATCCCTTGGAAAAAATGAGATTTGAGCCAAATGAGAAGACTTGAAACCAAGGTGAAAAGACAGAGCATTCCAGATACTGGGGTCAGCCATTGATAAGGTACAGAATCTGAGAGAAAGTATTGTGTGAGGAACTATACACTTTTTGCTTTCTCTGGTTTTTTAAGAGACTGTCAGTGACCTGGGGCTGAGATAGGTTTTGAATTCAGGGTTAGGGTTACTGAATTCAGTTTATTTTCTTTCCAGTGCACTACACTGCTTCCCTTCTAAGATTTTCCCTACACACTTTTGATAACCTCCCTTCTTTTTTAAATTTTGAGAATGAATTCCCTGTTGTTCTCAAATTTGTGTCAGTTCCAGCTTCTGTAAATTCTTTAGTCTTGTACAATTGTTATTCCCATCTCTGTTTTCTTTAATGCTATTTCTAATTATTTCTAAAAATATATTCAGCACTGATGTTAAAATTCAGATATGGTGGTTCTGTTGTCCTTTATAATGAAAAGAGTTTGTTATAAAAATCTTTACAGATCTTTTCCATTTTTTTAAATCTCTTGTCTTCATTCCAGTTTCATCTTTTAATGCTATCAGACTGGCTTTGTTTAGTTGAGTCTCTAGCCAAACTTTTCTTAAGCATATAATTTCCTTTCTATTTTTTAAAGCTTTTTTATTTTCAAAACATATGTATGGATAATTTTCAACATTCACCCTTGCAAATCCTTGTGTTCCAAATTTTTCCCTCCCTTCCCCCTAGCCCCTCTTCTAGACAGCAAGTAATCCAATATATGTTAAGCATGTGCAATTCTTCTACACAGATTTTCACAATTTTTCTTTCTAAATAATTTTCTTTCTAAAACTTCTTGTTATTGTGCTCATAGTTTCTCATCTTTTGCTATAAAATTTAATAAACAAGCTTATATCCTAAATCAGTGTTATTCTTAATACTATATCTCTTTTCATGCTTTTTGATTAAGCATTGCTTGGTGATAGCATTTTCTAGACTTTTCATTATCCCCTTATGGCAGTTGATTTACATAAGCTATACTTCTGTATGAACTGTTTATTAATGTTCTTCCCTCCATCCATTTTCCAATTTTTCAGCATTGACAATTTATTTAAATAGTTTTGTTAGAGTTATTTTGAATTCATATCTTTTGTTCATTTTTATTCCTTTTAAATATACTATATATTATATTTCTTTATTCATTTTTATTTTTGTTCAATTTTATATTTGCTTTAAAGAGTCAGTGATTTTACTGTACCAAAATAGTTGATTCAGGAATAACTCTTCAGTAATAAGTATTTTTTCTGTTGAAATATAATTAATTTCATTTTAAAATCTTTTCATTTATCATCTATAAAGTAAGCAAAGATGATTAAAAACATGACAGTTGAAAAGGTGGTTATGAACGAAAGTGATTTTTAAATAGGTATTATGAAGACAACAAAATATGGTATTTTGAAACTACAATGACATTTACACTGTTAAGCTATATTTATTGTTTTTATATATAGATAAGGTAGAAAACAGATTATAGGCATATAGCATATTCTATTTGATTGGTAATTGTCCTTTATTCTCAAAGAGGACCAAAATGATATCATTATGTTAGAGTCAAGTTACAATGTGTCCAAATGTGGCTGATCAGACCAATATAGACTCAAAATGCTTTACCACAGGTACGGTGCAAATAATCCATGTGAACATTTGGGGTGGATTCTCTAACTTTGAGCAACTTCAATTTTGTTTTGCTCATAGAGCAGAGCACTTTCTTTGATGAGGGCATGCTAAGCTGAGTGGTCTTATGCCAGTGCCTCCCATACCAGGCAATCAATTCTAAAATTCTGTCTTGAGATTGTCCCTGTATTGCTTTTGCACTCACCCTGTGGGAGTTCTCTGTAAAATTGTCTTTTTGGAAAGAGTACTTTTGGCCATTCAAACAACATGGTCAGTCTAGCAGAGTGTGCTCTCTACAGTAGAGTTTGAATGCTTGGCAATTCAGTTTGAGAAAGGACCCCAGTGTGTGGTATTCTATCCTGTCAGGTGATCTTCAGAATCTTAAGACAATTCAGGTGATTACCATCAGTTACCTCAACCTGCTTAAGCTAATCTGCCAAAATGTTTTCCTAGGATATGACTACTGTTTACGCTTCACTTTCTTGGAGTCACAGGTCAGAGTTAGGTGGATCAGATTGATACCAAAGGTAGAAAGCAGTCCTGAAAAGGACTTGGCAGCTCTCACACCAGAAGTCCTAGTCTTCCCTGAGCACACTCTACACTCCATCTGTCATATTCCATTTAACTTATACTAATAAGCCAGCATGAAAAATACTTGATTCTTACTTTTATGGAAGCTACCAGTAGTCATCAGAAATAGCTCCCTGAGAAATTAATCTGGTCATTTTTTAATTTATGGAGACATGTCTCCCATACTAATGAAGAAACTTAAGTTTAGCACTAAATTGAATATTAATTAAAACTGAGTAACCAGTAATAGTATTTTACCAAGGCTCAAAAGTTTACTTTGCTATAAAGAAAAAAAAATTCCTATGTGTCGGATAAGGCAAACATTTATAAGAAATATAATTATTTTTAAAATGAAATAAAATCTGACAGATACCATGGTCCAGTTGAAAGAGCACTGAATTTGCCATCAGAAAGATTGGGAGCAAATTCTGGCTCTTTTTAAACTTATATTTGTGACCTTATCACTATTACTTCCTTCACAGGAAATTCTAAGATCATAGATTTAGAACTGGAAGAAACCCAACAAGTCATCTTATCCAATTCCTCATTTTCTAAATAATATGTGTAGCTAAGGCTACCTTTAGTACCCATGACAAGATTCAACCCAGGTTCTCCAGAACACTCTGTCCTCTGACCCCAATACTTCTTTGATACCTAAATAAGTTTAGGAAAGTGATGTAACTTCTCTGCCCCATCTCCAAAAATTTATCTGTAAAATTAGGCAAGTTTTAACTAAATTGTCTATCAAATTTTATAATACAGCTTGTATAAAATAAACATGTTTGATTTTATTCTGTTTTATATATGTTGCTGTGCCTTGTGGTAAGAAATTTCAGGATAAAAGAAATAACTTTTCTAGAAAAGAGTTGCTAAATCTAAATCATACAAGCTATAATAAGATGGATGACAAATGAATTTTAAATTCTTTTTCACTTTAAGCTATTTTAATTGTCCTATTTTATTTCCTGTCTATTTATAGGTAAAACACTAAAGCCTTGACTCATTCAAATCATCCTGAGTTCTTGACTCAGTTTCTCCAGGGCATGAAAAAAGTTTATTTTATCAGCTTTTTCTAAAGCTAAAAAAGAAAAACACATTTAGCTAAGGAAATGTTATTAGTATAGGCTTCACTTGCATTTTGATTATTTTTTACTTCTCAGTAAAGCCTATATTAAAATGGCCTTTTCTTAGCAATTCATACTTATTTAATCAATTTTTCTACTGAGTACAAACTGATATTTCAGTCCTAGTAGCTTTAATGGATAGGAAAACTAGCATCAGAGATGGGAATGATTGCAATTTGCTATCTTTCTATTTTTTATATTTTAAACACTAAAGATGGATTGTAATATGCAAACTGAATTAGGATTAAATGTGAAATAACAGGTCTAATTCTGGGTTTTTCCAGTGCTGTAGCCTATACTTAGCTCCACTCTAACTCTCCCCACCCTACTTGGAAACATCAAAATTCATTCATCTATATCTTATTACAGGAAAGTGGATATAGTCTGACTAATAGACACCTAGAATAAACTACCATTCTGGCATTATGGTCAGTAGTAACCTTTTTGTGGTATTTTTTACTGTGGCAGTCCTATTCCACTTTGGAAATTATTTTTCTTTCCAAAAATTTTGCCTGGTGGAAAAAGAGCTAAAGATAAAGTTTTATAACTTATATCACATAAAATAAGCATGTTTTACTTCGTCTTGTTTTATATATGTTACTGTGCCTTGAATGAATGAAAAAACCAGAAAGAAGGTACCTATAGTATCATTCACAATTTGTTTCCAGTATTATATCTTAATTGTTCACAGTCATGAAAATTTAAAATGAGTACCCCAAGTAAAATAAGAGCAAAAAAAAAGCAATGAATAGAAATAGCAGTTTATATGCAGGGCATACCTTAAGAAGGAATATGAATATTTTCGAGAATCTTGAAATGCCACGTTATCTTAAATAGAGCTTTGGCAGAAGGTGAGGTCAGGCATTCTGCAAAAGTCTGTTAGAATAAGGTGAGGGGAGGAGGATCCCCCAAGAAAAGATCAGTGTAGAAAGCCCCAGGAGTCAGTCTAAGTTAAACCAAACACATCCCCTGCACACCTTAGAGAAGAAAGCCCTTGACCTGTCTGACGTATTAGCTCTGAGGCAATTTACTAAAAATAAAAATAGTGAGGTAAACTCTAGCCAATGAGAGTGAAGATGGCTGTCCAAGAGAGAAAGCACATAGCATATAACAATACTGGGGATATGGGCATGAGGAATGAATTGAATTTTTATAAATCACAACACTTTAAATGCACTGGGGGATTTCTATTTAAAGAAGCCCTTAGTGAATTCCTTTGAAAACCACAGATCCTTTTGCAATATGAATATATACCTCATCGTTCACCTATTTTTATGATTAGGTTTTTATATGCTATGTTTTCTTAATGTTGAAATAACCTGTATATACAAAAAAAAATCATTTTAATTATTCACACAATTCTAAATAAAATGATAAAATGGAAAATAAAATTTATACATTAAATCATGTTGGGTCCAGATATATCTTTTGGATCATAGGAAAAATGAATAAACAGATTTCAGTATCTTGTTAAATGTCTAAAAACCTAGCTTGGAGAGAATGTCATGCAAAATATTTTAGTAACTATGTGTTTTATAATAATAAATAAATGCTAGAATATAATCTCTGCATCTAGACATGTTTTGCTCTCCTGCATCTGCTCTGGCTCACTACTGTTTCCTATTCTCTCTCCTTGTTGAATTGCTTTAAAATCCAGCCAGATATCACTTCTTTCCTAAAGCCTTTCTTAATCCCAACTCAATAATGGCTTTAATATCCCCCATTCTCATAACTTTTTAAAGGTTGCAATTCTCATAAACAACCCTATGATGTAAATAATGCAGGTATTATTATACCCCTTTTAAATGAGGGAAACTAATGCAAACAAGAGTGAAACGATAGGCTACAAGAGATATAGGATGATAGCAGGCACGGAAAGATCAAGTCAGGGTGTCTTTAGATAAGGCAGACATGGGCATGTTTGTATGCAATAGGAAATGAGGGAGAAATTGAAAATAAATGAAGATGGCTGGATAGAATGGGATTGCTTGAACAGGAGGGAGAATGTGACAGAAATCATCAGAGTGATAAAAGATAAAGAAGAGGGGAGAAGAGGAAGTTCACAACAAATGATCTCCATTTTTATGCAAAATATAAGGTAAGATATTCAGCTGAGAGAGTTGGGGGAAGGGAAGTCCATAGAAGGTGTAAAGAGGGATGAAAAAGTTTGGAAAAGTTGCTTTGAAGGAATTGATAAGAGATTGCTACGGAGGCAGCAAGGGCCAAATTGGGATTATGTAACATAAATTTACAGTGGAAACAGAACAATTGCATGATTTTTTCCATCTTCATTCAGAAGCACCTGTGTAGGAGTGAAGGCAATAGATTATGGGAAGATGTAATCAGCAATATCTTAAAGGGGTTGGAGATTCAAGAAGAGAGGTCAGTGTAAAGTTGAATTGATTCATCAAGAAGTCACAATGAAGAAAAGAAAATGGCTAATGCAAGGAAGATGGCCCAGGAGAGAATTAAGGGGCCAAGAGATTGAAGGTCACAATGTGAATGAAGAGTAGGGTTATATAATAGAAGAAAAAGAAAAAGGTGAAAAGCTAATAGATTATAGTTGGATAAGAGGATTTCAGAATTCTTGAATGTAGAGATGGTACATTTGTAGGTGATGGCAAGATCGAGGTTATGTATTATTTGCGTGTGGTTCTGGTGTGGAGGAATTGTTCAGGAGAAGTGAGTAGGTTGAGGAAGTAAAAGGTTAGGGAATTTGAGGGAGAATCATTTTTGTTTGTTGAAGTCCCCTGGTATAAAGATAAGAGTTGGAGAGGAGAGAAAAATTATAAGACAGGCATTGAATTCATTAAGAAGGGAGGGAGGGAGGGAAAAAAGGAAAGAAGGAAGGAAGGAAGGAAAGGAAGGAGGGAGAATGGAAGGAGGGAGAAAAAAGAAGGGGAGTGACTGTAGATCTGTAGACTTTGGGTACCAGCATTTTGATTGATATGAACCCCAAAGGTAAAGATAGTACTGAATGATGGAAAGAAAAGAGGGGGAGAACCTGGAAGTGGCAGCAAGGAACAAGGAATCCAATTCCCCTGCCTTGAGCTGAGGGGAGTGAGTAAAAGTATATCCAGTCCTGGAAAAGGGCACCAGGAAGGCTATGGCATTGTGAGGAAGCCAAGTTTCAATAAGAACTGGTAAATGGAAAGAAGTAGGGGGAGAATCAATTTAAAATAAAGGGAAGTTTGTTGTCTATAGGACAGGCATTCCAGAGGGGAGGGCATAATGGAAGGACTGGGTATTATTAGGATAAAACTCTGAAGTGAAAGGATGGAAAAGAATTGGAGTGAAGAATTGGGTAGTAGGAAGTATGGAATGTTTATATTTGTTCTACAGGAGTTCAGAGTCATTGGGATGTGGAGGATATGACCAGGCATGAAAGTGTTCATTGAATAAAGGGGACAATTTCTCTACTCCCAAAGGAATGCCTTAGAAGGAAATGGGCGGCCTAATATCAAAGCAGGGAGGGGAGGGGAGAAGGGGTTGCTTCCTGAAGAGAAGGCAGATTATTTAGCCCTTATATACCTATTCTAGCAAAACATTAAAATTTCATCCCTAACAAAATAATGATGAATTCCAAAAGAAACCATAGTAAGTGACTTCTTCCACTCCAGAACTACAATGAAAGTCAGCCAAAAACCCATAGGTGATGGAAAAGGCCACTGGCAAAGCTACCACAGTGAAGAATTACAACACAGCATGACCTGAGATAAGTTAGGAATAGGTATGCCTTCAAGGTATGCCTTCTGTGTCCAGTGGTAATAGGAGTAGAGGACTCCTTTGAGGAAGTTCCAAGATGATCAGACATCCCTAGAATGAGTACCTTGGAAGCCCCAGAGAACAGTTGCAGATAATGACCAACGGTTCAGATCAAGGCAGTTGAGTTTCAGAGACTCTAAGGTCCCTGGCATTCTGTTCAAGATATTCATAGAAGACCCTGAAGATCTAGCACACTGAACCTGAAAGATTTGGGGCAGGGAAAATGGAGGACCTAATTCCAAGAAGTAGAAATAAGCACAAAAACTCAAAGGAATCAAATGAAACCATGTAGGAGCAACCACCCCACTCAAAAGTAGAATCTGACGCTGGCACAAAGTTCCAATTCAGAAGTTCCAAAGATGAAAAATAAAAACAAACCAGAAAACACCAACCAGCATTAAAAAAAAACTTACACATATCAAGATCCCCACAAAAAGAGAGAATAACTCTGTAATAATTATTAGCAGTGACTTAAAGGAGAAAAAAATAATTTTCTATAAGGACTATAGAGTACCTAGAAGAAATGAATTAATAGATTTTTTTAAAATGAAATAAAAGCTGTGGGGGCAGGATTAGAGAAAACCTAAAGAATAAAACTCTGCCCAAGGAATTAATTCCCTGAAAGAAATTATTGAGTCTCCCAAGGCAGCAAGAAATTAAAATTAAAAAATTGAAGGAACAGAAGGAAACAAATTCTCTATCCCTGGCCTTCCCACTAGACAATTTATTTTTGAAAGTATATTCTAAGAATCATTGGACTCCTAAAAAACATGATTAACTTTTTTAAAATATTGCTACTATATCCCAAGAAATCAAATGAGAACTGCCAAGATCCATTAGAATCAGACAACACAATGAATAGACTAAGAATCACTGTTCACCAGCTGAAAAAAACTCTAAAAGGGAAAGTCCAGAAATGTCATAGATACAATCCAGAGCTCCCACATCAAAGAAAAAAATAATGTGTGAGCATCCTGAAAAAAAAGCAAGTCAAATATCAGGAAACTACACAGTCAAGGTCACATAGGAACTAGAAACTTTTGATATAATTGGGAAATCTTGAAACAATTTTCCCCAAGGCAAAAGAGAAGGACTTAGAATTACCTCTACTACCACCAACAGCAGATAACCAGACCAAATAAGGTCCAGCCAGAATGAAATCTGATACATTCTGCAAATCTGAAAATAGTCCTACAAGAAGGTTTTTTTAAGGATCTTAATCTCTAATAGATGACTTTGAAGAATTGCTGATGAAAAGATGAGAGATAAGTAGGAACTTTGAAATACAAATAAAAGGGAAACTTTAAAAAGTTAAATTTATTTCAATAATTGTAAGAATCTGTATGATCATATAATACTATCATTCTACTATTTAAAAAAAAAACAAGTCTTTTCAGAACCTTAATGTATTTAAAGGGTGTTGAGGAAATTAAATAAGTAAAGGAGAGGTTCAGGGATTTGAGGGGGATGTGTTGTTTCTGTTCTGAGTATCTGAAAAGAAGAAAGAAAAAAGCAAGGTAAAAAAATACACTCTATTGTGTAGGAAAGGATGAAGAAAGGGGTAGAACTCATTGTATTTTATACTTGGGATATGTAACAAGAAAAATACAATCATAGAGGAATGGATGAGAAGAGTGAATATCAGTCTTCTCACCCTTATCTGAGCCTACTCCTAAGTGGCAACTTCTTCCCAGGAAACTTGATTGAGAAAGCTCACCTTGCTCACTCTTCTATGGACTCCACTCCTGACTCTCTGCACTAGCACACATTGACCCCCTCCAGCTCTCTTCTTCCCCAGTTAAAATGTAAGCTCCTTGAGGGCAGGGATTTACAAATATGAATTTCTAGTTTTTAATACAGTAACCAGCATACTAAGTTTAAGAAATGTTTATACTAGTCCTACTTTCCTCCTAGATTCCCATAGAATAAAATCCAAACTTCTCCCTATTTGGCGTTTTAAAACTGTGCCCATACCATATCACTCCCAACTGTTTTTGTCCCTTTGGAAAAAAAATATACAGTCAGGGAAAACTGGTCACTGGTTCTTTTCTCCATACTCTTTACCCATTTTGCAGGTTCTTTCCCTTTATAATGATATTGCTGTTTGCAGATAAAAGAAGAAGCAGACAGCCAAAATACAATATTCTCTATCTTTTAAAAGAATAGGGAAGAAAAACAGCTCATCTTTCTGGCATTGGCAAACTATGAGCTCACCTCAGTCTACCATCGGGATTCATTTTCTTCTCTTTGTTGTCTTCCTTAAATAATCTGTTATCACTCTGAAACCTGACTGGCAGGTCTTCCCATTATCTAGGTTTAAACAAAAATTGCTTTTGTTAAAATGGAAGTGACCCTGAATTCAATAGCATGTAATTACCTTTTACCAAGAGGTGTGGGGTGGCTGGCTGCAAGAAGAGATGCAATCTTATAACTTCCTTCTTTTGGCCATGTGGAAATTTTTATGGGACAGATTATTGACCTATAGACTTTCTGAGTTGCACTGTTTCCTTAAAATCCTTTAGCTTAGGATCTTTTGTAACTATCTAGGTATTTACTACACTTTATACATAAGTGCTCAGTGAATATGACATTACCACCACCTCCACCACCACTACCACTGGCAGCTAGCCAGGCCAAATGTGGCCCAGCCAGAATGACATCTGATACGTTCTGAAAGCAACTGGGGATATTTTGCCAGCCCTGTCTCTGCTGTTGCCAGGCAGCTCGATCTCAGACTCCCAGCAGGAGGGACCCGAAAGTCTCTGCCATACCTGACAGCATTGTCAGACAGACAGACACACACACAGAGTGAGAGACAGTCACCGAGAGAACATGCTACTGAACCCATCACCTCCATACAGACAGGAGGAGAGAAAACTGTTAGCCTCCGTGGACACTCCTCTCCTACTGGGCTTCAGGAGTACAATCTGGTTTCATTTTTGGTTTGGGTTTTTGTTTTGTTTTTTTAAATATTTGTGTGATGCTCAAATCACAGCCCAGCAGAGGGCAGTAGCTTACACATATACATTTGATCTTACACAGTGAAGAGAATGAGTCAAACAGATTAAAGAAGGGTCCAGGTGGTTTCCAAGAGGAAAAAAAAAATAAACAAGGATTGTAATCAGAAGCATCCTCTAGCTACTCAAAGCTACAAGAATGATTGAAAATAAGCACAGCCTTTCTCTGAGTGGAAGGCTTTTCAAGTCAGTCTATGTGAATGTAACACAACAGTCACTCAGAATTGTTTTTAGTGGATTTAGGGGGCATTTCTAAATGTCATTATTGCTGAAATTCTAATGCATGGCTAATACATCTGTGAGCCTTTGTGAATACGGGAATGATGTGGAAGATAGGAATCAAAAGCAAAGATTAACTCTGGGTTAAAATTTGTTTCTCATAAATGAGTCAAAAATTTAATGTGTCTCCTTTTGGAGCAGGTACATGTTACATCTTTATTGTGTCGAATTGAGTAGTGTCAAACTCAACAGAAGTGCCAACAAACCATCTATAAGGATCTCTGCTGCTGCATATTGACTTAGAAAACCACATATTAATATTATCTATGTTCTCTTTTATTTTTTATTTATTTTGTTAACTATTTCCCAATTACATTTCAAGAGTGTTATACCGCATGGACAGCTCCAGTTTCCTCTGGTGCAGATTCCATGTTCCATTCTACTCAGTGCTTCTAACCTCAGTGATTGTTTTCCATATCACTTGAAGTTTTTATTTCGTTGGAGCAATTTCAAGAAGAAAAACAAACCTAGAATGGATATAATGCAGAGATTTTAATCCAGGCATGATGAAAGTGGTTTGGATCAAAGTTGATGCCAAAACTAAAAGAAAAGTTTACGGCTAAGAGATAAATGAGCTGTTAGTCTTCATTGGTTGTTGTTCCATGTCATATATTATCATATAATATATTAAGAAGAGTTTTGGATTTAGAGTAGAAGATCAGACGTCAAGGCCTATGGCTTAGTAGTTCTGTGATCTCAGGCAAGTCACATTCTGCCACTCAGTTTGTTACCTATAAAATGGGGATAAATAATGCTAGCTACAGCCCAGAAGGTTGTGAAAGGAAAGGGGTTTTAAAACTACAAAATGGTAAACAGTTGTTCTTTTGTGTGAATTTATGTACACAAGGGTTCATAACCAATTTGTTTACAAGGTAATGAATTATTTCAGCCATAGCAATTCCCATCTAGTCAGGCATAGGTAGTGATCTCTGTAGTAGAGAGGACAAAATCAATGATTCTTGGAATATTGAGGCATTACATACAGACACCCAGCAAGCTCACATATAGAGCTGTCCAGAAAGGGTTTCTGAATGCACCTTTTTTCTCAATTTCATAGGATCCCTGATTTAGTATGAAAGAGACTTTGAAGGTTCTGTTGTCCAGCCATATCACTTTATAGAGGTTCAATGACCTTGATCACACAGGGAATAAATAGGAAAACTTAGATTAGAACCCAGGTTGTCTGATGAACAGCCAGAATTTTTTCCACTGTACTACAGTATCTCCTTTTGTATGACATCTACTGATAGTAAAGGTACATACTGTCAAAGGAGAACTAAAATAACTATTCAACATTTGATGAATCCTCACATTGACTTCATTACAGCAATCCCAGGACCACCATGAAATAAACAGCAGTACTGTTTTGACCTCTAAGTCATCTAGAGAGGGTGAAAAAATAGTATTGTAATTAGTGTCAGGAAAAAAATGATATCCTCAAATCACACATCCAATGCTTTAGTTAGATGACTTTTGGAAAGTGATTTAATATTTTGCATAACTTCACAAGTGGTTTCTTATTTAAAACACATGTAAAACTTTTTTTTTGTTTTGAATGTAACTGGAAAAAATAGTAAATAAAATAAAACAGGAAAGTAGTTTAATTTCTCTGAGTCTCAGGTTAATCATATGAAAAACTAGGATAATAATTAATTGTGGGGAAGACTCAGAAAAATGAATATACAGGACTTTGCAAAATTCAAAGCACAGTGGAGTCTGGTCCTGGAATCAGGAAGACCCAACTTCAAATTCAGATTCATGTATTTTTCGCTGTATAGTCCTGAGAAAGTTATATTTAGTCTCTGTTTGGTTCACTTTTCTCATCTGTAAAATGAGAGTAATAATAATAACACGCACCTCCCAAGATTGTCGTAAGGATCAAATGATATGACATTTGTGAAGGACTTAATACATAGTGGACTCTAGATAAATACTTAACTACTACTATTAATATTTGTTTGTTTTTTCCCTCCACTTTACTCCCTTCCCTTCATTTTCCTAACTTCTTCAGAGATAAATATTGTATTCTGAACTACTTTCAGCTTTGAACTCCCTCTACCTCTTTTCCCCCCTTTCTGGTCAGGGAGTACTTTATATGTGATCCACAAGATCAGGCAAGCTGCTTCAGCCATGCCTCATTTACTTCCCCACCCTCTTCTCACTGGTAGCCCTTTTTATGGATAACCTCCCACTCCTCTCCCTTCTTCCATTTGTGGAATCACAATCAAATCAATACTAATGCTGCTGTTGCTGTTGTTACTGGGGAAAGTATGCCCATCTATTTTTCCATGACTCGAGTCCTTATCCCTATGACTTTTCAAACCAAAACTTTGGCTACCACTCCCCTTTAGATATTATCTCTGCCATTAGCTTCTTGAGGGATAGAACAATTTTCATCTGATTTTTTGTCTCTCTAGTATTTGACACATCGTAAGTGCTGAATAAATGCCTTTTCATTAATTCATATATGTTAAGCTTTTACTATGTATTATTTAGAGAATAGAATGGCATGTCAAAAGAACACCCAAGAGTTGCCAAATTCCTCAACCTGAGAAAGTACAAACTTCAAGAGACTATTTCTAAATCTGAAATATTATCTTCTCTCCTCCTATTCTCCAATCTATTTCTTACTTTCTAGAGAAAATAATATTCTTACCATTTCCATCCATCTCAGGTAAGTCTGGGATATTAGAAATTGTGGTAGTCTTTGAACCACATGAAGACTTGCAAAAAAACCAGTGTGGGAGAGACATCATTTGACAAAGATAAGACCTTTCTGACTCAACTGACCAAAGTATATTACTAGAATCAATTAGAACTGCATGGAATTCCAACATAAAAGCTAATGCTCAGCCCATGTTCAGGTTGCCTTCATAGTTTTTCCTTTTAAAAAAAATGAGGTCAACCAATATCAAAAAAACAACTTTTCAAACATTTAAAAAATTTACAGTCATAAAAAAAAGAATCTTCCTTCAAATGTTTTGTTAACCAAAAACAATATAACTAGTCCAGGAGACATTGCACTACAATTAGATTTGTTACAAAAGAAATAAACATGCATGTGGAACCAAAGTCAGAGCAAAAAGTTCACAGTCCGTGTGGTATGGCAATTCATAAGGCAAAGTCAAGACAGTTCTTATCATTCCTTAATATTATGAATAGTTATTTAGATGTTATTTAATTGTTATAGGAAAGGAATATAAAAAAATAAAAACCATTAGAAGATATATTCCTAAGTGACTATCCCCTTTATTCTATGTGCCCAATGGATTTCAGTATTGAAAAATTTGCTATCAAAATTAAGATTAGACAGTTTCCCTGTCTACATGTTTCCCATAAGCTATATAAGCATTTCAGCAGAGAGCCAATCAAAGTCAAGCCCAATGGTTTTGTGAATTATATTTTGATCAGAGAGCACTATCATGGAACCTGGATTTGGAGCAAGTAAGTTTCACTTTCAGCTGTATATATGTAGTGAATTAAATCTTAGTTTTCCCAAGTGCTAGAAACTTTTCTGTTCCTATAGCCTTTACACAAATGCAAGATATGTTTACACACATAAACAATAATATATTGAATATAAACTAAAAGCTGGCACAAAGATTGTGATAGAGACTTTTGGTTGTCGATATCTATTGGATAAATCTCACTTTTTTGGCTAAAAGCAGAGAATAAGAACAGTTTTTGATCTGCTTTTTGTTGCTTTCATTTTTTAGAAATTAGAAGAAGTGATGAGGGGAGCTGTTATACAAGGCCAGATTCTATTCAATAAAGAAGGGACTGTTTCATAAAGTTGCAGTCCTGGACACCTACTCCATGAATTATCAGTCTGCCTAAGAAAAAGCAAACAGAAAAGGAGAGGCAGGCATAGGTTCACTGCTACACCGACGTCAGATTTGTGGTCAAGGATTAGAGGAGAAAGTTCCACCTGAGCCCAAGTTCTAGTTGATTTAGCCCTTGAAAGTGGAAACTGAGGCTCAGAAGGATACCCAAATGGAAAGTAACAGGACTGGGATGTTTTCTTTGAAGGATTGTCAAGTGGAAAGTTAAAAATGATGATGTTTAACCCCAGAGAAAAATTAGAAGTGGTGAAGTAGGAAGAGAAGTTGCAGAGAAAATTGCAAGGAAAAAAGAAAAGGAAAAGATTCAAAGCCATTGAGTCAGTGATTATTTTATTTTTTCTTTCTAGTCTATTCCTGCCCTCACTTCTACCTCAAAACTTAAATAACAGCTGAGAATAAATCATATGAGTCATGATTACCATTTTTGCATGTATTATGGAATACCTTTAGAAAGAGCATTAAGATTTGATGCTGAATCATATGTAATAGATATTGAATACAGTGTTCAACATTTAGCACCTAAACTATCTAATATTCCAAGATTAAAGATTAATATTCTGACTAGGTAGAATATTTTTCTTTGAAATCTGTCCTAGTTTCACTTTTCAGACATAACTCCCTCCTTTTTGTAGTTTATCACAAGCTTTGATACTGATTGAACTTGGTCTAGACAGATAGCAAAAGACTTTTCAGTAGTTGCTAAGGAACTGGATTAGTTGCTAATCTAGGGAATGTATTATTCATTTTAGTTTCCATTTATTCCTTCAGCACTTTAATTGCAGATAAATGTCTTTTAGAGCTCTCCTGAGTCCAAAACATTTCTTCACTTAGTTGAGTAGTAGAAATGATATAAGACTCTGTTTATATTTGCCACGCTAGCACTCCAGCAGCATTCAGAGGTGACATAGCTCAGTTGGAAGCAGAAGCATCTGGCCACCCAGAGGGAGCCACAGACATTGACAAATTTTGCAAGCAGCAGCTGACTACTCACCCAGAATTCAGTCATTCAATCATTGTTCCCTAGTCTTTAATCTAACACCAGCATCTCAAATCACCTCCTTATGTATCAAATGATGCAATTCTGGTAACCTGCTTCTAAATTTAGGTAGTTTAGGGAACCATTTGCTTGGATAAATGGTACAATTTTAGCACTACTGAAATGCTAACTTAAAGAAATTGCATTATGAAAATCTAAACATATAAATGGATTGTTAAGAAGATCATTGTTTTGTATTACGATATTATCTTTACTTTAAAAACACATTTTCTGCAAATTTCCAATAATAATAGTAATGTTGAAGGTGATGATGATGAATAAACTTATATAATACTTTAAAGTTTTCAAAATGCTTTAATATTTTTAAAATAAGATTCCTTTTGCAAAATTTTCAGTATAAAGCAAACTATCACATTAAAAAAATTTTTTTAACTTTCCACATGAAGTGCTCATTTAGAAATATTATCTGATTTTAATAAAAGTAACTGGGATAGTGTAGACAGAGAATTGACCTTAGTGCCAGAAAGATCTTACACATAGATAAATGACCCTGGGCAAATCACAATAACCTCTCAGTGCTCCTGCCAATTCTTCAAGACAAGTTTGAGAGAATTTGTCATCTCATGCTAATAGAGTGAATTTCATCTTCTGGAAATTTCTTATAACAATAAAAAATCCCATACCTAGTCCCTGCTCCTATCCTATATACTTTAAAAAGAAAAATTATTCTGAGTATTTATTTGGGAATTGATAGTATCTCAGGGTTAGAAGATATTATATGGTCTTCTGGTCCAACCTTCTTCCCAGTGATTCACTGCCTTGTGAATCATCAGTCTAAGAATAATTGATTATATAAAAATAGCAAGATAAGTAAGGAACATGTTATTTTTTCTCTACATAACTAGCTATCTATAGATCCAAATACTTTAACAAATTAAACTAAGCAACACAATAGTTTAAATGTAAATAATATTTATTGGTTATTATTTTTGTAATCTACTATCCTACCTTCCTCTATGACCTCTAAGTTTTGATTCTAGGCTATAAATTAGACATGTAAGGGTGCTGGGTTTTTTAATGGCTCAGGGTTTTTTTTTATTTATTTTGCCCACTGTACCATGAAATTAGTACAGTATTCATGTAGCTACACAAGTCAAATTCTAAAATTTCTTTAGACACAGACATAGAATCTTATAACTGATGAAGAGTGGACCTTTCTGGCTAATTCAGTCCTTCATTTTCATGAATTCATGTCAGTAAAGGTTTGTTGGCTTGTCAAAAATTCCACAGTCTAATGGCAGAACTGGGTCTGTGGTTCAGGCTTTTGTGCCTACTATTCTAATTGTGCTTCCTGGCAGAGCCTTCAAAAATCTACAGTCTACATAAGTCTCCTGTGAGGGCTTTAAAATACAACCTTTTTGAAGGTTCCTCCTTCATAAACAAGGAATAATAATAAAAATACAATAATAGATTATTGCCAGCTTCCTAGGATTGTTGTGAGGAAAGTACCTTATAAACCTTAAAGCACTTTTCATATAGATGTTGTGGGGACTGAATGAATTAACAGCTATAAAATATTTTGGGATGATGTCTTCCTTGACCTTGGAGATATTTGAAAACAGTGCACTTGGTAACAAGGATGTAGACAATATAATTTTGTCTTTCTCAGATGGTGCAGATAGCAACCCATTCACACTTTCTTATCCTGTGCTACTCATGTCCTCTTACAAATCTTCCAGAGGAGGAGGCCACCCAATGTCCTAAGGGCTGTCTTCTAGATCTCATAATATTGCATGAGAAACGTAGCCAATGGATTCTCTGTTATCATTCTTTTTATATTATTTTATTTTCTCCCAATTACATATAAAAACAATTTTTAACATTTGTTGGATTTTTAATTAAAATTTAGAGTTCAAAATTCTATTCCTCCCTCTTTCACCTTCCCACTCCCTGAGATGGTAAGCAATTTTATATAGGTTATACATATGTAATCATATAAAACATTTCCGTGTTAGTAATTTGGAAGGAAGGAAGGAAGGAAGGAAAGAAAGAAGGGAGGAAGAAAGGAAAGAAAGAGATTAAGAAAGAAGAAAAAAAGAAAACTTTAGAGGCAATGTCTTTCTAGAGGCAGATCTACTTAAATGGCATTCAAAAACTCTCCTTTAATTGGAATTTTTATTAGTGAGGAATTGACTTCAACTTAAGGTATATATATGATCAATGATTTCAGTATTTATTATTGACAGACTGATGCATGCTGCAAAAGTGTTGAACTCTTCTCTCCAGGATCATGTTCTTACCAGGAATCAATGTGCCTCCATTGATACTGAGTAGTTACACCATAACTCTTTGACTCATAAATAGCCTTTGGGACACCATAAAAGTTCTTTGGACTCTTAGTATCATAGTAAAATTGCATTTCAACTGCCTTCTTACTGAACCAAGAATCCTACATCTCTCTATGCTTCACTGGCGCTTTACTTTTGTTGGAGTTAAATACTGCCTTCTTTGAGATGGATGAACTATTATGTGAAGCTCTTATTTCATTTAGCAGGTTTTGAATTTCCCCATCATTTTCATCAAATCAATCTTGATGTTTGCAAGTGTTCTAGGCCAGATGAGTAAATGTGGTGCTGTACATCAAATCTCTGAAAGCTGCCTACTCCTTTTTTTCTCCACTATTGGCAATCATGTGTTGGTTCAGCTTTCCCTCTAAATTAGCAACAAGCTGTTCACCCACAGAGAAGCACTCTAATCTGTTGACTTTAAGTCTTCTGGTAGTCATCTTGCCTTGGGATCATTGCTTTCATTGTATGTGAATATTTAGCCTGAAGAGGATGATTCTATGATTGGTTCAGCACTCTGTCATACATCATCTTTGTCACTTTCCCATCCTGTCTGTCTTTTCTCCTTCCAATGGCATAGTCTGTTAAATGACAGCATTTTCTGTGAGGGGACAGCCAGGAAATTTTATTGTATTTAGGCAAAGGGAAGACAGTGTTGATGATAAAGGGGTTATGACATGTATAAATCTTCAGTAGTTAGGACCATTGCTGTTGCTTCTTCTGACTCCATTCCTCCCAAGGACTCTTTGCCATGTCTGGTAGTCTATGCCTACTCTATCATTAAAGTTATCCAGAATTATGGTGAGGGTCTCCAAAATTTAACAAAAAAGTTTTCCTCAACCTAATTAAGGTTCATCATGGTGGGAGTACATGCCCTAAGGATGATGGCGTGGTACTTTCCTACAAGTGGCAATTGCATTTGTATATGCCTATCATTCATTTCTTTTGGAAGGCATATAACTAGATTAATGTTGAATGCAAAATCTATCCCAGCCTCATGGCTCTCCTGATCACTATAGCCACTCTAGAAAACCATGTATACAGTTTTTATTTCAGTAAGCTAGTCTTCATTTGTCAACCTTATTTCATTCAGGGCTGTTATTTGGATATGATACTTCCTGAGTTCTTTCAAAAGAGCTGTTTGTCTTTCAGGTTTTTTGAATTTTATGTAGCCAAAAACAAAATTATGGACCATTTCTTACCAACGGTGAGTGGAATCTTTGCAAAAGTTTTTGTACATTTTTGTTATGTTTTGACCATAGGGTCCTGCCTGCCATGGTAAACAGTCCAGGGATAGGTTAGGTAAAGCAGACAATTTTTAGGACACCTTTTCTAGCTCTTTCCTCACACCAAGAGACCAGCAGTACATTTCTTTGAAAAAGTTATTCAGTCACCCAGAGTACTGACAAATCCCATCACTGCTTTAGTTCAGTGAGAAGACAACTTGATGGCTTGGGCTGCTTATGGGCAGGATTGTGGCTACAGCTCCCAATATGTACATACCTGCTGTTCCAGCTCTTGTCTATTACCAAAGGACTTTGAGAAAGGTAAAAATGGTAAAATTATGTAAGTGATGTCTTTTGACTCATACATATATTGGATTTAAGTGAAGCAGAGTTGCAGAGTTACTAAGTTGTCAACCTTACTCTCTCTTCCAGAATCATATAAGTCCAATGACAGGAAAAAAATCAAAATGACTGGCAATGGCCTGGGATGCATTGGATAATCTGATTTTCAATGTCCAAAAAAGCTCTAAACACTTCATAGCACTTATATCAGCAGTCTTCGTGGGTAATGGAAAAAAATTGTTCTATGTGCCCACTCCATTTGGTAAGTCTTCACATGATTGAGGTAGTCACCTTCCACCCCAATTCACTGACAAGTTTGAGTCCCCTTGGTTACCCAGGGTAGACCATCTGCCAAAAGAGTTTACAGAGGTGTACCCGCTGTACATGATACAGCTTCATGGAGACACAGGAGAGTGTTAGTGAAACAGGTGGACACCAAAGATGGATGAGCAACCCTGAAAAAGGCTTGGCAGCCATTCTAACAGAGGTATTAGCTGAACATCCATACATTCCATATATAAAATACATTTGTGACACCTCTATATAGCTTGGAAGACCTTTCTCTCTTTGTAGAATTTTTAACCCTTCTCCTTTTGAATGCAGTGTTTCTGTTGGTCAGCTTGCTTACCTGGGTTCCTCGTGCCTGCTGCTGAGATCACATTCTTTGAAGTTGCTTCCTCCCTCAGCTGAGCTTTTTTACTATATCTGGAGAGTATCTCTGCTCCCTACTAGAAGCAATGTCTCCTACTGGTCCCCTTGAAGAGTACATGTCAATGGAGGGGATGGAAAGCAGGGAGAGAAAAAGATTCTCTTTCCCTATCCCCACAAAGGTCCCTTCTATAGGCAACTCCCAACTTTTCAATTTTTCCCATACAGGAACTCAAACCATTTCAATTCACTCAGGACTCAGTTTTTTAAAGCCCTCAGACATGTGTCTGATTCGTTTGCTCAGCCAATCGTTATTCTTTCTTGCTTCAGAGAAGTATTTGTAGCTCATAAAGGGACTGGTTCATTGATGCATTTCTACAGTTAGTTAATCCCCCATTAGCACCTTGTGCCTGGGCCTTTTGTGACAACATCAATTGAGTAGGGGTGGGAGGAATCACATTCTCCATCTGTTACATTATCTTTGAAATTATGGTAGCAATAACAGGTGTGGAATATTGCATATGCTGTAAGAAATGGTCACTTTTGCTAGTTGGTTTTACTTATGTGGCTATGGAGAAGGGCTCATCTATCTAGAAAAGATTGATGTAAAAACAAAAATTTAAATTATATCCAGTATTCATATAGTTTTAAAGTTGCAAAGTGATTTTACATATTGTGTTCTTTTACTTGTTCCTCAAAATAATCTTATGGAGTAAGTGCTGTTATTCCTGTTTTACAGAAGAAACTGAGGCTGCAGAGGTTAATGACTTGCTCAGGGTTGGACAGCTAACTGCTTTAAAAAGATAGACAAGCTAATTAATTAATTATAGAATTATAAAAAATTCTTTACAGAAACCTGTCCTCTACTGAATTATAAGAATCATAAACAAGCTGCAAAATAGTGTCTAATATATGTCACATAAAATCTATTTAAAATTTTGAAACAAATCAAGATTCTATATAAACTAGCAAAGTTAATAAGGACAAGTTTTCTCATAATATTCAGAAATCAGAGTTTATGACTGACCATGAACAGACCTCAGTTTTTCAGTCATTAATATAATAAATGTGTTACTATTGCAAACATCTGAGCTATTATTGTTGTTGTTTAACTTATAACAATGTACTTAACAAAGTAAACTAATATAATACTATTAAAAAAAAAGGAGGGGTTCCTTTTTTTCCCCTAATGATGATCATCTTAGTCTTCAAAATAAAATTTAAGGGCTAGAACATGGGAACTTTTAGAAGAAAATATCAGGTTCATATTCCTTGTGCATCTGAGATGGGATTAATAGTATGACTAACAAACCTTCTCATCCTGTAGGATTCTTTTTTATATCTTAACGTAAAGCCTCCATGGAGAATCTGCTGATCCAAATGTGCTAGGGACCTTCTTTTGAATCTTTCAGAATCTTCTAGTTTCATTGCAACACTTGGGCTTTTATTTTGTTGTACTTCACTGTCTTGTTTTATTTTGTGTTTTGTCTTTTTTTTAATATTTTTTTATTTAATAATAACTTTATATTGACAGAATCCATGCCAGGGTAATTTTTTACATTATCCCTTGCACTCGTTTCTGTTCCAATTTTTCCCCTCCCTCCACCCCCTCCCCTAGATGGCAAGCAGTCCTATATATGTTAGATATGTTGTAGTATATCCTAGATACAATATATGTTTGCAGAACCGAACAGTTCTCTTGTTGCACAGGGAGAATTGGATTCAGAAGGTAAAAATAACCTGGGAAAAAAAACAAAAATGCAAATAGTTCACATTCGTTTCCCAGTGCTCTTTCTTTGGGTGTAGCTGCTTCTGTCCATCATTTATCAATTGAAACTCAGGGCTCTTTGTCAAAGAAGTCCACTTCCATCAGAATACATCCTCATACAATATCGTTGTCGAAGTGTAAAGTGATCTGGTTCTGCTTATTTCACTTAGCATCAGTTCATGTAAGTCTCGCCAAGCCTCTCTGTATTCATCCTGTGTTTTGTCTTGAAGAGTGGGTTTCCCTCTCCTACTCAGGCTAGAAGTATGGCAGGTAGTCCTGGGTCTGATTCATTGTTGAGCATCAGGTGAAACTTTCACATGCTTAGTTTAGGACTTGGACTAGTTCACTCCCATAACTGGCAGCCTGGTAATTACCATTCCCATGGGCTCATGCTGTCACACTGTTAACTTGTAAACTACCATAGTTCTGCTTTAGTCTCCCTAGTAGTAAGGATTAGAAGTGTACCCTTTGTTCTTGATATCTAATCACCTCCTTCTCTTTTTCTGGTTAATTTCTTCATAATATAAGCTCTTGGCATAGAAACTATCTTGTTGTATTTTTCTATCCAGTGACTCACAGAAAGTAATTGCTTAATAAAGGATATTCATTCAGAGAAAAGAGAAGAGGACCCAGAACAGAATTTTGTGATAAAGCCATAGTTAAGAGGATGGGAAATGAGTAATGATATAAGGAAAGAGGCTAAGAAGAAATAACCAAACATGTAAGAGAATTGGGAGAGCAATACCACTATGAAAACCCAGATAAGAGAAAATTAAACATAGCAGAAGGTGATTGACAGTGTCATAGGAGCTACTCTGTTGGCTTTTAGTTTACTCCCACATTGATTCTTTAGAAACTCTGGTTTCCCATTCCTTGAAACCATATAGCAGCACTGAAAGTATTTTTTTTTTGAAAAATGGGTCTGTTTAAGAGAGAATGGTGGTAAAGTTGAATTTATTTATACCCTAAAATTAACATAACTGCTTTGAAATAGGTGCAGAATTCCCATAGTTATCCACACCCAACAGTCTGGAGACCACATAGGGTGATCTGGCATTCTTTCCTACCTTCATTCCTCTCACATTCACCAACAGGAGTCCTCAGGCTTTTTAAATGCCCATAAAATCTGTTATGAAATATTTAGTGTAGGGCCATTTGAGCCTGAAAGAACTTAACTTTCAGAGGTATAAATGCATTTGAAAAATCTGTCATGATTATCATCACATACTAAGTAAATAACCAAATCTGCTCTCAGTAGATTTGACACAATGGGTCTTAAGCAGGAAACCTTTTTCCTAAGTTCAAATCTAACCTCAGAGATTAGCTGTGTGATTCCGTGCAAGTCACCTTACTCTAGTTGTATCAATCTCTTCATTTGTAAAAATTAGCTAGAGAAGGAAATAGCAAACCACTTCAAGAGCATTGCCAAGAAAATCCCAAGTTGGGTCACAAAAATCAGACACAATTAAACAACAACAACATTTGATCATATCCTGTTGATGATTGGATCATATGTAACGTTTCTTAAATTTCAGTTAGCCAAGAACAATCTGGGGTACTGAATTAAATGCTGGACTTGAAAACAGTTTGAAATGGTCTACCTCTTACTACCAAGGGTGGGGGAAAGGTGGGCTAGTCACTGAAGTTTATAAAATTCTGGCATGGACTAAATGATCTTTAAAGTGCCTTTTAATTCTAAGGCACTTTCCCTCTGGTCTAAGATACAGTTATTTATTTCTTTCTTTCTGCTTCTTATTTACAAGATATATGCATGGGTAATTTTTCAGCATTGACAACTGCAAAGTCTTTTGTTCCAATTTTTCCCCTCCTTCCCTTCCACCCCCTCCCCCAGATGGAAGGTTGACCAATACATGTTAAATATGATACCGTTCTTTCACATGATATTCCAATGGTGCTGAGCCAAATGATTCTATGATTAAGATATTTTTTGCCAATTTGCCAATTTTAAGAACTTTTCTTTTCTTCCATGAACATCTCTATTGATTAGTTCTTAATTTGCTAAATTACCTATAATATAATGTGATTTTAATTCACTTCATTTAAATGGGCAGAAAATAGACTTTTTAAAAGATGTGACTAAATAACAGTGTGAAGTTTATTTCAAGAGATGAAGTTTATTATAAAAACTGGGACCATCTAAGAAAATTATGTTTTAGATATAGTACTTAAAGTTGTTCAAATAATGAAAGAAATATTGTCAAGGAAGTGATACTGCTTCATCATGGGTTTCTAATTACCTGGAAAGAATCTTAGACCTTTAAGAAAGCTGTAGTACACAATTGATTTAAAGCTAGTTTCAAATTCTGAAAAGAATATTTAATTTAAATTGTCGTTTTGTCTCTTTCATATATTAGATAGTATGACATGATGAAAAGGGGTCTGAGGCACAAAAACCCAGTTTTGTGACTTTACTACTGCCTGAGGGACCTTAGGAAGCCATTTATATTCTGTGGGCTTCAGTTTTCCTCACCTGTAAAAGTTAAAAGCTTTTAAGTCCCTTCAAGCTCTAAAGCCTATCACCTTGATCCAAATGTTTAATAAGTATTTGTTAAATTTAATTATTTCTCAATGACCTAGATAATTGGGAGGCTCTTTGCAGCAGTTACTAAAAGACATAGTAAATTCACATCTGTGTTTTATGTCTTTATGATTAATTATAAATATTTGAAGGTGTAGCCACATTCAATCAGTAATTATATGGTAGTGTATGCAATGAAATGAAAATGTTTCTCCTCTACTGCCTTGTATGTTTCTCCCTTACTGTCTTGTGTATATCTGAGAGAACAAACATAAAGGAAAATGATATCACTCTCTCTCTCTCTCTCTCTCATACACACACACACACACACACACACACACACACAGAGCTATGTGGAAAGCTTTATAGAGTAATTTCTAAATATAGTCATATATAATTCACATAAAGGAAGAAAGGAAATAAGCATTAATTAAGCTTTATTATTACATGACAAGCACTATGCTAAATACTTTTCAAATATTATCTATTTTGAACCTCACAAAAACCCTAGGAGATAGGTAGTAATCATCATAATAACTAACATTTATATTAGTAGTTAAATAATAGGCACTATACTAAAGTGTTTATTATTATTACTTCATTTGATCTTCTCAACAGTCTTACAAAGTAGATGCAATTATTATTCCCATTTCACAGGTGAGGAAACTGAGGGCAGCAGAGGTTAAATGGCTTACCCAGGATCACATAGCTAGTAAGTATTTAAGTTTGGATTGGAACTCAGATCTTCTGACTATAGGCCCAGTGCTCTATCCATTCTGCAGCCTAACTTCTGTGTTATACACACACACACACACACACACACACACACACACACACACACACGATATATATATATATATAAATGTGCATTGTATTTATATGGATTCAAAAATATATACACACACACATATGTACACATATATTCATATTCTTTAGAATGGAAAAGGGACCACTGATGCTGAGTATACATTACACATAATTTTTTGTATGTAAATTTAACCAATATGATTTTTAAAACTTTAATAATAAAATAATTAACCTATCTGCCAAGCAAAGACCACAGAAGCTGAGGATAGCACTAGTTTAGAATATAAATTCCTTTGTAAAGTCTTATAGAGAAGGATGATGGAAAAATATGAGCAACATTGCTTCATAAAACAGAAAGAAACATGGAGAACAAAACTACTAAACTAAGCAAAGTCATCCTCAGGGCATTTGAGGATGAAACTTAAAAGAAAGGAAAACAGACAAAAGATAGAAAAGACCTACAAAGTTATTGTGGAGGGAGGGGGTTTGATCCAATATACTTTTTCATTATCAAGTACAGTAAAGCCTCCATACTTTACTCCAACAATTTGAAATGTATTTGTAGAAGAGTACTAAAATTCTAAAGAAAATAAGTATAGGAAAAGCATCTGAAGGAAACCAACTATTCTGAGATGAGATTTATGCTAGAAACAGTATAATTCTGAGAGCACTGAGAAAATAATCTCAAAGCATGTAAAAGAGGGATAATAATACCAAAGGCATGGAAAAGGTCTCTGGAATTATTAGTGCCCAAAAAAGTGACCAAGAAATGATCAGTAGCTATATAACCATGTGCTGACTTATCTCCTATATTAAATTTTTATGAGTATATTTTAAATTGCCAGTGAGAGCATCATTGTTGGGACTGTTAATGCGAAACAGGCTTTTACAAGAAGTATTTCACATATACCATATCATTACCATTGTACAAATGACTAAAAAATGTACAGCATATCAGATCTTGCCATGTTTATTTTGGTGATTGACATAAAAATTACTGTGGAATCAAAGCTGCTAAATATCCTCACGGTCATTGGTTCCATGTGTTGACTGATTTGTAATAATGTCTGTGGTTTATTTGGTTTGGAGGGGGATGCTGAGATCTTTTCTTTCTCTACATTAGCATTTGATAAAATGTGAACTCTTCAAAGATTGCAGACTACTTCATTTGTGTTCATACATCTCTAGGACTTAGCACAGTGCCTAACACATAGTAGGTTCTTAATAAATATTGGCTAATAAATAGATGATTTCAGGTTAAATTCAGTTTAAGCAGCATGATAAATTTTATATGATCTTTCATTAATATAGGAGCCTTTTTCCCACTATTCTGTAAAATTCTTCTCTGAAACTGCCTTAGAGATTTCACTGCTTTTACAAATTACTTAATATACCTATGAATTAAAACTACATATGAAAAAAATCACTATATTGTAGATGTGGCTTGTTACTTTTATATTGTGCTTTTCTAATTTTAACATACTGTTTTCTCAAGCATTTGGAATGATTTAGGCAGCTCCTGGTATGACTTAGAATTTCATCTTTCTAATATTAACTTTTGTAGTAGTCTAAACTCAAGCGGACAGTGATTCATAGTAATCATTATACTAATCGAAAAGACTATCATCTTGTTTTTCTGTTTAGCCTAATTGATTGACCAAACTTCATGAACCAAAGTAGCCTCATCAGGATTTAAATTATTGCATTTTTTAGAAATGTGATGCCTTCTTTTTAGGAAGGTGGTATCCTCACCTGTGTTGTCTTTGCTCTGTTTATTTTAGGAAATCTTCAGAAGAGCTGGATATGGATAAAGTAACAGCAGCAATGGTACTAACCAGTTTGTCCACCAGCCCTTTGGTTCGAAGCCCTCCTGTGAGGCCAAATGGTAAGTGTGTTATCCTTGGGGAAAATGTTACTTTATAGACACAGAATTTTCATGCTATGAGAAACCTCAAAGGTCAGCTAGTCAACCCTATCCAGAAGCATGACTTCCCTCCAAAATAATCCTTAAAGTGACCTTGTGGTCCTTCTGCTCAAAAAATTCCACTGTTAAGAAATTCCCAGCATCATGAGAGGCCTATTCTGTTTTTTGGAGAACACTTATTTGTAAATAAATTTATTAGGGAATTTATTAGAATTTATTCTCTAGTTTATTAGAACACTTAGTTGTTGATAATATTCTTCTTTAATTTCTAATATTCTTAGTTCTGTTCTCTTAAAAATCACTCATGACCTTAATTCTACATCCAATGGCTCTTTTTTTAAAGTGTTCATTCTCCTTGACCTCTCAGCAGTTTTTGAATCTGTTGATCACTGTCTCCAGTTGAATATTCTCTCTTCCCTTGGCTTCAGAGAGAGCATAATTTTCTCTTCCTTCTTCCCTATGTAGGCAACTTTGCCCCCAAAACCATTTATTTAAACTAGCACCTCATAGAGAAGAAGTGAATAGGAAGACTTTGGCATTAAAAATGAAATAGCTTAAAAATGAAAAAATAAAATAAAAATAAATTTTAAAAATAAAATGGCTATAGTTTTTTTTTAGTGATTCAGAAACCACTCTTTGTTTCCTCCTGTTCCTCAATCTTCTTCATAACTCCATAATGAGAAAGTGTCTCTTAGAGAAGGTCTTCAATCTTATTATGTTTTCTTTAGGAAGATTTATTCATTCTCATAGCTTTCAAATCCATAGTACCAACCCCAACTTCTCT
Organism: Antechinus flavipes; assembly: GCF_016432865.1. Lineage (NCBI taxonomy): Eukaryota > Metazoa > Chordata > Mammalia > Dasyuromorphia > Dasyuridae > Antechinus > Antechinus flavipes. Next base: position 438,590,290 of record NC_067398.1, read on the forward strand.
TTTGAGCCATATCAGTCACCTAATAATTATTAATAAAATTATTAAGAAAAGCAATCTTACTCTCACACACATTACACACACACACACACACACACACACACACACACCCCAAAAAACCAACCTCTGCAAGGAGTTTCACATGCTAATGTGTCCATGTCAGCATATTCAAGACTAAAATGATAATCTTTTCCTCTAAATTTGCTCCCCTTTCTGATTTACGATAGCTCTGTATGATACTACCAGTTACACTGCATCAATATTTATAAATATTTTAATTCTCTTCACTTTTTCTTCTCATTCACATCTCATATAGAATCAGTTATGACATCATATTAATTCCACTTCTACTATTGTTTGTAATCATCCCTCTTCTTTATTTCCTTTGCCACAATCCCAAGGCAGGCCCTTATTACCCCCTCCTAGAGTTTTTATAAGCACTACCCATTAGGGCTTCCAGCCTCTACTCTCCCTTGCTTTCAAACCACTGTTTATAACCACTGCTAAAATAATCTTTCTCCACACAACTGCTGAAGTCTGGCAGAGTACAACAGGATAATCAAATCATTTATTCTGGATACTATACTTCTGTACCATAAACTAGCAATTATATTAGGGTTTTTTTTTTTGGGGGGGGGGACTGTCATGTCCCAGTTTACTTGTATTGAATCTCTAGTCCACTAAAATCCCTGAGTCATTTTTACATAAACTGTGGTCTAGCCACATTTCCCTCATATAGGATTTGTGGTCGATATTTTTTGAACCTTAAGTGCAGGATTTAGGATTGATTTTTATTCATTTTCATCTTACTAGATGGGGGCCCTCTTTCTAGCTTACTGGGAAAACATTTCATAGCTCAATGCTTCTTTAAATATTAGTTATCCTCCTTACCATATATAAATCAGCCAAGAAAATTACCTCATTTTAGTCATCTGGATACTAACTTATCCTACCTAAAGTTTCAATCCTTAATCTACACAAGATCATAGGTTTAGAGCTAGAAGAAATCTTAAAAGATTATATAGTCCGGAGATGTCAAAGTTACTACCATGGCTACAAGCAGCCTAAACTCCCTTGTGTAGTTCCAACCAGATTAAAATATAATTTGTTGTTGTTGAAATTTTCAGTCACATCCAATTCTCTGTGATCCCATTTGGAGTTTTTCTCAGCAAAGATAATGGAGTAGGTTTGCCATTTCCTTCTCTTTTTTTTTTTTTTTTTCATTTTACAAGTGAGGTAACTGAGGCAAATTGAGTGAAGTCACTTGTTCAGAGTCACACAGCTAATAAGCATCCAAAAGCCGATTTTGAACTCAGCTCCTTCTGATTCTGGGGCCAACTGTGTCATCTAGCTGTCCAAAAATATAATAAGGAAGTGTTTAACAAAATAAATAAAAAATACAACACAGACAGTGTTAACTTGTGTTTTTTCAAAATTAATATGCAGCCTTCAGGTTTCCATTCTACTTGAGTTTGACATAGTTGATCATGTCTTCTCTCATTTTACAGATGAGGAAACCCAGTCAAGTGGTTTTTTGTAGTCACTTTTTCTTGTATAAAGGTATAAATTTAACCTTTAGTTCTATAATGTCAAATCCAACACTATTTCCACTGAATCACCCTTGCTTCTGTTATCCATATTTCTTCAGTTCTTCTTGGTCTGAAATCATTTTCATTTTTAGGGAAGACAGAACCAGAATTAGCTATCCTCTGGGAGCCTATAGGCTATGAAAATAGAAGGGTCCACTCATCTGCAAAGGACCCTACCTAGCTGCACAAACACTTTTCCTAGCCTGGCATAGACTGGCTGGCACCTGTCTTCCCTCTCAAGGATACACAGAGAATCCAGCCTGGGGTGCAAACAACAAATTTTGTCAGTTGGGGAGGATTTCATCCTTAATACATTCAGGGCCTCCTGAAGAGCCTGTGTTTCTGGAAAATATGGCAATTCAAAAAGACAAGTTCAGAGGATTCCTTAACAGCCCATAACGTGTGTTATCATTAATCATATCATGATTGTATCTTTTATCTCATTATTACAACAAATCTGAGGAACAGATGCATAATAATAATTATGCTATTCTTACAAATAAGGCATAGAGCTGCCACATGACACACAGTCTGTAAGTATGTGAGACAGGGATCTTTCAGACTCAGTATCCAGTATTCTATTCGCTGTGCTACTTGCTATCTTCCTTTACCCTAAAAATGATGCAATCTTTTGTACATCTTCTAGAGCTCTCTGAATAACTCTGAATTTGATTTTCTAAAGTCTAGGTTATCCTTTTTAATCTATAATAAAATCTTAGATAATGTAAGTCAGCTTCCCTCCTGCACCATTCCTGTCTTTGCCAAGTCGATAAGCATTTGACTGTGCTAAATTCTGAGATTGGAAATGTAACAGAAAGACAATCCCTGCCTTCAAGGAGATTACATTATATTAAGGAAAGGCAACATAGTAAAAGAAACTGAGGGGGAGAAAAAGGAAAGATAACTATAAGAAGGCATTGTAGAAAAAGTTTGAAGAGTTAGGAATGGAGCCTCAAGTCTAAATCTTTTTCTCTGCAATTTTCTTTGCAACTTCTCTTCCTAGTTCACTTCTAATTTCTCTCTGGGGCTAAACATCATCGATCTCAACCTCCCACTTGACAACCTTTCAAAGAAAATATCTAGTCCTGCCACTTTCCATTTGGGGACGTCCTTCTGAGCCTCAGTTTCCACATATCTTCAAGGGCTAAATCAACTAGAACTTGGGTTCGAGTAATCACAGATTCAGTAATCATTGATATCTGGAGAAACTTTCTTCTCTAGTCCTTGACCACAAATCTGACCTCTGTGTAGCTGTGAACATATGGCTGCCTCTCCTTTTCTGTTTGCTCTTTCTTGATCATAGGCAGACTGATAATTTATGGTGGAGGTATCCAAGCCTGCAACTTTATGAAGCAATCCCTTCTTTATTGAGCAGAATCTACTCTAGTATAACAGCTCCCCTCATCACTTCTTCTAACTTCTGAAAGATGAAAGCAACAAAAAGCAGATCAAAAACTGTTCTTATTCTCCACTTTTAGCCAAAAAAGAGAAATTTATTCAATAGATATCGATGACTGAAAGTCCCCATCACAATCTCTGTGCCAGCTTTTTAATAGATATAACATACAAGAGATAAGACACCTTCCTTTGCCACATGTAAAGAGTCTTTACATAAGTAAAATAAATACTTAGACCTAAAATAAAATGCGTGGCAAAGAGAGATGAAAGAGCTTCTAATGTCAGCTCCCTATTCTTCCCTGACTGTCATAGTTGTCCCTGTTACAACCCATATCCCCTTACCCCATAATCTGTCTCTGCAGTATTTGCATTTTGCTAGTCTTCTGAAACCTGATTTTTCCCCCAAGGTAATGTAATTTAGGGAGGACGTCCTAAATTTGTTTTTACTTGTGATCCCATTTCAGCCAAGAAATTTTCACATGATTCTAAGTATATAAGTATAAAAAACAGGTATACAAATCAAACATTTGCTGATAATAAATCATAAAGATATTTATTTTAAAACAGTTCTTTAATGTGTATATAATTTTACCATTTATTAAAGACAGGAGCAAATTTGCATAATAAGGAGATGGATTTATTTTTACATAAATAATTAAATCTTGGTGCAATATTTAATACCTTTTATTCTTGCCAAATTTTTCACAACCCCCACATTCAGTTATACAACCCCATAAAGGGTTGCAACCCACAGTTTAAGAAGCCTAATGTTATTTTCTTTAACAGTGTTTTATTTTCATTGATAAAGAAAGGAAGGAGAAAAAAGGAAGGAAGGCACAGTGCAAAGCACTTTGTAAATATTATCTCACCAGATCCTCACAACATCCCTGAAGTGTAGGTGCAATAACATTTGGCAGTTGAGGAAATTGAGGTAGGCAAAAGTTAAGTCATCTGCCCCAAATGATTAGTTCTGAGGCTGCATTTGAATTCAGCTTTCCCTGACTCTAAGCCCAGGACTCTATGCACTATAGTAAAAGGGAAAAGGTTCGATGATGAGAGAAATGGTCAAAGATTAAACCAAATTACCTGTTCTTTTAAAGAACTGAAAGTAACAAAGTTCATTGTAAAATGTTAACATTTTAAAAAATTTTAGCCCCTAAATCAAACTTGTTAAAATTTTAAAATGCTAAGTTAAGATTATTGAACAAAAACTCTACTAACAATGAAAAAATCCACTTCTGAAAATGTACCTAATTCAATAAAAAGCTATAGTTTGAACATTTTTATAATAAGCATGAAGCTATATTTAATCTGATCAATACTCAGGCAGTCCTGTCAAAAATATGCTATTTTGTAGTTAATAACACTAGCCTTTATGAGGTATTGTCAGAAGACAAGTTATTCTCTACTATGAATCAGTACTTTCTATCTCATAATTTAGCATATGCTAGAGTAGACTTGTCTAATTTCCACATTACTGAATGGTAGTAAATCATGAAATGTTTTTTGATGTTCACCTTACCTTCTCTGTTGATAATATGGCATTTCTCATTAAAATAACTTGGAAGGTAGGCATTCTGTTTTACTTTCTTATCTTCCAAAAGAGCTCTTAAGCAATAATATAGTTAAAGAACACAACTTATTTCCAGAAACACAGTGCTACAGAACTGGAGTTCATCAAGAAGGAAAGGGATTATAATATAAATAAAAGATTCCATTTTTCACCTTTGTCATTATCTTTTAAGTCCTTTGCTATTTCTTATTGAGAAAAGTTCTAATATTTCTTTGATGCTAAAAGAGTAGAATTACAAAAGGCATTTTTCTTAAAGCTGAATGTTATTTGCTTCCTTAGAACAAATGTGTGTTCATACAATTATAAAGAAAGTAATTTGATGTTCAATTAGGCAAGAAAAACCTGCTGATTTAATAATTTTCCTGATTCTCTGACTTAATCTATAACAGGAAGTAAAGCATTTTATACTAAATGAAGGTATTTCTTCCAATAGTAAAAGATTTGCTTCAGTATTGGTGATAACCTATTCATGAATTCATTTAATGAATTGTGATCTGTCTCATTTAGTCAGAATTTGTCCTTTGAAAAGGTGAAGGGTTCAGAATATAAAAATCATCAAAATCTTTAGCAAATACTTTATTTGTTCCTTTTTGAGAAAAGGAAAGGCTACCACAAAAATACGGTAAGTCCACTATTTTATCAGAAAAATAGTTCATTGGTTTGATCTTCTGATTGAATTATATTTCTTATACAATCAATAAGAGTATAGAACTCTGTCTTATTCTTCAGGAAAATAGGAGGGAATGAGATATAGGAAGAGAGGAAGGTGATAAAAGGGGGAACTTAGTGAGGGAGAGAGTGGTCAGTAGCAAAACACTTCTGAGAAGGGACAGGGTGAAAGGAGAAAAAATAATTAGCAATAATAATTATAAAAAAAAATTCGAAGCAAAGTTCTCTGATGCAATATTATTGTTCTCTGAAAAATGATGAGCAGAATGCTCTCAGGAAAAAAACCTGGAAAGTCCTCCACGGACAAAGTGAAATATACTGTCTAAAAGTAATAGCAGTGTTCTGGAATGACCAACTATAAATGACTTATTCTCAGTTACAATTATCCACACCTACTCTGAAGGACTTATGATGAAAATCCTGTCCATACCCAGAGAAGGATTTGAATGTAGATCGAAGCATTGTCTATTACTCTCGCTCACTCTCTCTCTTATTTTAAACTTAATTTTTCTTAAGGGTTTTTATTTTCATTAGTGTGGGAGACCTGTGTTTTCTTTCACAGTTTGACTGTTATGGAAATGTTTTACCTAACTTCATATGTGGTTTCTTAATGGTGGGTAGGGATAAGGAAGAGAAAATAGAACTCAAAAATCTTAAAAATAAATGTAAAATATTTTGTTTTGAATATAACTGGGGAAAATATTAAATAAATTAAAATACAAAAATGAATTAGTTTCTAACTGAAATATAGTCCATGTAACAATAATGGGTGGGTTATAAATCATTGATTTTATGTGACTTGACTAACAATGTAATGAAAATTGCTTCTCAAAATTATTCATGCTTTCAGTGAATAAAATTATCTAAAAACTAATAGTTTTTGTTTTGAGACTATATCATGTGTTAGATTTATCTTATAAAGATGACAGAGTAACCAAATCTCAGAAGTGGGAAAGGATTTCATATGGTTTAAGTTCCTGGACTATACCCCCCCTCTGCTGTGTACCTAAAAAGATGTTTTTGCCCAAACAACAATGTCAGCAAACATTAACTTGCTAATTTATTAAACATTAGTTAATAATTATATTCGAGGCCAGGCCAACCTAGGTGGGGCAGTGGATAGAGCCCTGGATTCAGAATGACTCATCTTCATGAGTTCAAATCTGCCTTAGACACTTAATAATTGTGTAATCCTGAACAAGTCACTTAACCCTGTTTGCCTCAGTGTTCTCATCTGTAAAATGAGCTGGAGAAGGAAGTGGCAAACCAGTATCTTTGTCAAGAAAACCCAAAATAGGATCATGAAGAATAAGACCCTGAAACAATCCAACATCAGCAGGGGTCAAAGCATTCCTATTATGGGATACAAAGAGAAAATGGAAAATAGTCTCTGTTTCAAGGAAAGTACATTCCAGATAATTTAGGAGATAGAGAATTCTGTGATTTGAGGAAATCAGGCCAAAATGAATTCTCATTGGAGGTGGTAACTGAGATGAACTTAGAAGAAAGCTAATGATTCAAAGAAGCAAAGATAAAGCTCACCAGGGAAGGGGTACCATCCCTTTTCACGCTGCAGTAGCTTTTATTATTACCAAGTGTATACCTACATTAACCCTAATTTGTCTCTTTGCAGTTTTTACCCACTGCTCCTACAACTTTTTTCCCTCTTGCATATGACAGCCCTTCATATTCTTGAATTTATCTGTCATTTCCTATCCTCCTCTATATGTCTACTTTTCACCAGGCTAAACACCCCAAATTCTTGTAGTTGATCCTTATAGGTATAAAGTTGAACCTTTTATCAACTTGATTGGCTTCCTCTGGGCACTCTTGGACTTATTTTTGTTGTGTCTGAAGTCTCCTTTAGCTCCAGAGCAGCGGTTCTATTTTTTTTTATGTTGTTGTTTTTTCCCAAAATGTGGTGCCTTAAACAGAGGTAGTATTCCAAATGTGGTCTTATCAGGGCAGAACAGAGTGGAACTGTCCTAATCCTAGACATTGTCCTAATTCTTGCTTTGCAACCTAAGATTGCCTTCACTGACATATCATACTATTAAATGATTTGTGTTTGCTGTGCACTAAAATTCTCAGATTTATTTCAGCCAAATTTCTTTCTAACCATACCTCCTTTGTCTTGTAATTTGTAAAGCTGATTTTCTAAATCCAAATATAAGGCTTTACATTTATCCTTATAAATATCAGCTTCTTAGATTTAACCATTTATTTAAGTTTGTCAAAATCCTTTGAATCCTGACTATCATCCAGGGAGTTAGTGACCCCTCCAACTTTATGCATCTGCAAATTTGAGAAATATATGATCTCTTCCTTTATTCAATTCATTTATAAAATGGTTAAAAACAATACAGAGCCAAGCATGTAAGTAATTAAAACATCTTTACTAAGAATATTAATCTCTATGATATTGTTGATATGATGATATGAGGAATTACTAGATTTCCTCCCTCTGTTAAAAATACCTTTAAATCACTAACCATGTTATTCAGGACAGGGAAACAAAAAGTAAATTAAGCAAATACATGTACATATTAATGAAAGCTAAGTCATTGATATTGAGTAACATTGTAGACATACCAGCCAGATCATCTTTCCCTAAATTAGCAAAAATAGCTCACTGTTAACAGTTCACTTTATATTATACTTTAATAGCCACTGAAGTTCCTTCCTGCTCTGTGTGATTCTGTGAAATTGCCTTTAAGCTTCTAGTATTTCAGCATTCCAACATAATATTAATTCATAAACCTTAACCAATGCTTTCTAAATCTAGGCAACTATATCTGCCTCATTCCCTTGACATACCAATTTATTGACCCTGATGAAGGAAGAATGACAAAATATAGGAATTCTCTCCAGCAATACAGATTGCAACCTATCATACTTACCCTTCCTGTCTAATTCTCATTCGTGCCCCATCATGAGGGGAAATCAGAAATATAGGACCAACATTCAAATGCCTGCCACATCTGCTATTTGTTTATTACACATGTGTGACTTGGGAAAAATTGCATATCTCTGAACCTCAGTGTTCCCATCTATAAACTAATATATGTACATTTTGCTCAAGGACTATTAAATGTAAAAATAATAGCCAGGATGTAATAGAATGCTGTAAGATTTTTAAAATACTTTACATGCTTTATCTCATTTTATCCTCATAACCGTTATCCCCATTTGACAGATGAAGGAACTGAGGTTTAGAGAAGTATCAGCAGGAGTAAAAGTTAGATCTTTTTGATTATCCATTGTGCATTGTGTCTTTTTGCTCACGTGTTTTTAGTCATGTCCAACTCACCATGACCCATTTGGCATTTTCTTGGAAAATATAATGTAGTAGTTTGTCTTTTCCTTCTCCGACCCCTTTTGACAGATGAGAAAATTGAGTCAGAGTTAAATGACTTGCCAAGATTACCAGCTAGCGTCTGAGGTCACATTTGAATTTAAGAACGAGTCTTTCATACTTCATCAGCATTCCGTGCACTACGGCACCACCTAGTAGCCCATCCATTGTCTTAATCAGCTATCTAATTGAAGATTCTTGAGGGCAGGGACTATTTAATTTTTGTCTTTATATAACTAACATCTAGCTAGCTCCTTGTACATGTGAGGTTCTTAATAAATGTTTGTTGAATTAAATTCAAATGTTGACCCCTATGAGAAGACAGAATATAGTGTAATTAACATCAAACCCATTTTACAGATGAAGAAAGCAAACTGAGGTTTAGGCATTATTATATACCTAGAATTAAAACTTGAAGCACTATAACCATTGCATCTTACTCCCTTTCAGCTTAATATTTTACTTTATATGAGAAGTCAGATCTAAGAGCCTTGCTCTGTTATCTAGCCATATTCCACAGCTTTTCATTAGTTGGTTAATGCTAGACAGAGCAAAATGAACATTTATTTAAAATAATAAAGAGAAGATAAACTATTGAGTCCTACCCCAGCATGTTTGAGATGGAGAGGTATAAATAGTTGGGGAACTTTGTTCATTACCACTTCATGCAAATCATTTAACACAATATCCATGATTGAACATTATTGGAGCCAGGGTTCCCAGAGTAAAAAAATTCTCATTTCTAAATGACACTTGTTGGACCTCAGTGCAAAGAAATATTTATTTATTTATTGATATGTTTGTGTATAAACAGAGGGCCTCAGCGGATCTTGGAAAGAAGGGGGATTTGTGCCTTCAAGTACAAGCAGTAGTGGGTACTGGAGCTGGAGTGCCCCCAGCGATCAATCCAACCCGTCCACCCCATCTCCACCTCTGTCAGCCGATAGCTTCAAGCCTTTCCGAACACCCACTCAGCCAGATGATGGCATTGATGAAACAGAAGCAAGCAACCTTCTCTTTGATGAACCTATTCCCAGGAAAAGAAAGGTTTGTCTTGCCTCCAGTTACCTAACTTTTGTGTTCTTGGTTTCACGAACATGCTTTACATTTCAGAACACTTTTATTTCATCATTAAAGCCAGTTGTCTATCCTGTCTCAAATTCTGCCATGGTGAAACACTTTAAACAAAAGTTGAGTTGATTCCTTAAGGTAAACATTTTTGAGCAATTTTCATAATGCTTGCTATTAATGTCAGATAACACAAGGATGGTCTTTGTTTTTTAAATCTTATCTCTTCAGATTAGTGTTGTTTTGAATCTGACAATATTACAAGTGAACTTGTTTAGTGAGTCAGGTGAGATCATTTGCTTTCAGTAAGTGTTTTATAAGGAGAAATAAAATTGACTTCATTAGCTCACTCACCTTATAAGATACTTCACAGAAAAAGCCAGTATCTTGAAATACTGATTCAGTTCATCAATTTTTCATTAAGAAACTTAGGTTGTTTTTTTTTTAATTTTGTTGTTATTATTTATAAATATCTTTGTTATTTTGCCAGAGCAGTGAAATAATTTTCTAACATTTGGTAACATGGCTTAAAGTGCCCCTCAGAATGACTAGATATAAATCCAAATTAGGTATCACTATAACTTGATACTGCTAAACCTCCTTCCTTTACATTTTTAATTAGTTCCTTTGATATTCTTGACTTTTTGTTCTTCCAAATGAAGTTTATTGTTATCTTTTCTAATTCAGTAAAATAATAATACATTAAAATAAAATAAATAAAATTGTTTGGAATTTGTGGATGAATGTTTCATAGCCAGCCTTTGTTGTCGATGTTTTTGCTGTTTTGTTCTTTCAAACTCATTTTTATACAAATATCCCCAATGAGGTTGGGTACCAAAAAATTATAATTAGAAAGGCCTAAAATTATAAGTGGACACCAGTTATTTTACATGCATTCTATGGAGATAGACTAATAATCAACTAATTGTGTGTTATTCATTATTTTATGGACTGAATGACTTTTTCTAAATAAATCTTTGATGGTTCTAAAAACTACACTAAATATATGAACACATTATGTATATCTAACACTGCCAAGCAGACTAAGTTTCAGTGTAAGCTTACCATTCCAGTGAACTTTGAAAGATGTGTTCCAACCTCAGTTCTGCCTCAACTCATGCTATGAGTTTTCTAAAAAATAATTTTGTCATCTGTAAAAATGGAGTTAATATTACTGTGTTTCTTGACCTTATCAGATTTAATGTGTAACACACATATAAACTTCATATTAAGAAAACTTGATATATGAAAATGTGTGTGTATATATATACTTTTTGTTGTTGTTGTTGAGACAATTGGGGTTAAGTGACTTGCCTAGGGTCACATAGCTAGAAAGTATTAAGTGTCTGAGGTCAAATTTGAACTCAGGTCCTCCTGACTTCAGGGCTGGTGCTCTATCCACAGCAACACCTCATTTCCCCATGTATATTTAAACAACAATAACAAAAAAGAACTTGTTTTATAAAAAGCTTTTCAGCAAGATATTTTTAAATAGCCAGCTTCCTGGTACATTTAAAATTAACCTATTTTGCAAAAATATAATTTACTCACAATTTTCTGCTTATAAAAAATAGAGCCATATTGAAGTATATCTTCTTTAAAAGAAAAATGCTGTGCAGATTTAAAAATTATTTTGAAAGTGGATATATAATAATAGTACTATATATAATTATACACCAAGTAAAATTCAAAGCAAAGTCCTGAACTCTACAACGAATAAATTATTTATTTATTCAAGCTCCTCTCAACTAGGAAAACAAAGAGATGGCATCAATCCAACTTTTTCTTCCCTGCCTCTCTCTTAACATAACAAGGCATGTTTTACATAGTAGGATGAAAAGGGGCTCTCCCTAGGAAGAAGGTAAAAAAAAAAGATGTTTATTCTTGCTTCTTAGTGACTTCTCCCTGGACTTAGACCCCCAACTGGCCCCAGGGAAATACTCAGGAGCAGCTTAATGTATAATGCAGTTTAAATTATCTAATTATGTAACCTGAGCCAATTGATTATTTTGTAACCCAGGTTATTGACCCTGGAGTCTTTAAACTGGTCTTGGTAAGGGAAAGAGTAATGTTAATTATCAAGTTGGAAAAAAGGACTCAGAAAAAGTTGGAAAAATAAAAGTTGTTTTTAAAAGGGCACAGTGAAAAATCTTCCCCACCCAAATCCCCACCCTACCCCACCCATTTCCATTTAAATTCTTTTTTTTAATTTTAATTTTTTTATTATTAACATAATAGGTACACAGCACTGAGTCAGTATTGACTGATTGATCTAGAAGGCTTTCTTTTACAATTTTAATTATAGCGCTCATTACTGTTGTTGTGTGCCTGTTTAAAAATCTTTCTATGACAATTCTCTAGACCAGGGGTTCTTAACCTTTACACAGAAAGACAATTTACTAGTATATTTAAAAACAAAAAAGCTTCACAAATCCTAGGTTAGCAACTGCTGTAGAGGATAACTCTTAGTACGCATCTATTACATGTACATGGATGTTTCAAGGATTCAGGATTTATCACTCCCCAGAGACAGAGCCCAACACTACTATAACTATATAGATGGGCTTAAAAAGTTGTATTTTTTAAAGTCCCCAGCATCTTGATAATAAGGATGGGCCCTGACAACACAACTTAGAGTTTGTGTCTAGGTTTGTATTTTAACTTGGCAAGATCCACTGGAGTTTTAGATCCAGAATCATAGCACTTCAGAGCCTATAAAGTGACCTCCACTACAGCAGCAGCTTTCCAACCTGGGGTTTATGGACCAACAAGGACAAATTTCAGGAAATTCATGAACTTGAATCGAGGGGGCAGGGGGGAATACATTTTTTTTTCTGTATAATTGGTTTCTTTTGAACCCTGTGAATTTTATTTTATGCATTTAAAAACGTGATTCTCAGAAAGTATTCACAGACCTTGCAATACTACCAAAAGGGGACTATGATACAGAAAAGACTAAGAACTCCTGCCCTACGGGAAATCCTCTCTTCTATAATATATTGTCATTCAAATTCCTTCAAGAAGGGGAGCTCACTAACTTCTGAGATGATCCATTCCCCTTGGGCAAAGTTCTCCTTGTTAGGAAGCTTCTCCCAATTTCCTCAGCCTAGCTCATTTAGAATGAGGTTCATCTCACTGCCACTAGGAGGCACTGATGTCTCACGTTCTTCATTCTGAAAGGTGATATTACTGGAGATGAGCCCCAGATGCATCAGATAGCTTGATGAGACGATATAAACTGTTCTCTGCCAAAGTCTTCTTCCCTGATTGGTTATATAAATGCTGCCCTTTGGTTTGTGACTGCAACCACAGTGGATAGAATCTGATTATGTCTGTATCTTAAAATGACTCTTGATTCAATTTGGAATGATTAATTTCTAAATTGTAGGATTTTATGTTAACCCATTGCCTGATCCGTAGGAGATGCTTGACAAATGCTTGATTATTATTACTATGAAAAAATTACAAAGGTCCTCATACTAAATGTCTGTATAATGCATAGTGAACTATATATAGCTTGTACCACACTTAGGTCTATGTACATATATATCTATATAGTGTATATATATATGCATATATCTCTGTTTATAGATATAGATGTTATTTGCTACTGAAAGTTTTGTCCCTTAAAGTAAGTCGTTCCCATTTCAAGATGGGGAATCATATATTTTGCTTTTTTTGCATCCTTCACTGTACTAAGTACTATCTGGAAAACAGCCAACATTGTAATAAATACTAATTGACAGATTGTGCAATCTTAAAATTAAACCCTTTAAGGAAATTGAGTCACTGTAGGGATGAGAAGCAATGAGCCAAGTAGGTCACAACATCTCAAAATTGTCTCAAAAACCATCTAATCAATCCCCTGAATATGAATAGGAATTCTCTTATATTATCCTGAAGAAGTAGTCATCCAACTTCTACATGTGGAAAAGTTTCCTCCACAGTTTTTATTGCTTTGGGAACAGCTGGAGATATGAAGAGTGATTATATTTCTGTGAGGTTATTTGGGGGTAGTAGGAAGTAGACCAGTTGCTGGTGTATGTCAAGATGGGTCATCTTGACGCAAAAAGAATAAAATGTTGATCAGGAATTGGCTTGAAGAAAGGAATGTGTGTTGGAAGGGTGAGGACATTACTGGGTGTGAGAAGATAGAGGGAGTTCAGGGAAATAATGAGAGGCTGAAAGACAGAAGCAATTTACCAGTATTTGCCTTTGATTTCATTTTTTGATCGTTATTGTGATTTGAAAGAGTTTGTGGATTTCTCTTGGACGGGATTCGTGGTTTGGTTGTTCTAATATCCTATACAATATAAACTAGTGTGGGAGCAACTGATGAAACTGTTGAAACTAATCTGCTCCCATGATGTTTCTTTGAATCACATCTGTTGAACTTTCCCGTGGTCCCCACCACCAACATAGGCTATAGTCACACAGGTTAGCGACTACACACATCTACTCCTAAGCACCTCTGAGAGAAAAAATGAATGGATTCAGGAATTCGAGAAGATTGATTTCTCCAGCAATGCAAATAGGCATTTCCAGTAATCATCCTTCCCACCCCTGCCCCAACATTTTGCTGTGAGAACCGAGCAACAAAATCAACTGAGAAGTGAGGACTGAGCACCTCACTTATAACAAGAATTAAGAGACAGTGGAATTTTGCTCTGACCAACAAAGTAGATACAGTATTTGTCTTTCCATTATGGATGTGAACTGGTCTCCATTCTAAAGAAAAAAGGGGGGGGAATGTCTCTTAGCTATTTAGATTTTGGAAAAGAACAAACTGTTCCATTTTTTTAATGTAAGAAAGATTTTACAAAAGAAAAAAAAGATTGAAAGAGACTGTAGGATGTAACGTAGTGATGCAGTATAAATATGTAAGTCTGGACAAGTTATTTAATCCTGTTTGCTTCAGTTTCTCCTCCATAAAATGAGCTGGAGAAGGAAATGGCAAACCTCTCCAGTATTTCAGCCAAGAAAACTCCAAATGGATTCACAAAGAATCAGGAACTACTGAACAGCAACTGAGGCTGGTGGGTTACTTGCACTTGGTAGATCTAAACTGCAGCTGGGTTAAAACAACTGAGTGTCATATTAAGTGTGGCGTGAATGAGATGAGCCTCCAGGACCAGGGAGCCACCTGGCTGCCCAAGAAGTGGCAACGCTATCCAGTTTGGAAAAACAGAGCAGGTTAAAGCTTTCATAATGATCAGTATTAGTTCTGCCCTTCAAGCCTGGATGAGATAAGGAGATTTGGTCTCTTTCTGCTCCCCCCCCTCCAAAAAAAAAGCCAAAGGAAAAAGAAATTGAATATTAGTAATGAGTGACACCCTCAAGTATCTATTGGTTGTGACATTAACAATGGAAAGGCCTGCTATTTTCCTGCGACAGGAATCCAGATATTATCAGGACACTCCTGAAGTTTTTCAAGTCTGATAAACACTACCTACTTCTAGTGATTCATATGGGAATAAATTATACTTCCAGAAAAAAATTGACAGTTTCTAAAGATTATAAAGTCCTGGGCAAGAACTTGAAGATAGTGCTGAGTGAAAGTAGGAGCTTCTGAAAAGAAAAGAAAATTTGGGTTAGATCAGCTAATTAAGAAGATGGTATCTGAGAATAGGGTTTGAATTTCTGGGCCATGACTTGAAATGCAGGAATGAGGGTTTTATGCCTGAAATTGGGGTACACTTAATGAGGCCTGGTAAATGTCTATTTGTCCCAAGTCTTAAAAGTCTGAGCAAAAGAACTTTAAACTAAAAGAGAAGGAGTGCAAGAACTTTACTTTTGTGCCAATTATTTGTGAAAATAATTATTCCATATGCTTGAAACTAGAGATTTCTAAAACTTATTATTGGATATAAAATTTTTTCTGTTACTTTAGTAGTGCTAAAAATGCAGCCTTTCCACTATTTTTTCACATTATCCAAAACTATAGGTGACATAGGTTTAAAAATAGACTTTCAGACAAGGAGCAGCCACAGCCCATCTTCTTCAAGACTTAATTTCCTGACTCCAGGGCTCATGCTTTATCCATTGTGCCATCTAGCTGCCTAGATATTACCTTAGAAAACCACAAATTAACATTATCTATGTTCTATAGTACTTTTTATGTATTTTGTTAAACATTTGCCAATTACATTTTGATCTGGATAGGGTCTTGGAATTTTGCACAGGGAGTTTGACATGTCTGCTCTACACTCACATCCTTCAATCATCTGATATCCACAAAGGACTGGCATGAGTTTCTTTGATAAAAATCATTTTAATATAACTTCTAACATAGACAACTAGTTAAGATTGTGTACCAGATGATAGGTACTGAATGAAATGAAGACATATTGTCATGATAGGCTTTGCTGGCAGTTTTGAAGTAGTGACATATGAATAAGTAAATAACATGTGTTACAAAGATTTCTGTAACGTGACACTGGTGGTAATGTTTGCCTTTATAATACACAGCTTTTTTTTTTTAATCAGATTACCACCCCCACTTTTCTGTCAAGAATGAACGAAGCATTTCTATAACTAGTAAGTAATGTAGAATGAGTAAAACAAAGGAAATTCAAACACAAAGTAATATCAATAATCTAGATATTACAGAAAAACTTAAGGAAAAGCTGAAATGTCAAGCTTCACTTAAGCCTTTCTTTAGGGAGTAAAATTGTTCTCTACAAGAAGCCACACAGTCATTTATCCTATATACTGTAAATTATGTGAAAGAGACACAATATGTGGAAATCCATTCACGGAAATTACAAATTAGGGAAATGATCTTTTAATTCCTGATATCAATGAGCAATGAGGTACTCTGTTGAACTAAGCAAGCAAGCAGCCTTTGTTAAAAAGCCATAGGCCAAATAAAAGAAAGATTAGAGGATTGATTGGCAAAATCACAGATAAAAATGCTATTTGCTAATTAAATAATTTTATCAATTAAATAAGAAAAATAAGAAAATTACTGAAAATATTTAGTGTATAAATATGATGTTTTTTAAAAGACTAATTAAAGCACTTATATTTGAGGCAGATTTGAATTAAATTCAATTAATCCATTTAAATTAATCATTAGTAAAGCTCAGCTTAATCATATTTTCCATATATATTTATGTGTGAAATATATGTGTGTGTATATGTATATACATACTGCCCTCAAGGAACTTACATTTTAATAGAGGAAGACAAAATATAAATGAAGACCTGAAAATCAGGAAGGTATAGTTGCTGTGAAGCAATAGACTAGTTTCTGTCAAGATAAAGGGAAAGCTCATTTTTCAGAGTCCAGAATGGTCCAAGGTACAAAAATTCTGAGCTGGCGTTGGAGTTAGGATAAATTCAAATTTTTTAATTTTTAACCTTTATACAATTTTTATTACTCTGATATAGTGATTGTTGTTATTGTTCAATCATTTCAGTCATACCTGATTCTCTGTGACCCCGTTTCTTGGCAAAGATACTGGAGTGGCTTGCTATTTTCTTCCTCAGTTCATTTTATAAATAATGAAACTGAGGCAGAGTTAAGTGACATAGCCAGGGTCACACAAGGTAGTAAGTGTCTGTGGCCATATTTGAACTCAGGTCTTCGGGACTTCAGGCAGAGTGCTCTATCCACTTCACTAGCTTCACTAGCTGCTCCTCCTTCCTACCTGCATTTTTGAACAATGATGGATTTTACTATTTGTCAGTTTAATTGTACAACTTTATTCTGTATGTCAGATCACTGGAGTAGATATTTGTGAATTTATTATCTCAACTCTGATCTTAATTAGAGGTTATCCCTGGCAGTGGTGTTTATGAGTTTTAATATGACTTAAGTTAAAACTCTACTATACATTTTGTGCAGAATGAAAATTTACAAAATATCCAATTACAAATGTGAATCTAATCACAAAGGAATGCACTTTGATTTTTTATTTCTGGGTTAGTTATTGTATTATCAACATTAATAATAGTTTATATTTACATAATGCTATACTCTCTCATTTTTCTTCTAAGGGTCCTATTCCTACAGGAAACTAGCTAGCAAATTGGCTAGGAAGCCCTGGGTTCAAATCCATCCTTGGACCCTAACTATAAATTGAATGATCCTCAGAAAATCACTTAATCTCTGATTTACTTAGTTTTCTGAACTGTAAAATAGGAATGATAAAAGCACCTACCTCCCAGGGTTATTCGTGAGGAACAAATGAGGTAATAACTAAAGTGTTTGTTTTGCAGTGTCCAGTACATAGGAAATGCTTAATAAGTTCTCATCTCCTTCCTTTCTTTCTTGTTTTCTTCCTTCCTTCCTTCCTCCTTTCCTTCTTTTCTTCCTCCCTTCCTTTATTCTTCTCTCCCTTTTCTCATCCTTTCCTCCTTCCTTCTTTTCTTTCCTTTGTTCCCTTTTTTCTTTCCTTCCTTTCCTCCTTTCCCTTCCTTTCTTCCTCCCTCTTGCCATTTCTTCTTCCTTCCTTTCCTGTCTCCCTTTTTCCTTCCTTCTTACCATTCTTTCTTTTCATCCTTTCCTCCTTCCCTCTTTTCCTCCATTATTTATTATCTCCATTTTACAAATGAAGAAATTAGGTTTCAAAGAAGAAAAATGATTTGGTGAAAAGTAAAGCTAGGACTTTTGACTGAAGAATTCAACTATTACATCTTCTCTCTAGACCTTGTCATTTAAAAAAATATTACCATCTTATTAAAATAGTCACATTTCCTTTTATAAATACTATTTAGTAATTGAGAGGTAAATGGGGTTTTTTAAATGGGTTTAATGTTAGAAAGACACAAATTTCATTTCTGACCCCAACTTACTTAACTAGCTATGTAATGCTGAAGAACTTATCCTAACTTCTCTGTCTCTCAGTTTCCTCATCTATCAAATGGGAGATGATAATAATACCTACCTCATAGGATTGTTGTAAGGATCAAATAGATGTATACAGATATAGATAATAAATATAGAGTATTTTACAAACTCTAAAACACTATATAAATAAGATCTATTATATCTATATATCTATTCCTTTAATTTTTTTTAGATGTTTGCTTTATTCTTTTACTCTCCAAGCAAATATCCACCCATCCCAACCTCCATAGGAGGTCATATAAATTATTATAATATATATTGAATTATAATATAAATTGAATTGAGAAAATATGTTCATTTAGAGCAATGATGTCGAAGTCAGATAGAAATAGGAGCTACTAAACCACTCAAAAGGATCAATGTAAGGCACATATTGAATTTTAAAAGTCACCTATTATCTGTTTTATTGTATTTTTATATATTTCATTAAATATTTTCCAATTCCCTTTTTATCTGGTTCACCTGCCCTTGGAGTGTGGTGGGCCACATATTTGTTGTTTCTGATTTAGTGGAAAATTTAGAGGATTTTGGAAAAGTGGGAGAATGAGTTTAGTTGAAAGAATCTTAGACTGGGACAAGGCTCTCTTATCTCATTTCTCTTTTAACTAACTTTGTGGTTTTCGATCACTTAACTTCATTGGGTTTCTGGTTTTGTTTTTGTTTTTGTTTTTGTTTTTTCAGCTGCTAAATGACAAGATGGATTAGATAAGCTTTAAAGTCCCTTCGAGGGCAGCTAGATGACACAATGCCAGTGTGAGACCTGGAGTCAGAAGGAATTATCCGTATCACCCTTGGCAAGTCACTTAACCCTGTTTGCCCCAGGTCAGTTTTTTCATCTGTAAAATGAGATGGAAAAGGAAGTAGAAATGGAAAAGCAGCCCAGTATCTTTGCCAAGAAAACCCCACAGTCTTAAAGAGTCAGAGATGACTGAAAAAATTCAACAACAAAAAATCCTTTCCAGTTGTTGGAAAGAGGGGAAAAAGGGAGTTGTTGAGAATGTTTCTCCTTCCTTTCCCCAACAAGGCCCCTCTCACTCCAAGACAAAAACAACAAAATGATTTTCTTATATATGCTAGAACTGGAGAGGAAGGCCTAATGAGTTCCCTGGCTTTCTAGCTCATTTTCAAAGAAAAATCTATTAACAATGGAGTTTAGCTGCATGAAGGGTTAAACAGTCTTCTTCGAGATATTCTGGGAACTTCACTACCAATCTGAATAGCCAAGTCCACTTTTGCAGAATTCTAATGATTCCAAAGTTATTTCCATGGAATCTAAACTAGTCTCTCTGTAATCTCCACTTGTTGCTTACAGTTCAATCTTTTAAACCAGTGGGTCTCAAAATTTTTGGTTTTAGGATCCTTTCTGCTCTTAAAAATTATTGCTTTTGTTTATTTAAACTGTATCTATTGATATTTGTGGTTGTTGTTCAGTTATGTGAACTATATCATGCTGATACTGTCCACGGGGTTTTTCTTAGCAAAGATATTAGAATTGTTTGTCATTTCCTTATCCAGAGGCAAACTGGTTAAGTGACTCACTCAGGGTCATGCAGCTAATATGTGTTTAAGGCCAGGTCTTTGTGACTCCAAACCATTACTCTATTCACTGAACCATCTAGCTTGTCATTTTAGAAATTAAAGCTGATAAATTTTAAAATATTTAACTCATTTTAAAATAATAGTCAATTCATTTCATGTTAACTATATGCTGTTATTTATTAACATGTTTTACCCAAAAATCCCTGTATTTTCCAAAACAAAAAAATAGTGTAAATGACTTTTAGTCATTAGTAGTTTTGCAAATCTCTTTAATGTTTATCTTTTTTTAAAAAAAGAATGTTAAGATCCTCATATTTGCTTCTATGTTCAATTTGTTGTAATATGTTGGTTTGATTGTAGTATGTAAAGAAAATTCAGCAACACACATATGTTGTTGAGAAGGGAAAGAGAACTTTAATGGGCAAATGCTATCTTAGCATTATTATAAAAATAGTTTTGCAAAACCAATGCAGATAAGATTAGAAGGGAAGCAGTAAATTGTGGGGGAAATTTTACATCCAAGGGTTCTGATAAAGCCCTAATTTTTAAAATATATACAGAATTGAGTCAAATTTATAAGAATACAAGCATTCTCCAATTAATAAATGGTCAAAGGATATGAACAATTTTCAGATGGAACTAAAACCATTTCTAGTCATATGAAAAAATGCTCTAAATCACTATTAATCAGAGAAATACAAATTAAGAATTTGTTGCTTACAGTTCAATCTCTGAGGGACCACTACCCATGTCTCAGATTGGGTAAGATGACAGGAAAAGATAATGATGAATACTGGAGGGGATATGGGAAAACTGGGACACTGATACATTGTTGGTGGGATTGTGAACGAATCTAACCATTCTGGAGAGCAATTTGGAACTATGCCCAAAGGACTATCAAATTGTGCATATCCTTTGATCTAGCAGTATCTCTTACTGGGCCCATAATCCAAATAGATTATAAAAAAGGGGAAAACATGTGCAAAAATGTTTGTGGCAGCCCTTTTTATAGTGACAAGAAACTGGAAACTGAGTGGATGCCCAACAGTTGGAGAATGGCTGGGTAAATTGTGGTATATGAATGTTATGGAATATTATTGTTCTATAAGAAATGATCAACAGGATGATTTCAGAGAGGCCTAGAGAGACTTACATGAACTGATGCTGAGTGAAGTGAGTAGAACCAAAAGAACATTGTACATAGCAACAACAAGATTATATGATGATCAATTCTGATAGATGTGGCTCTTTTCAATAGTGATGTGATTCAGGCCAGTTCCAATGATCTTGTGATGAAGAGAGCCATCTGCACCCAGAGAGAAGATTCTGGGGGACTGAGTGTGGATCACAACATAACATTTTCACAATTTTTATTGTTGTTTGGTTACATTTTGTTTTCTTTCTAATTTTTTACTTTTTTGATCTGATTTTTCTTGTGCAGCATAATAATTGTGGAAATATGTATAGAAGAATTAAACATGTTTAACATATTGTATTACTTGACATCCAAAAAATTGGAACACAAGGTTTTGCAAAGGTGTGAATGTTGAAAATGATACATATGTTTTGAAAATAAAAAGCTTTTAAAAAGAAAGAAAGAAAATAGTTTTGATCTTATAGACTCCCTGAAATGGGTCTTAGATATTTCCAAAAGACCTCAGACTTCACTTTGAGAACCATTGCTCTAGGTCTATCAGAGTAAATGTAGTCTTTCTTTTAAATTTTTTTCTTTTTCAATTAAGAGAAATCTCTTTCCTCTTTCCCTTATCCCAGTGAGAAAAACAAAAGAGAGAAACAAATTCATCACAACAATTATGCATAGTCAAGTAAAATAAATTCCCAGATTGTGTTAAAAAAGAAAAAAAAAGCTTTATTCTGCACTCTAAGTCCATCATTTTCTTTGTCAGGAGATAGCATGTTTAATGAAATCATGGATAGTCATTGCATTAATTTTTCAGCTTTCAAAATTGTTTGTCTTTACAGTGTTGTTACTGTATAAATTATTCTCTTTTCTCTATTCATCTCATTTTTTATCAGTTTATGTAAATCCTAGAACTAGTCATTTTTATAATATTATTTTTAAAGTATAAATTGTTTTTCCAATTCTATTCATCTCACTTGTTCATTACAATTTTTCTAAGTCATATTGAAATCATCTTCATTTCTTATGGAACAATAGTATTCCATTTCCTTCATAAACCATAATTTGTTCAGTTATTCCCCAATGTTATGCATATAGTTCCAAATTGCTCTCCCAAATGGTTTTATTCATTAACAGCTCTCCCAACAGTGTTATCGGTGTACCTGTTTTCCTACATCCTCTCCACTATTTATCATTTTCCATTTTCATCGTCTTTGCTAAACTAACAAGTATTAATTGGAATATCACAATTGCCTTAATTCGCCCTTATCATTAGTGTTGTGAAGCATTTTACATGGATATGAATAACTCAGGTTAATTTCTTTAAGAACTACTTGTTCATATCCTTCAAACATTTACCTATTGAGGAATGGTTATTATTACTATAAATTTGAATTATTTCTATAAGTAATTATTACTTCTACATCCATACAATACATATACATAATATATATACACACACACACATATGTGAGGGGAGAATTAGATCTTTATCAGAGAAACATACTGCAACTGAATTTTCCCAATTGTTTTCCTTTTAATCTTCATATTATTAGATTTGTATGAAACCTTTTTAATTTTGTGTCATTAAAATCATCCATTTTTTTTCTGTGATCTTTTCTATCCCAGGTTTGATCACAAACTTTTCTCCCATCTATATATCTGATAGATAATTTTTGCTCCATTTTTTTTAATTTGTCTATCATGTGACCTTTTATAGTTAAGTCAAGAATACATTTGGCACTTACCTTGGCACAAGTTGTGAGGTTTGGGGTTCTACAGCTAATTTTTTCTATATTTTTGTACTCTTCTCCAAGCACTTTTTAATCAAATAGTTAATCCTTATCTCAATCCTGAGGTGTTTGAGTTCATTGAACAGTACGTTATTAAGTTTGGTTGCTTCCATTTATTAATTAGTTAATTTTCTCCATTGATCAATTTCTCTAGTTTTTAACCAATACAAATTGTTTTAAGGCTTACTATTTTGTAGTAGAGTTTAAAAGTTGCTATTCCCAAGTTTTACCTTCATTCCTACTTTTGTTAATAATTTTCCATGAAATTATTATTTTTTTTGCCTCCATGTGACTTTTTCCCCTCCTAGTTTCATAATGTTTTGGTAGTTTGATTGGCATGGCATTAAATATATATACATATACATATATTATACATATAGTGTGTGTATAATTAACACTATCATTTGTATTATAATTGCTCAGCCTATTTATGAGCAATTATTACTTCTCCATTTTTCTAGGTCTACATTTTTGTAAGAGGTGGTTTGTTATGGTATCTATATAATACATATTTCTTAGTAGGGAAATCTCCACCTTTTTTTACATTCTGTAGTTATTTTAAATAGCATTTTTCTTTCTATCTCTTCTTGGGGGGTTTTATTGGCATTATTAGAAATGCTGACAATTTGTGTGGATTTATTTTATATCCTGATATTTTGTTCAAGTTATTGTTTCATTTTATTTTTAATTGACTCACTAGGATTCTTTAAATACACCATCATATTATTGGCAGATATTTACAATTTGTATTTTCATTTTGTTCCTCAATTTCTTCTTCTTGTTCTATTGCTTTAGCCCTCATTTGTGTCAAGTAGAAGTGGATCATAGACCACCTTGTTTCACTCTTGGTCTTATTGGAAAGGATTCTAGTCTATCCTTGTTAAATGCGATACTAGTGCTTCATTTTAGATCGATATTATTGTTCATTTTATAGAGGAGTATTCCTATATTTCCTAGCATTTTAAATAAAAATTGTTCTATTTTGTCAAAAGCTTTTTATGCATCTGTTGATACAATTACCTGATTTTTATTTTTATTAGTATAATTAAATGTATAATTTTCCTCATATTAAGCTAATCATGTATTCCCAGTAAAAGTTCAACCTGTTCATCGTATATAATCTTAATGATAATGTTGTTTTAACTTCTTTATTAATATTTTACTTAAATCTTTTGCATTGATGTTCATTAAAGATATTGGTCTTTAGTTTTCTTTTTTCTGTTTTAACTTTCCCTTGTTTATGTATCAAGACCATAATTATGTCATAGAAAGAGTTTGGTCAGATACCTTATTTTTAGTATAGTTTTATGTACATTGGAATTCTCTTCTTCTTGACAGCCCTTCATATTTTAAGACAGTTTTCTCATTTCCTCTCTTCTCCCCCACACCAATCTTTTCTTTACCAAATAAGATTCCCAAATCCTTTAATCTACATGTTCATATAGCAAGGTCTCACCATCCGGGTGGTCTTTTTCCAAACCTGATCCGGGTCAGTGGAGGCAGTGTGGAAACAGTGGATTTGAAGACAAAGGATTCGAGATAAGATCCTATCTCTGTCATATAAAATCTAGGGGACCTTGAGCCAGTGACCAATGTGGAAGACTTCCCAGGCTGGTTTGGGGTGTTGCTGGGGTTGACAGTAGGGAAATCTGCTAGTAGTGACATCCCCCATCCCAGGCAGCCACAATAAAGGTTTCCTTGCTCCAGGATGGCAAGGACTTCTTTCACTCTGAAAAAAAAAAAGTAAAGAAAAAAATTATCCTCAGAACATCTTTTTATTTCAGAGTGATAGAACTCCTGACTTCTAGGGAGAGACCCTAGGTCTCTGCTCACATGTATAATAAGGGATTAGACTAAAGAGTTAACTCCCTTCAGCTTTAAATCCATGATCCTATGGTATGAACAGAACAAGGTTCAGCAGGATTATCAGATGCTTAGTTCTGGATACCATACCTCTATTAGCAAAGGAAAAGGAATAAATATTTATTAAATACCTACTATGTGCCATGCACTATGCTAGCTTTCTAGGAAGTACTTTATCTTAGTTGAATTAGTTGAAATTATCTAGATAATTCTCTGTTAGCCATTTTTATTTTAAGCTTCCTTGTCCAAAAATTCTTCTCCTTGGCAGAGAATCTATTATATCATTTTAACCACCCTGTGCAGTTTCCCCTACTGATCACCTTGTTCCCAAAATACCTAAAAACATCTGCGTGGCCCTTGTCATGAAATAGCCTCAGCTCAGTTTAACTGACCTCTAAAGTATTCTTACATGACTTTGTCAGTCTTAGATTGTGTTAATTTTCGAGTACCTTACCCCAAGCATTTATCTTCCATATATATATTTATAGAAATCCTGATGGGTCAGGGATTTCTCTCTTTCTGTATCCACCTTGGGCTTTTTGGGGGGTTTTGTTTTATTTTGGGTTTTTTAGAAAATTCTTACTATTTTCCCAGTGGGATCATTTGCTTTTGTAGCAGTGGTCTTTAGTTTCACATCCCTCTTGGACTGACTTCCCCAAGAGCATTTTAAACTATGATTTTATTTTAAAATTTTATTTTATATAAATTTTATTTTAAACTAGTGCAGAACTTGAACAGTAGAGCGCATCTGTTATTCCTTACTCTCACTACATGATCAGCACAGCTCTTTTTCTGTGCTTACATTTCCTGAATGATCTCTTTTTTACAGCACAGCATAGTGACTAGAGAGCCAGACTTATAGTCAGTAATCCCTACCTGGGATATGGACAATCTCCAGAAATCTCAGGAAACTCTTTAAAAGTATAAGGTGTAATCACTTTCTGTTGATGTTTGCTTGCATTTAGTTTTCCTTCTCAGGTTTTTTTTTTTCTTTCTAGATCCGATTTTTCTTGTGCAGCAAGATAACTATAAATATGTATACATATTTTGAATTTAACATATTGAACATATATTGGACTACCTGCCATCTAGGGAAGGGGGTGGGGAGAAAGAAGGGAAAATTTGGAACAGAAAGTTTCTCAAAGGTCAATGTTGAAAAATTACCCATGCATATGTTTTGTAAATAAAAAGCTTTAATTTTAAAGAGAGAGAGAGAGAGAGTATAAAGTGCAGAGAGATCCCCATTCTCCATCAGTGAAATGATTTATTTTCCCCACCCTTAATAAATCACAAAGTCAAATCCCTCTCTCCCTCAAAAAATTCCTTGCACTCCTCATGAACATGACAATTCCTTGTTAGAAATGTTCTAAAATCTATTCTAATTTAATTCTGGAATTCAGTAAGCATTTTGTTAGCACCTACTTTGTGTCTGTTACTGTACAGTATGAGATATGGGGGAGATAAAGGTTAAAAACTCAAACAGTCCCTGCACTTGACATGCAGCCTATTGTTCTCACCATACACCTCTCCACTGATTCTGGAATTACCCATAATTTTGATTTCTTGGAAATTATGATATTCTAAGATTCATAATCATTCAGCATCACTAAGAGAACATTTGTATTAAAAAGATATCCTTTTGTATTGGAGAACAGCTTGGGATTCTTAAAGTCACTGCATAATTTCACAGATGCTATCCAGCCCTTTCTTTTCCTCCTGTTCAGTTTTGGGCCTAATCCTTTGTCTATCTGCAGTGCCAATTTTTGATCTATAAACTGATAGTCTAACTCAGTGGATTGCCCATCCAACTATATGTCATGAAGCAGTGAAGTGGTTCAGTGAATAGAATGCTGAACCTGAGTTCAGGAAAACCTTAATCAAATACAGCCTTAAACAATTAAGAGCTATATAACCCTAGGCAAATCATTCAACCTAACTACCTGTTTCCTAATCTGTAAAAATAGAGATATTAAAAGCTTCTACTTCCCAAAGACATTCTAAGAACAGATTTTTATGAAGTGCTTTGTAAAAGTATTTCTATATAAATATTTGCTATTAAATGCTAGCTATGTGACAGTCTTGACATTTGATTTGTTACATCCTTTAGTTTGGGGATTTTTTAAAACAAGAATTGATAAGGCAATCTCATATGACTAATCATGGAGTTTATTGAGTATGTTACATGACAGATATATGGAGCCCTTTCTTTCAGTATTCCTCTGTTATTCATCAGGTTCAGCAATTTTGCTGACTTCATTACAAACTTGGTATATAGCATTGAAATAAAAGGACTTTTCATTAAACTATGTTTTCAGAGATTCTCCATGCATTAAATAATATATATTTCCTAACATCTCTTAAAATATGACTAACCAACCAAGCATTAAGCAGACAGCAATCATGAACTTGGATGCTTGGACACTGCCAATGTATTTGGTTTTGGCCACTGTGGCTCATGCTGAAATTTGATAGCTGTTTATTTAGCCAGTCCTTCTTGTTCTTGCTTTCCCCAGTTTGATTTATTTCAGCATAACAAACAGCCGCTAGTTTATCTGTAGACCCAGACTATGTTTGAGCCATCTGTAGGTGGCTGTAGCTTAGTGAAATTTAAGCAAGCCTGTGCTCCCAAATAACAGATGTAGTAAATCCATGCTTTCATTTAAAAATGAGAGTCCCAAAGCAAGACTTTTCTTGTAGAAAGCCTGTTAGCCCAAAGTTAATGAGATTATAAAAATTAAATTGAAGATGGTTTTTATGCCCCAAAGTTATTTGAGGAAGTAACAATGTGAAGATTTGTTTCATTGTAAAATTATTGTTATTGTTCAGTCGTTTCAGTCCTAACTCTTTGTGACCCCATTTGGGATTTTCTTGGCAGAGACACTTAAGTGGTTTGCCATTTCCTTCTCTAGATCATTTTACAGATGAGGAAACTGAGGCAAACAGGTTAAAGTGACTTTCCCAGGATTATGCAGCTAGAAAATATCAGTAAGATATGCAGATTTTTAAAAATTCACCTTACTGCTTAAAAATGCACCTCACCTCCACAAATAGTATTTTGAGTCCTCTAATGATGTGGGAAATAAAATAAGATGAATATAAAAAGACTTCCCAAAAAAGTGTACAAACTTAAGGATAAAAGAGGAAAAAACTAGAAGCAAAACAATAGACTTTCTCCATTTTTAACAAAAGGACTTAACAATTTGGGCAAGTTTTGGTCTCCTCACACTAGAAATTCAACTAATATTTTTAGATGCCCCCTCAAAAATAGATTTTTTCAGGTATTTTTTTGATATTGCTTTAATGATTCCCTTAAAATCAGTAAGAATGCTGTGTAGTTATATAAACAGAATTTAGTATTATACAAATAATCAGTTTTCCATGTTTTTATGCTAAGAGAAGGGTGCAATGGTTACAGAGAATACAAAAGTATTTTCTCAATCTGTGCACATCATGCACATTTTTCAGCAGATTTTCCACACTAATTCTAATGTTAAAAATCATCTTGCATTCCTTGACTATGCAGTAATCTAAATGGTAAGGAGCATTCTTTTACAAAGAGGAAGCCAACCTGAGCTTCAACTTTGTTCACAAAGCAGCTGATTTACAAAATACCAAGGATTAACTTGAAACATGAAATGTTTGTGACAAAAGCAACCTGTCACTATGCAAGAAAGTGAAATTTTCATTTTTTATGTGCAAGTGTGTTGGAATCTTTACAAAGTCTTAAGTCATTAGAATTGATAGAGATAATAATTATCTAATTTAGCATAGTTCAGTATGATTGATCTGATCCTATGAGAAGATGTTATGGGCCAGAACTTGAAACAAGGTACTAAATGGAATTGAGGAGACAATGGTTAAATCTAGTTTAGAACTGATTTAATCCACTATATCAATAACCAACCAAACAAAAACCATATGATCATCTCAATAGATGCAGAAAAAGCATTTGATAAAATCCAACAGCCATTCCTAATAAAAACACTTGAGAGCATAGGAATAAAAGGACTTTTTCTTAAAATAGTCAGGAGCATATATTTAAAACCTTCAGTAAGCATCATATGCAATGGGGAAAAACTGGAACCTTTCCCAGTAAGATCTGGAGTGAAGCAAGGTTGCCCACTATCACCATTATTATTTAATATCGTATTAGAAACACTAGCCTCAGCAATAAGAGTCGAGAAAGATATTAAAGGAATTAGAGTAGGCAATGAGGAAACCAAACTATCACTCTTTGCAGATGATATGATGGTATACCTAGAGAACCCCAGAGATTCTGCTAAAAAGCTATTAGAAATAATTCATAATTTTAGCAAAGTAGCTGGCTACAAAATAAATCCCCATAAATCCTCAGCATTTTTATACACCACCAACAAAATCCAAGAGCAAGAGTTACAAAGAGAAATTCCATTCAAAATAACTGTTGATAGCATAAAATATTTGGGAATCTATCTACCAAAGGAAAGTCAGGAATTATTTGAGCAAAATTACAAAAAAGTTTCCACACAAATAAAGTCAGACTTAAATAATTGGAAAAATATTAAGTGCTCTTGGATAGGCCGAGCAAATATAATAAAGATGACAATACTCCCTAAACTAATTTATTTATTTAGTGCTATACCAATCAGACTTCCAAGAAAATATTTTAATGATTTAGAAAAAATAACAACAAAATTCATATGGAACAATAAAAAGTCGAGAATCTCAAGGGAATTAATGAAAGAACTGATTTAATCCTACAACAAATAATGGTTTCCCAGTGATATAATGATTGGTGTGTACTCAGTCACAGCATATAAGCAAGAAGCTCTCAGGGACAAAGAGCACTCTGGGAGATACAGAAGCCTACTCTCGGAGGCAGAGTCAGATTCATTCCATTTTCCACCTTTGTGCTGGCTGGAGGCTAAAGGACAAACCTTTGATTTGGAGACATTCGGAGGGAGCTCTTAGAACCAAGGAGAGAGATAGGTCTCTATTAAAGCTAACCGGGTCCAAGGAAAGAGATGAGACTTGGAAGGAGAAAATAAACGTTTGGATTTTATCAGCTGGCTGCGTTTGAAGTGATTATTACTCTGAACCGAAACTAAGGCTGCTTCCAGAAAACATCCCTAAGAAACCTGCTCCCATAGAGAACCATTATATTATGAAAAAGAAGAGAACTCCACACAAGTGGTTTGATTAAATTAAACAAATATATTATCTAACATCACAGTATTTTAAAATAGATGAACAGGATTTTAAGTACTATGAATTTGTCCCATGAAAAGAACTTATATTCTTTCTGATCTTTAGGGACCAGCAAACAAATAAGTAACATCTTGTCCACATTTACCATGTCTCCTGAAGACCTAAAAAAGAGAAAATCAAGAGTCATGGATCACAGTCTCAGCTTTGTTATCAATTCTTGTTGAAATCCTAAGAAAATCACTTACCTTCCAAGATACATTGAGTATATTGGACTCAAATGATCTCTACGAAAAGCCCTTCTAGCACTGATATTCTATAATTACATTTTTTTAAACCCTCAGAAGATTTTTTTTTTTACCCAGGACAAGCTCTAATTTGTACAGCAAGTAAAGACAACACTATTCATTTTGAGGCTATATATATATATATAAATAGTTAGTGGCAGCTAGGTAGTTCAGTGAATGGGGCACTGGATCTGGAGTCAGAAAGACCAGAGTTCAACTTTGGCTTCAGATATTTAACTAGTTGTGTGACCCTGGGAAAATCCACTTAACCCAGTAAAATGAACTGAAGGAGGAAATGGCAAACCGCTTCAGTATCTTTGCCAGAAAAACCCCAAATGGTATGAGGAAGAACCAGACATAGCTAAACAATAACAACAGCAACATACAAATAATTATAAGCCAGGTGTGATGGCATATGCTTCTATTTCCTGTGACTAGGAAGGCAGAGGCTGGTGGATCGATTGAGTTCAGGAGTTCCAAGCTGCAGTAGAGCAAAAGCTAATGGGTGTAGCTCCCAGGAGTGGAAAGTCACCGAGCCAGTTTAGTGGGGCAAACCTAGCCCAAATTGAAGACAAAG